>NC_141695.1:469292243-470765993 GCF_964263255.1 Lissotriton vulgaris
ACCTAACTATGTAAGGCTTCAAACCTATGGTTTTTTCAGTCAGTATATATATTTAATATAATATATATATAATTTTTATTTTCAAGTTTTTTTTTATATGATTACAGGGTCTGCGCACCGTAAATGCTCTGAGCTCTTACCCCGACAAATTTTTTACATTTCTAAAACATAATATCTACGTTTTTAACGTAGATTTTAAAGGTAGACAATATCTGCTTTAATGTAGAAAAGGTTTTTTAAAAACTTTTAACAACAGTATATTACTTTTTGAAGTAGTAACAAATCTCGCGAGGGTACGTCGCACGTGCACGCAACGTAAGAGCTCCGTCCGTGCACCGTAAAAGCTTCGAGCTCTTACCCTCGAAGGTTTTATAAACTTTAAATCGTTATATCTACGTATTCATTGCACAATGTAAAGGTACACATTATCTGGGATAATAAAGAACATGTTAATTTAACTTTTAAAGACCATATATAACTTTATTTAAACAATTATAAATCTCGCGAGCGTGCGACGTAAGCGCATCGTAAGATGACATAAGCGCTCTGTAAATAATACTTAACGCACCGTAAGCTTACATAAGCGCTCCGTAAACGCTCCATAAGCTTACGTCCAACCATGTGACCTCATAACAAAAGATTTTATTGGTTTATAATACTTCCTACTCCAATTCTTGAAAGACCCCTCCCATCTTCATCATTCTTCTTTGGCTTTCGAGGAAGAAACACCTTTTTTCATCAGCACTTTGCTCCTGAAAAATCTATTGAAATGTCTGAACAGCAGGAACCTGAGCATTCAGAACATGAGGAACCTGAGCATTCAGAACATGAGGAACCTGAGCATTCTGAACATGAGGAAATTGAGTTTGTTCCTGAAACCCCTAGATCACCAAAAGAGTCCATAGTTTTAAATTCCCAGAAGGACAGAAAAAGGTAAATGCGCCTTTTGTCACATGCGAAATCTGTGACACAGTACTTTCCAGAGGGGATCCACAGAAGAAGTACAGCTTTGGAACTTTTAGCATGGAATGCCATGTCAAGAATATACACCCAAACAATTGGAGTAAAGCTGTAATGAAAAGATCATCATAGGAGCAGGGCTCTGTTCCCAGCACTTCTTCTCAACCAACAGCACCACCAATGCAAGCATCAATGGTTGCAAATATCCAACCAGAACTTAAGAATTTGATGATGCAATACATTCGTTGCCAGAAACTAATAGCCTTTGGACAAGAGTCCATTCAAGTTATCCTGCAAAAAAACAGGAAGCACAGGTGCACCCCATCATTTTTTTCTTTATTTTTCATAGTTTGTTCCGGTTGAACAATTATCTGCCTTAAAAAGTTTATTTTTTGTACATCGATTTTCAAGAAAAGCAAAAACACAAAAAAAACTGTTCTTTTTAGAACTACCTCTACTGGTTAAAGAAAGAACTAAATTTCTAAGTTTGTATGTAAAAGTTTGTCATAGTGAATGTCAAAGTGCAAAACTATAAGGATGTGGTTCAGCATAAACCTATAAGGTGTTTACCTATAGTATACTGTACTACTTCCAAAGCACTGAAATGTAACATATGTATATAAATATGTTACAACTCAATGGGCCAGATGTACATAATCTTGATTTACCTACTCATAAATACAGAGGGCCCGATGTAAGTAATCCCAGATTACCACTTCTTAAATACCAAATCATACCGATTCGGTATTTAAGAACTGGCAATGGGGATGTAGGTATTTTTATCGAATTAATTACCGATTCAGTAAAATTCGGTAATTACTGATTCGATAATTACCGAATCTGTATTTGCCATTGATTCCTATAGGCCTTGAAGCCCATAGGAATCAGTGGCAAATACTGATTCGGTAATTACCGAATCGGTAAATACCGAATCCTGCCAGGGGGAACAGGGTGTCACTTTGACACCCTGTAGCACCCCTGTTTTTGGCTTGTGTGCAATGTGACACACATACATGCCCTTGGGGCATGTATGTGTGCCACATGGCACAGGTGTACATGCACAGATGTGCATGTACACAGGAATTCCTTATTTACCACCCAATTGTATTGAGTGGTAAATAACGAATTCTTAGACGCCTCTAGCACTGTCAACAGTACAACCTACATTAGAATTTACATATTTGGTATATTTACCGAGTCTGTATTTACCGATTCGGTAATTTTACCGATTCTGTAAATACAGAATCTGTAAAAATACAAAATCTGTAAATAAATGCCTCCTACATAGGAAAAGGCATTTACCGGTCGGTAACGGCCAAATTCAGCCGTTACCAACTGGTAAGTGCCTACCTACATCGCATCCCAAATCATATCACTTCAATATTTAAGAGTAGGTAAATGGGGTGTATGTAATTTCTCTTTTGAAATTACCAAATCTGTATAATTCAGTCATTTTACCGAATCGGTATTTACCAATTCGGGAATTGCCATTGATTCCTATAGGCCTTGAGGCGGTATAGTATTCGGTGGTAACTAACGAATATTTGAGGGCCTGTAGCACTGTTTTCAAAACAAAGAAGCGTAAACAAAAGTGAACACAAAAGGGAAGAGGTGTGAGAAACAGAGAGAAGGAAGTGCACTGGAGGAAGTGGAGTGCCAATAAATGAAGGTTTACTAACAGGTAAGAAATGGATAACAGAGTGAAGGAAGGAGAATAAGATCAAACCAAACAAAATAAAGAACGAGGGAAACTGACTGAGGTAAAGAGGAGGAGTGGTAGAAAGACAGAGCAAAGAAGATTAACTGTAAGGGAGAGACATGTAGAGAGAGAGGGAGCAAGGGACTGAGAAAGAGTGAGGCAGTTATTCTGTCACAATAAGAGAGTGATAAACTTATTTTTGATTCTCATACTTACCTTATAAATAATGAAAACCTAGACACTGATGCAACAAAAGTTTTTTATTTCTTATTCTGACCTTCTAAGATATAAAAAAATTTAAAGAAATTATTTAAAAAAAATATAATATCTGTAAAACGCAAGAAACAAATAAATTATAATGCATACAATGTATATTTCACAATACAAGTGAGAAGGAAGGAGATTAAGAGTCAAGAAAGATAGATGGCACATGCAGAGGGACACATGCCACAGGTAGAGAGTAAGATGGTGCAGGCAGAGAGTGAGATAGAACAAGTAGAGGGTGAGATGGTACAAGCAGAGGGTAAGATGACACACGCACATGCATATATTGTGCAGACAGAGGGTAAGATGGCACACACACAGAGAAACATGGAACAGGCAAAGGAAGACATAGCACAGTGAAAAGAGAGATGGCGAATGAGCGTGAGACAAGGGGAGTGAGGACACAGAGGGAGTGAAGGAAAGAGTGAGAGAGCAAAGAAAGACAAGTGATGGAGTGTGGGTGAGTTAAAGAGAGTGAGTGTAAGTGAAGGGAAGTGAGACAGTGAAGGGACAGAGGAAGTAAGGCTAACTGAGAGACAAGGAAGAAAGAGAAATGAGGATGTCAGAGTTCAAAGGGTGTGACAGAAGGAGTAAGTGGAGTAAGGTGAGTGAGGGAAGGTTAATGAGTAAGGGAGCAAAAGAAGGAAAGATAGGTGAAGGGGAATAAATCAGATGAACTGAGAAAAGGTAAGTGAGGGAAACAAGAAAGGAGAAGGGGAGTGAAGGATAGGAATAAAGGGTACTGAGGGAAGCAGCCTAACGAAACAAGGGTGAGGTGAGTGAGAGAAGGACAGTGAAGTTGAAGAAAGACAAATGATAGAGGGTGGATAAAGTTGAGTGAGCGTGAGACAATGGGAGTGATTGATTGACTACACACAGGGAGTGAAGGAAGGAGTGATAGAAGGAGACTCAGTGAGGGATCAAAGAACGGAAAATGAGGTAGTGTAGGTGAGGGAAAAGGAATGACAGAATGAGGTGATGGAGAGAGTCACGCTAAGAGACAGGGAGCGATGGAAGGATAGACAAAAATAAAAAATAAAAAGTTTTTTTGGTCAGTCATACTTACTTTATAAATGAAATATCTGTGGAAACGAAAAAACAAATCAGTTATAATACATTATTCACAATACAAGAGACAAAGCAGGAGAAAAAGGAAAGAGGAGTTAGGGGAGGGAAATGAATGAGAGGGAAGGGGAATTAGTGCAGGTGCGTTAACAACAGTGAGTCTAAGAGAGAGGGAGTGATGGAAGAGTACAGAGAAAGTATGAGGACACAAAGTTTTGTAAAGGTGTGTTTGAAGTGCAGTTAGGTGAGTGACAGAAGGGGAACTAGTGAGTGAGCAAAAGAAGGAAAGATAGATGAAGGAGAGTGAAACAGAGGGACTGACTTAACATGAGTGGGTGAGAAGACTATGAAGAAGGGGAGTGAAGTATAGGGAATGAGGATAAGTGAGGGAAGAACAATAAAGGGACAGGGGTGAAGTAGGGTAAAAGAATGACAGTAAGTTTGATGAAACAGAGGTGATAGAGAATGAATAAAGGCAAATGAGCATGAGACAAGAAGAGTAAAAGAGTAAGGAAATAGAGGGAGTGAAGGAAAGAGTGAGAGAAGAGGACTAAGTGAAGGAGCAAAAAAAAGTCAGTGACAAAATGTGGATGAATTAAAGGGAGTGAACATAAGAGAAAGGGAGTGAGAAACTGAAGGGATGAAAGCAGTGAGGTTAAGAGAGAGGCAGTTAGGGAAGGATAGAGAGAAACAGAAATAAAAAAGTAATTAAAATGTATTTTTTTATTAGTCGTACTTACCTTATAAATGTAATATCTGTGGAAGAGAGTTAACAAATCAGTTATAATATATATTTCACAATACAAAATGCAAACTAACTTGTACAACATGTTATATGGTTTATTTTTGTTGTTCTCAGAATATATTGATTTTCACTAAAAACAGTGAGTTCAATACTATTCATCATATCACAGCGGGCAAAAAAAAAAACCACAATGAAAATGATTGTGTTTAAAAAACCCATATAACTTAGAAAAAACATATCTTAAATGTTTTCTTCCAAACTGCAATTTCTAAGATATAGTATCTCATTATTATACTCTCAAACTAAAGTGATATAGAAACATATATTAACCACATTTACCCGAAATACGTATTCTTCATTTACATACCTTTCCACATGGCCAAATGGTATACAGAAAGTCCTCTTTTTGGAAATTATTTAATAGTAGTTTTAAACTTCCATTTACCCGACTTTCTGAATGAAAAGTCCAACATCTATTTCATCATCTAACAATAATTATATTTACACCTCTGACCTACTCTTGATTAACATTTTCTATAATACTGATATCACTCACTATGTGATACACTTACACTACCTCTATGACAACTACCGATTTACTATTTATCTTGATCACTTTCACTCACAAACTAATTTTGAACAACACACTTACTTTTATTAACTGCTCCAATCTTCATTGTCCAATTACTTTCACTAAAATTTCGGTTCTAAAAATACAAGGTAAGAATTTAAGTCAAAAGGCAAACGTTGTTTGAAAATCAATTGAGTATCATTACAAACTTATGTAAAAACATATATTCAACATTTACCAGAGAAACTCATTTTTCATTGATATACTTTCCCACATGGCCAAATAGTATGTAAAAATTCTTTGGTTTGGAAAATACTTAATAATACTCTTGACCTTCCATTTCCCGACCTTCTACATGAAAAGCTCCAACGTCTTTCGTAACACCTAACAATATTTATATCTCCACCCAAGGATGTGTATCATGTACATAAAACCTTAAACAACCAGTAAACTATCAGAATCTGAACATCACATAGCATCCTGATGACTAACTTTTATCGATTGCTCCAATCTTTCTAGGCCAATTACTTTTCCTAAAATTTAGGTTGTAAAAACACTAGGAAAGAATTTTTTAAGTCAAAAGGCAAACGTTTTTGGAAAGTCAAAACAGTATCATTACAATAAGTCCAGCCTTTTTGAAATTTTAAATAAGCTGTATAATGTCCAGATGTTGTTGAAGGACCATCATGGAAAATAATTGCTACTGTTACAAAGGTTCTTCCCGAAATTGATAATTGAGAAGCCACAAAAATGTTAATTAAAGTTGTTAATTTAGTTCAATCAGGTCTACATCGTTGGAACATTAAAATTACGTACTGTCCATAACTTTGTATAAATAATGTTGATAGCATTGCAGAGTTACATTGGGTACAAACCATGTTTTGATCAGCTGCTCCAACTAGATTATTAAAAGACACTGATTTGCAGTCTGGTAAAGTAAAATATATAAATCTTTCAGTATCTACTGTTGTACTACTTGAAAAGGAACAATTATCACAGACATGTTGCCATTTATAAGAAAGGCCAAAAAGATTTTCAATATCTATACCTTCCTGTCTTGACAGGGTTTTTGGCTCTATTTAGCAGTAGTATAGACTTTAATCTTGCTCACATCTAGGATATGTATTCCTAGCTTATGTTGGCCCTTTTAAGCCCTTTTTCCAGACCTAGAAGAGGATAGCTGCTTAATATGATGATAGATCCCTTATTCTTGACTCTAATCTGTCTATTGCCTATTGGCTTTGACATTCTTGCTTATAGTAGAGGTTGGATCCTGTGGTCCTGACTTTATATTACACATTGGTATGGTTTATGTAGGTACCCTGACAGAGCTAAGGGGTATTCCATCCTTCTCAGGCGTACAGGCCCAGAACTAGAGGGACTCCATCTTGATGGAGCTGAGAGGCTTCAAGGGTAAAGGTAAAGTTTATAGTTAAAGCTGTTGTTCACTTGGAGAGAACCGGTCTGGGCCAGCCCTTATCGGTAGGCTGTATTATTCTCTGTGTGGAAGACACAACAAAAGGCCGGCCGGCTGGGTGTGTGTCCTTGGCGCGGAGTGGTGCAGGGATCTGATGGGCGGCAGGCTGATGGCTGGAACTTTCCATGAGGAAACAGCATTCTATATCAGTGAAGTGCAGAGGCGGAGTCAGGGAATCGAGCTGGAGTGGTAGAAGAGTGAGGAGCTGTTGGAGTAGGAGAGAGAGAGTTCAAGCTAGAGAGAGTTAGTTGAATTGGAGAAGCAGAGAGTGTTGGTAGAGTTGGAGGAGTGGAACTGCAGGAGGAGAAGAGACAGAAAATGCTTGGAACAGAGAGAAGACAAACAGACAGTCAGTGAGCTGGAACTGAAGGGAGCAGTCAGAAGCAGTTACTTATCAGGAGGAGCTGTGAATAGCTGGAGTCTGAAGTAATGCCTTTTAGAAGAGACTGAAGTAGAGGTTGGATTAACCTGTGGGAGCAGCTGGAGTTAATTGGACATTGGCACAGAAACCTTGAAACAGAGTGAACAAGCTAGTGGAATGAACGGTGATCAGAAATGCAGAAACCATTAGATTGAAGTTGGAATGTGGAGAGAGAGTCCGTGGGGGAGAGAAATCCAGTGCAAAGTGATCAGCGCAGAGGTGTATCCAAGAGTGCAGGAGAGAGAGAGAGTCTGAGATGAGCCAAGACACAGACGAGAGAGGAGCCCAGATGACAGCTAGAACAAGACTCCACACTAATCAGGTGATATCGAATCTGTCATATTAGTTTACTTTACACTTAATCTTGTCTTTATTCCCTAGGCCATTCTATTGCTAATCCTTTTCCTTGCAGCGGTGTGTTCTATTTATAGTCTTTGTCAGTTATATGTGGATGTGTCTATTATAATACAGATCTGTGTATGTGTTTATATTGTTGTGATTAAAAGATAACCCCAGTTCTTAGTGAACTGACATGTGCCTTGTATTCTTGTTCAATCTGGGTAACTTTTCCCTTCTAGTTGGGCATTGTTTGCATGAACGGATGTGAAATCCCGATCAGGTAAGGAGTGATCAAGCAAATAGGAAGCGAGGGGACCTTTGATGCCAGGAGCAGAAGGCACATATTAGTAATTGGCTAACTCCTAATATTGTAGTAGCAAGCCCTTAGTGAATAGTGAGAGAGACTTCCCAACATATAGAGAGAAAACCATAGGTGTCCATAGGAAAGTGGTCGTCATTGGTAAGTGGCGTTAATGAGAGCGTTGGGGGGGAATACCAGCGTGGAGGTCGGCCAGATTGTGGACCGTGTGTAAATGAGAGCGTTGGGGGGGGAATACCAGCGTGGAGGTCTGCCAGATTGTGGACCGTTTGGAAAATGAGAGCACTGGGGCTGCAGACCCATGTGTGTAGACACGCCAGATTGTGTGTCATATCTGCCCCAGGGTAGATTAGTCTGGGTCTGAGTGGCCGCGAGACTATAAGGTATGAGTGTGGTGTAGGGCATGGATATCCTTAGTAATCAGTGAGTATTCTTAGTATCCCTATAGATTTAGTGGTGTTTCTGATAATATGAGCTTGTATATTGCGAGTTCCCCATCCTCAGGTAGGTACCCAGGTGCCTGGATAGATGGTCCTGAGGAGGGATGTGGTTACGTTCTGGCTGGGTTAGAGGGGCCCCTAGGGGCTGATCCCCTCTAAGCAGAAAATCCGGTCATTACACTTCCTCTTGCAATACAACAAGCATGTACATTAGAAATTCCTGACAATCTTGCTGAATATCGTGAGAAAATTGAGTTATACCAGAACATATGTCTGAATCATTTTGAATATCAGAAACACTTTCTATATTTGTTCTATCACTGCTACATTTCTCAAACACAGTATTCAACAAACAACAAAAACTTTGATCCCGATTTTCAACAATCTGTTCTTGCAAACTTTGGAGAAAAAAAACAACATTAACCACTACATTAGCTTAGCAGTTGACACCAGAACTGTTCTCAAACTGAAATCCAACAATATCTTCAACAGAATCCTCTTTGTTTCTGCTTACAATTACTGGTTCATCGACTTTTCTTTTTTTTGCTACAGCCTTGCTAACATTTTTCTCATTTCTTCTTTTTCGGCCTACCACACGCTTTTCAAATAGAGGATATTGAGGTAAATTTGGAGCATACTCTCTTCTTAACCTATTATATTCCTTTACACAATTTAGATCTGCACTAATCTTTGTCTCATCAAAATCAATCAAGTACAATCCAGATAAAGTTCTGACTCGAGATAAAGCAACATATTCCATACCCTCCTTGAAGACAGAACTTCCAATATTCATCAAAGTACTATCTACACTTAAACCTTGAGATTTGTGAATAGTTACTGAATATGACAAAGAAACAGGACACTGTTTACAGCGGACATATACATCTTTCACAAGCAAAAATCGAACAGAACAACGACTAAACTGTTGTACTTCTTCAATTCCATCAAATTTAATTTTCAAAAATTCAATTCTATCTCTATTTCGGTAATCACAAAATCAACAACATGACCCATTGCTCCATTTACTAAACCTCTTTCCTCATTTAAATTCCGTTGTAAAATTATACAACAATTTAAACATACATATAGAGTCTTTTCAAAACCAGCAGTTTTAGAAATTGTCTTCTCTAAAGAATCCAACTTTGATTTCAACTTTTCTGACAAAACAATAGTAACTCCTTCGTGCTCTGTGTTATCAGTAGCTTCCAGTTTCACAATCTCTTGATTTTCTAACTCTAACATTTTGTTGTTGAAGACTGAACATTCTCGAAGAGTTGGCATCAAGCATATTACAGTTTTGTTTTCAGCAATTTTCTGATAAATAATCTCTGGGAGAATATTTTCCTTTGGAAACAAATTTGAATTTAATCGTGACTGTAAAGCTTTTTTGCCATGTTCAGTTACTTTTCCAATTCTTACATCTTGTAGAATATTTTTATAATCTTCATCCTTTGCCTGTCGCATGTTTTGAAGCAGTTCTGCATATTTAAAATATAACCAGATATTCACATTTCCAATGCTTCCCAGGCACTTTCTTGTATCTTCATGCGTAAGCATCTTAAACACTGGTTGTCCTTTCACTGGAGTTAGCTGCAGTAGATCTCCAAAGACAATGATGTGTTTGCCTCCAAATAACACATCAGACTCTGTTTTAAGAATGTGTTGCATTCTTAAATGCACAAAAGCAAGCATCACATTTAAAACCATGCTTACCTCATCAATGATAAGAAGTTTCATTTTCTTCAGGACTCTACCAACTTCACAAAAAGGTTCTCCAGATAGCTTGTGGTATTGTAATGTATTATCATGCTCTACTGGCAGCATCAATAAACGATGTAAAGTAATCCCTTTAATGATATGTGCTGCCAACCCAGTTGGAGCAGTAACAACACAAGACAGTGATGACTCTGTTCTTTTCTGCAGATAAGTTGCAATTGATTTAATCAGAAAACATTTCCCAGTTCCAGCTTCTCCACTCAAATACAGCCGAACAGGTTCAAATGACGTACATGAGCACTCTTTTTTATCATGACGTAAACCATGCTGAATCTGTTCTGTGACTTCATCATATATTTTTTTCTGCTCCACGTTTAGTTGATTTTCCAAATCTTCTAAATTAACTACATCCTCCTGAGCTTGTTCCATGGCTCTTTCCACCTCTTCCATGGCAGTGGCAGCTTCATTTTGGATAATTGGTCCTCCTAGTGGATCCTGACTCAACGAAACAGAACTTTGTCTGCCTTGAGAACTGTCTCTAGCAATCTCTGCTGGAATGGTAGCTTCTTGCTGTATTTCATCGTTCAACATTTGCATATAATTTGAAAAAACAGGACATTCTATGGTATCCTTGGTTGCATTGAAAGAATCTTCAAAACTGAGAAAATCTCCAAGTAGTTCCTTTTCTGAACGCCATGGCTTAAAGAGTTGCAAAAGAGCTAAATAGTAAAATTCCCTTTTATCAGGAGATTCGCAACTCAATTTACGATGATTAATCAAATGTCCTTTTCTTTATTTCACCAGACATCCTTCACATCGAATTACAGCATATACTCCTTTATTGATATCTTCTGTCATATTCCTCTTAAATGTATATCTTTGCAGTACTTCATAGAGACAAACGTTCTCAAGATGACTACTTATATTTGGATAATATGTATCCAACATGTTTGTCTTCAAAATATCTATATTGTTTGGTTGAAACTCCGCCAAATACTCAATTTCTTGTGCAGACTTCAAAACTCTGTTTCGTGTTGCAGCAAGACCTAGACTCACCCAAATGATGGATCTCGATTTGGCATACAGACTTGCTGATGATAACAGATCTGAACATTCATATGCTCCAATTTCTCGATGCGACAACATCTTCAGACTGTAACTGTATAATTTCTTAGGCTCTTTTTATGCGAAATATCCTCCCACATTTCCTTCAGTTCCGTCTTTTCTGATTTTGTGATGTAAGACGTTACATATCGAGCCACAGCAATAGAGTTGTCAGCAACATATTGAATATCCATGTTAGCATTCCACATGGACAAAATGACTGGGTTGTAGTCATTTATGTATTTGGACTCTTCATTTCTTTTCAAGTTGTACGTATTTTTGGGTGATTTTCTTGTCACAGTATGTCGCAGTGAAGACATAAAATTGTTCACTCTTCCTTTAGATATTACTGGTCGTGGAAATCCAAAACGACATTTTGTGTAGAACTTCTCCTTGGATTTCAACTTTCGACGACGTACTTTCCACAGCGATGGGTTTGAAAGCATAAGACTTGATGTCGTAAATTGTCTTCTTCTGTACTTTTCGGAACAACACGTGGAATATTGTTCAATGAAACTCATCACTGTGTCATCCGAATCTGTTCCAAATTTTGGAGCATCTTTGATCCATAGCAGCATATGTATATGAGGAGCACCTCTTGCTTGATACTCCTTTCTCCGAAAAAAATCCAAAACTTCTCCAAGTGGAGGATTTTTTTTGTTTGTGATGAAAGACATCATAGCTTCAAATCGATGATTAAAATAGTTACAAACATTAACTGGATCCAAAGAGCACAGTTCTCCAGGTGTCTTGAATTCTATATTTTCTATGTTTCCATTTGCCTCTCGAAGAAATTCAAGTAAGTCTTCCCAGGCATACTCAGCACAGCTAAGAGTGAGGAACCATGTAGGAGTTCCAAAATTTCTTAGCATACATTTCAATTCCCCATGACGACGGTACCAATACTCATTCGTACCACGCTGACATGCCATGAGATTGATAAGGTGAGATTCCAAAATATTGTCTTCCAATTGGACTTTATCCATAAAGTCCCTTGCCGAAACATTTTGAAAATGTACTCCAGATTTCAGTATATGGTTAACAGCATAAGATAGTCCAGAGAAGTCACTCTCAAACAGAAGATGAAACGAATATGGAATGTATTAACGAAATCTTGGATCTTCTGTATATAATCTTAAAGTCCGGTATTCCGACGCAGGAATTTGAACAGGTCGGTAATCATATCTTCCACCTTGACCTGTTGGAAACAATTGAGGAAAACAACGAGCTTCCAAGCTTTCTTCCCATACACTAATGGGACTTCCTTTGGCTTCTTTCATTTGGAACAACTCAATAGCATTCCCCATTACTTCTTTGGAATGCAGAGGATGAACACTATAATGCTCATAAATCTGTTCACTTCTAGACACATCTACTTTTTCAATCTGTCCAGCTGATGAATCACTGTTCTCTTCTACAGTTGTTTCCTCTTCTCTACATATACATTTTTGTAGTACTGATTGTTTTTTACTAAATACAACATTGCCTTTTTGACTTTCCTAACATCCACTAATTCTTGCCAGATTTTCTTACTCTTTATAGGAACGCCATTAACTAGAATAACTAGAGGTTCCTCTTCCACTTTTTCTACACCAATGGTGTCAATATTTTTCTTTAAATCTAAAGGCAAATAAACAACTCTTCCCTTTAATCCTCTCTGTAAATCTGAAGGAGGCAATTTCCCTGTCTTAGGCTCCATGCGAACAATAGCCTGAAAAGGATGCACACATTGAATCAGAATACACTCATAGGTATTTAAACCCATCAATTCAGACAGAATCTTTACCAACTCAAGATTATTATGTACAGCTCTAGCAGGCTTTCTGTTTTCATTTAATTTATTATAACAATATTTACAAATACATAGATCAGAACCCAAATCAAAACAATTCTCAACCAACAAATAAGTTGCAAAATCCTTCCATTCATTATTATTTTCCATTTCACTTTTAACATATAAATCAACTAACCGAGTCTGATTCTTATAATGAGTTCGTCAACCACACACAAGAAAAATTTGGCCTTTCACTTGAAATGACCTTAAACTTTGTAATTTTATGATCAAACTTTTGAGTACTTACAATCTGTACGTTCTCTTCTACATTACTTTCTATTACTGTATCATTTTCTGCAGTGCCCTCTTTTTCACCAAAGTAACAAAACTCTATTTCTTCACAAATCTTCTTCACATCTAATTCAGATCCATGCAAAAGAGCACTGTTTAACTGTTTTAGCTTAAGTGCTGGACTTTTTGCATAATACAACCTTCTCACTATTTTCCTCACTTTAGTTGGATGCACTCCTAACATCCTAAAATGGTGAAAAGTACTCTGACATACTTTTCTAGAAAGACAAGCCAGTGAATAACCATGCAAACCTGTTTTTTCCCTCACTCTGCAACGATCTAAGTTTTGCAACATCTTAAACTTTTGTTTTAGACTTTTCTTACTATATGTACGTAAGAAATTGCAAAACAAATTAATAAAATCCTGTCGCACACTACAAATACTACTACAATTCCAAGTATACGCCGGAGCCTTAGGACATCTCCCTAAAACCTCATCAGCTAACACCTCATCTGCATTTCTAGGCACAATTTTTTCTTTTCAACTGGACAACCGTCCTTCACCTCATATGCTCGACCACTGGTGTCAACTGCATGCACCAAAACATTACCTTGAAAGTAACTCTCTTCATTAAAAAATGGCTTACATCTTGAACTATGCTTCCATTCTCCCAAAAAAACATCACAAAAATTAGTCCGATTAATTACTCTTTTCCACTTACATTTTGATTTCAAATCATTGATTGCCTTATCTAGTGTACAAACTCTATTGATTACTAAAATATACAGCTTTCTCTTCACTTCAAAAGCCTGATCAACATACTTTTCTATTCTTTTCTTTTTCTTGTAAAAAGCTGTTTTCCTATTATATTTCTTAAGATTTTTTAATAAAATTCAAAACTACTCTGTTACGAAACATCCGTCTACGAATGTCAATAATCTGATTTGTCCTACGATTACCAGACACACTAAGATCTCCTTGTACCGTTATACCATTTTTTGGTGACCTCTGCTTTATCTTTGTATTTAGACTGTTTTTTTCGTAGAAACACTTTCTTGACTTTTTCTGAATTTTAACAATTTCCTTAAACAATTCTTGGTTTGCTTACCAGGAGCATTTTTTCTTTTCTCTGAAGATTGTCCTTTGCATAAATCTTCTAATTGAGTCCTCTTGGTCGATAAAGCTTTTTTATAAAGTCTTTGTTGGCGGTCTTTCGTAGGCATAATCTATTATGACTCTGTAGATATTTACAATCCGTTGAAAAGAAAAATGTGACATACTATAGACCACTATTAAAATAGCACATATCAATTACATTAACTAAACATTATAAACACTAGTTCACATCTCTCTTTGTGTGTCTCATATCACTCTCTGCCTGCACCATCTCCCTCTTTGCATGCCTCATCTCACTCTCTCCTTCCACCATCTCTCTGTTTGTATGTGTGTGTCATCTCAATCTCTGCCTACACCATCTGTCTGTTTGTGTCATCTCACTCTCTGTGCCTAAAAAGATTTACCATGCTAAATGTTTTTTGCTGAAATGACTGGCTTTAAGATTTTTGACAAGTGTGTATGTGAATTAAGGAATTATATTTTCATCTTTTTCCATAATGTTAGCTATGTGTGCTCACAGTTTGTATCTTTTACCTTATAGGGTAGACTTCTTTTTAAAGTGTTTCTCATGCTTGGATTCAATACTGGTATAGAGATAGTGCTAATAGTTTCATTGGGCTTGTAAATATGCTCCTTTTTCAGAAGCACTTTGCGCTACCTTTAACATGGATGCAAGCAGTGAATCAATGGAGAGGGATAGGAATAGCAGATAGAAAACCATATGAAATGCTGTGAGAGATGCGTAAAGGATTTTACTAATGGCATCAATTGAGATACAATATACAAAAAAGAGGGGCATATTTACAAGCCCCTTGCGCAATGTTTAACATTGGATGCAAGCAGAAAATGCATGCAGAGTAATAAAATTGGCACACAGACAAGAATATGAAATGCTGTGAGAGATGCGTAAAGGGTTTTACTAATGGCATAAATTGAGATAGAATATACAAAAAAAAGAGAGGCATATTTACAAGCCCCTTGTGCAATGTTTGCATGGGTGGAAGCAGAAAATGCACGCAGAGTAATAAAATTGGCACACAGACAAGAAAATGAAATGCTGTGAGAGATGAGTAAAGGATTTTACTAATGGTATACATTGAGATAGAATATACAAAAATAGAGGCATATTTACAAGCCCCTTGCGCAATGTTTGACATGGGTGCAAGCAGAAAATGCATGCAGACCCCATGACAAAACCTAGGGGGTTCAGGAATCTCTACCCTGCCTCCTTGTCAACTATTACTCTTCTGTTTACAACCACTATCATCTGCCACAAAAACAAGATGGCGGACAACACTTCCTTATTTCGACTGACTGGAATGTTGACAGACGTCCAACAACCAATCAGAATTCTGCGCGCACGCTAAGGTCCGCGCACGTGCAAGGACAGTGCAAGGATGGTGCAAGCCCGTTCGGGCACCGTGTCCCGCCTATAGATATATAATTTGAAAAAAGTCGATTTTCTCAACAATTACTGAAGGGATTTTCACCAAATATACAAAAGGCACTTCTGCATACCAGGCTCTACCATTTTGCCAAGTTTGCAGTAATTCCATTCAGCCGTTCGGGCTGCAGCTGTGTCTAAAGGTCCAATGGAAAATTGCATTGGACTAAATTTCACATTCAATTTTCTCAAAAACTACTGGAGGGATTTAAACCAAACATACAAAAAGTGCTGCTGCATACCAGTCCCAACCATTTTGCCAAATCTGGTGTAATTCCGTTCAGCCGTTCGAGTTGTAGCCTTGTCAGAATGTCCCTATGGGAATTAACATGGGGAAAACATGTTTTGGGACCCCCCTTTTTTCTCTGCCCCCGCTTGACGAATCCCCCCGAAACTTTCAGGGAAGGAATGGAGTGCAGCGAGGCAAATTTAAGGCAAATTTAAGGCAAATTACAGGCAGATCCCTCAATTAGCGCCAAAGTTATTCTCAATAGAATGTTCGGAATTTCCCATGGTAACTAGGTCCTAACTATATATACCTACTGGCGACCGCCAGTAGGATATATATATATATATATATATATATATATATATATATATATATATAGATATATATATATATATATATATATATATATATATATTACCTACTGGCGTTCGCCAGTAGGTATATATAGTTAGGATTTTTTCCCTATGGGATTTTTGAAAATTCTATGTCTAATAACTTTGGCGTTTGTGGACGGAATCGGCTGAAATTTTCAGGAAAATGGCACATTTTGTTTCTGAGCAGCCCCTGAAAATTTGGTGGGGTTTCGTCAAGGGGGGGCCGAGAAAAAAGGGGGGTCCCAAAACGCGTTTTTCCCATTCATTTTTCCATAGGGCGGTTGGACTCACTTTTAGCTCGAACGGCTGAATGGATTTGCACGAAACTTGGCAAAATTGTAGGGACTGTTAGCCCGATGTGCCTTTGCTAGGTCTCAATATATGTGCTCCAGTAGTTTTTGAGAAATTAACGTTCAAAACAAGATATATATCTGTAACAGCGCTCCGGGCAGCGATCCGGTCCGCTTACTTTTCGCGAAACGGAACTTTGCGCGCAGAAAGCTGATTGGCTCTCCGGTGTCTGTCAACATTCTAAACAGTCCGGAGCGGCCGCCATCTTATCTTTTGGTAGGATCGAGAGAGAAGAAGAGGTGAAAAACGAAGGAGGAATTTATTGAAAGGGGGCAAGGTATACCCCTATTGACCCCCTAGGAATGTTGTTGGGGTTATTAAAGGGTCCCGTGGGGAAAATAAAAAAAAAATGATTTTTCACGGTAGAAGCGCTTCACGGGCCGCGAACTGGGCCGCAAACTGGTAGCGAAACGGGAATTCGCCATTTTGTGCTTCGTTTTAATTGTTTAGAGACAAAAATTATCGCCGCACATCGGCCACAATGCATGAATATCGCTGAAAAGTCAGCGATATTCATGCATTATCCAGCAAATGCTCTTAGCCATGTTATCCACCTTCCATTGGATAACATGGCTAAAAACTGCTCTGTGCGTGAGCTTTTTTTTTTTTTTTTTGCTGCGTGACGTGTGTTAACGTTCGATTCGATGGAAATCAGGAAGTGTTGACCACCATTTTGTCACTGCGAGTAAATATTTTGTTATAAATGAATCCTTATTGATAAACATTGTCTGCGCCATCTTGCGTTTTTGTCCAATGCCACAATTTTGTCGTGCACGGCAGCCATTTTAGATGCCTTGACCAGGGCCACTCTCTGCACTCCGCCGATCCTCAGCATGGCTCCCCACCCTCGCAAGCATCTCCCCCACGCACTGGTCACCCCCGCTCTTTCTCTCATGCATGGGCCATATACTTCCCCCCATCTGCACTGCTCTTCTCTGAGAATCACACCCTGTGCCCGCCCGACACCTCCCTTTCACCCTATTCACTACCGCACCCTCTGACACTCCTCTTCCTCTGTGTCCGATTGTCCAGGCCGGACCTAGGCTATCACCTAGCCCTGCGGATGTAGTTTATGGCCCCAGCTGTAGAGTATCCAGACATGCCAACCCTCCCGATTCAGGCGTGAGACTACTGATTTCAGTGCTAGTCTCCCGCCTCCCGATTCCTGCAAGCAAAAACCCGGGGGCATATTACCAACAACTAGCGATAATTTTTGTCTCTAACTTGTTTAGAGACAAAAATTTTCGCCGCACATCGGCGAATTTTATCGCACATAAACCTTGCTATTAGCAAGGTTTATCGCAAATGCGATAAAAAACGGCCGCAATGCATGAATATCGTAGAAAAGTCAGCGATATTCATGCATTATCCAGCAAATGCTCTTAGCCATGTTATCCACTTCCCATTGGATAACATGGCTAAAACTGCTTAGGGCAGGTGTTAGGTTTTGGAGATATTCGCGCTTAGCGCGAATATCTCCAAAAGTTGGTAATAGGAGATAGCGATGGTTAGGGACTGTTTCCAGTCGCTAAAATCTTGGCACGCCCACTTTGCATGTCATTAGTGATAAATATCACTGATATGCAAAGCGGGGCCCAAGATGGTCGCTATCTCCTTTTAGCTGTCACTAACTGGTGTTAGCGACAGCTTGGTAATAGGGAGATAATTTTATCTCTTTTTTTTTTGGCTTTTAAAGCCCAAAAAGCGGAAATAAACCCCCTTGATAATATGCCTCATGATTTCTCGGGGGTTTCAGCTGACAGAGCTTGGTATTGTGTTACGTGCTAATTTTTCCAGGAAACGTCAGAGGGTCGATGCAGGGGTTCTAGAAGGGGTGATAAACCATTTAAGCCTCATGAACAAGCGCATGGTCTTTTAAAGATTTGTGAAGTACTCGGGGCGGCGGTGTGTGTGTGCCCTCTTTCAGGAGCGGGCGGGGGGGGGGCACTGCCAGCAACTTGCCAGGCCAGGCAGTGTTCAACACGTGCATCACCCTTTCTCTGCCTGCTATTGCGCTCCATGCTTCGGAAAGGTAAGAAAAAGAACGTGCATTTGAGTTTGAAATGTCCGATCTTGTAGCAGTACACTTGCAAAGCCCACACATGACAATAACCCGATTCAAGGCCCCATTTACCCGATTTTTTAAACATATATAGCACTCCAACAAAGTTAGATTTTAAAACTTTATTAACATTTAACTATAATGAACGGAACAAAAACTGTAAAAACATTTAAACATTTTTCACCCAAAAAAGCAACAATGGTCAGAAGCTGTCTTTTGTGCGAATAGTCCCAAGGCAGCACAACGTGCAGAGTTCTGGACGGCACCCAAGTGATGTCGCCTGGGTGCCACACTGGTTTTGGGATCCTACAATGCTGCTCCGAAAATTGGCGTGGGGCGTCCCGGGTGGGGCGGGGGGAGGCCTCGTCAGTAGCGGTCTGTTGTGCGAATAGTCCCAAGGCAGCAGAACGTGCTGAGATGTTGATGGCACCCAGGTGATGTCCAGTAAACTGCCGCACTGGTTTTGGTATCCTACAATGCTGCTCTGAAAATTTGCGTGCGGCGGCCCGGGGGGGGGGGGCGTGGGGGAGGCGGCGTTAACGGGCCTCCCCAGGTGGCGGCCATTCAGCTGAGTTGCGCCCGCTCTTGCGGCTACAGCGTCTCGCTCACCATGTTGTTGAGTTGCTCCCACTCTTGCAGTGCAGCGATAGGCGCCTGCCACATGACTCTTAAAATGGCGGACGGCTCTTCGGTTTTGGGCCTGGTCCACTGAAATAGCCCTGGGACACCTTGGAACTCGGACGCTTGCCTGCTAGGGCTTGGGCTCCATTCTCGAAAAGCGTCCCCTCAGCCGTGAAGATTCTACAAAAGTCTTGGGGGCCCCCGACTCCCGCAGGCTTCCGGTGGGGAGCGGCTGCCATGATTGCTCGCGGAATGACCACGACGGAGCCACGAGATGGTGGTGCTCTCATGCTGACGCCAGCTTCAGTCTGAATGATCCAGAAACAAGGTGGGGCTTTCATCGTTTGGGAAAAAAAAATGTTCTAAACCAATGAAAAGTGTTATTTTTAGGTCATATGACCAAGCCTTCCATCTTTAGGAAACCAAAAGTAAAATGATCCAATGAAAAGTTTTATAAACAAGTCACATGACCTGTTATGCGGTATAGGGCTACAAAAAGCGTAGAAAATCCGTTGGCACGTGAGGCGGCGTCAGTAGCGGACCGATGTGCGAATAGGCCGAAGGCAGCACAACGCGCCGAGATCCGGATGGCACCGAGTTAGTGTCCAGCAAGTTGCTGCACTGGTGTGGCTATCCTACAATGCTGCGCCGAAAGACGGCGTGTCCAGCTGAGTTGCGGTCACTCTTGCGGTACAGTGACTCGAACGCGCCGAGATCCGGATGGCACCGAGGTGGTGTCCAGCAAATTGCCGCACTGGTGTGGCCATCCTACAATGCTGCGCCGAAAGACGGCGTGTCCAGCTGAGTTGCGGTCACTCTTGCGGTACAGTGACTCGAACGCGCCGAGATCCGGATGGCACCGAGGTGGTGTCCAGCAAATTGCCGCACTGGTGTGGCCATCCTACAATGCTGCGCCGAAAGACGGCGTGTCCAGCTGAGTTGCGGTCACTCTTGCAGTACAGTGAGTCGAACGTGCCGAGATCCGGATGGCACCGAGGTTGTGTCCAGCAAGTTGCCGCACTGGTGTGGCCATCCTACAATGCTGCGCCGAAAGTCGGCGTGGGGTGCCCCGTTGGCTTATGAGGTGATGTCAGTAGTGGACCGATGTGTGAATAGGTCGGAACCAGCACAAGGCGCCAAGATCCGAATGGCAAGTCCTGGATGTTGAGTGCCTCAGTTGAGAGTTCTGAGCAGTGCTTGTAAGACTGTCTGACACTTATTTGCACCTGCTGCAGCTTCACTATTGCCCTGGTGTGGCCAAAGGTCGCACATGACATAGGCGGCCGGCTCCCGAGGTCCGGCGGAACTTTTTTCCTTTTCCTTTCTGCTTCTTTTCCTACAATCCGTTTCATCTGAAGACACGACCAGGTCCCTGAATGTGTGCAGGGGGACGCTATTGATTGAATGAAAATGGCGGCTTGACACAAAGCTGACTCAAGCGTTGCTGTTGATGCTATACAGACAAAAATTGGTTTTCAGTTTGTACATTCTTCAGGATTTTTTTTTCTATCCAAGTCTGATTGAGAGTGTTTGTAGAAAAATGGCTTCAGATTTTCCACATACTACTCTTCAACATTCTTCCTAAATGTAACAATGTGAAACTCACTAGGAGAACGGCTGTTTCTGTTTCCTTTCAAAATGCTGCCAACAATATTTTCTGAATGGAAGACACCATCTTGTAGCATAAAGGGCCGAAAGGGGTTCTGGTCTGGCCGATGGTTGGTGGAGACATTTTGACTATATCTTGGACCTGCCCGGCCTCGCCCAAAATGGCGCCGGTATAAATGGGACTCGTAACTCCTTGCCCGCAAATGTATATCTAGAAAATGTTATTGTAAGTGGCCCTGTCGTATTTTAATTACAAAATGTACGTCCACCGATTCCGCAACTGTTAGACACCTTTGTTCTTGCAACCTAATGGCCCGCTCGTTACGTTCCTCTACAGTGTAAATGTCTCCTCATCATATACGATTTCAGTTTGCTCCGTGGCCGGCCCACGTGGTTATAGGCCCGTATTTGTATACTGACATTTTCACAATAAAGGTTTTTAAAACAAAACACGGTAGTAGTATTTACATTGGTAAAGTTTTTACTTTTAGTCACTGTTTTCGAATCAGTAAAAGGCAAGTGAAATAAAGCAGTCCAATTACATGACGGATAAAAGGTATAATATGTAGGAACGCAGTAAAGATAAATGGTCAAGGGCAGTTGTGTTTTTCATTTCTGCAACATAAAGTGATCGATAAGAATCTGATAATCAGGCGTATCGGCGACTAAGACAGCAGGCCGAATCTCTTTTACTCAACGGCTCCGTCATGGAAGGAAGAAACGCCCTTTTTCTCGAAAAAGGAATATATTTTACTTGTAGGACAGTTGTAAATTTTCCGGGAAAGTACATTAGCCTGGAATATTATAACATATGTTTAAAAAAAAATAATGTTCGAAAACAATAAAAAGCGTAATTTTTAGGTCATATGACCAAGCTTTTCATCATTAAAATAACAAAAGTAAAATGAACCAATGAAAAGTTTTATTAACAAGTCACATGACCTGTTATGCTTACGTTACGCGCTGCGCGCCGCGCCTCGGATCACTTCCGGGTGCGCTAACGCGGCGTGTCATATAACGCATTACGCGACAACGTAGGTCAAGAATATAGTCAAAATGTCTCCACCAACCAGCGTTCGGAACACAACCCCTTTCAGCAGTCCAAAAAGTTCTGTTAAATGACAACAGAGGGGACAGGCAACAAGAACCATCAGTCAAAGAGGGGAGGGCAAGTTCTTCTCTTCCGGGTCATGTTGGGGCGCTACCGGAACTGATCGAATTGGTAGTCTACAGTGTTTCTGGATGTTTCAGACTAAAGATGGCGTCAGCATGAGAGCACTACCATCTCGTAGCTCCGTCGTGGCCATTCCACGAGCAATCATGGCAGCCGCTCCCCACCAGAAGCCTGCGGGAGTCGGAGGCCCCCAAGACTTTTGTAGAATCTTCACGGCTGAGGGGACGCTTTCGAGAATGGGACCCAAGCCCTATCAGGGAAGCGTCCGAGTTCCAAGGTGTCCCAGGGCCATTTTAGTGGACCAGGCCCAAAACCGAAGAGCCGGCCGCCATTTTGAGAGTCCTGTGGCAGCCGCCTATCGCTGCACCGCAAGAGCGGGAGCAACTCAACTACATGATGAGCGAGACGCTGTAGTCGTAAGAGCGGGCGGTAAACAGCTGAATGGCGGAAGAGGCACAGTGTAGCAAAAGCGGGCGGAATGGCAACTGAAACGGTAAAGGGGCGCCCCACTACAGCGTGTCTTCAGGTCAAACGGATTGTGGGACAAGGTCCAGAATTGAAGAGTCATCAAAAGGCAAAAAGTTCCGCCGGACCCCGGGAGCCGGCCGCCTATGTCGGGGGCGATCTCAGGCTACACCAGTGCTATAAGACTTGGGGAGGGTGTCGGAGCCAAGCGTCTTCTCCGAGTCCATGGCCATCACACCGCCCCTCAGGGGCCTCCGTCAAGCTGTTTAGGAAGGTAACATATCACATTGTTTTCTAATGCAGTCAGGTCCACAAACGACACTCACTTACTTTGAGAATAGTGAAGCTGCAGTAGGTGGAAATAAGCTTCAGACAGTGTTACAAGCACTGCTCAGAACTCTTAACTATGGCACCCAACATCCAGAACTTATGCCATTTGAGAAAGGGAGTGACATTGAAGCAACTCAGGGACCAAAACCATTAACGTACTTTCACGTATGAAAATCTTACTTGGGGAGGGGGCAGGAGCGAAGCGCCCCCTCCCAGTCCGCGCCACCACACCGTATGTTGAAAATCTGAAGCCATCGTTCTACAAAGTGAACCAACCTTGGATTGAAAAATCTAGAAAAATGTACAAACTGAAAACCAGTTTTGGTCTGCATAGCATCAGTAGCAACGCTTGCTATCAGAGTGCATGAGTTTCATGCTCGATCGATTGAGCTAGCCGGATCGGGCAATAAAAAGTATAAAATAGTTATGTAAATAGTTATTTAATAAAATGTTTTACCCTGTTTCTTTGCTGGTGTGTTGTCTATATTTTTAATATTTGCATAGGGTTTGTCGTTATTTTGGGCGGGGTGGGTGATGGAGTTGAGCTGTCTTGCAGCCCTCATGGTGTGGAGCTCAGTTCATCTCACTATTTTCGTATTTCTCATGAAGGGTTGTTCCTAATATTTCTATTTTAGCGAGGTCAAAAAGAGATCCAATTAGTGGCCTACTGATTTTGCTCGATTACTTTTATTTTTTTACACGATTTTTCACTATCTGCAAAGACTAAACAGAGTATTGCGACTTTGTGCTTGTTTGTAAATAGAGAATGATCCAAAGAGAACCAATTCTAAAACAGTAAATGCTTGGATAACAATCAATCAAATGGAGAGACAAGCAGGCACGACGGATTACAACGGGGGCAAAGGCCTGCGTTAACTACCGTTCACTATCTGCAAAGAGAGAGTACTACTAAGAGAAAAGAGGGGAGGGGGGGGCAGCGTTCAAAGCACATAAGCGTGCATAAATACGAAAATGTTTTTATCTATCACGTACTTGACATTTTAAAGCTTTTCATATTTGCTATTAAAAAACCAATGAAATTCACAGAAAAAACCATAGGTTATAGTGGATATATAGTTAGGAATTTGCATTTACAAAACCTTGAAAATTCAATGAAAAAAACATTGGTTTTAGGCCATATATAGTTAGGGATTTGCATTTACAAAACCTTATTTTACTCGCATAAAACCATTGAAATTCCATATATAGTTATAAGCGCTAACTATATATCGCGCACCCGCAATCCACTGCTGATGATGTCACATATTACATTATTCATGACATGGTTAGTGACATCACTGATGACATCACTGATGACATCTCAAATAACATCACTGATGACATCACTGAAAACATCTCATTTGACATGACTGATAACATCACTGATGATATCATTCATGTGATAATACCATGAACCTCTTCAGACTCTAATATAACCTTAGATACAATCAGTGTAAACAGACAGTCACAGACTGTCACTCATCCATGGAGTTACTCACACACCTAGTCAGTTATGCCAAAAATCAATCACACCTCCATTTTCTCAACTATACAGTTATACACACCTTACTTATTCAAACATATACTAACACATATTTACTTTACTCTCTTATACAATCTCTGATACATGTTCACAATGATCCATACAGCCACTCACACATTCACTGGCTCTTATGCACAGTTATTTATAGATGTCAACTCTCACATGTACTGTGTTTTACATATGTACTTAATTTGACATGTAGCACTGAGATATCCATTCACTCACTAATACACTCATGCACAGTCAACCGCCCATACAGCTGTTTGCACATGCACTTTTGAATCTATACATATAGTGAATCAACTACTCACACATCTATGTACAGAGTCACACACCTCCCAGCCACCCATACACACACACTCAGTTTCCCATACAAATACTTGGACAACCAATCAATAACCCATACAGTTACTCATATAGCTACTGATCAACATATGCAGCAGTTTGTAGAACAACAGATATAATGATGCACAAATTAAAACAGTTTAGTCACTAACCCATGCACTCAGTGAGACACATTTAATCGCTCACTCAATCAGTCAGTCATGCACCTAGTAAATCCTTCATCCAGACACTTATATATCCACTCATTCTTCAATATGTAAAACATATTTTAACTTTACAGAAACATACAGTCACTGGATGTTGTAATCAGTGATGTCATCAGTGATGTCATTTGAGATGTCATCAGTGATGTCATCAGTGATGTCACTAACCATGTCATGAATGATGTAATATGTGACATCATCAGCAGTGGATTGCGGGTGCGCGATATATAGTTAGCGCTTATAACTATATATGGAATTTCAATGGTTTTATGCGAGTAAAATAAGGTTTTGTAAATGCAAATCCCTAACTATATATGGCCTAAAACCAATGGTTTTTTCATTGAATTTTCAAGGTTTTGTAAATGCAAATTCCTAACTATATATCCACTATAACCTATGGTTTTTTCTGTGAATATATATATATATATATATATATATATATATATTCACTGAAAAAACCATTGGTTATAGAACATATATAGGATGTCCACACCAGTGCGGCAACTTGCTGGACACAACCTCGGTGCCATCCGGATCTCGGCGCGTTCGAGTCACTGTACCGCAAGAGTGACCGAAACTCAGCTGGACACGCCGTCTTTCGGCGCAGCATTGTAGGATGGCCACACCAGTACGGCAATTTGCTGGACACCACCTCGGTGCCATCCGGATCTCGGCGCGTTGTGCTGCCTTCGGCCTATTCGCACACCGGTCCGCTACTGACGCCGCCTCACGTGCCAACGGATTTTCTACGCTTTTTGTAGCCCTATGCCGCATAACAGGTCATGTGACTTGTTTATAAAACTTTTCATTGGTTCATTTTACTTTTGGTTTCCTAAAGATGAAAGGCTTGGTCATATGACCTAAAAATAACACTTTTCATTGGTTTAGAACATTTTTTTTTCCCAAACGATGAAAGCCCCACCTTGTTTCTGGATGATTCAGACTGAAGCTGGCGTCACCATGAGAGCACCACCATCTCGTGGCTCCGTCGTGGTCATTCCGCGAGCAATCATGGCAGCCGCTCCCCACCGGAGGCCTGCAGGAGTCGAGGGCCCCCAAGACTTTTGTAGAATCTTCACGGCTGAGGGGACGCTTTCGAGAATGGAGCCCAAGCCCTAGCAGGCAAGCGTCCGAGTTCCAAGGTGTCCCAGGGCCATTTTAGTGGACCAGGCCCAAAACCGAAGAACCGGCCGCCATTTTAAGAGTCCTGTGGCAGCCGCCTATCGCTGCACTGCAAGAGTGGGAGCAACTCAACTACATGGTGAGCGAGACGCTGTAGCCGCAAGAGCGGGCGCAACTCAGCTGGATGGCCGCCACCTGGGGAGGCCCGTTCACGCCGCCTCCCCCACGCCCCCCCCCGGGCCGCACCACGCCGATTTTCAGAGCAGCATTGTAGGATACCAAAACCAGTGCGGCAGTTTACTGGACATCACCTGGGTGCCATCCACATCTCAGCGCGTTCTGCTGCCTTGGGACTATTCGCACAACAGACCGCTACTGACGAGGCCTCCCCCCGCACCACCCGGGACGCCCCACGCTGTTTTTCTGAGCTGCATTGTAGGATCCCAAAAACCAGTGCGGCACCCAGGTGACATCACCTGGGTGCCGTCCAGAACTCAGCACGTTGTGCTGCCTTGGGACTATTCGCACAAAAGACAGCTTCTGACCATTGTTGCTTTTTTTTGTCAAAAATGTTTAAATGTTTGTTACAGTTTTTGTTCCGTTCGTTATATTTAAAAGTTAATAAAGTTTTATAATCCCACTTTGTTGGAGTGCTATATATTTTTAAAAAATCGGGTGAATGGGGCCTTGAATCGGGTTATTGTCATGTGTGGGCTTTGCAAGTGTACTGCTACAGGATCGGACATTTGAAACTCAAATGCACGTTCTTTTTCTTACCTTTCCGAAGCATGGAGCGCAATAGCAGGCAGAGAAAGGGTGATGCAAGTGTTGAACACTGCCTGGCCTGGCAAGTTGCTGGCAGTGCCCCCCCCCCGCCCGCCCGCTCCTGAAAGAGGACACACCGCCGCCAGAGTACTTCACAGATCTTTAAAAGACCATGCGCTTGTTCATGAGGCTTCAATGGTTTATCACCCCTTCTAGAACCCCTGCATCGACCCTCTGACGTTTCCTGGAAGAATTACCACGTAACACAATACCAAGCCTTGTCAGCTGAAACCCCCGAGGAATCGTGGGGCATATTATCATGGGGGTTTATCTCCGCTTTTTTGGCTTTAAAAGCCAAGAAAGGGGAGATAAAATGATCTCCCTATTACCAAGCTGTCGCTAACACCAGTTAGTGACAGCTAAAAGGAGATAGCGACCATCTTGGGCCCCGCTTTGCATGTCAGTGATATTTATCACTAATGACATGCAAAGTGGGCGTGCCAAGATGTTAGCGACTGGAAACAGTCCCTAACATCGCTATCTCCTATTACCAACTTTTGGAGATATTCGCGCTAAGCGCGAATATCTCAAAAAGCTAACACCTGCCCTGAGCAGTTCTTAGCCATGTTATCCAATGGGAGGTGGATAACATGGCTAAGAGCATTTGCTCGATAATGCATGAATATCGCTGACTTTTCAGCGATATTCATGCATTGCGGCCGTTTTTTATCGCATTTGCGATAAACCTTGCTAATAGCAAGGTTTATCTGCGATAAAAATCGCCGATGTGCGGCAATAATTTTTGTCTCTAAACAAGTTAGAGACAAAAATTATCGCTAGTTGTTGGTAATATGCCCCCGGGTTTTTGCTTGCAGAAATCGGGAGGCGGGAGACTAGCACTGAAATCAGTAGTCTCACGCCTGAATCGGGAGGGTTGGCATGTCTGGATTCTCTACAGCTGGGGCCATAAACTACATCCGCAGGGCTAGGTGATAGCCTGGGACCGGCCTGGCATCTAAAATGGCTGCCGTGCACGACAAAATTGTGGCATTGGAAAAAAGGCAAGATGGCGCAGACAATGTTTATCAATAAGGATTCATTTATAACAAAATATTTTATCGCACTGACAAATTGGCGGTCAACACTTCCTGATTTCCATCGAATCGAACGTTAACAGACGTCATGCAGCAAAAAAAAAAAAAGCTCACGCACAGCCGCTGGAAGACATGTATCAACATATATGAGCCTCCTCAGCCACCCTCAGAAAACATAAGGGATTAGGATACGTCTCCCGCACCCCCTTATACCTAGTAATTTAATTAAAACGAAACACAAAATGGCGAATTCCCGTTTCGCTACCAGTTTGCGACCCGGTCGCGGCCCGTGAAGCGCTTCTACCGTGAAAAATATTTTTTTTTTTATTTTCCCCACGGGACCCTTTAATAACCCCAACAACATTCCTAGGGGGTCAAGAGGGGTATACCTTGCCCCCTTTCATTAAATTCCCCCTTCGTTTTTCACCTCTTCTTCTCTCTCGATCCTACCGAGAGATAAGATGGCGGCCGCTCCGGACTGTTTAGAATGTTGACAGACACCGGGGAGCCAATCAGCTTCGCATCGCAAAGTTCCGTTTCGCGAAAAGTAAGCGGTCCGGAGCGCAGCCCGGAGCGCTGTTACAGATATATATCTTGTTTTGAACGTTAATTTCTCAAAATCCACTGGAGCACATATATTGAGACCTAGCAAAGGCACATCGGGCTAACAGTCCCTACAATTTTGCCAAGTTTCGTGCAAATCCATTCAGCCGTTCGAGCTAAAAGTGAGGCCAACCGCCCTATGGAAATTAACATGGGGAAAACGCGTTTTGGGACCCCCCTTTTTTCTCGCCCCCCCCTTCGACGAAACCCCCCCAAATTTTCAGGGGCTGCTCAGAAACAAAATGTGCCATTTTCCTGAAAATTTCAGCCGATTCCGTCCACAAACGCCAAAGTTATTAGACATAGAATTTTCAAAAGTTCCATAGACAAATAATCCTAACTATATATACCTACTGGCGAACGCCAGTAGGTAATATAAATATATATATATACATATATATATATATATATATATATATATATATATATCTATATATATATATATATATATATATATATAGATATATATATATATATATTCCTCCAATCAAGAAATGGGTCCGACACATGCCAAGGTTGCCCAACTCCAATTTAATGTCACCAGGATTCTACACAGTTACAGCCCCAGGCAGACGCGTTTCGGCGGTTGCCTTCCTCAGTGCCGGGTGCCTGCTGTGTGTTTCGGAGATGACAGTCTTTCGCGGGGCTTGATATATATATATATATATATATATATATATATATATATATATTTTTTTTTTAAACAAAGGTCCAAGCTTTTTGAAAGGTACACGACAGCTTCCCCATTTCCTCAATGTTGCAGCATGTTTGTTCGCCCTACGCGTTTCGAGGCCGTTTTGCCTCTCATCAGGGGCAGGCAGCTTTGCTCTCGGTCTCTTGAAGGTCTCTTGGGGAAGCTGTCGTGTGCCTCTCAAAAAGCTTGGACCTTTGTTTAAAAATTAATCAACACGCCATTCCTGACGTGTGGGAGAGCACCATCGAAAAATCAACAAGGCTGAAAGTCGGAACCATGTCCAACCACGTTAGCACAGCGGAGCCTAGCACCTACGAAGGAGCACCTCATGACTGCATACCTACAAAGATATAATATGCTAAAATTAACTGTCTCTTGGAACCCACTAAAGGTTAAGATTATTTCTCTAAGGACCACATGTCCCAGCGTGCATTCTCCTCACATCGCGCTTAGCGCAGCACACCGGGTGCAATTAATTAATCATGCACGCAGATAAGAGACCTTCAAGAGACAGAGAGGAAAGCTGCCTGCCCCTGATGAGAGGCAAAACGGCCTCGAAACGCGTAGGGCGAACAAACATGCTGCAACATTGAGGAAATGGGGAAGCTGTTGTGTGCCGCTCAAAAAGCTTGGACCTTTGTTTAAAAAAAATATATATATATATATATATATATAAAAGAATGATGATAGATTGAACCCAGATCTGTGACTAGGGGTGAGTGTCTGAAAAGTTTCAGCACTCTGTCCATCATCTCCTTGTGTTTGCTTTATAAATATGTTTGATAGCAGTTACAAAATGCTGTTGCTTGGTTCTTGGAATCCAATTATGAACCCCTTCCCTCTTTTGAAATGGTTGGGGTTTGCCAAAGGGCCTGATTTGCGTACTTGCTGCCCCAGAAGTGAATAATTGTCAAGTGAATCCCTTCAAGGTTTACAGCTGATAGGTAGCGTGCCCTGAAACTCATGGAATCCTTTGTGGTGTATACCGCCATAAATCCCATTTAGGAATGGTGGGATAAAGATGACCTGCTACCCAACTGCATTCAAGCAAAAAAAAGAAAAAGGGGAATTAATCTATAGGACACCTGATTACAGGTTTATCTCCCAGAACAGGTTGCAAATAACGATTGACACCTCATTATCAAAAATACTGAATTTTTGGTTGAAAGCTATCTTTTTATGGAGATGTGCTAGTTTTCCTATGAAACCCCCTATTCTTCTTAGATATCTATTGATAGTTTGCATGCGAGGAGATAACCAACATTTATACCCCAATATTAGATGTTTCATAACAGAACGCTGATGCTCGGGAAATTGGACATTATGGACAATTAAAGAGCAGGCACTTGTTTCTGTGCCCATACTATCTTTCTGAAATCTAGTTACAGAATAGTTCACTATAGCTCTGACTAGAAGCTCCTTACCCCCTTGCTCCGTTACATTGGATTAACCCTCACTAAAGCCCCAAGTGTTTTCAATGAAGATGAGGCATGCTTAATGGGGCAGTGTTCACTGGTTCAGCAATTTTGGCATAAGGTGGCATATAAAATCATTGTTGTGCTTGGGGTCTGTCACGTGCACCTGTCATACCCCATTCTGAATACCAAAGGGCAAGCAGGAGCTCCTGGGCCTTAAGTCTGAGGATTCCCTTTCACTTCTGATGTCCTGGGGTCAGCCGAACTATGGCTTAGCAAACAGGACCAAGTACAACCCTTCAGCATTTATCTCTCAGGGTACCAAACAAGCTATCACAGGCTTCTCAGGGAGGGAGTCTGGGGGTGCTGGAGTTCGGAGCTCAACCATCAATCAACCATCCAATTAAGTGACAGTCAAGTCCACTACTTGTCTTTTAAAAACACAAAGTACTTAATTTTACATTAATACTTAATACTATATACTACTAGTAACAAAACACAAGTAATCCATACTGGACACCGTTTAGGCAGGTAAGGTGCCGACACTGCTCCTCGCGGTCGCCTTTTTTAAATCTAGTTATAAGTGGATCATCCTCTCTATTTGCTGGTGGGGGGTAGTGTGGATTAGGCAAAGGTGTGGGTTAATTGCCCGCCCAAAAAATACATGTGCTCAGTCTGTCAGTTCTTACCCGCTCGTAAGCGATTCCCAGTTTCTCCAAGGCTGGCATGCTCAACCCAGTAGCTCGAGCGCACAATTGCAAATGGTTGAGTGACAGTGCACCAGCAGGCAGTCCTTATGTTCTACCGCTTTTGTTTAGGGCAGTGCTCAGCAGCACAACCGCTCATTCTCTTCAGGTGCACAGGAGCAACATGAACTTGTGACACTTATATGTTACAGCACCCTTTGGCTGATCACTAATTTGTACAATGCAAGCAGCGGCAGCCTTCTGCAGGCCTAGGGGACAGAAGGGGTCACAGATAAAAAGAGTAGGGTCAACTGCAATGAAAATCATACATGAAGATTCCGCACATATGTATAACAAATATATATGGATAATTACCTACTGGCGGTCGCCAGTAGGTAGTTATAGTTAGGACCTAGTTTCCATAAGAAATCCGCAACATTCTATTTGGAATAACTTTGGCACCGGTCGACGAATCCTCACGAAATTCTCCAAGAAGATGGCCTGCTCCGCTCCGGTCCTAAACCGAATGTTTGGGAGTGATTCGTAAAGCGGGGGCCAAGAAAAAAGGGGGTCCCAAAACGTGTTTTCCTCATGCAATTCCTTTAAGACGGGCTACAGCCCGAACTGCTGAACAGAATTACACCAAATTTGGCAAAAAAGTAGAGTTTGGTTCGCAGATGACGCTTTTTGTTAAATAGTGTAAATCCGTGCAGTAGTTCCTGAGAAAATCAAAAGTAAAATCATAGATATATCTATGGACAAGGTACTGTCCGAGGATTATACGCGTACCCTTACGAGCATGAGCTGCTTGCTAATTGGCTGTCAACTGTCTGTCAACACTCCAAACCATATCAAAAACAAACCGTGAAGAGAGGGTCAGAGGGATGCGAAGTTTTAAGACCCTTGCCTGGTTTAAATCCCCAGATACACTACATGAACAACAAACAAAACCAGGGAGTCTAAAAGCCAGATAGTCTGGCTGAGCTGCCCCTACCGCACAGCTTTCCAAACTTTCCACGTCGTTGACACAACTTTTCGACAATCTTCATCTTGTGACACGGTAATGCGAGCGAGTGCAGCGAGGGGGTTCTCTCTCCTCTCCGTCTCCCTCTCACTCCTCTCCCTCTCCCTCCTCTCCCTCTCTCGCTCCTCTCACTCCTCTCCCTTCTCTCCCTTCTCTCCCTCCTCTTCCTCTCCCTCTCTCTCCCTCTATCCCTCCTCTACCTCTCTCTCCCTCTCTCTCCTCTCCATCCTCTCCCTCCTCTCCCTCCTCTACGTCTCCCTCTCTCCCCCCTCTCCGTCTCCCTCTCTCCCCCCTCTCCCTCTCTCCCTCCTCTGCCTCTCTCCCTCCTCTCCATCTCCCTCTCTCCCCCCTCTCCCTCTCCATCTCCGTCTCCCTCTCCGTCTCCGTCTCCCTCTCCCTCTCAGTCTCCCTCTCAGTCTCCCTCTCACTCTCCCTCTCCCTCTCACTCTCCCTCTCCCTCTCCCTCTCCCTCTCCCTCTCACTCTCACTCCTCTTCCTCTCACTCTCACTCCTCTTCCTCTTCCTCTCCCTCTCTCCCTCCCTTCTCTCCCTCCTCTCCCTCCTCTCCCTCCTCTCCTTCTCCCTCTCCTCTCCTCTCCATCTCCCTCTCACTCCTCTCCCTCTCTCCCTCCTCTTCCTCTCTTCCTCCTTTATCCCTCCCTCCTCTCCCTCTCGGTCTCCCTCGCACTCCTCTCCCTCTCACTCCTCTTCCTCTCACCCCTCTCCCTCTCACTCCTCTCCCTCCTCTCCCTCTCCCACCTCTCCCTCCTCTCCCTCCTCTCCGTCTCAGTCTCCCTCCTCTTCCTCTCACTCCTCTTCCTCTCCCTCCTCTCCCTTCCTCGCCTTCCTCGCCCTCCTCTCCCTCTCTCCCTCCTCTCCCTCTCTCCTCTCCCTCTCTCCCTCCTCTCTGTCTCACTCTCACTCCTCTCCTCTCCTTCTCACTCTCATTCCTCTTCCTCCCTCTCACTTCCTCTCCCTCCTCTTCACGTCCCTCCTCTCCCTTCTCTTCCTCTGCTTCCTCTCCCTTCCTATCCCCCTCCTCCTCTCCCTCTCCCTCTCTCTCCTCTCTGTCTCTCTCTCACTCCTCTTCCTCCTCCCTCCTCTCCATCCTCTCCTTCTCCCTGCAGTCTCTCTCTCTCCCCCTCTCTTTCTCTCTCTCTCTCTCTCTCTCTCTTTCTCTGGCTCTCTCCCTCAGTATCTCTCTCGCCCTCTCTGTCTCCATCCTTCAGTCTCTCTTCCCCTCTCCCCCTCTCCACCCCCCTCTCTATCCCTCCTCTCTCTTTATCTCTCTCTCTCTCACTTATCTCCCTCTTCCTCTCACTCCTCTCCCTCCTCTCCCTTCCTCTCCCTCTCTCCCTCCCTCACCCTCCTCTCGTCTCACTCTCACTCCTTTCCCTCTCCCTCCCTCTCCCTCCTCTCCGTCTCACTCCTCTTCCTCTCACTCCTCTTCCTCTCACTCCTCTTCCTCTCCCTCCTCTCCCTTCCTCTCCCCCTCCTCTTCCTCTACCTCCTCTCCCTCTCCCTCTCCCTCCTCTCCGTCTCACTCTCACTCCTCTTCCTCTCCCTCCTCTTCCTCCCTCTCCCTCCCTCTCCGTCTTAATCCTCTTCCTCTCAGTCCTCTTCCTCTCCCTCCTCTCCCTCTCCCTACAGTCTCTCTCTCTCCCCTCTCTTTGTCTCTCTCGCCCTCTCTCTCCATCCTTCATTCTCTCTCCCTCTCTCTGTCTCTTCCCTCTCTCTCCCTCTCTCTATCACTCCCTCTATCTCTGCCCCCCCCCACCCCCTCATATCTCTGGCACCCTTTCACCGTTCCCCTTCTCTCAGGAATTTCTCGCGTGAGCCACCCCTGGAAAAGCATTGCGTCTGCTGTTTGTGCATACAGGGAGCCGTTGGATGTGATATTATTAATAAACACAACTACTGAGAAATAAATTCAACAAAATAGACAAATACAATGGACAGAGTCCCCACCTCTCTGCTAACGCCGGAGTTTTCTAATTAATAAGATGCAGCGCCTTGAACCAGTGCGCCAAGCAGAGACTCCTTTCGAAACTGCTCGGAAGCTGCCACTGCCAGGTGTCCGACAAGGTCAAAGAAGCAGGGATCATGTTCGCAGCAGCCGGTGCCCCTGGATAAGCAGTGGGCAGGGTGGCGCTGTAGGGGCTCTTAGACAAGATGAAACATCAACAAAGCCTCTTTAACAAGCACATGGTCGTTTAATGACCTGTGAAGTGCTCGGATGCGGCTGTGTGTGCCCCGGAGCTGTGTGAGCCCGGGCTGCCACACACGAGGGAGGGGGGTCATTGTAACGCAACACACCCACAGAGTGGCGGCGACACAGTAAGGTGTCGCGGCACATACTTTGGAAAGCTCTGCCCTACCGAATAACAAGCCAGGAGGGTACCCAGGTTACCCCAGGACAGCGTCACAGAAGGGAACAACTACCAGCTAGTAAACAACATAGAACACTGCACCGACACCAAATCAATTCAAAAACTGATTGACAAAATCCAAACTATCAGATGGATTCCCATCAAAAAGACTTGGTGATCAGTCATATCATCTGGCCATCCAGAGTGTGAATAGGTTCCTCCCCTGATCATAGGGACTAACGGCCACACATGTGTTAGATGAGATTGGATTAGGTCCACAGTTACCTACAACCTACCATCTGATAGCTGATTCTTGACGGGTATAAAGCAAAGTATCAGTGCAACAAAAAGGGTGTGGTGAATTAAAATAGGGTGATGTGCCCTCCATATATAAACTTTTATTCTTCAGTGTCGGTGCAGTGTTCTATGTTGTTTACTAGCTGGTAGTTGTTCCCTTCTGTGACGCTGTCCTGGGGTAACCTGGGTACCCTCCTGACTTGTTAGTCGGTAGGGGCAGCTCAGCCAGACTATCTGGCTTTTAGACTCCCTCTTTTTTTTTTTTTAAATAACTTTTATTGCAGACTTATAATACACACAATGCTTCCATGCAGAAATGCTACCTCAGGTATCAACTGGACGCCAGTCTCTGTTCAGTTCCGTACACAGCCATTAAGCCCACATCCCAGAGGCTGGGCGGCGTTAAGTGGGAAAGTGTCAGAAGCCTAGATGTCATACAAAGCTGTAACTAGTTTGTAAAAAGTTCTCACGTCCGCTTTTCCTTTTTTCACCCTTCCCCCCCCTTTCAGCTCCTAAACTGTCCTCAACTACCCACCCCCCTCCCCCGAATCTCACCACATACGCATATGAGCTTATCTAGTCTACATCTGTGAATGTTATCAGGAGCTAATGATTGTCGTTGTGCGTGATGTGCCTGGTGTGTCTTGGGGAGCTTCATTATCAGCGTTGTGTTCTTCTCCGTCGTCTTGCGACGCGCAGTCACGTAAGGCCTGCACCAATCCCTGGTTTTGTTTGTTGTTCAACACTCCAAACCAGGAATTGTTGGCAGCCATCTTGTGCCTCGGTACAACCGAGGCACAAGAAAACAGAAAAAGAAACGCGAAAAACAAGAAAAGGGGGAAGGGTAGAAACACCCTGACCCGCTAGGCCTGCTTAGGGGGTCCCACAAGGACCCCCAAGGCCAAATATATATGTATTTATTTTTTTAAATCGTGGGATGCGCGTGGGGTATGTGTACCCTGCCGATCACCCCAAAAAACGAAGCCCATGCTTTATTGTTAATTAGCCAACGGGGGGCCAAATCCCAGGGGCTTTATAAAAATAAAGTGTGGGGGGCCCAATCCCCCCACCCATACTGCCCCGGGGACCGCCACCACCTGGTGCAAAGTATGTATTATAGCGGGGGCACATGGCCCCCCCACAGCCTCGGGGACCGCCACCCCTGGGGCTTAAATGTATAATGATGGGGCGCCTCTAAGGTCCCCGAGCCCCAGGGACGCCACCCCCGGGTCTTTAACATGATATATGTGGGGGCTCATGGCCCCCCCACTACAGCCCTGGGGACCGCCACCCCCCGGGCTTCTTTATTTGAAGAATAAAAATAAAAAAAACCTCTGGGGGGGTCAAGCGCTTTAATGTTAATTAGCCCCCGGGGGTGCCAAATCCCGGGGTCTTTATAAAAATAAAGTGTGGGGGGGCCCAATCCCCCAGACTGCCCCGGGGACCGCAACCCCCGGGGGCAAAGTATGTATTATAGCAGGGGGGCACACGGCCCCCCTGCAGCCCCGGGGTGCCCGTCCCCGGGACACTGTAGTTTGCTATGGTAGGGCGAGAGCCTACCATGCTTTGGTTTTTGGAAGAGAGAGCAGGAAACCTGCTCTCTCTTCCAAAAACCAAAGACGATTGCTTTTCTGCATGGGGAGCATCATGTTAGATGCTCCCCATGCAGAAAAGCAATGCCGGCTCCCGCAGGATGTGGGGAGCCGGCAGGGACCGTGGGGGATTGGGGACCCCCCACGGTCCCCAACGGAGAGGGCCAGGCCCCAGGGGATGGGGTCCCAGGGGCCAGAAGTGGCCTGAGAGGGGGGCCACGCGGCCCCATCCCCAAATTTAAAAAAAAAGAAGAAAAAAAGAGGCAGGCCGGCCTCGGGGAATGAAGTCCCTCCTTAAAAATATGTTATAAAATGTGGCATGGCCTGGGGGATGGGGTCCCCTTCCCGTTCAAAAAATATATATATATATATTTGGGGGTCAGACCCTGGGGGATGGGGTCCCCAGGGCCCACAAAAAAGAAAAAGAAGGGGTGCTACATTGCCCCCCTTCTTTAAAAAAAACAATTAAAAAAAACGGGATCTGGGAGGAGGCCATGCCCCCTCCCTGCACCACTCGGGCGCGTTTGCAGAGGGGGGAGTAATTCCCCTTGAATACTGGGGGTCCCTGGAGGCCAAGTAGCCCACCAGGAACCTCCAGTATGCGCCAGGGGGCTGCGTTGCAGAGAGGTGTAATGAGGCCAAGCCTCTTTTTACACCTCTCTGCAAAGCAGCCCGCTGGGGCATACTGGAGGTTCCTGGTGGGCTAGTTGCCCCCCAGGGACCCCCAGTATTCAAGGGGCTTTAGTTCCCCCTCTGTAAACACGCCAGGGGGCTGCGTTGCAGAGAGGTGTAATGAGGCCACGCCCCTTTTTACACCTCTCTGCAACGCAGCCCCCTAGCGCATACTGGAGGTTCCTGGTGGGCTAGTTGGCCCCCAGGGACCCCCAGTATCCAAGGGGATTTAGTTCCCCCTCTGGAAACACGCGAGGGGGCTGCGTTGCAGAGAGGTGTAATGAGGCCACGCCCCTTTTTACACCTCTCTGCAACGCAGCCCCCTGGCGCATACTGGAGGTTCCTTGTGGGCTAGTTGGCCCCCAGGGACCCCCAGTATGCAAGGGGACTTAATCCCCCAACTTAAAACGCCTTACGGGACGCGTTTGCACAGTGGTCAAGGTGAGGGGCAGGGCTTGAGGTGATATGTGTGCAAACATGCCCTGTGGCGCGTTTTAAGTTGGGGAATTAATTCCTCTCCATCCTAAGGTCCCCTAGGGGCCAACTAGCCCACCAGGTACCTCCAGTATGCTCCACGGAGCTGCGTTGCAGAGTGTTGTAAAAAGGGGGCGTGGGCTCTGAACGCCTCTCTGCAACGCAGCTCCCTGGTGCATACTGGAGGTACCTGGTGGGCTAGTTGGCCCACAGGCAGGGGCGTAGCTAGAGCTTGTGGCGCCCGGGGCTATCCCTCAGAGTGCCACCCCTGGGAGTGGTGGAGGGGGTGGGGGTAGTACCGTCGCTAATAGTTACCTCGATCATTCAAGTTACATGCACACATACATGACACAGTCCAGAGCTACACAGTTGTGAATACACCGGTGACCGGCAGTACAAAGGAGAACACACAGACTGCCACCCTGCAGGATTTCAGGAAGGGCCTAAAAATATGGTTATTTGATTAACGTCCGTCATCAGCAGCAACGCCCCACCCCCAAGCGCCTAGATACCCTCACAGGTAGCGCTATGCAAATCCTGTTTGTCAGTGGCATAATGGGGAGTGGGTGGGGTGGCAGGCCCACTGAGGGCAGGCACCGCCCAGCAGGTGTCACTCATGTCTCGATCTGGTGACGTCAGGCCTGGGCTGTACTTTGATTGACTGGTGGCCCGTTGCGGCGGCCTTTATAATTTATTTGGGGACTGGGGACACTGACTGACACTACTGTAAAGTGTCAGACAGTGTGTGTCCCCAAATAACTTATAAAGGCCACTGCAACAGGCCACTAGTGCCGCGCGGCCGCAGCCCGCAAAATAGTGCCGACCCAGTAGCTAGGCCACTGCATATAGAGCCCAAAAAAGAACCTGTTCCAGTTGCTCTTTCTAAATTCGGCCGGTGCTAAGACCCTACCCACTTAAATCCTTGTTTGACACTCTCTCTTTCCCCACTCACTTCATCTTTTAATGTCCAGTCAATATTAAACTTACTCTCAGCTTTGCAGTACCACATTCACTCTCTCTTTCTCTCTTTCACTCTTTTTCTCTATCTCTCTCTCTCTCTCCCCCTCTTTCTCTCTCTCGCTCTCTCTTTCTCTCACTCCCTCTCCCTCTCTCTTTCTCGCCCCGCTCTCTTTTTTCTCCCTCTCCCTTTCTCTCTCTTTCCATCTCTCTTGCTCTCTCTCTCTTTCTCTCTCTCCCTCTCCCTCTCTCTCCTTTGCTCTCACACCCACACGTCCCCACTCAGAACTTTAAAATGCAGATGTGGTAGAACCGGGCCTGGTTGTAGGTAGGCTGTTACTTGTTGTATCACATTTGTGGATGCAATGACAGAAACAGCAAAATACAAGTCAGGTGGCACACTATGCTATTAACACAGATTTTTAGAATAAGTGTTTTAAAGCCACGCCATTAATTAAATCGGCCACCCCCTTTGAGAGACCCCCCCCAGTCTTAAAGCCCTGTTGACAGTTATGCTGTCACTCTCTAAATATTCCCTCTGAAAACTCTCCAGTGACAGTCTTACCTGACTCGTCAGGACTCTCTCCAGGGTCTCTGTGGCAGGTATGGGTGGTTGTTTCAGCAGCCAGACCAATCTCCAGAAAGCAGCACTGCCATTGACTGCCCCAACAGCAACAGGCCGGAATGAGCGCGAGAGAGCGTAGCGGTGAAGCGCGTGACGCATCACTGCTACGTCGTTCTCATCGCAGCGGCAGGGGCAGGGCTGGCCCGGGCAAAATAAAGTATTTAATGTTGCCCAGCAGGGCCGTCATTGGTAGCGTTTGTGCGCTACAAGATTGATTGACGGCCCTGAAGGCTGGGACCGTGGACGGATGAACAAAAGCAGGTCATGTGCGTGTAGCGCGCAGCACGCACTTTCAAACTGCCAAGGCCACGCGCATTGGATTGGTGGCGTGACCCGTTACGGCCTTGCAGCACTTATAATTTATTTGGAAACAGGCCACCAGTGCTGCGCGGCCGCCCTCAAAACTGTACCGCTTAGGGCGGACTGCCCCCTCGCCCCCCCTAGCTACGCCACTGTATATAGCGCTTACTACCCCCGACGATGCGTCAAATCGCTTTTTCGGCGAGTAGCACGCTACTCCGGGACCCATAGAGGACTAGTGTTGAATTAGTATAGTGAAACATGAAAGTACTTTTTAAGTGGTGGATAGGTTAGTCAGTTATTTGGATTTGGAATGATAGCATAAGGATAGAGGAGGCAAAGGTTTGTATTTATATAGCGCTTGTTGACACACGCTATTCAGGAAGCCTACAGAGGATTAGTGGTAAATTAATATGGTGAAATATGAAATAATTTCAGTGGTGGAGATTAGTCTGTTACTTGGAGTGAGAAGGATAGCGGAGGGACAAAAGGGGAAGAAAGATTTGCATTCATATAGCACTTGTTACCCCTGATGGGTGTTGAAGCGCTTTTCTGGCAAGTAGCACGCCACGCCGAAACCCATAAAGGATTACTGTTGAAAATTAATATAGTAAAAAATATGAAGTACTTTGAGTAGTCTATATTAAATCGTCAACGTTTCTTCAATATTTTGCATCACCTTCGGTTCTAGTAAACTGAAGAAAGAGTTAATCTTATAACGCTCATGAGCTTGATGCTCAGACACACTGTGGGGGGAGATATATAAAGACTCACATCAATAAATTATGAGGTGAGCGAGCCAGATCCCATTATTGAAAATAATCTATTTAAACATTTACAATTCTCTACCTTCGTTGAACCAGCTTTTGCGTTTTAAAAAAGAGCACACCTCCGGTATCACTATTGACCCTTTCCTTTTTTGTGGTCGCATTTCAGAGTTGCAATACATTTGATTTTTGGGAGTACATTCATATAAATGGTTAAAGACTGAATGGTAATCTCAGGTGATGTTCTATTTTAGACGACTTCTGGATAATTCAAAAGAAACGGTGATGCGAACTAGCACGAACCAGATTGGAGATAATGTTAAATGAAGCTTCAAAATCATTTGTGTGCTATTACAAATAAACGAAGCTTCTAAATCATTTGTGTGCAGTTGACAAGTGTATTTTATTAAACATAAAAGGCGTGATGTAATTTGACAGAGGACCACTCTGCGGGTTCCCCGACCCTAAAATATTTTCTCCCCAAAGGCCCAATCTACCATTTATAGGTCGCGTTCTCCGATTATTTACTTTTGCTAGCAGTTGATTTGACCCATGATGTACTTATTTGAGACAGTATTCGTCTCTCACCTAGCTGCAAAATCTCTTCCCTCACCTAAGGTGCGGCAGTTCCTGCACCTCATTTGTTTTTCTTCCCGCCATTCCATTGCACTAATCTCAACAACATTAAACCAGCAGTGCAGCCGCCCGCAAAATAGTGCGGCCTGGGGCGGACCGCCCCCGCTGCACCCCCCCTAGCTACGCCACTGCCCACAGGGGACCTCAGGATTGAAGAGGAATTAATTCCCCAACTTAAAAGCGTCACAGGGCGTGTTTGCACACATGTCCCCTCAGGCCCCGCCCCCTTCCTTCACTATTTAGCAAAATATTTCTCTAAAATCAGCCGAACTACGAATTTAGATTTACTCACCTGTTATCACGAGAGAAGTCAGTGCTGCATCTTTGAGCCCAGTACGGACCCTGAAAAGTAAATCTAAGCGTACTTACCAGTTACTTGTATTTCCTTCCATAGGAATCTATTGTGTGGTTTTCACCAGAAAAGTTTCTAAGTGTCTATATTTGAAACGTACAAATATTCCTCTAAAATCAGCCTAACTACGAAGTCCAATTTACTCACCTGTTATCAGGAGAGACCTCAGTGCTGCATCTTTCAGCCCACTACTGATCCTGAAAGGTAATTCTAACCGTACTTACAGTAACTTGAATTTCCTTCCATAGGCTAACATGGACTGGTTTCACTTGGAAATTCTTCTAAGTGTGGAGTTTTGGAACTTTAAAAAATTCCTCTAAAATCAGCCGAACTACGAATTCCAATTTACTCATCTGTTATCAGGAGAGACCTCAGTGCTGCATCTTTCAGCCTACTTCTGATCCTGACAAGTAATTCTAACCATACTTACAGTAACTTGAATTTCCTTCCATAAGCTAACATTGACTCGTTTCAGTTGGAAATTCTTCTACGAGTGAAGTTTTGGAGCTTTAAAAAATTCCTCTAAAATCAGCTGTACTACAAATTCAGATTTACTCACCTGTTATCAGGAGAGACCTCAGTGCTGCATCTTTCAGCACCCTACTGATCCTGAAAAGTAATTCTAACCATACTTGCAGCAACTTGAATTTCCTTCCATAGGATATCATTTCCTGCTCTATAAAATATATATAAATTAAAAAATATATAGAATTAAAAAAAAGATTACAATTTCAATATTTAATTTTTTTTCAATTTATATTAAAAATATGTACTGTAATTAAAAAATTAAATATCTAAAAATAAATAGTTTAAAACAATGTAGTAAATCAGTATAAAAAAAATAACAATTAATACATTTAAAAATTATCATTTACAAAACCTTTGAAATTCACTGAAAAAACCATACGTTTCAGCCACGTTATAGTAAGCTGGACATTTCATTCCTACAAAACCATTGAAATTCCCCTGTTATAGTTAGTTCAGCTAACTATAACTCGCGTGCCTGCAATGCACTGCTGCTGACGTCACATATTACATCACTCATGACATGGTCAGTGACATCACTGATGACAACACTGAAGACATCTCAAATGACATCAATGATGACATCATCCAGTGAATGTATGTCTTTCTGAAAAATAAATATTTTTTATATATGTACAACACATATGTATGATGTTTAGATCCCATTGGTCTGATGTTATTTCCTACCAAAAGTGCAGAAACCCCTGTAATTGTCCCAGTGTTTGGTGATCAGGGGAAGGGGGAAGCCGAAAGGTATCAATGTTTTGAGAGAGTGGGCACTTTAGGGCTCAGAAACTATTGGTCATTCTGTGTTTATTTTATAAAATAGATAAATATCTTTAAAGAGGTGAATGTGCATATGTGAAATGATCTTTTGCGCCAGAGCTTTTCTTGACTTTGGTGCAGCAATACCTCTAGAACTATAAGTGACTTATGTTATTACAATACAATTGATTTAATCTTATGAGGTGAGTTAATTCACCAGAAGTTCCTAATTATAAATCAACCTCTGATTTGAAATCAGTATACATCTGTCCAACTGGAGATCCCTTTGCTTTCCTCATGCAGGGGGTTCAATGTCAATCATCCCAAGGGTCTGAGCCCTGTGGGTCATTAATTCGGTCATATGGGTCAAAGGGGGGTCGTAGACTGTCCCCACCTCAGTATTGTGAAGAACCCCTAAGTGAATGGTGTGGTGACTCCAAAAGCAACATAGGAGGTACAGAAGGAGGAGGGAGGAAAGGATGAATGAGCAGGAAGCAGAGGAGAGGTAGGTCATTAATGCTTCTTTGTCCTTTTAGGAGGGATAGGCGTTGGTGGGTTGATGGCCTCCTCAAAGTTAACTTTCTCTTATGGGGTGTAGTGTCCTTGTGCATCTGTGGAGGCTTTGCCAAGATTCTCACAGTGCACAGCTGAATATGTATCCTCTTTTGTAGAGTGTCCAGATGCCGTTGCAGCCATTTTACCATTGACTGTCAAATTCCTTAGAAGCTGCAGAGAAGGCAGCCATGGAAGAGGGTCTCGATGAACGAGATGTTCGCCCACCGGAGGGCACCAAACTCTATATCGGCGCTGAATGCTTGGGCTCAGCAGGTCTCGACATCAAAGTTTTCAGTTCAGGATGTCTCAGCTACTAAGTCTTCGGCTCGGAGTGTGTTCGGGGGATGCGCCTTTGGATCAGGCACCAGGGCAGCGGATAAAGCTCTATGTTTCGAGGAAGACTTTGGCACCAAATTAGGTCTGGGCATTGGATTTGTCTCCGAAAGTTGATGTTGATCATGGCTGGAAGGCAGTGGAGCATCAGGAACTTCATAGGCTGATCCTTGTTGGTGGTAAGTAGGGGAAGCATGAGTACTCACTCTGATGTTTTGTTGCTACTGGATAGACAAAGGTTTTTCCCCCTCGATCTCCTCTTCGAAGTTTGTGGCAGTTAAGACAAAATCTGAATGGAGTCCTTTCTATCACGACGACATTCTCGACCCTGATGGTGGGATTCAAGAGGTATGAAGCCGACACAAAGCTGAAACGAAGCATGGCGTTTGAAAATAAATTGGCGAAGCAATATTGTTCCCTAGAAACGACAATGGGTCTAAAGGCTAAGTGAGAACGCCACACAGTGAAGAACCAGAGCCCACGATGACATGTTTGAACATGATGGCGAAGAAAAAGCAAGCTAACAATGCATGCGATGCCTATGCACATTACCAGTAATAGGTGGGGGTCACTTGACACTGTGACTCGAAAAGACTTCTTTTGAAGAAAAACAAGTTCTACACATCTGAGTCCAACACTAGATGCCAGACTATCTTGAGTAGTGATCTCCAACCTTTTCTGTAATAAGAGCTACTTATTTACAATAAAATACATCCCAAGCGACTCATTTTTAGTGTTGTAACAGTGACCACATCAGACACAACAAAATTAGCGGCAACACTGTATAAGATTACCAGCAGTAATAACTTCAGTGCACCAGGCAAGGTTGCCAGCAGTAATGTAAAAAAGGGTTTGTCAATGTGGAATACGACTACATTAAAAATACATATCTGCCATAGCTGTAATGTCCTTGGCACCAAGGTAACAATATTAGTAACAAGCCTCAACAATGTCCCACGATTTATCACTCAAATATCAGCTTTAAATATATTTTGGAAATTCAACCTTTTAAAAAAATAAAAACACAATTTATAAGTTCTAAAAATACACACATTGTGTGTCTCTATTATATATTTTCAATGTTGGTGTACTATTATTTCAGACAAGTAAAAGTTCAAAAGTTAGAAGACTGTGATGCACACAGGAGAGCTACTTACAGATAGCTGGAGAGTTCCCATAAGCTCACTAGCTATTCACTGTAGATGCCTGATCTAGTGCTATACATGCCACAAACTGGAATTTAAGTATGTGGGATACATTTTTAATTAAATCAAACTGAGGGAATGTTATGGCATACGAGTAAGGTCTGTAACAAATATGCCAACATAAGCACAAATACAACCTCTAGATCATGGGTACTCACAAACTTTCTCTCGGGGCCAAATTTACAGTGTGGGTTGTGGCTGATGGCTGCACCGGTGGGGGTGGGGTCAGTGAGGGAGGGGGCGGGGCTAGAGCAATAAATAAATGCGACCATGAGGTTAAACACAGGCCCCTGGCGCGGACGCCTTCATCCACTGAGCCACCAGACCCAGCATACACACATCTTTCTCTCTCTCTCTCGATCTCCTGGTCTCCGTCCCTCCCTCTATCTCTCCCTCCCTCTCTCTGTCCCCCTCCCTCTCTATCTCTCTCTCTACCTCTGTCTCACTCACTCTGTGTCTCCATCTATCTGTCTCCTTGTCTGTCAACCTCCTTCTGTCTACCTTTCTCTGTCTCCCTCGGACTCCCTCCCACTGTCTCCCTCCCACTGTCTCCATCTCTCTGTGTCTCCCCTCTCTGTTTCCGTCTCTCTCGGTCTCCCTCCCTCAGTCTACCTTCCTCTCTTTCTCTCCCTCTGTTTGTCTCCCTCCCTCTGTCGCCCTCCTCCCTCTGTTTGTCATCCTCTGTCTCTCTCTCCCGCTGTCTCCTCTCTGTCCACCTTTCTCTCTGTCTCCATTTCTGTCTGTCTCCCTCTCTTTGTCTCCCTCCCTACCTCTGTCTGTCTCCCTCTCTCTCTGTCTCTCTCCCTCAGTCTCCCTCTCTCGGTCGCCCTCCCTCTGTCTCCCTCCCTCTGTCTTCCTCCCTCTGCCTGTCACCCTCTGTCTTTCACCTCACCCCAGCTTCCTGGGCACACACACAGCTGCACCTGAGTATTTCACAGGTCTTTAAAAGACCATTCACTTGTTAATGAGGCTTTAATGTGAATCGCCCAGCCCCTATAGAGCCGAGTGTCCCTGCTGCGGCGGTGTTTGCTGTCACTTTACATAACAAAACCACAGGTACAATGTCTGCAAGGTCCGCGGGCCGTACTATGAGTACCCGTGCTCTAGATGGTATTTATGAACTGATCATTTAGCAAACTCCATTTAAAGACGCTCATGAATGTAAAGTGCACAGTGGGTCTCCAAATGCAAAGAAATGTCAACTATGCAAAGGGATTGAGACCTACCTTCTAGATTTATTATTATGGTTAACATAGACAAGAATACTATTTGGATAGGAGGGTCCAACCACACACATTACAGTTCATTAGCGCCAGGACACTCTTGTTGAGTAGCCGTGCACTCTATAAATGCACCCATTCATTCATTTATTCATTCAATTACATGTGAAAGGCATGCAGGTGTGGGCTTAAAGTGACGAGAGTAGATACTTTTATTTGATTTCATAAAAAATCATAAAAGTGTGGAAAAACCACCATACATAAAATGTACATTTTGAAAACTTATAAAAATAAAAGCACACAAAGGTACATTCTACTGCGGTTAAGTTAAAAATGTAAAACATACGATCAATGCCATAAGGATTTCAAGACTGGTTGTACTAAAACTTGATAAGTCAGTTAGCGTTTTCTTTTTTTTCCAGTTCTATTGCCGCAATTTTCAGGAAGTTTATAGCTCTACAGGGCAGTTGGATTGATGGTCCTACAATTCATTGGATTACGGCTACTCCGCTAGACCTTATTTGTTCCTTCCTGAAGGCTTCCCGAAGGACTATTCTTCAGGTATCTACCAGGAAGGGGCAGAGGCATAAGAAGTGCAAAAAAGACTCGTCCTCTCCTCCACATAAGCAAAATTCCTTGGATTGCCAAGAATGTTTCCATTTCGGCATCAGGCCCTTTGATGGAAATGACCCCAGCCGCAGTAACGTCAGGTAGTGCTTTTTCTGATGGGAGAAGTGGTCTAGCAGATATGGTTGGGGTTTCAGCTGCTGATAGGCTTGGATCACTACCCAAGCATGAGATTTTTTTTTGAAACGGCTGTTTTGTCTATTAGTAAAGATGTACATTTGATTGCTTTGTTGGCTACAGTTTTGTAGCCAGAATAGGTGGAAAGAATAAGCCAGGCCTCCTCGAGCTGCAATGCCACGAGGGATTCCTTCAGAGCTCTGAAAGTTGAATTATTTAGCCTGGCTTGGGTTTTAATTTCCACCCAACAGTGATACGCAAGGGCGTTGTCCTCTGCATAGCTCATTCTCCAGTTTTGCTTGACTAATGCCCTTTGTCTGTCAGGAATCTGGTTTCTTAGTCTGTGCTCTAATCGCATTTGGGATTGTGGGATGTGTCCGGGGAATCAAAAACAGGTTCTTAAGAAAGGTTGATCGTACTGTGTTAAAAAGGTGACATCTTTAAGGTTTAACATTATATATTAACAGCCATATGAGATGGAAGGTAGAAACTTTGCTGCAATGGCTTTTAGCAGGTGTCCTGTAAAACAACCTGTAAGTTTAGTTTTTTAGAACTTTGAAGGCGAACTGCAGTTGTTTGGCTTTAGTACGGCCTTGTGCCAGGTGTAGTTTTTTTATAAGGACAGACCTCACATATGAGAAGGAGAAGGAACGAATGGACCTTTTATTGACAAGAAGGAATTAATGGACCTTTTATTGACAAGCAGCGGTCAAAACGGTACTAAACAATTGGAAAGACTCGAGCAAAGCAACCTTCCATGACTGGCTAAACTGGATCAGGTACCTCAGGGGAGCACACAGCTTGACGATGCAGTGCTCCCCATGGAAGGCGTCCTCCAGGGGTCTGTGGGAAGCCCTAGACAGGACTCTAGTCCCGCAAACCCCCTCATGAGCTGAAGAAACTAAAGCTCCCAGCCCTGAAAGGACCTCGGAACAGTCCTCAAGTCCACAAGATCTTCGGGGCAACGTGTTTGAACCCTGAACTCTGTACCGAGAAATGCCATGTGACTGCTTTGGGTGCCTAGCCAGTGTACAGTACACCTCCCCACTGGGCTTTCCTATCCCTCTCTTCTCTTCCCTCTGACTGCTCTATCCTTGCCATCATTCCTTATCATTCTAATAGCTAACCATACCGCAACAAGAAATGTTTAAGATTGTATACAATGTATAAAATCATCTTTAAAAAACAAAATTACGGTTGCGGTCTATTTGAAAACCTAGATATTTGTATAAGTCAACCCGGTCAAATGTTGCTCGTCCAGGAGGAATTTACGATTTTCCGTTGTTTTGAGCTGTCTGGTAAAGCACATCACCTTTGTTTTTTGATGGTTGATTGTTAATTGAGCCAAGATGGTGTAAGCTCCTAATTTAGTGACGAGTTGTTGCAGGCCAACAGATGTTTGAGCGAGGAGCACAATATCATCTGCGTATTGTAAACTGGGTGTGGGTATTTTGCCCAATTTAGGGGGGTCAGATTGAATTGGGCGGAGTTGTTTGTCAAGGTCAGCGATATAGATGTTGAAGAGGCAGGGTGCCAGCACGCACCCTTTTTTAAACCCATTAAGAGTTGGAAACTTTTTGGTTATGCTATGCCAGTCTCCTTTCCTGACCTGGACCCAAGTCTGGGAATACAGGTTAATTATGGTCTCCAGGAGTTTAGTTGGGGCATACCCAATTTTGCATTTTTGCCCATAACTTGGACTTTATCAAAGGCTGCTTTAAGGTCTATGAAGCATGCATACAAAGGCCTTGATTTTGCGAGGGCTTGATTGGCTAGCAGGGTGACCGCAGAGATATTCGTGAGTGTGTCCATCCTTGCCCTGAATCCTATTCATGTATAGGGATTGAGATTACATATCCTGACCCAGTCCTCTGAATCAACCAACAAGTTTGATGCGTACATTTTTGCCTCCACGTCAATCAGGGCTATCAAGCGATAGTTGGAGGGGTCGGAGCAGGCGCCCAACTTGTATATTGGGTTTACAATACTGCCTCTCCAAGAATCTGGGATAGTACTGGATGCTAGGATGGAAGAGAAGAGTGGCGTGAGGAGGCCGGACCAGAATGGAGGGTCGTGCCGAAATAAAGCGTTTGGCAAGCCATTGGGAATTGGTGCTCCCTCGGATCTTAGATTTATTATGATTTTTAGAACTTGTGCTTTCCGGATCTGCAGGGAATATTCGAGTGCTTCTGGGTTGGGAGTGACTTTGACACGAACTGCAGCAAGTGCCCCCTCACCTAGCTGAGAACCATAAGTTGCGAGTCCAGCAGTTGACGTTTCGTTATATAGGAGATCGATGTGAGCTCTCCAAGTGTCCTTCATTATGTCAGAGTGGTAATGCCGGCTCTTGCCGTTTGTTAACTGGTTGATAATTTCCCAAAATAGCCTGGAATTCCTTTGTTTGCAGGAATGGTGGAGTTTGGCCCAGAGGTGTTCTTAAAATGCTTTTTTTGCTACCTATGTGTCTCTTTTTAGGTCTTTTCTGGCTGTAGAGATTGATAGCAAGAGGTCCTGGGAGGGGGCGGAGCCCTGGGAACGTAGTCTTCTAAAATGTTTGTTCAATGGTGTCTTTGAACCCTGAGGTGTTTGGTGAACCAAACGGTCCCTTGATTTCTTCTCACTTTCTTTCCTGTGGTCTGGTTATAAAAAATGTCATTTAGTTCTTGGTTAAAGCGCTCCCAGGTCAGTATGTTTATGGGTTCAGTTTGAAATCTTTCCAGAAGACAGATGCATGTTCCCATGATATCGCTGATCCTATCCTTTTTCCATATAAGGCATTTTAGATTGTAACATTGCGTTTGTTGAGCTAATGCGTTGCCGGCACTGAGTTTACGATATTTCCTAGCAATGTGAAAGATTGTGATTGGTGGTCACTTTCTGTCCTATCCGTTATTTGGAAGTTCGTGATAGATGATGGAAAAAGATCTTGATCCGTAAAGGTGTAGTCTATGGTTGAGGCTGATTTTTGGGTGATCGTAGTATATGCAGCAGGGCTGTCTATCTGGCCACTCCTGTTAAGCATGCTCATTGAATGGTCAACCAGCCTGGCCGCAAATTTCTTGCCAAGGGTATCACGTCGGTTCAGGGCCTGTGTATGTTCTCTGGATCCTTTGTTTCCGTTTTGCAAAAAATTCATGTTAAAATCCCCCAACAGGATTATGTTCGCATCCAAGTGGGCAAGTTTTAGTGTTGCCGGTGTTGCTAATAAATGGTCAACTCTTGTCAGTTTTTGTTTGAAAGCTGGATGAATGTAGATGTCAAGAATAAGCAAACAATTGAGGGGCGGAGCTTCAAGTTTGACACATTGCAACCAAGAAAACTCAAGGTCTTTACAGAATCTTGCCAGGGAATGTCGGTTGAAATGAAAATTGAGAGGTCCCCTTTGGTTCTGCCTTGGTTAGCAACTTTTTTGGCCAGCTTTAGAAATTCCTTGTAGCTGGTTATGGGTGTAGAGTTTGTCAGCCAGGTTTCCTGAAAGAAAAGGATATTGCACTTTGTAATTAATTCCATAAAGCCTGGACTTTCTATTTTAGTACTGAAGTCGAACACATTCGAGGAGCAGATGTTACAGCCCGGGAGTAAATTGGTGGCAACGCGAGAATTGGTTCATGCCGTGTATGAGGGTGTTACGACTGAGATTAAATTCTGAAGGCTTAGTGGCTTCTGGATGGGCAAAGGTGATGGTAATTTTCTTGGTTGTGGGCTCTTTCCTCTTTGGAGGGGTTTGATTGTCTGGGCCTTTGGCTCCCTTTAACAGGCCTGCTGGTTGAGTAAATGGTTGAAGCAGGTTGGGGTAGCAAGGGGGGGTTCTATCTTGTTTAACTTAATACCCCACTTTGCAAATTGATCCCTCTGCTGCCAGATTTGTTCAATGAGAGAGTTGGCCACGAATGTTGCTGTTGTTGTTTCTTGGCCCATAAAATGCAGGTTCTGTTTAAACTCTACAGGTATTTATGTGGCTCAGAGGGGGCAAGTCTTTAAAGAGTGTGAGCAGGACACTTCTGTTGAGGATATCATGGTTTCCCCTTGAGGCATATTGAGGGATAAAGTTCAGTTTGTTGTTGTGTGAAGAAGTGTCCTACTGCGGCTTTTGGTGTGCACACCTTCCCGTTACTTTGTCGGCCGGTATGGGCTCTATGATAGTCGATGGTATGTCGGAACAACGTTGGTGTTGTGTGGTGAACTTTGTTCGTTGACCCTTATTCAAGCTGCATTATTGCTTCCCGGGTTGAGATCATGGGTTGAATCTGGGTGGCAATTTTCTTTCCTCTCGTTGTCGGTAACCAAATTTACTACCCGTGAGCAGGTTGTGCTGATTTCTTTCATGAAAATCCTTGATGTAATTGAGGGTTTTGCAGTTTGTGTGGTTGGTGTAGCCTGGGTGGATAAAAGATGTTTCTCTTTCCTTAGAGGCTTAAATATACGGTATATTTTCCCAGATTGCGGTTGTTCCCTTTTGGTGGCATTCAGACAGCTGGGTTCAGTGGGTAAGGAGTTCAATTGATCCTTGTTTATAATTGCATACGGGGGAGGTAAAGCTGCTTTTTGGGTCACTCTGTTCTGTTCCCTGAACGGTTTTGACAGAAAAGAGTTGGTTGCCTGTCTGGAATGTCTCCTGTTTCTTGCTTTTCTAATGCGTTTTCTCTTCCGCTTGGTTAATATCTTGGCCGCTGTTGACGGGTGACCTAATGATTGTTCAATTGATTGAAGAGCCGAAACATTTAGATTGTCAAAGGTAGTTGCTGAGCTAGATGTGGTTGAATCTGCCTGTATTTGTTCTAAGTTAGATTCCGTTCCACTGATTATGTGCCCCCCGTGGGGCGGAGTTGTACAGTGTCGATTACGCGTAGTGCCTCTGCTTTTGGAACATTCTTTGTTGGAACTTCCCTAGTTGTGACCAAAAGGTCTGATAAAAGGGTGGGGACCGCCGCTAATTTGTCAATTATTTGGGTGCAGTGGAAAATTTTGTAAGTTGTTTCCCAGTCTCGCTGCACCCTCAAGATCATCTCATTGAAGCAATGCAGTTTTTGTTCTACTCCCTGAACGTGGATTGCTAGGATGTTTATGAGGTCCAATTGGGTGTCCAGCTTATCTGCATGGTAAACCATTGCTTTGGCGGTTGTATCCATTGTATGTAACAAAACCTGTCAAGCTGAAGATGCAGGGAGACTGCCTGGTTCAATTGGACGTGCCTGGGCGTTATGTTCCCAGTAGTTTGAATGTGCTGACAAGGGAGCTTATAGAAGGCCTGTGGTCCAGCTAGGTTGTTCCCTTATTTGGGGGGGATGCGCCAAGTAGGTTGAATCATGCGTATTTTGGTAGAGAAACCGCTCCTCCTGTGGATCAACCTGGCAAGGGTTCTGCCCCTTTTGTTTTTCCCCTGGCAATTCTGACAAGAACCAAGAAAAGCCAGGCTTATCGCAATTGTTAGTTTTGATATTGGAGAAGACGGACTCCTGAACTTTGGGGAATTGAGCACCTGGAGATTTTGTCAGATTCCCTATTATGCTATTCCCTATTAAGCTTGAGGTGTTTATGGTCGCTTGGTTGGCGAGGGCCCCTTCATTGAGGCCCCGGGGGCCGTTGTTTTCAGGTGAAGTTAGAAATGGTGTCTTCTGACTGAGGAAATCGACAGAAAAGTGGTGATGGCGATGGTGTATTTGTGCCTTGAGAACTTGGTTGTTTTACCTTTGAGTTCCTGCAGGAGGAGAGCTTTAGATGATAAGAGTAGGAGGCTTGGAATTGCATTGGTTGTTTCATGAGGGGCTTCCCAGCCTGATCGCTGGGGTGCATGGGGTGCCTGGGGACTGCTCCACCTGCACTCACGGCTCATGGACGTTTTTCGCTGGGAGGGCTCATGATGGCCTCACTCACAGAGACTGTGCGAAAGCTGGTTTCTTTTCTTGCTTTGAGGGCCTTAAGGACACCGCACTCATGGCTTGTGGTCATTTTTTCGCTGGGAGGGCTCATGATGGTCTCACTCACAGAGACTGTGCTAATGCTGGTTTTATCTCTTGCTTTGAGGGCCCTAATGTCATTGCGATGTTGATTATCCCAAGTAGATTTTATCACGACTTTTAAAAAGCCGTGAAATCAGTGCCCGTTTGCTGCTGAGTGATGCCTAACTTGGACCGCAGAAATAGCTTTGGTGCTGCCCCCCGTTTTTCTTCTGAAGTCGCCACTGTGGGTGTTTTTGGTATGACCTTTAGCCAGTTGCTTTAGTGTGTTAACCCCTTCCATGCTCATGACGAGCTTAGCTCGTCATGAGGCACAGTGGAGCAGTGCTGATGACGAGCTGAGCTCGTCATGAACAATGGAGTTCACCATAAATCAGCACAGGAGGGGAAAATGCACAGCAGCGATGTGGTTAATGTTGAGTCCTTTGAGACTCCCAATACTTGCTGCCGGTTTTTATCTTCTTTAATTAATGGACAAGTTACTGGGGAAGCCATACTGGGGAGATCTTTGGCTGCAGACCTTTTCCTTGTCCTTTGGCGGGGGTGGTCCTCTTATTTTCCCTGACCGCATTCCCCGTTGCCACCACCCGAAGTGGGGGAAAAGATGGGTAGGAGATCGATTGGGGTGGGGATGTAATGCGAAGTTTACGTTGAGCAGGTGCAGCTTGGCCCAACCTCATGCTGGGTGACAGTGGGGGTGGGGAGGGGGGCAGGGGGTTTGGCTGAGAACAGGGCACCCTGGGAGCTGCAGGCAGCACCCAAACTGGTTGGGCACTTCTCTCTGCAGCCTCCAGCTAAGGGAAGCTGCGCTCTCGCACTCTTAAAATCCACTTGAAGCCGCCTTGAGGGCCTTGCAGCGCACTTGCCTGTCTGTGCCTCCTCCTGTGTCCAGCCTCCGGCCTCTCCTCCAAACCGCCGCTGCTCCCACCGCTGTTCGGCTTCCTGATGTCCCGATCTCCAGGTGTTCCCGTATCTACCTGATGTATGTAGACCCGGTGCGGTGTGGAGTCGGCTGCAGGAGTGGGAGCGGGCTGCGGGCTACAGGATGACGAGGGCAAAGATGGCAAAAACCTGAAGCCAGGGGCGGCGGTTCAGCATCTCCTCTCGCTGTCGACTGCCAAGCTGCTGTGGCTGCGGTCAGCACGAAAACAAAAGAGGACTGCCTTAAAGTGACAAAGACACATCAACAAATAGGGCTGTGACTAGAACTACGGTTAGACTAGGTCATTTTGGAAGCAAGGCCCGTGTGATGGAAAGGGTAGTTAACAAGATGCCAGCAGTCAGTTACAATTAACGGAAACCACTACCATAGATCGCACACAACAGGTCCTGCACTCATCAAATCTGATCTTTAATTACTTTTTTTTACTAAAAAACTGCATGGCTTGTAGGCAGTGTGTGATTTAAAATAACCTGCCGTATGACAAAATGCTGGATAAACCATTCAGACACTAATGCACTCATAGATGCACTCAGAGACGCATGCACCCACTCACATACCCATTCAGACGCTTCTGCAACTCCTCAGTCTCACTCAGAGACCCAAAGACTCACTCAGAGACCCAATGAGTCACACATTGACTCACAAATAAACTTGGATACGCATGCACCCACTCACAGACTCACACGCTTACTGAGTCACGCACCCACTCAAAGATGCACTCTGAGACTCATGCACCCACTCAGAAGCACACACTCACAGTCCACACACCCACTCGCAGACCCACCCAGAGACTCATACTCACTGAAACACGCACTCACGAGGCACATACGCCCACTCATGGACCCACTCAGACTCACGCATCAACTCAGACACCTAGTCAGACACTGACCCACTCACCAGACTCTCTCACTCATGCACCCGGTCAAAGATCTCACTCAGACATTGATGCACCCACTCACAGTTTAACTCAGAGATTCATGCACTCACTCAGACTCGCTCAAAGACCCATTCAGTAACTCATGTACCCACTCACAGATCTACTCAAACATATGCACCCACTCACAGACCCACTAAGAGAAGCATGCATCAACTCAAGTCCCACTCAGAGACCCAAGCACTCACTCACAGATGCATTCAAATCATGCAACCACTCACAGTCCCACTGAGACCTGCACACCGACTCATACAACCACTCACTCAAGTACCCACTCACAGACCAACTCAGTGATGCACCCACTCAGACCCACTACACAGTCCTGTACCCACTCACAGACTAGTACACACACAGTCCCACTCAGAGACCCACACTTACTCACAGAGGAACTCAGAGACTCACACACCCACTCACAATCCCACTTGGAGACCATGACACTTACGCATTCCTTTAGTCTCATACAGAGACACACTCACAAACCCACTCAGTCATGAAGCTACTCACAGCCCAACTCAGACTCACATACTCACAGACCCAACCAGACACACACACACCCACAGAAACATACATTCAGAGGTGCACATGCCCACTCAAAGACTCACCCACCCACTCAGAGAACCAGTCAGCAACTGATTGACCCACTCACAAACCCACTCAGACACACACGGAGCACCGAGTCACAGACCCCACTCAGACACTTGTACACCCACTCACAGACCTACTCAGACTCAGGCAGATACACACACATTCATATAGCGACGCACCTACTCACAGACCCCTCACACAGTCTAATAGCCACTCACAGACCTACTCACTGACTCACACCCACTTACAGGCCCACTCAGAGACCCATACACCTACAAGGGTGGGGGAATCATATCGCCAGACACCCGAGCCATGTTGATTTTTACCACAGGCAAGAAGATTTAATGTCTATTTTGTCCAATGGACAAGTAGACATTAAATCGTGTAAAAAAGACATGCTTTGGGCACTCTGGGACTCGCAACCAATCAGAAAGGCCGCAGATGCTTTTGAGGCCTCTGATTGGCTAGCAGCCCATGACTGGTTCTACCCAGTGATTGGCTGGGGGACAGAAACGTCAGTCTCAACAAGCGGCAGTGTATGTAATCTGGTGTCTCTCTTTCTAAATATCAATGGGGTGGACGTGCAGAACCATGAGGAAGCTGTCTCCATTTTAACACTAGAGGGCAGCACAAATAGCTCGCTGCTGGGATGCGACCTGGAACCGAGGTGAGTAAAAAGTGTAGCATTAATTTTACCAGGCTAATGCAAAGTGAACTTGCGGCATCAAGGCCGTAGGAATGCAGTTAATTTTATCCTCTCTGCTTGCAAAGGAAAAAAGAAACGCAAACATCCTGCTGAGAGCTCAACTGATCGCAGTCAAAATAACGGTATTACGCTAGTGTCCAGTTCAGAGTCAACTCGAGAAAACAGAGTGCGCTAACTTGGGATTTGGACCGGACTGTTTTTTAAGTGGAGCTCTGCAATGCAACTACACATTTTATACTAAATTTGCCATTAAAGAATTGTACCGGTTCGTAAACATGTAAAATTCCCGCACTTAGTATCTCAGAAATACCACACAGTAGCATCAGAGCAAATTAATAGTTTTACCTCGTTGTTGTGCCCCACAGTCGCAGGCGCATTGTTTGTTTCAGCGCTGCGCCATTAATAATACTCGGGACACTTGATGCTGGTTCACCGCGTGGTCCGGACTAACCTCGGGCCACGCCTACTTTATTTTATATGCGAGCGCGTTACGTCACGAGCCATGAACATTACATTCCTTCTAACCTTTATTTAGAAACAACAAAACAAGCATACAGTCACTATAAGTTGAGAAACGGGGGCCAACGGCCAGTTACCAGCATGATGCGTAGGCAGTTCATGATCAGCCCACAGCAAAGTCTGCAAGTTGGGACGACGGAGCCGGATTCCTTCTCAGCCCCTACCCAGCCAATTCCCCTCGGGCGGGGACTCTCCGTGGGGTCGCTTGAGGGGACGCCTGGGTGCACCTGGGCTCCTCTGAGGATCGGTGGGGGCTGAGCCTGGGAGTTCTGGATAATGGTGAGCTTTCTTCTCCGCGTCCGACCTGGGTGTTACGATCATTTTCCTCTGTTCCGCTTGGTTCATCTAGTTGGCTGGAGGCTTCTTCTTCTTGTTCTGGCACTTCCGAGCTGGTAGTATCCGGGTGAACTTTCTTAAAGAAGGACACCTTTCTGGTTACTGTTTCAGGCCCTCGTTGAGCGGTTATCATCGTACCCTTGCGGCGTGTGACAGTCCATTTTCGGGGTTCAAATGGGAGTCGGAACTTGCTCCCTGGGTACCTGTCTTTCACGTATACACGGTCTCTTTCGTGGATTTCCGGCTCCTTGGCCCTTCGCCTAAAGCTGGCGTAGTTGTTGGATCGAGTCCTGTTGTCGAAGGTCCTTTGCGAGTCTATCTGGTTCGGAGTCCAGTTAGGGTGACTGGGGAGGGTGTCTCTGACCACTCGTCCACTCGCGGATGGGCCTGGTGCCGCTTCGGTGTGGCGTAAGGCAGTACTCCCTCAGGAAGCTGTAGATTGCTTTTTCCATAGAGACTTCTTCTGCATGGGCTATTCTGATGACCTTGTTCAATGTGCGCATGAATCTTTCTACCACCTCGTTGGCTTGAGGCCAGCGGGGGGTTACTTTCCGGTGATGGATTCCCCAGCTTTTCAGATATTTAGCGATTTCCGGCCCTTGGAAGGGCGGTCCGTTGTCCATTTTGACACTCTCAAAGATTCCATGCGTAGCTATGGTCTTTTCAAACTTTGCAATGACCTGCTTTGCAGTAAGGGTTGTTACCACTTCCACTTCGGGGTATTTGGTGAAATCATCAATGATGACAAGTACATATCTTCCGGCTGGGAGATGTCCAAAGTCCGCACTGACACACTCCCACGGCCTCTGTGGGTTGTCTTCCGTGATGACCGGGGGTGGCCTCTCGGGCTGACCTGTTGCTTCAAACCACTGGCACGCCCTGACTGTTTGTTCCACCATACTATCCATCTCCGGGAACCACACTTTGGCGCGGAGCCTGCTCTTGGTCTTGACCATGCCTTGGTGTCCTCTATGGGCTAGCTCCACCGCTTGCTGGGTTAGGCTCTCGGGCATTACGATCCTCGGACGTCTCAGCAGGCACCCTTGGTTGTCCAGTGACAGCTCTTCTTTCACTTTCAGAAATGCTTCTATGGATGTTTTGGCTTGTGGTGTCCGTTTGTTCAGTGAGGCTTGGACTGTCCTCCAGTCGTTTGATTGGATGGCGCTCGCCACCAGCTGCAACTCTTCGTCATTCTGAGTGGCTCCAATGATCATCTCCAGACTCATGGGCAGGGGTCTCGACCTCTCCAGTACGACCTTGACATACTCCTCGGTCTCTTCTGCGTCCTCTCTTTCTCCTTGGGTGGCAGCTCGGGGGTGTCTGGAGAGATAGTCAGGGGGTTTGTCGCTCCTGGTCAGTGCTCCACCTGGTAGTCGTATTCCTGCAGTTGGAGAATCCACTTTTCAATTCTGGGGGGCGGCTTGGATACTGACCCTCGGAATAGTGGTATCAGCGGCTTGTGATCCGTCGACACAGAGAACGGGTGTCCGTACACATATACGTGGAAGTGTCTGCAGGCCTAATGGATCGCTATAGCCTCCCGTTCTATTTAGGAGTATCTTTGTTCTGTGTCTGTCAATGACCGGCTGACGTAGGCTATGGGGGTCCATTCGTCTTCTCCTTGACGTTGTGTTAGAACCGCTCCTAGGCCGTAGGGGCTGGCATCAACTGCTATGTTGGTGAGTTTATCCGGGTCAAAGTACGACAGAGTTCTGTCTGCGGACAGCGCCGCTTTGGTGTCTCTAAAGGCCGCCTCCTGTTGTTCACCCCATTGCCAGGGGGTTGTCGACTTGGTTAGTTCCCGGAGGGGGTCGGGTGAGGTTTGATAAGTCGGGTATGAACCTTCCACAGAAGTTTACCATTCCCAGGAAGCTCCTCACCTCCGAAATGTTGGAGGGGGCTGGCGCATTCTTCAAGTCCTTCACCTTGTCTGGGTCTGGCGCTACTCCTTGGTCGGAGAAGGTATATCCGAAGAAGCTGATCTTGTTCTGGAGGAATTGGCACTTTTCCCTGTGTAACGTCAGACCTGACTCTCTGATCCTCTGCAATACTCCTCTTAGTCTCTGGAGGTGTTCTTCAATGGAGTTCGCATAGACCAGTAGATCATCACTGATGTTCAGGACGCCTGGGAGTCCACTCAGAACTTCCCTGATTGCGTTTTGGAAGACAGCGGCACTGGATATGCCAAAGTTGAGACGCCGGTAACGTCTGAGGCCGACGTGGGTGGAGAAAGTGGTGATGTATCGGGAGTCTGAGTGGAGAGGCAGTTGATGATAGCCTGATCGGAGGTCCATTTTTGAGAACCATCGCGCTCCATTTAGCTCTCCTAAGATGTCATCGATCGAGGGAGTCAGGTGCCTCTCTCTCTTGACTGCCGCGTTGGGCAGGCGCATGTCCACGCATATGCGGACTTGACCAGGCTGTTTTGGTTTGCGCGCTATGACAATTGGGAACACCCATGGGGTTGGTCCGCTGACCTTTTCGATTATGCCCTGTTGTTCGAGGGCTTCCAACTCTTCCTCCACCTTCTTCCTGAGGTGAAAAGCGATTCTTCGGTGCCTGAGTGCGAAAGGTTGAATCGACCGGTCGATGTGGAGGGATACCTCCTTCCCTTTTAGGCATCCAATGCCCCGGAACGTGCCCTCGAATTCCTCCAGTATCGTGTCCAGCTCCTCAGTTAGCACCGCCATGGCAAAGGATATCAGTCTAAGTTCTTCCGCTGCCTGCCCGCTGATGAGCATGCCGCTGCCCTCTTTGGTGACATATATGGTCGTCGGGACCTTCAGCTCTTGGTGCTGCAGCTCCGTCCGGAAGCAGCCTATCAGTGGTATCGGTGTTTTCTGCCCATACGCGAATACCCTGATTCTTGCGGCTTGCAGTGGCGGTTTGGTTCTTAGCTGGTTGTACACGGCCGCCGCCATAAGTTCTATGGAGGCTCCGGTGTCGATTGTGGCCCTCACTTCTTGGTTGTGTATCCTGATGCGACACTTCGGGAGGCGTCTCTTCTTTCGCTGGGGTTGATCGATGGCAAAAACGTAGTGGACAGGATAGTCATTAGTGTCATCATCCATGTCTACGCCGTCCTGACTTTCTTTTATGGTGTGAGCTGCCTCTTTCTTGGACTTGGCCGACATGCATACTGCTGCAAAGTGGTTCATCCACCCACACGAGCTGCATCTTTTCCCTCGCGCCGGGCAGTCTTGGATGCGGTGTGGTTGACCTCCACAGTATCCGCAGTCTCTGTGTTTGTCTTGCGGTTTCTTTCCGCCATATTGGCGTGTCTTGGATTTGACGACATTGATTTGTTCAACCGTATTGACCTGCTCCGCCTTAACTGGTCGGTGGAGAGCCGCCTCCATGTGCGACGCTCTAGCCTGGGATAGTTCCTTGGAGCCCCCCAGTTTTAGGATATCCGCCAACGGCTTTCCATCTTCTTGTAATATCGTCAATCTCAGCTTTGAGGAGTAGCACCCCTGTATTATCTGCCCTCGTATTTCCTCTTGCTAGTCACGGAAACCACACGTGCTGGCTAGTTCTTTGAGCCTACTGTGGAATGCGTCTAACGATTCTTCGGCTTCCTGTTTTGCATGTCGGAATATGAACCCTTCATAGTCTTTGCTAGCCATGGGTTCGAAGTGTGCGTTAAGAGCGTTGAGGAGCGTTATGTAGGTCTTTGGGGTGGTGTCCACGATGGTCTTGTAAATCCTGTGTATGTCTTTCCCGCCCAGATGCAGGAGGAAAGCCCTGCGGCGTTCCCTTGCTGTCCCTGCGCCCTCGAAATAGATCTGCAGACGATCTGTCCAGTCTTTCCAGCGAGGCGCCAGGGATGCTGGGGCACCATCTACCACAAATGGTTCAATGGCAGGAATTGACGCCATATTGGAACGTGGAAGGGCCAAGATTGCGGCCTGGATCCTCTTGGCTGTGGTGCTCTGGTTCCTGGCTGGGCCTGGCTTGGCACGTGTGCTGGGGTGAAGGAGGTGGCACGTGTTCTTTTCCCCGGTGAGTCTGTCTGGGCTACCCTTGATTTGACACTGACCTGCCGCCTTCTTGGCTTGCTGTTCGTCCACCCACTCGAGCTGTGTTGCTTGGGTGTGCCGCTTACTCTTCCCTTTCCTTTTCCATTCTTCTGTTTGCGAACGTTTAGTGGCTTTAACTCATCCACTCCGGCACCTGCTCCGCACCCGGAGTCGTGGGCGCCTCATCGGCGGCTCCGTGATCACAGCCGCGATGCCTCCGCCTTGGTCTGGGGTCGCACGTGGACCTGGTGCCCCACCGGTGCATTCCACGCAGGGCCCGCCACTGTATACGGTAACACACAGCCGTGCGCTTCCGATTGCGGCCAAGCGAAGGTTGCCCGGGGCATAGTGGGGGTTCTCAGACCCTCGTCGCCATTGTTGTGCCCCACAGTCGCAGGCGCATTGTTTGTTTCAGCGCTGCGCCATTAATAATACTCGGGACACTTGATGCTGGTTCACCGCGTGGTCCGGACTAACCTCGGGCCACGCCTACTTTATTTTATATGTGAGCGCGTTACGTCACGCGCTCGCGTGTGCGCACCTCGCGGTACGCGGCCAACTAGACCGCTGACTCACGGCCATAAACATAACAATCGTATTGTCCTTGACAGCTGGTCGATTGTAAAACTGGTGGGGCGGATAGGTGATTTGTATTTATTTCCTTTAGGGACAGAAGTTGCAAACAGTTATCTGCACAGCGCCTGATTGAAGTCGTCTTCTTTTTCCCCGGAAAAGAATTGAGGTGGTGAACAGTGAGCCTCTGTAAGCTGTTATATAATATATGTAAAGATGAAGATGTTGAAATTCCAGTGTCCTGAATTAGTCACATAGCGCACACACTCATTCATTGGGGGGGGCTAATAGAGTGTGCGCCTCACATTTCACACAATGTGACATGAGTTAACAGTATCTGTCTCGTTCTCTCTCCTTCGCATTATTTTTCTCTCATCCACCATCATTTCATTCTCTCTTTCCTACTAATTTTCCGGGACCATGTGCCTGTGTAACCACATTTTAAAATAACTGCTTGGCTTTTGAGGATCATGATTGCTGCATGAAGCCACGTATACAGAGTGGTTTCATTGCCCCTTCCACCTCCGGGGACCAGAACCTCCTTCAGCAGAGACCCAGAGACCCAGTGGCATCTCACAGCTTCCACCTCAACCCGAGCCACTCAAAGGCTGGCCCGGCTCTTTTGATAGTTTGATGTTGTCTCTGATGGAGTTTAGTGGCCAGCAAGATATTCACAAACATTCACACACCCACTCACAGTTCCACTCAGACCCATGCACAAGCCAATTCCAAGACACACACTCACTGAAACAGGCGCACACCCCCACTGACCGATCAACTCAAAGACTCACGCACCCAGTGACCTACTCAGACACTGATGCACCAATTCATACTCATGCACACACTCATAGACCCATACAGCCACTCGTACACTCACTCACCAGCCTATACAGCCACTCACACACCCAGTGTCAAAGTTTACAGGTTAGTTTGAAAATATAATTTAAAAAACATAGAAACTCACTGACAAAACTTAAGGTTACAGGGCCGTTATAGTTAGGAAATTGAATAAAAAACCTTAGAAATTCACTGAAAAACCCAAAGGTTACAGAGACGTTATAGTTAAGAAACAGAATTTTAAAAACCATAGAAATTCAATTAAAAAAAGCAAAGGTCACAGGGATGTAATAGATAGGCTCAGATTTCAATTCTACAAAATCATAGAAATCGAGCAGTTATAATTACCAGAGTTAACTTTAACTTACACCTGTGCAATACGTTGTTTATAACTTCACATATTACATCACTCATGACATGGTCAGTGACATCACTGATGACAACTCAAATGACATCACTGATGACATCATCCAGTGAGTGTGTCATTTATTCTTTTATTTTTTAATGTTTTTGGTTTTTGAGTTTTACAAAGTGAGTGCACAGGGCACCCACATGTTGCAAAATGTCAGAGACTGCAGAGTGAGCGACACATCCCTAGCCAACACCCGTAGTGGGGCTAACAGGAGCAGCTTCATTTTCCCTCTCAGGCGGGAGAAAAGTTGTGTTCCTTGCCCGGGAGACAGCAGACAGGGTATGCCCACAGTCATCCGGGCAAAGAACTGCAGTATCCCAGGTGATGGGGTCCTTGGGACACTGAATGGTTGGGACACTGTGGCATGGGGGCCCTGGGGCAGATCTTTGCTTGGAGAGGGTAGCCCTACTGTGGCTCAGGGACAGAAACTGCATCCTCCCCTTCAGGGCGAAGAGATCACTGGTGCTTCTTGGGGACAGGAACCACATGATCTCTCCTCAAAAATCTAACGGGGCTCCTTCCCTGTTTTTGTTTGTGTATGAAAAGTGGGAGAAATAAATTTTTTAATCAGCGATGCAGGCTCTTGAAGCCAATACAAATATTGCTGTTTTTGTTCCTAGAGAGGCTCCCTCTGAGCCCCCCTGCACCAGGCCTAGGGGACAGGTTTTCTCAACCCCCTCCTTCCTGTTTTTTTTAATTTACATTTTTCTAGGACAGTAGACTGAGTCCATGAGTTCTAAAATGCCTGCCTTCACATCTTTGTTGATGAAATGGCAGTGAAGCAGATCTCATCTTGAGATGTAGGTTTCGCAGATCCTCCGCATTTTGAAATGTATCTTTTTTTTAACCCTTAAGTTCTCTGAAACTACTTAAGGGAATAACACCAAATCCCAAAAAGCATGCTTTCTGAACCAAAATATTGCTTTCTTTTATACATAAAAGACAAGCAATCTGCCTTACACAGATAAACATGTATAGCCACTTGACAGACGAGGCACCTTGTAGCCAAATACCTGATCAAAAGCTCCATGAAATAACAAGAAGCCACTGTGCTCCATCTTACAATGAAAGACTACATTTTTTACATTAAAAAAACAAACACCACAAACTGACGTGCCTCTACTAAATGTATCAACATTAAATATATATACACTGATCTGTGTTGCAGAGACTTCACTTACAAATGTTAATGGTACAATGGTTAGTGATACTAGTTATTGCTGCTTGTGATTTCATTAGTTATAAAACAGCTTTTATTTCTTCAAAGGATCACTTAGTTGATGCTTTATTCTTGCAAATAAGTTTGCCCAACGGTTCTGGTAATTGTATTTGAGTTCTCTTTGAAATATACAGCCACTGCCTTTTCAAATTGTATCCAGGGGTACTGAAGTACGCGTGCCTTATTGTTGCAGAGGGGCCTAAACAAGTGAAATGCACAACATCTATATCTTAAAGGAAATTAGAACATTTCAGTGAAGAGTTGGTCTGTCCAACATAAAATCAGGACAAGTGACAAATCCATTAAAGTGTAATATCTATAATTCTATAGTATCATTTTTTTTAAACTAAAAATACAATCATTTGTATTTTAGTCAAAAGAAAAAACAATATTTCCCTATTAGGAGACCACATATTACAGGAGGGGTCTTGATAACGGATAACAACAGTCACAACTTCTTGCAGTAACATATTCAGAGCTTTTTTTAGAGTTCCCCAAAATGAGAAAGTGGGCAGGAACCAAGGATTGACAATGACAAAAACCCTACAGCAGGGTAGAAAATAAAATTACCTAATAAGTGACCTTTTTGATAATCTCTCACACCTAAACAATAAACAATTAACTTAACTAAAACAACAACACTGTCTTTGACGCAGTGCTAATATTTTGATTTGGATGGAGCTTACTTGTAGGCAGAGGTTTTTGATGGCTGTTACGTATTCTTTTTCCGCTTACAGTCCAACAGAACACAAGACACCAAAATTAATAAAACAAATGTATTCTCCTCCAAAGTCAAAGAGTAAACATAATAAATGAAAATCATGGTTTGCAGTCTGCCCCTAAAAACATAGCATTTGGTACCATGAGACTAGAGAAGTAAGTCTACACACACCAGATTTTTTGTGTGACAATAAAATAAGCTCCACTGGCTGGACTAACTTTGGTTACCATGGGTGCTTCATTGCAGCCTTGAACAGAAAGGAGTCTCTAATCCAAACAATGTCCAACTTGCTATGAGATTGGGTGTCACTTTTGTGCGTTATTCCCAAAAGTTCGATCTCCAAGTCCGAATAAGGAACAAGAAGAGAAGTGAAGGAATGGGAGATGCTACTTCTTGAAATACATAATTAGATTTCACAGATGGTCATATAATGCTCTTTACCCTCATCATGTTCTACCGGATAAGGGATCAAAGAACTATTTGAACAGCTTTCCAACACTGTTACTTTCCCTTTTGAAAATTCCTACTACAGGCTGTCGTCATTGATCCAGCGGCAGGTAACACTGAGATAAATGTTCTAGTGTCTGAAAGTTCACCTTCAGCATAAGGTTTCAGAAGCACAAGTAACAATTTGGGTTAATTGTATTGCCTGATTTTTTTTTTATGTCTGCACCCTGACTTGGGTTTTGATTTTAACTCTTTATTTTTAATACATTCTCGACAAGCTAGCTTCAGTGCAGACCTTTTACAAAAAAATCCTCAGGCCAATAATATCCCATTAACACACCTGGATTGGCCTCTTGGGGCCTTTGACATGAGTCCGCTGGCAACAGGACAAGATGTGTCTGGGATTCCATTCGCTTTATCCAGATATTAGTTAGAAAAGGACTCTTCTTGCAGGCAATACAAGGACCAAGGTGTAGTGAAACTCCTCAGACCTCAACTGTTTAAGTACCACAAGCCCCGCTAGTTGGGGCTTGCTTTTGAGAAACTTCACACGCTTTCACCTCAAAAGAATTGCTGTTCTTCACTCTCCACAGTACTCTAGACCACAATAACTTCTATGATTGGGCTGTTTTCCGAATTATGGGTAATTGTTTGCTTAGCAAGCGCCAAGCCATCCTGGTATTGGTCTTTGTACCAAATGCTGTGGTGCTGTCGCTCAGCCAAGTGTGTCCGCATGTGCTGGTTAAGCTCAGGACGCTTATTGTAGCATTTCCCGCAATCTGTGCATATGTAGGGCCTGAGGCGTGCATGTGTTTTCTGGTGTCGGACAAGATTTGAGCAGCTACTGAAACCCTTCCCACACAGCTTGCACCGATAAGGCCTCTCACCTGTGTGACTTCTATGGTGGAGTTTAAGACTTTTGTTGTCACTGAATCGCTTATCACACTCTGAGCACTTGTATGGCCTTTCCCCAGTGTGCGTTCGCTGGTGCACTATTAATCTGGAATTATTGAGAAAGCTCTTCTGGCACTGGTTACATTGGAATGATCGCTCCTGAGCATGAGTCTTTTGGTGAAGGGTGAGATAGGTATGTGATGTGAAGGTTTTTTCACATTCACTACACTGGTACGGCCTCTCCCCTGTGTGGTTCCTCAAGTGTATTTTCAGTTTAGAGCGGATGACAAAGCTCTTCTCACACACAGGACACTTATAGGGGCGCTCTCCTCTGTGAGATATTTGATGGCGGCTGAGATTGGCACGGCTGATGAAGCTCCGGTCGCATGCGTTGCATGGGTACGACAGCTCACTAGTGTGTGTTCTTAAGTGAACATCCAGGAATGTATTTGTAGTAAAACTCTTTTCACACAAGGTGCACTGAAACTGCTTTTCTGGAACTTGAGGTTTATGCTGTGCTTTTGAGGGAAAGTAGGCTGGTTTGAATGGAGTGGAAATAGCTGGCTTGAGTCCACTGCGATGAGGCTCCATCTTCTGTGCTCTATCCTGATTTTCTAAAAATGACCCCTTTTCTGAGCCTTGGGAGCTATTCTCTTTGACCTTTTTGAGCAGCAAGTGCCTTGTGTAAAGGCTATCAACTAACTTCTGATGACGTTGGTTCTTTGGAGCCATTTCACTTGGCAAGGCACCTATGAATATAAATGAAAAAACACAAAGTTATAAAAGAGGCAGCTCAAACGAGGGGATATGGGTTGAGGATGTGGGGAGAGAAATTAGACGTGGGGATTGGTATGCATTTTCACGATTTTATTTTTTAATTAAAGTCTAAAGGCAATGCATTAATACATATGCCAGTATTCCTTATTGATATTCCTTTAGAGCCCAGGACAAATATTACAGTACTCTAGTACCAAACTTAAACCTGAAAAAAAGGAACAGAAGATTCTTATCACACAAAGCCTCTCTATAAACTCCATGAGAAATGTATTCCGAGCCCTTTCACATAGAAGCCCATTAGACTAGATATGCACATTTCCTTCATCCCCGTCATCATTAACCCTTCTTTCCCCAACAATGCCCTCATTCACCAGATCCTTAATGCACTCCCGCCCAACTACTTAGCCCTCCCATATCAAAACAAAAATGTTCAAGAGCTCAAGAAGCCTAGTGCCACTTCATCGCACCTAGTATGACATCTTGTGTGATGTATTCCACACCATTCTTTGATCACTACTACATTAAACCTCAGCTTAAAGGTAGCTGGTTAGAATACAAAATAGGTTAAACCCTCACCTACTTAGGGGCATGTTACATTATTGGATTAGCATCTTTGGAGGGAAAATCCCAGCACTGAAGTGACCACCTACCAATGGTATATACTAGATAATCTCTGAATTTGAAACTGCCACAGCTAGCTGATCATCACTAAGACAAAATAAAATTGTTTGAGGGTAAGTTAAAAATAGTTTTGTGAGAATCTTTCACAAGCTTCTACAATACTTGCAAAGCCAATGAATCTTGCTTATATTTCCGATATAAACCTCATCACAGTACCAATGCTTGTAGAGTGAGCACACACATACATACAAACTCTGGTTTTGGTGGTGGTAATGATGCTGGTTGGTGGGGATAATGGTGGAGAGCGCGTGTAATGGCAGTGATGGTTGTTATGATACAAACAGTAACACTAAATGGTGGTGGTGCTAATGTAAGTATATATAGAGTACATGTATATATTAAAAAGTGAATGGGCGGGGACTGAGCATAATTTTAGGTATAAAATAGTCTGTTATGCATTGCAAAGCAAGCACTTCATAAGCGGTGGAATGATACACCAAACAGCTAATTACATTAAGTGACAATGACACAAAAAAACAGGCCCACAATAGTGCCGCCATCCCAAATCAAGAAAATTACAAATCATAAATGACTGATTTTTTAAAATAATTTACTCACGTGTGGTAGTCTTGCTAGAAGAGGTACCTTCCCCATAGGTGTGCTGGCTCATAAAGGGAAGGTCTGGAAGATGCTGAACTCTGCATAAAATATCAGGAGTAACTCGGTAGCCTAGAACATGGAAGCAGATACATCATGATGCCAAATGTGAAATAAGAGATGAGAGTTCTGCGATCATTGGGTCACAACCTCATGCCATAAATGACACAGACTGTAAACTGTTGACTGGGCAGTGGTGGAGATTGGTGGAGTGAGGATGATGTCAATGCTAGAAAAGGCCCAAAAAGGAAACCTATATCTCACATTAAAAAACAGCAGGCATTTCTTGCTCATTCCCACATCTCAACTGCCCGGACGAAAAGGCAATTCTACATCATCTATTACTATTTCCTAGCCATAGACATAAGAGAGAGATCACAAAGGATCCTACAAAGTATGTACAGATAGACAGTTTAACAAAATAGACATCCGAGACACAGAAACAAAACAAGCAAGGGCAAAGCCAACAGGTTTCGCCTATGCGTTATCTATTGGCTTTGTCAATCATTTATTTTTTACATGTTGTGCAACAGGGTTACATGTCTTAAAGTAAACAATTTTTAACAAGCGTGATGCTGCGGGCAGCGTTGACACCATCATAGCCTTTTTTTGTTTTACTTCAAGTCATGTTGCACAGCACCTTTCGCTGCATATAAAAAGAAAAATGGCAGGGGTGAAGGGGTAGGAGGGTGCTCAAGCAACTCGAGGGAGGAGAGTGGGGGTGAGGGGACAATGGACACTCGGATCTTCCTGAACAAGCCGAGGCCTGAAAATATTTGCTATGTAAAACATACAACAAACATCACGCAAAATATAATAAAGTCTACTCAAAATTTAAAAGCTGATTTATTTAACATTTGGAAGCTTTGACATTAGTAGGGTTCATTATAGCACTGCACTGGGAAGTATTTATTAAAAGTGATTGTTTTGTACAACTTGTAGTCTGGACTCGAAACATATTAAAGCGCCTTCATGCGCAATAACAAAAGAAAAAGGTTTTGGTGAAATAAAATATTTGCCTAATATCACAATTTAAGAGAGGGAGCAGTGATTTACCCAGATATTCTGGGTTCGCTTTGTAGAAATCAGCCAGTAAATGGGGACCTATTTGTCTTTTCTCATGTCAAGGCTTAGTGCATTTTTAAAAATATAGCGCAAACTCGACTCGAAGGTACTAGAGCGATCCACATGAGCACCAGTTACAGTACACAAGGACACATGCATTGCTTATAGGCAGCGAAGTTAAAGTGATTTGCCAAGAATCACAGGATGTTGAACCTACACCGAGTTTCGAACCGGTTTTCCATATCAGCAGCTCTCACCATAACGCCACTTCCTAGTGGGTAGGAGGCAGGGAGAGCCACATTAAAGATGAAAGCTCTGCATGAGGTCGAGGTTCCAACAGCACCTCAAGATGAGCCAGAACCAGGCTTGAGTCTGGCTCATGTTTTCAGTGGCTTGCCCACCTCTAGCCTCTAGAGGAGACACAAGGTAGGGACCGGACTGATCACCAAATGGAGCAGGTTGCTACATCGATTAAAGCAGGGGGTATCAGCTTGCGAGCAGCTGGGAAGCGCCCATATTGCTAATGCTTGCTCACAATCACAACTGTGACAGCGTAAAGATAGATGGCCCGGAGACTTGATGCAGATCACTCCTAAAGAAATCTCCCAGGCAGGCACAGTCTGGCAGCCAGGAGTGCATACCAATGCAGGGCACCGAACATCTATAAAACAGGAGGAAAGGAGAGGGGATGAGGGGCACAGACTTTGTGCGAAGCACCCAGCATTATGCAATGGAGTAATGAGACTGGAGGGGCCCCCAGCAAAGTACATAGAGAGGGCCACCTCACCCCTCCCCCAGGACTCGCTCAGGAGCTATCAGGCCAGGTTATTGTTCTGAGGGGGTCCCCGGATGCTCAGGCCCCCTTGCACTGCAGGGCCTTTGTTACGGCACTGACTATATGGCTGCAGGACATCTATGCCATGGTGGGGATGGGGAGAGATGAAAGGAGAGCCCAGGTGTATGTGAAGTAAAGAGAGGATGGAGCTGGGTAGAAAGGATAGACAAAGTGAGATGCAGAGAATTAACATATAGAGAAAAGAAATAAGAGCGGAATCTGCATTAATTACAATAATGTTGAACAGAAAGATGGAGGTAGAGAAGCGCTTGATGACATGTCAGTACTGAGGCTGTGACGTTATGGCCAGAGTGGACTAGTTTGCAGGAAAAATGTGGATGAATACTTCAACAGAAAGGAGTACTTGAGCTCCACAGAATAGACAAACTTACGAGGGCAGATGAAGAGAAACCAGAAACCTACAGGAAATGACATACAAAAACAATAAGAAGCAAGGAAATCAGTGACAAGCAACCTAACAAATGGTAAGTTATAGGCGGGCTGTAAACCCCTTATAAGATTTAATTAATTTTTTTAGTTACAAGAGATTTTGCAAGCGCTGAAAAGGCGAAACCTAAACATCCCTTAGAAGGTAGGTAGAAAACAAGAGAAAGAATGTAAACAGAAATACAGGCAAGAACAGGTGTCTCCAACGAGTAGCTCTTGAGCTACTAGTAGCTCTCCAACTACCTTTGAATAACTCTCCTGTGGCAGCCGTGCCTAGTACTATACAATCAATCAATCAAGCAATCAATCACTTGTAAAGCGCGCTACTTACCCGTGATGGTCTCAAGGCGCTGAGGGGAGGGGGTGCTGCTACTGCTCGAAGAGCCAGGTCTTGAGGAGTCTTCTGAAGGTGAGCATGTCTGGGGTTTGCCGCAGGTGGGTAGGGAGGGTGTTCCAGGTCTTGGCGGCGAGGAAGGAGAAGGATCAGCCACCGGAGGTCGTTCGTTGGATGCGGGGGCCGGCGGCGAGGCTGGTGGAGCGGAGCTGGCAGGTGGGGGGTGTAGAAGCTGAGTCTGCTGTTCAGGTAGGCTGGTCCGGTGTTGTGGAGTGCTTTGTATGTGTGGGTGAGGAGCTTGAAGGTGATCCTCTTGTTGACGGGTAGCCAGTGTAGGTCTGTCAGGTAGGGGGTGATGTGGCTGCGATGGGGGATGATGAGGATCAGTCGGGCGGACCGTTTTGGATGTGTTACAGTCGTTGTAGGTGTTTGGAAGGAATTCCTGCGTAGAGTGCGTTGCCATAGTCTAGCCTTCTGCTGACGAGGGCTTGGGTCTCCGTTCTTCTTGTTTCGGTCGGGATCCACTTGTAGATCCTGCGGAGCATGTGGAGGGTGTTGTAGCAGGAAGAGGAGACGGCGTTGACCTGCTTCGACATGGAGAGGGAGGAGTCGAGGATGAATCCTAGGTTGCATGCGTGGTCTGTAGGTGTCGGTGCTGTTCCTAGTGGGGGCAGCCATCAGGAGTAGTCTCAGGCAGAGGGGGTGGGGCCGAGGACGAGGACCTCCTTCTTGTCCGAGTTCAGTTTCAGACGGCTGCTCCTCATCCACTTGGCGACGGACTTCATTCCCTCGTGGAGGTTGGTTTTGGCGATGTGTGGGTCCTTGGTGGTGGAGAGGATGAGTTGGGTGTCGTCGGCATAGGAGATGATGTTGAGGTCGTGCTGGCGGGCTACTTGTGCAAGGAGGGCCATGCAGACGTTGAACATGGTCGGGCTGAGGGATTATCCCTGGGGTATGCCGCAGATGATGTCGGTGTCTTCGGATTGAAAGGGTGGGAGGCGGATTCTCTGTGTTCTGCCGGAGAGGAAGGACGTGGTCCAGTCCTGGGCCTACTCTTGGATTCCGGCTTCCTGGAGGCGTGCCTTTAGTGTGCAGTGGCAGACCGTGTCAAAGGTGGCTGACAGGTCCAGGAAGATGAGGGCTGATGTTTAGCCGTTGTCTAGTTGGTGCCTGATGTAGTCTTTGGCGGCGATGAGGGCTGTCTCGGTGCTGTGATTTTGTCTGAATCCGGACTGGGACGGATGTTGTTATCCTCGAGGTGGGGGCCCAGTTGCGTACGTTTTCTCGATTACTTTTGCCGGGAAAGGGAGCAGGGGGATGGGCCGGAAGTTCTTGAGGTCCTTGCGTTCCGCCTTGGGCTTCTTGAGGAGGGCGTTGATTTTGGCATGCCTCCAGCTTTCCGGGAATGTGGCTGTCTCAAAGGAGATGTGGATGACCTTCCGAAGTTGGGGTGCAATGCTTGCGTCTGCTTTGTTGAATATGTGGTGTGGACAGGGTCTGATGGTGATCCTGAGTGGATGGAGTTCATTTCCTTATGTGTCTCGTTGACGTTGGACCAGGAGGTCAGGTGGTTGGTGCCGGTGGTGTTTGCAGGGGAGGGGGGGGTGGAGTCTGCTGTAGTCGGGCGGTTGTGGTCTTGAAGCTGTTGTGGATGTCAGCGATCTTGCTGTGGAAGAAGGTGGCCAGTGATTCGCACAGATCTCGTGAGGGCGGGATGTCATTGGTGTTGGCGCTGGGGTTGGAGAGTTCCTACACTAGGCTGAAGAGCTCTTTGCCGTCGTGTGTGTTGTTTTCCAGGCGAGCTTTGAAGGAACATCTCTTGGTTGGTCTGATGAGGTGGTGATGTCTGCGGGTGGCGTCCTTGTGGGGTGCGTGGCTGTCTGGTGTACGTTCGTGGAGCCATTTCTTCTCCAGTTTCCGGCATGTGCGTTTGGAGGTCTGGAGCTCTTCGGTGAACCAGGTGGCTTTCTTGCTGGTGTGGCAACCTGGAGGGTTTCTTGAGTGGGGCGAGGGTGTTGGCCGCAGTCGTCGATCCACTGTCTGAGATTGCGGGCGGCGGCGTTCGGGTTGGTGGTTGGGTTCTGGGCAAGGGTGGAGGTCAGCTGGTCTTCGGTCACTTGGCTCCAGCAGCGGCGGGGCAGCTGTTGGGTGCGGTGGTGCGTGGTTGGTTTCGTGAAGGTGAAATGGATGCAGCGATGGTCGGTCCAGTGGAGTTCGATGGTGTGGTTGAAGGCGACGTGGGTGCTTGTGGAGAAGACGGGGTCAAGTGTATGCCCGGCGGCGTGGGTGGGTGTGGTGGCGAGTTGTCTGAGGCCGAGGTTGTCGATCAGGGTGGCGGAGTTGGTGTTGTCGTTGTTCTCGAGGTGGAAGTTCAGGTCCCCGAGGAGGACGTAGACTGTGGAGGCGATTGTGTATGTGCTGGCGAGGTCTGCGAGTGTTCCTCTGAGGGTGGTGTTGGGGTTGGTATGGATCCGGAAGTGCAGGTGCTCGGCGGTGTTGAGGGTGTCATATGCGTGGGTGTCGACCTGGAGGGTGGATTTTTGGACGATGGCTAAGCCACCTCCAATTCTGTTGGCGTGATCCCTGCGGGTGATCTTGTAGCCATCCGGGATGGCTATGGCGATGACGGGTGCCGAGGAGTCATTCCACCAGGCCTCGGTCAGGAAGGCAACGTATGGGACGGAGTTGTCGAGTAGGTCCCAGAGCTCGACGGTGTGTTTGGTTGCGGATCAGGTGTTGAGGAGTATGTAGCGAAGGTGGTTGGGTACGGTTCTTGGGGGTTTGGTGATTCTGTTGCAGGTGAAGTTGCACGTGCGGCAGGAGAAACGTCCGCGGGTGCATTTTGAGGCGGCCTGGAAGCAACGGTGGTCTCGGCATGTGTCGAGTGCGAGGAGAGTCTGGCGTTGTTGTGTACGCGTGGTCCAGGGTTCTGGCGTTGGGCGTGGTCCAGGCACAGACGGGCTTACCTGTGGCCGCGCAGCGGCTGCCATTGAAGGCGGGGAGAAAGGGAGGGGGAGCGGGGGAGCGGGGCAGCGAGGGGGCGGGGCAGCAGGGGGGCAGCGGCGGGAATCTGGCAAGGGTACAGAATGAAAAATGGGGGGAGGGGAGAAACGGGCAGGGCGCAAAGAATAAGGGCAAGTAAACTTACAATACAAATGAGAAATGGCACACAGCAGTGGAAAATAAAGTAGCAGCAGACAGGAATACTAAAACAGTCAGCACAGTAGGATATAAGTCACATCAACGGCAGCAGCAGCGAGGGAGAAAGCACTGGCACACAGGTGGAGCTGTGCGGCAGGAGGGGAGCGACCTGGCCTGCAAGCAGGGTCAGGGGTGGCTCTCACTGCCGCGTAGTGGCCGCCATTGAAGGCGGGGAGGGAGGAGCAGCAGGGAGGCGGGAGCGAGGTGGCGAGGGGGCGGGGCTGCAGGGGGGCAGCGGCGAGAATAGGGCGAGGGTAAAGAAGGAAAAAGGGGGAGGGGGAATAGGGGACGATGCAAAGAATAAGGGTAAGTAAACTTACAATACAAATGAGAAATGGCACACAGCAGTGGAAAATAAAGTGGCAGTAGATAGGGATACGAAAACAGTCAGCACAGCAGGATAGAACTCACAGCAGCGGCAGTAAGGGGGAAGGCACTGGCACACAGGTGGAGCTGTGCCGCAGGAGGGGAGCGACCTGGCCTGCAAGCAGAGTCAGGTCGGTTGGTTGAATTATTATTTCTACATCAAAATTAAAAAGCATGCTTTCGAGACAAAAATATGTGCATTTTCAGAACGCATAAGCAGATGTTTGGAGAAAAAATGGTTAAATTGCCAAAATCAATTTATAGCTATTTTTTGTTTTGGAGAGTTTCATTACCCATCTTACCTTGGTGCACGGAGGATTGCAGCTATGGCTGTTACGTATTACCCATGTTGATACATTACAAAATGATAGTGCTTTTTCACTTTTGGGCAGGCAACCCTTCTTAACACACTGCTGATCGTCTTGGATGAGGTGGCCTATACCACATCACTAAAATTAGTAGCATTGGATGATTTCATTAAACTTAAGTAGCTCTTATTACAGAACATTTAAGAGACCCCTGGGCTAGAGTATCCCATTAATGTTGTAATACAAGTGTTGGTGGTGAAACAAAATTGGAGTTAGGTGGTTTTAACTGATACTCCTCAGTGCCCAAAGCCATAAAGAAATATCCAACAAAAAGACTGGTGCACATCAAATTCACATTATAAATTTGTCAGTGAGATGTGACCTCGGAGAAGGATGAAAAGCAAACGCCAAACCCATTTTCCTCATTACCTTAGGACATAATTATCTCCTTTATTCTCATTGGAATATGAACCCACCTTGTTTGTTCACTTCAAAGATAATTTCAAAGAATCTTGTCCTCACCTGTGGATATGCCTGTTTTAGGAGCATCTTTGTGCGTTATGTTGAGCTGGTCCTGGTTCTCTTCTTTAACCCGTAATAGAGTGTCACTGTTGAGGATTGTGTATCCTGTTTCAAGAAAATAATAAGCAAATGGTCATAAGGGCCTGGCGATTAACTAAAGTGGGATTTCTCAATCATATGGAAAAGCTTAGCAATAATGGGTGTTGGTGTGCTGGTGAACACCCGCATACTAACATGGTGGACACGTCTGTATGGGTAGCCTTTTTGTAGACTGCAGTTGTATGTAAATAGATCAGCTACGGTTTCAAGGATTGCTCACTCCCCTAGTAATGTTGTTTTATTGCAACTGCACAATTCCTCAACGTAGAAATTCCATGTGGATTTCTTAAGCTAATGGGTGGTCTACTCGGTCTGCCATAAATACATATTATTCATAGTAAACTCTTAGTAACCACAAGGACATTAAAGGTGTCTTTGTGAGCAGACGATTGAGGACATTCGGATACAATTTTGAGACTGTAAATGGTTATTTAAACCTGCATTGTCCTGGATCTGCCCCATACAATTGCTGACTATGTTAGAACATTTATTTGGCATATTTTTCATTGAGAGGGACACCCCGGTTTCTTTTATTCAAGTTAGGAAACCTGAATCCAGATACATTTTCACCATCCCTGCAGCCCCTCTAGTTCTAGAGGTATCAGTTTGAAGTCACAATTGAACCCAACCCCTAAATGCTGGCTCCCCGTCCCAGCATGTGATCTGTTGATTCTAGTTGGTTCCCTCTCTCTTATGGGTGCACCTGCCAACTGAAAATCTCAAATAGAGCATCAAATTTTGAGAGATAGGCCTGTGAGACTCAGCGCCTGCTGTACATCTCTGCGGATGGGTTACTTTGTCACAACTGTGACGGATATCCTATCCACCGAAATACAAATTCTATTTTATCCTGTGGTTTTATATTTCAGTTGACAGGATATCTGTCATCATCCACCGAGACTTAAATCAGGCCCTTAGTATTAAAAAGGAACAGATTTTGGCTGGCTTTGAGGGCTGGCCCATCTCCAGCTCCAGCTCCATCAGTCTCACAGCTTTTACGAATCGAAAACCAGTTTTGATTGGGATTGTGTCCAACATCTAACACACCAATTACTGCATCCACGCTATCCATGTTAGTTTACCACCAAGACTTAGTTGCCTTCATAAACTATCTGTTGGGCAGTCGAAAAGCATCATTGGGTGGTCCACATGTTCATTTTGGATGATGGAATTTGGCTGACCTATTTATATATATCTTTTAATTAATTTTGGAAATTGACAGCCTCCTGGGCTTTTACAAACTGAATGGTCTCTCATTGGTGTACACCCACTTGGAAACTAATGAAAAGGGCAAACGTACAATGCAAACTTGATGCACTGTGGTATTCTGCCTGGCACGTTTACCCCATTGATCAAAACTTGCATACAAAGCCAACAGTTAAACACTAATAAGTCCAGAGATGAATTGTCTATGCCCAAACCTTGCCCCATAGGAAAAACATTAGCCATAGGTGTTTGGCCAAACCATTACCATTGTGTTTGGAGTGGTTTCTCAGACTCAGAGGGTGCTAGGCCCGTCTGTGCGTGTGAAATCCCCAATGTTAACTGTCACACTTCATTTATGTAAATAAAATGTTACATTATGGACTGTTGAATTGATACAGAGTTGCTGATTTCCAAACCTTAAACTAACACCTCTAAGCTGAAAATGCTCACCCCCGTTAATCATGAGAGTTAAGCGTACAAAGCAAACAACTCGGTCATTCAAATGTAGTTTGGCACACTACTGCTAAATTACCGTGCTCATTACAGAAACAGGCCGGTAATCACGGACGGCAACGGACCCAGAGAAAAAGGCCTCAAACATGCGGTTGAACTGGCGGTAGTGGTGTTAGTTCCCACAGAAGTTACTCAGATTGTTGCCAAAAAATAATACATTTAGTGCTTGACTAAAATTATTGGTTAAGTAGGCATGTATGGATTAACCCTGGGTGAAGTACTACGCTGCGCTCGCGCAGCGTGAATAGTTTACGCTACCACGTGAATTGCACGTAGCACAGTGCAAAAATGCGTAGCGTAGCAGGCATTTTTTGCTTGCTCGCGGTCCTCAACGTCAAGTTGGCGACCGCGAGTGAGCAAAATCAACACCTCGGCGAGACTTTTTCCTCGTTCGCGATCAGCAACATGAAGTTGTCGATCGGGAGCGTGGAAAATAAACCTCCCAATGCGTGGAGGTGAGGTTTTTCATTGCAAGTGGTCGCGTATGCTCACAATGAAAAACAACCATTCTGCGTTGAGAAAGCTGCCGCTAGAGTACAAATCTACTTGAGCGGCAGATAATGACAGCTTGCACTGTGCAAGATGTCGTTTGCAATGATTGCACAGTGCGGACAGGCATCCGGCACTGTGCAATCAGTGCGAACAGCATTTTCCCTACCGCACTACACAGTTCGCGTAGCTACGCGTAGCGTGCTTAGTGCGAAGTGCCCTTAGCATATCGCTACTACGCAAACGCAGGGTTAGTAAGGATGGATATTTTTAGAATTTGATGCTAGAAAAGTAGATGCTAAACAAGGAAGCGAGGCCTAGATAAAATTCTGGATCGTCCACCAGGAGTTGTCCCTTTCATCTCTAAGGCAAAAAATAAACATTTATAAAACTGAAACCCAACAAACTGCCTCAAACAAAAGTCCTTGTGAGAAGACATTAGTCTCTCCGAGTAGCAACCGTATTAAGCACTTAATGGTAGCGCAGATAAAGGAAGGGTCTATCTTTTCAGCGCTTGCTAACAATTGTGTAGCCAAAATGAATGTAGTAACTGGGTCCAGACTGAAGGTAGCTTTTAAGTAGATTTATTGTACAAGTTACATGTTGGAAGTACAATATCAATTAGCCCCACCAGGAGCGCCTGGCTAGGTGCTCAGCCCTAGTCCAACTGTGATGAATCAGGTCCTAACATTCTAAATGACATCACATTTACAGAGTTCCACTGGTGGAGTAGAGGAAGACATGTGAACATATTTATTAAGATATTACAAATTGCTTTTAAATGTACATGTATAACAGAATGCATTTTTGTTTAACAGCAAAGAAGTGCAACGCTTTCACTGCTATGGTGTTTCACACCTCTGTCAGCTTAAAAAAAAAAACATAGCATGGGAACGTTGCTTTGGCACCACCTAAGATGTCTGCCTGAAAGTGAAGCTCCGCTGCTTTCCAGATCCTGTGTACCGATGTGTCTGACGGAGGTCATCATTTCTGCAGAAGGCAGCACAACACTGATGCACTATTCATTTCAGTTATTTGGTGCCTTTTTCAATATTTTATTGGCACTGTGGAAGCTCCCTCAGTTGCAGCCACCATTTTGTATTTCTTCCAATGCCACGGCAACACAAAGCAAGTGCCCAGCACTCTCTAATACTTCCAGCATGTATAATGGAAATGTTCTAAATTTTGAGCTTTTGCCAGTCTGTAAGTAAAATTATAACTTTAGGCATCTAATTTCTTTCACAGGCAGCATCTACTGGGGCTTGAGGAAGTTTTGCTTTTCCTGGTGGCTGTGTAGCTTGGCCCTTCATTGGTTTCTTCATTAATATTACACACAACACTTGTGACAGTGTAGGCCCTCAAAAGTATATCTCTATAGAAGTGCCTCACTAACTTTTTTTATATTTGCCTTTTTATTATGGGAAAATTAAGGAAGCATCAGTTTGTTTTGACACCCAAGGTGCATTCCTCTTCGAAATGGAGTGCTGGGTCTACTTCACGTTTAATATCTACAGACAAATTGGACTTCTCTAATGACATGGCTAATTCCTCTGCTATTTGTACGGCTACACTGCAGCCCTCTACAAGTAATATTTAGTCACACTCTTCTGCTTATAAGGGATTGAAACCAGATCCTCATTCGCCTGAGAAAGCTAGGTTTCCTATTTATTTAGAATTATTGTTGGAGGAAATTCTGGAGCTACACCCTTTTGTGGAAGAGACTAATGACCAGATACAGCATTCAGATGATAAATGGTCACAATGGAGAGTCGTGTTTCTGTGGTGGAGCAGCAGCTTGTAGATTTGCATGATGAAACTAATAACATTTCTTGTTTGGAAAAAGAGGTTCTTAGACTTAAACAACACACAGAGAATTTAGAAATATGGAACATATGCAATAATCTACGAATGTATGGTGTTCTTGAGTTATTGGAAGGAAATGATCTGGTTTCCCTTTTCACGTCCTTCCTTCCAAAATTGCTTGACGTGCCTTCCTCAACCTTGCTGAGTATTCAGAGAGCTCATAGGCTTGGTTCTCGTTCTACATAGTCTACAATTCCTGTCAAATCATGAGGAGTTATCATTCTTTTCTTGAAATGTACCGACTTATTGACAGTACTTTCTGCGGAAACAGTAAGTTACTTGGATGGGTCGATTCATTTTCTTGTCTCAATGCATCTCCAATGCTACTGCAGCCAGAAAGAAGGAGTTCTTTAATCTTAGAGCTCCTCTACGTTATTTGGGTATCAGATATGGTCTTTTTCATCCCTACCTCTTTAAAGTGGCCTTTCAGAATAATACAACCACTTTTGAAGACCTGGCTGAGCTTAAAAAGCTTATACAATCACATACTTTGATCAATATGGACATAGCTTGAGCTTCTACTGGTTGATTATCTTTGCTAGAGTTTTTCAGGTAGTTCACAATGATTGTCCTGCAATGTTTATTATAGTATTTAAGTCATTATTGGTAATGTTTTAATATGATATATTATTTGTTGTTTATCCTTACAGATCCATCTTGTATGTTTCCATTGTGCCGTTCTTTCTCCTGAATGTACATGGTCCTTCCCTTTTGGGTACGTCATTGTTTCATGTGTAATTACCCCCTTTATCTTTTCTGTTATTTATTCAGGTATGTTTTTGCAGTCGTCCGCTTTTGAATATGTACTGTCTCTCCTTCTTGTTTTTCATCCTTCTTCTCCCTTTTGTCTTCTTTGTCTCTTTTATTCTTTGTTGGTTCCTCTTTTCTTTTTTCTCTTTATCAATCTCTACTTCTTTCTCGTTTGTATTCATCTGGCCTTTTCTTAATTATTTCAATGTTATCATGAAATGTATTATAATTTCTCGTATATATAATTTCAGGTAATATCTTCGAACATTAAAGGGCTTTTAACCCAGTGAAAAGTCAGAGAACTTTATCCCAACTGGGCAGATCTAGTTCTCCTTCAGGAAACCCACCTGATTGAATTGGAAGCATTAAAGTTTAAGAGAACTTGAGTGGGTAATGTGTTTGTTTCTCCTTCACCAAACAACAAGAACGCGGTTATAGTGTGTGAAGATGGAAATAATAAAAAATAAAAAAATAAAAATCGCTTAATGTTATTTTGCCCTCACAGGAAATAGATGATATTGGCAGACGGTTTATTGCTAGCCTTATTGGTACTGTGTTAAATGTGTATGCTCCTACACTCCCCGATCATAATTTTTGGCCCCTTATAGCCAGGAAATGTACACAATATCAACATTCACATTTTATTTTGGGTGGCGACTGTAACCAAATTATGAATCCTTTTTTAGACAGGTGTTCTTCGCCCCTATTTTTGTCCCAGGGAATGTATAAACACTTCTGTTCTACAGTTAATAACAGTGCCCTAGTAGACTCATGGAGGCTCTCAAACCCTACATCACGGGATCATACTTACTACTCATCCTCTCATGTTACACTTTCACGATTAGACTACATTTTTCTTTCCAAATCTCTTTCTCAACATCTTATACAATCTCATAGTTTTCCTATTATAATTTCTGATCATGCTATGGTTATTACTGACTTGGATTTGGTTCCTCCCTGTTCTCCTTCGCATAGATGGAGTTTAATAACTCTCTTCTACAAGATGCTCAATTTTCTACATCCTTTCTTTCCTTTACTTTCGAGTTTTTTCTTTCAATGATAATCCTACTATTTCTCCTTCTTTACTTTGAGTTACTTTTAAAGCATCAGCGAGGGACTTTATTTTAAATTATGTTTCTCCGCTGAAAAAGAGTTGTGCTAAGGAGCACATTGCTTTGCTTTCTTCCATTAGCAACATTATTTTTCTTCTAAATAGCCTTCTGATCTTCATAATTTATAACAAGCGAAATTAAAATGTAACTATTTCTACTAATGAAGCTAGTTACATATTTCTTAGGAAAAATGCAAGGTATTACGGGGTAGACATTAAGCAGGTAAATGAATGGTGAATTATCTCAAAATCTGAAAAGAGAGACGAGTTATTGAATCAGTGATGACTGCACAGGATAGTTCGATTACTAATCAGAAGATTATTTTAGAGGAATTTGTTAACTTCTATAAATCCCTATTTATGCTTGAATTACCGACTCAATATTCTATCATTGCAGATTATTTAAGCCAAGTTTCTCATCATATTTCCCCCCGATTTGGATTTTATTTCTTTAGAAAAAGATCTTACTTTAGGTGAAGTTTCTCAAGCATTAAGAGCATTATGATGGGGGAAAACATCGGAACCTGATGGTTTAAAAATTGGAATTTTTCCAACATACTTCTTCTATCTTTATTCCGCTTGTTTAAACATAGTTACTTCATCTTCTATGACTGGTAACTTCCAGGAGGCTATAATATGTCTCATTCACAAAGATGTATTTATTACTAGTGAGCAAAGGGATTTCAAACAGGGTTTGAGCTTTGTGGTTATACTGGCTGCATTAACAACAAAATCAAGGAAAGTATAAACTGGGGAGTTGGGGAATGAGTGAGATGGGCGGTATAATCTGGAGGTCAAAAACTGTAGGTATTGGGGATTGAAATATTGGTTATTTTATTTGGGACACAGAGGTGACCGGGTTCGCATGAAATTACAAATTTTTTAAAGGAAGGTAAATTAGTGGGATATACGTTAACAGATGGGTATGCTTTGTTTAAAAGGTTTGTTTACAACATAGCGTCACATAGTGTAATACAAAGCTTGTGTTTGATATTTATTATTTGATTAAGAACTGTATGGTGCTGATGTCCACTTTTAATATTTGAGGTACCCCTGAAGAAGGTCTTAATTCAGATCGACATGCATTGGGTGAAAAATGTGTAGTAGAAATGGAGACAGATTACGTGACTGCGAATAGGCCTGGATGGGCAATTCCAGTGTCATTTAAAATGCGTGAAATAGATGATCTTCATTTTCTTGATGTGACGGAAAAAGCTGCATGAATTATCAAAATAAAATTTGGATGAACTTTGATAACATTACTGAGTACATGTAAATATATCACAAATCTGCATAAAGGCTGCGCAACTCAAGTGGTACCCGAAGTTTTGCGTTTCAGAATTCTGCGATGATCATTCACAAAGATGGCACGAATCCCAAAGGTTTGAAAAACTACAGGCCTATCTCTTTGTTAAACGTGGATTATAAGATTCTTGCTAAGCTCCTTGCTCTCCGTTTAGAGTCCCTCCTCTTGTATCTTATAGGCAAAGAACAATCACGATTCATTAAGGGTGGGCTTAGATTAGATAATTCTTGTTTTCTAGTTTAATGTTCTTTGTAGAGCCCCTCTATTAAAACCCTTGCTTGCAGCCATTACAATAGATGCAGAAAAAGCATTTGATAGGATTAGTTGGGACTTTATGCTTCGGTCATTAAATTAGCATGGTTTTGGACATACATTTATAGCTTTTGTTTCTCTTTTGTATTAAGTCCTGGTGAATAGTAAAGTTTCTTCCTACTTTCCTCTATATTGAGGTGTGAGGCAGGGCTGTCCGCGATGGTTTATTGCTACCCTTATTGGTACTGTGTTAAATGTGTAGGCTCCTACACTCCCTGATCATAATTTTTGGCCCCTTACTGGCTTCTTAGATCAGACCCTAGAGCGTCTGTTACTTATATATGTCTTTTGAAGCCTGACTTGGCTGGAAATAAATTCAAGGTTGAAAAAAGACTGCGTTGGGATGTTGCCTTTAGGAATAAAATATGGGCACACACACACACATATATATATATATATATATATATATATATATATATATATATATATATATATATAAAAAGACTACATTGGGATGTTGCTTTTAGGAATAAAATATGGGCACATATATAAAATATTTCTAGATCAGCTAACGTTACTCAATCCTTATTCTTTATTTATCACAGACTTTACTTCACTCCAGTACAATGTTCTATGTTCTCCTCTGATTGTAACTGATAAATGTTGGTCGCGTGATCTTCTTTAGGCGGATTTTATGCATATGTTGTTTCACTGTCCTAAAACACTTATTCTGGCGCAGGGTTTGGTCCTAGATCAGATAAATTTTTTGTATTCAACCTTCTTTCAATGTCCTTTATTTATTTTTGGGTATATTATCTCAATCCATAACTCCATTGTTTCCCAGCAACAAGTTGTTAGATGTTTTATTGGCACTTGCATTTCAGTAAAATAGGTTACATTGAAAATGATCAGTTATCAGGTAAATTGGGGACTATTTCGATTGCGGTTAGAAAGCCTCCGACCACAGGTCGGAGGCTTTCCGACCGTCGTAGTCCGTTTCAATTCTGACCCCCCTAAATTCAATGTAGACTGTAGAATTGAAAATGGACGGTCATTCTGGCTGGATTTCGACGGGCTCAAGGAGCCCAACGGCCAGTCTGAGACTGGCTCGCAATCCCAATGGACTGCGTTTCTGCCGTTGGGATTACAGCCCCCTAGCTGGACTCCCTTCTCTTTGCAGCCTCCAGTAGGTGCCCCCTGTTGATCTCTGCACCGTATGGCAGGCATCGCAACACAATCTCCCATTTCCCTATGGGAGCTTGAGCTACGGACGCTTTACGGGAAATGGGAGTATGCGACCTCCTATAATGTACCTTTTTTTTTTAGATGAAAACAGCACATTCATATTGAATTCTTTAAACTTCTACTGCTCTACAGTTTGAAAGATTCTTGTGTACAAGATGCTTCGACATGATCAACCTTTACCAGTTTTGGTCTTTCTAATTTTTCAATTTTCAAAATAACAACCAACTGAAGAACAACTCAGTGATACTGCTATTACATTACGAAACATCTGCCAACAGCTTATTTAGTTTAACCATAATTGAGTTGCTGCTATAATAATTGCTGCAGACTATTCGTCACTGCAGTCTTCACTAGAGAATAAGGCTGATGGATGTCATCTTACCCAGGGAAGTTAGAGCTGTATGGATCTCCCTCATCACTCTCCTGTAGAGTTCCTTCTGCCAATCCCCTAGTAGTCTCCATTCCTTCTCTGAAAAATATGCAGCCACGTCACTGAACGTCACAGAGACCTGAAATGAGAAAAACTGCAACCTCAGCATGTGAGCTGTGAAACCTCATCTTAGGCGACAATTAGCTTCTATAACCCACAGCATCACTACAATTTCTGTATAAGTCCCATGACATCTCTTAAAGGTACTGAATCCCAAGTGGTTTCTGAAACCACTTGGGATTCAGAAACCAATAGAATAGAATGAATAATTTTTTAATTTGTGGTGATGGCAAATACAAGAGTTCCGGCATTATATTTAGTTGACACACATCATCATGATGGTGATCACAGCTTTCCTAAACATACAACTTATCTTGTTATTTCACTGCCCAAAAGACCTGTCAGTATTCTGAACAGCAGGTGTTTCCAACCCTTTGATCGTGATCTTCCAGTAGCTCGCAGACACCTTCAGAGTAGCTCGTAGTCTTTTGTTCATTTTTAAATAAGCACTATGTCATATTTTCCTTTTAAAGTTACGGGAAAGCTATGTTTATTTTACTTTATGATGATCAGACTGCAGATAGCAGGCCCTGATAATAAGCTGTGTTCTGTCAGATGTATGACCCAGGCTGGGGTACAGCGGTAAAGACCAGAGGTACTCAACTCTTAAATAAAAGCCCATGTCAACTCAATATTGAAGTGTGAGCACAAATGATTTTCCTGAAGGCTTTTAAATGGGAGAACATTTTAATGAAAAGTTATCTTAGTGATTAAGTTATCTTTTCATATTTATTTTCTCCCATTTCAAAGTGTTGCATTTACAAACAGCAGACCTCTTGCTCCCAAGGTCCAGTAAACATTGTAAAAAATATATCAATGGGGGGAGTGAAGAGGTGGTGCTCAGCGGCACTGGGGTGGGCCCATCCTCCTCTCCTGAAAGTATAATAAATCAACAAAGGTCCACCTCACGTAGAGTTGGTATGTATCCTGATGTTCATGAAATACACACTCTGTGTTAAAATACCCCTCACACACCAAAAGGGCCCTTGGTGTCATGCTTCATCATCGGGGTCTTCCCGCCCCGCTGCGGGACGGGGCAGTGCTGCGACAAGCGACTACGCTGGAGCACCTTTTTATTGTGGGTGCTATGTGAGTGAATAGAAGTGAGTGTCAGAAGGGTCAGTGGTGAGATAAAGGTAGGTGGTATTAAAACATACCTGGCCTAGTGGTAGAAAAAACGATTTAATAGACACTGGCTGGTATTGTTAAAAAAAGTGATTCGGAGAGATAAAGCAAGTTAATGGGCTTACTCTCCTGTGCGGGTCAACATGTTTCGGGGTGCTATTCCCCTTCGGCAGGACCAGGGTCAGATCCCCCTGTCACTCACTCATGTTTATCCACAAAATTTTAGGGTGTATGTACAAAGAAAAAGTGATGATATACTATTTATCAATGTGTAAAAATAATTTATATTTACACGTGTCCCTAGCTATATCAGTAATTCTGATGTAATAAGCCTGAAACAACAAGAGAACGTGGTTATTAATGCGCGGATCCCATTGCGCTGACATAGTAGTCACCTGTAAGGGAGAAAGAAATTGAAGGACTGCACACATATATATGGACATTTGTGCTACGTATATTTGACGAATCCTGAGGTTCACAATGGGGTAACATAAAGTGATATACAACATCCTAGTAAGCCACACACATACTAGAACACACACACAGCCTGTTAGCTTGGAATGCAGCATGTATACTGTCAGTGATACATACTTAGGAAGATGGGAATCAATGCCTCATGAGCCAAGTCTGGACAAAGGGTAATGGAGGTCCATCTGTAAGGTAGGGGAGCAAAAGAAAGGGAAAAGGAAATATATTCCTGTCCCGTGTATTTAGCCGTCCTAATGGTTGTTGTTTTTTGCAGTGAGTAGCAGTTATGGGCTACCAACTGTGTGTCCCAATCGGCTATGCCATACTTACTCAACCCCCAGCACGATGGTGCTTCCTCGTTCGTCCGTGGCTTCCGTGGTTGTGAGAAGCCACTGTTTTCAGGAATAATCCTGGAACAACATGAAATGATGCGGCACTTGTGCGTCCTGTCAATATACGCAAAAATGTTGCAGTATCACCTTCTCTAATCAGTCCACATGGGAGCAACGTTCCTTCACCAACTGTAATAGCCACAATGTGGTCTACCTGATCACTTGCCCCTGCAGAAAAGAATATGTGGGCATAACCACAAGGCCAGTGATAGTTCGCATGGGCGAACACCGCAGCAATGTGCGTTGTAGAAAAACAACGACAAAAATGGCAACGTACTATGTAACAATGGGACACAGTGTCCACGATTTGAAATGGACAGTCATAGAGGCTTTCAAGAATGATAAGGACCTCTTATCAAAAGAGTAACGTTGGGTGTACCGCCTATGTACCCACCAGACAGGCCTGAATGACGAAATACCATGGTCCCAACTCAAGATTTGAAAAAACATAAACCCTACCCAACTAGAGGGTTGCACTGTACGTCATACTTCCTATGTGCACCGAATATCGACTTATGTCTTCTTGGCCATACAAACTGAAGCTGTATTCATCTTCCTCCTCTAGCGAGAATATTTATCTTCCTCCTCTAGAGAGAATAGTTCTACAATTTCTAACTAAAATATCAGCCACACTTTATTAAATGTAGATCTAATATCCCCAATGCATTCGCCCATAGTTCAACATCATTTCATGTTGTTCCAGGATTATTCCTGGAAACAGTGTTACTTCTTGCGCATGCGCGCAGGGACACCTATCTCCGCGCATGCGTGAACCGATCAACACTCTGCCTCGGAGCCCACACACGCGCAGGAGTATCTCCGCTCCGTGCATGCCCACTCCGCCCGGGACTACACCCCCGAACTCTGCAGCAATACCTAACAACAAATTAGCAGTCAATGTCGGCGATTTTTTAATGCGAACATAAGGCAATACTATTAACAGGCAATAATAACCATTTAACAATGGCCGACTCAGTAACCTCGGATCCGTATCCGTCGAGGACACACCTGTCCCGAGTCCGCCAATTTAACGACCCATTACCCAATTAACACCACTATAAAAGAACCCCGCCAGACCATGGCTTCTCACAACCACGGAAGCCACGGACGAAGTGCGGCATAGCCGATTGGGACACACAGTTGGTAGCCCATAACTGCTACTCACTGCAAAAAACAACAACCATTAGGACGGCTAAATACACGGGACAAGAATATATTTCCTTTTCCCTTTCTTTTGCTCCCCTACCTTACAGATGGACCTCCATTACCCTTTGTCCAGACTTGGCTCATGAGGCATTGAATCCCATCTTCCTAAGTATGTATCACTGACAGTATACATGCTGCATTCCAAGCTAACAGGCTGTGTGTGTGTTCTAGTATGTGTGTGGCTTACTAGGATGTTGTATATCACTTTATGTTACCCCACTGTGAACCTCAGGATTCATCAAATATACGTAGCACAAATGTCTATATATATGTGTGCAGTCCTTCAATTTCTTTCTCCCTTACAGGTGACTACTATGTCAGCGCAATGGGATCCGCGCATTAATAACCACGTTCTCTTGTTGTTTCAGGCTTATTACATCAGAATTACGGATATAGCTAGGGACACGTGTAAATATAAATTATTTTTACACATTGATAAATAGTATATCATCACTTTTTCTTTGTACATACACCCTAGAATTTTGTGGATAAACATGAGTGAGTGACAGGGGGGTCTGACCCTGGTCCTGACGAAGGGGAATAGCGCCCCAAAACATGTTGACCCGCACAGGACAGTAAGCCCATTAACTTGCTTTATCTCTCCGAATCACTTTTTTTAACAATACCAGCCAGTGTCTATTAAATAGTTTTTTCTACCACTAGGCCAGGTATTTTTTAACACCACCTACCTTTATCTCACCACTGACCCTACTGACATTCACTCCCATAGCACCCACAAAATAAAAAGGTGTTCCAGCGTAGTCGCTTGTCGCAGCACTGCCCCGTCCCGCAGCGGGGCGGGAAGACCCCGATGATGAAGCATGACACCAAGGGCCCTTTTGGTGTGTGAGGGTTTTTTTTAACACAGAGTGTGTATTCCATGACATCAGGATACATACCAACTCTACCCAGTAAACATTGTGCCACATTTACAACAGAAAAATTGTTGTTTTTGTTTTTTAAATGGGAGAAGTTTAAAGTGAAGAAAAATATTTCTAAGAAACAACAAGTCAATGTTTTTCTCCACTTCCAATTAAGTCAATTACGTATGAATGTTTAAGGAAGTATGTTTCCTCACTTTAGATTAATTCCTCCCATTTAAACAAATGGTTGTATTTTCCTTCTATAACTATGGCACTGGGAGCAAGATGTCTGCTGTTTGTAAATCTGGCACTTGGAAATGGGAAAACATTCAAATGATGAGTTTTATGGAATTCATTTAAACATAAAGTTAACTCTTCAGTTTACTTATCTTCCATTTCAAAATGCTGCCTATACACATAGCAGGCATCTTGCTGCCAGTGGCTGGAAGACACAGTGCCATACTTATAACCGGTAAATGCAACCAGTATTTTAAGTGGGAGAAAATGTTTTAAAATGGTGTATGTTTCTGGTAAACATTTAATGGTGCCATGTATGGTGAGAGCCATGTCCTGTGCCACAAGTACATATGACATAGGCTCTCTGTCACCTATACACATAAATCCCATTCATACACATGTGTGTACATCCCCAAAGACCACGCTCTCACTGGCACACAAAGCAGCCCTGTCATGGTGCTCCCAGCCAAATAATTTTGTTCAAACCATAGTGTCAGGCTCTATGGACATCAGGCTTAAAATAAACAAAGCTGGACTTTGGGGATGTCTGGTAACAATGTGCGAGTTGCTTAGCCTTCAGACGCTCACAATAATTTTCAGTGATCAGAAGAAGCTCTAACTACAGAAAGTTTGGAGACCCATTCGAACAGGAGCACTTCCAAACAGCCAATCCATAAGCCAACTAATGGCATGCATGCGCTGTTTCACTGTGGTACCCCTGTCCTAGCATCATATCCGTCACTAACAGTGGGATGAGAATTTCCTATGACTGATTGTTTTTAATAATTCATCAGAAAAATGAAATAGCAACACACTTTTAATGGAGAAAGATCACTGGGACACTAAGAAAATTTAGAGTAGGGCACAATTTGCCCTAGCACCAAATGACTAATCATATTTTAAAAAAGAGCCATAACTACTGTTATAGCCCAGTAAATTGTGTTTCTCCAAAAGGGGCAGGAAAATGCCATTGTTTAAACTGAGTATAATGTTACCATGTAGCATTTGCTTTGACTAAGTCCAACTTGAAAAATATAGTTTTAAGTAATTATTGAATTTCTTTCAAATGTTATCTAGAACATATCTACAAGTTCTTACTAAGCATTCAGCTTGTTACAGTAGAATGGCACTCCTCTAATACTTCTGAAGTGGTGAAAAGATTACCCTAAATCTCAATTACAGAATGAAGAAATCGACCCCTTTAAAAGGAACGGAGAACCACACTAGTGTCTTGCCTAGATGGCCTACATGTTCTGCAACAAAATAAGATCTGGCAACTCATTTCTCATACATCATGGAAACACCGTTCACAAACTGGTTCTAGCAGCTGCATGTATTTCACATCCAGAATACTCAAGCTCAAAATGGAGAAAATTATTGACGAAGCGATGCTCTAAAAGTGTGTCTATATTTTGGATTAATTTCTTACTTTCTCTTTCTATGATTTTCTATAGTCTGTCTAAAGAAATTGAGTGTGTGAGGCCTTTTCTTGGGCTGCCTTGGCTGCCATTGTTTACTGGAGAGCATCTAGGGTTTTCCACAGCATCCAAGTGCTACCAAAACTAATGAACTACAGTCAAATAACCAAAATACTCCCTTACGCAGATGGCTTTCCTGGGGTACAACCTTCAACCAGTAAATGTTTACTCTAGGACTCGTGAGGTTTTTTTTTAAAAAACCATTTTGTTGGGTTTTCCACAGCATCCAAGTGCTACCAAAACTAATGAACTACAGTCAAATAACCAAAATACTCCCTTACGCAGATGGCTTTCCTGGGGTACAACCTTCAACCAGTAAATGTTTACTCTAGGACTCGTGAGGTTTTTTTTTTAAAACCATTTTGTTGGGTTTTCCATTTTACAAACTACATTCAACATCAACATCATTTTCAGGTTACAGAAGCTGAATTACATTATAACTCTGAACAGTGTCTATTTAGGATTGTGGGCGTGTTAGGGTGGGTTAACTGTTGCATTGTCTGAATGGAAATGTATTGAGTCTTTGTGCATTGCCTTCGTTTCAGAGGCTTAATTATTGGTCTCATCTTCGATGGGTAAAAGGAATGGGTATGATCAGCAAACTGGGGATTGAACTGGAGGTGAGTGATTAGTGGTAGGGATGTGGGGCGGGCATTTGTAGATCTTTCCCTGTGTTGGCCCCTACGCAGGGCGCAGGTTTATTTTGTGGTGCCTAATGACTGTGTGTCTTCCCGGGGAGTCCAATCATGCATCCGTGGGGGTGAAGTTGGGGGGGTAATCTCTTTTGTATTTGTTGTCGAGGAGTCTGGGTCTGGTAACCCGATCGCAGTGGGTGATTTTGTGGGTGAATGGGCGACTTTCTCCTGACTTTTTGAAGGAGTGTTGCCCACTCCATGGAGATGCGGCGGCGCCTTATCCAGTGTGCCTCCTCAAATCTAATTGAGTCTTCCTCTGCTTTCTCTATGTCGGTATACCCCTTGTGCATTTGCCTCCCATGTGTCGATGCAGGGGAGTCCTGTGGCCTCTTGTAGTGTGTGCTGTGTATTACCCCCAAGAGGGTTGTAGGGTGGGGCAGTTCCAGAACATATGTTTAAATGTTGCATTGGGAAGCTGGCATCATGAGCAGAGAAATTGTGTCGTAAGATAAAAGTATTGGAATTTCACCGGCGATAAATACGCTTGGTGTAGTATAATAAATTGCATGCTTTTGAAGCGTGGCTTTCGTGACACTTTCTTGGGATGTTCTAACACGGTTTGCCATTCCTTGTCATGCAGTAAACGCACAAATTCCTCCTCCCATTTCTTCCTAAGCTGGGTGAGTGGTACGGCCGTGAGTTTCCGGATAGCCCTGTAGATCCATGTGGTGAGGTGGCGCCCAGTGCCCACGGTTAGAACAGTGTGGAGTATCGGGTGTATTGCAGGTTCCCCTTCGGATAGATTCCATATCTGTTTACAGTCTGAGGCAAGTTGTCTATGTCAGAGAAATTGTCTATGTGGGAGCCCACTCTCCTCTGATAAGTGGCGAAACGGGAGGGGTTGTCTGCCTGCAAATATGGACTCTACTTCCAGAAGGGAGTTTTCAGTCCATACTCGTAGGTCTCAAGTAGTAAAGTGACTGCAGCCTCTGGGTAAGCCCGCCAGGGACAACAAAGGGGTGTATAATGCTGTGTTGCGGGATAAGCGGTGAATTTGTAGCATACAGGACCTGGCTACTGTCAGTTGAATGGGTGAGTCGGGTCTGGCCGGGTGCCTGGTAGGAGTAAAGGGTGTATCGCCGGGATTGTTAGGACCCCCCCACATCCCCGGAGTCTGTACCGGTCTCTTCCAGATGGCGTCCTGCTGTCCAGCGTGATAGCCACTGGAGCTGTGCTGCAAGAAAGTAAGGTCTGAAAGATGGGGCGCTCAATCCCCTGTGGTCACTGGTAGCTGTAATGTTGTTCGGGCTACCCTTCAACGTCCTGCTCCCCATATTAGGGAGACCAATAGGGAATTAGGCTCCCGAAAAAAAGATTGTGGGGGATTACCGGCACGTTCGGAAAGTAGTAGAGGAGGCAGGGCACCAGTACCATTTTTTGCTAAGGCTATTTTGCCTATTGAGGGCCAGGGGTAAGGGCCGCCAGAAGTTTATTTGGGTGCGTATGCCCGTCAATGCCCTACAGAGGTTGCCTTTATATAAGTCCCTAGGGGAGTGATAGTCTGATTCCTAAGTATCGTGGGGCTTCCCCGCTACAAGCCAGTCTGACTGATCCAATATGGATCTCTCGTGGGAAAAGGTCAGAAGGAAGGGGGCATATAGTAGATTTTGCCTAGTTGACTTTTAGCACAGCTGCTTGCGCAAAGTCATCTAGTGTTCCCCATAGGGGTGTCAGAATCATTGCAATATCTCGTATATATATCAGTAGGTCGTCAGGGTATAGGGACCTGCTGTGATGCCTGCTAGGGGGATACCCCAAGTCTCATCCCTCTTGAGTAGCCGGATTGCCAATAGCTCTATTGCAGGAGCAAAGAGGAGGGTGATTGTGGCCATCCCTGGACTACAAATTAATTCGGTTTATACAAATGATGTGGGTTTGATGTAAAAAAATCAGATGCCAGGAGACGGTTTTAAAGTTTTTTACAATCGCCATGGATGATGGGAAACGTAGTCTGTACGCAAGGAATACATCGGTTATAGCTTAAGTGGCGGGAAATGCTAATTATTTGGACCAATGGGGGAGATGGAGAGGTGTTTAAATAAGGGGAAGGAAGGGGGAGGGTAACACATCGGTTAGTGAAGAAATCAAGTTGGATGTCCAGTAACAGCAGTGGCAGGTATGATACCTGTCTGCTACAAAATAGAAGGATTGACGTTTTCGCTTCATGAGACAGTTTAACACCTTGGCTGCTAAGGCAATTTCCAGCCTGTGCTGGAAATTGCTATTTGACATTATTTATGACGAGCTCAGCTCGTCATCAGCACAGCTCCACTGTGCCTCATGACGAGCTCAGCTCGTCATGAGCAGGGAAGGGGTTAAAGATGTGAGGAGTGTGATTGAATAGCAGTGCGTACATTTGTTTGTAGAGATGCGACGTAATTGTGTTAAGGAGTCGGGCGGAATGATTTGCGAGTGAGATTATGTGTGTTTGGGCTCAAGCTAATTTTGGAGGGAGGAGGGGAGTCGGATAATATGTGCGAATATTGACAGTTTTGATGTGAGTGCAAGTGATACAATAGAAATGGGCGCATAAGGAGATATGTATATGTGTGAGAAAACCGTGTTGATAGTGCTGAATGGAAATGTGGTAGAGAAGGAGGAAAAATAGTAACAATCGGCGCGGGTGTCTCAGAGGTGTTGATTCTTCATGAGGCCGGGGCAAGCCATAGAGTAACAAGGTCGGGTGGGAATGTGATTTCAGAAGGAGTAAGTTGTAGCAGGATGAGGGGGTAGCTAAACACGGGGACTGAATATTAATCCCGTTATTATTAAGCTTAACTTTGGCTACATAACTAACATGATAAGTTTGTCTAATGACTTGGAGTTTTGAGATTTTATTGAGTATCAATGTATTCGATTGATGATGTTGTAAACTTTGAATGGTAACAGTAGTTATTTCATTTGTTATTCCAGTGACCCCTGATGAAGGGCACCAGATGCCCGAAATGCATTGGGTATTTTAAATAAACTACACTGTCTGACGAAATTGCTCTACTCGTGTTGTGTGCAAGCGGTTCAGATGGCCCAGCCTTAATATGTGAAATCTTGTAAATTGGCAAATCCACTCCGCGTGTGGGAGAAGAAGTTTGAAAAATTGGATAACAGAGTGCATAAACTGGATTACAATGTAATATACGGATTTATTCTGAACAGTTGAATTACTGCCTGCACTAGGCTACTTCGGTTGTGCGTTTGGCGGGGGCAACTATGCGCACCCATTCAGTTAAATATACATCCCTGACGTGTACCACGCCCTGCCTGCAAGGGAGCTGATATGTGACAGCCGATACAGACTCGAGACATATGTTTTGTGTATAACAGTCTGGTATATGTGACGGAGCAAGGATTCGCACGTAAAGCGACTTGCTCTCACTCATGAACCTCGTTTAAATTATAATCATATTAATCCAACTGTTCGTCTCATGTTTAGCATGTTCCCCAACTCGCGGGCGTTCCCGAGAGGCTTGCCTGTGTGTCTTTTCATCCTCACAATGCTTGCACTAAGGAAATGGCCGCTTTGCAGAAATTCAGTCTGCGCATGCGTCGGTCATACCCATGTGATGTGACGCACTCGCATTCTGGGAGGGAATCTGTTGCTCATGCGCAATGATGCAAAAATGGCCGCTTGTCTCTCATCACGCTCTATGCTTGCTACCGCTGCTTTTGCCTATCTGTCTTTTCGCACTAAACTTTAATGCTCTAGATGTTAAAAAGTAAGGGGTGTGTAAAATGTTATCACGGTATACAGTGTGATCATTTTTTATGTATGATTCTAATTTGTTTTCGCTTACTTTTCATGTATCACGTCTCTGGGGGCTGGGAGTGCTTACGTTACGCCATGTTAGAAGCTCCTCTGAACCCCGCCACGTGACCTGGGAGAAACCTCACTGCGCAGAAGCTAAGACAAGCCAGCTGGCTCCTGAAGCCCAATGCGCCTGAGAAACTTCTCTGAGAGACCAAATCTTACCTTGAAAAGAAGCAATACTGTTGCTACCTGCTATGAACTATATTGTCTTGCTGTATTCTTATGCCTGGGAACGTGATCCCAAGGGGCGGGTAGGAAAAATTATTATGTATGATGGGAACACTGAATTCTAGGAGGTGACAATGATCACATCACCTCTCCTGACCAATCGTAATGTGGGGAATTGTCACTTGCAACATTAGTGGGTGGTCTAAGGGTCCCCAAACAGTATATCTGCCCTAGTTTAGCTTAGGAAAATTGTCCGACTTGTCCGAGTAGCAGACCTGTCACTGACCCTACGATCTCTATAGGTGCTCAATCTGGAGTGCTGCGGAGCACTCTGTCCATACTTTCCACAAACTCCTAGGGGTGGAAATCGTCTTAAGTGTTGGCGAAGCACTTTGCTGGGGAAATTCGAAAACCCAACCGGGGTTACTGGCGGATTACTTGCAGAAGGGGTAACGCAGGCGTTGCATCTGAAATCTGTGGGTGTTGGTCGTACCTTGGTGAGCCCAGTCCTGTCCCAAACCTGAGGGGTATCCTGTCCTGACTGCCGTGAGCTGTACCTGCTCGCATTCTGGCATTCCTTTTCTGAGGGTTCTTGTCCCCGTCCTTCCAAACTGACCCGTGGCCAGGGTTAGTCCTCATTCCTAATTAGGTAAATATTACTTAGTGGGTTTGCGACTCTCTCTTTTTCTCTCTCTCTCTCTCTTTTTCGCCTTCTCCTTAATAAAGCACTCTTGCCGTTATATTGCTCTATCACCTTGAAATGCAAGTTATATGATATTGATTATTAGACTTGTTCCACTTCTCTCCCCCCTGTAGGAAATTACTGACTGTTATATTTTAGTATGTTCCTGTTTTTCCCTTCCCTTTAGCATGGTTGCAGTGAATCTAATAAGAATAGCTTGAGTAGCCTAGCTTAAAATATTCATTCAAGATTCTATTCATGTCCCTCGCCCTAGTTTAAACTTGTGCTGAATAGCGTGTTCCCTAAATGCTCAGATCCCATAGTGTTCCCATATGCTCAAATGGTCCTTGCTCTAATTCACAGTTATATTTTGGTCGTGATCCTAATGCTTGATGTGTTATTTTGTATCTTGCTTATCTTGGCATATTCACTTTGAAATCTTTTAGATAAAACTCTTAAAATATCAGGTGTCTGTGGTTATTTTACAGATTACAGTGTGGACAATGTATTTGGGTTTATAGAGTATATTCTTTTCCCAGGAAACCTGTCATCTGTCCACTGCTAGCTCCTGATCCATTGGGAGTAATGTGCCTGTGGTAAGTCAGGTACATGAATAGCAAGTGGTGAAAGAGTCACCCCCCGAATTACTCATAGTGGCGTGCAAGAAAATCACCCGGTTCAACCAAAACTCAGTCTTGGTTATACTCACGTCAGGGCCCAGTGCGTGGGAAAATTTGGTAAAATCGTGACCCGGGTGACCTGCGCGCTCTACCAGTAATTTTCTGGTAGCAGAGGTGATGGTTAGGACTAGTTAAGATAGGTAGACAGGATAGTTGATAGACAAACCGTGAAAATAAAATGTGCTGCTGATTTTTTTTACTGTATTGGTTCAAATTTTGCAATGTTTTAAGGATTTATATGTAAATGTATATGATTTTTGCATTGCTGCTATAAATGTTACATGTCGTATTAACAAAGAACTGTTTGTAAGCGTTCAGTGTAGTCCGAATCCCCGGGAAAGTATATAGCTAACGGTGAGTAGAATCCGGTTAGCTGGAAAAGTCACTTGTTTAGAGTCATTAGTGTAGGGTTAAGTATACCTGGAAGCACTAATTAGGACCTTTTTGTATCTGTATAAATGATAGCTACGAGTCCTTTATAAAACTTTCATTGTGATATCACCTAGTAAGGGTCACATACGGGAGGAGTAATAGGGTCTCCGAGGTTTGATTGGTAAGTAAAATAGTCCGCTGGTGAAATCCTGGCTAAGGACATATCCCTGACTGAAGTGGATGAGTCAAAAGAATAACGGGTTCTATATTACTCGTGTGTGAGGTTAGGCAAAGAAGTCTATCCAGAGTGAATGAAAAGTAGACAGAAGTGGTTTACTTGTAGTGAGAGGAAGTTTTTCTATCTATTTAGAACACTCAGACATAGTGGCAGACGTTGTGTGTTAGTAACTAAGTTTTATATTCGCACTTTAGGAAAAGTTAAGAGTTTCCGTTACCTTGTGAAGGAGGGAGTCGGTCGGAGAGCTGCTCTGACGTCACTCCGTGCCGCGCTGGTATTGGTCAGAACAGTGGGTGTGTAGGGAAGCCGAATTTGTAAGGGAGGGGTGAGTGCCGGAGCGTGAGACTTGGTCTCGCGAAAGGCCGCACACCCATTGGACAAGGATTTTTGTATTTTCGGTGTTGATTGGTTCCTACAAAATAAGAGTCGCGCTGACATTGGAAGTACAAAGGTAAACAAAATTAATCAGGCCGAGTTAGAAGCGAGCCTGGAAAGGCATATGTGGTATCCTGAGTTCCTACCTAACCCTCAGAACTCAGGCTTCTATAAGGAACAGATTATACGAGGTAGACCGCACATGATGTATGGAATAAAGAGAAAAATGTCATTTGCCGACAAGGTAAAGAATTTCTTCAAAACAGACAAACCCATTAGAACGAGGGAGGGTGTGATCATTCCTCCGCCGAATACTCCTGCTTCTTTCATGATGTTTGAAAAGGGGTATCATACCTGTGTATGGCTAGAGAATTGGGCAAAGTATACTGCAGATGACGGAGTCCTAGCGTTTCCTATTGATGGTACCTTTAATGGTAGGATCCTGTTTAACTTAAGGACCCGCATGAATGAATTGCATCCCAGACCTAGATTAACCCAGTACGAAGCCTTAGAAGAGTGGGAAATTGAGGCTTTGGAGAGAGATAGACCCCGGATGGACAAGGGAGTGAGCAAATGGTATCCGAGGGTCCATAGAGAAACCAAAGAGCAGAAAATGAAACAGTGGAGACAAAGCATGATGGTGGAGGGTTTGTTTCCAATGATGGGGGTATTAGAACAAGGGAAAGGAAAAAGTAAAGAGAAAACCCATCACTTAATGCCTGTAGGGGACTCGGAAGATGAGCACCTAGAAGATTTGTTGATGAAAAACCCACCTCCCTATGTAGCAGAGTCCGAGCCTTTAAGTTCACCAAACCCGTTTGCCAAATATCCCAGATGTCGGAGGGATAGTGAGACAGATGGGACGGGTACAGACAGTAAGACCAGTGAAGGGGATGGGTTTTGCAGACCTAAAACCACGGTCCCGAATTATCAGCCGTTTGGGGAAGGCCCACCTCGATTGATTACTCCGACTGCCCCAAGTATTTACCCTCCCTTGGTCCCCCAAGTATTGCATGACAAATCAGCAGAAAAGGCTTTGCGAGAACAAGAGAAGGAAGCCCTGACTAAGCAGCGAGACGATTTAGTCCGGACCATAGCACAGATACATCCCCATCCCGATTCTCTGACTATTCCAGTGACCATTGGACCTGCTATTCCTCTTTATAGGGATAACCTGGCTAGTCCTCGTCCTCCTGTTATCTCCCTAATCATGCCTACTCCTAGTATCCCACCCCCGAGAAAGGAAGTATTCATAGATGACGATCAAGAAAGTGAATGTGAATCAGTGGTCCTGATGGAAATGCCCATTAGGGAACCGAGAACTAGCATGTCGGGGGCGAGAAGTCAAAGTAGGGCAAAAGAGGTTCTGATTGAAAGTACGTCTGGGGTTAGAAGTGCCACAGTGGTATCCCCGGAAGAATTAGACAGATGGACCAAAGAATTAGAGAAAGAGACCACTCCCCAACCTAAACCATTAGAGATCTATAAACTAAGAATAGAAATAGAAGAGATGAGGGCTGGAAATGTAGGATTAGACCGTTTAAACTCCTTCAGCGAAGAAGAATTACTGTTCATCAGTAAAAACCTTACCCGAAACGCTAGATTGCTCCATGAGAGACTGATGGACACAGCCACGGAAATGGGAATAGATGTCAGTCGCTCCAAAATCCTTCAGAAACCTTACAGAGTAGATTTTTCGGACAAAGACTTAGAAAGTTTGAATATGGGAGGAAAACAGATCCAGATAAAAGAATTATTAAAACTCTTGCAGAAATGGGGGGATGTGGGGAAATGGAGAACCCGGTGGGCAAAGAAAAAGGAAGACAGCAGGGCAAAATCCCAGGCTTCAGAATATGTGCTGAAAGAAGTAACTCCCGCAGAAAAATTGTGTCCCATGAGAGAGGTCCCGGGGGGAAAGTATGTCCATGTCCCTTGGTCCCGACAGGATATTGTGTCATTTACTAATGACTTCCCGAAATTACGAGAGAAACCAGTTGATTGGTACAGTAGGTTGAACGCTTCATAAAAGTTCAGAAATGTCTTCTGAAAGACCTGGATGGGTTTTTCGACATTGTGGTCCCTGTAGATTTATGGACCGACTGCAAAATTGAAATTGATTGGCCTAGTGAGGAATATGCGAGAGACGAAAAGACTGGAGCTCCCGCACCTGAAGTAATGAGGAAGTATGAGCAAGTCATACAGTACCTCAAGAAAAAGGTGCCCGCAAAAGAAACAGATTGGACCAGAATAGATAGAACCACCCAAGAACGTGATGAAACTGTCCATTCCTTTTATGAAAGGTTACTGCAAGTATTCAAAACTTACAGTGGTATCGATAATGTGGACATGAAAGACATGACCCATTTCAGTTACAGATTCGTGCTAGGATTAAGGCCTGAAATATCACAATGGATTCGAGACAATATAATCAGTTGGCAGGGAAAGCCCATAGATGATGTTCTAAAATACGCCAAGTACTGTGAAGATGAAATAGAAAATAAAAAGAAAGCCCTCAAGGAAAAAGTAATGTGGGCACAAGTGAAATTGGCAGAACAACAAGAAAAACAGTTAAGTAAATTGAATTCTAATAATAATACCCAGAATACCAACGCCGGGGGAGGTGGGAAGCCCCGGGTTAAAATGAGTCGGGAAGAGGCTATGAAGAAATTCCCCTGCCACGGGTGTGGCCAGATAGGGCATTGGAGAGACGAGTGTCCACACCTGCAGGCCGGTAATGCCCCTGTAAATGGTTTAAATCCACAGGTGCAGAAAGAGGGGACGAGAAAGAACCAGCAACAGGTAAAGCTACCTCCAGTACCTCGCGCTCCTAGACAGAATTATAAGAATCAGGGCCAGCAGAATGAAAGGGCGGAGATATGGGAGGGAGAGAATGGAAGAAATGCAGCAATTCCGCAGTACTTGTTGAACAATACATTCCTCTATGATGAACAAGATTGACGGGGCCTGAGAGGGGAGGACAAGGAGTGCGTACTTGGCGCCTCCTTACCGGTAGACCAGACTGGACCATACATTGAAGGAAAGGTTGAAGGTAAAGACGTCACCTTTCTGTTGGACACTGGTGCTACCCGGTCCACTGTGAGAACAGTGAATGTTCCAAACCTACCCCTCTCGGGAGAAGAAATCCAAGTAGTGGGTGTCTCCAATCAAATAATAAGTACTCCAGTAACTGAGCCTATGGAAATCTCCATAGGAAACTTTAAAGAAATGCACAGATTTGTGGTCTGTGATTCCAGTCCTGTGAACCTGCTGGGACGTGATTTGTTGTGCAAAATGCGCTGCACCATCTTTTGCACCCCAAAGGGTGTCGAAATTCAGACCCCCGATGAAGATGGTTTATATAAACTGATGTTAGTAAGACCCGACACTGACATTAAAACCCTGTCCATTGAAGACTTACCTGAAGAGCTTCAGTTAAGAGTGGTACCAGAAGTGTGGGATTTCACAGGAAAAGATGTAGGCTTAATGGCAAACGTGGACCCAGTTAAAATAGCAATAAAAACAAATGCAGTATATCCCAAAACAAGACAGTACAAAATGAGTGCAGAAGTAAAGGCAGGAGTCGCAACTGAAATTACCCGACTGCTCGAAGCCGAAATCATAGAAGAAGTAATGAGCAGTCCCTGCAATTCACCCATCATTGGGATTAAAAAGCCTAGCGGAAAGTACAGAGTAGTGCAGGACCTGCGCAAGGTAAACCAAATTGTTGTACCTTGCTGTCCCATTGTGCCCAACCCTGCAGTGATCCTATATCAGATTCCTTGGAATGCGGAATGGTTCACTGTCATTGACTTGTGTCATGCATTCTTTTCCATCCCATTGCATCCGGAAAGCAAGTTTCTTTTCAGTTTTGAATTTGACAGCCATATCTATGTCTGGAATCGCGTCCCTCAAGGGTACACTGAAAGTCCATCGATTTTCAACCAGATACTAAAGAAATGCCTTGAATCTCTAGTCCTGCCACGAGAGTCTGTTTTGGTGCCGTACATAGATGACCTTTTAGTGGCCTCTAAAACTCAAACTGACTGTGTCACTGACACCATTGCCTTACTAAATCACCTAGGAAAAGGAGGACATAAAGTTTCCCCTGACAAGTTACAGTTTTGCAAAAATTCTGTAAAATATCTGGGGCACCAGATAGAGAAAGGGATCCGAAAAGTCACCACAGAGAGGATCAAAATAATCAAAGCAATGGACCTACCCCGAACTCAGAAAGAGGTGAGAATGTTTTTAGGAGTTGTGGGGTACTGCAGGCAATGGATTGTGGGATTCACAAATCTAGCTAAGCCTTTGATAAAAATGACCAAGAAAGGAGTGGAAGACCCAGTCAGTTGGGATAGTGAGAGCATGAATGCGTGGGTAACACTGAGAAATTGTCTATGTACCGCTCCTGCACTAGATATGCCGGATTACTCCAAGTGTTTTGAACTGTTCTGTGACACCAGAGAAAATTGTGCCCTCTCGGTCCTGACCCAGGAGCATGGGCTAGTCAGACGTCCTGTAGCTTATTTTTCCGCCACTCTAGATCCTGTGGCCGCAGGATTGCCCGGATGCTTGAAAGCAGTAGCTGCTACCTGCATCAGTCTAGAACAGAGTGAAAACATTGTCATGGGACATCCTGTCACTGTATATGTTCCACATTCTGTTGTAATTTTGCTGACCAGAACCAAGACCCAGTATCTCACACCTAGTCGGCTGACTAAGTATGAGAGAATCCTGATTGGTGCTGAGAATGTAACCATTTCTCGGTGCAATATTCTAAACCCAGCGACTCTATTACCTGTTCCCCTGGATGTAGACGACGAAAATGAAATGGAACATGACTGCATTGATCTAACAGAATTCAGCACTAAGCCCCGTCCTGACATTAGAGAGGTAGTATTGCTTGATGGGGATCATACAATGTTTGTGGACGGTTCGTGTTTAAGACATGAGAGTGGAGGTCTGTGTGCTGCCTATGCTGTAGTGACACTGACCAACACCATAGAAGCCTCTTACCTATGCGAGGTGAAATCTGCTCAGGTGGCAGAGCTCATAGCCATGACCAGAGCCTGTAGGAGGGGTAAAAACAAAAGAATAACTGTTTATACCGACAGTCAGTACTGTTACGGGGTTGTTCATGACTTCGGCCAACTATGGTTACAAAGAGAATTCATGACTTCCTCAGGTACCCCTATCAGAAACGGAAAGGTGGTACAAGAATTATTGGAAGCTATTCAATTGCCCAAAGAATTGGCTGTGGTCAAGTGTGCGGCTCACAGATCAGGAAATGATGATGTGACAGCCGGGAACAGATACGCTGACCAAATCGCACAGTTTTGTGCCCGATACCAAATGTCCCTCCAAATTGGGTTATGGGGTGGACACAGCTGCCAACTGATGTTGTTTGATAATGTGTCAAAGTGGGATGAGTTGAAAGACCTACAACAGTTAACAGACAGGGAAGAAAAAGGCAGGTGGAGTGAGAATGAATGCAGAATAAGGAATGACGGTGTGGTGGTAAACAAAACTGGAGTACCTGTGCTGCCCGACAGCCTGATAGATCCCATGGTCAGGATGATACATGAACCTACACATATGGGAAGGGACGCCATGTGCCGTGTGTTTGACAAGGTGTTCTACAATTCAAAGTTCAGGAACCAGGCAGAAAGGTTTTGCCAGAGGTGCCTAGTGTGTCAGCAATTCAATGCAGGAAAGAGGACTGTAGTAGAGCAAAGTACCATCGGAAAGACGGTAGGTCCCTTTGTTAGGATGCAAGCGGACTTCATAACCATGCCCAAATGCAAGGGATATAGGTATGTCCTGGTTATAGTGTGCCTATTTTCCCGGTGGGTGGAGGCTTACCCAGCAAAGAAGAATGATGCCTTGACTGTGGCCAAATTATTGCTCAGGGAGCTGATACCTAGGTTCGGCATTCCTGAGACGATTGAAACAGACCAAGGTGGGCATTTTGCCAACGACGTCCTAGAAGAGCTCTGTAAGGCCTTTAAGATGAAGCAAAGACTGCACTGTGCCTACCATCCCGAGGCGTCAGGGGTGGTTGAACAAATAAATGGCACGATAAAGTCCAGATTGGCGAAAATGTGTGATTCCACCAAAATGAACTGGACAGAAGCATTGCCCCTTGTGCTGATGAGTCTGAGAAGTATTCCAAATCGAAAAACAGGTCTGAGCCCCCATGAGGTACTAATGGGGAGAGTGATGCGACAAGCATGGGTACCTGGACACAAACTGCTAAGCATTACTGATGATTTGGTGCTAGAATACTGCAAGCAACTGGGTGACCAAGTGCGTTCTATCTCCCACCAGGTAGGAGAGACAGCTGATGACTGGCCCAAGACTCCAGCACATAAGCAACAACCAGGTGATTGAGTGGTGTTAAAGAAACACACCCGGAAGAGTTGCCTTGGACCAAAGTGGGGAAAGCCAAGACAAGTGATCCTTGTCACCACTACTGCTGTAAAGTGTGCTGGTGTGCCGAAGTGGATCCATGCCAGCCACACCAAGCGGGTAACAGGAGAAAACGCGACTGAAGCTGAAGGCAGCCCTGCTGAGGAGACTCCTGAAGAGAGTCCGGACCTCGCTGACATCGAACTGCCGAGCACAAGTCGAGACGTTGAGTGGTACCCTGCTGATGACCCGGTTCATGATCCAATACGAACCAGGAAATATTCCTACCTAGACAGTGAGTGGGATAGTCCAGGTGAGACAGAAATAGAAGAAGAAGGTCAGGTCGGCGAGACTCACATCACACCTGATCAGGAATTAGGCCAAGTAGGGACAGATCAAGACATCGACACTCCTCCTGAAACTCCGGAGTCTGGAAAGGGACAGATAGTGGTCCGAGTAGATGTTCATGCGGAAGAAAATGAAGGGAACGACGTGCATGAACCAGAGCAGATAGAAATAGACGAACGTGTTCAGGAATCAGAATCCAGTTCCCCCGAAAGCATAGAAAACCTGCAAAGCGAACCTGAACAGGGCAAGTTTGAGGACCAGGCAGAAGAAATAGACGAAAGACCTGGAACTAGTCAGACAGGAAGGGAAGTAGACTCTGTCAAGCACAAAGAAAAAATAAAAAGAGTGCACGAAGAAGGCCAAGTGTCTTCGACTACTGAAAGACACAGAAGCAAAAGTACACCCAGGTACGTCAAAAGGCTAAGACTCCGAATAAAAACAGTCGAAGAGAAACTGAAAGACCGTAAGAGGGCTGAAAGTGAAAGAAAAGCAGCCCGAGGCAAATCTCTGAGAAAGAGCGACAGAGTGAAGAAACAGAATAGACTGTATCGGAGCCCTGAATGGACATACCTGGTGCTGGAAGAAATTGATGAGCCCAATCACAGTGGCAAAAGTGACGAAGAATCCATCACTGATCGGAGTTCGGACGAAGACCCTCCTTGAGACGAAACAGAGCGAAGCTTTGGTGAAAAGAAACAAAGAGGGGTTGCAAAAGCCACCTGTAAGCTAAAATGTCTGATTTAAACGTAGCTGGAAGGTCCAGATTTGGGTGTTGTAAAACTTGCTGTAAAATATGCTTATGTAGTGTAGCTATGCTAATAGTGATGTGGATAGGATTAACAATCTTTATACCTTTTATGATAAGTAAAGATCCTAACCTGTCCCCTACTGAACCTGAAATATTAGACACTGACGTTGCACAGACTGCAGAAACACCACGAAGCTTAGAACGACATGACTATTCAGTTAAGCAAAGACAGACACGACAAAATTTAGACGCATCAGATGAGGGTGAACTGCACTTTCACAAAATGAAAAACAGGACGCATTTAAATGTTTTCGCTAACCTGTTAGTGCATTATGTAGAAGCTATGGAAATAGAAGACTGTTATGTCTGCATGAAGCTACCCACATCTGTAGCTGAAGGTGTGACATATCACCACTTGCCCCTAACCTACGGAATTTCCTGTAGTATATTGGCTAGCTTGTTTTATAGAAGCACTTTGCAGTACTACTATTCAAATGCTGACGTAGTATTTTCTGAACTTCCTATTAGAGGACATCTAAACCTCGTACATGTTAAAAGCGAGGTGACCCGTTATATGGGAGAATATTTCTTGACTATAGGTGACATAGACTTAGATGAAGCACGACAAGAAAATCTGACCTGTTCCTTGCAAGAGCAGGAAAAGATGTTTATAAAAATGGCAGATAGAAGGAGGGAAAAGTTTCAGAAAAAGGCAAAATGATGAAAAGGATAGGGTCCCTAGGTGGGCTGAGCACATGGATAACACCTCACAAGGCGAAGCTAATCCTGCTTTGTTGCTGTATTTTGAACGGAAAGGAAAACTTTGTCTCCATAGAGAAAGGACAGAATATTATAACAATGTATTCATTGGTTCCAGCGAGTGTGAACATAATTATAAGGTAATTGGAGGTTGGGGTTTCAAAAATGGGTCAGAACCTGTGTTTCCCGGAATATATTATATATGTGGGAACAAGGCTTACTTTAAATTGCCGGATCACTGGTATGGAAGCTGCTACTTTGGCATTGTTTTCCCGAAAATATACCATGTGAAAAATGCTGCTGGAAGCAATGATGGAGATACTAATGGCTTAGTGCGTAGTAAACGTGAGAGTGTAGGAGAAATCATAGGTGATATTTTTAGTGCACTGATACCTGGAATGGGGGTGGTTCTGAACACACACAGAATTTGCAAATTGTCTACAGTAGTGGATCGGTTATCTACTGACACTGCTGCTGGATTCCTGCTGGTCAATACTGAAATGGTTGCGATCAGATCAATGGTTTTGCAGAATCGCCTTGCTCTTGACACCTTACTGGCAAAAGAGGGCGGAGTCTGTAGAATGCTGAAGGCGCAACATTGTTGCACCTACATACCTGATAAAAGTATCGAACTTAAAAGATACGTGAGAAATATAACTAATTTGGAAAAAGAGCTCAAACCATTAGAGGTTGACAGTGCCTGGACGAGACTGACTGGAGGTCTCTCCTCAATAGGTAGTTGGTTTTGTAACCTAGGTAGAAACATTCTGTGGAAAATACTGATGCCAATAATCGGAATAGGTGTGTTTGTCCTGATCATATTCATCTGCTGTAAATGCCAAAAATGTAAAAGGAAATATGCAGTAAATAAGAGAGGGGTGAAACGAAACATTGATGAATTAGAATTAGAAGAATTAAGGAATCAAATCTACAAGAAGGTGAAGAATCACCATTCTCATAGGGAAGCTGAGAGAAAACTAAATAATAAATTCGTTGAGTTTGAAATGAATGATATGGAAGAATGAGAGTTGGCATCTGTTTCCTTTGTAGTGATGATAGTAAATATCATCAAAGAGGGGATTGATGGAGCAAGGATTCGCACGTAAAGCGACTTGCTCTCACTCATGAACCTCATTTAAATTATAATCATATTAATCCAACTGTTCGTCTCATGTTTAGCATTTTCCCCAACACGCGGGCGTTCCCGAGAGGCTTGCCTGTGTGTCTTTTCATCCTCACAATGCTTGCACTAAGGAAATGGCCGCTTTGCAGAAATTCAGTCTGCGCATGCGTCGGTCATACCCATGTGATGTGACGCACTCGCATTCTGGAGGGAATCTGTTGCTCATGCGCAATGATGCAAAAATGGCCGCTTGTCTCTCATCACGCTCTATGCTTGCTACCGCTGCTTTTGCCTATCTGTCTTTTCGCACTAAACTTTAATGCTCTAGATGTTATAAAGTAAGGGGTGTGTAAAATGTTATCACGGTATACAGTGTGATCATTTTTTATGTATGATTCTAATTTGTTTTCGCTTACTTTTCATGTATCACGTCTCTGGGGGCTGGGAGTGCTTAAGTTACGCCATGTTAGAAGCTCCTCTGAACCCCGCCACGTGACCTGGGAGAAACCTCACTGCGCAGAAGCTAAGACAAGCCAGCTGGCTCCTGAAGCCCAATGCGCCTGAGAAACTTCTCTGAGAGACCAAATCTTACCTTGAAAAGAAGCAATACTGTTGCTACCTGCTATGAACTATATTGTCTTGCTGTATTCTTATGCCTGGGAACGTGATCCCAAGGGGCGGGTAGGAAAAATTATTATGTATGATGGGAACACTGAATTCTAGGAGGTGACAATGATCACATCACCTCTCCTGAACAATCGTAATGTGGGGAATTGTCACTTGCAACATTAGTGGGTTGTCTAAGGGTCCCCAAACAGTATATCTGCCCTAGTTTAGCTTAGGAAAATTGTCCGACTTGTCCGAGTAGCAGACCTGTCACTGACCCTACGATCTCTATAGGTGCTCAATCTGGAGTGCTGCGGAGCACTCTGTCCATACTTTCCACAAACTCCTAGGGGTGGAAATCGTCTTAAGTGCTGGCGAAGCACTTTGCTGGGGAAATTCGAAAACCCAACCGGGGTTACTGGCGGATTACTTGCAGAAGGGGTAACGCAGGCGTTGCATCTGAAATCTGTGGGTGTTGGTCGTACCTTGGTGAGCCCAGTCCTGTCCCAAACCTGAGGGGTATCCTGTCCTGACTGCCGTGAGCTGTACCTGCTTGCATTCTGGCATTCCTTTTCTGAGGGTTCTTGTCCCCGTCCTTCCAAACTGACCCGTGGCCAGGGTTAGTCCTCATTCCTAATTAGGTAAATATTACTTAGTGGGTTTGCTACTCTTTTTCTCTCTCTCTCTCTCTTTTTCGCCTTCTCCTTAATAAAGCACTCTTGCCGTTATATTGCTCTATCACCTTGAAATGCAAGTTATATGAAATTGATTATTAGACTTGTTCCACTTCTCTCCCCCTGTAGGAAATTACTGACTGTTATATTTTAGTATGTTCCTGTTTTTCCCTTCCCTTTAGCATGGTTGCAGTGAATCTAATAAGAATAGCTTGAGTAGCCTAGCTTAAAATATTCATTCAAGATTCTATTCATGTCCCTCGCCCTAGTTTAAACTTGTGCTGAATAGCGTGTTCCCTAAATGTTCAGATCCCATAGTGTTCCCATATGCTCAAATGGTCCTTGCTCTAATTCACAGTTATATTTTGGTCGTGATCCTAATGCTTGATGTGTTATTTTGTATCTTGCTTATCTTGGCATATTCACTTTGAAATCTTTTAGATAAAACTCTTAAAATATCAGGTGTCTGTGGTTATTTTACAGATTACAGTGTGGACAATGTATTTGGGTTTATAGAGTATATTCTTTTCCCAGGAAACCTGTCATCTGTCCACTGCTAGCTCCTGATCCATTGGGAGTAATGTGCCTGTGGTAAGTCAGGTACATGAATAGCAAGTGGTGAAAGAGTCACCCCCCGAATTACTCATAGTGGCGTGCAAGAAAATCACCCGGTTCAACCAAAACTCAGTCTTGGTTATACTCACGTCAGGGCCCAGTGCGTGGGAAAATTTGGTAAAATCGTGACCCGGGTGACCTGCGCGCTCTATCATATGCATCGAGCTTGGGACCTCTACCCACCCGCAGAAGGACCGCAAAAGGATACGGCCATGTCAAGGTGTTGAATGCTTTCCCCAGGTCTAGGATCAAGCATGCAGCGTTGGGGGAATCGGTTCTGTGCCCCATCTTGGACGTGGAACAATCTACGGATATTTTGGGAGGTATTTCCACTCAGTACGAACCCACAATGATCGGGGTGTATCAGATTGGGGAGTGTCACAGAGTATCGGTCTGCTAGTATCTTGCCAAGAATCTTGCAGTTGGTTAATAATAGTGTGTTTGGTTGGTATGAGGTTCGTAGTAGGGGATCACGGTCTGGTTTTGGGAATGTACTAGTATAGATTTGCGCATGGAACTGGGGAGTTCCCTGGCTTTTAATGCTGCTGTGAATACTGTTTCCAGTCTCTGAGCCTGTTCTGAGCAAAATGTGCTATATTATTTTAGCGGCAATGCATTGTGGCCTGGAACTTTATTTCGTGCCATGGTTTGTATTGCATTCTTAATGTCTGTCGATGTGATCTGCTTGTCCAGGGAGGTTCTGTCGGAAGGGGCAAGCTGTGGTATGGTGAAAGGGTTTAGGAATTTGTCGATTGATTCAGAACTGTCTAATGTAGGGCTCTGTATATTTTCGCATAGTATTTATGAAAAGCCTGTAAGATCTCTGCTTGTATGTAGGTGGTGGACGTTTCCAGTGGAGTCGGTTATTCTTGTGATTGGATGTGTGTCCTTGTCTTGTCGTATTAACCAGGCTAAAAATGCTCCGACTCGCTCTCCTTCCCTATGTGTTCTTGCAGTGTACGCTTTAAAATTGTAACTGCGTAGGTCCGCAAGAGCCTCAGCATATGTCGTCTTGGCTTCCACTAGCTGTGTTAGGGACTTCGTCCCGGTATCCACGGTTATTGTCAGTCGCTAATTGCTGCTCAGTCGCTAATATGGTCCTTTCCAGTGTTGTTTGTACTCCTGTAATTTGCCTAATGCATCCTTCTCTTAAGACTACTTGAAGGCATCCCACTTTAAAATCCTACATGAGGTTCTGTGTGCATTTTCCGCCCAGTAATTTCGTATACTGTCCTTTTGTTTGTGTCTAAACACTGGATCTTCAAAGCAGTCTCAGTGTAATCGCCAAGTAGGAATTGGTGGTATGGGGGCGCCATCTAAGAATATGTCATGGGCATCATGGGCTGAGAGCACCTGGCCTAAATAATCTGTGTTTTGAATCATGGGGATGAGTGACGGTGAACACAGAAAGCGGTCAAGTCGTACACAGAGATTGTGAGGGATGGAGTGGAAGGAATAGAGTTTGGTTGTCGGGTATATATGTCTCCTGGCATCTAATAGTGACCATTGGCTCCTTCATACACGGAAGCGAGCCTTTTGCTTGTGTGCAGGGGAGGTGGGAATGGGATCTGTTATAACCACAGAGATTCTATCAAAAAAGTGAGTAAGTGATATTTTTATAATTTTAACCATTTATAACAGGGTGCTAGGCTCTCTCTTACACATGGAAAGATGGGAGCACAATGTGCTTGTTAAAATACCCCTCACACTCTAAAAAACCAGGTAGAGTCATGCTTCATCATAGGGGTCTTCCCGCCCCTATAACGGGACAGGGCGTGCTACGACCAAACGAAATACGCGGGAGCACTAAGGTGTGACAGAGGCTATGTGTGGGTGTATAGGTGTCAGTGAAGGTGTAGGGACCTAACACTAGTGAGTGTGCAAAAAGTGAAAAAATTGAAAAAGAGTTAAAAATTCCCTGGCTTGGTAGAAAAAAACAAATTAATTAGCTTCTCCAGCTGGGAACATTAAGAAGGGGTTGTGTGGTAGAGCATTAGCTACTACCTTGTCGACATGTTTCGTAAGCAGTCCCCTACTGCTTACTCATCAGGACCAAAAAAAAAAAAAAAAAAAAAAAAAAAAAACAGTCCCTACTGTTATTACTCAGTTTCTAACAAGTAATGCCTACTGTCCTATAAACAACCAACAAAAATAAGTTGGCTGTTTAGGCCTCAGGGCATGAGTTGTCCCAAGTGAGGCAGAAAAATCGACCTAATGTGGTCTCTGTAAGGAAAAAGAAGAGAAAAACCAACATAAATGTATGCATGGGCATTGTTTTCTGAATGGGGAAGAAAACAAACGAACAGACTTTTTCTATTCTTGTAGGGGGCCGCAATTCCAAATCCTTTTGTACTCATACATGAAATTCAGCATGTAATCATGTGTCTCTCGGCATCACTGCCCTTTATGGGAGACACCAATGGTACCGTTTTGTCGGGACCGTTATCATAGTTTCGCACACACACAACATTCGTGACTCAATGCACTTACAACAGACTAACAGGAGAAAGGGGACGGGGACCTCCTTGGTAACGTTTCTGAAATGGTAATGGTGACATACTTATCTCAGTAGTTATCAATGCCCCATGAGGTTGCAGGCGAGGGGTAATCTGCGCAGTTTACTATGAAAGACTAAGTCTCATTTTAGGTGGTTGTTTTAAACAGAGCGCAGCGAAATATTTGTGCTTTTATCTGCCCCCGCGACCCGTTTATTAAAGACTCTAGGTCGGAGTCTACTACTTACGTTTCTGCTAGCAAAAGAAATCATTATTCCTACCCCCGTGCACCTCCGAGGATAGCCGGGCTCGAGTGGCTCGGTATTTTTGAAAGCCTTTGTGCTTCCACGTTTGTTGCACGCTGGGTGCCGCCCCTTTCCATGTGCTAGAGCTTCAACCAGCAAATATGGCCGCCTGTTTTTGGCACGGCGGAGGGGCAAAGAGGCGGAAGTCTTTTTTCGGTGTCAATTAAACTGATTTAGAGGGGAGCGACAATATTTTAAACCATTATTTGCACACAGGTTCCGCGTACAATGCAATTAGTACAGTATATTTTGATGTATTTAGAAAGCAATTTTGCTATTGATAAGACCTCGTCGTGGCAATTGATATTTCAATAGGGGGGTTAAGGCTGGGTACTTATTATAACAATGGTTCTATATATATTGACGTTTGTGCAGTATGCTTATGAAGTATTTGTAGACTTTTCGCTGGTAAGATCTCGTGGTGGCAATGACTGCTAAAGGGAGATATAGTAAAATGCTGGGCTAGCCTACAGTTGGCTCCAGGGTATATCATCATTTAATCCGTGTTTGTGTGATTGGATGCGGCTAACCCATTGTTGTTCTTTTTCCAGCAGGAATCTTTCATTGCTTACCAGTTCTATTACTGTCCATTTAATTTCCTCGGGTTTGTGGTTCATTTCAAGGAAATGGTTGGTCAGTTTTGTGCTTGTTTTCCTGCATTTGATCGTGCTCTTATGTTCGCCAATCCTCACCTTGATTGCCCTCCTTGTCATGCCTACATATTCCAGTTGGCATGGGCAGGTGATCAGATATACAACATTTGCACTGTTGCAGTTACTGAAGGCTCTCTGCTCCCAGACGGTGCCATTCTTGAAAGTTATTTCTTTGCTTTTTTTGGTTAGTCCACATACCCTACATCCGCCACATGGGTAGTGACCCTGGACAAAGTTGGGGTCTCTTTGTATATTGTTGTTAGATTTCGGTCTTGTGTGGACCAAGACATCCCTCAAGCTCTTTGCTTTTTTGTGTGCGAACATGGGTTTCGATATTTGTAACCCACCACTGTTCAAAATTCTCCAATTCTTGTTAATGATCTTAGTCACTAGATTGGAGCTGATGTTGTATGTTGTCACACAGATCGGACATTTCTCTTCCTCTTTTGCTGTTTTTTCTTCCAACAGGCTTTCCCGGCAGTTGTTTCTTGCTCGTGTATAGGCCTGGTTGATAACATGGTCAGGGTACATCCGTGCTTTTAGTTTCTTTTTGAGGTCACTTGACTGGGTTTTGAAGGTCTCAATCTCAGTACAGTTCCTGCGTAGGCGCAGGAACTGACCATATGGTAGATTGTCCCGCAGATGTTTGGGGTGGAAGCTGTTGTACATGAGAAGGCAGTTCTTGGAAGTGCTTTTAAAATGGGTCGTGGTCATCAGTCTCCCATCTTTGGGAAAAATATTTAGATCCAGGAAAACCAAGTTACTCCTGGAGACTGTGCTGGTGAACCTTAGGAATTCGTCCTGCAGATTTAGCCAGGTTAGAAACTGTTCCGAACCCTTTTCATCTCCATCCCAGATGATAAGGATATCATCGATGTATCGTTTCCATAGTGGTATCATGGGTCTGAATGGGTTATTGGGGTTCAGTATTTTTGTTACCTCTAGATGGTGTACGTACAATCCAGCTATGCTAGGGGCAAATGTACTTCCCATACTGGTCCCATGCTTTTGTATATACAGGGTGCCTTCGTACTCCAAAAAGTTCTCCTTCAAAGCCAGTGCGCAACAGTTCATTACCACATTACGCAGTGTTTGGTATTCCCAAAAGTCCTCAAACAGAACATCCTCAATGATGTCTAGGGTGGCTTGGTGGGGCAGGCTAGTATATAGACTTTCAACATCACAGCTGATTAACAGCTGGGATTCGGGATCAAAACTTATCTCTTCCAGAAGGTTTAGCACTTCTTTTGTGTCTTTCAGATACGTGGATGTTTTTTGGACCATTGGTCTTAGAAACGCGTCTGCGAACCTAGAGACTGGTTCCAGAACTGACCCAATACCTGAGACGATCGGTCTCCCGGGAGGGTTCTGGAGGTTTTTGTGGATCTTTGGTAGGGTGTAAAGGTAGGGGGTTCTTGGATTTTTTTGAGTCAGAAAATCCCCCTCCTTTTTGGTGATCCAATCGTGCGACAGTGCCTCTTCTACCATGGTGCCAATCTTAGTTTGTATGCCGATTGTAGGATCATTCTGAATAACTCTATAATTTCTTTCATCCTGCAGTAGCCTTCTGCACTCCTTATCATAGTCTTCCACGTTCTGTATCACCGTTGCACCACCCTTATCGGCAGGTTTTATTATTAGTCTTCTGTTGTTGCTCAGGTCGCGTAGAGCCTGTCTCTCTTCACTTGTAGTGTTCTGAAAAGCGCGCTTTTCATTTGGTTTTATGTTCTCCAAATCCATCATTACTGCCTTTTCAAAGGCAAGTAGTTCAACTGGAAGAGTATTATCCAAGGGTGTAAAATTGGATTTGGGTCTCAGATTTGTATCCCCATGGTCTGAAGTGTCTTCTTTGTCTTTAAAGAAGACTTGCAGTTTTAAGCGTCGCATGAATTCCTGGACTTCTTGACAAAGATGGAATTTATCCATGTTGGCTGTAGGCACATATCCCAGGCCTTTTTCCAAAACCCTTCTTTGCGGAGGGGTGAGTTCGGTGTCTGAAAGATTGACAATCAAGCTCACTTCTTGCTCGTTGTGGCACCCGTCATGCTCCTTGTTGAGACTCGAGGAGTTTCTTCTTCCTCGGTATTCCAGTGGACTGTGGACCCTCTCCGGTTCCTTCCTTTCGTTCGTCCTTGGCGCGCCCCTAAAAAAGGAGCCGATGGATCGAAGTATCCGTAGTCTTGCTGTTGATAGCCCCAGGTGGGGTATGGTCCTTGTGGATGCTGGAAGGGGGGTGGGCCATATGGTTGTTGCTGATGGTACATCATGGGAGGGTTGAAGGCATTCCATCCTCTCGAACCCCTGAAATTAGGTCTACGGAAATTCCTCCTATTTCCCCGTGATCTCGGGCTTCTATTTCTGCTTGAGCTTGAGCTATTTGAACCTGAGTCAGATGTTTCATCATCCGTCACGTTGTCATTAGTTGTTTTATAATCGTCCCTGATGTAGGGATAGATCCTCTCCTTTGTCCATCGGCTGTTGTCTTTCTTTAGTTTGTCATATTTGCTGTCTTTTAGAGTGGTTTCAAACTCATTCAAGGTTTTGTTCATTTCGTCTAAATATTTCTTGATATCAGCCGGAGATTCGTAGTTTTTGATACGTACTTCTATAGTCTGTATCTCCACTTTTAGCTCACTAGCCAATCTACTTGCTGTTTTTATAATAAGGACTATCCAGTCCCTAGTGCATCGCCATGAAATTTTAGACCAATCTATCTTGAAGGTTTTATCATGTAGAAAGATGAATGGTTCATTAAGGACAACAAGGCCAGATGGTGCGGTATTTACCTTTAGGTACTCAGACATTAGTAATCCATGGAGGGCTGTCTTGATTTGTGTCTTCCTTAGCTCCTCCAACTCATCCCAATCATTGTTTTTATTTGAAGGGCCTGTGGTGTTCAGGCCGTCAAAGGTTTAACACTACAAGTGAAGAGAGACAGGCTCTATGCGACCTGAGCAACAACAGAAGACTAATAATAAAACCTGCCGATAAGGGTGGTGCAACGGTGATACAGAACGTGGAAGACTATGATAAGGAGTGCAGAAGGCTACTGCAGGATGAAAGAAATTATAGAGTTATTCAGAATGATCCTACAATCAGCATACAAACTAAGATTGGCACCATGGTAGAGGAGGCACTGTCGCACGATTGGATCACCAAAAAGGAGGGGGATTTTCTGACTCAAAAAAATCCAAGAACCCCCTACCTTTACACCCTACCAAAGATCCACAAAAACCTCCAGAACCCTCCCGGGAGACCGATCGTCTCAGGTATTGGGTCAGTTCTGGAACCAGTCTCTAGGTTCGCAGACGCGTTTCTAAGACCAATGGTCCAAAAAACATCCACGTTTCTGAAAGACACAAAAGAAGTGCTAAACCTTCTGGAAGAGATACGTTTTGATCCCGAATCCCAGCTGTTAATCAGCTGTGATGTTGAAAGTCTATATACTAGCCTGCCCCACCAAGCCACCCTAGACATCATTGAGGATGTTCTGTTTGAGGACTTTTGGGAATACCAAACACCGCGTAATGGGGTAATGAACTGTTGCGCACTGGCTTTGAAGGAGAACTTTTTTGAGTACGAAGGCACCCTGTATATACAAAAGCATGGGACCAGTATGGGAAGTACATTTGCCCCTAGCATAGCTGGATTGTACGTACACCATCTAGAGGTAACAAAAATACTGAACCCCAATAACCCATTCAGACCCAAGATAAAACTATGGAAACGATACATCGATGATATCCTTATCATCTGGGATGGAGATGAAAAGGGTTCGGAACAGTTTCTAACCTGGCTAAATCTGCAGGACGAATTCCTAAGGTTCACCAGTACAGTCTCCAGGAGTAACTTGGTTTTCCTGGATCTAAATATTTTTCCCAAAGATGGGAGACTGATGACCACGACCCATTTTAAAAGCACTTCCAAGAACTGCCTTCTCATGTACAACAGCTTCCACCCCAAACATCTGCGGGACAATCTACCATATGGTCAGTTCCTGCGCCTACGCAGGAACTGTACTGAGATTGAGACCTTCAAAACCCAGTCAAGTGACCTCAAAAAGAAACTAAAAGCACGGATGTACCCTGACCATGTTATCAACCAGGCCTATACACGAGCAAGAAACAACTGCCGGGAAAGCCTGTTGGAAGAAAAAACAGCAAAAGAGGAAGAGAAACATCCGATCTGTGTGACAACATACAACACCAGCTCCAATCTAGTGACTAAGATCATTAACAAGAATTGGAGAATTTTGAACAGTGGTGGGTTACAAATATCGAAACCCATGTTCGCACACAAAAAAGCAAAGAGCTTGAGGGATGTCTTGGTCCACACAAGACCGAAATCTAACAACAATATACAAAGAGACCCCAACTTTGTCCAGGGTCACTACCCATGTGGCGGATGTAGGGTATGTGGACTAACCAAAAAAAGCAAAGAAATAACTTTCAAGAATGGCACCGTCTGGGAGCAGAGAGCCTTCAGTAACTGCAACAGTGCAAATGTTGTATATCTGATCACCTGCCCATGCCAACTGGAATATGTAGGCATGACAAGCAGGGCAATCAAGGTGAGGATTGGCGAACATAAGAGCACGATCAAATGCAGGAAAACAAGCACAAAACTGACCAACCATTTCCTTGAAATGAACCACAAACCCGAGGAAATTAAATGGACAGTAATAGAACTGGTAAGCAATGAAAGATTCCTGCTGGAAAAAGAACAACAATGGGTTTTCCGCATCCAATCACACAAACACGGATTAAATGATGATATACCCTGGAGCCAACTGTAGGCTAGCCCAGCATTTTACTATATCTCCCTTTAGCAGTCATTGCCACCACGAGATCTTACCAGCGAAAAGTCTACAAATACTTCATAAGCATACTGCACAAACGTCAATATATATAGAACCATTGTTATAATAAGTACCCAGCCTTAACCCCCCTATTGAAATATCAATTGCCACGACGAGGTCTTATCAATAGCAAAATTGCTTTCTAAATACATCAAAATATACTGTACTAATTGCATTGTACGCGGAACCTGTGTGCAAATAATGGTTTAAAATATTGTCGCTTCCCTCTAAATCAGTTTAATTGACACCGAAAAAAGACTTCCGCCTCTTTGCCCCTCCGCCGTGCCAAAAACAGGCGGCCATATTTGCTGGTTAACGCTCTAGCACATGGAAAGGGGCGGCACCCAGCGTGCAACAAACGCGGAAGCACAAAGGCTTTCAAAAATACCGAGCCACTCGAGCCCGGCTATCCTCGGAGGTGCACGGGGGTAGGAATAATGATTTCTTTTGCTAGCAGAAACGTAAGTAGTAGACTCCGACCTCGAGTCTTTAATAAACGGGTCGCGGGGGCAGATAAAAGCACAAATATTTCGCTGCGCTCTGTTTAAAACAACCACCTAAAATGAGACTTTGTCTTTCATAGTAAACTGCGCAGATTACCCCTCGCCTGCAACCTCATGGGGCATTGATAACTACTGAGATAAGTATGTCACCATTACCATTTCAGAAACGTTACCAAGGAGGTCCCCCTCCCCTTTCTCCTGTTAGTCTGTTGTAAGTGCATTGAGTCACGAATGTTGTGTGTGTGCGATACTATGATAACGGTCCCGACAAAACGGTACCATTGGTGTCTCCCATAAAGGGCAGTGATGCCGAGAGACACATGATTACATGCTGAATTTCATGTATGAGTACAAAAGGATTTGGAATTGCGGCCCCCTACAAGAATAGAAAAAGTCTGTTCGTTTGTTTTCTTCCCCATTCAGAAAACAATGCCCATGCATACATTTATGTTGGTTTTTCTCTTCTTTTTCCTTACAGAGACCACATTAGGTCGATTTTTCTGCCTCACTTGGGCCAACTCATGCCCTGAGGCCTAAACAGCCAACTTATTTTTGTTGGTTGTTTATAGGACAGTAGGCATTACTTGTTAGAAACGGAGTAATAACAGTAGGGACTGTTTTTTTTTTGGTCCTGATGAGTAAGCAGTAGGGGACTGCTTACGAAACATGTCGACAAGGTAGTAGCTAATGCTCTACCACACAACCCCTGCTTAATGTTCCCAGCTGGAGAAGCTAATAAATTTGTTTTTTTCTACCAAGCCAGGGAATTTTTAACTCTTTTTCACTTTTTGCACACTCACTAGTGCTAGGTCCCTACACCTTCACTGACACCTATACACCCACACATAGCCTCTGTCACACCTTAGTGCTCCCGCGTATTTCGTTTGGTCGTAGCACGCCCCGTCCCGTTATAGGGGCGGGAAGACCCCTATGATGAAGCATGACTCTACCTGGTTTTTTAGAGTGTGAGGGGTATTTTAACAAGCACATTGTGCTCCCATCTTTCCATGTGTAAGAGAGAGCCTAGCACCCTGTTATAAATGGTTAAAATTATAAAAATATCACTTACTCACTTTTTTGATAGAATCTCTGTGGTTATAAAAGCTTACTTTGGAGGGTGATTCTATCAGTACCTCTACGCTTCCACTTTTTTGGTTGGGAATGGGATCTGTCCAGGGAGAGATCTAGTGTGCAATTGATATCTCCTCCTAGAATCCATGGTGAGTTTGTGAATTGGGCGAGGACACTCAATCAGGTCTCCCAGATTCTTTTCTGCTCAGATTTAGGAGCAAATATACTTCCTATTAGTATTGGTTGTTCGTCTAGTAGTCCTTCTAGAAGTGCATATCGTGATATATGCATGAATGGCATATCATGGAAGTCATGGGGGGTGGTTTACAATGGCGGAGGGGACGAGACTGGAGGCACCTGTGTGAAAGTTGTCCGCGCATTGTGAGTGGCCTACTGAAATTAATTGTTCCTCTAGTAGTCCTGCAAGGAGTGCACAATGTCCCACTGTGTCTACTACCCTAAGAATCTCCTGGAAGGAAACTCCTGGTCTGAGCCAGAACACTGTTCCCTGAGCGAACGCTGAGTATGCAGTGGCACAGAAGGTGCCACGCCAGCGTCTCTTAAGTTTGTCTTGTTCCCCTATGGTGAGGTGTGTTTCCTACAGTAGTACTATCTGCACATGTTGGCGCTTGATATACGCATGGCATGGTGTTTCCACGCTGTGTGTATTCCTTGGGTATTTAGGATGAGGAATTGAATATCTGTTATGGAAGTCATGGCGGGTTGTTTACAATGTGGAAGCGAGACTGGAGGCCCCCGTGTGAGAGTTGTCCATGCCTCGTGAGTAGCCAACCGAAATAGTCTTTCGAGGTTGCCCATTATTTGTGAATAGATATTAGGTTGGGACGGGCAAGGGGAACAATAAGAACTGAAACGGGGTTGGGACCCAGTACTGGAGATCTGCTGCAATGGAGATCTGCTGCAATAGGCAGCACATCCAAACGTGTTCTAACATAAACGCTCTAGTGTATTGTAGGGGGTGGTTTGAGAAAAATACAGGGGCTTGCGGTGGTTGTTGGCGAGTTAGTTATGTTGTGTTTGTGCATTGGTTGGGCCATATTTGTTGGGGTGCCATAGTGAACAAGAAAGTAGGATAGATTGTGTGGACCTTTAACTACTTCATTCATATGAGTGTGTCTACGGTTTGTGGGGTGACCAGGGGTGGGGTCTGCTCGTGTCAATGGGGTCTTCCACAGGCAGAAAGGTGTGAGCCTCGTCTGAGGCTATAAGTCCCGCTCCAAGTTCTGCTGCCACCTGGTGGGTTTTCCATCATTCTGAGATTTTTTGTTCTAGATCTGGAGATTTAATGAGGATGCCCTGCGGTTAGGACCTCAATTGGTGTAGGATGTTCTTTCCTTGCCGGCGTTTGTTCCGAGGCGTACATGCTTGACCCTTCCGGATGTCACTCGCACTCTGGTTAACTTGCAGATGAAGTTCTGCTTAGTTTATTGCTTCTTTTGGTTCAGTGAAGAAGATCGTGGACTCTGTGTATGATTTTAAAGCAGGCCAGGAACAGCAGTGAGTACTGAATTCAGGAGTCATCGCTTTATCTCCAGGAAGGGAGATGTTTGGTGTTGGACAGCTCTAGAGTAGTCAGGGAAGAGCATAACATGCTTGTCCTCCACTGTGATAGGACCATTAGGTCTGGCGGCACGCAATATTGTGTCTTAGTCCCGGAAGTGAAGCAGAGTCACAAGTTGTGGTCATGGGGGAGAGCCCGGGGCTGGCTGCCGCGCGGGCACCCGGTGCACTCTTTTGACAGAAAAAAAGGCAGTCAGTTCAGTGAGCGGGGTAAACGATTTAAGCCAAGTTTCTATGTAGTGGACAGGGGGTGGTCTGCTTTCCCCTCCTCTAGTGTGATCGGGTTTGTAGATCTCGTGGTGCATCTTATTGTGTCTTTGAAAAAGGTTGTAATGTAGACAGGGCCTTTTCTCCGTCCGCAACTTTGGCTGCCAGTTTTTGATGATAATCACATAAGAGGTTAGGATCTGTGGCAAGTGCTCGTAAACGGTCCTCCATAGTAACCTTGGAGTGTTCAATGGCCTCTAGCACTCTTGAGTTTGTCAAACATGGAGGTGGTTACAGAGGATTCTGCTTTCAGACAATGGCCTTCAGTGATTGGGGACTTATTCTGCATTGGGTGGGGAGGTTGAGATCCCCCATTGGTGCGCAATCTCCCCATTGCTGCAGAGGGCTGTTGCGGGTGTCCGGCATCTTGTTAGTTCTCTTTTCTCAGTATACAAAGCGTTTCGCTCTTCGTTTCTGCCTTTGGCGTTTGTGTCTAGGTCTGAAATAGGAGGTTCCTGAGGGCTGGGTCAGGGGAATGTCGGTTCCGAGTCGATCTGCTTTCGTATGACGGCATGTTCGGTTTGGGATTTTTGGGGACTCGGTTTGGCTACCTCCCGTTTCTCCTGTGCCTGCCTGTAGCTTCTCTTTGTCTTTCAGGCTTGGGGGAGAACGAGAACTGCCCACGGTAGCGCCCAATGTGGTACAAACGGTTCTTCTCGCACCAGGATTCTATTGGTTCTCTTCTGAAACAATATTTTTTGGTCACCCTCCACATGTACATTTGTGGTTGCTGTCAGAACTTCATCTGCAAGTCAACTTCATGTATGCAGTTTTCAGTACTTTGTCACTCAATGCATGAACATCAAACAAGTTAAATCATGATCATCCCTGGCGAAATCGCACTTGCACCCTGCAGATCACAACAAATGCAGAGCTAAGCTCTTAACTCACTAACTCATCTTGCTAGCTATGTAAAGTGACCTTAGTGACTTATGGAAGGCTGTTTGTTACAAGTCTTTTCTCAATTACTGACCGAGGGACTAAAGAAAACACGAGTGTGACTTGAAAAAGTAAAAGATTGCACAGAGTAAACAGAAGATGAAACAAGCTAGCGCTATATAAAGCTTGTAAAATAAAAAAATAAAACAATCTACTGAATGAGACAAGCTAAACAGAGCAACAACTGACAATTGGGCAGCACAGAAAGGATAGGACTAGAAACCAAACCATAAAAGACGGTTAGGATGCGACTTAACCATGAGAGGAAAAGCAAAAAGAAACTAAATCTCACAATAAACTGACCAGTAAAAAAGCTGAAAAAGAGAAACTGGACAGCGACACAAGTGCGAGGCAAAAGCAGGGGGTAAGGATGCAGTACACCAGAAGAATACATCAAGAGAAATCAATCCATTATGACCAAACAGAAACAGAAACAAAGAGAGGAGCACAGACGGGACCTGACGAGAGCCACACTTGACCGGCTGCACGGCAAAGATGGGCAAGTAAATTACAAGTAAACAGAATAAGGCTGAAGCGCTAAACCGCATCTCTCAGTAAGGGTCGGATGCAGTGGTTCTGGGTCAGGGCACAATAAAACAATCTGATTTTAATTCCAGCCTCCTTTCAGCTATGGGACACTTCGCAGTTTGTCAAGGCCAGGAGGCTACATAGGCCCCGAAGCAGTGATCACAACAAGATTTGCGAACCCCTGGCTTGTGCCTGCTGCACGCCCCTGGCAGCTCCGCCAGGAAGCCGAAAAAAATGCTAAATATTCCACTCACTGAATCCAGAAGTGCACATTGCACAACCCCCTGTGGGGGCCTGAGTGGGGGATACAACAGAAGCTGATCTCACCTCTCAAGGAGGGGGAGACTGGGAAGACTGCCGCAGAACCGGGGTGGGGGGAGGAGAGGGGGGAGGCAGAAGGGGACAGCATGAGTGAAGAGAAAAGATAGTGAAGAGAGGAGAAAGTAATGCGGAAGTTACTATGAGACTAGCAGAGAGGGGACGGGGATAGTTTGAGGGTGAGCACAGCATGAGGAGCTAGAGGAGAGAACACTCACAGGTGAGTTACATGAGGTTGCGGGAATAGGAGTGGGGGAAGAAAGACGTGGCAGGAGGGAGACAAGGAAGAAAGAAGGAAAGGAGACCTTAGAATACAGAAGGCGACATCAGGGGAAGATGAAAGGCGCAGAAGGGGGATAGCGTGGGGAAAGAAGGGTCAGGAGGACTTCAGGCCAATAACGGAGCGGAAAAGTGGAGCCTGGAGGGGTCAAAGGGCATGACCTGGAGGAGGAGGGAGAGCAGGGAAGCATATGGATGTTAGGGGACAGCCTAAAACGAGAGAAGTTTGTAGAAGCAGAAGAAAGAGTGGGATAGCTTGTGGTAGAGCAAGAGAGGGGCGACAGGGCGAGCCAAATGAGGCATAACATGAAGGGAGGGTGGAAGAAGTGAACAACTTAAACGTAAAACAAGGGGCCAGTTCCAGCAGGACTCCCGAGCATGTTAAGCTGCTTATACAGTCTAAGGTTGGAAGGACGATATTTACTTTGACCCCCAGTGTGACCCACGAGCCAGACTGAACCTGGGGTTTGCTAAGAGCACCCACTACACATCCAGGACTAGTATTGTATCAAAGTATTCAATTTTACTGTTTTTTTTTTTTAACAGAAAACTAGTTTCGTCAGTATTTTTTAAAGAGCACCCCCTCCTCCTGAAAAAAACAAGCTTGTGGCGAGTGCCTCTAAATGCTGTCTGCTTGAGTAAAAAAACAATTAAAACAGAATCTTGAACCTACTGGACACAGGTAAACAAGCACGCCGTGAGGCCGTGAAAGCGACAGCCGTGAAACGCGCTCTGTAGTGGGGAGGGCCAGTTGTGAGGACACCGCACTGACGGCCGGACGTAAGCATTGGCCGTGCCGTGAAATAAAATAATTTTTTTTAAAATGCGAGTTTTGCGAACGCGCGCGCGACAAAAGAAGTGCTGTGCATGATGCACGCGTGCTAGTGTGCGTGCAGGTAAGCTGGTCACCACTTTGGAAGCACTTCCAAAAGCGGCTTACTAAATGTCTCGCTGACAGCGCATGCACGCTGGATCAGCAAGACCTAAAAAGGAGTAACCTTGGGGAAATTACCTCTGCTCCACAGTTCATCTTGTACAAAATATGGAGAATTTAATAAAAGGACAACCTAGGTCCTTAAAATTATTTTGAAAGTTCAAACGTACGCTTACAAGAGATTCAGTCTGGAGTTATACCCCAAGTATAGTCTTTCACCCTTTCCTTTACTATCAGAGCACAGTTACCAATGTCATTCAGCAGTGCCATAACTGGAAACAAAAAGAGGTAAAAATCACCTCTCTTGAAATCATACTTGGCAACAACGACATGTCCCTAAAATTAAACCTTGATACTATCCTTAAATTGTGGGCTAACAGATGGAAAATGCCCGGCTGCAACTGCTCCAAAGGGGCAATTATTTATTATTAGAAGCCAACTTCAGGACCACTATCTTAAGAGGCAAGGTTCTGCTGGGCAGTGCCCACGACATCCACTTTACTCCAACATGGAACGTTGTCCATGCTGAAGTCTATTTCATCAAAGATCATTGTAAGAATGAGAGATCACACCAATCCCCAAGGAACTACAATGGTGCCCACTGCCCAGCTAAAGCTTATTCATGCTACACTGTCTAAAAATCAAGGCAACTAACAAAACTTAGCAACCAAGATCAAGACCTCTAGTGGAGCATGCACTACAAACAGCAGCATATATCCAGGCTAGAAATACTGAAATGCAACATTATGAATTGCCAACCATTCTCCTGCTGAACTCCAAGGATCTGGAACACTATTCCATTCTAGATCCACCAGGCTCTGTCCCTTCTCAAACGTCCGCAAGAGGCTGTAAACCAAACTCCTAAAGCAATAGCTCATCAAACAGTAAAAGCTTAACTGACAGACCACCCCTCTCACCGCTCGTTCTCGATATTTCTTTACCCCACCGCTTGACCACCATGATGTGTGGTCAATGGCAAAACTATAAGCCAACAAGCCTTTAGGAGGCTTACGGATATAACAATGTACTTCTATGCGCAACACCTGTCACACACGGCCTCTTACTTCACCATGGGCTTAGAAATACCAGACTGGGGGAAACTTAAAAAGGCTCTCCGGAACAAAATGATGGGTATGTAAATTCTGTACTTACGAAGCATTGCTAACAAGCCAAAGACAACCGCTCATGTCCACTGCGCTTTGGGTATGGAAAATACGGATCATCTTCTTTGGCTGGATAGTCTTATCTACCTCCAGGCACCCAATGAGACAATGCCTAACTGATGATTGAGGGCCACCCCTTCACCTAACACAAATGGAAGCACGAAGGCAGTCTCGAAGGTGCTCACAGAAGAGAGAGCACAACCTTTGTAGGAACTACAAGAGGAATACCATCTAGATTGGCACTTCATGCTACACTATAATCAACTCCAGAGTTGTGTGAATGCCGCTCTCGTTTGAAAGCGAGACGAGATACAAGACTCTACAAAATATATGTACCCACAAAGGTGGGAGGTAAGGGATTGGGAGGTTTCACAAAAAGCTACTCTACAATTCTGGGACAAGATCTGGGAGTAACTGACTCGGACCAATGATCTTGAACTTTGCCCCTCAATATAGTTATGCTTCGCCATACAAACAAAATCCGAAGAATGGCTAACCATAAAAGACGGTGGCTAACCTCCGCCTAAAGAAGCATTATGCATACTCTGCCAATGGAAATCACCTACTCCCTGGCTCTGGAGGATTGGTGTGACGCTATGGCACAATGGCCTCTCACGAATGCTTAATTTTCAACATATCATCTTTGAAGTCATCTTGAAACACTTATCTATCCTGCAGAGGCTAAAAGCTTAAACTTATCTGTTATTTAGATGTTTCACCTTTTCCCTGAATCTATTGGTAAGATTGCAATAGAGCTGGGGTTGTCATATGAGAATCAAGAAATCCTTGAGGATGAGAAATGACTTTGTAAGTAGAAACACCATTTATAAATGCCTGCTGTAGATAGCGATACAGTTATATAGCTTGACTACAGTAACGTCACACTGAAATGCTGCAAATGTTTTTGGTCATAACTTCTTTACCTGTTGGAATGGTATTTTTTGATGCAGATAATTTAACTGTTTATACGGGATTGCCAGTTTTTTTTACATTAAAATATATATATATATATATATATATTCAATGAAAAAACCATAGGTTATAGACCATATATAGTTAGGAATTCGCATTTACAAAACCTTATTTTACTCGCACAAAACCATTGAAATTCCATATATAGTTAGTTGCACTAACTATATATCGCGCACCCGCAATCCACTGCTGATGATGTCACATATTACATCATTCATGACATGGTCAGTGACATCACTGATGACATCACTGATGACATCTCAAATGACATCACTGATAACATCACTGATGACATCTCATTTGACATTACTGATCATATCACTGATGATATCATTCATGTGATAATACGATGAACCTCTTCAGACTCTAATATAACCTTAGATACAATCAGTGTAAACAGACACTCACAGACTGTCACTCATCCATGGAGTTACTCACACACCTAGTCAGTCATGCAAAGAATCAATCACACCTCCATTTCCTCAACTATACAGTTAGACAAACTTTACTTATTCAAACATATACTAACACATATTTACTCTCTTATACAATCCCTGATACAAGTTCACAATGATCCATACAGCCACTCACACATTCACTGGCTCTTATGCACAGTTATTTATATATGTCAACTCTCACATGTACTGTGCTTTACATATGTACTTACTTTGACATGTAGCACTGAGATATCCATTCACTCACCAATACACTCATGCACACAGTCAACCGCCCATACAGTTGTTTCCACATGCACTTTTGAAACCATACATCTAGTGAATCAACTGCTCACACATCTATGCACAGAGTCATACACCTCCCAGCCACCCACAAACACACACAGTCTCCCATACAAATACTTGGGCAACCAATCAATAACCCATATAGTTACTCATATAGCTACTTATCAACACATGCAACAGTTTACAGAACAACAGACATAATGATGCACAAATTAAGACAGTTTAGTCACTAACCCATGCACTCAGTGAGACACATTTAATAGCTCACTCATACAGTCAGTCATGCACCTACTAAATCCTTCATCCAGACACTTATACATCCACTCATTCTTCAATATGTAAGAGATATTTTAACTTTACAGAAACATACAGTCACTGGATGTTGTCATCAGTCATGTCATTTGAGATGTCATCAGTGATGTCATCAGTGATGTCACTGACCATGTCATGAATGATGTAATATGTGACATCATCAGCAGTGGATTGCGGGTGCGCGATATATAGTTAGTGCAACTAACTATATATGGAATTTCAATGGTTTTGTGCGAGTAAAATAAGGTTTTGTAAATGCTAATCCCTAACTATATATGGTCTATAACCTATGGTTTTTTCATTGAATTTCAATGGTTTTTTAAATGTAAATTTCTAACTATATATGGTCTATAACCTATGGTTTTTTCAGTGAATTTCATTGGTTTTTTAAAAGCTAACATCTGTAGCTGTAAAATGTATTATTCTTTAAATCCCAAAATATATATAGATATTTATTGATAATTTTTTTAAAATATTTTTTTCTTCGCTTCTAGTTCGCGAACCGGGAAGCTTTCCGTTAGCTCATCTTGATGCCGCGATCTAGTCCGCGAACCGGTCAACGTTACGTTAGCGGAACAGTGACGCGTCGCGGAAGCGCGACATATCACGTTATCGCGTAATGCGTCTAATGACGCGTCGCGTTAGCGCTCCCGGAAGTGCTCCGGACCGCGGTCCAGAAGCGATCTGGGACGCGGCGCGCGCCGCGTAACGTAAGCGGAACAGGTCATGTGACTTGTTTATCAAACTTCTCATTGGTTCATTTCACTTTTGGTTTCCAAATGATGTATGACTAGGTCATGTGACCTAAAAATAACACTTTTCATTGGCTCAGAACTTTTGTTTTCCCCAAATCATGTAAATCCCTCCTTATTTCCTCACTCTGACTTTCATCTTGGTGAGAGAAAGACCATTTATCTGAAGATCCACAATGGCTTCCATTCTTGCTGCAGCTGGTGCACCCCCACCACCACCTCCACCTCCTCATAAGAAGAGAGGACCACCTACACAAATTATGACTAACAGAGAGGAGGAAGATGAGGAAGAAGAAGAAGAGGAGACAGAGGAACAACAATTTGTTGATGAGTTGCCCCGGGTTTCCAAACGAAAATCCAGTTTCATATGGCAGTTTTTCACCATCCCTCCTGGAACAAAGAAAGTGAATGCAAAATATGCCACCTGCCTCATCTGTGATCACAGATTGTCGAGAGGCACAGAAAAGAAGTACAGTATGGGGAACTATACAATGCACCGTCACATGAGCAGGTGGCATCCCAATAACTACAGCCGGGCTGAATTAAGGGATCTTGTAGACAATCCGACGGCAACTCCTGTAGCAAGATCGACATCCACATTGTCTTTGACGGGAAGAGAGGCACAAGAGACTGTGCCCAACATCCAACCTAACTTCCAGCACATAAAGTTATCTTGTGTTTACTGTGGTGAAATGCTATCATATGGCAACATGAGTGTCAACCTCATGAACATTGCATATGAAAATCATAAATGCCCTAATGCACCCAAAAAGTAATTTTCTTTTTTTTGCTCCAGTTGAGCCGTTTTGAAAGCCTGTTTTTTGTTGTCTCCCCTCCATAAAAAAAACAAAAAAAACATAAAACAGTTCTAAAAATACAAAAAAATCAAAAAATGTTCAAAAAATAAAAAAAAAATATAAAACAACAAAAACAAAAAAAAACAGTTCTTTTCAGAACTACCTCCCCTTTCAAACAAAATTGCTAGAATGTTTATCACTCTGGCAAGCTCTATTTCTTTTGGTTCGCTTCAAGTTCGCTGACCGGTTCGCGAACTTTAAGCGAACTAAAAAAATATTTTTTTAAAAAAAAGAAGAGTTAGTATAAGGGAAGTAATCAGAGAATAATGTAAAAAGAAAGACAGCTAGAGAGAGTAAATGAGAGATAGTGTCAGTGACATCATCAGCAGTGCATTGCGGGTAAAAAGAGTGGAAAATATTTACCTTATAATTCTTGTTACCTTTTTTAAATATTTTTTCATACTTTCAATCTGTAAAACAGAGAACAAACATTTCAAAAAATATTAAAACATGTATTTAAAAATTAGAAAAGACAAGGGAAAAGGTTCAAAACCAAACAGTTTTTCAACAACTTTGACATTTACAGAAGTCTCTGCTTCTCTACGTCACCTACACAATCCTAAACATATATATTCAAAAGAAACTGTATCTTGATGTTGCTGAACTGAGGCCTATTTTGGAACATGATGTTTTTCTTGCACTGCTAATGTCTCACAATAGTGATGCAATAGCAGCGCAAAAAAGATGTAAAGCCATAATAAAATTGTGTCTAACATTGTAAATGATTGTTTTAGGATGCAAATAAGATGTGTGCTTTCAAGAGCTTTCTTTGAGGTGAGGCCTCTTTTTTTTATAAAAAAAAAAACACTACCCAGAAGTACAGCACTCTAAGCATTAAAATTGATATTTACAGAACTCAGCTTACCCATATGTACCACACATTTCTAAATGTATATCATAAGGACAAAAAGCATAACATTAATTATACATGTTAAATGGTTTATTTTTGCTGTTCTCAGAATGTATCAAATTTCACTTAAATCAGTGACTTGAAGGTATTCATCATGTAACAGCAGGGAAAAAAAAACACAATCAAAATGACTGTGTTTAAAAAACCCATACAACCTAAGAAATCTGTTTTCAAAACTTCTTAAAATTAACTTACTTTCAATGACGTCAAACGATCTCCTATAAACAGCATCCACTCTGTTGTGCTTTAAATATTTTCAGCCCGCCACTTTCTGAAAGAAAACCTCCATCGATACGTGAAATATGTTACATAGAAAAAAAACTTCTCTCATTATATCACATGTTTCCACTAGGCCAAATCATGTTGCCGCGATTCGCAAATCTTGTAATTCTTCCAATCAAATCCCGACATTTTCTATTTTCGCAACTTTCAAAAATAAAATATTTGAGATTATTTTCACAATCCTGGACTACTAATATCTTACTCTTCTTTGTCACTCATGTTCTCCTTTTCCTATGACACTGATACTGCTTACTATGAAGCAGACTTACTTGCATCAGGTTTATATAGTTGAATTTTTAATCGAGACAGCATTGCAGACTTACATTCCCTCTACTTAAAATTTTGGTTTTAAAAACACCAGGTAAGAATTTTTAAGGTCAAACGGCAATTTTTTTTTGAACGTTACAACAGAATCATTACAGAATGACCAGCCGTTTCCAGACTTTAAGTAAGCTGTATAATGTCCTGATGTAGTTGATGAACCATCGTGATAGATAATTGCTACAGTAACAAAAGTCCTCCCTGATATTGACAGCTGAGAAGCCACAAAATGTTTTATTAAAGTTGACAATTTTGTTCCATCAGGCCTACATCGTTGCATCATTAAAATGACATACTGGCCATATCTACGTATAAATAATGTTGACATCATATCACATTTACATTGGCTACACTCCATGTTGTGATCCGCTGCATTTACTAGCTTATTAAAGGAGACTGATTTACTGTCTGGCAAAGTTAAATATATAAATCTTTCTGAGTCTACACTAGTAGTACTTGATACCATACAGTTCTCGCAGTCATGCTGCCATTGATAAGAAAGCCCAAACAGGTGATCTACATCTACACCCTCAACTTGCAATATATCAAGCATATACATTAAAAACTCCTGACAATCTTGCTGATTATTTTCAGAGAAGTCTGTTTGACCTGAACATTCATCTAACAGATAACGAACTTCAGACACACTTTCTACTTTTGTTCGATCAGTGCTACATTTCTCGAAAACAGAATTCAACAAACAGCATAAAATTTGTTCAGAATTCAACAGAATCTGTTCTTTTAAACTCTCTAGTGAAAAGAGAACATTAACCACTACATTTGCATAGCAGTTGACACCAGAACTGTTTTCAAATTGAAAACCGACAACATCTTCAACAGAATCCACTTTCTTTCTGCTAACAACTTTCGGTTCATTGACTTTTAGTCTTTTTGCAACAACCTCCCTACTATTACTACTATTTCTACGTTTCCGGCCTACCACACGTTTCTCAAACAAAGGATATTGAGGCAAATGTGGCGCATACTCTCTTCTTAACCTATTGTATTCCTTAACACAATCTAGATCCGCACAAATGTTTGTGACATCACAGTCAATCAAGTACAATCCTGATAAAGTTCTAACTCGCGACAATGCCACATATGCCATACCCTCCTTGAACACTGAACTTCCAATATTCACCAATGCACAGTCTACACTTAAACCTTGCGATTTATGGATTGTCACCGCATATGCCAAGCAAACAGGAAACTGTTTACGGCGAACATATAAGTCTTTAACAAGCAAAAACCTAGCAGAACAACGAGCAATTTTCTGTACTTCCTCAATGCCATCAAATTTAATTCGTAAAAATTCTATTCCATCTCTATTTCTGTATTTCTCAAAATCAACAACATTACCCATTGATCCATTTACCAGACCTCTTTCTACATGTAAATTCCGTCTCAAAATGATTCGGCAATTTAAACACACATTCAGAGTCTTTTCAAAACCCGCTGTCTTAGATATAGTCTTCTCTAATGAATCCAATTTTGATTTCAAATTATCTGACAAAATAATTGTTGATCCCATATGCTCTAATTTGTCGATAGCTTCAAGTTTCACAATCTCTTGCTTTTCTAAATTCAACATTTTGTTGTTGAAGATGGCACATTCTGCAAGAGTTGGCATGAGACATATCCCGGATTTCTTCTCAGTAATTTTCTGAAAAATATTCTCAGGCACAATCTCTTGTTTGGGATACAAATTTGACAGTAACCGTGCATTTAAAGCTTCTTTCCCATACTCGGTCACTTTTCCAATTCTAATATCTTGTAGAATATTCTTGTAATCTTCATCCTTTGCCTGACGCATATTTTGATGCAGTTCTGCATAATTGAAGTTTAACCATATATTGACGTTGCCAATGCTCCCTAGGCACTTCCTGGTATCTTCATGCGTGAGTATTTTGAACACAGGTTGACCTTTTACTGGTGTCAGCTGTAGAAGATCTCCGAAAACAATAATGTGTTTCCCACCAAATAAGACATCATATTCAGTTTTAAGTACTTCTTGCATTCTCAAATGCACAAAGGCAAGCATGACATTGGAAACCATGCTTACTTCGTCAATGATAAGTAGTTTCATTTTCCTCAAGACTCTTGAAACTTCCCAGCAAGCATCTCCAGATAACTTGTTGTATTGTAATTTGTTGTCATGCTCCACCGGCAGCATCAATAGACGATGCAAAGTAATACCTTTAATATTATGTGCTGCCAGTCCAGTAGGAGCGGTGACAACACAAGACAGCGATGACTCAGTCCTTTCCTGCAAATAACAAGAGATTGCTTTAATGAGGAAACTTTTTCCAGTTCCCGCTTCTCCACTCACGTACAGTCGGACAAGCTTCAACAACGTACACGAGCACTCTTTCTTCTCATGACTTAATCCGTGCTCAATTTCCTTGGTAACTTCATCATATATTTTCCTCTGCTCAACGTTGAGTTGTTTTTCCAAGTCTTGTAAGTTAACTGAATCCTCCTGAGCATGTGCCATGGCTCTTTCTACTTCATTCATAGCAGTGGCAGCTTCATTTTCGATAATAGGTCCTCCAAGTGGATCTTGACTCAATGAAACAGAACTCTGACTGTCCTGAGAACTGTCTCTGGCAATCTCGGCTGCAATCGTTGCTTCCTGCTCAATTTCCAAAGTTAGCATTTCTTGATATTTAGAAAAAGCAGGACATTCTATGGACTCCTTGGCTGCATTGAAAGAGTCTTCGTAACAGAGGAAATCTCCAAGCAGTTCCTCTTCTGCACGCCAAGGCTTGAAAAGTTGCAAAAGTGCTAAATAGAAAAACTCCTTTTTTTCTGGAGATTCGCCACTTAATTTTCGATGGTTTACTAATTGGCATTTTCTTTGCTTGACCAGGCATCCCTCACTTCCAATTACAGCATACACTCCTTTCTCAATATCTTCTTTGATGTTCCTCTTGAATATATAATTTTGGAGAACCTCATATAGACAAACATTCTCAAGGTGACTGCTTCGATTTGGATAATATGTATCCAACATGTTGGTCTTCAAAATGTCGGTACTGTTTGGTTCCTTTACTGCCAAATACTCAATTTCCCGAACAGGTTTTAGAACTCGATTTCGCGTTGCAGCAAGACCAAGACTCGCCCAAACGAGACTCCTGGATTTGGCATAGAGACTTGCTGAAGACAATCGATCAGAACATTCGTAAGCTCCAATTTCTCGATGCGACAACATCTTCAGACTGAAACTGTACAACTTCTTGCTGAGGCTCTTTTCATGGGAAATGTCCTCCCACATATCCTTCAGTTCGGTCTTTTCTTTTTTGGTGATGTAAGATGTCACATACCGAGCCACTGCCATACAGTTGTCAGCCACAAACTGTATATCCATGTTCGCATTCCACATGGACAAAATCACTGGGTTGTAGTCATTGATGTACTTGGACTCTTCGTTCCTTTTCAAATTGTATGTATTCTTGGGTGATTTCCTCGTCACATTATGTCGCAGCGAAGACATCAAACTGTTCACTCTTCCTTTAGAAATCACCGGTCGTGGAAAGTTGAAACGACATTTGGTGTAGAACTTGTCCTTGTTTCTGAATTTACGACGACAGTACTTCCCACAACGATGGCTTTGGAAACGTAGAACTTGTTCTCTTAGACTTTTCTTCTCCGTTGCGTTTGGAACAGCACATGTAGAATACTGTTCGATGAAATTCATCACCAAGTCATCCGGATCTGTTCCAAATTTAGGTGCATCCTTGATCCACAGCAACATATGTATATGAGGGGCACCTCTTGCTTGATACTCCTTTCTCCAGAAGAAATCCAACACCTCTCCAAGAGGTGGATTCTTTTTATTTGTGATGAAAGACATCATAGCTTCAAATCTATGATTGAAGTACCTGCATACATTCACAGGATCCAAAGAACACAGTTCTCCAGGTGTCTTGAATTCAATGTTTTCAATATTTCCATTTGCCTCTCGTAGAAATTCAAGTAAGTCATCCCAGCCATACTCAGCACAGCTCAGAGTGAGGAACCATGTCGGAGTTCCTAAGTTCCTCAGCATACATTTTAAATCACCATGACGACGGTACCAGTACTCATTAGTACCACGCTGACACGCCATGAGATTAATTAAGTGAGAATCCAAAATACTGTCTTGGACATTGACTTTATGCATAAAGTCACTTGCCGAGATGTTACGCATCTGTATACCACTTTTTAAGATGTGGTTCACTGCATATGAAAGTCCAGACAGATCGCTTTCAAACAGGAGATGAAACAAATAGGGAATGCATTGCCGAAACCTAGGATCTTCTGCATACAATCGTAAAGTCCGGTATTCAGACGCAGGAATTTCACGAGGTCGCTCATCATATCTTCCTCCTTGACCTGTGGGAAATAGCTGTGGGAAACACCGAGCTTCCAAACTTTCCTCCCAAACACTAATGGGACTCCCTTTGGCTTGTTTCATTTGAAACAACTCAATAGCATTCCCCATGACTTCCTTGGAATGCAAAGGATGAACACTATAATGTTCATATATTTCTTCACTTTTAGAGGCCTCTAGTTTCTCAATTTGGCCAGCACACAAATCGCTATCCTCTTCATCACTTACTTCCTCTTCTGCAACATATACATTCTTATAGTACTTATTATTTTTCTTCAAATACACTGTTGCCTTTTTGACTTTCCTAACATCCACTAAATCTTGCCATATTTTCTTATTCTTTGTCGGAACCCCATTAACCAAGATAACCAGAGGTTCCTCTTCCACTTTTTCTATTCCAATTGTGTTAATGTTTTTGTTCAAATCTAGAGGCAAATAAACAACTCTTCCCTTTAATCCTCTCTGTAAATCTGCTGGAGGCAACTTCCCTGTCTTTGGCTCCATTCTTACAATAGCCTGAAAGGGATGGATACTTTGAATCAAAATAGATTCATAAGTATTTAAATCCTTCAATTCAGAAGGAATCTCAACCAATTCCAGATTATTATGAACTGCCCTAGCAGGCATCTGGTTTTGGTTTAATTTATTACAACAATAAGTACACACACGTTGATCCGATCCCAAATCAAAATAATTTTCTACCATCAAGTATGTGGCTAAATCCTTCCATTCACTATTATTTTCCCTTTCACTTTTTGCATATAAATCCACTACCTTAGTCTGATTCTTATAATAAGTGCGTCGACAACATACACAAGTGAAATTAGGCCTCTCACTTGATTTCATCTGAAACGTGGCAATTTCCTTCTGAAAATTATCTGTACTGGAAACCTGTACATTATCTTCCACATTACCCTCTACTTCAGGGTCAATTTGAACATTCTCATCTTTACTACCAAAGTAACAAAACTCAATTTCTTCACAAAGATTCTTCACATCTATTTCAGAACCATGCAAAAGAGCAGCACATAACTGTTTAAGCATAATTGCTGGACTCTTAGCATAATACAACATTCTCACTAAATTTCTCACTTTATTATGATGCACTGCTAGCATCCTGAAATGATGAAAAACACTCTGGCATACTCTCCTGGAAAGACAAGCCAGTGAATGACCACGCAAACCTGTCATTTGTCTCACTCTGCAAGGATCTAAATTTTGCAACAACTTCATTTTCTGCTTCAAACTTTTCTTATTAAATGTCCGTATAAAATCACAAAGCAAATTGATGGAAACCTGTCGCACACTGCAAATAGAACTACACTTCCAAATGTACACAGGACCCTTAGGACGTCTTCCTAAAACCTCATCACTTAGCGCCTCTTCTGTCTCTGTTGTCACAAGTTGTTCTTTTTCAACTGGACAACCATCCTTCACTTCATAAGCTCGACCATTGATGTCAACTGCATGCACCAAATCATTATCCTGAAAATAAGTCTCTTCATTAAAAAATGCCTCAGAACTTGAACTATGCATCCATTCTCCAGAAAAAACTTCACAAAAGTTAGTACGATTTACTACTCTCTTCCATCTACTTTTTGTTTTGAAATCAGAAATTACCTTGCTTAGTTTCCTAATTCTATTAATTACCAAAATAAACAACTTTCGCTTGATTTCAAAAGCATGATCAATAATTTTCTCTACATTTTTCTTCTTCCTATAAAATGCCGCTTTCTGTTGGCCTTTCTTTTTAATATTTTTCAATAAATTAACTAATATCCTATTACGGAACATTCGTTGTCGAATGTCCCTAAACTGTTGTTTCCTTCTACTATCATGCACAGAGTTATCTCTTCCTCTACCAGTAACATTTGTGATGTGTCTCTCCTTTCCATTTAAATTACTTTTTTTTGGGTGAACAGACACATTTTTTTGTGCAAAATTTTTTTTACTACAAATATTTCTTAAGAATGATTTCGTGCTCTTACCCGGCCCTTTCTTGGTGTTTTGACAAGTATTTGGGGAAGAGGACTGCTGCAATAAAACATCATCCTGCTGTCTTTGACGTTTTCTAGCCTTTCGTATTCGACTTCTGGAAGGCATTTTCCAAACTATGAAAGAATCTGCAGTTGAATCTGTGAAAAAATATAATATAAAATGTTATTGACCACTATTACCAAACAGTAAATAAATAACAGTCATCTAAAACTTAATGCCGTACTAATTATTTAACATAGCAAATATTTTCCACCAGCACTGCATCACAAAAATGACACTCAATGGTACAAAACAGGCATACAACACTCATAAATCACTCCCTAATATTTTAAATCATTAATTCAGGATGACGATAAGATGTAGCCTATCTAAAGGTTTGTTTAGGCCCAGATCTTTGGACTGGGGTGAATGTGTGTCATTGATCCACATTCAGTCCATCACCTGTTTTGTTTATTTGAGGTGAGGCCAACACATGGTTGCAGATAAGATTTTCACTGAAAAAAAACCAAGGTAAAAAAACATGTGAAGGCCTACCAATGAAGTAAATCATTAAATGAAAACCAATACATTTCTGGGAATATGCACTACTAGTGCTTCATAAGATGTTTTGGGTCATATTTATAAGTTATTTGAGTATCTAGTATGCTATTTTACATTCTTCATGGTGCAAATTTATTGTAAATACGCTCCCACCTGCGGTTGGCAAATTTAGATTTTGATTATGGGAGTTAGATAGGCATGTTAATAATTTCCCAAAAATGGTATATAACCCCAAACAACCTTTGTAGCAAATGCTCTTAGCCATGTTATCCACCTCCCATTGGATAACATGGCTAAGAAGTGCTTGCAAATGTGATAAAAAAAGGCCTGCAATGCATGAATATCGCAGAAAAATCAGCGATATTCATGCATTTTCCAGCAAATGCTCTTAGCCATGTTATCCACTTCCTATTAAATAACATGGCTAAGAACTGCTCAGGGCACCATGAGGAACGCTTTCCATTTAAAAAGGGAAAAATAACATCAAAGACACTAAAATGCCTTCTAAATATGAACCCAAACAACCTATGAAGCAATGTGGAAAAAACTGCCGCAATGCATGAATATAGCAGAAAAATCAGCGACATTCATGCATTTTCCAGCAAATGCTCTTAGCCATGTTATCCACTTCCTATTAAATAACATGGCTAAGAACTGCTCAGGGCACCATGAGGAACGCTTTCCATTTAAAAAGGGAAAAATAACATCAAAGACACTAAAATGCCTCCTAAATATGAACCCAAACAACCTATGAAGCAATGTGAAAAAAAACGGCCACAATGCATGAATATAGCAAAAAAATCAGCGATATTCATGCATTTTCCAGCAAATGCTCTTAGCCATGTTATCCACTTCCTATTAAATAACATGGCTAAGAACTGCTCAGGGCCCCATGAGGAACGCTTTCCATTTAAAAAGGGAAAAATAACATCAAAGACACTAAAATGCCTTCTAAATATGAACCCAAACAACCTATGAAGCAATGTGAAAAAAAACGGCCACAATGCAAGAATATAGCAGAAAAATCAGCGATATTCATGCATTTTCCAGCAAATGCTATTAGCCATGTTATCCACTTCCTATTAAATAACATGGCTAAGAACTGCTCAGGGCCCCATGAGGAACGCTTTCCATTTAAAAAGGGAAAAATAACTTCAAAGACACTAAAATGCCTTCTAAATATGACCCCAAACAACCTATGAAGCTCTAACAGTACATATCCTGAAATTTAATTCATTTCAAAATTCGTTTTTAAACACAGCATATAAATCAATTGTATACCTGCATTCATGAAGAAATAACTAAAAATGTCCTTGAGACACATGAAAGTGTTTTCTGGAATGCCCTAGCACCATTTTTGGGACACTATTAACATGGCTAGGTAACTCCCATAATCAAAATCTAAATTTGCCAAGCGCAAGTGGGAGCGTATTTACAAGACACTTGCCCCATGAGGAACACTTTACATTTTAAAAGGCGAACACAACATCTTAGACACTCAAATACCTTATAAATATGGCCCAAAACAACCTATAAAGCTCTAGCAGTACATATCCAGAAATGTAATTGATTTCTTAAATCGTTTTTAAAAGCAACATATCTGTTTCAGCTTACATAACAGACCATGAAATGGCCTCCATGTATTACAATATCTTGTGTTACTGCATGCCAGAATGTTACACCAAATATGCAATTATAATTTCTCTATGAAACTAATTCTATTAGTATATCACTAGAGACAAAACCACATTTTAAAAACACAGCTTTCTTCATCATTTTCTCCTTAAATCATACTATTCTCTATCTAAATTAAATAAATCTTTTCTCACCTTAGCAAATATTTTTTGAGTTTTGAAAACAGTCTCAGAAATACACCAAATTGTCTTCAGCAGAAGAAAAAGGATGCACTCCAAAGGCTGCAGCTATTGAAAGCACAGAAATACAGATATTCTTTTCACATATCTCTCATATTAGCCAATCATACCTCTTCCCTCACTTTTTTCAAATCAAAACCCTTCCCCCCTCTGCCCTGTCTGCCTTGTTTCCATAGCAACCACCTCCTGGAAGACCTCTCATGTTTGCAAATTCACAAAACAATGTTTCAATTGAACTCTGAACTCTCAGTGCACCTGCGTATCCAGTGCAATCTTTCATTAATTGTTTCTTCCTTGACCATTCAAATTACATCTTTCAAAGAACACATCCATGCACCCTAACTTTCTGTTTTCCGAAATGGAAATGCACCAATCACTGCTAATGAATCATTAGCATAGTAAAACCACAGTTTTTTTTCTTTAGAAACTCCTACTGTTTCAACTGCCCTTTCATTACCACACTTCATCTGACTGCAGAACAACCTTCTTCCACCATGTTTAACGTCTGGATTGTTGGACATAGTTACATCCACTGGGCTCAAAGGTATGCTGAGAGCAGAAATTTACACAACCTCAATTTACAAGATGTGGAAATTAACTGGTTGGGCCAAAGAGGATTAAAATGTCACCAATTGATTCCATTGGTGAAAACCTTTATGCATTTGCCAAAACCTGACCTGTTAATAGTGCACTGTGGAGGTAATGATTTGGGCACTTTGACAGGGGTAGGTCTGGAAATGCTTTTAAAGGACACCTTGGCGCAATTAATGGCACTTTTTCCTCAAACTGCCTTGGTATATTCCAATATATGCCAAAGACAGAAATGGAGGTGGTCCAACCAATTTTGTCCACAAATTGAGAAAGCGAGGAAGCATGTAAACAAATCTGTTTCAGCTTACATGAGAGACCATGGAATGGGCTCTCTGTACAACAACAACTTGCGTTACTACATGCAAGATATCTACAGAGGAGATGGAGTTCACTTCTCAGATGAGGGCAACAGAATTTTCATTCTGAATTTAAGACTGTGCATTGGTACCTACTTATAAGTACCTAAATGTACCATAAACCCAAAAGCTCTTCCCAGAGCTACCCTACATCTGATCACTCACAATTATTATTTTTCTCTAACTTTTTTCACTAATTTTCCACAAAATTCGCTCCCCGGAGCGCTACCCGGTTCGCTAACCGAAAGCTAACCTCGCGGAATTTTTTTAAAAAACATTTTTTTTCCCGCACATATAAGCCTCCTCAGCCACGCTCAGAAAACCTAGGGGGTCAAGATAAGTCTACCATGACCCCTTCTACCCATTCTAAACATTATTTGCCCTCCATCTTGTATCTTAATGCGAACGAAACACAAAATGGTGGACTCCCGTGACGCTTAAGGTTCGCTAACCGGGCAGCTTCCCGGAAAGCGGTCCTAAAAAAAGGCGGGAAAGTAATTTACAGAAAAACGACTAGAGACACTCTCACCAAATATAGATTAGCTCATACTACATAACAATCCCTTCCATTCTCACAAATTTCATTGAAATTCCATTTAGCCATTTAGCCTGTAGACCTCTCCAAGTACCGTGAGGTAAATTACTTCACAAAACACATCTGAATTGTTGGAATTGACAACCAATGAAAATGTTACTTTCATTTTCTACTTTTATTACCTGACATTTGATTGGTTATATACCTGTATATATATAAAGGGAGAGAAGGAAACACAGCCATTTTGACTACTACTTCTTGTTGTACCTCCTATTTCAAAAGCTTCAAAAAACTTCAACTTCTTTGTGAAGGTAAGTTATAATTTAATATATTGTGCACTATGACTTAATATAGTAGACTTTTTCTGCTAGATATACACTATCCCTCTGTAGTAGTAATGTATTTAGATAGACTTCTCTGTTATAGTTATCAATGGAGTAAGGCTTGTCTTGGTTAAATCACATACACTTTTTTATAGTCCTATTTCCACTCTCATACTATACACTGCCAAAAGATAAATTCACTGATAAAAACTGCCTATCTAAAATTAATCCCAACAGTGCCCTATCTCTACTAATATATATTTTCTTATTCAAAATTTCAGGCAAAATGGAAGGCGAACAACAAGTTTCATTTTCGATTGAACTGAAGGAGAACAGCCAAGACAAACTTGATGACTTTATGGATGACAGTAGAGACCACGAACTTCTACAATGTGTTGAAGCAGTAGACAACTTGCTTCAAAATGAAAAACAATTACACCCTATAATAAATTATGACATTTCTGACAATGAAATGTTAGAAAATTTAATAAAATATGAAACACAATCATAATAAAAAAAAAATAAACAAAGAAAACAAAAAAAAACAAGAAAAACAACAAACAATTAACATACAGTATTAGAAAAGTCTTTCATTCTTTTATCCATAAAGTTCGCTGCCCAGAAAGCTATCCGGTTCGCGAACTTGGCGCTTACCACGCAAAAAAAAATTTTTTTTTTTGGACCCTCTAGGCCCTTTTAAAACCTCCACATAAAACCTAGGGGGTCAACGAGGATCTACTATGCCCCCTTATGGTAATTTCCCCCTTTGTTTTGGCCTCCTCTTGTCTCTCGATCCTACCGAGAGACAAGATGGCGGCCGCTCCGGACTGTTTAGAATGTTGACAGACACCGGAGGGCCAATCAGCTTCTCATCGCAAAGTACCGTTACGCGAAAGGTTCGCTAACCAGATAGCTGCCCGGAGCGCTGTTACAGATATATATCTTGATTTAAACGTTAATTTCTCAAAATCCATTGAAGCACATATATTGAGACCTAGCAAAGGCACATCGGGCTAACAGTCCCTACAATTTTGCCAAATTTCGTGAAAATCCATTCAGCCGTTCGGGCTAAAAGTGAGTCCAACCGCCCTATGGAAAATAACATGGGAAAAACGCGTTTTGGGACCCCCCTTTTTTCTCGGCCCCCCCTTGACGAACCCCCCCCAAATTTCCAGGTGCTGCTCAGAAACAAAATGTGCCATTTTCCTGAAAATTTCAGCCAATTCCGTCCACAAACGCCAAAGTTATTAGGCATAGAATTTTCAAAAGTCCCATAGAGAAAAAATCCTAACTATATATACCTACTGGCGACCGCCAGTAGGTAATATATATATATATATATATATATATATATATATACATATATACATATATATATATATATATATATATATATATATATATATATATATATATAAATACACATTGTATGGTATGCCTATCTCACAATTATAACACTACATTTATCTTAGCGCTGACACCAAAATCTCTCTATTACTCAGCATTTACTCCACAATCTAGAACTCAGCAATGACACCACAATATAAAAATGTCATTCAGACATGGCAATGGCCTCCATCTCTCTCACTGATCAGTTAGACCTTAACCCACCTTGGCCTATCTCATAATCCGTTACTATTCCAGCACAAAGCGACATGTGTACAAGAACCGCAAGACTATTTTCTGGTACTAAAAAAGGCTTAGAAGTGGTCTCTTCGATGAACAGTAGTTGTGTCAAACGTAATGCGGCAAAAACACACATGAATAACTATTGAGTCTTCATGACTTTGAGCATCTCTGTCTCAATCATTTAAGAACAGACCAGGCCCATAGAAATGATATTCGAATGTTTGAAAGCACAGAACAATGATGAGAAAGGATAAGTTGCCATGTTGAACACGCATTCAATGATTTTCACTTGTAACACAATAGACTGTAATGCATTTAAAAACACGTCTGTTACTGCAGGAAAAATTCATAGGTTGTACCTGTGCTGAAATATATTCTTCCATGTTCTGGTCGGTTTCCTTCCAAATGGGAGTAGGGAGTGTGTGTGTGTGGTCACTTTCAAAATGAATTTTGAAAGTGACTAAGGTTCAATGAGAAGACAACTCTGTCCATCTCCAACTGCAGAGAAAGAGAAAAAACAGTAAAGACAACATGATTTGAGGTGATTATTGACAGCATTTTTGTTCGGGTCCCTCTTTCAAATCAGGTTCCGGGTTCAAACAAGCTAAACAACTGAGTAAACAGAAATGTATAATGACCAGAAACAAATGGTCAGACAGCAAAACCTTGCAGCAAATATGAAGCTCCAGTCATTAAAAGGTGCTCTTATGCATTCATGTGTCCTGATGGTACTCCATGTGAATTATAAAATAACAAATAACTAAACAGACTGGAAAAAGACAGGCAAGCATGGTTCCCATACACAGCTGAGATGTCCAATACAAATAATAAACATACCTGCTAAGTACCACGCATCAGGGGTACGTCAGTCTGCAGCAGGCAAATTATGTTTTCATCGCAGCCCAGCAGCCCCAGCCTGCTGAGCACCATGAGCCCCCACTTGGCAGAGACAATTATCCGCCCACCCCAGATCAAATTTGCACGTAGACTTTTAAAAATAGATCAGCTCAACATTCTCTCGGTTAGCAAAACAACTTGAGCAAGTTAAGCTATGTTTGTTTCGCTGCTGAGTTAGTTTTATATAAAACAAGCACTGGCGTTGCCACTAGGTCTCGCAGTAGGAAAGTTGGAGCTATTACAATTGCAAATAACAATGCCTTTTATTTTTGTTTTCATTTTAAAAACATAAAGGGCTTTGTCATTTACAAAACCAATAGCTCCAACTTTCCTACTGCGAGACCTATTGTGCACTGCACAGTGTGGGTGAAAGTGGCACTGCGTGGGTGTGAGTGGCTTTGAGTGAGTGGCGTTGCGTGGGTGAGTGGCGTTGCGTGGGTGAGTGGCGTTGCGTGGGTGAGTGGCGTTGCATGTGTGAGTGGCGTTGCATGTGTGAGCTGCGTGTGTGAGTGGCATTGCATGGGTGAGTGTGGCGTTGTGTGTTGATAGTGGGCTTGCGTGGGTGTGAGTGGCGTTGTGTGTCTGAAAGTGGCGCTGCGTGGGTGTGAGTGGATTTGCGTGGGTGAGTGGCGTTGCGTGGGTGAGTGGCGTTGCGTGGGTGAGTGGCGTTGCGTGGGTGAGTGGCGTTGCGTGTGTGAGTGGCGTTGCGTGTGTGAGTGGCGTTGCATGTGTGAGTGGCGTTGCGTGTGTGAGTGGCGTTGCGTGTGTGAGTGGCGTTGCATGTGTGAGTGGCGTTGCGTGAGTGAGTGGGGTTGCGTGAGTGAGTGGGGTTGCGTGAGTGAGTGGGGTTGCGTGAGTGAGTGGGGTTGCGTGAGTGAGTGGGGTTGCGTGAGTGAGTGGGGTTGCGTGAGTGAGTGGGGTTGCGTGAGTGAGTGGGGTTGCGTGAGTGAGTGGGGTTGCGTGAGTGAGTGGGGTTGCGTGAGTGAGTGGGGTTGCGTGAGTGAGTGGGGTTGCGTGAGTGAGTGGCGTTGCGTGTGTGAGTGGCGTTGCGTGTGTGAGTGGCGTTGCGTGTGTGAGTGGCGTTGCGTGAGTGAGTGGGGTTGCGTGAGTGAGTGGGGTTGCGTGAGTGAGTGGGGTTGCGTGAGTGAGTGGGGTTGCGTGAGTGAGTGGGGTTGCGTGAGTGAGTGGGGTTGCGTGAGTGAGTGGGGTTGCGTGAGTGAGTGGGGTTGCGTGAGTGAGTGGGGTTGCGTGAGTGAGTGGGGTTGCGTGAGTGAGTGGGGTTGCGTGAGTGAGTGGGGTTGCGTGAGTGAGTGGGGTTGCGTGAGTGAGTGGGGTTGCGTGAGTGAGTGGGGTTGCGTGAGTGAGTGGGGTTGCGTGAGTGAGTGGGGTTGCGTGAGTGAGTGGGGTTGCGTGAGTGAGTGGGGTTGCGTGAGTGAGTGGGGTTGCGTGAGTGAGTGGGGTTGCGTGAGTGAGTGGGGTTGCGTGAGTGAGTGGTGTTGCGTGTGTGAGTGGCGTTGCGTGTGTGAGTGGCGTTGGTTGCGTGAGTGAGTGGGGTTGCGTGAGTGAGTGGGGTTGCGTGAGTGAGTGGGGTTGCGTGAGTGAGTGGGGTTGCGTGAGTGAGTGGGGTTGCGTGAGTGAGTGGGGTTGCGTGAGTGAGTGGGGTTGCGTGAGTGAGTGGGGTTGCGTGAGTGAGTGGGGTTGCGTGAGTGAGTGGGGTTGCGTGAGTGAGTGGTGTTGCGTGAGTGAGTGGTGTTGCGTGTGTGAGTGGTGTTGCTTTGAGTGAGTGGTGTTGCTTTGAGTGAGTGGCGTTGCGTGGGTGAGTGGCGTTGCATGTGTGAGTGTTGTTGCGTGGGTGAGTGGCGTGTTTCTTCTGCGCAGGAGTCATTCAGTGTCTCAGAAACCGCAAAGGGTTTCCTTTTCCGGTTCTAGGTAGCTGTGCGCACACGCCTCGTGTTCTGGGACATACAAGAACGCAAGTGGAGCCCGGGAAACGCTGCTAGATAAGCGCGGGCTGCAGACATCATTACTGAAAAGAAAGCCCATTGAATTCAAAAGAAAAAGATCAAAAGAAATTCTCGGCTATTTCATTTTAATGTGCTAGAGAGCTCGGAAGAACAGTAAACGCAGTAGGCAAGGAGGAAAAAAAATGGTGTGCCTGCAGAAATGTTGTGTGGGGAAAACAAATGTAAGCCTGGGGCCACGAATTACTTCTTAAATCCAGTTGGGAACGTAACTGTCAACGGCAAACGGCTATCTGCGCCGCAATAGCAAACAAGACAATTATGTAAAAGAAAATTATTTTTTGCAGCTTAGTGGATATTGGGAACGGAGTTTAGACGCTTTAACCTCTGTATCACCCCAGTATCCCTTTCAGGTCTCAGAAATATCATTATAAAGTAAGATAGATTCTCATGTTGGCCCGAATGTCATTATAAAATCATTACATGGCGTCCACAGACGCTGACCATATGGCGACATATCGGTTGTGCTCTGTTCGTGCCCTACTGTTGTTGTAGGGTGTCTCTTCACAAAAACATTCTTTTAGCCAATGAAAGGTCAGATATTTCTTCATAGGTGCTTAGGGTTCTACAGTAATTCGCAAGCGACAGTCATTGGTATATTGCTATTAAAACAAGATAAAACCGTGGGAGGGAACGAGCATATGGGGCGAGCGGCGGGGGAGTATGGTGCGAGGCGTGGGGGGAGGGGGAGCAGGCATATGGGGTGTGAGTATCTACAGAGCTCTAGAGAACAACAGCAAAGAAAATGGAAGTAAACTAGCGGGAAATAGAAACACTCTAGAGAGGCAGATGCGGATATTTTTTAGCTTCTCCGTGGCTGTCACTGTCATGCTTTCTAACCAAGCTCATTTCCCTCAAGTGTCCGAAAAAGCAAGCAGCATTAAGCTCATTCACGACCGCCAGCCAGTCAGCTCGGATGCCTCTTCAGAAGGTAGCTTGGGAGTTCTGCATGCGAATTTCAAGTGATTTCCCCTTCATTATCCGATCTTCGTAGAAGCGGTGATACCCTTGATAAAATGGAATATGCGTCTCTGTGTGAGACCGTGCGGAATACTGCTTCCTGCCACGCAAATGAATCACCCGTGCATCAAATCCTATTTTATGCATGTGTGGCAAACAAAAACAAAACGGCAAGGCTGTGTTTGCGGGGAGAGAGAGGGGAGGTGCTGGTGTGGGAGGAGTGCTGTTAGGGCAAGGCTGTGTTTGCTGGAAGAGAGAGGGGAGGTGGTGGTGTGGGAGGGGGGAGGTGCTGGTGCAGAAGGAGTGCTGCTAGGGCAAGGCTGTGTTTGCGGGGAGAGAGAGGGGAGGTGCTGGTGTGGGAGGGGGGAGGTGCTGGTGTGGGAGGAGTGCTGCTACGGCAAGGTTGTGTTTGCGGGGAGAGAGAGGGGAGGTGCTGGTGAAGGAGGAGTGCTGCTACGGCCTGGGGGAAGCTGGCTGGGAGGGGGAGGAGAAATGAACAGATGTCCGTGAGGTGTGGGAGGAGTGCCTGATACGCGTGCTTGTTTGTTCACGTGATCTGCAAGAAAACCGCGGGGCTGAAAGCCCTTGGTTTGACTTGCGCGCATTGATAGGTCGCGAGACCTAAAAAATACTGCCCTATTGCCTCAGTGCGAGCGCAAGGATACTGCTGCTGACTTCCCCCAATGGTAAATACAATCACTACAGATATGTGTGTGTCAATAACCTGAGAGAAACCAAATTGAATACTGTTTGATGCAATGGCAAACACGGGCTTCTGTACTTGTAGTCCTACAAGGTCCTAGACTGCGAGTAAAAGCTCTGTGAATATGCAAGTCATTATTTCAAAACTTTATTACGCACAGTATAAGATAGGCTGAAGCAAAATGTGCAAAGGGGTTTAGTGGTTAATTTAAAGCAATTTCTTTGCAGATACATAAATAATGCACAAAGGAAATTGCATATAAAATAACATCAGTGGAAAATGTACTCTTAAGTTATGAAACCTCAATTAGTTAATGCAATCAGTGTGTGTGCTTGCGTGTGCGTGTGTGCTCACAGAGAAACAGATTTAGAATCCTGGCAGCGAGGAATGAGACTGTGCATTTATAGCGCTACGAGGTACCAGACTGTAGGCAAAAGCACTGTGACTATGCAAGTCATTATTTTGAAACAGGGGCAGACTGTTAGTGCCATTTCATATCAGGGATTTCCAGCAATTTAAAGTTTTTTTTTTTTTAGGGCTTCTCATTGCTCAAAAGGGTGTTTTTTTTTTTTTTTTACATTTTTCTCTTTCCTTGGACTTCATCACTCAGTTTTATTTGCTAGAAAGTGTCACACATTTGGCAGTTTAATGTCACTCACAATCACATTGAAACAATGGAAATGTCACACATAAGCAATCTGAAAACTTGGCAGCTATGAATAAGCAAATGGAAAAACAGAATAAACTGTATACAGAAAAAAACATTGTTTACATCCAGTCAAGCAGACCAGTGTCAGGCAGGCGGTATGTTGACAATGGAGTTAATAATTTTAATTAACTTTTGGTAACCAGTAGTGAACCCTGGGCGCTCAGTAATTTCTGGGAAAGTAATAACAATAGTAGTAATACAGGGTGGTGCTCCAGGAGGTTGCAACGAGGCTGGTTACCACAACCCCAACTAAATCCACCTAGTGGAAACAACAATACAAAGGACCCCTCCGAGCACACAAGGTCTTTATCAATGTCCACTCAAGTCTGTCTCCATAGTACGTAGAGGTTCAGTCAGAACATTCCAATATTTTTATCTTCCAAATTGTTTATTGTAAGTTCAAGTTCATAATCCACAAGTTCAAAATCCACAGACAGCTCCAAGAATTATAAACAGCCAACACGTGTTTCGTCTTGTAAATAGGAAGGTGGAATTATGACTGACGTAGTAGTATATTTTACTGCGTGGTGCCTCACGCCTCCTCCCTCTCAGGCGGGTACCCTCTCTCTTCTTTATCTCTCTCTTGCAATACTCTGTCCTATTTTTTCAATCTATTTTTTCAATTTATTTTCCTTTTTACTTGAATTGGTATGAATACAGACTACAGAAGCTAGTTATGAGTATGGATCACTAACGAGTTCTACCAGGTTATCAACTAAGTAGGATGCGAAACGTATGGTTTTGCAGCACAATATCCTTTGTGCAACAACATCAGCTGTTGCGTGGCTAAACCTTGTACCTTATAAGTGTTTAGCCATGCAACAGTTGAAGTTGTTGGACCAACGATATTGTGCTGTATAACTAAATACTTATAAGGTCCCAAAAGAGAGACCTATTGCCAATGCCAATGATTGTTAAAGTATGTAGATAGATAGAACATTACAGCCAAAGTAGTACAGTGAAGTATTTGCATGTGTTATCTGCATAAGATCTAAATACAGATTGTAACTTATTATTATGACTTTAAATTGTAAACAAACAAAAAAGGACACATTCAAAAAGTCAAAGACGTTGAGAGCTGTTAGGCCTAGGTGTCGATTCTGCATTGTGTGTCTACTAATATCCTCGGGACGATTTTCAGCATTGATGTTGTAGTCTTGGATGTAAAGTCTTTCTCAGACATGTAGAATGTATTAGGTGTTTAACCCCTTCAGCGCGGCGCGAATTTTCGCGCTGTGCTGAAGGTTCTATTGGGCCAACGGACTCATGACGGAACGGTTCCGTCATATGCACAGGCCAACCGACGCTCATGACGGAACCGTTCCGTCATGAGCACCGAAGGGGTTAATGATGCAGGGGTATTAGATTACCGTTCAGAGGAGGCTTTAGACCCCGCAGCTAAATGGCATGATGATCCAACTCAAATGGGGTAGGGAGGAAAGCACCACACTTAAGTGGTTTACTTGGGACGATTATAGAATCTCCACGCCTATATCAGTCAGAGCCAAGGGGTTTTGTCTGTGGCTTGCCCTTGGTTGTTGAAGCTTTAAAATATAGGGGTTTCTCATCATTTCTTTAAGGTAGCTATTTGGACAGGACTGCATTGTAGCCTCTGTTGATTTGCAATTGCATAGTTTTCTGCTTCCACCCATTTGCTTGACTCCCTATTCCATTGTTCCCATGTAGGAATCCCGAGATGGAAGGGGGTTGGGGGGAAGCACGAACTTGACCGGAAGGTATCAGAACGCTTTACATAAGCACCAATTGCTTTACACAAGGACATATTAATTTGTGTTAGGCACAGGGAGATTAAGTGATTTCAGAATCAAGGGATGTTGAGCGTAATTGCGTAGACTTGAACCCGCCTCTCTGGTTTGAGGTCAACCGCCCTAGCAGTTAGACCACATCCTCTTCCCATTTCTGATATTAGCTCTTTCAATGCACTTCTTTGCATGGCGAGAAATTGTCACACATTTGGCAGCTGAATGTCACTCATAAGTACATTGGAGCTAGTGAAATGTCACACATAAGCAATCTGAAAACTTGGCATCTGTGCAGTCAGCCATATGAGGGGGAGACGTATGCTATACCTGGAGCAAGGCACGAGTCGGTCCACCCTGCCAAGAATTTGGGCCCCACGGAATAATGTGCTCTACTCGTCCCGGTATAATTTCCAAACCATGGGACACTTTCAGCAGCACCTGCACGTTGTCTGCTTTCCATCTGCAACAACATGCAGGCAGGGACGGATGGGGCTTTCTTATTTAAGATTCCTGCTGGGCCCATAGCAAAGGCCGAATTTGAGGGGTCATCAGGCCTCCTTTTGTTCGAGTCTCTTGGCCGGGAGCAGTCAGGAGCCTCACACCTGAAGCAAATGAAGCGGATGGGAAACAGAGGCTCACACCTTGTTAGCACTTCAGACATACAAGAGAGGCAGCATTTCACTTTGTTCAGGCCCTGTTTAGGAGACATGCATGCCCTGTAAGAATATCAGATGTGTTGGTCTTTCCCAGTATTTACACAAAGCAAATTGCATTTATAAAGAGCTTCCTTCCCCTGAGGAGCCGTTGAAATGATTGAAGTAGCACTATTTTTTATTCTATAGCACCACTCATTCCAAAGCTGGGTGCCAAAGAGCGCTTTACATCAACACATGCATATTACATGTACAATCAATTATATAAGTTTGTAAATTAATGTACAGAATATTGGACAAAAAACTGGGGGATAGCAAGGTGTAGAAGTCACATATCTTCCATAGCTCACTGTGCTATAATCCTCGCAATGCGCTCAAACTTACACTATAGACCTGCTAAACATTTTTGTGAGGGCTTTAGATCTGATGTTACTTCTTGTGATGCCACTTCCTCTAAAGTCGTGGCTTGTATCGCCACTTTCTATGACGTCAATTCCTGTGATGCCATGTGTGATGCCATATGCGCTGTGATGTCACACACCGGGATGTAACTTGCATACTGCCTAACTAGATTAGTCCCTCCACTGTTTTAGGTCTCGTTAAGCCAGCGTGCATGCGCTGTCAGCGAGACATTTAGTGAGTGGGTTTCAAAAGTGCTATCCACCACAGGCTTGCAGGCCACCAGCTGTCTGTTACGCGGCACACGTGCGCGCGCCTTGTGCACAGCTGCTGGCATTTGCCTTTATTGCGTTAATTACCTCCCCTACTCCCTCCCTTTGCGCGCGCCTTGTGCACAGCTGCTGCCTTTTGCCTTTATCGCGTTAATCACCTCCCCTACCCCCTCCCTTCTTTCACTCCCTCGTCAGCCTCATGCCTGTCTTACAAGCGCGCATACTTTTCCTTAATCACTGCATTGGCGCTTTACTTTAACATTGTTAAAGGTAATTTTCCGGTGCGGCGATTGCTGCAAAACAAAAGAATTTGCAAAACAACTATTTGTTTACTTCACAGCTGGCATCTGCCAGTCTGCGCGATGTCTTAAATCATTTTCGGCTTTCCGTTTCCTTAATTGCGGCATCGTAAACTGGTTCGCGTGTAAAGCGCTCCAAGTTTGAACCTCACTGTTGCTGTCTTCCTTATTTGACCCATGCAGGCACTCACAGGGCCCTGACCATCTCCTTCCAAGTCTCTCTCTCTTTCCCCTTGTAGTCTCTCCATCGCTCCTAGTTCCTTGCACACCCTTCGCCTCCCCCTCAGCTCTCCCATGTTACAGCTGGTTCGCACCTCCAGCTGTCACCCCCTCCCTCCAGAGCCAGGCTCAGTTTCAACGGCAGCCAATTACTTTTTTGCATCTTTCCGCGGACATAATGAAAGATTAATTAAGGATGCGGAATTTCAATAACACTGACTGCTGCCAATCACGGGTGTGAAGAGCTCACGCTTTAGACATGAGTCTGGGTTCATGCTTTCGTTCTGCCCTCCATTTTATCATCAGCAAGCAAACACAATCAGACAAGAAACCACGGTAAATGCACACACAAGGACATACCTACCGAAAGAGAGACATGCAAACACAGACACACGCTCTCTCTCGTTGCCCATGTATAAGGCAGTCTCTCTCGTTGCCCATGTATAAGTCAGTCAGTCAGTCAGTCAGTCAGTCAGTCAGTCAGTCAGTCAGTCAGTCAGTCAGTCAGTCAGTCAGTCAGTCAGTCAGTCAGTCAGTCAGTCAGTCAGTCAGTCAGTCTCTCTCTCTCTCTCTCTCTCTCTCTCTCTCTCTCTCTCTCTCTCTCTCTCTCTCTCTCTCTCTCTCTCTCTCTCTCTCTCTCTCTCTCTCTTCTCTCTCTCTCTCTCTCTCTCTCTCTCTCTCTCTCTCTCTCTCTCTCTCTCTCTCTCTCTCTCTCTCTCTCTCTCTCTCTCTCTCTCTCTCTCTCTCTCTCTCTCTCTCTCTCTCCCTCTCTCCCTCTCTCTCTCTCTCTCTCTCCCTCTCTCTCCCTCTCTCTCTCTCTCTCTCTCTCTCCCCTCTCTCTCTCTCTCTCTCTCTCCCTCTCTCTCCCTCTCTCTCCCTCTCTCTCCCTCTCTCTCCCTCTCTCTCCCTCTCTCTCCCTCTCTCTCTGGCTTCCAGCATGTCTAGGTTGGCACTGACATGAGCTCATATCCTGGTTCATGTACAACAGTGTTTAAGGGGTATTTTGATATTTCCTAGAAAATGTCATAACATTTCACTTTGTGCCTCCATCGGACCTTGGGGTCCTAGAAGACCATATTCACACAGCACACATAGCTTTAAACCCTTTCTCAAGTCCACAGGCACAGCAGTGCACTGTACAATCATCACACGCAGAAGGCAGGGCAGCTGAGAGTGCACGTTTCTCATGCAGGGAACTCCTAGCATCAGTTTCACTCACAAGGTACGGAGGATCACTATCACTTGCCATGGCAGAAGTACCTACTCACCCCAGGTAGAAAATCACAAGGGTCCTACACTTACTCTGCGGCAGTAGATGATTGGATGGGAATAAAACATTTTTTTAAAAAGGGAAACCAGTTATCAATCCTTACCTTCCTGTTGGTTTAATCGCATTTTCACTATAAAGGACCTTCACCAGACTTGCTAAAAGCACTTCTTGATGAAAACTAATTTTCGACAAGTTTGTTTTTCATGTCTTTTGGCCATTCCATCTGTTTTATTCCATCTTTGTTAGCAGGTTAACTGTTCTCCACACTATCCACTTCATAACTCCTCCGCATGCCCAGTTGTTTGTGCTTATGGCTTTTCCCTGGGGACCCATTTTTACTCACCTCCCCATTTTACGTTACGCCGAATGTGGGATATGTTGTTCACACACAATCTGCCCATAGCTTACCATTTGTTTACTTCAGGGTAGCTTATTCCCTTAGCCCTCCTTTGTCACGGCATGGGGGTGTCATGTCTTCTTTTTGTATTTAACCTTGTGTGGAGCATAGACAAAGTAGTTGTGTCAATTCACTGATCCCATTTTCAGAGCTTCTATTTTCGTTATGTTTAAGCCCTCCATATGAGTGCTTGTGTTTTCAGTACGTCTCCCCATCCATGCAGGTTCTATTCCCGCCACCTATTCCTCTTCTATGTTGCTTCCTTTCCCTCCCACCCCTACCCTGTTCTCCATGCCACTACATTCTACTCTACGCCACTGCACTGGACTGTACACGCCTCTACTCCATTGCACTCTACTCAACACCACTGCACTCTATGCCACTGCACTCTATGCCACTCTACACCATTGCACTTTAAGCCACTCTTCTCTACTCTGCACAACTCTATGTCACCGCACTTTACACCACTGCACAATAGTCTGCACCGCTCTACGCCACTACACTTAATGCCACTGCACTCTAAAACACTCTACTCTACTCCACTGCACTCTACACTGCATCACTCTACTTTAGGCCACTGCACTCCATGCTAATCTACTCTGCACTACTCCACACCACTGCACTTTATGTCACTGCACTCTACGACACTCTACTCTGAACCACTCCAATCAATGCCATACCACTATACTCAACTAGATACTGCACTCAATGCCACTCTACTCTGCACTACTTACTCTACGCCTCTGCGCCACTGTACTCTACTCTGCACCACTGCCTTCTGTGCTGCTCTAATCTCCTCTACACCGACACTGCACCAATGCACTTCACTCTATGCCACTGAACTCTACTCTGCATCACTCTGACACTGAGCTCTATAACACTTTACTCTGCGCCACTATGCTCTACTCTACAACACTATGTCACTCTACTCTGGACACCTCTAGCCTACACCACTACGCTCTACACCACTCTACTCTGCACCATTGCACTCTATGCCATTACACTCATTCCACACTACTCTACTTTGCACCACTCTACTCTATGACACTGCACTCCACACTGCTCCACTGCATCTACCCTAGTGCACTATGCATCAATTTATTCTACACCACTCTAGTGTACACCACTCCAAGCCACTCTAATCCACTCCATAGAACTCGAAGCCACTCCATAGAACTCTAAGCCACTCCATAGAACTCTAAGCCACTCCATAGAACTCTAAGCCACTCCACAGCACTCTAAGCCACTCCACAGCACTCTAAGCCACTCCAAGGCACTCTAAGCCACTCGACGTCATTGTAATCTTCTCCTCTTCAGGCCGCTCCATGCCACTTTAGTCTATCTCACTCCAGTCTTCTCCACTCTACTCAGCTCTACTTTATGCTAATCCACGCAACACCACTCCACTCGACCCCACTCTATTCTACACCACTCTAGTCTATGTCACTCCACTGTACTGTATGTCACTCCACTGTACTGTATGTCACTCCACTGTACTGTATGCCATTCCGCTGTATGTTACTCCACAGTTCGCCGCTCCACACCACTCCGATCCAAGGCAATTCACTGTCCTCTACGCCACTCTAAGCAGCTCTACTCCACTCCAAACCACTTCACTCTAAGCCATGCCACTCCATTCCACTCTACTCCACTTCAAAAGACATTGGCAAGGCCAATAGCTCTCACGTAGGCAAAACATGTTGGTTTTGCCAAAAGCTTTTTCTATTATCTTTTTGTTTTGTTTCCGGGCCCAGGGCACAGCCCTTTTTACACATTCTCTTCCTTTTTCTACACCCCTGCTTCCTATACAAATGTCCAATATGCTTCAGTGCAGCATAACAGGAAGGCCTGGGAATCGCATTATTAAATCCAGCCTTTCATAAAAAAAAGTATACCAAAAAAAAAACAAGCGTTGGCATAGCCAATAGGTCTCGCCTTTGGGATCTTATAGGTGTTTAGTTATCCAGCACAATATCCTTGGTGCAACAACATCAACTGCTGCATGGCAAAACACTTATAAGGTCCCAAAGGTGAGACCTATTGGCTATGCCAATGCTTGTTTTAGGACTTGTGCCCTGACCTGGAGGGAGGCTGCACCTAGGTGAGGAGGGGGTCAGGCTGGCCTGTATTTGGAGGCGTGGGTCAAACGACACCTGGAGGTGGGGGCAAGCAGTCTGCCTTTTTTTTAGGAGGCTGTGTTCTGACACAATCGGGGCTTTACCGCCTCTCCAGGACTGAATAGCGCAGGTACATTATTATACTTATATTGGTTTGGGAGACCTGGTAGGAACTGTGGCAGGGAAAAACATAACTTTCTTTCCGTTAACGTCCTAGCTAATAGTACCTGTGACAAGTTTTTAAAAAAATGCTCACGCAATACGATCTTACGTCTTAGCCATACCCAGATTCACGTCAGGGGAAAGGAGGATGGGAATGTACTGGTTTATACCACTGATGTACTTCCTTGGAGGAAATGAAACCTGGTGCGGATTACCCACCATACAAGCAGCAAAAATAGACCCCCCCCCCCCAATGGATAAAGGATCACACTACAATATATTTTCCAAGTCTGTGCACATGGGTGGATATGGTTGTTAGGCAGAAGTCAGAGGGACCGAAGCTTTCAGTCTGAAGATAACTGCGTGTGAGTGAGTGCCTCTTCATTTGAGTTGGGGATAATGACATTTCTTGGTTAGCCACACATGTTCGCAGTCCACTCACCTACTAAGAGGCGTCCTTAAACCTCTGACTGCCCCTGATCCAGGAAACATCCAAAACACATACCTCCCAACAGCGGTGGCACTGCGCAAGTACAAGAGACCCTTTAAGCGCACCCGAGTGACGTCACGGACGGTGTGTTTTGCGCATGCGTCTCAAAGTACTTCCATACCGGTGGCATCAAAAAACAGCATGTCTTCGAGGTTTTTCTTTTCAAATGTATCGCATTTACAACGCGACCATAGTCTTCCTCGGTTTTAACTATGAGTCATAAAGAACTGAATGCACCTTATTAAAGTTACTTTTTGTTTTTCTCGCTAAATACTCATGCGTCCCTGTTTGATTTCATAAAACAAATGAAAGAACTAGTGCGACGCCTGCTTTGCCAGTAGATGGCGCTGTCCTGTAAGATTGAGCAGTTTTATCAGTTTTTGCAGCAGAGATAACTTTGATACTGTGCCGTTAGCAATTGTAGGAACTGTATTTACTAAAATCTACTATACATTATAATACATGTTGATGCATAAAAGGGCGAACTGGCCTATAGGGCGGTTGTGGGCAGGTTTTACTGTTGATTCTTCTGATATTACCACTTTTATTAGCTATCTGCTTTAGTAATGGTGGTCGCTTTTATTTTGCTGCGTTATCAACTTAAAAATAACGCACACGACGTATAGCCATACATGGCAACATTTTAGAAGAAGTAAGTGATTAAAAAAAATAAAAAGGGGGAAATAATTTTCCCATTGATTAGTACTAAAACAGAGGAATTTCAGGCAGGAAACAACTAAAATAGAGACATTTTGGGCTTCGAAAATCGGGAGCCTCCAGCCTCAATCGGGTCGATTAGCATTATGTATAGTACACGCACAATTAATTAAACCTTTTTTGTTTTGTGTATTTATATTGTACAAACAAAAACCTGGACAGGCAAAACATAGATGCAGAATTGAAACATATACTCTTGTTCCCACAGGCGCCTCTAAAATCCGAAATATTGTGCATCATTTATCTTTTTCTTTGAGGCAGCACAGGAGGAGGTCAAATGTGCCCCTTTTCATAGGTACACATTTCAAGGCTATGGTTACAAAACCTTGGCTATGGCAGGACCTCCTTTCTGAGCCCCCTGCTTTCTTTCCTCACACCCTGTCTCCCCTCTGTTGGGAGCCTGCAGCTGACCTCCTCCTGTGGAACCTGAGAACAATTTTAGAAGCACCTGTGGAAACAAGGGCATCCGTTTCAAATCGGCTTTGCAGGATGAGTTGACATTTGTCCTAAAAACTGCACATGTAATTAAAATTAAGAAAAACCTCAGGACGCTGGAACAGTCCTCTAAAAGGTGGGGCTGCCCTGAAAAATCTGGGTCATCTGGTCACTCTGTTCCTGAGGAGTCAGTGTACTATAGCTCATAGTACCCCTACTTCTCAGCAAACGTCGCCTGATAGTCTACGAGCCATGAAACACATTATAGCTCTCTCCTCCTTTGGATTACTCATTTTAAAAAGATTCACCTGTCAGATATTGAGCACATTAAGAGTGATTAATATGTCTTACTCTATTTAGCTCCAGTACATTTACCACCTCCGGGCGTAGGCTTTGTAGGAACGTCTGGTTAAAAAGTGGGAGATCTATAATAAAAGGGGATAATAATGTTGTAAATTGACCAAGATTGCTGTTAGCATGAGCTGAAGCCATATTGTTTCTGGCAGCCATCTTGACTGACCATGTGCTCGCCATGTGCTTCTTCCGTCTTCACTGTTGATTACCCTTGTGCTTTGCTAGAGGACTGTCAATACTTAGACCCTGCTACACTGCACATGCTCAGAAGAAGTCTGTAGCTGCTTATGCACCTGCTGTAGTCTGTGAATGTCAGGCTGTTTTAACTGATAGCAGCAACTCATTATCCATCCTACTTTGTTGACTGAACATTTTCTGTATGTCTATATATGTAGAAAGCTATTCCTATGTGTGCTTGTACCACTTCTTTTTCAGCCCCCGTGTGGGTATAAAAGACCCATGGTTCTTCTACTCCTTGTGCTACTTCATACACTGCCGAAGGGTGTTGTATGAATGTAGTTCCACCTAATGAGGTTTAATAAATTGTTCTCTTGATATTTCAACTTCCGTTCCAATCTCTACTCATTGGTCTGAGGACTAGTGTGCAGAAGGGCGAACCCATAGCACCAGGTGGCCTTGCTGAGGTCTACTTTTACAAATTGGCGCCCAACCCGTGGGGCTCATCAGCGACTCGGATGCCCGAAGGAGTGATGTGGACGGAGGATTGGAATCTCGCTACGGATGATCACTGCCCGAGGAGACCCATGTCTTGGCAACCACAGTGCTTTTCCACTCTTCCTGATCTGACCCTCCAGGTGGTGCCGGTCCTCGACTGAAATTCCTTCTGGTGTTCGCCGTGCAGAGACCATTTGGTCGATTCAGAACTTGGCAGTGGAGGCTGGACATTTGTACTTGGTAGGGTCGTCGACATATGCTTGCTTGTTTAGCCAAAAATTTGACTTGTTTGGGTATACGTAAATTGCAATTTTCATAGGCAGGTAATGAGGAGATTTTTCTCTAAATTGTGAATACTTGAACGGCACACTTTAAGCTAAGTGCTACATTGTATATAATATTGTATATACTATAATATTCTTGCCATGCCTGTTTCAAGCGCACTTCGTAGAATGTGCTGCTTTCTTGGAGGTACCAATGTGAATCTGAACGAACTCAGCCGGCTCCCCCCGAGGGGACACCTAATAGGGATATGCATATAAAAAATGGTATTTCTTCTTTAATGTACAGCACATTATAGAATAAATATACCTGAAAGGATCCTGAGTTGCGTTGGCCTATAAATGAGCCATTTGATCTTAGAAAAATTCAGTATGTGGAACAATGTATGTTTAAGCGCAAAAGTAGACAAGATATGTTTGACTGTGTACGAATGTGGGAGAAAGAAGCACATGAACTTGTGAAACGAGAACAAGCCTTAGCAGAAAAAGAACAGCACCAAAATATCTATGCGATAGCCCTGGTAATGAAACTGGCCAATACCCTGTCCGGAGTCCCCTTTACCCCCTACTTAATAAACCTCAGGATGATTCACTTCTATTGGATCGTTCTCCTCCTCCTCATACTTTCCCCTCCGCCCCTGAAATTGACTCTCTCTCAGATCAGGACAAATCAGGGTCAGGCGCTGGACCACAAACTCGCTCTTTTTTGATGGCTGACCATGTGGCCACTCTTAGATCTTTTGCCCGGAAAGCGGCCCGTGGTGATATTTCTGCTCCAGATCTTCTGGTGGAAATGCAGAAATGGCCGGAAAAAGAGCAGTTATATTTTACAGAAACGTTTACTGGAGAAATGATTGACAGGTTTCGAAAATATCCCACTGAATTAGAGCCTGTTGATATTAAAAATGAGCATAAACAGTTGAGTGACGGTCTTTTTCTCCCTTCTCAGGTGGCTGACTTAATTAGACGCCTGGTTAAACTGCGAGCCGATGCATTCTGTTTGCGAGAGAAGTAAAAGGCAGCTGCTGCAGCTGAACAACCAAATTGGACCTCTGTGTCGCAGGATGATGATCCAGGGACAGATAAGGCTGTTGTGGTTCATGAGAGACCAATGCATGAAGCTGCACCTTTATATGTCCCTCCTAAGAGTGCAGGAACGGACGATGATAAAGATTCCACTGATGCAAAGGGTTATTTTATTTATAATTGAGTATATACTTCTTGGAGTAGAGCCGATGTTATGGCTTTTAAAGCCGCTTTGCCAGATCCGCGAAAGAATCCGGCTGCTTTTCATGAAAAAGTCAAGGGAGCCAGTTCATAAAACTTTATTTCGATTCATGAAAGGAATCATAAAAGTATCCATTTTTAAAAAAGAAACACAAATTACAAATGGTTTGAAGATCTATCGGTTCAGATTATTATCATACAGTAAAATCTCAGCTACATTTTCAGCAGGTTACCTAAAAAAGTTACAATCCATATAAAGGGATTAACATGAATCATAAAAAACCACAAAGGAATAAAATATATCATAATATAATGCATTGTGGTTATTAATTTTTAAATATCACATATATAAGACAATTCAACCTATCATACTATACAACTTGCTTTGTCCTATTCAGTATCGATTCCTAATAGTAATGGCCAATCTGATAAAACTAAGCATGGCACTACATATAGCAGCAGTATGCAGTGATTGTAGGTACCCATATCCTTCTTTATAATTACAGGGACGAATGGCCATTAGGATTGGTTTAATAAACCGGCTTCTCAGGGTTTTATACAAAGAGCAAAAAAGAACAAAGTGCAAAGTGCATTGTTGGGCTTTATTATCACATGGGCAGGGGGGTAGTCTCTCACACCAGCCCCCTTGCTTCGGGAAAGCAAATAGAAAATGCAATGTATTCAGTCGAAATCTTGTCAGGTAAAAACGCCATTGCGTATTTACAGTAAATGATAAATAAAATTGGTGCTGCAATTTCCTTGGATAATATATTACTTGTTCGTCATCTTTTAACAAACCCAGGGTATTAGAATAAGCATTCTTAATTGTAATCTTTATATCCTGCTCAATAGATTCTGGGTTTTCATAAATATGTCCCAAACTCATTTTATTAAAAGTTTCCTTTACATATGACAACCATGGAATTTGCATGGCATAATCCAGCTTCATGCAATCTTTTAGAATTTATTTAGAGAGCTGTAGGTCCTCAGATTGCCAAATTTTCCCCCATATTATTAGTGGAGAGACATGAATAATATCACTCACAAATTCCATACCCATCTCTATGTGACAGAAGGTGTTTGGTGAACTAGTTGGAATGGATAAAAGACGCTTTAAAAACTTGTTCTCCATAACTTGTATTTGGATACATTTATGTGTACCCCACAACCCCGCCCCATAGTAGCAATAGGCAAACATTTAGTTTCATACAAAGCCTTCAATTCCGCAATTGGTTTTTGGCCCAGTTTGCTTGAAAAACGAAAAAGGGCCTCTATAGATCGCGTAGTCTTTTGTACTCGAGCCGTTATTAATGGATCCCAGCTCAAGTTTTTATTAAAGAGATTTCCCAAATAATTAAAATTTACAACTTTTTCAATAATCACATTTTCTCCCCCCGGCCATGTTTAATCGTCATTGTGGTAGCAGCATGTAATCTGCGGAGTAAGGTAACCAGAGGTTCCTCAAACCCCATGGCCTCCATCATCCACCATAGATTATCCCTACATACGGTATCAAAGGCGCTGGATAAGTCCATGAAGGCCAGGTGTTTAGATACACCCCTGGCCTTCATGTATTTACCCATGATTAGGGCCAAGTTTAAACACTGCTCTGTAGTCCCCCTGCCTCTCCTAAACCCATACTGGGAATCCACAATAAGGCCGGATGAGTCTTCCCATGTCTCTAAACGAGCTAATATGATTCTCCCCATCAGCTTACATGATGCATCTATTAGTGAAATTGGCCTGTAGCACCACGGGTCACGTTTATCACCTTTTTAAAAAATTGGTACAACTACGGCCTCTTTCCATGACAAAGGGATTCGCCCATCCACAATCGCATTAAAAACATTCAGTAATAATGGTGCCCAAACATCAGGGTTATTTTTAAAAAGATCCAGCGGTACTGCATCTGGGCCTGGGGCTTTTAGCGGGATACCTTTCCTTAGGGCCTCTTCAATTTCATGGAGGGAGATTGAGAGACTAAGTATTAGAGCCGTTTCTTGATGAGGGTCCATCTGTCCCTCACTGTTTTTTACCAGAGAGACACCCTTTGGATTAAAGATTTTACCATAATGAACTTCCCAAGTTCCCCCCATTATATGTGTAACCATATTACCTTTTTCTTCATTATTGAGAAAGGGATGATTTATTACCTCCCAAAACAATCTACTGTCTCTCAGATCTGAAGCTTTCTCAAGGTAATCCCATGCCTCCTTTTTTAATTCTAATTTTCGTTTATCAATAGTATCCATGTAAAATGTTCTCACATTTTTTACTAGTTGCTTATCCCAAGGTACTTGGTGCAAAGCCTTTTTTAATAAAGTTTGTGCTGCAGAGCATTCAGCGTTAAACCATTTATACTCCCTTGGTTCACCCTTGCCTACTGGTTTAAGAAGGTGCGTTGCCACATTTCCACAGATAGTTTCAAAATTCCGAAATATCATTTCGGGCTCACAAGTGGGCATTAAACAGGTATCTATCTCTGAACGATTTACTTGAAAGATCTTTTCCTCTAACTTTCTCGCATCAACCATCTCCCACTTTAAAGTCAGACCTTGATTTTGACTATATTTCATTGGTTGTTCCGAGTGCTGATTCCTCCCAATCACAAGGCACAGCTTCAGTACAAGGGGATTATGATCACTAACGGGGTTTACTTCTATTTTAAATTCATCAACAAAATGAGTGTACCTTCTGGAAACCATAGCAAAATCAATTACACTCATTTGACCCCCAGTCCCTTGGAAAGTTGGTATTGGCAATGATTTGGAGTGGGATGGCATGTCCAAAATACAAAGATCCTTAAACACGATAATATTGTTTAATGCCTCTCCTTGTGGTGAATGTTTAAAATGCGCTAGTTGCTCATAAATATCGACCAAACCGCATGCCCCAGTCCCAGTAAGGTTGCAAAGGGAACAATTAAAATCCCCTACCCACATGATAAACAAGGAGAGTGAGCTATTAGTCACCTTAGTTATCTCCTCCTGTAGTTTGTCAATAACAGATCTGGTTTGAGGATCAAAGATGTTATAATACCAGTTGATCAAGAGCAAAGGGACTGGGAACAAATTTGTAATCAAAAGCAGTTGGTACCAGGGAGAGTCAACTAATTTAAGCGTTTTCACAGTGTTATATTTTACAGAAATGGCGGTCATTAGTCCCCTCTTTGCCCTTCCAGCCAATGAAGGTTCGGCATTCACACAAAAAGATTGGTATCCATCCAAGTCTAGATCATTTCTACTCCAGGTTTCTTGGAAGCAGATCATGTCAAAGCTTTCTATATATTCTGTCCACGTCTCATCCTGCAACCTGCGTGAAAGACCTGCTATATTCAATGATATTACTTGGAAAGCACACCCATCCAATTGATTACTTACTGACTGAATGGGCTCAGTTTCCTTTGCGGGATTACCAACTAAAGCATCTTTCTGATTCGCTTTGTTATTTATTGCTACTGCTGTCGTATCTTTGTCATAACTTGATGTTACTTGGCTGACCACCATGCTATCCCTAGCCATATCCATACTACACGCCTCAAGACATTTAACATCCACCAGAGGAGTAATACGAGGGTCTATATCACTACCAACTACCATTCCAGGCACTGCTCTTTCTTCCACTGCTGTTCCTTCCACTGTGTTGGTCCTCGCCCATCTAATTGAGGTTCCAGAATGTACCCTACCAGTTGCTATCGCCACAATATTCCTACTGGGGGTATTCAGGAGTCAATCCACCCCCTCCAGGCCCATAAGTGACTCAAAATGATTTCTCAAAGGGAAATACTGCATCGCCCAATCAGATTGATTCTCACCATAAGGTCTCCCCCTACATTGATTATATAATGTGCGTGGCAGGCCACCATTCGGATAGGGATAAAAATAATTTAGACCCAGGGATTGAATATCTCCCATTCTACCAAACCTTGGCTCACGACGAATATGTTCGACTACCCATGGGTCTTTAAAATTCACAATAACACAATCACCCTCGAGGTCCTTGGTGCTACGGCCTACCTAATTCACCCTCCTAACATTGAGAATCTCTGCGTTAGATGAAGGGGGGGGGTGTTCTATTTTTATTTACCCGAAAAATGACTTTATTTTTCAACTCTCTATCTGATTCCGGTTGCTCAAACCTTATCCCCGGAACACCCGTCAGTATAATCGTATATGGTACGGATTCTGGGGGGAGGTTAACACAAGGCAGGCGCTTTGTAGAATCCTCGTTGCCCAATGATGTATGTCCCTTTGTCTGTCTTCTCCGTGAATTTGCATGCTGCGAACTAACTACCTTGCCCGCCCCTATACCCTTATCTCCAGTAGAGCTTGGAGGGTTACTCACTACAGTGTTTTTCTCTGCACATGGTAGGGGGATCGGGTTTGTAGGGATTACAACAATGGCTGGCTGAACAGTCTTAGCAAGATTACTAGGCCCTGAGGCTGGTATAGCCGGTGCCGGAGCACTTTGGCTCTCTATAACTTTTGCCAGCACATCCAACGTACTTGTGTTCGCAGTTACAAACTTTTCTAGTTGGTCAATTTCGAAATTGATTATTTTCGTTCTTTCCAATAGGGGTAACATCAATGATTTTACAAGTTTTTCAATTTTGGTTAGAAGCTCCTTATCTACACTACATTGGGTAAGTGATTGAGTGTGATCAGGGGATGCCCTGGTCAAGCTAGAAGACTGGGCTGCAGTAGTTGGAGCCTGATTCAAATTTTGTGCTTTAGATATTTTTGCACAACCACCCTTCGGATGGCCACCTCCTCTTTTCCTTTTACTAGTTTTTAATGTAACCATTGGATTTTTGGTTGTTTCCAAAACCGGGTTTTGGCTACTTGGAGAAGGTCTATGTGGCGAGGGAGGATTAGAAACTCCATAGCTCGAGCCATTGGAGACAATGCTGGATGAGATGGGGCTTAGGATGGGACAAGGCACCAAATCGTCAGGCCCCGCCAGCAATGACAAGAACTTGGGCTCGGAACAATTAGAGGATCAGTTAGTCTTCCTTGTTCTGGAGTGGCCGCTGACCCAATAATTCCAAGAGATGAACGCTTCCCTGTTAAAAGGTCTATAGACATGCGTTTCTCCGTAAGGGCTATTTCTTTTTCCAGGACCACAGTTGCTCGTTTAATAAATTGATCCAGGGTACCAGTGGCCATCCCACCATTAGTTGCAAGAGAAACTTTTTTCCCCCTTCCCGAGCGTAGTGCCATTTTGGTAACTTTTCTAATGGCGCTTGCACTGATAAACATAATGAACACAAAATGGTTTTAAAAACAGAAAAACAACAGTAAAACCCCTCAATACCAACGAAAAAGAGCTATCAAAATACCAAACATTAGGGGGGGGGCCCAGCCCGGCCTCAATCGTCCTATGATGGCCTCAGACGGCCCGCCATTTGCCAGGGCTTTGCCCGGCGCGCGCCCGCGCACAAGCAGTAGTGGGCGTGACTAAATAGGAGGAGGAGGAGTCGGGAAGAGGCACCAAGTGCGGGCGATGGAAATCCGCTAAGCCTGCTGGTCCTCGCAGTCCCTCTCCAATGCAGGAACACCAGGGGTCAGCCCCAAAGTCAGCACAGTTTCCAGGTATGCAGGAAGGGTTTTAAAAATCGTGTTACAGGTTCACAGAGTCCCAAGAGTCTCCGACTTCGAGCGGCCCCCGCGAAGCGGAGGCTGCGAGTCATTTTGTAGAAATGCAGGGAGGAGGGGTCGGGAAGAGGCACCAGGTGCGGGCGATGGAAATCCGCTAAGCCTGCTGGTCGTCACAGTCCCGCTCCGATGCAGGAACACCAGGGGTCAGTCCCAAAGTCAGCACAGGTTCCAGGTATGCAGCAATGGTTTTAAAAATCGCGTTACAGGTTCACAGAGTCCCAAGAGTCTCCAACTTCGAGCGGCACCCCTAGGGAGCCATTAGTTCTTGTTCTATGAATTTGCCTGATATAGACATGTTTTTTGGGCTTATTCTACACCCTGACATGTGGCGATCTATTCTTAATGTTGATGATCAGGCAGTTTTAGGAGATACTTGGAAGGGACTAGAGAAGATAAATTCAGACAGAGAACCAGCACAGAAACCACAACAAGAGATTTTGGATCTTCCGCAAGCTATAATAGTAACATCCAAAACTCTTATTCCTCCCAAAAAAGATAGATTGGACTATTTTAGCATCCTGTAAGCAAAAGACAGATGAATCGGTTTCTGACTGCTTTACACGTTTTGAAGAGACATTCCACGTTTTTAGTGGCCAGTCATTGACAGATGACACGGGCAGGTATCTGTTTGACGATAAATTTGTCGCAAACATGTTGCCAGGTATATCTAGTCAAGAGAGTTCATTGACTAAGTCTTCACCAGTCTGTCTCTTGACTATGGCTCAGTATTATGAACAACAGGAATTGGAAGCCAAGGGCCACGAGGATAAAAAGGTTAAAGATCTAAAAATGAAGGTTATGCTAGCTCTGGTTTATGGTCCATCATATAGAGGAGACAGCAGGGGTGGATGTGCGATGTATCGCCCCGGCACAACCTCTTTCACCCGAACTACTCTGTCCCCTAATCAGTGTGCTTATTGTAAGGAGATTGGACATTGGGCAGTTGACTGTCCGCAATTGCGTACTCAGCGATACCAGCGTGGCCGAGGCTAAATGAGAGGCCGCCCTGGAAATATAGGATATAGGGGAGGGATGTATGACGTTACAACGCATACTTTTACTCCGCATACCATTACAACGCGGTATTCACAACGCATACCATTACAACGCATAGCGCTTTGGGGTGCTGGATAGTGGTAAGTATAATTTACTATTCTAACTCCAGTCCCCGTGGACCCTAGGGAAGGTGTTGGATAGTAAATTAAACTTACCTCTTATCCTAGAGCGCCCCCCAGCGCTATGCGTTGTAATGGTATGCGTTGTAATGCCTGCGTTGTAGTGGTAGTGCGTTGTAAAAAATGCGTTGTAACAGGTGCATACCATAGGGGAGCTATGGATGCTCGTACCAGGGTTGAGGCTGTTGAGCATACTCAACAACGTATACATGAGCCCCCTCACGGCCATCGCACGTCAACACAACCTCAACATCATCTCCTACGCTGATGACACTCAACTGATCCTCTCACTCACCAAAGACCCTAACACCGCCAAAACCAACCTACATAAAGGAATGAGAGAAGTAGCCGAGTGGATGAAGCACAGCCGCCTGAAACTGAATTCCGACAAAACAGAAGTCCTTATCTTAGGTACCTCCCCCTCCGCCTAGGACGACTCGTGGTGGCCAGAATCCCTTGGAAAAGCACCAATCCCAACAGACTACGCACGAAACCTGGGCGTCATTCTGGATTCCTCACTCTCGATGACCAGACAAGTCAACGCAGTTTCATCATCTTGCTTCAATATTCTTCGCATGCTCAAAAAAACATTTCGCTGGATCCCCACTGAAACTAGAAAAACGGTCACCCACGCACTGGTTACAAGCTGCCTGGACTACGGAAACACCCTATACGCCGGTACCCCCGCAAAACTTCAGAAAAAACTCCAACGCATCCAGAACGCATCAGCCAGACTCATTCTAGACATTCCGCGTAAAGATCACATTTCTGGTCACCTGAAAAACCTCCACTGGCTTCCCATCAATAAGAGGATAACATTACGCCTTCTAACCCACGCACACAAAGCACTTTACGAACTTGGACCCGAATGCCTCAACACACGACTTTCCTTCTACACCCCCTCCCGCCAGCTACGCTCCTCCCACCAAGCCCTTGCTGCTGTACCTCGCATCAACAAAACCACCATGGGAGGAAGATCCTTCTCCTACCTGGCGGCTAAAACCTGGAACTCACTTCCCACTCACCTTCACCTCACCCAGAACCACCTAGCATTCAGAAAACAACTTAAAACCTGGATATTCGACAAGTAACTCCCCACCCTTCTCCAAGCGCCTTGAGACCCTCTGGGTATGTAGCGCGCTATATAAATCACTGAATTGAATTGAATTGAATCCAATATCAGATGTCTGATTATCTAATAGTTGACTTGAAGGATTCTGCTTATGTATAGGAATGCCTAGGATGGGGTATGGAATCAGTTGAAGTCGCAGTAGATCAAAAGGGTCCCCATGTGAATGCACGTGTTTTGGGTTCTACTGATCGGTTGTTGGTTGACACAGGAGCTACTCGTAGCGCACTGTCTAAACAATTGGTTCCTAGGGCTCCCTTGTCTGGCTTAATCAGCACATCTATAGGTTTTGATGGGACACCTTCTCTTAGCCCACTGTCTCAACCACTTGTATTTCATGTTGATACATTTTCTGCTCCATGTCCGTTTTTGCTTTCCCCTAACACACCGGACAATATTGTGGGTCTCGACATGTTCAAGCATTTCAGGGCTACAATACGCTGTTCCCCAGAAGGTGTGCGTGTTATCTTGAATGACAACTATCCTTTGGTTGAAAAATCTTGTCTTGTTAGAGAAGATATTGCACTAGCTTCACTCCCTAGTACTTTGTAGGCTATGCCAGACACAGATGTAGGACAAATGGTTATCCCACCAGTTCATATCCACGTGAGGGAAGGCGCTTCATTGTCTCGGTTACCTCAATATAAAATTCCTCACGAAGGTTAGGAGGCATTAATATGAATTGTTCAGGATTTGATTGAAGTGGGGGTTGTGGAAGAGATCCCTTACAATCTTTGCAATAGCCCTATCCTTCCTATTTTAAAGAAAGACACTGATCGTAAAGTATACAGATTCATCATTGACTTGCGAGAGGTTAATAAGATCGTAGTGCCCCAATATCCCGTAGTCTCTGACATCACAACACTCCTTACTATGGTTCCTCCGACTGCTGCTACATTTTCAGTGATAGATCTGAAGAACGCTTTCTTTTCGATCCGTATCCATCCTGATAGCCGGTATTTGTTCGGCTTCACTTTGGATAATAGATCTTTCAGATTTTCTAGAGTTCCACAGGGGTATACGAAGAGTCCTAGTATTTACAGCCAAGCATTGAAAAGACAGCTGAATTCTTTCCCTGTGCCAACAGGGGTAGCTCTCATACAATATGTCAATGGCATCTTTACCATCACAAAGTTTCTCGGAAGAAATTGCAATATTGTAGCCAGAAGGTTACCTATTTAGGTCACCTCCTGTCTAAGGAGGGACGTGCACTTACACCTGACCGCATTCAAGCTATTTTAGACACACCTGTGCCCTATATTCAGAAAGATATTTGTGCATTCATTGGTCTTACTTCTTTTTGTAGTCAATGGATCCCTAGTTTCTCACACATTGTTAAACCTTTGTTGGCCCTCTTGACCAAAGACACTGCAATGCCTCTTCTATGGACTACTGAATGTCAGAATGCTTTTCAACAGTTGTTTCAAGCGCTATGTTCTGCACCAGTATTAGGCACTCTAGACTACACTAAGGTTTTCACACTCTACATGAGAGGGATGGTTGTGCACGTTCAGTTTTAGTACAGACCCACGGTGACAAACAGTGTCCTTGTGCATATTTTTCAGCTGTCCTTGATCCAGTCGCCCGTGCGCTACCTGGGTTGTTTTCGCTGTGTTGCAGCGGCAGCTGTGTCCATACGTCAGAGTGAAGGGATAGTTCTGTTGCATAGATTGCTTGTGCTAGTACCCCATGCAGTTAACGCCCTTTTGAACCAGACGAAAACACAGCATTTAACCAGTGCTCATTTGACAGGATAGAAATTGACACTTTTGGCCCCTCATATCACTCTGAAAAGATGTTCAACTTTGAACCCGGCTACTTTGCATCCATATCCAGCTACCCAATCTCAGTCACATGAGTCCCATGATTGTATATTCCTTACTGAGGATCAATCAAAGGGTCGTGTTGACCTACAAGATACACCCCTCTCAAATGTAGATGGGGACTTATGGGTTGATGGGTCCTGTTTGAAGTTACCAGATGGCACGACATCAGCTGCATATGCAAGCACTACACTTCAGACGGTAGTTGAGACAGCTCATATTCCACAGAAGTCAGCTCAGGCAGCTGAACCTATAGCCCTGACAAGACCGTGTGAACTTAGTACTAACTTGTCTGTTAACATCTACACTGATAGCCGCTATGCTTTTGGAGTGGCTCACGACTTTGGGTTACTCTTGAAGGAAAGATGCTTTCTTACTTCACATGGGACACAAATAGTGCATGGAAAACTAGTGCACAATCTCCTGACTGCCTTGACATATCCGAAGAAGATAGCGATTGTTAAGTGTAGTACACACAAGAAAGTAATTGATAAAATAGGACAAGGCCATGTTTTTGCTGATTGCATAGCCTGCGAAACTGCAATGCAGCGAAGCACCACATCCATGTACATGGTGAAGTCACAGGCTGAACGTTGGCACGATGCTAGGCAGGAAGTGCTAGATATGCAGCGATCTGCCTCTACAGAAGAGCTTGAATAATGGTCCAAGGAGGGAGCATTAGATGACGAGGGCTGTTGGAGAAATAAAGAAATGACTAAGTGGCAGTTGCCCACAGCCTACTTGCATTCTATGATTCATATGGCACGTGGGCTGCACATGTTGGAGCCTCCTCGATAACTAAGCTGCTTACACAAGTTTGGGAGCATCCAGAGATTGCCGGCACTGCTAAAAAGATAGTGCAGTACTCCTTGATTTGCCTTCAGTACAATCCTGGAAAAGGGACACAAACTCCTGCAGGAGGGCTTGCTACACCAACTGCACCTCTTGAAGTTCTGCAAATGGATTACATCCAGCTTGAATGTTGTAACAATTTAAAATATGTTCTACTGGTGGTATGTGTCTTCAGTAAGTGGCTAGAGGCATTCCCCATGAAAGACAATACAGCTCTCACTACAGCAAAGGTGCTTCTCAAAGAATTCTTCCCCAGATTTGGTGTTTGCAAACTTTTGTGGAGTGACAACAGACCCCGTTTCATTGGGCAAGTTGTTGAGTATGTCCTGAGAGGATTAGGGATTAAGCAGAAGTTTCATGCTGATTTTTACCCACAATCAGCAGGGTTAGTGGAACGGTACAAATTTACCCTCAAGGTTAAGCTAGCTAAGATTCAGGCTTCTACATCCTTGAAATGACCTGACGCATTAACCTTGGTATTGTTGTCTATTAGATCAGTGGCACATTCCCAATCTGGCCTTACACTGTGTGAGGTGGTATTTGGCAGCCCTATGAATATTTTGGGGATTCCTAAACCACGCCCCATACATGATGTACCCTGTGTTTTGATGAGTGACTACCTATCACAGTTGACTGACAACTTGCTTTCTATTTATCAACAGGTTCGAGAAGCTCTTCCTAATAGGTCTGAAGGTGAAGGCCCCGAGCTGCGGCCTGGTGACCATGTGATGACTAAAGTGTTCCAGAGGTCGAATAGCCTAGAGCCCAGGTGGTGTGGACCAGAGGAGGTTCTCCTGGCAATGAGAACATGAGGAACCGGGTGCATTCCACCCACTGCAAGAATGTGCCGTCTAACCTGGTGGAACCTGCTGCCCTTGTCAACCATCGAGACATCCTGGGCACAGAGAGAGGCCAAGCCCTATCACTTGAAGAACCTGAGGAAGTCTTCCCGGACCATACGATCCCTGGTACATACCGATACCAGCTGCGACTGCAGAGATAAACTGCATCGCTGAAAGAGACTGGTTGAGCAACCGTCCTGGGTTTGTGATAGACTGATGTAGTGAGGGGGTGGCTCCTTTTGCTTAGTGACACCCATCTCAGCCCTCAGTGAAGCAACCAACGGCTGCCCAGGACTTTAGAGCTCTATCTGCTTTGTTGTTTCAGCATCGAGAGACTATGCCTGTGAAAGAGACCTCGACTGCTGCGAGAATCTGTGACAAGAAGATTATGTGCATTGTTGGGCTTACTGTCAGTGTGATCATTATGACAGTATTAGCCTGGGTTGTAGAGGAATTGGCCCCTGCTCGACAAACACTGAATGCCTCTATTTCAACCCCCATTGAGCACCATTATTTCTCCCTTCCCTATCATGAGCAGCAGTATAGAAAATCCTATCTCAACAATACCTTCATTCAGATGTTGCACCATACTCACAATGATACAAATATGACCAACTGTTGGGTGGGTGGAATGATGCCAGCTCATCAAAAAAAGGAGGAACACCTTTCATTCCTCTTCCATTCTCACATAATGGCTCTTGTCAAGCCTGGTTTGTCACTTTTATTGGCTTCTGAAGTGGCTTATATTACTGATTTTGGTGAAGGGGGATTAAACTACTATCTTAATAAAGCGCGTTATCCTGATGAGGAAAGCGATCCGCAGGCTAAAGGGACTATATGGGAGATGGAGGAGTACCGACGAGGAAATGCTTCTACACATTATGTTTACCCAAATACTTGAACATCTAAGGGTAATGGAACTCCTGTTATAGCTGTCACTAGAGCCCGAGCAGATTTATGTGTGAGTAGTGTTGGGAAAATTCCAGTGGGGAGAAGCAAATGTACTCTGGTTTTGAACATTGCTGGCACCAACAACAGTAGCTTTACTTCTTCACATAGCACGTATTTTATCATTACCATCTACCTATTGGATGGTCTGGAATTCGCTATGTGTCCTTTTTGTTACCTCCTGTGTTTCTGGCACCTGCATCATATCCCAAGAACTATCGACTGTTTAATGACATTTCCAAGAACAGATACAAAAGAACAATAAGCCATGATGAGGTTGATCAGACTGACACTGCACTGCAGCAATACATTGATTTCAATTTGGGGTTGTTCTTCTTTGTCCGTGCTGCATTAAACAGCAGAAAAATAAGACGACTGACACGTGTTGTAGAAGCTGTGACCAACCAGACAGCTATGGCACTTGGGAACATTACAGAAGAACTACAAATTTAAAGGATGGTGGCCCTCCAAAATTGTATGGCCCTGGATGTTGTCCTAGCTGATCGAGGTGGTTAATGTCGCATCATCGGGAGAAGTTGTTGTGTCTTCATCCCTGATCATACCCCTTCAGTTTTTGATGCAATAGCTAAGTTACATGAAATAGCTGCTGAGATTCACCCTGATACTAGCACATGGACTTTAGCCGGTTGGCTATGGACACTGTTTACCACCTGGGGCTGGAATTTGTTGACAATATTATGTATATTGTTTGCAATTCTGATAACCTGCTGTTTATGCATGCAATGTGGACCAATGCTTTGCTCCTTCTATATCACTACCTGCCAGACGTGATGTTAAACAAATGAATGCCCAACGTGTACTAGACAAAGTAGTTGATGAAATGATGCAGATCAATGTACATGATGTATACTTAGACTCTTCTAGATAATACATGTCTTCAGCTAATGCTAAAGGGTTGTCTGTTGTAAATTGACCAAGATCACTTTTAGCATGAGCTGAAGCCATATTGTTTCTGGCAGCCATCTTGACTGACCATGTGCTTGCCATGTGCTTGTTCCATCTTCGCCGTTGATTACCCTTGTGCTTTGCTAGAGGACTGTCTGCATATGCTCAGAAGAAGTCGGTACCTGCCTATGTACCTGCAGTAGTCTGTTAATGTCAGGCTGTTTTAACTGATGTCAACAACTCATTAACCCTCCTACTTTGTTGACTGAGCTTTCTCTGTATGTCTATATATGTAGAAAGCTATTCTTGTGTGTGCTTGTACCGCCTCTTTTTCAGCCCCTGTGTGGGTATAAAAGACCCATGGTTCTTCTACTCCTTGTGCTACTTCATACACTGCCGAAGGGTGTTGTATGGATGTAGTTCCACCTCATGAGGTGTAATAAATTGTTCTCTTGATAGTTCAGCTTCTGTGCCAATCTCTACTTATTGGTCTGAGGACTAGTGCGCAGAAGGGAGAACCCCTAGCACCGGTAAGCCTTGCTGAGGTCTACTTTCACAATGTAAATTAAATTTCTGTGACTTTGATAGCATGCAACCCAACCAGTATTTTGGCGCCTCTCTGAGCTTTCTGGAATTGCATCCTCATATAGAAGACAACAAATAACATACCCCTAAAATCAGTCAGGACTATTGGCTTCGTCATTGGTTGTTTGCTGTTTAAGATAAATGAGAAACAACAATTATATTTTTGTAGCACTTATTTAAATACATTTAAAAAAGAAAGCATTTTTATCACAGAATTTTCTTTGACCCATACTCTAAGTGGAAGTCTTGCACTTTCACAAGACCCACTGCATCTGTTTGAGTTTATGACTGAAGCTCCACAGAAGGTCAGACAGGGCTTGCCCATACACAACCCTTATGTTTTCTCATAACATAGTGACATCACTGACTTATCTCTTCCTCCATCAGGAGCGCCCATAGTAAACAGCCTAGAGTGTTTTGCTATCCAGCCTGGGCTTCTAAAGTCTGCATGCTACTCAGCTGCTATTTCTCCACCTTTTCCTATCTACTCAAATGGTGTGGTGTGATCAACAAGCCTTACTGGCCACACTCCGAACTATGATGAAATGGGAAAGGGTGGGGTAAGAAACATGTTACCAGAAGTCACATTTTATTGAGAGCATGTGGCATTACTTGAAATCCCCTATTTTCCGCATTGCAGGAAAAGAGTAGAGGCAGAGGACTATAAGTCACTAAATAACTTCATCAAGTGCAAAGACAAGAGTGTGTGACTTGACGGGACCTCAAGCCATAATTATGCCAAGGACAACGAGCACACACAAGTAAGTTGAACCTCTGTCTATTTACAGAAAATAAGAACACATCTGTGCTCTCAGCTCTCCCATCACTTCCCTGCCTCTCTAGGTGCTGGTGTCTCTCTAAGGCTGCAATGATTTCAGTACTTTATCATGGCTAGTGATCCTTGTTTTATTTTGTTGCAGGGTTTGAATTCCTGTAGTAAAAACAGAAGACAAGAGGTGTTTGGCAAAACAGGAACAGTCTGTTTAATTAATCAGTTTATCCGGCAGAACAGTTACATGCAGAAGGTCTGAGGACTATCTCAATTTAAATTGGGTTTTTGCTCTCTTTTTATACAAAATCACAACAAGCAATAAAAGTTTCAGGCATACCATATATGTTGAGGAATGTTGTTTGGTGCATTAGAGTCATAAATTAATTTTCAAATGGATACTACAAGTGGGTCTCAACATTGAATGGTCACGGTGTGGCCAGTGGTGAACATTTCCAGATGCCCACATGGGGCGTGCATGATCACTATGTGTGCTAGGTCTTAATTGGCTATGTGTTCCTAAGGCATGTGGCATCTGTCTTTCAGAGACACATGTACCCCCTCTGGCCATGTGTGCTTTACTGGGGCAATCTCTCCTGACTATTGTAATGTAGTTGAGTCTGTCTGTGGGATTGATCAAGAGTATCCTGCCCAAGTGTTTGCCTCCCAGCTTTGCACCCTCCCACTTGTGACCCATCAATAAGTAATCCCGGGCCTGTCTGACTACATACTTGAGTTCAGATCTGGCAATTCTCATTAATAAGGATGATAGCTCATTTTTAGCAATAAACGCGTCAATATCTATATTAACATTTCCCCCTCTAGTTGATTCTTCAACTACACTATCTAATGCATGCATTTGAACCATCACTTTACCTGGGTCCTGATGTTCCCTTTCCTTGCTTTTGACTATGACAACCTTTCGAGTTACTTAAATTCTGCCCAATTTGAGGACTGCATTTTTACAGCAGGTGATCCCCAATTGTACGACCCTGCAAACCAATAGAAACACAATAATAACTGGCAACAGTTATTTACACAGACCCGATATCCATCATGGGAGCCAGGCGAACCAATTCGAAAACCACTCCTGCTCAGGGACACCTTCTTCTTCATGTATGCTTCTCTGTAGGCTATGCAGTGCTTGGATGGCAAGTGTCAATGTTCCATTGTCCATGACATTATCTGGGTTGAAGTTGCAGCAGACAGCACTGATCTTGGGGTATACCCCTCCCTGCATTGCAGTCATTAAGTCCAGCACATTCCAATGCTTCATTACCATGAGGCAGATAGCTTGCATTTTTTCCTTGATCAAATTGAGGCAGAGCTCAGTGCGGTTCATCATCTTGAGCATGCCCCACCAGGTAATGTGAAGCTTTTGTATGCAGGGTGAAAAAGGATATCAACCCCCCCTACCCTCAGTTGTGCCTCTGTGAACACTGGGATGTCCTTGAACTGGTCCCAGCCAAACTAGTCCACTGCTCTGTTATCACGCGTTTGGTGCTGCAATGTGGTCTTTTTCCTTAAAGGGTGCTAATACAAGTCTGTTAGCTCTTCTCCAGGAATGACCAGGCTTGGTTTACAGTGTTACCAGGGAGAACCAACCTGTCCGCCCAGGAACCAGCTGAGTATAGGCATGCTCGCTGCACTGCTAGTAGAAATTCGTAAGTGAAGAGGTGCCCCATTGCATATCCGGAATGTGTAGTGTCATTCCGCTGTTAGCATTCATGCCCATCAGAATCGTTCGTTTTCCTCTGAAACATATGGAATATAGTGTAAGTTTCTGTACAATCAGGGGTTGACCTTTCCCTTCGAAACAAGTGTATCCACCCACCTCAGTATCCCAGATTTCCTGATATGGGTAATCTGTGCTTCCATACATTCCTCCCCTATGTGACCAATTCCCCTTTTCATACCCGAGCTGAATGGCCCTACACAGGAATTCCATGTCAGTAAACCACTTGTTGTTAAAGAAGACTGCCCCAGACATGCTAAGAGCCATTCTTAGTCCGGAGGTGAATGCTGGAACAGCTGTATTTGTGCACTGAGTTGGGGGTTTGGCTACCTCCAAAAATCTCTTCTCTGTGAAACCTTGGGACCAAATGATATCTTCCCTTATGGTGCCCTTCCTACACATCCTGTCAAGCTTGGTTTGGATATCAATGGGCTCAGCGAAGAGGTATAATGCTGTTGGGTTGGTGTCGTATCAAATCAGGTTTACAACTAACCTGTGTGGTTCTGTTCTACACAGGTACAGGTGAATGAGGCATTTTGCTTTCCTGGGGTCTACCTCTTGGGACAGATAAAGCCTATATGCAGTATATGGTATTAATGAGCAGACATAACATGACCTGGATGATGCTTGGGTGCCGATAGTGATCATGTGATGATGCCAGGTGTTATGTACAAGGGCGCTGGGCAGGGCATGGGGATGCTAGAGTTCTGTTTAGTGTAATTATTGGTGAAATGCAAAAGGTCCATACACAGATGCTGTAGTTCCCCATTAGTGACTCTTTTGACTTGGTAGTGCCTCTATAGTACTCGAGTGTTGGACTACCCATAGTTGGCAGATCGTACCCACCACACAAACATACATAACATTTGTGGTCATGCAGTAGTTAAAGGTGTGAGTCCCTTTGAAGCCGTCTGTGCTCCTTCGGTGGCTGTGCTTCTTCGGACCAGTTTGAAAATATTTGCGGTATTTAGTTCATGGGTGTCATCACCACGGAAAGGATTGACTACATAAAGGAATGGTGCACAAACTTGGGTAATAAGCGGGCCCCTTGCTGAGGTCCCATGGGTCTTTCCTCATTCCTCAGGCATGAGTCCCATGTGGCTTGACTATATATTGCATTGGTGTGCTTTTGTTGTCTTCTCTATTAACTGGTTTTATAAGAACTTGTTTGATTGTTAACTCAGAAACATTACACATACTCCATAATTAATGGTTTTGGAGACCCTGTATTTTATCCTAAGGATGTGTGTAGGAAGCTGGGTTTCTTTTGCAGTAACCCCCCAACTTTTTGCCAGACTACTGATGCACTTTGACTTGAAGTGCCCTAGGTCCATGCCAATCAGGCTCCCAGGGCTTATGTTCTTTCCCAAAACTGTAGCTTTTACTCCCAATTACTCCTAGTGAAATGGGAGATTGTCCCGAACCAGTAAAAAAAGTAAAGAACTTAGGGGTAATTTTTGATGACAGATTAACCTTTGAGCACCAAATTAACAAAATTACATCAACCTTTTGGGGCATCCTTAAAATGATTTAAAAAATTCAGCGTGAAAGGGCCAAAGCTATGACAACTGTTTTCACGGAATGCGGTTCCATGTGGGTTTGCAGGGCTCCATTCTGGTCCGCTAGCTTTTACTTGGATTAAATAACATTTCCGGTTTCCGAAGTGTGTGTTTACGTTCAGTTTCCGGTTTTCTGACGAACCAATTACCACACAGCATGGACGTCTAAAACTTACAAAGCTGTTCCACTTTGGTCCGCAAGTTTACTATTTAACCCGATGTGGTCGCTATTCTTGTCACCTTCCCCTCGGCTCAGATGCTAGACCGAGGCAACGACGGACAGGTTGGTGACCGCATCTTCGATTTCTGCTGTAAAATTCCTCGTCTGGATTCTTCCTCGCCTGAAGCTGTGCTTAATACTGGTTCTGAGCAGCTCTCTTGGGCTTCACAACGAGGTTTTGCAGTCCACTTTTTCCTGAATGGTGGAACCTACTAAGGGGGATTTATGGCTATTCAAGAATCAAGAGCTGTGTACTAAAGATCTATGAAGGGCTGTTGCTCTTACCTTACCTTCATGATCACAGTTCTATTGATGATACCACTCAATAGCGATATAGAGATTAAATGTCACAAACCAGTTGACTCACTAACAAACAATCGATGCTTGTCATTCCGTCTTCTGCCACTAGTTACTGCTTATCGAACCTCTCAGGTTCTTGAGTTAAGAAATACGAAAGCATTTTAAAACACATGTTTGTTAGCCAGATTACATACACAATTTATTCCTCCCTTCCCATTCCTAGGGCGTGGCCTCTTTGACCTGAGCGAGTGCCAGGCGAGGTGAGGCCTTCTGGAAAATACAAAGGTGTGGGAGGGTCAAGGGGAATATTTAAAGACCTGTCTGCTCATACCCCTATTCACAAGATACAATACACAATAAAGCAGACCAGGTCTGAAAATAGTGTGTGCCTAAACCGGACTGTGATCCAGTTGGATGACTGTGTAAAAAGAAGTACTCTTGAAAAGAAATGCGGTAGATCGCATAATGTTGTTAAAAGCACAGAGGCTAGAATGATTCCCATCAGACCACCGTTGTGGTGGAAGTTGCGTCATGTGGGAATTACCAGACAATCCATCATGCGACCGACCAGGTAGTGCCGGGGCGCGAGTGGATGTCAGAAGTCTAGCTCTAGTGTTGAACCTAGACTAATGTGAAGAAAGTGCAGTGCTCAAATGCTAGTGAAAATGGATAAAATAGACTACGTGGATCCTTGTGGCATTGAAAAGGGAATCCAGGTGTCTACAGTTAAAAACACGCTGGGTAATAAGACTACCCTGTAGCGCAATGCAAAACGGTCGACATGTTTCAGCTATAGGGGCGTTGCCCCAGCTTTCTTCAGGACCTAAACTGGCTACTGCAAATGCACAAAATGAGTTCATTGAAAAACAATTCATTTTAGTCAAAAGATCAATCAATAGATGTACTTGAAAAGTTACATATCTGGTAGGAGCCTTGCCCACTGGAGGAAGAAAGATCTGGCTTCTTCCTATTGAAAGGACAAAAAGTCTTTCTTAGTTACAACAATACTGACATACACAGAACAAACCGCGTGAATAACACAGTAATCAGTAAAGACAAACACACATGCATGAATAATTGGCATTCTGCATAATTAAGAAAAGCATATTAGCTTAATCACATGGAGGCATTTCCTCAATGTGATACTCACCCAGCTTTGTGTGGGTGAAAGCCTCACCTCACCCGGCGACCGCTCGGGAGTAGGAGGCCCCGCTCTGTAGTGTAGAAAAAGGGACACTCTTAGCTAATAACCATAAAGTGTCCAGCCTAATTGCTCTACACCTAAAACCCAGCCAAGGTGTGTTAGAGACCCACTCAGAGGTGAGGCCTTCTCCATAACAATTATGGGTGAGTAGCTACAACAAGAATGTTGTATGCTTATGTACACATGCACTGATGCTCTAATATGTCTATATCTGTTTTGCTGTGTTTTTGTGTTTTTTCATCTATAGGAGAGTGCTTGTCACATTGATATGAGACTACCATAGAGTAACTCTTTACCGGTAGGTCTACATTTACTTTCTTTTGTCACTGTTGCAGTAGTGCACATTTATAGGTCCTGAAGAAAGCCTTGTTAGGCTGAAACATGTTGACCATTACCATCTTTAACTGATAGTAGTATATTTTTTGAACACTATCATCACTCTGCTTTTAATTTTGCCGTTATGCTGACCCCCCCTAATAAAGTTATACCTTGGCATCATAACAGGCAATTTTAATATCACATCCCTCTTTTTCACAATCACATACTTATTGAGCACTCCAACTTTTCTTTGTCTCCTTCAGCCTACTAATATATCTCGTTGGCTGTCTCTCATACTGGTGGATCCTATACTAGCATTCCTCAACACTGGTCTAGCGAGGTGCCTTTTAGATACCAGTTTCCAACTAAAACCCAGATGATGAGACTCCGCCAATGGGTGGGCTGATGGGTATATTCTACATTCTATTCTTCCACATTGCTGTCTCTTTCTCTCCTTAGAATGACTACCTCTTCACACTACATTTGAGTGTTAAATACTCTGCAGTTTTTTGTCCAGACCCTTAGCATCCTCTGTGTGCTGTTACTGACCTCAAGACCCTTAAAGCACCGCCTAAATACAGTATTTACGGGGCAGCCCGAACCATGATCTCAGATTCCCACAACCTATGAAGAAGCAGGACAAAAGAAGACGCGCAGTAGAGGAGACTGCAGAGAACAACGACTTGGCCCTCGCCCTACTGTCCTGTCTGTAGTTTCCAGAGATCCTGCGCCAGAAGTCGCCTTGTCCTGCAGTCAGTGACCTCTAGAACCCTGGGATGACTGACTGCCTTCAACAAAGACAAGATCTACTGTGAACAGCAGCTTAGATTAAAAGAAACAGCCAAGAAAGACTCCGAGCCTGCTTAGGACAAAGAAACCCGACGCCTGGAACCACCACTGCACCCGATGCCTACAGCGCGAGTCTGAGTGGCCCACAGGTCCCAGCGAGGTCCCCCAGTGCTCCAGAGTCTGATTCCGCCGTGGGTTGACCCCTCCAGGACTCCCCAACGTCGCCTGCAGCACCCGCACGGAGGACCCACAACGCGAGTTGTCCGTTAAGGTGAAATCTGACCTCAAAGACACCCCTGCACCAGCCACACAGTGTCCTGGAGAAAAGAACCTGAGGTGCACATATGTCCCTGAGCCCTCCAACTTACCTGCCCAGCTGTTGGTCCTTCCCGGAAGTCTTCCTGGACCGAGCCTGCAGCTAAAAAACAAAAGCAAGAATCCCCATTGAAAACAATAGGGCACCAGATGCCAAAACATCACCTTGCACCCAGCCCCCCATGTGCCGCTACAGGTGCACCTTGTGTGCTAACTCAGATCCCCCTTTGCCCTGAGCCTAACACCAGGACCTTTGCTCTCACAACTTTGTGGCCTGTTCGTGAGCAGCCACCAAACGGAGACTCCCTATCCCCCATTGGATGACGTTGGGCCTCAGCACTCTGCACCTGGCCGTAGTAGAGCTGCTGAGGGTTTTTCAAGAGTGCATCCTTGCCCTTGGGGGAATCCTGGTTCTAACCCCAGAATACCAAATCCCACAACAAAGTACTTACCTGTTAACCAATAACTTAATTTCTCTCCATAGGAATACATTGACTGTTTTTCCTTGAAAAATGTTCCAAGTGTGGAGGTGGTTTTTGTATTGAACTTTAAAAAGAAAACTGCAAAGAACTAAAAATTGCTCACTTACCTTTTCTCTAGGATATGTCCCAGTAAATAAGTTATTTTCCTTCAGCTTGCTTGTATTGTTGAACCTGCCTTGAAAATTATTAAATTCACTTACCTGTGCCAGGCTTGCTTGGTTCTAACAAATGCTCAACACTACCCTCTGATAAAGTCTTACTGCTCATCCACACTACCACAAATAGAGAGTGAGGTGCTATCTATTTTTACCTCTGCCCACCTTTGGGGTTCCACTGGACTCTGTGCACACTGTACCTCATTTTGGTATAGTATATACAGAGCCAGCTTCCTACATTGGTGGATCAGTGGTGATATATACAACTTTGCATTTGTTGGACTAACTTGGTCAACAGCTGATCACACAACAGAACTCATAAATTGTCGTTAGAATTCAGATTTTTGAATTGACACATTTTTTCAAAATACTGAAAGTCTTGTTAGGGCCTTGGTTAAGTCCCTTTATAATTTTAGAAAAATGAAAGCACACTTTAGTGAAGACCTTTCAAAAGGGGAAGAAGATGGAGGGGATGAGAATACCTTCCACCAGTACCCCCAACTTCATAGGGAGAGAAGGGCCCAAGTGCCCCTCAATCCAAGAATTCAACTCACAACACCAAGATCCCACACAGGTGGGTCAGGTGCTTCTGAGTACATTGAGGACAGCCTCAATGAAGAGACCAACCTTTTAGTAAGGTTGGCTAAAAGATTAGACCTGGACACCAGACTCCTGGCTCTAGAAACAGAAAGAGCAGAGATGGCCTTAGCACCCATCAGTGGTGGCAGTAACTTAGTAAATAGGGTCAGAGAGCAATCTTATGATCCCAAAATCCCCAAAAGGATTGTCCCTAAATTTGAGGATGGTGATGATATACTGATAGAGCGTGCAGGTCACCCAACTAGGATTTTTACCATTACTCACCTGGGCCCATAATTCCAAATGGTATACTTTAACATTTATTTAGGTAACTCACGCTCTACTACCAGTATATTTTAATTTCAATCTCTAATTCCTATACCAGTAACTTACCAATCCTTGTCATTAGATACCTAAACACGATGAATCAGGGAGTTGAATTAAAAGAAAGGCACTCAAAAATACCATAACATTTGTATTTATATAAAAACCACAGACTCAGGGTAGGTTCAAACTCTTTATCTAATCATCATCATTAAAAGTCATAAGCCACAGGTTAAATGCAATCAAACTATCAATAACCAAGATCAGAAACAGCGTATAGCTATGTAAAAGATAGATTATGCCAACCATTTAGCAAACTTGAAATAAAGGGAAGGTAGAAACAAGGAACACGCTAAATTTAGAAAACAGACTTTCGCAACTTGATTAAAGGAGGGTAAAGAAAGGGAACAAACTAAACCCAAGAACTTTCGTAATTCATTGGCAGTTTAAAAGGAGAACACAACCTATGCAATTCGATTATTCAACATTTTGCTTAATAACTATAGGGAAGGTAAGATGTGGAACATACTATAGACTCAGCTTATCTCAATAAAGGGAGGGTGAGAAAAAAGGAACATAAACTATTATAGAAACATTTAGCATTGACTAAAGGTGGGTTGAAAATTGGAACACGCTAATAGACAGTAATGCATGAAAATTTAATTTATCAAGGGACGGGAAAGAAAAGGAACATATGCAATCAAAGCTTTGCAAAATCAGCGAAGGTAAGAAAAGGGATGCAAGTTATTTGACATATCACCCACACAGACTTATATTTACCTGGAATAGTGTGAAGACCAACCCTGGCCACGGGTCAGTTGGAAAAGATAGGAGGAACCCCAAATACTTCTGTGCCAGTAGGCAAGCAGGTGCAGCTCAAGGAAAATCAGGACAGGATAACCCCAGTATTTGGATCAGAACTGGACCAGCGAAGGTTAAGACCAGCACCCGCAGTTTCAGTTGCAACGCCTGCGCTACTCCCTCTCTGCAAGGAATCTGCTAAAACCCCGATTGGGTTATAACTTTTATCAGCAAAGTGCTTTGCCAGCACTCTCACTTCCCAAAACCCTGATTCGGCTCTCGAACCTCCCAACAGAGTGCTCTGCAGCTCTCTGCTTTCAGTCACCTATTGAGTGCGTCAGGTCAGTGACAGGGCAGCTCTTCAGACAAGTCGGACAATTTTTCTAGCTAAACCTACACTAATTATACGGTTTTTAGGTCAGTGTACCACCCCCCAGTGTTGCAAGTGTAAGGATCCCCAATTTTGATTGGACAAAGGAGGAGGAGAGGTCCTCACACCACCTACATTTTAGACTTTCTCCGTCTCTTTATTCAAATTCCGTCTACGCCCCTTAAATTTCAGGTTCTCATGGCACCTTCAGTCCTCCAAACAATGGATGTTCTATTTACGAATACAATGTATTTGTGTAGAGTTCATTAGTGCAGCTTCCCAGGAGCATCTTCTAGTCAGTCAGCTCCTTGGCAATAGTCCTAAGGTCACTGCTCCGTAGACTTGCGATTCTCGCGCAGTCGCAGTTTCAACAAAGATGGAGTACAGCATTACACCACAGGCCAAATTTCACAGTGTAACATGAAATGAAAGAGAAACAGTTTTAGAGTACAGAATAAATGATTATACTGTATACCATGAATTTCTACACTCTTCCCATTACTTTATAATAAACTATAGCATTAGGATTAAGCAGAACGAACAACTTAGCAAAAGCAGCAGTGCAAGCCTCTCGCATGTGAGAACACAGAACAGCCATTTTCGCACTAGTGCGCAGATGCGAAATGGTTCTCTCCAAAGCTGCGAGTACGTCATGTCATGTGGGTATGACAGACGCACGCGCAGTAGAAATTACCGTGTGGCAGCAGCCATATTAGATGCAAGCGTATAAGGATTAGAAAACACTTAAGCAAGCTTCTCTCGGATTCCCCATGTAAGCGTAAAATGTACGAAATTAGTAAGACAAACAGGTTGGTTATTTCGTTATTTGTTATTCCAGGTTCATGAGTACAAGCAAGTCGCTTCGTATGCAAATCCTTGCTCCATCAATCCCCTCTTTGATGATATTTTATATCATCACACATTAAATGAAACAGATGCCAACTTTTCACATTTCACCCATTAAAATCTCTTCAAACTTTCTATTCTGCTTTTTCTCATTATTTCAGGTCCGATGAGAATTTTTCATTTTTTATAAATCTGGCTATTCATTTCTTCTAACTCCCGTTCTTCAATGTTTCTTTTTACCCCTCGCTGGTTCACAGAATATTTCTTCTTATGTTTTCGACATTTGCAGTAAAGTATCATCCCTAAAACTATTAAACCTATCCCCGCCATTGACATCAGTATTTTACTCACAAGACTTTTACCTAGATTAGAAAACCAACTACCTACAGAGGAGAGACCACCAGTCAGTCTCTTCCAGGCACTATCAACCTCCAGTGGTTTAAGCTCTCTTTCCAAATTAGTGATGCTTTTCACATACTTCTTAATTTCAACACTTTTGTCTGGAATGTAAGTGCAACAATGTTGCGCTTTCAACATTCTACAGACTCCGCCCTCTTTTGCCAATAGTGTGTCAAGAGCAAGTTGATTTTGTAAAACCATAGATTTGATCGCAACCAATTCGGTATTGACCATCTGTAAACCTCCAGCAGTGTCAGTTGATAACCGATCTACTACTGTTGACAATTTGCAAATTCTGTGTGTATTCAGAGCCACTCCCACCAGTAGGTATCAATGCACTAAATATATCACCTACTATTTCTCCAACACTTTCTCTTTTGCTACATACTAATCGGTTAGTTTCTTCATTGCTTCCAGTGATTTTATCCACATGGTGTATCTTTGGTAAGACAATACCAAAATAAAAGCTTCCATACCAGTGATCTGGTAATTTGAAATAAGCCTTGTTCCCACATATATATTAAATTCCGGGAAACACAGGTTCTGTCCCATCTTTGCAACCCCAACCCCCGATTACCTTATAATTGTGCTCACATTTACTGGAACCAATTAATATTTTGTTATAATAACTAGTCATTTCTCTGTGAAGACAGAGTTTCCCCTTCTTTTCAAAATCCAGCAACATAGCAGCGTTAGCTCCATCATTTGAGGTGCTCCCTATATTTTCAGCCCACTTAGGGGTTTTCTGATTCTTGTCATTTGCTTTTCTTTGGAAACTCTCTCTTCTCTTCTCTACCATATTCAGAAATATCTTTTCTTTTTCATGTAATAGACAGGTTAAGTTATTTCTATGTGCATCACCTATATCTATTTTCCCTACGGTTAGAAAATATTCACTCATATAGCGTGCTACATCCCTAGTAGTATGTACAGGGTTTAGGTTTCTACGTACAGGAAGTTGAAAAATATCACATCTGAGTTAGAATACTAGTTTTGTAAGGGTCCCTTCTTGTAAAATAAGGTAGTTAGAATACTACAGGAAATATGTTAGTGGCAGGTGATGATATGTCACACCCTCAGCTACCGAAGTGGGCAGCTTCATGCAGACATAACAGTCTTCTATCTCCATTGCTTCTACATAGTGCACTAAGAGGTTTGCAAATACATTTAAATGAGTTGTTTTTGTTTCTATTATAGTGCAGTCCTTCCTCATATGGTGCATCTAAGTCTAGTCTAGTCTGTCTAAGGCTAAGTGCTTTCTCTTGTATGTCTACTCTTTGTGATGTATCTTTCGTTTGCAGCTCTTCTGTGTCCATTGTCACTGGCTTAGTAGGGTACAAATTTGTATCTTTACTCATCATGTAAGGAATATTTATGGTTAATCCTATCCAAAGTATAAGTACTAATGCTAAACTACATAAACATACTTTGGGGCATGTTCTTAAACAATTTCTTTTCGGTCCTCCATCAACAGTTGAATCTGCCAATTCGTCTAAAGAAGTCTCAGCCCCTCTTTGAAACTTTTACACAGTCTTTGCCCTGAGCAACACTCAGGTGCTCTTACTTCTTCGGTAGTTTGATCAGTAATCAATTCTTCATCAGTCTCGTCACTTATCTCTAGGTTTTCAAAATCTTCAAAAACAATGTAGGTCCACTCGGGCCCTTGTATTTGTTATTAAGTCTTTTAAGTCGTGGACTTCTTCTTCTGGATTGTATCACAGGTGGATCAGTTGGACTTGTTACTTCATCCACTTGTTCAGGCTCTTCATTAATTTTCTTTAAACGTAGTCTCAGTCTTTTGACATATCTAGGCCATTTGTCTCCTTTTCGGAGTCGTTTAACTTGCACTGTGCTCTGACCCTCTTCGAATGCTCTTTTATTCTCGCTCAGTTGTGGCACATTGATTTCAGAGTCTTCTTCTTCCCTTTCTGTCTGACTAGTACCAGGTCTTATTTCTGTCTCTTCTGCCTGGTTACTAAACTGGCCTTGTTCAGGAATCTGTTGGATTTGCCTTTTATTTATTTCACTTTCTTCATCCTGAACACAGTTGTCTATTCCTACCTGGTCCTGCTCAAGCTCTTCGAACTCCTGATCTTCTTCCGCTTGAGTTTCCGCCCTAATTTCTATCTGTCCCTTTTCAGATTCAGGAGTTCTGGGTGGAGTATCGATTACCTGATCTTTCTCTATCTGGTCCTCCTGAGAGTCACTTTTGACATGAATTTCAAGGACCTGAGTATCTTGCTCTACTCCTGTCTCATCCTCGCTATCACTCTGTCTGTCTAAATAAGTTTGACTTCTGGTTCGAACATATACTGCAGGTATGTTGATTACTGGGATCCAATCATCTTGACTGGTGCTCGGTTGTTCTTCTTCAGCTACTTCATGGATTGATATCTTGAGACCCTTCAGCTGCCCAACCTTCAGCCTCAGTTTCATCAGCTCCTGTCACCTTCTTCGTGTGACTGACATGGATCCAGTGCGGAACTCCTACACACTTTACTGCTGTGGTGGTAATCAGGATTATTGACATGGTTTACTCCACCTGGGGGTGAGGCAAGATGTTTTGAGTATGTTTCTTAAGGACTACCCAATCTCCTGGGTTCAAGTCATGCGCTGGAGTTGCTGGTCTGGCGACAGCGTCTTCCCCAACCTGGCGAGAGATAGAACGTGCTTGGTCAGCCAGTTCTTTGCAGTATTTCAGTACTAAATCATCAGATATGTTTAGCAGTCTGTGTCCTGGCACCCATGCTTGCTGCATTGCTCTTCCCATCAGTATTTCATGGGGACTTAAGCCTGTGTTCCGGTCTGGAATACTTCTAAGTCCCATCAGAATAAGTGGCAGAACATCTGGCCACTCCAATCGAGTTGGTATCAACAACAATTGTACAGAGTTCCCCAGATTAAGTCAACTGAGTGACTAGATCTGACCTCATTAGAAGCTGTCGACTCACTGATGCGACAAGAGGAATGGCTGTCCCCCACCCCAATAGCCTTCATCATGGAGCTAGCCCATATAGCCCTGACTGAGAATTTTTTCAGATACGAATCCCAACTGTATCATCAGGTCCGCGGAACCTCGATGGGTTCGACATTTGCACCGAGCCTGGCATGTATCTACATGGCCTCGTTTGAAAAGAACCACATCTACCCTGCAGAACATAACCCCTTTCGAGAGAATCTTACTCTCTGGCGTCGATATATCGATGACATTTTGATTTTCTGGAAGGGTGACCGACCCAGTTGCGAGTCCTTTTGCACTTGGATCAACCAGCAGGACCCATTCTTAAAGTTCACGGGCACCATCTCTGAGACATCGATACCCTTCTTAGATCTTACCATCCAATTAGATCCTGCAACGATCAGTACCACCCTTTTTAAAAAGGAGACTGACAGAAACAGTTTACTCCTTTATAATAGCCATCACACGAGAGCCCTGAGGGATAACTTGCCCTTCGGGCAATTCCTTCGCCTTCGGAGAAACTGCAGCTCTGTCCAAAACTACAAACAAGAAGCCAGTATCCTGCAACATAAGCTCCAGGATAGGGGATACCCTACACGACTCCTAAAGACATCATTCAAAAGAGCACTGAATAATAACAGAGAGTCATTGCTTGAAGTCCACCCTAAAGAGCAAGATGACACAATTACATGTGTAACATCCTACACCAAGCATTCAACTTTTATAAAAAAGACTGTGAACTCACACTGGGGGATCCTCAATACAGCGGGTATGGAACTACCGCGCCCACGCTTTGCATTCAAAAGAACAGCGAACCTCAAAGACACTCTGATTCACACTCGCCCCAAAAAATCAAGCACCCACCCGGTTAAGACCTTATGGGACCTTCCACCGGTCACTGGACACTACCGTTGTGGATCATGTGTAGTGTGCCCCCAAACCATCCAGGGTAAAACCATTGAATTACAGAGGGACTTTACCTGGACCATCAATAAACATACCAACTGCAATAGCTCTAGATGTATCTATGTTCTGATTTGCCCATGCAAGATGCTCTATATTGGGATGACAATGCGCCCTGTAAAACAACGCATCATGGAGCACAATAGTAACATTCGTTGTCTAAAGACACACACAAGACTATACGACCATTGCAGAGAACACAATCATCCCACAGAGAATATGCGATGGACTGTCCTAGAGTGTCACCCCGCAATAAGCCAACAAGCCCTCTTCAGATTGGAGCAAAGATGGGTTCATCGTCTGCATACTGATGAACTTGGCCTTAATGATGCGGTGCCTTGGACAATGTTAGCCAGATAATTCAAACTCGGACCTAATTGTCCTTGTCCTAGTAAACATTATCGCCATCAAATAACCAACCTTTCCTGTTCCAAGATGGCGCCCACATCCACCTTCCCATCGAGGCTGGGTAATCCTCGCTTTCCACACCCGCGTCGCGTTGCCTAGCAACACGCACCGGACACGCCTATCACGGCGCCCGCGCAACTCGCTATCTTAAGCGGCGGGTGCGCTTCACGGTTTGACCGGCTGTCCTGTGATTGTACCGACGTGGGCGGGGTAGGTGACTAGATGCCTGACGCCAGAAACTAGCAAGGTAAGGTGCACTGGTCCAACGCGAGGATCATCACAGGCGGTCCTTCACGATCGCCGTGATTGAACCTCGAGCGGCACTACACCAAACGGTTAGCCTCGCCGCTAACTAACCCCCTGACAAGCGGTGGATTTTACTCATTTCAGGTGAATTAAATATAGTTCTGGCCCCACCAGGTCATTCGGTGGAATCTCCGACCGGGGACTGCGGGTAAGACCTCCCCTGTTTACTACCTCCCCGGTTTGTCTGATTATTTATATTAAGGATGTTGGCCACACTGGTGCTAGCCACGACTTGCCTAGTTCCAGTAGTTAGAGTGTTACAATGGTTCTTTTTTCTTTTTTCTAATTTCAATTTTAATTGTTTCCTGTGTGTGAATGCGCACACTCACTGACGCCTGCATGACACATATACGACATAAAGCACGGTATGATACGCTATATATGCAAACACTATTATGCATGCCAATTGCAGAGCACATGTGTCGCTAGCAGGACGCGGTCCAACCTCGTTCTTACTTTACCTTCTAACCCTCTCTCACACGAGTGCTATCTCCAGACGGGGTCTGTGAATTCCCTTCACCCCCGGAATACATCACCAGCATGTTAGTTTTACGTGCAACAATGTTCTGAGAAAACAGACATATTATTAACTGTACCCTTCTTTTGTCTCCTTTCCTAGTCCCAGGGAGGGCCTCAATGAAGGGTTGATCCTACGACACAATCCAGGTCGTATACTCGATTCCTCCAATCACTGAGGTATCGGTAGCAATTATATGAGCACTTTGGTCCTGATGAATTGCCTTAGAGGCATGAAACATGTCGACCACACTTCAATTGAGGGTTGAATGAGGCTTGATTACCTTATTCGTCACGCCTCAATACCCCTCATTTTTCCTTTTAATAAAGCAGTGAGCCATGCTATTAAAGCTTCGTCTAATGGACTCTACTGACTTTTTTTAAACTTCACTCGCGCTCACTATTGCACTTTTTTCTAGGCCCCTCACACTCATACACCCATTGGCAAAGGAATAAAAGAACTCCGCCAAAGTGCAGCACTCTGTGCTGCCCGACGGGCATTGCACCGCCAGCCTGCCGTAGGAGCAGGAAACCAATGATGACACTGGACGATCATCGGGTGGGATGACAACAGTCGTTCAACCGTTGACTTGTGTGAGGTATCCTTAATTCCGCAAAGGGTTTATCACATTCACTTTTTTTGTCACACTCATCTAGAGAGAGGTTAGATCTAGTCACTCAGTTGACTTATTCTGGGGAACTCTGTACAATTGTTGTTGATACCTACTACATAGGACATGTACATTGGACCCCGTTAAAAATTGTCCGCTTCTGTTCCCCCTTTTTGATATGATCACTCCAATCGAGTTGACTCATACATTTTTCCCAATCTTGATTTTATAGTGCCATTCAATTGTTCTACCACTCCAGATGCTTGTGGGCGATATGCACAGTGCAGTTTTTGCTTAATTTTGAATGCTTCACAAATTAGACCCATTATTTCGCTATTAAAATGTTTTCCTCTGTCAGATTCAATCGTTATTGGAAATCCGAACATTGGGATAAGCTCTCTAAGTAGAAGCTTAGCCACAGTGATGGTATCATTCTTACGTGTGGGGTAAGCTTCCACCCATTTTGAAAACAGGCAGACAATGACAAGTACATATTTTAGTCCACGAGAAGGGGGTAACTGAATGAAATCAATCTGCAATCGGATAAAAGGACCTTCTCCCTTTCCAATCTTTCCTGGCAATACCACTGTTCTCTTCCCTGGGTTCATTTGCTGACAAATCAGACACCTCTGGAAGAGTGCTACTGCTATGTTCCTGAATTTCGCATTAAACCATGTTCGTCTGAACAGACGTATCATAGCATCTCTTCCCAAATGTGAATCTCCATGAATAAACCTAGTCATAGGAGCAAGCAGATAGTTGGGTAACACTACTGTTTCGTGAAGGTAAACAATGACACCATCTTCAGCCCTTCTCTTACACCCTAATTTCCTCCACTCCTCCTTTTATTATGGTTCAGCTGCATTCTGCAATTCTCTCACTTCTTCCCATGTATCCACACCATCCAGTAACATAAGTTGGCAGCTGTTTCCGCCCACCTCAACCTTTTTATTTACAGCCATCTTGTATTTTGCACAATGTTGGGCTAACTGGTCAGCATATCGGTTACCAGCTGTCACTTTGTCATTGCCAGATTTGTGAGCAGCACACTTGATCAAAGCCACTTCTTTTGGCCACTGGATTGCTTCCAGTAAGTCTTTCACATATTGACCATTTCTGATAGGAGTGCCTGAGGAAGTCAGGAACTAGCTTTGCATCCATAATTGGCCATAGTCATGCACCACCCCGTAAACATACTGGCTGTCAGTGAATATGGTCACTTTCCAATTTTTCCCACATTTACAGGCCTTTGGCAGGGCAACCAATTCGGCAATTTGTGCAGACTTGACTCCAGGTAAATAGGATGCTTCCACTCGGCCTCCCAAGGTACACACTGCGTAGGCAGCGCTAAAACCTCCTTCCTCATGTCTCATGCAGAACCGTCAACAAACAGCTCATAGTCCGACTCAATCAAGGGCTCCTCTCTTATGTCGGGCCTGGGCTTTGTACTGTATTCAGTCAGATCAATGCAGTCATGCTCAACTTCCTCCTTGAGTTCTGCACTGTACGAATTTGGCAGTAGGGTTGCTAGGTTCAAAATGTTGCACCTAGCAATAGTTACATTTCCTGCACCTACAAGAATTCTCTCGTACTTAGTCAGCCAACTAGGTGTGAGGTAATGAGTTTTAGTCCTGGTTAGCAAGATTACAACTGCATCTGGAACATATACAGTTACAGGATGTCCCATAATGATGGATTCACTCTGCTCAAGACTCATGCAAGTTGCAGCTACTGCTTTCAGACATCCGGGTAATGTGGTGGCCACTGGGTCTAAAGTGGAAGAAAAAAATGCCACAGGTCGTCGCACTAATCCATGAATCTGAGTCAAAACTGAAAGTGCACAATTATCTTGTGTGTCACAAAATAGTGCAAAATCTTTCGAATAGTCAGGCATTCCCAATGCTTGAGCTATACACAGGCAGTTTTTCAAATTCACAACAGCAGTCATGCTTTCGTCATCCTATTCTACTGGGTCTTTCGCTCTCTTCTTCGTCATTTGTATCAGAGGTTTTGCAAGGACTGCGAATTCCACAATCCATTGCCTGCAATATCCTACGACTCCAAGAAACATTCTGACCTCTTTTCGTGTCTTTGGCAAATCCATGTTTTTAATTATTCTGATTCTCTCTGTGGTAACTCTCCTAACACCTCTCTCTATCTGATGTCTCAGATATTTCACTGAGGTAGCACAAAATTACAATTTCCCTGGGGACAATTTATGTCCTCCTTCACCCAGATGATTTAGTAGAGCAATGGTGGCGACAACACAATCTTTTCGTGATTTTGAGGCCACCAAAAGGTCATCTATGTACTGGACCAAGACTGACCGTCCAGGTGGTACTAACGACTCCAGACACTTTTTCAAAATCTGATTAAAGATTGAGGGGCTTTCTGTGTAACCATGAGGGAAATGATTCCAAACATAGACATGACTGTTGAATTCAAATGAGAAAAGAAATTTGCTATCTGGGTGCAATGGGATCGAAAAAAATGCATGGCATAGGTCTATGACAGTAAACCATCCAGCCCCCCCACGGTATTTGATATAGAATCACTGCAGGATTTGGCACAACTGGACAGCAAGGACAACAATCTTATAAACTTTTCTCAGGTCCTGTACTACTCTGTACTTACCGCTGGTTTCTTTATCCCAATTAAGGGGGAGTTACATGGACTTTTCATTACTTTTTCCAAGATTCCTGTTTCCAGCAACCGCTTTATTTCTACTGCAACTCCTGCCTTTATTTCTATATTCATTTTGTACGGTCGTGTGTTTGGGTAAACTGCGTCTTCTTTTATGGTTTCTTTTATTGGGTCAACATTTGCCATTAATCCTACATCCTTTCCTGTAAAGTCCCATACCTCTGGTTTTACCGTTTGTTGCAGTTCTTCTGGTAAGTCTTTTAGTCTCATCCTGGCAATGTCAGTCTCTGGTTTTGCCAACATTAGTTTGTAAATTCCATCTTCGTCTGGGGTCTGAATTTCAACGCTATTTGGAGTGCAAAAGATGGTGCAATTCATTTTGCACAACAAATCTCGTCCTAGCAGATTTACAGGGCTTGAGTCACAGACTACGAATCTATGCATTTCTTTAAAATTCCCCATTTTTACTTCCATTGGTTCTGTGACTGGGGTACTAATCTGTTTATTGGAAATGCCCACTACTTGGATCGCTTCTCCAGAGAGGGGTAGGTTTGGAATGTCTGTTGTTCTCACAGTAGAACGGGTAGCACCAGTGTCCAACAGAAAGGTGACATCATTTCCTTCAACCTTTCCTTCAATGTATGGCCCTGACTGGTCTACCGGCAAGGAGGCGCCAAGCACGCACTCCTCGTCCTCCCCCCTCAGGCACTGTCAGTAAGGTTCTTCACAAAAGAATGTGTCATTCAAAAGAAATTGTGAGGTTGATGCATCTCTTTTTTCCCTTCCTTCCCAATTCTGGTCTCTACATTCTGTTGTGCTTTGCTGCTATAATTTGGCATAGGTGCCGGGGGGTATCTGATTCTGTATTACCTGCTGCTGGGTCTTCCGTGGCACCTCAGGCTGCGTCTGTGGATTTAAATCATTATTTTCCACATTACCACTCTGAACAGCCTTACACTCGTCTTTCCAGTGCCCCAACTTGCCACATCCGTGACAAAGGAACTTGTTTTTCGCATCTTCCCTATTGAATTTTCCCCTGGGCCTACCCCCACTTCCATCACCCTTACCCTGATTAGTAGTCATCTGATTCAGCTGTTGTTCTTGGTGCCCTGCTAATTTTACTTGTGCCCACATAACCTTTTCTTTCAATTCATTCCGTTTGTTTTTTAGCTTATCTTCACAATATTTTGCATATTTCAGGACCTCATCTATGGGCTTAGCTTGCCAACAAATGTTATTGTCTTTAATCCATTAGGAAATTTCTAGTCTCAATCCTAGCATAAATTGATAAATAAAATGTGTCATGTCCTTTATGTCAATGTTGTCTAATCCACTGTATTGTTTAACCCCTTCGCTGCAGCGGCTATTCCGCCGCAGCGCTAAGGAGGTGGGGCAGCCGCGCGGCGGTTCCGTGCTTGTGACGGAACCGCTCCATCACGGCTCGCGGGTGAGCTGTGCTTGTGACGGAATGGTTCCGTCACGAACCCGCCGGCCCATTAATTCGTCAGCGCAGGCGGGGAATTCGCGCCGCTCAGGCGCGGCGAGCGGGCCGTGACGGAATCGTTCCGTCACAAGCACAGCTCACCCAAGGCTTGTGACGGAATGGTTCCGTCACAAGCATGCAAGGGGTTAAAGGTCTGTAGTAGACGTTCATAATATGAATGCACTGATTCGTCTTTATTCTGAGTGGTTCTATCTATTTTCATCCAATCTGTCTCTTTTGCAGGCACCTTTCCTTTCAGGTAAAGTATTACCTGATTATATTTCTTCATTACATCCTCAGAAGGTGCTCCTGTCTTCGGGTCTCTTGGGTACTCCTCACTGGGCCAAACAACAGCTACTTTACATTCTGTCCACAAATCTACGGGAACTACAATGTCGAATAAGCCATCTAAGTCTTTCAAAAGACCTTTACAAATCTCTCGACCTGTCTGTACCATTCTACGGGTTATTCTCGAAGTTTTGGGAAATCATTTGTAAATGACAAAATATCCTGTCTGGACCATGGAACATGCACATAGCCTCCACCTGGTACCTCTCGCATGGGATGTTATGTTATGTTATGTTAAAATATTTATTTAGCGTAACGTACACCGGCTAGGTTTCTTGGCGCTTTGGAGACAACACTCTATGTTACTGGAAAGGAAATCAAATAGAAAAGGCCTGACGAAACAGCCATGTTTTCAGCTCTTTTCTAAACTGGAGATGAGAGTGAGTGGAGCATAATGAGAGGGGGAGGGAATTCAATGTTTGGGGGGCCAATGTGGAAAACCGGGTTCCGCCATGTTTAAGAAGCTTGTATCTCGGGGCGATCAGAAGATGTTGACAAGATGAGCTGAGAGTACGGGTGGGGGAATATTTCCTTATCTTTTTAGAAATGAACTTAGGACCTTCACCTAGTAGTGCCTTGTGTACGATGCAGCCTAACTTAAAGACGCTGCGCTGTTCTACAGGGAGCCAGTGCAGTTGTTTAAGTAGTGGCTTTACGTGCTGAGGGGCCGGGAGCTGAAAGATGAGTCTTGCCGCATGATTCTGTATTAATTGAAGGCGTTATAATTGGTATGCCGGGATTCCTACATAGAGTGAATTGGCGTAGTCGAGTCGCGAGATGATGAGTGCGAATACGACCAAAGTTAAAGCCTCCGTTGAGAGGAAACGTTTTTTTATTTTATTTTCCGTAGCATGAGAAAGCAGACCGAGACCGCTGAGCTAATATGGGATTTCATCGACAGGTCCTTGCTAATCTTAATCCCTAGGCTTTTTGTCGAGGATGCAGGATCAGGCGGAGGGCCCAGTGATGAAGGCCAGTAATTGGTGTTCCAGGGGTTCATCGTTCCACCTGTCAGAATTAGCTCTGTTTTGTCTGGGTTCAATTTTAGTTGATTGATGTTCATCCACTTACTGATGTAGGTCATTATGGCCTGCAAATTTAGTTCAAAATGACTCGTGGGTTGGATGTTAACACCTTGAATGCTACAGCAATTCATCCCGGATGCTGACCTCCCTTGAATCCCATTGTTCATGACGAACTCAGCTCGTCATGAGCACACGAGCAGTGTACAGCATGACGAGCTGAGCTCGTCATGAGCATGGAAGGGGTTAAAGATTAATTGCAGATCGTCTGCGTAGTTGAACATCAAGACATCCATATCCTTCAGTGCAGTGATCAAAGGCTGCATGTACAGGTTGAACAGGAGGGGGGATAGCGAGGAGCCTTGTGGGACACCACAGGTGAGGCGGCCTTTTATTGAGCAAAAGTTACTCAGACGGACAAATTGATATCTGTCCGTCAGGAAAGAATGTAACCAGCTTAGGGCCTGGCCCCCAAATGCCCGAGCTGCGGACATGGTCGATCAGAATGTTATGATCGAACGTGTCAAATGCAGGGGACAGATCAAGGAGGATCTGTCAGGTCCAACGGTCCTCAGGATCTCACGATGCTCTATTGGGTCCACCTCTCGACAGCCCCTGGGTCTGAATGGGAACAGACGCACAGGAATGATCGAGCGAGGGATTAACAGGAAGGTAAGGGTGGGAACTGCGGGGAAGGGAAGCTGAAACGAGAACAAGGCACCATGAGACAAGCACAGACTAAAGATGCAATGTAATGCGCAAAACAACTTGTTGCCCCTCCTTTGTGTGAATTGACTGAGTTATACCTGGTAGGAATAAGTGGTTGGCTTTGCCTGGCAATCATAAAAGGTTGAATAGGATGTTATGCCTAGAACACAAGAACCTATGGTCAGTATCTAACTCAGCAAGATCAATAATACATTACAGATTGCACATTACTACATACCAACAAAGATGTAGAATGGGGCTTCAACAGGGGTCAGTATGGAAGTTAGCCTGCCAGGCGAAGCTCATAAGCCCCTGTTGTCAGAGAGGAGAAAAGCGGAAACAACAGTTATTGTCTTCACTCCCTAATGTGATTGCCCGGTTAAATCACCTGACAACACACTCTGCTGAACACAAGAAGTAATATCAAAGTCCTGATTCCTGAAGTAATAAAGGTACACCAATGACGCTAAACCAACAATGTCATCCGTTTGGCTGGTGAACCACAGAATATGCACCTTTGGAATACAATGTCTCAATGCAGGTAAGTTCGTTTGCACCCCTCAAGCACAAAGCAAATGCATAGGACGTAAGAAAGATCAATAGCCCTGGAAATCTGAATCCAGATTGAACCCAGAACACGGAATGGCAGTTCACAGAAAACAGTGTTCCCAATAATATCCTTGGACCTTCTCACACTGTAAACACTGCCTGGATACCGGCATCTCACTAGCCAGTGAGACGCTAGAGCCTCAGCCGAGAACTCCACTGAACAGGGAAGCGCCAGCCGACGCCACCCCTAGTCAGAAGCGGAAGGCTTCTATTGTACTCACCAGCCGGTAAAGTACGCTCGCAAAGGATACGCAGGAACTCCACGGAAAAGGGAAGCGCCAGCCGACGCCACCCCTAGTCAGAAGCGGAAGGCTTCTATTGTACTCACCAGCCGGTAGAGTACACACGTAAAGGATACGCTGGAAACTCACGATCTCACCCAGATCAGGATCGGAACCAGAATCAACGGCGGCGTCTTCGGTTTCTTCTCTGGTAATGTTCTCTGCGCGTGTGACGTCATAACACGGGCGTCGCGCGCGTAGGACCTGGAATCATGGGAAATGTAGTTTATAGGTGTTAGATCGCGTCTCAAGGCAGGGTTCGCGCCTAACCTCCGCTATGAGATCTGACAGTACATCCCTCTCCCGAAGAACACTGACAGAGACATGGTTTGGTTGGAAAGCGTTGATGAAACATCCTCACAAATCGGGGTGCATGGACATTGGAGGCAGGCTCCCAGGAGTTTTCTTCATTACCATAACCCTTCCATGCAACTAGATACCACAATCTGGTGCGGTATATCTTAGAGTCCACGATACCTCTCACCTCATAGTTTTCGTCGTTATCCACAGCGATCTCAGCCTGCACCATTTTTCTGTGCATTCTCGCGGGTTTCACCAAAGACACATGAAAGGCAGGATGAATGCGTAAGGAGGATGGCAGAGCCAGTTTAACCACCACAGGATTGATGAGCTTAATGATTTTGTACGGGCCTATATATTTGGGATTGAACACACTATAACGCTTAAAGCGTATGTTTTTGGTGGACAACCAAACGTAATCACCCACTGTGTACACGGGCCCCGCTCGTCTGTGCTTATCCTCATAGGCCTTGTACCTCGCTTTGGACTGCCTTAACTGGCTCTTGACATGCTGCCATGTCGTATGAATGCTCTGTAACCTATCTTGTACCTCTGGGACATGGGTGTTTGGTGCAGGATGGTGAAATGGCAAGAAATTAGGATGGAAACCATAGTTGCAGTAAAACGGCGCGGTCTTGGTGGAGCCATGTACCGCGCTGTTATACGCTATTTCAGCTAGCCATAATCTATCAACCCAGTCTTCCTTGGTGACCTCAACATAGCATCTCAAATACTGCTTCAGAGTTTGATTAACCCTTTCGGTCTGCCCATCAGTCTGGGGATGGAAACTGGTGGAGGTACTAGATGCAATTCCTAAGGCTGTACACCAGGTCTTCCAAAATCGTGCTGTGAACTGGCTGCCTCTATCTGATATTATCACTCGGGGCAACCCATGTAGCCGTACTATGTTGATAAGAATAAGTCTGGCTAACCCACTAGCTGAAGGAACTTGTTTACAAGCGATGAAATGAGCCATCTTAGTTAAATAGTCAACTACCACCAAAATTGCAGTACACCCCTGATCTATAGGCATGCCCACTACAAAATCCATGGAAATGTTTTCCCAAGGTAACTCGGGAGTGGGAAGGGGTTGTAGCAAACCAGCCTGTCTAGAGTGTTGCGCCTTCATTTGACTGCAGATAGGACATTCAGCCACCCACTCAGCCACGTCCTTCCTAATATTAGGCCACCAGAACTGTCTTAAAATCCTCTCCAAGGTTTTACCGAAACCATTATGGCCAGCGCACGGCGTACTATGGCACCACTGGAACACCTGTTTTCTTAAGGATTGGATGGGCAACAGCAGCTGTCTCTGTCTCATTGGAAGACCCTGAACCATCTTCCACTCGTTGTGTTCACTCAACCATTTCTTCCATGCTTCATTCTGAATGTTTCTGTTTACGCTTCTGAGGAACATTTGGGTACAGGTGACTCCGATCACCTTTTTTGGGTCTATTATGGATTCCTCCTTGGCGTTGCTCTGCTCTGTTTTGGTGAACTGTCTTGATAAAGCGTCCGCCTTTCTGTTATCCTTTCCTGGTCGGAATGTGACGATGAAGTCGAAGTCTGCAAAATGCATCATCCAGCGCATCTGTCTAGGGGTTAAATGACGGGCAGCAGTCATGTATTGCAAGTTACGATGGTCTGTAAACACAGTTACTACATGTCTTGCTCCCATTAAATGATGTCTCCATTCCAGGAAGGCAGTTCTTATAGCCAACAGTTCCTTTTCAGCAATCACATAATTCTGCTCCGCTGAATTTAGGGTACGAGAGAGGTAAGCAACAGGATGTAACTGGCCCGTTTCAGAGTGACGTTGGGACAATACTGCTCCTACCGCTGTGTCAGAAGCATCTGCTTCAACGATAAAAGGTTTGCCAGGATCCGCGTGCACCAGCACTGGGGCAGAAACAAAAGCTTTCTTGAGGTCATCGAACCCTTTCTGGGCCTCCTCCGTCCATTCGAATGGCACCTTCTTTCTTAATAACCTTGTCATTGGGGAGGCCAGTGCTGAGAAATTTTCAATGAACCTGCGATAGAAATTCGCGAATCCGATAAAACATTGAATGTCCCTTACGGACTTAGGTATGGGCCAGTTCTTTACCGCTAGGATCTTTCTTTCAGACATTTCCTGCCCATGTGGAGTGAGCACCACCCCTAGAAACTCCACTGACGTAGAATGAAATTCGCACTTGCTGAGTTTGCAGTAGAGTTGGTGTTCCAATAGAGTTTTCAATACTGTCTTTACATGTTCCACATGTTGTTCGGTGTTGTCGGAGTAAATCAGGATGTCGTCTATGTAAACCACAACGAAATGGTCTAAATATCTTTTGAGTACATCGTCTAGGAAAAATTGGAAGGCGGCCGGCGCATTGCAGAGCCCGAAGGGCATCACCAGATATTCGTAAAGGCCAAAGCGGGTCTTGATGGCCGTCTTCCACTCATCGCCTGAACGCATCCGAACCAGGTGATAAGCCCCCTTGAGATCCAATCTCGTGAAAATCACCGCATTTTTAACTTGTTCTAATAGTACATTGATGAGTGGCAGAGGATATTTATTTTTGACTGTAATGGCATTCAGAGCCCTATAGTCCGCACAAGCGCGAAGTTCTCCATTAGCCTTCGGAATAAAAAACAACGGGGAGGCTGCTGGGGATTTAGATTCTCGAATAAAACCGATCTTCAGGAGCTTGTCTAAGTACTCACGGAGATGTAGGGTTTCCGGCTCAGTAAGTGCATACACACGCCCTGCTGGGATCTTCGCGCCTGGAATCAGTTCTATTTGGCAGTCATACGACCGATGTGGTGGTAATGATTCCGCCTTCCTTTCGCTGAATACCTCCGCCAATTCGCGATACTCGAATGGTAATTCTACATTTTGTTCCGCCGCGGTAGCGATGTGATGTATTCCAGCTAAACCATAAGCTGGTCCTGATTTCACAGAGAAACAGTTTTGATGACAATACTCTGATGCGAAATGTATGGTTTGGTTTTCCCAATCTATGGTGGGGTTGTGTTTACGCAACCATGGAAGACCCAGAATCATTCCATACTGAGGTGCATGAATGATGTTAAAGCATACTTCTTCCTGATGCTCAGCATCCATTGTCATGCTAAGCTCTCGGGTTTGCAGTCGAATAGGACCTGAATCCAACTTTCTGCCATCCACTGCATATACTGCCTCAGGTATCTCTTTATCTACCAGAGCTAAGCCTAACCCTATGGCCTTGGCATGATCCATGAAGCACCCGGTGGCTCCCGAATCCAACATGGCCTTTATGTTTAGTGTCTTCCTTTGTACTTCCAGCCTCACATCCACAAAAAATTGCATACCGTCCTGTCTCTCCGTTCCGTCCAATGAAGGGATGATGAATGTACTTGAAGGTCTCCCTTCCTCCACCTTCAAGCATTCTCGTTTCCCGACTCCTTTTCAGCTGCCACCACCGACACCTTTTTGTAATTGGTTCTGGTTTTGTTTCTGTTAGGGCATTCCCTAATGAAGTGTCCCTTTCTACCGCAATACAGGCATAAGCCTTTCTTTCTTCGGTATTCTCTTTCTTCCGTGGTTAATGGTGACCTCACTGCTCCTATTTCCATGGGTTCTGGTGTAGACTGGCTTGCCCCTTCTGACCCCCTGGGACTTTCATATCTTGGGGTTAACCGATCCTTTCTACGATTGTCACCCTTACGGTCACTCAGACGATGATCTAATCTCAGGACTAGGCTGATCATGTCTTCACATGTGGTAGGCTGAGGATCGATTTGGGCAAGTACATCCTTCATTTCGTCAGTGAGGCCATTATAAAATATTGCATGTCTTTTTTCTTCCGGCCAATCCGTTTCCGCGATAAGCCTTCGGAAATCGTTGAGATAGGTTATCAGGTCTCTAGTACCTTGTTTTAGTCCTAACAACTCCCTATCTGCTGTTAGTGTGGCTGACCTGCGATTGAATGTTTTTTCAAACTCCGCCTTAAAAGCCTCCCAGTCCCTTAACAAAGGATCATCCTTTTTTACCAGTGGCACAGCCCATTGTGCAGCATCCCCTGCTAAATATGAGAGTAGATAAGCTACTCTAGCGTGATTGGTGTTGAATACTTTGGGTTTGCAGGAAAAGTGCAATAACACCTGTGTAAGAAACACCTGCACTTTGCTGCTGTCCCCATGGAAACGTTCTGGAGGGGCTAGGGGGATCGGAGTGGGAACTTCCACTACTACAGAGGAGGCCTGCTGAGTACCCGCACTAAATGGGTTACGACTCAACCTATCCACTTGAGCCTGCAAAGCAGCAGTCTCAGCCCTTGATGCCTGCAACTCTGTTTGGACCAGCGCTAGGGCTGCTAAAATATCCTCGTTTGTGGACATGGTATCGTGAAATCGGGAGGACAATATGTCTTGGGCCGTTGATTCTGTCAGGTCCAACGGTCCTCAGGATCTCACGATGCTCTATTGGGTCCACCTCTCGACAGCCCCTGGGTCTGAATGGGAACAGACGCACAGGAATGATCGAGCGAGGGATTAACAGGAAGGTAAGGGTGGGAACTGCGGGGAAGGGAAGCTGAAACGAGAACAAGGCACCATGAGACAAGCACAGACTAAAGATGCAATGTAATGCGCAAAACAACTTGTTGCCCCTCCTTTGTGTGAATTGACTGAGTTATACCTGGTAGGAATAAGTGGTTGGCTTTGCCTGGCAATCATAAAAGGTTGAATAGGATGTTATGCCTAGAACACAAGAACCTATGGTCAGTATCTAACTCAGCAAGATCAATAATACATTACAGATTGCACATTACTACATACCAACAAAGATGTAGAATGGGGCTTCAACAGGGGTCAGTATGGAAGTTAGCCTGCCAGGCGAAGCTCATAAGCCCCTGTTGTCAGAGAGGAGAAAAGCGGAAACAACAGTTATTGTCTTCACTCCCTAATGTGATTGCCCGGTTAAATCACCTGACAACACACTCTGCTGAACACAAGAAGTAATATCAAAGTCCTGATTCCTGAAGTAATAAAGGTACACCAATGACGCTAAACCAACAATGTCATCCGTTTGGCTGGTGAACCACAGAATATGCACCTTTGGAATACAATGTCTCAATGCAGGTAAGTTCGTTTGCACCCCTCAAGCACAAAGCAAATGCATAGGACGTAAGAAAGATCAATAGCCCTGGAAATCTGAATCCAGATTGAACCCAGAACACGGAATGGCAGTTCACAGAAAACAGTGTTCCCAATAATATCCTTGGACCTTCTCACACTGTAAACACTGCCTGGATACCGGCATCTCACTAGCCAGTGAGACGCTAGAGCCTCAGCCGAGAACTCCACTGAACAGGGAAGCGCCAGCCGACGCCACCCCTAGTCAGAAGCGGAAGGCTTCTATTGTACTCACCAGCCGGTAAAGTACGCTCGCAAAGGATACGCAGGAACTCCACGGAAAAGGGAAGCGCCAGCCGACGCCACCCCTAGTCAGAAGCGGAAGGCTTCTATTGTACTCACCAGCCGGTAGAGTACACACGTAAAGGATACGCTGGAAACTCACGATCTCACCCAGATCAGGATCGGAACCAGAATCAACGGCGGCGTCTTCGGTTTCTTCTCTGGTAATGTTCTCTGCGCGTGTGACGTCATAACACGGGCGTCGCGCGCGTAGGACCTGGAATCATGGGAAATGTAGTTTATAGGTGTTAGATCGCGTCTCAAGGCAGGGTTCGCGCCTAACCTCCGCTATGAGATCTGACAGGATCAGGGCTTGGGGGGAATCAAGGTCAGCTCCAGCTCGTCCATGACGGTCAAGATGACAGTTTCGGTCGAGTGGGCCGGCCTAAAACCAGCCTGATGGGGATCCAAATAGCAAGACTCCTCGACAAAAGAGCTCAGATATCCTGCCACGTGCGCCTCCAGGATCTTACTAAGATAGGGTAGTAGGGATATGGGGCGTTAGTTGCTCAACACTAAAGGGTTGGCACCAGGTTTCTTTAGAATGGCAAGGATCTCGGCATTTTTGAAAGAGTTGGGGACTGTGCCGCTATGAAGTGAGGTGTTCAAGAGAGATAGGGGGGGATCGGGGCAAGCACTAAAAGCTTCTCGTAGTATGTTGGGTGGGCCGCTGTCAAGAGGAGAACCAGATTTAACTTTGAGCTGCAGATTAGAGAAGGATTCACGAGTGATAGGAGTGAAGCAGTTGAAAGTGTATGGGTGGTGGCAGGGAGAGGCAGGAGAGGTAGGAAAATTAGAGGCTGGGAGACTGGCTTTTATCGTGACAATTGTTTCAAAGAAGTAGTGGTTTAATGGGTCGCAGTGTTCCTGAGAGTGCACGGGTTGCGTCGAGACCCTCTCAAGGCCTGTCAATTCATCTACGATTGAAATGATCTCTCGAGTTTTATTGGCAGAATTTAACATTTTCTGCGTTATAAACTCAGTTTTACAAGAGATGATAGTAGTTTTGTATTCCTTAAAGAGAGACAGATAGATTAATTTTAGCTCCGGTTAGTAGTGCCTTTTCCATTTACGCTCAGCTTGTCGGAGACTTAATTTGAGTTTTTTTAAGGTAGGGGAAAACCATTGTTGCGCGTTATGTGGTCTGCGGGTTTTGATGTTTTTAAAGGGGGCGACTTTCACACTGGCCGATTCCAGCTAGGTGGTGAGATTTTTGGACTGAGTGCTGAGAGGGGATTCGGATGTCGAAGGAGCTGTGTTAATTAAAATAGTTTTTAAAGACTCAAGACAGGCATGACCCCAGTTCCTGGCTAGCATGCTGTTGGATTTGGTAGTTGGGGCCACCACGGTGTTCGAGATCGAACAGGTTATTAAACTGTGATCTGACCAGGTACAAGGCTGAATTAGAGGTTTTGTGATATCTAGATTTGATGTCCATACTTGGTCTAAGGTATGGCCTTTATTGTGCGTAGCTGCACGTACGTGCTGAGTGCAATTTAGGCACGTCAGAGTTTCTGTGAATTTTTGGGAGGATGAACTCTCTTTTATATCGGCCGTCCAGTAATTAAAATCACCGACTATTAGTACTCTTGAGTGATTAATCACCATTTGGGCAATTAAGTCACCAAAGTCCCGCGGAAAAGAAGGCATGTGTAGAGGTGGTCGATAGACAACTATACAGGCAAGGGAGGAGAATTGGGCTTCTAATTTAATTGTAAGGATTTCTGTGTGCGCTTTTTGAGTAGTAGTCAACATGGTGAATTGAAGATTTTTCTACCTTTTCTGCTTCTTTTAAAACATATTCTGAAGTCATTTGTCTTGATCGAATTTCTTTCTTTTTCTTTGCCCATCTTGCTTTCCATTTTTCTAATTCTCCCCATTTTTGCATTAAATTCATCAGCTCTCTTATCTGCACTTTTTTCCTGACACATTCATGTTTTCTAAATCTTTGTCAGAGAATTCTACTCGGTAGGGTTTCTGCAATACTTTAGATTTACCAATGTCGATTCCCATGCTAGTTGCAGAGTCCATTAATTTCTCATGAAACACCTTTGTATTTCTAGTGATGCTTTTGCAAATAAACAGTAATTCATCTTCACTAAGGGCATTTAATCTCTCCATTCCCACATTCCCTGCCATTGTTTCTTCTATTTCAATCCTTAATTTATATATATCTAATGGCCTGGGCTGTGTCTTTGGTCTCTCTATTTCTCGGGTCCATTTTGTCTATCTCTTCAGGAGTTACCACAGTGGCACTTCTTGTACCTGAGGAAGTCTCCATCTGTACTTCTCTCGAAGTTAAAGGAGTGGTTTTCCTCATCGAACCACCTTCAGGCTCCGTTATTGGTAAATCCATTAAGGATATCACTGATTCACACTCACTTGCCTGATCATCTACAATCAGTGGCTCTTTTCTTGGCTGTAATACTGATGCAGTTATAACAGGAGCTTTTGGACTAGCTTGTTTATCTCCGTACAAAGGAACAACTGGGCCAATAGTTACTGGAATTGTCAAAGCCTCAGGACTTGTATTTAATTGGGAGATTTTCTGAATTAATTCACTTCTCTGTTTATTTAAAGCTTCTCTTTCCCTTTCTTGTAATACCCTTTCGATGGAGGTCTCATGTATCACTTGCGGAATTAAAGGTGGGGCTTTAAAGACGGGACAGTTGCGTTCGATGTGCTTGACTCCTTATTATAAGGTGGTCTAAAGAATGGGTTGTTCGGATTTACTATTCTCGTTTCTTCGTTATAGGGTGGTGGATTTTTCATTAATAAATCCTCCAGGTAATCATCATCTGAATCACCACTAGTCATCAAATGTTTCGTTTTCTCAGTCCTTTTCCCTCCTGAGGAAATCAACACTCCTTCTCAGGGGTCTTGCTGATAACAAAAGTTGACACAGAAGCTGCAATATCAAAGAAACATTTATTAAACTCACATGAGTTGAGGCTGCGTCAAACAGAAGCTGTGGCAACTGAATGAGGCAGTCTGCAGAATACAGAAACCTGGGGCTTTTTATGTGTTTTAGAATTACATAGTAAGCATAAATGCATGGGGCAGTCCTGGCTCATGCGAGCACACAAAAATGCCTAATATGGACATACAAGTTCTCTTTGTTCAACCAAGTGGGAGGAGCTAACAGTTTTCAGAACGTAGTAAACACATTCCTATCTGAAACTAATCAGTAACAGCTGCAGACCCTACCGGGCATTTCTGAGCATGCGTTAAAGTGGAGGAGGCTAAAAATATCCTGTTACTGGGCAGACTTCAAGCGCAGCTAACAGGAAGGTAGAACAAAGCACATGGTGAGCACATGGCAGCACATGGCAGACAAAATGGCTGCCAGAAAGACAAAATGGCTTCTGCTAATGCTAACCCATTGATGCTAATTTACAACACTCCCACAGGCTCCTCTACTGTTAGTACTGGGTAAAGCCCTTCCACTAACATATTCTGTCTCCATTGTTTCATTTGTTTCTCTTTAGAATCTCGTGGAAGTTTTGGGTAAAATTTGCTCAGTCCTTTATCAATTCTGTGTCTGTCTCGCTCGAAAGCCTCAATCTCCCATTCTTCTAATGCCTCATATTGCGTTAATCTAGGTCTGCGATGTAAATCGTTCATTCGGGTCCTTAATAGGGGTGGGCGGCCAGCTACGCTCCGTGCACGGAGTGTGCGTAGTGCCGCCTACTCTGCATTTTACGGAGCGGGCGTAGCCAGGCGGCACTACGCACGCTCCGCAGACGGAGCGTAGCTGGCCGCCACCCGCCTCCCTCCCGCCCTCCCTAAATACTTTACATTAAAGGAATCAAATAATTTAAAACGCACTTACCTTGCCCGCCGCTGCCCGCCGCGTTCCCGGGGCTCGCTATCTTCCGTCTTCCGTCTTCTTTACTAATGCGCATGCGCGGCCGCCCGCGCATGCGCATTAGTAAATAAGACGGAAGACGGAAGATAGCGAGCCCCGGGGACGCGGCGGGCAGCGGCGGGCAAGGTAAGTGCGTTTTAAATTATTTGATTCCTTTAATTTAAAGTATTTAGGGAGGGCGGGTGGCGTGGCTGGCGGCCAGTGGTGTTTGCGGAGTGGGGCTACGCGGAGTGCGGAGGTGGGCGTAGTTTCTCGCCCACTTCGCGTAGCTCCGCGAAGCCCCACTCCGCCAACTCCGCCCAGGGTTAGTCCTTAAATTAAACAAAATTCTTCAATTAAAGGTGCCTTCTAAGGGAAATGCCAGAATTCCATCTTCTTTTGTGTATTACACCCAGTTTCTAACCATACACAAGAATGATATCCCCTGTCAAACATCATGAAGGATGCAGGAGTATTCGGGGGTGGAATAATGACTCCTTCTCTAGTTTTAATGGGCTTGTCTTTTTTAAAGTAATTTCTAAGTTTGTCGACAAGTGACATTTTTCTCTTACTTACGTACATATTGTAAGGTCTGCCTCTTAACATCTGATCCTTAGCAAACCCTAAGTATCTGGGATCAGGTCGAGTTTCTGGATGACTTGGATACCACATATACCTCGTAAATTCAAAATGCACGAAAAATGCTTATTTTCTGTTTACTAAATGTTTCCAATGCTAGCACGTCTTTTATTTTTTAACAACCAACCAACACTGTGATTTCAAATAGTTTCAACCAAAGGGTGCGTGGCCTTTCCTGTGAGATGAGTTCCCACGCTCCTGTGCTCACCCCTCCTTTACAATGCTATCTCAGCTACATGCCCGCTGTCTCAACCAATACCAGCGCAGCTCTGAGTAACGTCAGTGCAGCTCCGCGACTGACTCCCTCCTTCACAAGGTATTTTGAAAATTCAGTTCTTTCGAATTTTGAAGTGCAAATCTTATTATTTAACAACGGAAACACATTCGCCACTATACCCGAGTGACTAGACAGGAAAGAAATATTTCACTGCAAGTAAAACCCTTCCGTTTACTTTTCATATACTACGAGTAGAACCTTTCCGCCTACCCTTCACACACGCATTAGAGAACCTGCTACTCCTCTAGATTCATCCCCTCCGGGATATATACTGAGGCCAAAGTTTCACCAGCGAACCCCTTTGCTATCAATCAAGCTCAGACGAACCTGCTACTTCTTCCGTGTGACCCTTACTAGGTTATATCACAACAAAAGTTTTGCTAGCGAACTCCTTGCTACCATTTATTCACACTATCATACAGAAAAACCCTAAATAGTGCTTCTGGTTCTGCCCAACCATGCACTAACTTCCTCTGGTAAGTGACCTCAACACGAGGTGGCTTCTACCCATCACATGCTATACTGCCCCCTTGGATTCCAGAAAACACATATAACAGGTGCGAACAATTTTGGTTAATACATTTAATATAGCAGCATCAAATAAACATTTCAATAATACCACATTTGATCGATCAGTGAAAAATGAATTTTAACCTACTAACTAGTTGACTACCTAACTTTAACTAATCCCTAACCATACTACTGCTACCAGGAAATTATACTGATAGAGCGCGCAGGTCACCCAACTAGGATTTTTACCATTACTCACCTGGCCCATGATTCCAAATGGTATACTTTAACATTTATTTAGGTAACTCTACTACCAGTATATTTTAATTTCAATCTCTAATTCCTATACCAGTAATTTACAAATCCTTGTCATTAGATACCTAAACATGATGAATCAGGGAGTTGAATTAAAAGAAAGGCATAACATTTGTATTTATATAATAACCACAGACTCAGGGTGGGTTCAAACTCTTTATCTAATCATCATCATCAAAAGTCATAAGCCACAGGTTAAATTCAATCAAACTATCAATAACCAAGATCAAAAACAGTGTATAGCTATGTAAAAGATAGATTATGCCAACCATTTAGCAAACTTGAAATAAAGGGAAGGTAGAAACAAGGAACACGCTAAATTTAGTGAAACAGACTTTCGCAACTTGATTAAAGGAGGGTAAAGAAAGGGAACACACTAAACCCAAGAACTTTCGTAATTCATTGGCAGTTTAAAAGGAGAACACAACTTATGCAATTCGATTATTCAAAATTTAGCTTAATAACTATAGGGAAGGTAAGATTTGGAACATACTATAGACTCAGCTTATCTCAATAAAGGGAGGGTGAGAAAAAAGGAACATAAACTATTATAGAAACATTTAGCATTGACTAAAGGTGGGTTGAAAATTGGAACACGCTTATAGACAGTAATACATGAAAATTTCATTTTTCAAGGGACGGGAAAGAAAAGGAACATATGCAATCAAAAGCTTTGCAAAATCAGGGAAGGTAAGAAAAGGGATGCAAGTTATGTGACAAATCTTCCACACAGACTTATATTTACCTAGAATAGTGTGAAGAATAAACCCGGCCACCGGTCAGTTGGAAAAGACAGGAGGAACCCCAAAGACTTCAGTGCCAGTAGGCAAGCAGGTGCAGCTCAAGGAAAATCAGGACAGGATAACCCCAGAATTTGGATCAGGACCGGACCACCGAAGGTTAAGACCAGCACCCGCAGTTTCGGTTGCAATGCCTCCGCTACTCCCTCTCTGCAAGGAATCTGCTAAAATCCCGATTGGGTTATAACTTTTATCAGCAAAGTGCTTCGCCAGCACTTTCACTTCCCAAAACCCCGATTGGGTTCTCGAACCTCCCAACAGAGTGCTCCGCAGCTCTCTGCTTTCAGTCACCTATTGAGTGCGTTGGATCAGTGACAGGTCAGCTATTCAGACAAGTTGGACAATTTCTCTAGCTAAACCTACGCTAATTATACGGTTTTCAGGTCAGTGTACCACCCCCCCAATGTTGCAAATGTAAGAATCCCCAATTTTGATTGGACAAAGGAGGAGGAGAGGTGATCACACCACCTACATTTTATACTTTCTCTGTCTCTTTATTCAAATTCCGTCTACGCCCCTTAAATTTCAGGTTCTCATGGCATCTTCAGTCCTCCAAACAATGGATGTTCTATTTACGAATACAATGTATTTGTGTAGAGTTAATTAGTGCAGCTTCCCAGGAACATCTTCTAGTCAGTCAGCTCCTTGGCAATAGTCCTAAGGTCACTGCTCCGGAGACTTGCGATTCTCGCGCAGTCGCAGTTTCAACAAAGATGGAGTACAGCATTACACCACAGGCCAAGTTTCACAGTGTAACATGAAATGAAACAGAAATAGTTTTAGAGTACAGAGTAAATAATTATACTGTATACCATGAATTTCTACACTCTACTCATTACTTTATAATACACTATAGCATTAGGATTAAGCAGAACGAACAACTTAGCAAAAGTAGCAATGCAAGCCTCTCACATGTGAGACCACAGAACAACCATTTTAGCACTAGTGCGCAGATGCGAAAGGGTTCCCTCCAAAGCTGCGAGTACGTCATGTCACGTGGGTATGACAGACGCATGCGCAGTAGAAATTCTCGCGTGGCAGCAGCCCTATTAGATGCAAGCGTATTAGGATTAGAAAACACATAAGCAAGCTTCTCTCTGATTCCCCATGTAAGTGTAAGATGTTGCAAATTAGTAAGACAAACTGGTTGGTTATTTCGTTATTTGTTATTCGAGGTTCATGAGTACGAGCAAGTCGCTTCGTATGCGAATCCTTGCTCCATCAATATCACCAAGTGGTTCACAGCCTTTGAGAGGGCTTGTGAAGCCAGAAGAGTAAAGAAAACTCACTGGGCGGCACTCCTATGGGAATTGTTCTCTGGTAAGTTCAGAAACAGACTTCTGACCGTTAGTGGGGGAAGAAGCAGAGTCCTATGAATTCATGAAGGGCACCCTGATTGAGGAATTCAAAATCACCACTAAGGAGTATAGATTTATATTCATGGGGGCTCAGAAAATCCAGAGTCATCCCTGGGTGGAATTTGTAGACTACTCAGAGAAAACACTAGGTGGCTGATTGACTGGAAGTAAAGTGCAAGATTATTATGGTCTTTATAATTTGTTTATGAAAGAACACATATTAAGTAATTGCATTGATGAAAAGTTGTATCATTATCTTGTAAACCTAGGTCCAATTTTTCCCCAAGAATTGGGAAAAAAGGCAGACCACTGGGTCAAGACAAGGGTGACCATGACATCCACTGGGGGTAACCAAAAGAAAGGGGTTACAAAACCTCCCCAGAGGAAAGACAGTGACCATTCTAAAGATAAAAGTAAGGAGTGCCAGGTAGCCCCCCTAAAACCTGTCCAGGAGGGTGGGACCAAAGATACCTCACAAACCAAAACTGGGTACCAAGGTAAGAGTTGGGATCCCAACAAGGTATGGTGTCACAACTGTCAAAAGACAGGATACCACACCATGGACCCCAGCTGTCCTAAAAACCAAGCCCCTAGTGTAGCTCCAGGGGTTGCCAGTTTAGCTTTGGAGGGTGGTTCCTCAGATGAGGCAGTCCTCCTAGCCTTCAGGTAGAAGATGGGCCCAAAAGGTCAGTTGCAGATTCCAGAGGGGAGTAGTCACTTCCACCACCTACTGGTGAATGGAATCCCAGCCACTGCCCTGAGAGATACCTGTGCTATTCACACTGTGGTTCATGACAGGTTGGTACTCTCAAACCAGTATGTCCAGTGGAAACAAAAATAGTAAGGGCTAACCCTGGGGAGGTCACTGTCAGGCCTGTGGCTGTAGTGCCCCTAGAAATAGCTAGGTCCCTTAGTTGGAGAAAGGTGGTAGTCAATAAAGACCTCCCAGACCTCATCCAAGGAACCAGGGGGGCTGAACCTGCAGTTAGTGCAGATAAACCCCAAAAGAAAAAGAAGAGACAGTGGAGGAAAGGTGGCCAGGGAGATTATATCCCAGTAAGTATAGAGTGCACACTTTCATAGCCTAATCACCAAAATACCTTTGGATCAAGAAGATATACTTTACTATCAAAGGTCTCCAACATTAATAAACTGTTTCATATTTGGCAAATCATTCTTTCCCTGTGTCTCTGTTCACTAATCCGACCATATGAAAGCAGTTTGAGAGAGTTTTAATGATAGAAATAAAAACAAAGGCATTTTCCCAGTACAGGACCCTAAAACGATTTGGTGTTCCTAGTTTTTAGATCTGGCATGACATTATAGATGTTGCCAGACATTATGGAATTAACCTAAAAAAGGCTTAAGGAAGAGGTACTCCGAGAGGGTTTTGGCTCCGCCCACATATTGGTAGCAAGGAGTACATGATTTGATTGGGCAAATGTTGTGTGCTTCCACAAAAAAAGTGCTTGTCCTGCATACAGCTCTGGTCATTTGTTTATTTATCCAGCTGCCGGAACATGAGCTTTCAGCAGCACACACATGACACTGGAATGCTATTAACCCCTTGCATGCTGGTGACGGCTCCCGTCCGTCATGGCACACAGTGCTCGTGTGCTGATGACGGCCGGGAGACGTCACGACCACGCCCGCGATCGGAATGTGCCGCACAGGAGCAGAATTCCGACCGCAGGCAAGGGGTTAAAGTTTCTAAGGTAATTTGATCATTTACAATATTTGTTTTTCTCTGGCAGTAGCACGAATTTGAAGAAGGCAGTCATTAAAGACTTCAGAATGTGGTTTTGTGTATGAGAGTTCAGCGTTGTAGATCTTTAGGTATGGCTTCACAATACAACTTTCACCTCATCTTTTGTGACCAGCAAAAAGAGCTGGCAGAGTCCTACTGAGAGAGGCATTTAGGCTCCAGTCACATGCTGGTACACAATTTGATTTCACTGAATTTGTGTGCTTCCACTAAAGAGATTTATTTTACTACACTTTTTGGCTTGTGGTACAGTTTACTCAATACAGCAGGACAGAGTTGGTTATGGTGGCAAGCCAATGATCATGGCTATGGCTATATGCCTGATCTGTATTATGAAATGGTATGAAAAAGGCACGAGTCCTAACATATTCATTGTGAAAAGCATATGTTAAAGACAACAAGCATTTAAGTATGCATTGTTATTACTCTATACTAAACCTTACAGATACATATTTTGTTACATGGTCACCCAGTCTAACAAACCATGGATATAGAAGGTTTGGCCTGTGAGAATCCGTACTGGGCAGTTTTAGGTGAGATAGTATTTTGATCAGCCAACTATAATTTTATACAACTTTCCGATTTTGTGACTGTGCCTGGCCCAAAGTGTTTTCATTATTGTTCATCCTACTTTAAAGACACGAATAAATGGGCTCCAGAAAACATATAAGTAGTGAACGAATTGGGAAGGCATGCTGAAGGGATCAATTCTAACACTAATGCATGCACACCTCATATAGAGATATCTGAGATACAGATGTGATGTCATGATTACTCAGAGATGTCACATTCAGCCTCCTGGCAAGTCAAAGTTTGGCCCATGTAAGTCTGTCGGAGATATAAAATGCGTTGTTATTAAGAACACAGCTCTATTATTTTGAGAAAGATAAATTGTAAGGAGCGGAGGAAGCAGAATATATGTTAAAATCTTATAGAATAATAAAAGGAAACTACAATAGACATAGAAGACATATACCACATAAATAGAGTCAATAATAAAATATTGGATTGAAAACGGAACAGAATAGAGGAAAGAAAAAAATAAATATAAATTTAGACTGTTTCTTTAAACCGTGTCCTGGTGCCAGAGAGAGCTTTGTGATGTCACCTCTGCACAGTTCCATGTTCGCATAGCTGGGAATGGTAAAGGGCAACGTTTGATCCCAGAGCTCCAGTCTCCATTGCGTGGAAACATGACAGGTGCGGCGAAGGCAGTGGCCAGCATGGGAAGGCAGCGAAAGCGCATGGATGCAGTGAGAGGAAATAGGAAGGAGGAGTACTTAGGAAAGAGACAAGTATGCTGTAGTGAGGGCAGCGCTGTTTGTGAGAAGCGACGTGAGCTTGCTTATTTGCCCTCATAATGCATCAGTGCCAGAAATGTGTGGTTACTCTAGAACGCATGTGACCTGCGAGGTGTCAGATGAATACCTGCAGCGTCAGAATGCCACACTCCTGCCCAAAAAGCACTGTCAGTATTGCCCCATATGCAGGCACTGCCGTGGAGTTACTTCCATTAAATACCTTCCCTTGATACCATAAAGCACAGACTCGCATTAGCAGTGTACAGAAAAATGTGTGCCAACTTTATAAACCATTTTAATTTTTTTACACAAAACGAGTAATTTTGTGTCCTCTATATGGTATTACCTGCAGACTTTGCACTAAACTCTAAATTAACCACATAATGTGGCAATTGTCTTTCTTTCACCTCTCACAGTGTTTGCATCAAGTGAGGTCTACTCAGTATTTCTCTGGAGAGGTGGGGTGTTAAATACGGGAAGGAGTGACTAGTGGTTCTAAAATGTAGAAACATGATTTAACAGCCTTAGATGCATAGTGGTAATCGTATACAGTAGATACTGTAGAGGAAATTTTGAAATAAACAGCGGTCCAGATCTGAAGAATGTTTCCTGAACCGATGAGAGCCTCTTAAACTACAGGCACGGCTTTTTCAGCAAGCCATCTTCAGATAGCGACGCGACACATACCGTCGTCTGCAGCCTTGCTTTCCCACCAGTACTCAGACAAACTCAGGCAGACAGCATTGTCATAATCAAGGCATGAGAGAATAGCTATCCCCATGACAGGTGCTCTCATTTCCTCTGGGTAAAGGGGAGGATCCTTTTTAGCACCCTTAGTATAAAAAAAACATGAGGCCAAAACTCTGTGGATCTACGCAACAGAAAAAAGGGCTTGGTCACGCCCTGTGTTCTGGCCCTTGAGTCAGGGAGCACCACAGTCTGCTGCCACAGTCTCCTGGGCCAATCAGAGGACTCAGGACCTCAGCTTGTTGCTATTCAGTGTTAAGGAGAAAGATGCCACCCAGCCCTCCAGGGGCTTGTGATGCTCTCCACACCCCGCATTAAACATTTAATGTCACTTGCTGAGACCCAGTGTAGTTTCGAGGTTAAACTGAATGACCGTGACTGGACACTTCAAAGTAAATGAACATGTCGTTCATTCCATACGTCCAAAAGATGGGACCCGAGGCAAGTGCACCACAGCATCCGAGGATGGTCAAACAGCAGCTGACACAACCTCTGACACAGGTGTTCTGCAAAGAGGATGGGACAAGCAATACTATGAGGATTCTTTAAATGAAAGGGGCAGTAGTAAAACATTGACAGGCATGTCATTAAGCACACTACACCCAGACTGATTTTTTTTTTAACTCAAATGGGTTCTGGCATTCAAACGACTGTAGACCATTGCAATAGTAGGAAATAGAGGCACCGTGGCTCCAAAGAAACATAACAGTTAATTAAATGTCCAAATGTCTGAACTTTGCTCACTGACGTTTAACCTAGGAGAGGAAAATGTGTTTTCTGCCACTACAGTGACAGGTACTCCCAGTACATGTGAACCATGACAACCAAGGTGCAATTCACAACTGCGGGAAATCTGCCAAGTGGAAAAATGGGAGTACTCATGGGAGTGGACGCGGAAAGCCATTGGGAATGAACAATGTGAAGGATTACAAAGAAAAAAGATTTTCGACATGTGGGACCATCCTCAATGCATTTTCCTATTCTAAATGCACTTTTAGGGAAAAAAGTAAATTGGTTTGAATTTGGGGAATGAAGAGACTGATGGCCAGATGTACGACCATTCCATTTTGCGAGTCGCAAATTGCTACGTTTTGTGACTCTCAAAATGGAATGTACTACAGCGTCTCAGACACTGTTTCCGATTCCTAATAGGGTCGCAAATGATCAGCCTCATCAATATTCCTGAGGCAGGTCGCAATTTGCGACCCTTTGGGAATGACCAGCACTCGCATGGATGGTGGCCTGCTGGGGTCAGCATACCACCATGTCTGTGACTGTTTTTTCAATACAGCAGGTTTAAAAAGAAAAATACAGCCCGTTTTCAGGGCTGCATTTAAAAAAGAAAAATGAGACGTGTCTGTTTAATTTTTTAAGAGTAGGCAGTGGTCCATGGCACCACAGCCTGCTCTTAAAAAGTATATTCGTATCATTTGGCTTACCAACTACTTGAAGTAGGTGGTAAACTGCCAGTGTTTTGCGACCATAAATGTGGTTGCAAAACGATGGTACACACCATTCTGATTCCCTATTAAGAAGGAATACACTGTACGTCCCTTCCTAATTGCAACTCGCAAACACTATTTTGTAAAATAGTGTTTGTAAATACCATCGCCCTTTTTTGCGGTCACAAACGGGCCAATTTCCTGGTTGCGACCACAAAAAACGGTTGTACATCTTGCCCCAATGGCCCCATATATTTAATGCAAATTCACTCTGTTTCGTAGCTGTAACAGATTACACCCGCATGGACCAGAACGCTGGTTGCCCTCTCCAACAGACTCCCAGCCAGCGTTACGCCACTGCTCCCAGCGTTCCATACCTCAATGCCAAACACATTCCAGATGATGTCACTAGATTCTACACTATGTAAAGTTCCATTGATGACTACAACAGATTTTTCAAAATAAGTTTTCTTAGTGGAGAAAATATGAGAAAACAATATGTTCATATCCCCCACTATCTTGTAATTTGTGCTGATAGTTCAGCTGGTCTACCCAAAACGTTCAATTGGGTTGACAGTAACAATTCCCGAACAACGTGATAGAACATTCTCCTCACCTGCCTTCATCTAAACTATAGTGGCATAGTGGCGAAGGGATCCAAAGTTTGTGATATGTACATACATGAGCTTTATGATATGCAGTTTTGCTGTAATTTCTATCTCCTAGGGGAACATCCCATGGAGAGTGCTGGTGCATTTATTACAAAGGGTCAATATATCTGTGTAATTCGGTCCTTTCCTATTGGGCATAGAACCGCTTCATCTTCCAATGGGTTATATTCAGGGGTATCAGCTATAACTGCTTGGTGGGCTGTAAGCTCATGTCTCAAATGCTGATAATAACAAAATGGTGTTTTGTGCAAGTGAAATTCTACTTCCATCAAACATTGATTATATACATTTGTTGTGTTTCGCTGCAGGGAGGAACAACCACACAGTAGCTTGTAGATCATCAAACCATTTCTGGGGAATCTTTAGTGGGACATTCTATTGCACATACAGTATTTTAGGTATTATCAAATATTGTATAAGCCCACCCTACCCAGGAAGTTCAATGGGAGGCTTGTCCATCTTTTTGTAGCCTATCTGTTCACTGAGTCAGATTAAGGCTCCAGTTGAGTCCGGGGTCTATTTTAATATATATGCCTAGAGATTTGAAACTTTGAATTTGAAGTCTCAATCAGGACTGGCAGTTGGTGACTCAGGCCCTCCCTTTATTGAGACCAAAACGGATTCATTTCCCCAGTTAATCTTCAGGTTAGAGACATCTTATGACAAATCTAGGCCATATCCACAGGAGAATTCCCATGAAGAGCAGTACAACGTCCACCTACAGCGATATGAAGGAACCCCCCCCCCCACCCTCCTTGTGAAATTCCCTTACTTGAGTGTCGCCTTGGATCCAGGTTGCTCCTTTGCAAAGGTGAAGAGCAGGGGAAAGCCCTGCCTGGTGCTATGTTTAATCAAGAAGGGTGCTAAGAGTGTTCCCTTCAATTTGACCAGAGCTAGGTGCCTACCATTTAAGAATATAATATGTAGTAGAATGCGGGGGCTTAGCCTCATGCACTGCAATACTCAAAAAAGGAACGTCCATTCAGTAATGTGGAGCGCCCTCTTAAAGTCGGCCAGTATCATGTAATCCCCGAGCTCATGCAACTGTGTAAGAGATATTTATGGTTTAAATCTTTTTATTAATTTGGATGCAAAGATGAACATTAGCCACCACCTACATCCTTTGGCCGGTGGGGATCGTGATTTGAACGTCGTTCAACATAGATAACGAGAGGGAAGAGAGAAGTGAAGAAGGCAGATAGGAAGTAGAGAAGGTAGCAGCTATTGTAGGCAGCAAGGGGGTCCCTGACCTCCTGTAGGACACAGAGGGGGTTATGTCTTGAGCTGGGGTTGGTCACCAATCTAGGTCTGCGTGGTAGAGAGGTGGAGTACTCACAGGTATCTTGGGCATGTAAGTTCCACAAACTCGAAGTTCAATTGTGGTGCCCCACATTTTGTCCAATCTAGGGAGAGTGTGAGACAAGCAATCCATAATCTTTTCCATGCCCACTACCTCTCATACCCGATACAGCCAATCTAGTCTGGTTGGGACCTCGTCCGTTTCCCACTTCGATAGTAACACCTGTTTGGCGGCTCCCAGAGTTAAAGTAATGTCTCTTCCTCTGCATGACTTAAGAAGGTAGGTCAGGAGAATGGGCAATCCCAGGAGGATGTAACTGGGGAATCTGGGTATTTCGGTGTGGTGTATGGAGTCTACCTCCTCAAGGATCAAGTTCCAGAAGGGCTGGACTGTTCCCATGAGGCACAGGGTCAGACTGATTTGCATATAGCCATGTCTGAACTGGGTTGGCAGAGTGGGCTAAAGAACGGTGATGGATTAAACCCAGATCTTTCGACTGGGTGTGAGTGTTTGATTGATTCAGATGCTCCGTCCATCACCACCCCCTTTTGTACCGCTTTTGGCCGCCATAAGTGTGGCAGGGTATGCTCAGACGTGAGTCCCTTGCTCACTTTGCCACTGGATTCAAGCAAGCCGGCCTGAAGACGGCTGGAATGCCAGAAACCGGTCCTCGGAAGCTTGTTTCCGGTCCAGGGAAGACATGGCTTGGCAGTTCGGGCTGGACTGTTCCCATGAGGCACAGGGTCAGACTGATTTGCATATAGCCATGTCTAAACTGGGGTGGCAGAGTTGGCTAAAGAACGGTGATGGATTAAACCCAGATCTTTCGACTGGGTGTGAGTGTTTGATTGATTCAGATGCTCCGTCCATCACCACCCCCTTTTGTACCGCCTTTGGGCTTTGCCAGAGAATGTGAGTTAACGTGCCTGACTGACCACAGTTACGGCAGCATAAATCACTGGCAGCTGGTTTCCATTTAGCAAGTCTCACCGGGGTGTAGTACCAGTGGTAGGCAATCTTTAAAAACATCTCTTTCCCAGCCATGCTACAGGCGGAAGCTCTGGCCCTATGGATGATGTATTGCAATTCTTTGGGGGAGAATGCCCACTCAAGTTCTACCTCCCATCTATGCTGCGCTGGGGTTTTACCACTGTGTTTAGGTTTATTGAGGAAAGAGTAGATATCAGAGAGTAGGCATTTGTCGGAAGTGCGGGTGATGTACCATAGTTTGAATTTAGTGAGAGGGCGGCTGGCGTGAGGCTGCATATGCGGTCGAGTTACCCAGTTTGGATCATCAGGTACTGCCAATAGGTGTCTCAGGGGAGCCCAAAACCAGATACCCGCTTGTCAAAGTCCATGATCCCTCTCTCATGAAATAAGTCACCTACTCTTTAACTGTCAGCCTCTCGCCAAGGCAAGTACCCTGTCTCTTCCAGTGCTGGGGGAACTCGGGGTTGCCTAAGATAGGGGTCAGCGGAGAGACAGGGTCGAAAGGCCATTGGTTTCCTGCACTCTATCCAGAGCCCCATGGTCACCTTCAGTACTGGAGATAAATAAGCTCTTGCTGGTCTGTAGCTTTTGGGTAGCCAGGGGACCTTCCAAATATGCATCCCGGCAACATCACGATCGATATAGCACCAATGCGGATTGGTGTCAGTACAACGCGATGTTTTACAACGCGTTCCGTTACAACGCGATTTTTACATCGCAAATACCATTACAATGCATGCCATTACAACGCATGGCATTACATAGCAGATGGTATTACAACGCATACCATTACATCGTAAGTATTGGTAAGTATATCTTTTTTAAAAAAAATGTAATAAAGTTAATTAAATTAATTTAAAATAATAAAAATAATATAACATTTTTAAAACAGTAATTAATTTAATTATAGTAATTTAAAATAATATAATTAATGATATATAAAAAATTTATAAATAGAAAATAATATAATGTAATTAATTACAATAAATATAATTATAATTTAATTAAGTTATAAATAATACATAATATAATTATAATTAATAAAATTAAAAGAATTTAATTAATTAAACATTTTTAAATAATATAATTTAATTATAATCGTTTATTAATACAATTAAATTAATAATATATTAATTTAATATATTTAAAATAATATAATTAATGATATATAAAATATTTATAAATAGAAAATAATATAATGCAATTAATTACAATAAATATAATTATAATTTAATTAAGTTATAAATAATACATAATATAATTATATTTATTAAAATTAAAAGAATTTAATTAATTAAACTTTTTTAAATAATATAATTTAATTGTAATCGTAAATTAATACAATAAAATTAATATTTGTAAATATTGTTATTAATTTAATTAAATTAAATAAAATTAATTTAATTAATTTAATTTATATAAAGTCGTAATACCCCTGTACCCCAAAACCCAAACCCTGCCCTAAAACCTAAAAACACCCCTGTACCCCAAAACCCAAACCCTACCCTAAAACCTAAAAACACCCCTGTACCCCAAAACCCAAACCCTACCCTAAAACCTAAAAACACCCCTGTACCCCAAAACCCAAACCCTGCCCTAAAACCTAAAAACACCCCTGTACCCCAAAACCCAAACCCTGCCCTAAAACCTAAAAACACCCCTGTACCCCAAAACCCAAACCCTACCCTAAAACCTAAAAACACCCCTGTACCCCAAAACCCAAACCCTGCCCTAAAACCTAAAAACACCCCTGTACCCCAAAACCCAAACCCTGCCCTAAAACCTAAAAACACCCCTGTACCCCTAAACCCAAACCCTACCCTAAAACCTAAAAACACCCCTGTACCCCAAAACCCAAACCCTGCCCTAAAACCTAAAAACACCCCTGTACCCCAAAACCCAAACCCTGCCCTAAAACCTAAAAACACCCCTGTACCCCAAAACCCAAACCCTACCCTAAAACCTAAAAACACCCCTGTACCCCAAAACCCAAACCCTACCCTAAAACCTAAAAACACCCCTGTACCCCAAAACCCAAACCCTGCCCTAAAACCTAAAAACACCCCTGTACCCCAAAACCCAAACACTGCCCTAAAACCTAAAAATACCCAAACACCCCAAAACATATACATCAGTACCCCAAAACATATACTCCTATACTCATACTTATTTTAAAAAATACTTAAATTAATATATTTAATTTATAATATTTAAAAACGAAATAAATATTTTTTTATAATTAATAATAATTAAATCAATAATAACATATTAAATAAAATAAAAATAAAAATTAAATACTTACCAATACTTACGATGTAATGGTATGCGTTGTAATACCATCTGCTATGTAATGCCATGCGTTGTAATGGCATGCATTGTAATGGTATTTGCGATGTAATAGCTGCGTTGTAACAGCATTACGTTGTAAAAGATGCGTTGTAGCGGTAACACACCCACCAATGCTTCTCCGATTCCTGGCTGTACCATTTGACCATGTATCGCAGTTGCGCTGCTTGGAAGTTCTTCACTAGATGCGGTACCCTGAGGCCCCTGTCCACCTGCGGAAGAAAGGTTTGATGTTGCGCCATACGGGCGCTTTTCCCTTCCCAGATAAAGTTCCCTATTAGGTACTGTTGTTGCGCCAGCACATGGGGTGGGGGCTCAGCGGCAGCATCTGTATCACATACAGGATACGGCAGAAGGGTCATTTTATTGGATGTCAGCCTACTTAGCCAGGACATGGCATGCTTCTTCCAACTGAGGAGCTTGAGACGAGTTTCGTCCAATAAGGTGGAGTAGTTGGCCTTTGCCGTGCTTTCGGTCGTGGGGAAGATTTGCAACCCTAAGTAGGGGACGCCACCTTAGGACCATGCAAATGGGAAATCCTGCCTCAGCTTATCCTTCAACTTGCGAGTGAGGGTAAGGCTAAGAGCCTGCATTTTGTTAGGTGGATCTTAAAGCCAGAGACGCCACAAAATGTTGCAAATTCCTCCAGCAGAAGGGGGAGAGATAAAGTTGGCTGTGTGAGAAACAACATCCCATGGTCTGCATGAAGTGATATTTTATGCTCCCTGTCTCCCATGCGGATCCCTGCAATCATCCGCAGATGACGTACCCTCTCAGCGAATGGCTCCATATAGAGCACAAAATGCAAGGGGGACAGAGGACAGCCCCGGCGAGTCCCCCTACCTATTCGCACCGGCCTGAAGGTTATACCATTCACTTTAGTACGTGCGTCCGGTGCCCGATATATGCACTGCACCCATGTCTGAAAGTGGGCCCCAACCCCTAATATGTCCAAGACTTGGAGAAGTGTGGCTCAATGGTTAGAGGAGGCATACCCGGAAGCTGAGGTCAGACCTGGGACCAGGGTTCAATTCCCGAAGCGGCAGGGTCTGAGCCCAAGTGTCCACGGACTCGATAATTCTCACTCCGGTGCCTACTCGAATCACGGGTTCACACTCTGCAACTCTGGGCAATAGCTTGCTTAATCTCCACTACGGCCCCCCGCGGCGGGATGCCTGGCTTTCACCTTGGGGATGCCCAGTATGGGTTATCTCACAGGGAAAAGCCAGGACGGGTTCCCAATGCAAGCGCCGGGACACCCCGTTGGGGTAGCTGTGCGCTATATAAGATACACTAAAAAAAAAAAAAAAAAAAAAAACTTGTCTCAAGAGCGGCCAGTGTACTCGGTCAAACGCCTTTTCGGCGTCGACTGATAAATGAACCGTGGGCTGTCGTGTGTGGTGGATTTTGTCTAGTAGGTGACATAGATGAAGCCTGAGTGGTCTGGATCAACCAGGCCTTGCATGTGCAGAGCCAGCCATGTGGCCAAAATGCTAGTAAATATCTTTAGGTACACATTCAATAAAGAAATTGGACTGTATGAGGCGCATCACAACCACTTCTGCCATCGTCATCGTGGGGGTTATCGAGCTCGCATCACTGAAGCCATTGAAAAGAGGGACCAAGATGGGCACCAGCTCCGGGGCAAATGCCTTATAAAAATCTACAGGGAAACCATCACACCCCACCGCCTTGCCTGCCGGACGTTTATGTATAGTTCGCAGGACCTCATCAGCATCAGTCGGGGGGAAAGTAGTCACTGGCTCCTGTTGGAAATAGTTTATGCCTACTGACTCATCCAAGTGTTCCGCCGTATATAATGAGGTGTAGAAGTCTGCAAACTCGTCCACAATGTCTGCATCCCACTGGAGAAGCCCCCCATCCGAATTCCTTATGCCGGCAATTCGACATGCGTATGTCTGTGCACGCAGGAGGAGTGCAAGTAGCTTCCCAGCCTTGTTTCCACCTTCATAGTAGCGCTGCTTAGTACGTAGGAGTGCATACTCCACCCGATCATAATCCACCGCCTTTAACTGTTTTCACGCCGTATTAAGTTGCCTTTGCGCCTGTGTTGTTCCTGTGAGGCGGTGGACCCACTGACCTGCACCTCCAGTAGTTCCCTCTTATGTCTCCTTTCTTTATTAAGCCCTGTGGAGATGGACAAGATTCGACCCCTGATTACCACCTTAAGTGCATCCCAGACATGGGGAAGTAGGACTGACCAATCATCGTTAGTTGCTATATACTTTCGGATCATAGCCCAGATGTGATCAAGATTAGAGTCATATGTGAGTAGTTTATGATTGAGCCTCCAAGAGCGTTGTCAAGGTGGGCACCCTGGAAGGACCAGGATAAGACTGATCTGGGAGTGGTCCGACAGGGCTGCTATCCCTAATGTAGAAACCTGGATATATCCCAACACTCTTTGGGAGACCCAGGACAGATCCAACCTCGCATAGGTATGATGCGACACCAAGAAGAAGGTATATTCCCGGACCGTGGTGCTACCATATCTCCAAGCATCCGTCAGACCCGTATCCCCAAGCCTCTGGAGCATAGATTCTGAGAGAGATCCCGAATGTCCCACCCTTGACACAGATCTGTCCAGATGGAAGTCTGTGACAATATTAAAGTCACCCCCCCAGTAACAAGTCCTCATCTGGAGAGCCCCTGAGTGCATTTAATGGGTTCTGAAAGAAAGCTTCCTGTTGTTCGTTAGAGCTACAGATGGAGGCTATAGTGTACGTGTCTGTGCCCAACAAGATTCGCAATGCTAACATCCTGCCTGGAATTTCTGTGAGTATCTCTGTAACCATGCCAAAGAAGTGAGAGGCTAACAGTATGGCCACCCCCGCTTTTTACCAGGCGTTGAGGAAAAATATTGTCTGTCAATGCATTTGGATCGGAGACGCTTCCAGTCTTCGTGCATTAGATGGGTCTCTTGCAATAAACAAATGTAACACCCCTCCTCTTTAAGTAATGCAAGTAAGGCCCACCGCTTAACCGGGGTATTGAGTGCCCGAACATCAAAGCTCATTATTCTAACCTTAGCCGAGGACATATTAGCTACTTGAACAGCATGCAGGGATCCCTGTGTGGGGTTGTGTCAATGCAGGGGCCCGTATCCAGCCTTCCAAAGCTGCCCATGGCCCTCTAAGGCACCCAATTTCAAAGACAACAGTGTACCATCCCCTCTCCCCCCAGGACCACTCCGTTTCAAGATCAGTGGGCCTTGAGTTGAGTGTCACCCCGTGTCCCTCCTATTTTATCCCTTGGGGCTTAGTGCCCCGCATGCAGGCCTACTATACCATATGAAATGGGAGCAGCCCCGAATGTGTTGTTGAACCCCCAGTGTGTGAACTATGCTTCCGCCTTTTAACAGGAGTGCCCCAGACCGCTCCCCCAGTACTCCACCCCCTTTGTGACTGCGGTAGAGGTAAGAGGTCTCTCTAGCAAAGGAAAGAGTAGAAGAAAAAGGAAAAGAAGGAGGAAGCAAGCATACAGGCAAACATTGAGAACTTGACAAGAACTTGGCAGAATTGCACCGTTGTGCAAGGGTCCATGTGTCCGTAGGGTGACCATCACATCATCTGACCTGGGCTCCCTCAGCCAAGGCCAGTTTTTGTCATCTCAGGGTGTAACACAGCATTTCCAAGACACAGCAGTATGGGCCAAACTCAGGAGATGCAATCAGACGCTCAGGCTGTCCCCGGTCTCATCTCGACTCTAAGTTTGGCAGATCAGCTCCTCACCTTCCCAATATACCCCCATCAGCCAGGAGAGGTACTCCTTTGATGCCTATATTGGACCTTCAAGAGCGGTTCTCCAAGTCCTACTGGTGGAGGTAAAGCTCCTTGTTTTGGTCCCTGAGCTCAGACAACTCACAGGTCTGCTCAGTGATCTCCTCTTCCCTCTGGTTGCCATTCATTTCCAGTCTGTATAACCGGTCGCCGATATCCTGCTCCTCCACTCTTATCTGTTCGATGTCTGAGGCAACGTCCTGTCTCAGGTTCACAAAGTCCTCTCTAAGGGAGCCGAATAGCTGTTCTAGGAATCCGTGAGTGATAGGTTCCTCATGGCGCTTACCTGGAGAGTCTACTTCCTTCTCTTGTTGTTGGGCCATCGACCGGTCTCCCTTCTTGAGGCCTGGTTTCTGTAGATGGTCCGTGTTAGTGGGGTCTTTTTTTGGGCGATGTGTGGACATCTCTGCAGGGCCTAAGCAGACGCTCACCGACTGCCCGGTGTCTGGACCCAAGTCAGACTAGTTTGCAAGACTATTCAGGGGCCACCGACCCCATGAGGCTGCAGGGGTACTCCGTCTGTGACCAGTCCCAGACTTAATGCTGTGGATTGCACCAATGCTGCTATGCTATGCAGCATGTGGATTGCACCAATGCTGCTATGCTATGCTATGCTCGGGACAGTGCCCCAGGAATCAGTCAGCTACGATCCAGGGGACCCTGAAAGCATGGGAGCCTGCCAAGCATGCGGCCAACAATAGGGCCCGCCCGCGAAGGGGAGCCACAGATAGCCCAACATCTGTCTTTGTGCACCGCCTCAAGGGCACCAGATGGACTGATGGCGCTGACGCCATGAGCAATAGTTCTCGCCTCAGTCACTTGGTTCCTCTCCCTGGGGCCCAGTAAATCATCGTCCCTGCCCAGGCATGACCGCAGTGTGCCATCAAGGACGTGGCTTCCGCGAGGCCCACTCCCCAATCTCAGACCTGGGCGGCTCTAGGCCTCTGCCTATTCCTGGCTCCTCAGCTCTGCTGTGCCCTGGCTCTTTCTGCGCTGTTCACAATAGTTACGGGCAAATCAGCTCTTTTCCATGCCCGGAGGCTTCTGCGACGTGCCGCCCGATCCCCGAGGCCCAAGGGAGGTAAGGCCTACTCCAGAAGCTCAGGCCAGTCAGGCATGGGCACCTTGTTAGTCCCGGATCCGCAGACCCACCACCTCACAGCCTTCAGATCTTATGCCCCCTCCCGCAGGCCACAGCACACTGTAGCTTAGATCCTCCAGAGAGGGGAAGGCGTGCCCTCTTCTCAAAGAGCGCCATCAGGGCCACACCAAGGTCTCATCACTCGTGGCTGCACCAGCATGGGCCCCGCTCACTCAGGCCACTGTTTCGTAGTTGGGGCCAGGAGGGCTGTCACCAGGCAGGCCAGGACCACTTTCCCTCGCGGCGAGGCCCCCGCTGCAGCGTCGGCACAGCGAACAGCAAAGTTGTCTATGTCCGGAGGCCAGACCCCCCACACTCCTCACCTCGTCAGCAATGTGGTATTAAACATGTATTTATATCATTATATGGACCACATGAAAATTATCAGGTAGAAAGATTTAACTGTGTTTTGAAATATTTTATAATTGAATCAATTAAACTAGGAAATGATTGGTTGAGGAGAGTTAGAGAAAAATGATGTTTTTTTTTTTTTTTAAACCTTTATTTTCAATGAGTAGTGGAAGACAAGCAAGAGATCAACAGCGACGTACATACAAAGCATACAAGGATTCGGGTGTAGTGTAGTGCAGCGGCATACATGGAATGTCCAGGCGCCAGGTCCAGATGGGAGAACATAGCAGGCAGAAATGAGGTCACGTTAACAGCAATGGCATGTGGCGTTACACATCAGTACAGAGCATATAAATACATCAATAATGCGAATAACAAGCATACATCTCTCCAGGCAGGAGAGCAGCGGCAGGACAGTGGGTGTGCACTCACAGTTCATCAGTCCCTGAGGTAAGGCATCACAAGCAGCACCACAAGGGAGAGGGCCGTAAATCCCCGCTCCCCCACCGACGATCATATAGCATACCCCATGCAGCTAAATAAGCAGTAGTGTAGATAGACAGACCCGCTTATCGTGTAAACATGACATGTGGCAAATAGACGTGTAATTCCAACAAATGAAACTCCATTAACCCACCCCAACCCGATCCGCACTATCCGAATCAGAATCCTTCACAGCCCTGGTAAGGAGATACACCTGCAGTGGGCTCCAAAAGTCTCTGGGCCTACAGCGCACAGGCATCATTTCTGCGTAAACATTATATTGGTCCTGACAATAAAGGACATCATTCAACCAATCCCCGAACTGCGGTACTCTGCCCCGCCCCCAGCAACAGGCCACACGCCTCTTCGCCAGCAGCAGAGCCACATCCACAAACCTACGATATAATGCTGGCACCTCCTTGGTATAACCCAACAATAGGACCATAGGGTCGAGTGGCACCCCATTGTCAGTCATGACCTGAAGAGCATCATGGACCTGCACCCAGTACTCCGAAATAACCCCACATTCCCACGCCAAGTGAAGAAAATCGGCACCTGCCATATGACAACGAGCACATCTATCATCGTCCGCTAACCAGAACCTGAGTTTCCTAGCCGGAGTATAATAGAATCGTTGTATGAATTTGTAGTGTATGATCTTTAGGCGGCAGCTAGAGGAGATATTGGCAGTCACTCCACAGCAATACGTCCACTGGTCATCAGAAATAGAAATCCCAAGCTCAGCATTCCACTGGGCTCGCGCCCGCCCAGGCGAGGCAGCTCGTTGTTTCCTGATGGCACCATACAACCTAGACACCAAATGACGCCCATCAGAAAGTAACAGCACGTGAAGCGGTAGGGTCACACCCGGCTCCCCGGGGAACTCAGGTAACAGTGACCTCAGGCCTTGCCGTAGCCGGACATAATAAAACATTTCAAGCGGGGAGTATTCCCCACCCCCAAAGAATTGCTCCAGGGTACGGAAGGTGCCCTCACGAAACAGGTCACCCCAGGTAAGTATCGCAAGACGCTTGCACAGGCGCTGGAACCCCGTCTCCTGCAACAGTGACAGAGCAGGGTGATATACCAGAGGCAACGCAGGCGAGTAGAGAAAGTCAACATCCAGCGTCCTTGCGACACGCTTCCAGGCATCAACCGTGCAAGTAACCGTCGTCTGGTGTGTGTCAATATCCCCAACATTACCCAGAACCATGCCCTCCAATGGGAGAGGATGAGCAACCCACTGTTCAGCAGCCACCTGAGGCATAAACGGCGTGGGGCGCATCCAGTGGTAGGCGTAGTGCGCCTGGGCGCTGACATAATATAGTTCAAAATCAGGGACGTCGAAGCCACCATTGACATAAGGCAGCGTCAGTGTAGACCAAGCCACTCGCGGCTGTTTGCCCCCCCAGAACAGCCGAAGCAACTCCGAGCGGAGACGTGTGAAGAAATACGCCCCAGGATGATACGGAATATTTTGAAACAAGTACAGGAAGCGAGGTAACACCACCATTTTTATGAGAGAGGCTCTACCCGCCATAGACAATGGTAAGGACATCCATCTTGTTATGTTATCTGCCAACTTAGTTATAGCTACACCGTAATTAAGCCGTAGCGTCTCCTCTTTGAGCAACGACACAACAATACCTAGATACCGCTCAAGGGGGTAGTCAAGTGGGAAACGATGAACCGCTGCAGTGAGCGGAAAGAATTGGGATTTCTGCCAATTGATATGCACTCCAGATATACCGCCAAAGACAACAAACTCACGCAGTATCGCATTAAGGTTCGACTGCGGATCCTTCACATAAAGGGTAACATCATCAGCATACAGGGATATACCAATTTGCCGCTGAAGACAATTAAACGCACTTTGTTGATGCAATTGTCGAACCCTACATGCAAGAGGCTCTATGGCAATGGCAAACAGGAGGGGAGAGAGTGGACACCCCTGCCTGGTCCCTCTCGTGATCGGAAAAGGGGAGGACAACACACCATTCACAACAACTCTGGCCATAGGGTCAGTGTAAAGCAATTTAACCCATGAGATAAATATCCTGGGAAAGCCCATCCTGCACAGAATGTCTATTAAATAACCCCATTCCACCGAGTCAAACGCCTTCGTCGCGTCTAGAAAAACAGCAGCCACCGGGAGCTCTGGAGCTATGGTCGGAATCAAGGAGAATAATGTTCGAAGATTATGGGACGTCGCCCGGCCAGGCACAAATCCTGACTGGTCAGGTAGCACTATAACGGGCATAAGCTCAGAGAGACGCGTCGCCAACACCTTAGCCAGAATTTTAACATCGCAGTTGAGCAATGATAGAGGCCTATAGGATCCCACGTCAAGGGGATGTTTTCCAGGTTTGAGCAAAGAGGTGATAGCAACCTCCCTCATAGACCCTGGTAGACGCCCTACCTCAAGGGATTCCTCGAATACCTCCCGCAACACCGGAGCCATAATATCCACGTAACATTTATAAAATTCGGCGGGGAGACCATCCAGGCCCGTAGCCTTGCCATTATTAAGAGACATGATGGCACTCCGGACTTCATCAACCTCCAGGGGCCAACCCAGAAAAGCCCTATGATCGTCGGATAGCCAGCAAAGCGACAGCTCGTCCAGAAACCCCCCATATCTCACGTCTCCTGAGTGCTGGGAAGTGTATAAGTGTGTGTACTGTTGCAGAAACGTGTCCTGAATAGTTGCCGTGTCTGTACAGCGCGTACCATCAGCCAAGACCAGTTCCAAGACATCCGAACTATGCCTTTGGTGTCTCGTAAGAGCAGCAAGCACCTTCCCCGGTCTCTCACCTTCACAATACCTTCTAGCCATCCAGTATTTCCCCCTATGCTTCGCCTCCCTGGCCGCTTCCTCCTCGTACTCCGACAGTTTACCTCTAAACTGGTGCATGAGATCAGGGTCAGAGCCATCAAGCAACCCACGTTCTAGGTGTCGTAGATCAGCCTCTAAGCCAGCGAGCGTGCGCACAATAGTCCTGAGTATCCCACAACTCTTGGAGATTGTGACCCCCCGGATTGTAACTTTAAATGCCTCCCAAATCACTTCCACACTATCTACAGACCCCCTATTCCTCGGGAAAAAAGCCTCTATTTCCTCGCCCAGCTCTGCCTTAAAGATAGGGTCCAAAAGGGCCGAAGGGAAAAGCCTCCAAGGTGGTCGCGGTCGGTACAGTCCAGGCACCGATAACACAACTCTAACTGGACAGTGGTCAGAGTATGTCTTGGGGAGGTGTGTCACACCATGCAATCCCGCCACCAGTCCCCTGGAAAGGAAGATATAGTCCAACCTCGCCCAGGTACGGGCCTGCGCCGTGAAATGCGTGCCCTCCTTAACAGTGGGGTGTACATATCGCCAGCTGTCTACCAGACCTGCTTCTTCCACAATGCCCCGCAAGACATCCCTGGCCTGGACGTTGTACTGATGACTCCCCTCCGACCTGTCTTCAAGAGCCCCCATTGCCAGATTAAAATCCCCTCCCCACACAATATGGGAAGCGTCTACCGCAAGTACATGACCCCATAGTGCAAGAAAAAAGGCAGGAGTATCAACATTCGGTGCATAACAATTCACGAAAAGCACAGTGATTTGCCCAATCCTCCCCCACAACAGCACATATCTCCCGTCTGAGTCTACGTGTGATCCCAACTCCTGGAAGGTAAGTGATTTCTTGATCAGTATTGCAACCCCCCTCGCATAAGAGGAGTACGATGAAAATTTCCTCACAGTGGCCCATCTCCCTCCAAACGTATGTGCCGGTGACCGGCGCAGATGTGTTTCCTGCAGAAGCGCCACCTGTATGGCATGTCGATCTAGATAGTGCAGCACATTACGACATTTCCTGGCATCATTGAGCCCACGCACATTCCAAGATAAAATCGATATCCTATCCAACATCCCGACCGACATTACTCATAAGGAATACGTGCCAGGGAACCCTGAATCCCCGCATCAGGCACACCACACGAGCAAATGCAGTAGGCCGTAGCCGTCGCACACACCTTCCATCCAGTATCACGAACATCACAGCCATCCATGCCATCTTCCATACACAGAACCAACCCCCCCCTCCCAGAACCAAACAGAGCACAACCGTGCAACAGGCACGCAGCACCATTCGAGAACATGCCGCCTGCGTTACAACCAGCAAGTGAAAGAAAAATCACCAACGCGTCCCCTCCTCCCACCGCCCTCCTGACCAACCCCAAACTGTCAGGACCCCCTACCACCCCCCCTCCCCACACCACAGACATCCAACCATCCTTCCAGAAAATCAGTCGCACAACAAAAGAAAATGTAAACATTAGAGGGGTATTCCCGTTGGGGGTGCCCACCAGAGGTGCACTTCACCACCCTCACACACTATGCCGACCTACCAGCCGCTAGGCAAAGATACGAGTCAGGCACAGTGCTGGGGTGGGTGCCCGGAGCAAAGAATTAAAAACCAACCAACGCCATAGTAATAGACTCAACAAGCGGACGCTCGGAGCAGTCCGGAGAACCACCCATCCGCCCTCAAAAGCACATGTCTGTGGAAACACAGCCTCTAGAGGCAGGCACATCAGTATCAGTACGAAACGTTCAGCTCAGTCATCTCGCCACCAGAAACCTGATCAGGCGTCCTCCTCCTCTCCCGCCGATTGGCGATCATTCTGTCCTAGTCCATCCTGGCGGCCAGCAGCAGCCCGTTCCCTCTTTAGCCGCTTCACAAAGTCTTACGCCTGCTGCGGATTCGTGAAGAAAGTCTGCTTCGCTTGATGAGTGACCCTTAACTTCGCAGGGTAGAGCAAGGCGTAGTCCACCTGCAGATCCCTAAGCTTCTTCTTAACTGCCAAGAATTTACGCCGTTGCTCCCGCACCATGGGAGTGAAGTCTGGGTAGATGGTGAAATTGACCCCCTCGAAGGAAAGCGAGCGGGAGGTGCGAGCTGCACGAAGGGCCGCGTCACGATCCCGATAGTTCAGGAGGCGAGCAATGATAGGGCGTGGAGCCTCGCCAGAGGCCGGTCGCGGTCCGAGCGATCGATGTGCCCGCTCCACAATAAACTGGGTAGAAAAGGCTTCCGCCCCAACCGCTCCAACCAGGAGTTTTTCCACATATGTCTCCATCTTCCCAACATTCGTCGTCTCCGGCACACCTACCACGCGAATGTTGTTGCGCCGACTCCTCGCCTCCAACTCCTCATTCTTGGCAGCTATTACTCTTAGGATATTGTCCATCCTCGCCAATTGAGTGGTATGAGTGGCCGCATTGTCGTCGTGATCCGAGATTCGCTGCTCCACCGTGGTCAGGCGTTCCTCATGGACATCAAGTTTCTGCACTACCGCGTCCATGCGGGAGGATAGTTTGTCCACTTTGTCTACTATGGTGGCGAAGCCCTGCCGCATCTCATGCATCATCTGCTGGAAATCAGGGGTGGCGGGCTGCGAGATAGCATCAGCGACAGGTGGAGGGGGAGATCGTGAGGTCCCCGCCTCCTGTACTAGGCGTGCGCCCCTCCTAGAAGCAGTGGAGTCAAAGGAGAGCTTAGGTTGCTTATTGTCCGGCTTGCCCATGTCGATGCCCACACAGCGTGCAGCAGCGACGTGAATAAAGAGGCAAGGGGGTAGAACCTCGAGAACAAGTCCACAGTCAACACCGTAATGCACCCAACAGGACACGCAACGCAAGAAATGTCAAAAGTGTGGCATAGGACGCTCACCTCCACACAGCACCGCCAGCACCCTCAGCTCTGTCGCAGCATGCCGTCGCTGCCAGCAGGGCAGCCGTCTTGACGGCAATCGGATGTAGTCCGATAGGGCACTGCAGCGACCCGGTCCCACACACCACAGAGTAGAAAGGGTAGTGCCACTTACAGCTGTCGGCAGGGACAGTGCACAGGAATCAGCACCAATATCGTCTCTCGGGGACCAAGGCGGTGCAATCCAGGATCGCCAAGCAAAGGAGGCGCAGCAGGGGGCAACCGTGGACTATGGCAGGCAGATGGGGCTGGCGCCGCAAAATCCAGTGGAGGATTCCGCCGTGAAGACTAGCACGGCAGGCTCCGCTATATGGCAACCGCTGCGGTGAGAAAAGGCGCCAAATGAAAAAAGTCCAGTTGCACCGTATCACGATCCATAATGCCACATATAATCCAATTTCCGATTTATAGTGCACTCCTGCTCACACTATGCAGATTCCAGTCGGCTAGAGCAGCACCGCAGATGGGGGGCATGAGCAGGCGTACATGCCCCGCCACTCCCCTCCGTGCAATGGCCGCGTCCAGTCCCAGGGATAGATCGTAGCACCCACTGCAACTCCGTTGCCACAATCCCCGGCGCTACCCACACCGGCGCCCCTCACCTTGCGTCGCCGAACAAGAGCCACAGGGGCCGCCACCGGTCGCCATCAGCCGAGCAGGCACGGAGAAGCACCGAGGGGGGAGGGGAGCAGGCCTTCACCCACGTGTGCAGCCGCGGACAAAAGTGGGCCGGCACGCCGGGCCGCAGAGCGCCCGCTCTCCAGAGCGTGCGGCAGTGAAGTTTCCGGATCCTCTAGCTTCAGCCAGGAACCTCCGATCGGGACAGGATTTTAGCCGAGGGCAGTCCGTGGTCCACCAAAGCAAAATCCGGGATCAGGGCAGGGAAAGGCGACGGTCAAACAGGATTCCTAGACGGATGAAGGCTCCGGGCTGCAGGAGCCTCACGGCAGTGCGGCCATGCTGCAGTGCGCCCTCTAGCGCCCCCCCGAGAAAAATGATGGTTATGTAGAGTAACTCCTCACACCACGACTGAGGTCAGTCCTTTCAAATTGCTGAAGAGAAGGGAACCTGCTTCTAAAATACTCTCTCGGTATATTTTCACAGGACCTGACAGAGCACCTCGCTCTCAGGATTATCCCGCCAGATTTCAGCCCAGAGCAACCATCACCCCTTAGGACAGCCTGCACCAGTCATTTGAGACTAATTTCTATGCACACACAGTTCAATCAAACATGTAGGTAATACAATAGTATGTTAGGTCAAAACAATGAAATTATTGTCCACTTCTTCTCTTGGTGATTTTCTCTTTTTAATGCTCGAGCTACACTGCGCCAGCCGACACGTGTTTCGTCAAAACATGGGTCGCTTTGACTCTTCAGGGCTGCCTTCTATTCTAGGTGTGTGTTGTAATTCTACTAGACCGGTGATAATGCCAACCCGGTTAGGGTAGACCTCAGGTTGCTGAGTCTGCACAGGTATCACCACTGTGTAAATAGCAGGACTTGTGTCCGACTGTAAGGGATGAAAGGTGGAAAAGGACTCTCTCTGTTTCGAAATCGAACTTGATATGACTATAAATGCGGCCAATCCGTTCCTCGACTTATACCGTGTTGCCAAGTTTTATCTCCGATACATTAGTAGTGTCCCCTGTTCCATCCTGCCGAGAATCCGGCGTCTGTCTCCAACGGTGTGTTTGATTCCGGACCAGTCATATCCGACTGCATCGCGGCTTCACAACTCTCATCTCCGTCACCGATGTGCATTTTCATACCTTCTTGACATCCACTTCTTTGCCGGACTCTTGAACTGATCACACGCCGCTCACAGCCCTGATGAGTCATGGGTACTCCCCCATTGATGAAACACGTGTCGGCTGGCATTTGTTAACACAGCAAGAATAAAAGACCTTTACAAAGCTTCTTATACTGCTTTTTCCGGTGTCCACTGTTTTGTCTCAAGCGCCTGTACTAACAATCTTTGTCTTTACCATACGTGTGCCCAGTACCTGCTGTATATTCTGCTTCTAAAATATGCCCATGGTGGTTTAGGGAGAAGTGTAAAGGGATTGTTTTGGATAGTGAATGTGTAAGAGACACTGCTTTTCGAGTTGAGAATAAACAACATAAAACGTGTTCATGGTTTGACAAAAGTGGAAAACTAAAATTCCATCTTTTGAAATTGGCGATTGGGTCAGAATATTAAAACCGGGTATCATCAGCAAAGGTGCTAATAAATTTGGAAAACCCATCCAGATTAAAAGAGTTTTTAGAAATTCTGTTGCCACTCAAGATGGTAAGATATGGAACATTAGAAGAGCTGCCAAATGTCCTGTTAACTTGTTTCATAATACTCAGGGGAATTCTGCTTTTAACAGCAAGTTTATTCCTGATATTGTCCATGGGCCAAACCAAGCTACCAAGGATAATTCTGTTTCATCAAGGGTTAAAATTTCTAACTGTGTAAGATTGTTCCCCAAAAGGTTTGACGATTATGTTTAGTTCAGTTGTTCTGGTTATCTGTATTAATCTTTCCATTTATTAAATGAGGGGGATGTGTTGCATTTCTCCCTCTGTCTCTTTAAATTACCTTGTTCATGTAAACACTCTGTGCATGTGTTTTGTTATTGTTCAGTTGTTATTCTAAGCTCCATTTGGAACCTCTGTGATTTTATCCAGTGAAGGACTTCAGTTGCGCCTGAAGCTTTCATCTGCATAGATGTGCTGCCGTGCTGTTATTGAATGAACCAACTTAAAATGTACTTATGGTCTAGAGTAATTTAATAGGGTGCCCGGTGTGTTTGGGGACAATTCCAGTCTGGTTAGGGACCCGATGCGGCTGCAGTGCCAATGAACCGGCAACGGCGAGAGGAGCTCAGCAGAAACACAGCTACTCCTCCGCCATCTTGGTCACACCCCCTGCAAGGGATATTTAACCCCTTCGATGCTTGTGACGGAACCATTCCATCATCAGTCACGGCTGAGCTGTGCTGATGACGGAATGGTTCCGTCACGACCACACCCTGTTCTGGAATGTCCAGCACAGGGGAAAAATTCAAGTAGCAGCCAAGGTGTTAAACTTTGCAAATACTGTGACTTGTGCCCCGATTAGGTATGAATGAGACTTATTCATTTTTAAGACTGTCCAGATGCAGCTATTGTTGTGTGCCAGAGCTACTGTAATAGCAAAAAAAAGATTAAAAACATAATATTGAGATGTCTGCAGTTTTCTTAGTCTACCAAAAGAGTGCTTGTACTCCAGTGCGAAGACATGAAGTGCCCTTGGAATGCCATAGAGGTGCAATAATATCAAACCACTCCTGTTGCTTCTTGTGCAACCACCTGCTATGCCACCCATATCCCCCAACAACATCACCTGCCATAAACCCAGCCAAAGGCCAATAAGAACCTTTGGGGATGAGCCGAGAGCCGAAGCACTAAACCGCCATGTAACGTCTCCATTCTGCCCACCACATACAGAGAACTCCATTGGTTCCATTGTTTAGTGTAAGCATATCTCACTGTTCTATTTTCTATTTGATCTCTAGTACTACGGCCAGGCATTAGTTCAGGAAATGTACCACTGAATATTTGGCCCAAAAAAATGGAAGAAGTTGATATGCCTTAACTAGCTATAGCTACTTTCTGTCTCCTTAATAGTGTGCATACAGCAGCCCACTGAATACAAGGCAAGGGTATGTCCAGACATGGGTTCCATGCTCACTGTGTCACTGGCACCAGGCTACACCCAGTTTCTTGTGTTCTGGTTCAGGGATGACCTGGCCTGGAAATTTGTGCCGGGCTGTTCCTGTCAGAGCAGGGTTGATGACTGATTTGCATTGGCTGGGTCTAAACTGAGGTGGTATGGTGGGCAAAAGCAGTGGCGTCACTGGGGCGGTGCGGGGGGTGCGGACCGCACCGGGTGACACCCTCACATGGGGGTGACACCATCTGGTTGCGCCCCCCGCCCCCCCAGCAGGCCTCTGTACATGGCACCCCCTGCACCGCACCCGAAGGCCTCGGAGAGACTCGATCCGCTTTAAAAACAAAAGCGAACCAAGATATTTTCTCACCTATTCGAATTAAAATGTTCTCATTAGATAAAGTTTAAAAAGTGTAGTAATGAGGGGCCCCCGCCATTTATATGGAAAAAGACACAGTGCTAAAGAGGGGGGGGAAGGGGCGGGGAGGGGGGGGTATTAACCGCTTGGAAATTAGCTTTTACTTTAGCTGTTACATATCGTAACATTCTCACGTCTACAAACTCGCTGGTGCCTTGTACACAGATTTCTTTTTGCATCTTGAAAAGCTTTAAGAGAAACCACATGAAAGCGGCAGAGAGTGGGTTTAAAGTGCGAGAGAGAGGGAGCTAGAGGGGGTAAGAAGACAGAGAGAGAGAGAGTTAGAGTGAGAAAGACAGAGAGAGAGGGAGCTAGAGTGAGAAAGACAGAGAGAGAGGGAGCTAGAGGGAGTAAGACAGAGAGAGGGAGACAGAAGTAGCTAGAGGAAGTAAGACAGAGAGAGAGAGGGAGCTAGACAGAGAGAGGGAGCTAGAGGGAGTATGATAGAGAGAGAGGGAGCTAGAGGGAGCAAGATAGAGAGAGGGGGAGCAAGACAGAGAGAGAGGGAGCTAGAGGGAATAAGAGAGATGGAGGTAGAGGGAGCAAGACAGAGAGAGAGGGTGCTAGAGGGAGTAAGACAGAGAGAGAGGGAGCTAGAGGGAGTAAGACAGAGAGAGAGGGAGACAGAGGGAGCTAGAGGGAGTAAGACAGAGAGAGAGAGAGGGAGCTAGACAGAGACAGAGGGAGTAAGACAAAGAGAGAGGGAGCTCGAGGGAGCTAGACAGAGAGAGGGAGCTAGAGGGAGTAAGACAGAGAGAGAGGGAGCCAGAGGGAGCTAGACAGAGAGAGGGAGCTAGAGGGAGTAAGACAGAGAGAGAGGGAGTCAGAGGGGGCTAGAGGGAGCAAGACAGAGAGAGGGAGCTAGACAGAGAGAGGGAGCTAGAGGGAGTAAGAGAGAGAGAGAGAGGGAGTGAAAGGGAGTAAGACAGAGAGAGAGGGAGCTAGAGGGAGTAAGAGAGAGAGAGGGAGCTAGAGGGTGGAAGACAGAGCGAGGAGCTAGAGGGAGTACGACAGAGAGAGAGGGAGCTAGAGGGAGTAAGACAGAGAGAGAGGGAGCTAGAGGGAGTAAGACCGAGAGAGAGGGAGACAGAGGGAGCTAGAGGGAGCAAGAGAGAGGGAGCTAGAGGGAGCTAGACAGAGATAGGGAGCTAGAGGGAGTAAGACAGAGAGAGAAAGGGAGCTAGAGAGAATAAGACAGCGAGAGAGGGATCTAGACAGAGAGAGGGAGCTAGAGGGAGTAAGATAGAGAGAGAGGGAGCTACAGGGAGCTAGAGCGAGCAAGACAGAGAGAGAGGGAGCTAGAGGGAGTAAGAGAGAGAGAGAGGGAGCTAGAGGGAGCAAGACAGAGAGAGGGAGCTAGAGGGGCCAAACCGGAGAGAGAGGGAGCTAGAGGGAGTAAGACAGAGAGAGAGGGAGCTAGGCGGAGCAAGACAGATAGAGAGGGAGCTAGAGGGAGCAAGACAGAGAGGGAGCTAGAGGGAGTAAGAGAGAGGGAGCTAGAGGGAATAAGACAGAGAGAGAGGGAGCTATAGGGAGCAAGACAGAGAGAGGGGGGGCTAGAGGGAGTAAGAGAGAGAGAGGGGGAGCTAGAGGGAGTAAGAAAGAGGGGGCTAGAGGGAGTAAGACAGAGAGAGAGGAAGCTAGAGGGAGTAAGGCAGAGAGAGGGAGCTAGAGGGAGCAAGACAGAGAGAGAGGGAGCTAGAGGGAGTGAGAGAGGGAGCTAGAGGGAGTAAGAGAGAGAACGGGAGCTAGAGGGAGTAAGAGAGAGAGTGGGAGCTAGAGAGAGTAAGACAGAGAGAGGGAGCTAGAGGGAGTAAGACAGAGAGAAAGGGAGCAAGAGGGAGTAAGACAGAGAGAGAGGGAGCTAGAAGGAGTAAGAGAGGGAGAGAGGGAGCTAGAGGGAGCAAGACAGAGAGAGGGAGCTAGAGGGAGTAAGACAGAGAGAGAGGGAGCTAGAGGGCGTAAGGCAGAGAGGGAGGGAGCTAGAGGGAGTAAGACAGAGAGAGAGGGAGCTAGAGGGAGTAAGACAGAGAGAGGGAGCTATACAGAAAGAGGGAGCTAGAGGGAGTAAGACAGTACCTAGCACCGTACATTTCCGAAAGAGGTAGTCCATGCGGTAAGTCGTGAGGGGGTGACACCATGAGTTACCCGCACCGGGTGACACCAACCCCAGTGACGCCACTGGGCAAAAGACTGATGGGTTGGAATGCTACCCTGAGCAATTGCCGGTGGTTAGACTTATTACAAGCATTTCTTCCATCACCTTTTGTCTGTTTGATGTTCCTAAGTGTGATCTGGCATTCCATAACAATTTCACAGACATGTGTCATGCAATTACTGCCAAAACAAATAGGTCTTACTTTTATGCGGTAACATGCAAACAGCATGTGTACATATCTATGTTCAAATGCATTAGCACAGTTAAGCCAGATCTGCCTTTGAGAATGATTGTTTAAAGAAACTGACTACAATTGTAAATGATATCCCTCCGCTTCTCTTAGCCAAAACAATGAATGCAGCTGATGAGTACCAGCCTCTCAAAGCCGAAGCAACTTGCTTGATTTGCCTGCGGCTCTTCACAGAACCAGTGACTACAGAATGTGGGCACAATTTCTGCAAGGCCTGCATCACTGCCCGCTGGGAGGTCCTACCAGGAGAATACCCCTGCCCTCAGTGCCGGGAGACATTTCCAGAAATCCGCTTACTTCCGAACCGGCAGCTGGGCAACGTTGCAGAAATAGTGAAAGAAATGAGCCTGAAGAGAAAGAGAAATGCCATGGAGAACCACTGCAAGAAGCACAAGGCGGAGCTGGAGATGTTCTGCCAAGATGACACGCAGCCTATCTGTGAAGCATGTCACCAGAGCCCGGAACACAAGACCCACTCTGTCATTTCCGTTCGAAAAGCTGTCTCTAAGTACAAGGTAAGGACATTGTGTCTGTTGGGATAACAGGTCAGGTACCATTACAGCGCTTATTCAACGTGGTCAGTTTTTTGAGCTGCGCCAGATGTATACATCCAGCACAGCACAAAGAGGATGGCCATAGGCTGCATGAGACAGTATTTGACCAGATGCGAATTCTGCACTAAAACATACAAGGAGTAGATATATTTGCAATGTGGTGGTATTGCAACCCCTGTCCTTTAAATGTTGTCTGTCCCTTACACGAAAAGTGGTTGCTGTAATACAGCCACACCTATCGTCCTCACAATAGGAGCTAACCTTCCAACCAAGATTCCATAGGTCAAAATCATTAAATGACAGGGGCATTTAGAAACCACTGGGTGATTTGCGATTGGTTGAGGGGTCACACAACACGAATACATCATCTTGAGAATTGTAATCAGAAAATGTAAGCAACACACAAAAGAGCACAAAAAAGTGAAACCCCCGAAAGTCTTGCCAAAAAACACTAGACTCCACAAAAACAACACTGCACAACTCACTATGCCACACTCCATCAAATGTGGCCTAAAATTAAAATTACTATTAAATACCACAACATAAATCACAGCTGCATAAAACAGTACAAAACATGGTTTCCTGCCCAGGTTCAGAAGAGCTTTACGACACATTTGATATTTGATATTTGATATTTATTGGAATTTGTATAGCGCGACTATCGCTCCGGAAGGAGCATCTTGGCGCTGAGCAAACAGAAGAAACCAGCTTGGTGAAACAGGGATCAGATGGCTGCGAGAACCGAAGAATCGGGCTGAAGGAATATCCAAGTCTTCAGGAGTTTCCTGAAAAGGCTTTCTGTGGGGGCATGCCTGAGGTTGAAGGGGAGACCGTTCCATGCCTTAGCCGCCAGGAATGAAAAGGTTTTTCCACCTTTCGTTTTGAGCTTGAATCTGGGTATAATAACCAGATTAGCTCCTGATGACCTCAGGCAGCGCGATGGAGTGTAGCGCAGGAATTGCTTAGCTAGATAGGAAGGGCCTGTGTTCCTGGTTGCTTTAAAAACCGTGACAAGGAGTTTAAAGAGGATTCTTTTGTGAAGGGGCAGCCAATGGAGAGTGTTGAGGGCTGCAGAGGCCGAGGACCTTCTTGGGAGTTTGAGAACGAGCCTGGCCGCTGCGTGTTGGACGCTCTGCAGTTTCTTAAGGGTGGACTTCTTTATTCCTGCCAGGAGCCCATTACAATAATCTAGCCGGGATAGGATAAGGGCCACGGCAACTGATTTCCTGGCAGAGATAGGGAGAAAGTCGAAGAATTTCTTCAGCTGTCTAATGAGGTTAAAACAGCACCCTGCTGTGATGCGCACATGATCGTCAAAACTGAGGGACGAGTCGTATTGGACACCCAGATTGCGGGCCGCGGAAACTGCACTCGGCGGGGCTTCAGAGTGTTGAGGCCACCAATCTTTTGGAGAGAAGAGGATGTCCTTGCCTAGGGGTTTAATTTCAGTTTTGGCGCTATTGCACTTCAGATGGTTATTGTTGAGCCAAGAAAAGACTTGGGAGAGGCAATTCTGGAATCTGAGGGCAGTATCGGGGATTTTTTTTGTCTATAGTGACGACAAGTTGGGTGTCGTCAGCGTAAGATGTTACGAGGATGCCGTGGGATTCAATCAGAGTGAGCAGGGGGGCCATGTAGATATTAAAAAAGAGAGGACTGAGTATGGACCCCTGTGGCACACCTGATGTGATGGGTCTTTCGCTGGAGAGGAAGGGGCCTAGTGAAACTGTTTGTGATCTGTTGGAAAGAAATGATGTTATCCATTTTAGAGCAGTACCCGTCACACCAATCTCGCGCATTCTGTTAATGAGGATGTCATGGGAGATGGTATCAAATGCTGCGGTTAAGTCGAGCAGGATGAGTATAGCGTGTTTCCCCTCATCCTGCAAGAGCTTAATGGTGTCCGATAGCTCAATCAAAGCAGTTTCAGTAGAGTGGCCAGGGCGAAAACCAGATTGCTGTGGATGGAGAATGTGATTGTTTTCCACAAAGGCTTTTAACTCCTCGTGAACTAGTTGCTCAGTAATTTTGCCTAGTGCCGGAAGTAGGGAGATTGGGCGCATGTTAGATAGATCAGTCGGGGATTTGTTTTGTTTTTTCATTAGAGGCTTTACAATGGCCTTCTTCCATTCAGCGGGGACGATGCCTGAGCTGAGGGATTCATTAATAATGGCGTTGATTAAAGGGTTAACGGCCTCAATGAGAAGGTGGAGGATACTCGGGGGGCAGGAGTCCGTGGGGGCTCCCGAACGACAGGTCATGATTGCCTTCTGTGTTTGTGGCAGGGACACTATAGAAAAGTTACCAAAAGAGGGTGAATTAGTGTCGGCAGCTTGTAAGGGGATTGCGGGGGGGGAAATCCTTATGAATGTTGGTGATTTTCTCAACAAAGAAGTCAGCGATTTGATCGCAAAGGGTTTGGGATGGAGGGATTTCCAGTGCAAGGGCCTTGGGGTGAGTGAAGGACTTGACAATATTAAAAATGGTATGTTGTTTTTGTTTGGCTACTTCTATGGCTGTGGTAAAGAACTCCCTTTTCGCTTTTTTTATGTGGGAGAGGTATTGTTTCCTCTGCCGGATGTATAGGATTCTGGAGGTATGATCATAGGTTTTCCTCCACTCTCTTTCGAGAACCCTGCACCTATGGTGGCTTTCGGTAAGGGCCTGGGTATACCAGGGGGCATTAGGCTTTCTTTTGCGGGGGTTGATTTTTGGTTGGTTGTGTTGGGGTTGGCCAAAACCAGTCTATCAATCCACAAGTGGAAATTTTTGGAGTCTTGTGAGACGTCTCCTACGATAGTAGGAGGGGGGGAGAGGGGCTGAGGATCCGACTTAATGCACTCAGCTACTTTCTTCCAGTTGGTCGGGAAGGTGGTGGGGGAGTTCTTGGTGTATGGTTGCGATGAAGGTCTTGCCTTGATGGAAAAAGGTATAAAGCAGTGGCCAGTCCATACTTGTGGGATAGGGGGAGAAACAGCTAGGGTGACTAAATTTGTACAAATGCCGTTGAGCGTGTGGCCAGCCCGATGCGTAGGGGGAACAACCAATTGAGAAAGGCCAAAGATGTCAAGGGATTGTTGGAAGTTTAGAGTATAAGGGTCTATACAGGATTCCAAGTGAAGATTAAAATCACCAAGGAGAGTGAAGTTGGGATAATGGCTCATGAGTGATCCAAGGGTTTCATCAAGGGAGTCCAAAAAAGGCGTTGCGTTTCCAGGGGGGCGATAGACAAGACCTCCTGAGAAAGAGGTGGAGGAGTTAATTTGAATCACAAAGCCTATGCCCTCACAGTCCTTGAGCGAGGCCAGTTCAAATGTGTGGCATCTAAAAGATTTTTTAATAATGATGGCTAGCCCACCTCCCCTACCGCCAGGTCTGTCCCGCCTGTGGATGGTAAAGTCAGAAGGGAGGGCGGTTGCCAGGTCGGGGTTGGACGCGTCATTTAGCCAGGTTTCGGTGATGAAGAGGGCATCTAGATCGTGAGAAAGTGTGAGGTCATGGATATCTTGTCCATGACAGGCTAAAGATCTGGCGTTAATGAGTCCACAGTGGAAGGTGAATGGCTTGTGTGTGGGTGGGGGAGTGGGTGGGAGATGAAGCCAGTGGGTCCCAGGGACGACCATCTGCAGGAACGGCATGAGAATGGGCCCCAGAGATAGTCAGTAGGGGGGTGACCCTTACAACTGTGGCTGGCCATTGTCTGACGCATTGACAGTAGCTCTTTAAAATTATACCTGGTGACTGGGTGGGTTAAAACAGCATGGCCCGCTCCCGGCGCGATCCTGGCGCGGACGGGCGCAGACGGGCTTGGCTTAGGCGCGGCTTCGGCGCGCAACCGGCGCGCCCGCTGCGCCAGCCCGCTGCGCCGTCTGGCCGGGTTGCACATTTATACAGAGGAAGGAGGGTGGGAGGACGGCGCGACTAGAGCGCTGACCTCACCTGCCTCGCTCAAGATGGCGCCCACTGCCGCCGGGTGTTGGTAGGAGACGGCTGGGCTGAAGGGAGAGGAAGAGTAGGTGTTAAGAGTGTCAGTGTGCCTGATGCTCAATTCCCCTTAGCTGAGAGCCCCCCAAAGGTAAAAAGAACGGCGGTTTTAAAATATGTTTAAGACGCTCGGATTACAGTGCTCGTAATCATAAAAACAGATTGCCTGAAATCGCAATTGTTAAATGCTTCAGCCGCTCGCAGCCCCAGCCCCAGTACCTCTCACCAGTAAACTAGAATTCCTAGCATTCGGAAGGACCATAACTGAATAACTGAATAGTGCTATGATTAAATCTATAGAGCCACTGATAATCGCTCAATAATGTATGTAAGCAAAAAAGCAAAGTTGAATGCAATTATGCACAAATTGCTAGCTGCTTTATCCTTGTACCATTTCCAAATCCAGTAACGCCCTGTAAAGGCCAACATTGACTGTGATGCCGTAGCCAAGATATCATACTTATCCAAAGAGAATCGGGGTGCGCAGTCAGATTTCCAAAAGAAGATATCAAAGAAACACAGATATCTTATCCATCAGTAACTGAAGTACTCTTTCCCCCCAAAATGGCCACGGCATAGGAATTACAGGAGTATTCATGCTTTTATTGTACTGCTGCGCCTCCTCCCTATTTAATACCCAAACCACTAAACCATAAGAGAAACAGAGAGTGTGAACTGGAGGGATGCTGTTTTGTTGGATGTTTTCCCAGAGATGAAGCTGCAGGAAATGCAGCACACCTGCAGGACCACCAGTGGATGGAGCACGAGAATATAGCTGCAAGTGAGTGCTGTGATGTGAGCGGCTGCCCATAGCCAATCAGGCAGAAGCACGCAAATATTCAAACGAGACACAGACTCTACTCGTTTGGAGAGATGTAGATGCTATGCATTGAGAACCCCTGTGCACAACCCCACCATTACTCAAGAAAGTCTACGGAGGACAGCAGACCAACTGGCTAAAAAACTCTTCCTGAGAGGGAGGGCAGAAGTCTCCCCTCACTCTAGCCATGGAAAGGACCCCACCCTGCCAGTTGCTGATATTCTTCTCCCGTTAAAAGAGTATCCCACTCCGGGGGCAGGGGTAGACCCCCTGGCCTCTTAGACCCCATCTGCAGCAATGAGCATTATGAAAAAGCTTCCCAATACTGGATCACTACCCCCAACCCCCTTCCCCACTCCCCCCTTCCCCACTCAGTTCTGTGAAGAATTCCAAAGCGTGTCTGAAACGTGCTGACTGATCTGGGCTGAGGTCATTGCTGCAGATAGTGGTATCAAGAGAAGTGAGAAAGTTGCCATGGACAAAACAGGGCCCAGGAATGGTGGGGCCATTAACATGTAGACAATTCATTGTTGAATGCTGTTGTGGATGTGTCCCCTGTGGGAGCAGATTAGAATTCAAGATTTGAAATTGCAAACAGAATAAGGGTGAATCACTCACAGAATATTTAGACTGACTCAAGGATGTGTTTGAAAGGTAATCTAGTCATCTCCAGTGGAGATGATTTAGGAATCCTTAGGTGTTACCTTTGTGCACGGATTGTTGTCGAATGTGCAAAGTTAACTGATGACAATATGCTTTGGATGGCAATCTAAGAAGCTAGTGACATGAGTAACTGTTGCCTTTTACTGTGTGGCTTTACACGAATAAAGAAAGACAATGTTTAATCTAAACTAATGTTTTTGAAATTGCACTACTTGCAGCAGAGTGTGAAGTGAAGAGGTCAAGGAGCCCAACAAGGGGGAAAATTAGAGGGGGAAACCGATATGTGATTGAGGGAAGAAAGGTTTGGAAGGGCAATGGGGAGGGAATAAGATAGGCGTCAGGTATGGGGGTCATGTTTTACAAGTGGTTAGTTGAGGCATTGGAAAATTGTTAAACCTGTCAGCCTTAGGGGGCTCTTTCCCCAACCTTATGCCTGCTTACCACCTCTTTTTGCTGATTCTTTATGTTGGCCTTAGGACTCCGAGCACTTTACCACTGCTGATCAGTGCAAAAGTGCATATGCTTCTCCCTTAAACATGGTTACATTGGTTTATCCACAATTGGGTGATTTAATTTATATATAGGTCCCTATTAGAGTGTACTACCTGTTACCAGTGCTGTAAATTAAATGCTACTAGTGGGCCTTCAGCACTGACTGTGCCACCCACACCAGTAGCCCTTTACACATGTCTTAGGTCTGGCACTACAGAGTCTCTGTGAGCAGTTTTACTGCCATGTTGACTTGGCATTTAAAACCCCTTGCCAAGCCTTAAACACCCTGTTAGATTTGGGGGTTTCTAGTTGGCACAGGTATGTACTTGTGACAAATAGGGACCCTTGCCTCTAGTCAGGGCATGGGGCTACACTCCTAAAATAACCCCTGCTCACCCCCTTGGTTGCTTGGCACGAGCAGACAGGCTTATCTAATAGGCAGTGTGTAAAGCATTTGTGAACACATACAGTAATCAAATGACAACACTACAGATGGACACCACACAATTTGTATATTAAACATAGGTATTCTTTATATAGATTTAACACAAGACCACAAACGACAAAAATCCACAATACTGTACTTAAAATGGTAGGTTTATTTAAATTCTCTTCAGATTTTAAAATGGAACACTTTGAGTCAATGTACCTTAAGATGTGACACGCAGGGCAACGAAAAGTGTTGCAGCGAAGGAATTGCGGCAAAGATCCGGGTCAAAGAAATAAAGACGCCGTTTTCACTCTCCACACTCGCGTTACGTTGCTTAGCAACACGTACCGGACACGCCTCCATGGCGCCCGCGCAACACGCTCTCATATGAGACGTTTGGAGCTTCACGAGTGCACCGGCTGTCCTGCTACCAACTTGACGTGGGTGGGGTAGGTGATTAGAGGCCTGCTGCGAGCAACTAATGAGGTAAGGTGCCCTGATCCCTCTTGAGGACCTCCGCGTGCGCTTCATCTTGATTGCCGTGGCTGGACTCCAAGCGGCACTACGCCAAATGGTAAGCTTAATCACTCCCTGACCCCGCGGTGAATCTTACTCGTTTTAGGTGCTCCACACTTGGTTCTGGCCCCACCAGGTCAGCCTGTGGGATCTTCATACGGGGACGGCGGGTAAGATTCCTAATGTTTACTACCTCCCTGTGAGCCTGGTGATTAGTGCTAAAGACGTTTCCTACACTGGTGCTAGTCACTTTTTGCCAATATCATTAAACAGAGTGTCAAATGGTTCTTCTTTTTCTGTTGTTTCTCAATGTTTTTCAATTTTTCACGTCACCTTACCATGTGTGGAAGTATACACCCACTGATGCTTGTGTGATACAGACACAACACTCGGCATGCTCTGTGACGCGACATATACAATGATTATGATGCATGCCACCTTTAGAGCATGCCTGCCACATACAGGACGCGGTCTTACCTCGTTCTGTCTCCATCCTCTAACCTACTCTCTCACACGAGTGTCACAATTTGACGGGGTCTGTGCAATCCCCTCTACATCCCGTTATACATCACTAGCATGCTCCTTTGGCACATTATGATGTACTCGGGCCACAGACATATCATTGACTATACCCTCCTTTTGTTTCCTTCCTAGTTTCCGGGAGGTCCATAAAGAAAGGGTGATTCTACGACACTATCCAGGTCGTATATTCGATTCCTCTAATTATTGAGGGATCGCAAGCAATTATATGAGCACTTTTGGTCCTGATGAATTGCCTTAGAGGCAAGAAACATGTCGACCACACTCTCACTAAGGGTTGAATGAGGCTTGATTACCTTACCCGTCACGCCTCAATACCCCTTAATTTTCCTTTTAATAAAGCAGTGAGCCATGCCATTAAAACTTCGTTTAATGGACTCTACTGACTTTTTTTAGACTACACTCACGCTCACTATTGCACTTTTTTAGGCCCCTCACACTCACACACCCATTGGCAAAGGAATAAAAGAACTCCGCCAAAGTGCAGCACCTCGTGCCGCCCGACGGGCATTGCACCACCAGCCTGTCGCAGGAGCAGGAAACCAATGATGACGCTGGACGGTCATCGGTTGGGATGACAATAGTCGTTCAACCGGTGACTTGTGTGAGGTATCCTTAATTCCGCAAAGGGTTCACATCATTCACTTTTCCTGTCAAACTCAATGAGAGAAAGGTTAGTCTGAGCCATTTAGTTGGCTTACTCTGGGGAACTCTGTACAATTGCTGTTGCTTACTATTTAAAACCCCTTGCCAAGCCTTAAACACCCTGTTAGATTTGGGGGTTTCTAGTTGGCACAGGTATGTACTTGTGACAAATAGGGACCCTTGCCTCTAGTCAGGGAATGGGGCTACACTCCTAAAATAACCCCTGCTCACCCCCTTGGTTGCTTGGCATGAGCAGACAGGCTTATCTAATAGGCAGTGTGTAAAGCATTTGTGAACACATACAGTAATCAAATGACAACACTACAGATGGACACCACACAATTTGTATATTAAACATAAGTATTCTTTATATAGATTTAACACAAGACCACAAACGACAAAAATCCACAATACTGTACTTAAAATGGTAGGTTTATTTAAATTCTCTTCAGATCTTAAAATGGAACACTTTGAGTCAATGTACCTTAAGATGTGACACGCAGGGCAACGAAAAGTGTTGCAGCGAAGGAATTGCGGCAAAGATCCGGGTCAAAGAAATAAAGACGCCGTTTTCTTCCTGATGCGGCAGGCTTCTCCGATGTTGTGTGAAGTCTTGGCTCGATGCGCTAGCTGCAGCGGCGACACCCTTGTTCCGTGATGCAATGACAGCGGCTTTGGCAGTGACACTCTTCTCCGGCGATGCGAGACGCATCCGCTCGATGCAACAGCTGCAGCAGCGACACCCTTGTTGCATGATGCGACGACAGCGGCTCCGATGGCGGCATGCTTCTCCGTGGATTCAAGGCACTTCTTGTGATGTGGTGTAATGCGACAGCTACAGTGGCATCATCTTCATGATGCGACAGCAGCGACTGTGACGGTGACACGCTTCTTCCTCTTGAGTCGCCCTTCCAGCTCCTTGCGACACGCAGTCCCTCAGAAGGCCCAAAACAGCAGCAGGCACTTTCAAAGAACTTTTGGGGAGCTGGGGGGAGGAAGTCTGTGGTCCCTGAGACTTCAGCAGGAGGCAAGCTCTTTTCTCAAGCCTTTGGAGATCCTTCACAAGTTGAATAAAGTCCTTTCTCCTTTCTTTGGCAGCCAGGCAACCACTGCAGGCCAATCCCCCAAGCAGCACTTCAGCTTAGGGATAGTCTCTCCTCAGTTTCTCCAGGTTCCTCTCCTCAGCAAAGGTTTCTTCTTCTTGTCCAAAAGTGATCTAAATTCTTGGGATCAGGGACATGATACTTATACCCCAAAATCCTGTGTCCTCTGAGGGCAGAGAGGCCTTTGAATAGTCCAAACCAGTTCTGGAGCACTCTGTTGACAAGACTCCTTCCTTTCACAGTGCAGGGCAGAGACATCAGACGCACCACAGGAGGTGGATCCAGCATTGTGGAGGAAAGGCAAAGCTCTATTCAGGTCCCAGGTGCAACTCCTCCCTCGCATCAAGATGCAGATCTCTCTATTCACCACTGGGCTTACTCACCCTGTCTCCTGGAATCCCCCAGCCCTGTCACTCAAACTCCAGACAAGGAATACACAACCTAGCAGAGGCAGGCTTGGATAGTTAGACAAGAAAATACCTACTTTCTAAAAGAGGTATTTTCGAACACAGAATGTTAAAACCAACTTCACTAAAAGATGTATTTTATCATTTCAGGCATACTAAACTCGAATTTCCACCATGTTCCCTGAGTCAGTTAGGATTATAAGATGTACAAATCTAACCGCCCAATCTGACCTATGGAGAACAGGTAGCCTTGCAATAGTGAAAAACAAAATTGGCTGTAATTCACTATTAGGACATGCCACACACACCAGGGCATGCCCTACCTTATACCTACAATGCACCCTGTCCTTGGACTTCCATAGGGGTGTCTAATATTATGAAAAGGGAAGGTTTAGGGACTGGCAAGTGGGTTCACTTGCCCAGTCAGCATGGCAGTACCAGACTGCACACAGCCTCTGCAATGGCAGACCTGAGACACACTTTTACAGGCTGTTTCTGTGGGTGGCCGAAAGAGCTTGATTGGGGACTGTGTGGCATTGACGTTTAAAACACCACAATCAGTACAACTAATCCTGAATAGAGCTGGAAGCTACACAATTATCAGGCAGGGGGTTAATGTAGTACCATTGGGATATTTCTATCAACCACCGAGTAATAATACTGGTACTAACTTTAAGGAATCTCAATCACTGGGCCTTAGACACCATTTTACGGTGCCCACTTTTGATCGTTTTGAGCCTTTTAACAACCTTGACCTAGTTGACTGACTACGAATGGGGGAACAACAGCACACTGTAATAACTAGTAGTGTGGATATGCCGTATATTGCATGCCCACTGGGATTATTGTCTAATAATAATAAATCTTAACATGGCTTCGCCATGGCAGAAATTGTAGAGACTGGTAATTATACGGCACATACCAGCACGTTGGAACTCATTATTCCTCCTCCTCAGCAAACTAACTTAACCAATTCCTTCATTGGGAGGAATAAATATCATGAGAACGAATAGGGGGATATTTGTCAGCTAGTGTTTTGGAATGTAGCAGGCTTAAAAACTAAGGCGTCAAATGACTTATGGATTGAGTTTGTAAGAAATTTTAATATCATTAGCCAACAGGAAATGTGGGTGACAGACCCTATTCATATAAGTGGATATAAAACCTTTCACACCCCAGCTATTACATCTTCGCATGGAAGAGCTAAAAGGGGGTTGTGTACATACATCTCAAATTATTTGAATATAAGGAAAATTGAATCAATAATCACTCTGAAGCTCACTCTCAAATATTTAGTTTGCATATAGATGGTATGTTTTGTCTGGCTATATTGAATTTTTATAATAATGCAACTCATGAGATGATAAAAGAAATTTTGAAATCTTTAAGCTACCATTTACATAATTTACATACGCGCATAAAGAAGGAGGTCCTCGTTGTTTGGGGTCGGGATTTTAATTCCCCCTTATGTAAATATTCTGACAATGAGGTCTGCGGTCTGACTTTTGAGAAAGACGCCAGTTTCGCTCATTTTCCACACACATCGTATGGCGATTCCCGTAATGATATTATGTTTATGTTTGATTTAGGATTTGCTAATCATCTGTGTTTGCCTATGGTTCCTTTTAGCCCTACTTTTAATGGCAGAGGCACATTTTCAACAATAGATTTTATAATATCCTTAAGTAGATATTCTTCACATGTTAAAAATGTCAAGACTCAGGAGATTGCTCTTAGCGATCATTTTCCTCTAAGTGTAGATGTGATGCTGTATAGACAGGGTCTTAATTCCAGAACTAATTCCAACGATATTGTTGATAATGTTGATTTTAGTAGACAAAATGGATATGTAATTAGATGGGCTAATGTGGACACCGAGGAATTTGTTATTAAAACTGTGCAGAATTGTAAAAACATGCTCCTAGTGTGCCTGGTGAAAACTCATCCAGACAAGAAATTATGGATAATTTTCCGGCCATTTCTAAGTATATAAAAAAGTCACTGTTTGTAGAAGCGAAGAGAAACCCACTATTAAACTAGGGTGGTTTGATACTGCTTGTACAAAGGCATATACTCAACTTAAACTCTCTATTCACGCTATAGTGAAAAACAGGGAACACATTAGAGAGGCTAGAAGAAACTATAATCATGCACTTGATGCAAGAAAGAGTGCCTTAAAGGAGGAAGCTTGGAGTGCACTGCACAACGATTCTGAAATTCGTGATTCTTCTGCCTTTTGGAAGGCTGTGAATGCCCCCTTCTTAGCTAATAAATATATAGCATCCATAGAGATCTCCATTACAGAAACAGAGTGGATAAAACATTACTCTAAATTATATAACAACCCTGTATCAGATGTCCAGGGAATCACACATAACATGGATATTAATGCATTAGAACTTTCACTAGATTTTACACTTAGTGAAGTTACTGCGGTAATTAATTTAAGTCTGGGTGGCAAGGCCCCTGGGCCCAACGGTATTCCTGTTGATCTTATTAAATCAAATGTTGCCTTATGGGGACCACTTTTGACACAGGTTTTTAATGCTTACACTAAATGCGGCTTCCCACCAACTTGGTACGAATTCGTTATCGTCCCCATTTTTAAAAAGGGAGACAGGGCAGATCCTGCTTGCTACCGCCCGATCTCATTGTTGGATTTAACAGTTAAGATCATGGTGCGGGTCATTTTAGACAGAATGCTGGTATGGGCAGATGAAGAGGACATTATAAGTGACCTCCAGTACTGGTTCCATAAGGGACTCGGCACAGTGGAGCAGAGGATGTTTTGTGTTTGCTCGCCCAAAATGCATTTTCATGTGTGCTGGAGCAACTTACCGGGTGTCTGTGATCGCTGACGAGATATCCCATCCGTTCGCGAGCACCACGAGATTTGCTAGCCGGCTTCACAGTCCCACAAAAATCTACAATCGCAAACACGTCATTCGGGCACACCATTGGTCTTCCGGTGGATGTTTTTTGAAGAACGTGATCTCGAACACGCAGAATCTGCAATCTGGAGAGGGTTCTCTCCCGAGCAGCATCAAAACCTTCTTGAAATGATGATTTGGATTAAAAAACCTCCTTGGATTGACATTTGGCTGCACTTTTTTGTACACATAGGGCCAGATGTAGGAGCCAAAATACCGGTCGGTAACGGACGATTTCGGCCGTTACCGACCGGTATTCAGTATTTGGCATGTAGGTGCCCTATTTTACTGAATCGGTAAAATACCGATTCGGTATTTTCACAGATTCTGTAATTTTGAGATGTAGGTGGGACTCTTCTGAGTCCCACAGGCCTTACCGAATCGGTATTTTACCACCCAATCCAATTGGGTGGTAAAATACAGATTCCAGGTGTGCATGCACACCTATGGCATGTGACAGACAGACATGCCCTTAGGGCATGTCTGTGTGCCACATGTCACACATGCCTGAAATCGGGGTGCTAGAGGGTGTCAAAGTGACACCCCCTGCACCCTTAGAACCTTCGGTATGTACCGAATCGGTAAATACTGATTCGGTAATGCCCATTGATTCCTATGGGCTTCAATGCCCATAGGAATCAATGGGCATTACCGAATCGGTATTTACCGATTCGGTAAATACCGATTCTTACAGAATCGGTAATTCAATTACCGATTCTTCCTAAATCTCCCCCCTTCTATTTTACCGATTCATAAATACCGAATCGGTAAAATTCGGTATTTATGAATCGGTAAAATATACTTACCTACATCTGGCCCATAGTCATTTTTACATTTGTTTTAAGAGGAAGGAAGTGCCCCAGAGTCTACAACTTCCTGTTCCTGTCCAGCAGGCTCCTCCCAGTGCTTTGTTCATCTCTTCTTCACTTTTCATTTGGATTTGGAGCTGGAAAGTTCCCTCTTTATGTCTGCTGCATCATATATCATTAGATTTGAGGACCTTTGAGTTTGAGATTTCACTTTTAAGTTGGAAAATTGGTGTTGTTTGTTTGAATGGGGCATTGCACCTACATCTTATTGTACTTTTCATATTTTCTTTTACATTTATTGAAATCAATTTACGATATTTATTAATTCACAAGCCCAATTGTCTGCCAATAGCCTTTCAGCCAGTAGGCCCAGAGCTACTCATGGGTGCATGAAACAGCTGTTTCTATGGTGTCTGTTGAATTTAAACACCATTTTGGGCATAGATGACATTGGATTGAAATGCAAAATGTTTTTGTTTTGGTATTTCACTTTTTTTCATGTCTATTAAATAAATGCCTTTGTTGGATGTGTGTGGTTGTAACTTGCAAACCTTTTTTAACCCTCTGGATTTTCGCTTTTTGGCATTGTTGCATTAAAGCTGAGTTGTTAAGCATGCCTCCCCTGTCTGGCTAGAGTGTGCGTGTTTTTGTAATAGTGGGCCAGCATTTGCCTTGGCTGAGCCTCCCCATGTGGTTAGGGGCCATTTTGTAAAGTCTATGTCCATATAGGCCTGCTTGAGCTCATTGTTTTCCAGTCCTCCTGCTTTTTGTGAGTGACCATGTGGCTGGTGGGCATTTTCTGATGGTAGTTAGTGTGATTTTGCTATAGGCCTGCATGTCTTTCCTTTGTTCCTCTTGGCTTATTGCTTCTATATATTGTCAGCTGCAGCTCCCTGAATGCTGAATCCCACTGGATGCACAATGCCAAACCGGGTCCGTTGCATTTGCACTTTTGTTGTTGTTCTTCTTTCCTATCCTTCCTGAGTGTACTGCATAGTACACCAACTATGAACGCCCTTGTTGTTGTCAAAGTCTCATGAATGGCTACACTGTTATGTTATGTTTTTTTAAATAACTGAGGTAATACATTTTAGAATATTAATAACACTAACAAGTGTGACCACACACTAACTAATATTTTATATTTGTTTGTTTGTACTGGTAGTAATTGAACCACAACAATGAATGCCATGTTTCACTGATGTTCTTCTTGCTTCTTTGCTTTTGGGTGCACAAAAGAGGAGGAGACAAAATCCCCCACTGTACTGCTATGCACAACGTCACGTGACGTGCGACCTCAGGCATCTCTTTAACTTGTGCCACTGCGTGCTGTTGACATCTTCAAGATAGCCCCAAAGAAAGGTACCAGGTCCAGTACCAAGACAGTTGCCAGTGAGAAGAAGGCACTGACACTTACCAAGACCGGTATGTCACCCAAGACCTTTTTTAGTAAACCAACAATTTCGACTGCAGCAGCGGTATGTGGGGAGCAAGCTGGGAGCAGCACCCCTGCATCAGTGGACCCACCCCACCAACCTAGGCCCAAGCCCATGTCTGTCCCATAGACAGCCAGTCTAATCACGAGTCCAACGCCGATGAATAGTGATGTTGAAATTGACTTAAGTAGTACCCAATCAATGCAGGAAACTTGGATAAGTGGGCAACAACAGCCACAACCACCCCAATAGTAGTTGTTTCTCCCGAAGTAGGGGCAGTTCAGGAGATCAAGCTTCCTACAAAGGAAGAAGAGGAACAAGCCACTCTTTCAGAAGATCCAATGTCTTCCAGATCTCCAGCAAGGGAAAGGAGGGTTAGTCCATCAACTTCTTCTGAAAGCCCCCCTTCTGATGATCTAGACACCACTTGGAAGCCACCTCAGTCTGAGAGTGAGACACGCCACAAGACAAGGCTAGGGAAAAGAAAGGTTCCAGAAAGCCTTAGAGTTATGGAGGTAGATGTAGAAGAGGAGGATGATGATGAGCCAGTCATCATGGACATTAGTCCTGCCCCAATGGAGACTGACATTATCCCATCCAAAGTTGCTGTGAGGGATGTGGCATGGATATCACCAATACCACCTACAGCTTCTATACTTCTCCGGCAGTGACCTGCATCCACCACAACCACCTGAGTAGAAATAGGTACTGCAGAGAGTCAAACATCACGCCCACCTACCAGTTCATCCGACATTGCAAGTGGCACCAGCAGTTTGAGACTTTTTTCTGTTAGCAAGAAGGAGGTGAACATTGCTATGTGCTCTATTTGTGGGCACGGTGCTAGTCGGGGTAAGCTTGGTACAAACTATGGTACCTGAGGCCTAACAGCCCATCTGAGAAAAGACCACTTGATACAGTGGAGGTGCACCTTAGCGGCCAAAAAACTGCATCTGTTGTTGGTGGAGGTGATGAAAAAGAAGAACCAATCACGGTGGAAGGTGAACAAGAGGGAGATATTTTCTATGTTACACAAAGCAGCCCTGTCCCCAGCAGTGGAGTGGTACCTCCCACATCATCATCAGCAACATCGCAATGGCACAAGAGAGTACTGCAATGTCAAGAAGTCACCTGCATCAGTGGCACCAGAACTGAAAAAAATCCAGGCTACCATTCTCAGCATGTTTAGGTAGGAGGCACAGTACGAACGCACCCACCCAATGGCACGTTTGTACAACGTGAAACTGGCTAAAATGATAGCGCTGGACCTCCTCTCTTTTTCTTTTGTGGAAGGGGTGGGTTTTCTTGAATTTGTGGCAGCCATTTGCCCGAAATGGAAGGTTCCCAGCCGGTCCTATTTCACCAGATTTGCTGTTCCAGCACTACATCACGATGTGATGTAATTGCTTGGCAAGCTTTGCAGCAGAGTGCTGTTCACACTATCCACCTGACAACAGACAAGTGGGCCAGTTGCCAACCCACTGATTACATGTGCATCACTGCACACTGGATCTCTGTTGTGGAGGTTAGAGAAAAGACATCTGCAGAAGGTGTTGTTGACACTACTGAGATTTTTAATGCTGCTCGTAAACATCCAACTGTAGTCATTCCATGGAGAAATCTCATACTGCTGCAAACATCTTGGAAGACTTTGACATCAAGGTCTTTGTTTGGCTGTGACCAAGAGGGCTTAACATTGGCCACGGACAATGGCAGTAATATAGTTAAGGCCGTGGCTAATAGTGCCTATTTCAGGGTGCTGTGGTTGGTGCACTGCATCAGCATCATTGTTCAACACTTTCTGAAAAAGGAAGACAGAGTCAGCAACTTAGTGACCACCTGCAAAAGAATCAGCACACATTTCAGCCATTCTTTTAGAGCCCTGAAGCAGATGAGTATCATTCAACCTGATATTAGAATGTCAGTTAAAGCACTCATCCAGAAGGTGCGACCACGTTGGAACTCAACTTTTTACATGCTTGAACGTCTGTTTGAGCAGTACAGACCAATCAGTGAATATGTCATGCAAATAGGGGATGCTACTGTTTAAGGCATGATCATTGAGATGGACCAATGGAGCCTAGTTAAATGTCTGACAGAGATGCTACGTCCTTTCAGGGTCTTCACAGGTGAAGTCCACAAGGAGGACTGTACTATAGGCCCAGCTATCCCATTGTTGCACATGCCACAGGGACAGCTGAAGAGGGTGTCTGCAATGTACGCAGGTGTGGAGGAAAAAAAGAAGCATATGAGTTGGTGGAGAGTTTAACCCTTCACTTATCTGAAAATAAAAGGGTGTAAAGAGGCATTGTATCATCCAACCATTACATGTATGCCACAATTCTGGATCCACGGTACAAACCATTACTGCACACTTTTATTCCTTTTTCAGACAGGAATTTTGCTGACTAAAAAACTTGGATAGCTATGGAAGCCAGTCATCTAGAAAAAGAATAGCCGGGAATTAGAGGCCCTTTACTCCAGGGCATAACAAGTACTGCAGGGCAGCCAGCTTCAAGTTCAAATTCAGAGCCTGAGGGCAGTGCGGTTGGCTCACAGTAGCCAAAACCACCAACAACACCAAGAACAACATCAACAACAAGAACAGGAGCATCAGCCCCAAAATGGTTTCTACAGCAAGGGCTTAAGTCCAGTGCTGAGGCAAAGACAAAAGAGGCTGAGCAAAGCGGAGCACCCATGAGCATTGAGCGGATGGTCCAGGCCTATCTGGATGACCCAACAAAGGTCTACTTTGATTAAAACCCATTGCTGTATTGGTATGGTAAAAGGCGCCAATAGCCAGTGATCAGGAGGCTGGCGATAAACTATTGGGCTTGCCCTGTCCAAGTGTCTCTTTTGAGCCTGTTTTCAGTGCTGCTGGTGCTGTTCTGACAGTGAGAAGGACCAGTCTCTCACCCCAAAAAGTAGAGAGATTGACCATGATCAAAATGATTCAGCACTTTATACCACTGCATTACACCATACCTGAAGTAGCACAGCAGGAAGATGATGACGGCGACTCAGGTCATGGAAGTAGTCAAGTCAAGTCAAGTCAAGAAATTTATATAGCGCGCTACATACCCATAGGGTCTCAAGGCGCTAGAGGAAGGGTGGGGAATTACACACTTCTGGGTAAACCACTAGAGTTTGAGGACCAGCTCTATTTCCCTGACAACTAGGCTTTCAAGTTGACTCAAGTTACTTTCTTTCTTCCTTTTTGAAGCACAAAAAAAAATAATATATATATATATATATAGCTGAGGAACATCAGTTACTTTATTATTTGTTTGTGTCACTGTCTTTCTTGTTCACAATCCATCCTGACCGTCTTACTCTTTTATTGCCGAATTGGAGTTGCAACTGCAGTCAGTGAAGTCGTAACTATTAGTCCACTCCTCACTCTCCCAAAAGCCATTTCCCTCACGCCAGACATTGGATGGATAATACAACAAATGACTGTTTAATCAGGCAGTCTAGACAATCTGAAAAGATTATGGCCATGGCGCCCTGTTTCATGGAGAAGTTTAGATACGGATGACATTGGGAGTAGGAAACTAACAGATCTATCTGGTCCGATTTTTCTAAACATCAATACCCCCAGCCATGATTTGAAGATCCCTGAATCTCTCATTTGGGACTTAATTCTGGTTTCAAATGTGAATGTGGGGAGTGAGGGATCCAGTATCTTCTCCATGCCCACCATATCTGCATCGCAACCAACCAATGTAGGTCTGGCGAGCCAGGATCCTGCTATCCCCTGTGCAGAATTATCTCATGGAACATTGCAGGAATACGTGTAAAACTAACCAATGAGTATTGGGGGAATTATATTAAGGATTCTGATATTATTTGTCTCCAAGAGACATGGCACCAAGCAGACATTGTGCTGGATGGTTATTGTTCCCTTGGTGTCAATGCAACACCTTGTATTGTATTGTATTGTATATTGGATTTGTATAGCGCCTTATCACCCAGGGGTCTCTAAGTGCTTGGCAGACAGTGAGCACAATGCTAGAAGGGTAGAAAGTTAGACATTACCCCAGGCCTCCTGAAACAGCACTGTTTTTAGCTTTTTTCTGAAAGATAAAAGGTTTGTTTCTTTGCGCAGGCTCTCTGGCAGTTTGTTCCATGCACTGGGAATTGTATGGGGGAAAGTGCGCCCTCCAAAAGAGGATAGTTTAAAACGCGGACAAATCAGCAGAGCAGCATCTGCTGATCGTAAATTCCTGCTTGGGGCGTATGGAACTAAACGTTTCTTGATATATTTTGGAGCTTGTCCGTACAGGGCTTTATGCGTAATGCATAGGCCCTTGAATTTGGCCCGCTGTTTCACCGGCAGCCAATGGAGTTTATGGAGGAGGGGGGTAGCCTGAGCCCTTCTAGGTTTGTTGAAGATCAGTCTGGCAGGGTCGTTCATGACTATCTGAAGTCTGCTCAACAATTTTTGAGGGATATTGCCTCAGCAGCTGGGAGAGTGAAAGGAGGGCTTGTGATTTTTATCTGAGTTAAATATGGGTATATACAAACCCAAGTTGTAAAACCCACACCTTAGTACCATTTAGACCTCATTTCTACTGCTAATAAACTGGTACTGTAATATCTTTGACCAGAATAGCAGTCATGTGATTGAGGACTTACAGGTGCAGATTATTAACATTGCGGGGAAGTGACAGGCTTTATGTATCTTGTGGGTAGAGGATTTTAATTATACTATTTGCACTTTGAGTAATACTGGAGTTTGTGGGCTGTTAGACAAAGATGGTCAGCCACAGCCACATGTCACCCATAATGTACGGGGTGATGCCTTGAACTCCATTATCATGGATAACGATCGGGGTCTCATAAATACTAATTGTTTGGACTTCAGTTCGTTACTCAGTGCTCCACATATGTTGGAGGAGGTAGAGGAAGTACAATTGATTTTATGTTTATACCCAGGAAGTAGTCCCCTCGTGTTGGTGACTTTGAGTTAGCACCAAATGTCGCAATTGACCATAATCCACTAACTGTACTTTTAAATAACAGCCAGGATAGGGAAAGGTGAGGGATGTCTTATTGATTTCAACTAAAACAAGGGAATGAGGCTAAGTTGGGGTATATTTGATCCCACACAATTTGAAGTAAAATTCTTAAGGCAAACTTGAATCTTATTATGAATTGCCTTCATGATGATACTCCCCCTAATAAGGTAGTTCATGACTTTGAACTGATGCAGAAATGGCAAAAGATCTGACCAGATTGGTTTGAAGAAAGGAACCCCAGGGGGTAAGATGGTTTAATGCAGAGTGGTCTAGAGCACCTAGGAATCTAAAAATGTCTCTTTATACCACCCCACGTGACAGTACACAAATTAGAAATATAAGGCAGATCTATAAACGTGCTATCAAACAAGGACAAGATGAACTGAGGAGTCTGGTGAGAGAGCAAGTGCTCTGAAAGATGCAAAGAGTTTCTGGGAAATAATTAATCACCCTCTATTTATGGATGAACCTAAACCTGTGGATTCACTGATTTTTGGGCCTATCTGGAAATTTCACTTCTCAGCCATATTTGATCCAAAAAATGCCTCAATAGTCAAAGCAAAGGGGAACTGGTATTTGATTTAAGCTTGGCCTTACAATTAAGTTTATCAATTAGAGTATTAGAGGTAGAGGAGGCTTTATCAAGGGTAATTAGTATGAAAGTCACAGGCCCCGGTGGAGTTCCTCCTGATTTATTTAAAACGAATCCTACATTATGGGCACCCACACTAACTAATGTTTTTAAAGCTGTAGTGATCAGTCCCATCCCATTACCTGGAAGGAGGCAATTGCTGTTCTAGTATATAAGAAAGGTAGTAGGAATGACCCTGCTTGCTACAGGTCAATTTCGTTGATTGATGCTACGGCTAAAATAATGAGGAGGGTTATCCTTGCCCGACTTGAGACCTGGGCGAATGGTACAGGGATTGTCGCAAGACTGCAATTTGGATTTAGAAGGGGGATGGGTACACTGAACACTGCCTAAACCTGTCCCTTATTATGGGCAAGTTCATGAAGGCCAGGGGGTGTTCCATCCACCTGGCCTTCATGGACTTGTCCAGCTCTTTTGATACGGTCAACAGGATAGAAATTGTGGGGTTTGATGGAGCAAATGGGTTTCGAAGAAGCTCTTATATCTCTTCTACATAGGCTTCACACCTCCACAACAGCTGCTGTACATTACGATCCTAGGGAGGAGAAGATTGGTCCCAATGTCCCTACAGAAGGTGTCCGGCAGGGATGTATCTTAGTCCCATTTCTTTTTGTATTGTATACAAATGGTTTAGAGGCTTTTTTTAACAGGGAAGGAATTTGATTTCCCTAAAATTGAAGGCAAAGTGCTGATCCCTTGACAGGCAGTAACGCTTTATTGTTTTGTTTTTTACATTTTTTTATTCATCATCATCAAGATAACAATTCTTTATCTACTTCAAAGTTATACCATTCCCAAAATATACACAGTAGAGAAGTATCTTGACTTCCAAAACAAGAAAGAAAAAAAAATTCTATCCAAGAAAGATACCTATTTATGCCAGAATTCATTATACTTAACATATACTAACTAAAGAGTAATTTCTATCCCCTAAAATGTCCTCACTACCCTTCTTCAAGTCTCTGCTTCCATTCAATGATTGGAGCCCAGATCCTTTTCTCTACTTGATTTGTTTTCCGCCCCTTTTTTTCATAGATCACTTTCTCTAATGTAAATATAGCCAATAATCGTGACATCCACTGTTGAAATGTCGGTGGGTTTACATCCTTTCACAAAGTTGCTATACATAGGGCTCGATTCCGATCCGGTAAAAAAACTCCCCCGTACGAATCGTATTCGTAGCCGAATCCGTACGACTCGTAAACACACTGTACGACCCGGCGAGTACGATCCGGACCGGGTGATCAGGACGCTATTCGTACGGTCCGCATCAGGTAAGGGCTATTCGTACGGAAAAGCGCTCAATCACATACACACCGTACGCCGCGTACCATCCATGATCGCCAGGGTACGCGCCATACCCCTGCGATCATGTGGGGTACGCGCCGTACACCCAGCGTACACGGGGTGCGCACCGTACACCCACCGTACATGGGGTACGGTGCGTACCCCATGTACGCTGGGTGTACGCCACGTACCCCACATGATCGCAGGGGTATGGCACGTACCCCTGCGATCATGGGGGGGTACGCGGCGTCCCCAGGGGGGGCCTTCTGTACTTGTTTCGGCCCGAACTATGCGTTTACGGCTGTTTCAAGCTCCCGTAAAAAAAGGGCCGTACGTTGCGTACCTGACACAAATCGTACTTGCTGGGTCGTAAAAACCAGCCGCGAACCGTTGCGACGTCACGTACAGCGGGTTCCGAGTGAGACTCGTACGGATATTTTAGTCGTACGGAGTCCTGTACGACTCGTACGGTCTTTGGCTCCTGGCACGGATCGTACTTCGTCGTACGTACGGGGACGTGTACGGGTATGATTCGTACGGGGAATATTGCTCCGTACGACGATTCGGAGCGCATTTTACCAGATCGGAATCGAGCCCTTAGTGTCATTGCTAAATATACAAACTCATGATGGGGGACTGCAACATCATCCCTTGCTACCCCAAGAACCATAACTTCATCCGTTAATTTCATAACGATCCCTAAAGATTTCTTCAAAAACTGCTCTAAAGATCTTTTGAATATATCTAGAGCAGGGCATGAGGCGAACATATGTATAATGTCAGCTTGTGCCGATTGACACCCTGGACAAATTATCCTGGTCGTTCCACCGCATCGCGCAATTCTATGTGATGTATGATAGAGCTCATGTATCATTTTATATTGGTGCGTTTGAAGATTCGCTACTCTGAGCACTGAGATAGATAATTTAAGAGATTTTTCAGCCTCTGTCCCTGATAGATTTAGCTTAGTCTTCCATTTTTCACACATCCTAACACAATCGTCCTCTTTATACTTTCCAATTTCCCCATATAGTTGAGATATAGAACAACCTTCCTTGCTTTTCAAATATTCCATTACTTCCTCTCGTTTAAAGTTAATATCACCTCCAAGCTTTTTTATCAAGACCGACCTGACCTGCAAGTGTTTGAAAAAGTCTCTTCGCTCTAAATTGTGTAGCTGCTGCTCCTGCTCAAATGTTATTAAGCCTGTTGAGCCTACCAAATCCCCTATAGTTTTGACCCCTGCCATATCCCATCTCTTCATTACATGATCATGGAAGATCCCAGGTAATGATGGATTGTTAAATAAAGGGGTATAGTAATTCATCCTCCCTAATTTTATTTTCTTCCGAATCATGGACCATACTGACATTGCCGCAGCTAGAGTCTTGAACCTTACTTTTTTATAGTAACTACTTTCATTGAACACTAGCAGCCACTCATAAGAATTTTTAACTAACAACTCATATACATCCGGGGCACCCTCATCTCCCCTCCACCTATCCTTCACATTGCCACCCAATAGCCCCCTGATGTATTGTAAAACAATGGCCCAATAATACATTTTGAGGTCAGGCACCGCCAGACCACCCCGGTCTCTCGATAAAGACAAATATTTCAATCCTCGTCGTTCGCCCATATAAATGGGTTCATGACTCCCTCTAATTCCCTAAACCAATTGTTATTACATTTTAAGGGGATGGTCCTAAATAAGTACAGCACTTTTGGCAAAAACAGCATCTTTATTACGTTACACCGCCCTATCGTAGTTAAATGCAGCGTGTTTAGCCTATCCAAGTCTTTTTTTTTTTGTTATCATCGGATTCATGTTCTTTTCCACTATCTTTGATAAATCAGATGTTACTGTTATACCAAAATTTTCAGCTGACTCCGTTATTTTCTGGTCCACCATCTCAACTTTCTGATTTACTACAATTTGTGTTTTGCTCTGATTTAATTTATAGCCTGACAGACTACCTAAGACGGCTGCTTCCCTCTCTATTTCCACTATTGCCTGAGCCTGGTCAGTAGATGTTATGGCCAGATCGTCCGCATACCCCAACATTTTAGTTCCATACCCATTCAAAATAACTGGCATGATGCTTCCATTGAGCTCTATCCTTCTTATAAATGCGTCTATGTATAAGGCGGAGTGTAGCGGGGAGCAAGGGCACCCTTGCCTTGTTCCACATCCAATTTTTATTACCTTGCTTAGCTCTCCCATAATTCTTAGATTAATCCTTGGATTTTTATATAAAGCCTTAGGGCCCCTACACAGCCATCCCCCCACTTTTTCTGCATCCAACAATATTAACGCCATAGGGTCTCGTCAGGCTTCCACTCCATCAAATAATGTACATACCCTTCTTATATGTTCAGCTGTCCCCCTACCGGGAATGAACCCATGTTGTCGGGGAGAGATACTCTTACCAATCACCCTGCTCAATCTACTAGCCAGAATCTTGGAGTATATCTTTGTATCGCTATTCATTAAACCTATAGGGCTATAGGACCCAGGATCAGTTGGGGGCTTGTTTCTTTTAAGAAATACAACCATTGTGGCCTCTCCCCATGACTCCGGAGGTGCAACTCCCTTTTGTATATTAGTCATGAGGTTATAAATATCTTCTTCTAAACAGTGTAAACATTTTTTATAGGATTCCAATGGTATTAGTTCTGGACCTACTGCCTTCCCTGCAGGTAGATCCTTTATTGCTCTCTGTGTTTCCTCCAATGTGAAACTAGTTTCAAAAGCTTTACTATCCTCTGTTGTTAGCTGCTCTAATGTCGAGCTCTCTAAATATCTCTCTATCTCATTGTCATCCCCACTAGTATCAGGGTGGTACAATTTCTGATAAAACTCCTGAAATACTGAGCATATCTCCCCTGGTGTTGTTACTAGCGCCCCTGTCTTTGCCTTAATTTCTGATATCTCCCCTTTAGTAGCTGCCTGCCGTGTTCGAATAGCTAATATCCGACCAATTTGCTCGATATACTCATATTGGTCTTGCTTCCAGGTCAGAAACTTTCCTGCTGCTTTAGAGGCGAATACTTCTCCCGCTGCTGCTTTTGCAATAGCTAGATTATATGTTATTCCTGTGGTGTCTTGGTTGGTTCTAATCGCTTCGCTAAGTTCTCTTTCAATACGGGCAACTATCTTTATCTTTCCTTCGATCTCCTCCTTCTCCCTCTTATTCCGTTTGATAGAATAGCTCATTGTCTCACCCCTCACACCAGCCTTCATAGTGTCCCAAACTACCGCCGGAGAGGCGGTTCTTCTATTTATCATAAAGAATTCTTTGAGCCATCCTTCCATCTGAGTAACATACTTGACATCTTGTAACAGAGCTCTCTCAAATGTCCAATTCAACGCTTTCATTGATTTTATGGCAACATTGAATTTAAAAGTGAAGTTTATTAAATCTTATGTCATGGTCTGTGGCCCTAAAGTTACTAAAACATGAAAATTTGAGGTTAGGGGCAAGAGTCAGACCATTAACAAGTTGAAAATGTTTACATATTTAGGTAATTTTTTTTATGAAACTATGAATTGGGACCACCGTAATACAGCTAGGGCACATCATACGAGTCTTGGGTTCAATGTCCTCAGACTCGATAATTCTCGCCTCTGCGCCTACTTTAATCATGGGTCCCACGCTGCAACTCTGGGCAATAGCTTGCTTAATCTCCACAATGGCTCCTACAACACTGGGATGCCTGGCTTCACCTTGGGGGTGCCCATAGGGGCATCTCACAGGGAGAGCCAGGAAGGGTTCCACAGCGTTATACAGCGCCGGGAAGCTCCGTTGGGGCAGCTGTGCGCTTTACAAAAATATACTACTACATTGTGGAAGGATTATTCTGATTTGCCAGCAAGCTAGTCCATAAACCAGTGACAGAACTAGTTACCCTTCATAAAGCAAAATGTCTGTCAGTGGCATCATATGGGGCCCCTCACACTCACACACCCATTGGCAAAGGAATAAAAGAACTCCGCCAAAGTGCAGCACCTCGTGCCGCCCGACGGGCATTGCACCACCAGCCTGTCGCAGGAGCAGGAAACCAATGATGACGCTGGACGGTCATCGGTTGGGATGACAATAGTCGTTCAACCGGTGACTTGTGTGAGGTATCCTTAATTCCGCAAAGGGTTCACATCATTCACTTTTCCTGTCAAACTCAATGAGAGAAAGGTTAGTCTGAGCCATTTAGTTGGCTTACTCTGGGGAACTCTGTACAATTGCTGTTGCTTACTATTTAAAACCCCTTGCCAAGCCTTAAACACCCTGTTAGATTTGGGGGTTTCTAGTTGGCACAGGTATGTACTTGTGACAAATAGGGACCCTTGCCTCTAGTCAGGGAATGGGGCTACACTCCTAAAATAACCCCTGCTCACCCCCTTGGTTGCTTGGCATGAGCAGACAGGCTTATCTAATAGGCAGTGTGTAAAGCATTTGTGAACACATACAGTAATCAAATGACAACACTACAGATGGACACCACACAATTTGTATATTAAACATAAGTATTCTTTATATAGATTTAACACAAGACCACAAACGACAAAAATCCACAATACTGTACTTAAAATGGTAGGTTTATTTAAATTCTCTTCAGATCTTAAAATGGAACACTTTGAGTCAATGTACCTTAAGATGTGACACGCAGGGCAACGAAAAGTGTTGCAGCGAAGGAATTGCGGCAAAGATCCGGGTCAAAGAAATAAAGACGCCGTTTTCTTCCTGATGCGGCAGGCTTCTCCGATGTTGTGTGAAGTCTTGGCTCGATGCGCTAGCTGCAGCGGCGACACCCTTGTTCCGTGATGCAATGACAGCGGCTTTGGCAGTGACACTCTTCTCCGGCGATGCGAGACGCATCCGCTCGATGCAACAGCTGCAGCAGCGACACCCTTGTTGCATGATGCGACGACAGCGGCTCCGATGGCGGCATGCTTCTCCGTGGATTCAAGGCACTTCTTGTGATGTGGTGTAATGCGACAGCTACAGTGGCATCATCTTCATGATGCGACAGCAGCGACTGTGACGGTGACACGCTTCTTCCTCTTGAGTCGCCCTTCCAGCTCCTTGCGACACGCAGTCCCTCAGAAGGCCCAAAACAGCAGCAGGCACTTTCAAAGAACTTTTGGGGAGCTGGGGGGAGGAAGTCTGTGGTCCCTGAGACTTCAGCAGGAGGCAAGCTCTTTTCTCAAGCCTTTGGAGATCCTTCACAAGTTGAATAAAGTCCTTTCTCCTTTCTTTGGCAGCCAGGCAACCACTGCAGGCCAATCCCCCAAGCAGCACTTCAGCTTAGGGATAGTCTCTCCTCAGTTTCTCCAGGTTCCTCTCCTCAGCAAAGGTTTCTTCTTCTTGTCCAAAAGTGATCTAAATTCTTGGGATCAGGGACATGATACTTATACCCCAAAATCCTGTGTCCTCTGAGGGCAGAGAGGCCTTTGAATAGTCCAAACCAGTTCTGGAGCACTCTGTTGACAAGACTCCTTCCTTTCACAGTGCAGGGCAGAGACATCAGACGCACCACAGGAGGTGGATCCAGCATTGTGGAGGAAAGGCAAAGCTCTATTCAGGTCCCAGGTGCAACTCCTCCCTCGCATCAAGATGCAGATCTCTCTATTCACCACTGGGCTTACTCACCCTGTCTCCTGGAATCCCCCAGCCCTGTCACTCAAACTCCAGACAAGGAATACACAACCTAGCAGAGGCAGGCTTGGATAGTTAGACAAGAAAATACCTACTTTCTAAAAGAGGTATTTTCGAACACAGAATGTTAAAACCAACTTCACTAAAAGATGTATTTTATCATTTCAGGCATACTAAACTCGAATTTCCACCATGTTCCCTGAGTCAGTTAGGATTATAAGATGTACAAATCTAACCGCCCAATCTGACCTATGGAGAACAGGTAGCCTTGCAATAGTGAAAAACAAAATTGGCTGTAATTCACTATTAGGACATGCCACACACACCAGGGCATGCCCTACCTTATACCTACAATGCACCCTGTCCTTGGACTTCCATAGGGGTGTCTAATATTATGAAAAGGGAAGGTTTAGGGACTGGCAAGTGGGTTCACTTGCCCAGTCAGCATGGCAGTACCAGACTGCACACAGCCTCTGCAATGGCAGACCTGAGACACACTTTTACAGGCTGTTTCTGTGGGTGGCCGAAAGAGCTTGATTGGGGACTGTGTGGCATTGACGTTTAAAACACCACAATCAGTACAACTAATCCTGAATAGAGCTGGAAGCTACACAATTATCAGGCAGGGGGTTAATGTAGTACCATTGGGATATTTCTATCAACCACCGAGTAATAATACTGGTACTAACTTTAAGGAATCTCAATCACTGGGCCTTAGACACCATTTTACGGTGCCCACTTTTGATCGTTTTGAGCCTTTTAACAACCTTGACCTAGTTGACTGACTACGAATGGGGGAACAACAGCACACTGTAATAACTAGTAGTGTGGATATGCCGTATATTGCATGCCCACTGGGATTATTGTCTAATAATAATAAATCTTAACATGGCTTCGCCATGGCAGAAATTGTAGAGACTGGTAATTATACGGCACATACCAGCACGTTGGAACTCATTATTCCTCCTCCTCAGCAAACTAACTTAACCAATTCCTTCATTGGGAGGAATAAATATCATGAGAACGAATAGGGGGATATTTGTCAGCTAGTGTTTTGGAATGTAGCAGGCTTAAAAACTAAGGCGTCAAATGACTTATGGATTGAGTTTGTAAGAAATTTTAATATCATTAGCCAACAGGAAATGTGGGTGACAGACCCTATTCATATAAGTGGATATAAAACCTTTCACACCCCAGCTATTACATCTTCGCATGGAAGAGCTAAAAGGGGGTTGTGTACATACATCTCAAATTATTTGAATATAAGGAAAATTGAATCAATAATCACTCTGAAGCTCACTCTCAAATATTTAGTTTGCATATAGATGGTATGTTTTGTCTGGCTATATTGAATTTTTATAATAATGCAACTCATGAGATGATAAAAGAAATTTTGAAATCTTTAAGCTACCATTTACATAATTTACATACGCGCATAAAGAAGGAGGTCCTCGTTGTTTGGGGTCGGGATTTTAATTCCCCCTTATGTAAATATTCTGACAATGAGGTCTGCGGTCTGACTTTTGAGAAAGACGCCAGTTTCGCTCATTTTCCACACACATCGTATGGCGATTCCCGTAATGATATTATGTTTATGTTTGATTTAGGATTTGCTAATCATCTGTGTTTGCCTATGGTTCCTTTTAGCCCTACTTTTAATGGCAGAGGCACATTTTCAACAATAGATTTTATAATATCCTTAAGTAGATATTCTTCACATGTTAAAAATGTCAAGACTCAGGAGATTGCTCTTAGCGATCATTTTCCTCTAAGTGTAGATGTGATGCTGTATAGACAGGGTCTTAATTCCAGAACTAATTCCAACGATATTGTTGATAATGTTGATTTTAGTAGACAAAATGGATATGTAATTAGATGGGCTAATGTGGACACCGAGGAATTTGTTATTAAAACTGTGCAGAATTGTAAAAACATGCTCCTAGTGTGCCTGGTGAAAACTCATCCAGACAAGAAATTATGGATAATTTTCCGGCCATTTCTAAGTATATAAAAAAGTCACTGTTTGTAGAAGCGAAGAGAAACCCACTATTAAACTAGGGTGGTTTGATACTGCTTGTACAAAGGCATATACTCAACTTAAACTCTCTATTCACGCTATAGTGAAAAACAGGGAACACATTAGAGAGGCTAGAAGAAACTATAATCATGCACTTGATGCAAGAAAGAGTGCCTTAAAGGAGGAAGCTTGGAGTGCACTGCACAACGATTCTGAAATTCGTGATTCTTCTGCCTTTTGGAAGGCTGTGAATGCCCCCTTCTTAGCTAATAAATATATAGCATCCATAGAGATCTCCATTACAGAAACAGAGTGGATAAAACATTACTCTAAATTATATAACAACCCTGTATCAGATGTCCAGGGAATCACACATAACATGGATATTAATGCATTAGAACTTTCACTAGATTTTACACTTAGTGAAGTTACTGCGGTAATTAATTTAAGTCTGGGTGGCAAGGCCCCTGGGCCCAACGGTATTCCTGTTGATCTTATTAAATCAAATGTTGCCTTATGGGGACCACTTTTGACACAGGTTTTTAATGCTTACACTAAATGCGGCTTCCCACCAACTTGGTACGAATTCGTTATCGTCCCCATTTTTAAAAAGGGAGACAGGGCAGATCCTGCTTGCTACCGCCCGATCTCATTGTTGGATTTAACAGTTAAGATCATGGTGCGGGTCATTTTAGACAGAATGCTGGTATGGGCAGATGAAGAGGACATTATAAGTGACCTCCAGTACTGGTTCCATAAGGGACTCGGCACAGTGGAGCAGAGGATGTTTTGTGTTTGCTCGCCCAAAATGCATTTTCATGTGTGCTGGAGCAACTTACCGGGTGTCTGTGATCGCTGACGAGATATCCCATCCGTTCGCGAGCACCACGAGATTTGCTAGCCGGCTTCACAGTCCCACAAAAATCTACAATCGCAAACACGTCATTCGGGCACACCATTGGTCTTCCGGTGGATGTTTTTTGAAGAACGTGATCTCGAACACGCAGAATCTGCAATCTGGAGAGGGTTCTCTCCCGAGCAGCATCAAAACCTTCTTGAAATGATGATTTGGATTAAAAAACCTCCTTGGATTGACATTTGGCTGCACTTTTTTGTACACATAGGGCCAGATGTAGGAGCCAAAATACCGGTCGGTAACGGACGATTTCGGCCGTTACCGACCGGTATTCAGTATTTGGCATGTAGGTGCCCTATTTTACTGAATCGGTAAAATACCGATTCGGTATTTTCACAGATTCTGTAATTTTGAGATGTAGGTGGGACTCTTCTGAGTCCCACAGGCCTTACCGAATCGGTATTTTACCACCCAATCCAATTGGGTGGTAAAATACAGATTCCAGGTGTGCATGCACACCTATGGCATGTGACAGACAGACATGCCCTTAGGGCATGTCTGTGTGCCACATGTCACACATGCCTGAAATCGGGGTGCTAGAGGGTGTCAAAGTGACACCCCCTGCACCCTTAGAACCTTCGGTATGTACCGAATCGGTAAATACTGATTCGGTAATGCCCATTGATTCCTATGGGCTTCAATGCCCATAGGAATCAATGGGCATTACCGAATCGGTATTTACCGATTCGGTAAATACCGATTCTTACAGAATCGGTAATTCAATTACCGATTCTTCCTAAATCTCCCCCCTTCTATTTTACCGATTCATAAATACCGAATCGGTAAAATTCGGTATTTATGAATCGGTAAAATATACTTACCTACATCTGGCCCATAGTCATTTTTACATTTGTTTTAAGAGGAAGGAAGTGCCCCAGAGTCTACAACTTCCTGTTCCTGTCCAGCAGGCTCCTCCCAGTGCTTTGTTCATCTCTTCTTCACTTTTCATTTGGATTTGGAGCTGGAAAGTTCCCTCTTTATGTCTGCTGCATCATATATCATTAGATTTGAGGACCTTTGAGTTTGAGATTTCACTTTTAAGTTGGAAAATTGGTGTTGTTTGTTTGAATGGGGCATTGCACCTACATCTTATTGTACTTTTCATATTTTCTTTTACATTTATTGAAATCAATTTACGATATTTATTAATTCACAAGCCCAATTGTCTGCCAATAGCCTTTCAGCCAGTAGGCCCAGAGCTACTCATGGGTGCATGAAACAGCTGTTTCTATGGTGTCTGTTGAATTTAAACACCATTTTGGGCATAGATGACATTGGATTGAAATGCAAAATGTTTTTGTTTTGGTATTTCACTTTTTTTCATGTCTATTAAATAAATGCCTTTGTTGGATGTGTGTGGTTGTAACTTGCAAACCTTTTTTAACCCTCTGGATTTTCGCTTTTTGGCATTGTTGCATTAAAGCTGAGTTGTTAAGCATGCCTCCCCTGTCTGGCTAGAGTGTGCGTGTTTTTGTAATAGTGGGCCAGCATTTGCCTTGGCTGAGCCTCCCCATGTGGCTAGGGGCCATTTTGTAAAGTCTATGTCCATATAGGCCTGCTTGAGCTCATTGTTTTCCAGTCCTCCTGCTTTTTGTGAGTGACCATGTGGCTGGTGGGCATTTTCTGATGGTAGTTAGTGTGATTTTGCTCTAGGCCTGCATGTCTTTCCTTTGTTCCTCTTGGCTTATTGCTTCTATATATTGTCAGCTGCAGCTCCCTGAATACTGAATCCCACTGGATGCACAATGCCAAACCGGGTCCGTTGCATTTGCACTTTTGTTGTTGTTCTTCTTTCCTATCCTTCCTGAGTGTACTGCATAGTACACCAACTATGAACGCCCTTGTTGTTGTCAAAGTCTCATGAATGGCTACACTGTTATGTTATGTTTTTTTAAATAACTGAGGTAATACATTTTAGAATATTAATAACACTAACAAGTGTGACCACACACTAACTAATATTTTATATTTGTTTGTTTGTACTGGTAGTAATTGAACCACAACAATGAATGCCATGTTTCACTGATGTTCTTCTTGCTTCTTTGCTTTTGGGTGCACAAAAGAGGAGGAGACAAAATCCCCCACTGTACTGCTATGCACAACGTCACGTGACGTGCGACCTCAGGCATCTCTTTAACTTGTGCCACTGCGTGCTGCTGACATCTTCAAGATAGCCCCAAAGAAAGGTACCAGGTCCAGTACCAAGACAGTTGCCAGTGAGAAGAAGGCACTGACACTTACCAAGACCGGTATGTCACCCAAGACCTTTTTTAGTAAACCAACAATTTCGACTGCAGCAGCGGTATGTGGGGAGCAAGCTGGGAGCAGCACCCCTGCATCAGTGGACCCACCCCACCAACCTAGGCCCAAGCCCATGTCTGTCCCATAGACAGCCAGTCTAATCACGAGTCCAACGCCGATGAATAGTGATGTTGAAATTGACTTAAGTAGTACCCAATCAATGCAGGAAACTTGGATAAGTGGGCAACAACAGCCACAACCACCCCAATAGTAGTTGTTTCTCCCGAAGTAGGGGCAGTTCAGGAGATCAAGCTTCCTACAAAGGAAGAAGAGGAACAAGCCACTCTTTCAGAAGATCCAATGTCTTCCAGATCTCCAGCAAGGGAAAGGAGGGTTAGTCCATCAACTTCTTCTGAAAGCCCCCCTTCTGATGATCTAGACACCACTTGGAAGCCACCTCAGTCTGAGAGTGAGACACGCCACAAGACAAGGCTAGGGAAAAGAAAGGTTCCAGAAAGCCTTAGAGTTATGGAGGTAGATGTAGAAGAGGAGGATGATGATGAGCCAGTCATCATGGACATTAGTCCTGCCCCAATGGAGACTGACATTATCCCATCCAAAGTTGCTGTGAGGGATGTGGCATGGATATCACCAATACCACCTACAGCTTCTATACTTCTCCGGCAGTGACCTGCATCCACCACAACCACCTGAGTAGAAATAGGTACTGCAGAGAGTCAAACATCACGCCCACCTACCAGTTCATCCGACATTGCAAGTGGCACCAGCAGTTTGAGACTTTTTTCTGTTAGCAAGAAGGAGGTGAACATTGCTATGTGCTCTATTTGTGGGCACGGTGCTAGTCGGGGTAAGCTTGGTACAAACTATGGTACCTGAGGCCTAACAGCCCATCTGAGAAAAGACCACTTGATACAGTGGAGGTGCACCTTAGCGGCCAAAAAACTGCATCTGTTGTTGGTGGAGGTGATGAAAAAGAAGAACCAATCACGGTGGAAGGTGAACAAGAGGGAGACATTTTCTATGTTACACAAAGCAGCCCTGTCCCCAGCAGTGGAGTGGTACCTCCCACATCATCATCAGCAACATCGCAATGGCACAAGAGAGTACTGCAATGTCAAGAAGTCACCTGCATCAGTGGCACCAGAACTGAAAAAAATCCAGGCTACCATTCTCAGCATGTTTAGGTAGGAGGCACAGTACGAACGCACCCACCCAATGGCACATTTGTACAACGTGAAACTGGCTAAAATGATAGCGCTGGACCTCCTCTCTTTTTCTTTTGTGGAAGGGGTGGGTTTTCTTGAATTTGTGGCAGCCATTTGCCCGAAATGGAAGGTTCCCAGCCGGTCCTATTTCACCAGATTTGCTGTTCCAGCACTACATCACGATGTGATGTAATTGCTTGGCAAGCTTTGCAGCAGAGTGCTGTTCACACTATCCACCTGACAACAGACAAGTGGGCCAGTTGCCAACCCACTGATTACATGTGCATCACTGCACACTGGATCTCTGTTGTGGAGGTTAGAGAAAAGACATCTGCAGAAGGTGTTGTTGACACTACTGAGATTTTTAATGCTGCTCGTAAACATCCAACTGTAGTCATTCCATGGAGAAATCTCATACTGCTGCAAACATCTTGGAAGACTTTGACATCAAGGTCTTTGTTTGGCTGTGACCAAGAGGGCTTAACATTGGCCACGGACAATGGCAGTAATATAGTTAAGGCCGTGGCTAATAGTGCCTATTTCAGGGTGCTGTGGTTGGTGCACTGCATCAGCATCATTGTTCAACACTTTCTGAAAAAGGAAGACAGAGTCAGCAACTTAGTGACCACCTGCAAAAGAATCAGCACACATTTCAGCCATTCTTTTAGAGCCCTGAAGCAGATGAGTATCATTCAACCTGATATTAGAATGTCAGTTAAAGCACTCATCCAGAAGGTGCGACCACGTTGGAACTCAACTTTTTACATGCTTGAACGTCTGTTTGAGCAGTACAGACCAATCAGTGAATATGTCATGCAAATAGGGGATGCTACTGTTTAAGGCATGATCATTGAGATGGACCAATGGAGCCTAGTTAAATGTCTGACAGAGATGCTACGTCCTTTCAGGGTCTTCACAGGTGAAGTCCACAAGGAGGACTGTACTATAGGCCCAGCTATCCCATTGTTGCACATGCCACAGGGACAGCTGAAGAGGGTGTCTGCAATGTACGCAGGTGTGGAGGAAAAAAAGAAGCATATGAGTTGGTGGAGAGTTTAACCCTTCACTTATCTGAAAATAAAAGGGTGTAAAGAGGCATTGTATCATCCAACCATTACATGTATGCCACAATTCTGGATCCACGGTACAAACCATTACTGCACACTTTTATTCCTTTTTCAGACAGGAATTTTGCTGACTAAAAAACTTGGATAGCTATGGAAGCCAGTCATCTAGAAAAAGAATAGCCGGGAATTAGAGGCCCTTTACTCCAGGGCATAACAAGTACTGCAGGGCAGCCAGCTTCAAGTTCAAATTCAGAGCCTGAGGGCAGTGCGGTTGGCTCACAGTAGCCAAAACCACCAACAACACCAAGAACAACATCAACAACAAGAACAGGAGCATCAGCCCCAAAATGGTTTCTACAGCAAGGGCTTAAGTCCAGTGCTGAGGCAAAGACAAAAGAGGCTGAGCAAAGCGGAGCACCCATGAGCATTGAGCGGATGGTCCAGGCCTATCTGGATGACCCAACAAAGGTCTACTTTGATTAAAACCCATTGCTGTATTGGTATGGTAAAAGGCGCCAATAGCCAGTGATCAGGAGGCTGGCGATAAACTATTGGGCTTGCCCTGTCCAAGTGTCTCTTTTGAGCCTGTTTTCAGTGCTGCTGGTGCTGTTCTGACAGTGAGAAGGACCAGTCTCTCACCCCAAAAAGTAGAGAGATTGACCATGATCAAAATGATTCAGCACTTTATACCACTGCATTACACCATACCTGAAGTAGCACAGCAGGAAGATGATGACGGCGACTCAGGTCATGGAAGTAGTCAAGTCAAGTCAAGTCAAGAAATTTATATAGCGCGCTACATACCCATAGGGTCTCAAGGCGCTAGAGGAAGGGTGGGGAATTACACACTTCTGGGTAAACCACTAGAGTTTGAGGACCAGCTCTATTTCCCTGACAACTAGGCTTTCAAGTTGACTCAAGTTACTTTCTTTCTTCCTTTTTGAAGCACAAAAAAAAATAATATATATATATATATATAGCTGAGGAACATCAGTTACTTTATTATTTGTTTGTGTCACTGTCTTTCTTGTTCACAATCCATCCTGACCGTCTTACTCTTTTATTGCCGAATTGGAGTTGCAACTGCAGTCAGTGAAGTCGTAACTATTAGTCCACTCCTCACTCTCCCAAAAGCCATTTCCCTCACGCCAGACATTGGATGGATAATACAACAAATGACTGTTTAATCAGGCAGTCTAGACAATCTGAAAAGATTATGGCCATGGCGCCCTGTTTCATGGAGAAGTTTAGATACGGATGACATTGGGAGTAGGAAACTAACAGATCTATCTGGTCCGATTTTTCTAAACATCAATACCCCCAGCCATGATTTGAAGATCCCTGAATCTCTCATTTGGGACTTAATTCTGGTTTCAAATGTGAATGTGGGGAGTGAGGGATCCAGTATCTTCTCCATGCCCACCATATCTGCATCGCAACCAACCAATGTAGGTCTGGCGAGCCAGGATCCTGCTATCCCCTGTGCAGAATTATCTCATGGAACATTGCAGGAATACGTGTAAAACTAACCAATGAGTATTGGGGGAATTATATTAAGGATTCTGATATTATTTGTCTCCAAGAGACATGGCACCAAGCAGACATTGTGCTGGATGGTTATTGTTCCCTTGGTGTCAATGCAACACCTTGTATTGTATTGTATTGTATATTGGATTTGTATAGCGCCTTATCACCCAGGGGTCTCTAAGTGCTTGGCAGACAGTGAGCACAATGCTAGAAGGGTAGAAAGTTAGACATTACCCCAGGCCTCCTGAAACAGCACTGTTTTTAGCTTTTTTCTGAAAGATAAAAGGTTTGTTTCTTTGCGCAGGCTCTCTGGCAGTTTGTTCCATGCACTGGGAATTGTATGGGGGAAAGTGCGCCCTCCAAAAGAGGATAGTTTAAAACGCGGACAAATCAGCAGAGCAGCATCTGCTGATCGTAAATTCCTGCTTGGGGCGTATGGAACTAAACGTTTCTTGATATATTTTGGAGCTTGTCCGTACAGGGCTTTATGCGTAATGCATAGGCCCTTGAATTTGGCCCGCTGTTTCACCGGCAGCCAATGGAGTTTATGGAGGAGGGGGGTAGCCTGAGCCCTTCTAGGTTTGTTGAAGATCAGTCTGGCAGGGTCGTTCATGACTATCTGAAGTCTGCTCAACAATTTTTGAGGGATATTGCCTCAGCAGCTGGGAGAGTGAAAGGAGGGCTTGTGATTTTTATCTGAGTTAAATATGGGTATATACAAACCCAAGTTGTAAAACCCACACCTTAGTACCATTTAGACCTCATTTCTACTGCTAATAAACTGGTACTGTAATATCTTTGACCAGAATAGCAGTCATGTGATTGAGGACTTACAGGTGCAGATTATTAACATTGCGGGGAAGTGACAGGCTTTATGTATCTTGTGGGTAGAGGATTTTAATTATACTATTTGCACTTTGAGTAATACTGGAGTTTGTGGGCTGTTAGACAAAGATGGTCAGCCACAGCCACATGTCACCCATAATGTACGGGGTGATGCCTTGAACTCCATTATCATGGATAACGATCGGGGTCTCATAAATACTAATTGTTTGGACTTCAGTTCGTTACTCAGTGCTCCACATATGTTGGAGGAGGTAGAGGAAGTACAATTGATTTTATGTTTATACCCAGGAAGTAGTCCCCTCGTGTTGGTGACTTTGAGTTAGCACCAAATGTCGCAATTGACCATAATCCACTAACTGTACTTTTAAATAACAGCCAGGATAGGGAAAGGTGAGGGATGTCTTATTGATTTCAACCAAAACAAGGGAATGAGGCTAAGTTGGGGTATATTTGATCCCACACAATTTGAAGTAAAATTCTTAAGGCAAACTTGAATCTTATTATGAATTGCCTTCATGATGATACTCCCCCTAATAAGGTAGTTCATGACTTTGAACTGATGCAGAAATGGCAAAAGATCTGACCAGATTGGTTTGAAGAAAGGAACCCCAGGGGGTAAGATGGTTTAATGCAGAGTGGTCTAGAGCACCTAGGAATCTAAAAATGTCTCTTTATACCACCCCACGTGACAGTACACAAATTAGAAATATAAGGCAGATCTATAAACGTGCTATCAAACAAGGACAAGATGAACTGAGGAGTCTGGTGAGAGAGCAAGTGCTCTGAAAGATGCAAAGAGTTTCTGGGAAATAATTAATCACCCTCTATTTATGGATGAACCTAAACCTGTGGATTCACTGATTTTTGGGCCTATCTGGAAATTTCACTTCTCAGCCATATTTGATCCAAAAAATGCCTCAATAGTCAAAGCAAAGGGGAACTGGTATTTGATTTAAGCTTGGCCTTACAATTAAGTTTATCAATTAGAGTATTAGAGGTAGAGGAGGCTCTATCAAGGGTAATTAGTATGAAAGTCACAGGCCCCGGTGGAGTTCCTCCTGATTTATTTAAAACGAATCCTACATTATGGGCACCCACACTAACTAATGTTTTTAAAGCTGTAGTGATCAGTCCCATCCCATTACCTGGAAGGAGGCAATTGCTGTTCTAGTATATAAGAAAGGTAGTAGGAATGACCCTGCTTGCTACAGGTCAATTTTGTTGATTGATGCTACGGCTAAAATAATGAGGAGGGTTATCCTTGCCCGACTTGAGACCTGGGCGAATGGTACAGGGATTGTCGCAAGACTGCAATTTGGATTTAGAAGGGGGATGGGTACAATGAACACTGCCTAAACCTGTCCCTTATTATGGGCAAGTTCATGAAGGCCAGGGGGTGTTCCATCCACCTGGCCTTCATGGACTTGTCCAGCTCTTTTGATACGGTCAACAGGATAGAAATTGTGGGGTTTGATGGAGCAAATGGGTTTCGAAGAAGCTCTTATATCTCTTCTACATAGGCTTCACACCTCCACAACAGCTGCTGTACATTACGATCCTAGGGAGGAGAAGATTGGTCCCAATGTCCCTATAGAAGGTGTCCGGCAGGGATGTATCTTAGTCCCATTTCTTTTTGTATTGTATACAAATGGTTTAGAGGCTTTTTTTAACAGGGAAGGAATTTGATTTCCCTAAAATTGAAGGCAAAGTGCTGATCCCTTGACAGGCAGTAACGCTTTATTGTTTTGTTTTTTACATTTTTTTATTCATCATCATCAAGATAACAATTCTTTATCTACTTCAAAGTTATACCATTCCCAAAATATACACAGTAGAGAAGTATCTTGACTTCCAAAACAAGAAAGAAAAAAAAATTCTATCCAAGAAAGATACCTATTTATGCCAGAATTCATTATACTTAACATATACTAACTAAAGAGTAATTTCTATCCCCTAAAATGTCCTCACTACCCTTCTTCAAGTCTCTGCTTCCATTCAATGATTGGAGCCCAGATCCTTTTCTCTACTTGATTTGTTTTCCGCCCCTTTTTTTCATAGATCACTTTCTCTAATGTAAATATAGCCAATAATCGTGACATCCACTGTTGAAATGTCGGTGGGTTTACATCCTTTCACAAAGTTGCTATACATAGGGCTCGATTCCGATCCGGTAAAAAAACTCCCCCGTACGAATCGTATTCGTAGCCGAATCCGTACGACTCGTAAACACACTGTACGACCCGGCGAGTACGATCCGGACCGGGTGATCAGGACGCTATTCGTACGGTCCGCATCAGGTAAGGGCTATTCGTACGGAAAAGCGCTCAATCACATACACACCGTACGCCGCGTACCATCCATGATCGCCAGGGTACGCGCCGTACCCCTGCGATCATGTGGGGTACGCGCCGTACACCCAGCGTACACGGGGTGCGCACCGTACACCCACCGTACATGGGGTACGGTGCGTACCCCATGTACGCTGGGTGTACGCCACGTACCCCACATGATCGCAGGGGTATGGCACGTACCCCTGCGATCATGGGGGGGTACGCGGCGTCCCCAGGGGGGGCCTTCTGTACTTGTTTCGGCCCGAACTATGCGTTTACGGCTGTTTCAAGCTCCCGTAAAAAAAGGGCCGTACGTTGCGTACCTGACACAAATCGTACTTGCTGGGTCGTAAAAACCAGCCGCGAACCGTTGCGACGTCACGTACAGCGGGTTCCGAGTGAGACTCGTACGGATATTTTAGTCGTACGGAGTCCTGTACGACTCGTACGGTCTTTGGCTCCTGGCACGGATCGTACTTCGTCGTACGTACGGGGACGTGTACGGGTATGATTCGTACGGGGAATATTGCTCCGTACGACGATTCGGAGCGCATTTTACCGGATCGGAATCGAGCCCTTAGTGTCATTGCTAAATATACAAACTCATGATGGGGGACTGCAACATCATCCCTTGCTACCCCAAGAACCATAACTTCATCCGTTAATTTCATAACGATCCCTAAAGATTTCTTCAAAAACTGCTCTAAAGATCTTTTGAATATATCTAGAGCAGGGCATGAGGCGAACATATGTATAATGTCAGCTTGTGCCGATTGACACCCTGGACAAATTATCCTGGTCGTTCCACCGCATCGCGCAATTCTATGTGATGTATGATAGAGCTCATGTATCATTTTATATTGGTGCGTTTGAAGATTCGCTACTCTGAGCACTGAGATAGATAATTTAAGAGATTTTTCAGCCTCTGTCCCTGATAGATTCAGCTTAGTCTTCCATTTTTCACACATCCTAACACAATCGTCCTCTTTATACTTTCCAATTTCCCCATATAGTTGAGATATAGAACAACCTTCCTTGCTTTTCAAATATTCCATTACTTCCTCTCGTTTAAAGTTAATATCACCTCCAAGCTTTTTTATCAAGACCGACCTGACCTGCAAGTGTTTGAAAAAGTCTCTTCGCTCTAAATTGTGTAGCTGCTGCTCCTGCTCAAATGTTATTAAGCCTGTTGAGCCTACCAAATCCCCTATAGTTTTGACCCCTGCCATATCCCATCTCTTCATTACATGATCATGGAAGATCCCAGGTAATGATGGATTGTTAAATAAAGGGGTATAGTAATTCATCCTCCCTAATTTTATTTTCTTCCGAATCATGGACCATACTGACATTGCCGCAGCTAGAGTCTTGAACCTTACTTTTTTATAGTAACTACTTTCATTGAACACTAGCAGCCACTCATAAGAATTTTTAACTAACAACTCATATACATCCGGGGCACCCTCATCTCCCCTCCACCTATCCTTCACATTGCCACCCAATAGCCCCCTGATGTATTGTAAAACAATGGCCCAATAATACATTTTGAGGTCAGGCACCGCCAGACCACCCCGGTCTCTCGATAAAGACAAATATTTCAATCCTCGTCGTTCGCCCATATAAATGGGTTCATGACTCCCTCTAATTCCCTAAACCAATTGTTATTACATTTTAAGGGGATGGTCCTAAATAAGTACAGCACTTTTGGCAAAAACAGCATCTTTATTACGTTACACCGCCCTATCGTAGTTAAATGCAGCGTGTTTAGCCTATCCAAGTCTTTTTTTTTTTGTTATCATCGGATTCATGTTCTTTTCCACTATCTTTGATAAATCAGATGTTACTGTTATACCAAAATTTTCAGCTGACTCCGTTATTTTCTGGTCCACCATCTCAACTTTCTGATTTACTACAATTTGTGTTTTGCTCTGATTTAATTTATAGCCTGACAGACTACCTAAGACGGCTGCTTCCCTCTCTATTTCCACTATTGCCTGAGCCTGGTCAGTAGATGTTATGGCCAGATCGTCCGCATACCCCAACATTTTAGTTCCATACCCATTCAAAATAACTGGCATGATGCTTCCATTGAGCTCTATCCTTCTTATAAATGCGTCTATGTATAAGGCGAAGTGTAGCGGGGAGCAAGGGCACCCTTGCCTTGTTCCACATCCAATTTTTATTACCTTGCTTAGCTCTCCCATAATTCTTAGATTAATCCTTGGATTTTTATATAAAGCCTTAGGGCCCCTACACAGCCATCCCCCCACTTTTTCTGCATCCAACAATATTAACGCCATAGGGTCTCGTCAGGCTTCCACTCCATCAAATAATGTACATACCCTTCTTATATGTTCAGCTGTCCCCCTACCGGGAATGAACCCATGTTGTCGGGGAGAGATACTCTTACCAATCACCCTGCTCAATCTACTAGCCAGAATCTTGGAGTATATCTTTGTATCGCTATTCATTAAACCTATAGGGCTATAGGACCCAGGATCAGTTGGGGGCTTGTTTCTTTTAAGAAATACAACCATTGTGGCCTCTCCCCATGACTCCGGAGGTGCAACTCCCTTTTGTATATTAGTCATGAGGTTATAAATATCTTCTTCTAAACAGTGTAAACATTTTTTATAGGATTCCAATGGTATTAGTTCTGGACCTACTGCCTTCCCTGCAGGTAGATCCTTTATTGCTCTCTGTGTTTCCTCCAATGTGAAACTAGTTTCAAAAGCTTTACTATCCTCTGTTGTTAGCTGCTCTAATGTCGAGCTCTCTAAATATCTCTCTATCTCATTGTCATCCCCACTAGTATCAGGGTGGTACAATTTCTGATAAAACTCCTGAAATACTGAGCATATCTCCCCTGGTGTTGTTACTAGCGCCCCTGTCTTTGCCTTAATTTCTGATATCTCCCCTTTAGTAGCTGCCTGCCGTGTTCGAATAGCTAATATCCGACCAATCTGCTCGATATACTCATATTGGTCTTGCTTCCAGGTCAGAAACTTTCCTGCTGCTTTAGAGGCGAATACTTCTCCCGCTGCTGCTTTTGCAATAGCTAGATTATATGTTATTCCTGTGGTGTCTTGGTTGGTTCTAATCGCTTCGCTAAGTTCTCTTTCAATACGGGCAACTATCTTTATCTTTCCTTCGATCTCCTCCTTCTCCCTCTTATTCCGTTTGATAGAATAGCTCATTGTCTCACCCCTCACACCAGCCTTCATAGTGTCCCAAACTACCGCCGGAGAGGCGGTTCTTCTATTTATCATAAAGAATTCTTTGAGCCATCCTTCCATCTGAGTAACATACTTGACATCTTGTAACAGAGCTCTCTCAAATGTCCAATTCAACGCTTTCATTGATTTTATGGCAACATTGAATTTAAAAGTGAAGTTTATTAAATCTTATGTCATGGTCTGTGGCCCTAAAGTTACTAAAACATGAAAATTTGAGGTTAGGGGCAAGAGTCAGACCATTAACAAGTTGAAAATGTTTACATATTTAGGTAATTTTTTTTATGAAACTATGAATTGGGACCACCGTAATACAGCTAGGGCACATCATACGAGTCTTGGGTTCAATGTCCTCAGACTCGATAATTCTCGCCTCTGCGCCTACTTTAATCATGGGTCCCACGCTGCAACTCTGGGCAATAGCTTGCTTAATCTCCACAATGGCTCCTACAACACTGGGATGCCTGGCTTCACCTTGGGGGTGCCCATAGGGGCATCTCACAGGGAGAGCCAGGAAGGGTTCCACAGCGTTATACAGCGCCGGGAAGCTCCGTTGGGGCAGCTGTGCGCTTTACAAAAATATACTACTACATTGTGGAAGGATTATTCTGATTTGCCAGCAAGCTAGTCCATAAACCAGTGACAGAACTAGTTACCCTTCATAAAGCAAAATGTCTGTCAGCGGCATCATATGGGGCGGGTGTCTGGGGCTACTATAATACCCGACAGCTGCAGGTCCTGGAAAACTAATTTATAAAGAGATTATTATTGGCTCCTATTATTGCCCCCACATATTTTTGCCACCCGGAGCTAGGGTTGGCCTGCCTGGAGGACAGAATTGCCATTGACCCATTGCTTTTATGGGCCAAGATCCGGTCATCTTAGTATCCAATGTTCTAACGAGACGTTATCCAAGATTGTTCCAACTTAGATAGTGCACTGTCTATCCCCTGGCTTGGTTTTTTGAAGGAAAATCTGTATGAGTTAGGTCTAGAGCATTATTATGATAATCCTGAAAGTATTAACATTAATGCGAAAGATGGTATAAAAGAGGCATCTTATGCCAGGGCCCATCAGCACAGTGCACAATTGGTAGCACCAGATTCCCTATGTTTATCCCCTGAAGAACAGAAATTTTACCTAACCTTTACCGGTAATGTCCAAGCACGATTTTACCTGACTAGGTTTTGATTAAACACATTGCACTATTTAGTGGCATTTCCTAAACAAGCAGGTTGGGCTCACAGTTCATCACCATGTCCATGTGACAATTTAACAGCAGAGAGCACTTGCACTTTAATTTTGTTTTTGCCCTCTATAAAGAGCTGAGGGGGCAATTTTTAATTACACTACTAAGGGAAATAAGGCCATGTAATTACATTGGCGGTTTTCATTTTCTACTGTCTTTGTCTAATTTATCCATCTGCACTGCTGATTTGAATTTCATTAGAGTTGCAATGTCTATAAGAAAACGTTATGAACTATTATAATTGAAGACATTTTGAGTATCCCTCTTTTACAAATTAGTTACGTGGTCTATATTGTACAGGTGATACTAGAGATGGATCTTTAGCGTATTTGACATTAGGTTTAATATCTCCTTTTAATATGTACGTGTTTCTTATTGATTATTTTATTATTTGCTTTTATCAACGCTTCTGTAACCATGATACATTCATTTTATTTTCACAATGTATTTGTGTCAAACTTTTATTGTTCTTGTAACCGAATAAAGTTATTTTGACTTGACTTGAATACAACAAATGTGAAATGTGTGCCTGCCTCCAAACCTGGGCCCTGACTATATATATCCTTTCCGAGCCCAAAGGGTGTGCCCCGAAAGAACAGGTAAATGATGGCATGCATTGCACGCTGAGTGATTGTTGTTTGTTGTGCATGATGTCTACTATTCTGAATCTACACACAAATAAAGTGACTCAAGTCAATCTTTTCCTTCTTGTTTTACAAAATTGTACTACTGCTGGCTGTTCTATTGCATTTTTAAGTCGGGACACTGTTGGTACAGAGTTGAACACCATACCATACTCACAGTCATAGTCAAGAGGATCAGAGATGATTCAGGGAATTATTAACTCCGGAATTGAAGTGGCCTAAAGGTAAAGAACAACACAAAACCAGACCTACATGTTGGTGTAGTGGTGTGACTGACAGACGGACAGTCCAAGGAAGAACCAAGAGGAATGCGGAGATGCAACTCCAAATTTGGCAACAATATAATACAGTAACAGTATCTTCTTCATTTGAATCATTTTCTTTTCTCTGTTTTCATTACGGCTGTGTGTGCCATTTGTTTGCTTATATTTGGCTCCACAGATAATTTACCTTTATTTGCTATCTTTCAAAGGAAGCCTGATACAAAAGAACATAATGTAAGAATGTAACCTGGGTGTCTCCGGGGGCAGACAGCCAATTGCATAATTAACATACTGCCCTGTACTAGTCTAGTACTACTCCTCATCATGCATGCATTTCCTTTTTCTCACTCAACAGATTTATGATGGTCAGCTGCCAAGATGAAGGTGTTATCCATGTGTAGTGTTTGTCTTTGTCAAACCGTTCCCTCAAATCTCCCTTCCCAACCATTCATCAAACACTAACCCTCTTCCCCCGAGCTGTGTGATTTATATTGAGGTGTGACTAAATTAAATTTACACCAATAATTGATAGCACAATTGTTGGGGCGGATGTGGTGAAAGGAACACTAACTCAAGGCAGGGTGAGGATTTTCTTCTTCTCTAACATATAGATTAGATTGCCCACCCATGCTCAGTGTTCGACATTCAACTTTTTTTCTGGAGGAACATAGTCCATCATAATTAACTACTGGCATCGATTCATAATCCTTCTGGCACTAAAGGTTAAGCTTGTCCACTTCATAGGTCGAGGCAACTTCAGTTTGTAACTTGTACTAGGCTATCCCCACCACCGTTATGTTTTATTTTGCTTTAGCATTGCTTATCATCATCGTCGTTTCTTGTTTGGCACTCTTCTTCCTGTGTACTGTACTTCTACTACTCGTTCCCTAGTCTCCCTCAAGAGACTGACTGTCTCATTTTCTTTTTTTGCAAATGCTACTGTGTAGTATACTGCTGCTACCACCACCACCATGGCACCTTGGGAAACCAAACCATCACCATGCATCCATAGCTTTACCTAAACATCAATCACAGGTAAGAAAATCAGTGTGGGGGAGGGAATGATGTATATACTATGAAAATTAATTAATTCACACATCCACATCCTTCCTAGTTGATAGGGGTTTTAGTTGCAGTGGTTGAGGATGAGTTGCAGAAAGTTGGTGCCTGCCAGAACAAAGCGCCTTATCACCAGAGGTATAGGGGGCCTGGCTGGCTGGGGCCCGGGGCATTGGAGGAAGCTGCAGGTGCCGCCTCCTCCTCCTCCTCCAGGACAACCTGCCGTCTATATTCAGCCCAGATGGTCTCTAGCTTCCGTTGCCGCGTCCTCGCTGCTAACTCCTGCCTGGTAGCGGGTTGGGAAGGAGTAGCTATATCAAGAAAGAAAAAAGACAATTGCAACCAATACTCTTAGCAAACCAGTAACTCAAAATAATACAAATACAATTATAGTGGCACAGTAGCACTAGCAGTACATAACATTTGTGGTATCCTCACTTCCTCTGCCCTTAAAATTTGGATGTGATGACGATTAGATTTTCAGGCATTAGGCACTATGGAGTAGACAAGCATTCTTTTTCTCTCTCTTGTTTAGCTCAATTAATCTTGTAGGTATGACAGCTCAGTCAGCTTGCGCCCTAGACAGACATACTCATGTCCCAGACTCACATTACTTTACTGCTGTCTGCAGGTGGGGCAGCTATACTACACAATTATCTTTTTTTCCGTTACGGTCATACTCTGTTAAATCAATGGCAAATGCTCAATTTCACTTTCACCCTGACCACTACAACAAGGCACATGATATGCTTAATATGAAAGATGATGATATACGGCACAACGTCACGCGAAGATGAAATGACATTAGACTATTGTTTGATTGTAAGTTAACCATGCAGCCGATAATCAACCCATGGCTGCCACCATTGAAATGAGATGGATAGGGAGTAGGAGTGTGCCTCGGAGTTGGAGGGAGGCAATTGATGATGGGTGGGTACATAGTTACACACAATATATGTTGTGCTTGCAAACTACTGTGAGTCAAGGGAGTATTCTGAAATACAACCTCAAACCTTTGAATCAAAAACTTTAAAAAAAACAGTCCTTGTTTATTCTTCCCAGTGTTTTTTCATTTATTATTGCATTGCTTTTCTAGCATTATTTTATTTTTTATCCTTGGCATGGTTTAGTTTTCTTTTACATTCTCTTCAACCAGTCTGACTCTTCACCTACTATGATACCATGCATGCAACCATCCATCCAAACATGGCTATCATTCTCAGTCTCAACAAACCTTTCACAAACAGCATACATTTGACATTTAACCACCATCCATGCGTCATTGCTTGCCTTTAAGTTTGACCCATCAAACCCCCGGTGGATTCATTTTACCCCTACACTTTCTCCCACCCACCCACCCATCCTGTCTTTCACCTTTCACCCATCCTTCAACCACCCATGCATCCTATCCACCACCTATATGCATCCCGGGGCCCCTTCCTTCACCCACGTTTCCTTCTCTGCCAGTCTTACATTACATGTCGTCTGACTCTTTGTCTTCATCATAAAACTTTCTCTGCTGAGTTGAAGATAGAATAGAAGGTGATTAGTTATTCAACTCCCACAAATGCTAATGTTAAGTAAAGGGTGTCTTCTTCAACCGTTCACAACAACTTTCTCTCAGCAGCAGTACAGTGACACCCTTGCAGCGAGTATATTCATTATTCTCAATAAGTAAGGAATATGACTTACCACTGCTCGCCACTGCTGCTGGCTCACCCCCTGCAGCTGTGACATCCGCTCCCTCCGGAGGTGCGTGGCCTTCGCCGCTGGTCCCGGCACTTGTGGTGGGTATGCCTGGAAAAACATTTCACATTTTTTAGATGGCATGTGTGCCTCACATGTTAATTTTTTTCATTAGCAAGATTGAAAATACATAATAATACATACACCGCACTTATCACTACAATTTGGGTACTAGAGTAGAGTAGACAGTATGTCCTATCAAAAATAACAAAATATTCGGTTGGGCATTTTGTTAGTGGCAATTTTTGAAAACCCAAAGGACTAGACTCAGTGGCTAGAGCTATTGGTGCAACTGATTTTTTTAAAAGAAGAAAAAGTGTGGCCAACTGGGCGGACAATTGGACATGAGGTCTCTCTTGGTTGGAAAACAATGATGCTGTCCTTCTCCTCATACTCCCTTCCAGCCATGGTGCACGGTAATCTGTTGTTCCGTGTTCACCATGAACTGCTGCTAATAAAGAAAGTACTAGACCAAGACGTGAAAAAGTAAAATACACCACTCTGGGGTGTCCAAAGTGAGTGACCATCATTTATTGATTGAGAATGAGACAGTAAAAGAAAGCCTTCTCATCTCAACTGACATGCGTAGAATACCTTACTTGGGCATGCAATCTGCACTGCAAATTGGTACTACTTGTAGTAGCAAGGAGTCCTTACTAGTACTAGTAAGAGGACCAATGGGTTCTTTGAGTCTTATAGAACCACCACTAGGCAATCCACAAAATATATAAGGGGACAGGGAAAGCTGAGTCAAAAACGAGAAGAAAGCAAGCTACAGACAGACTAATACAGAGTCAGAGGCAGTTTGATTTGATGTAAAAAAATTAAAAACAGACCCTAGAAATATAAATAACAATGTTAGTAGGTAATGGAGCAGTAACAAGAATTTAGAAACATATAGATTGATGCAGATTTGGGAAAATGTAAATTAGGAAACGCAAAGAAAAGAGCGGTAAAAGTCGGGGAAATATATATTAACACCAGGAGGACTTACTGGGGCTAACAGAGCCATCTGCGTCTGAGGCCGCTTCCTGCCCCTGGGAGGCCGCTCCAGCTCCAGGACCCGCCTCAGCGGACCCAGTCTTCTTCTTGTTCTTGCCCCTGGATGCTGATCATGTAGGACATAATTAAAGAGACAAAAAATTATCGGTGTTAAATAAGTAAATATTAAATAATTGCACCAAAAAGATTTTTATACAGAAAACGGCAATTGCATTAACATTGACATTTCCTAAATCAGATTGACTAGTAGTAGACTAGTGTCAGGGTAGCGGACCATTCTACCTTTATTATTCCACAGTTACATTTGATTCCTGAATCCTAAATCTACCTAGCCCACCTATTCCAAGGACTTTGGAATGAATTGCAAAAAAATCATATTTGCTTCTAAGTTCTGATCTCATTCACCTTTCAGTATCAACCCCCTTTGACGGGTCAATTCACTAAGTCTGCATTTATTTAGTCTTCTTAAATGCATAGATGGATACATGCATATTGCATACACCAAACAGGTTGGTTTCCATTCACTCGCTATATGAAATACAAAAGGTTGAAGACTGAAGTCACATTAGAGGACGCGTCCCGCAGGCCGCTAAATTACCAACTAATACAAAGTAACTAACTAACTAACTACTACCACTATCTTAGTGACAGGACAGCCTGAAAGGACAAAGGCAAGGACTAGAGTCTTTCCTATTTGCATTACCTAACTTAAATTCTCTAACCTCTCTTACATAACCAGCCCAAGCGAGTGCAAAGTTGCAAACAAGTACGATTAGTAGTGTTGAGCACCTATCTAGAAGAATAACGATCACTTAATATACGATTTTTAAATGTAACTTACCTACATGTAAGCAGCGGCAGCATTCTTGCTATTTGGGAAAAAAATATATTTGCAATAACACAGAACAGAACACAATAGTAATACAATTAGCTACTCACCAAGCCCTGGGACTTCAACACCTAGCAGGTCCAGCAGGCCCTGCTCCCTGTCGAGGATGTCGGACTACCGGTGCGTCAGTTGGTTATGGGTGCGCCGAACCTCAAAGCAACTAAACACTGCCCGGTGCACCCTCTCCCACCGCCGGTGATGCTCCCGGAGCCCATCTCCAGACCCAGACCTGCCGCCTGCTGCCAGGGTTAAGGGGAGATGGTGCTGCACAAACAAAACTACTGCAGCCACCGCCACCTCGGAAAATAAGCCTGGGGCTGCACCCCTTCTGGGCTATGCCTTCCGCAAGGCACAGCCATGACTTTCACTCCTCCTCTTCCCCTGCTTACTAGTCAGCTTCAAGTTCTTAGCCATGGTTCTGCGGGCCTAGGGGGAGGAAAGGAAAATATAGGAAGTAAAGAAAAGAAGTAAAAAAAAAAATAGCCAGTTAAAGCAAAGCAGTCAAAAATGCACTAAAACACACAAAGAGTAGAAAGAAAACGCTAAATATACACTCAGGAATAGAGAGTGATAGATAATAAATAAAAAAGATCAGAAAAAAGGTTTTAGAAACAAAGGATTGAATAGATATAGGGAGGATAGAAAAACAGGCCCAGAATCATAGCAAACAAGAAAAACAAGATGGCCGCGCCCATGGGCGACTGCGTGGTGAAGTTTGAGCTGTATTTTTCTCCTGAGCACACAATACGTGTTCCCGAACACGCAATATGTGTTCCAGAAGGTCAAAAACGCATTGTGAACGAGCTGAGCAAGCAACTGCCCACACTCGCAGAACTCTGCATAGCTCGCAAAGTTTTTTTGCAACTTCGCGGAATTCCACATAGAGCCACTACGTGAACTATGCCCAGGCTTAGTCATAAGCAGTTGGTGCGGGGGTGTAAGTTATAGTTAGCTAAGGTAATTATACCTTCTGAAATTCACTGGTATTGTACGAGTGAAATTTGAGCCTAACTATAACATCCCTGTAACCTTTGGTTTTTTCAGTGAATTGCTAAGGTTATTTAATTCTACTTCCTATACATAACATCTCTGTAAACTTTGTTTTGTGAGTGAATTTCTAAGGTTTTTTAAATTCTATTTCCTAACTATAATGTACCTGTAGCCTTTGGCTTTTTCAAATTGCAATTCTAAATTATTGTGTCCTTCTAAAGTTTGCTTTTTAGTTAATTTCTAGGGTTTATTTTTAATACTAAGTGTATCACAAGTTAGTTTTTCTTTCTTTATTAATGAAATTTTTTATACTGTAGATATTCATTTTTTACTAATAAACTTTGTTTAAGTTTTAAATGATAAAAACCACATATGTACTTATTGCAAAATAAATTACTTTTTGAAAGTAATTAAACAGATTATTATTTTTAAAAATATTTTTGAGGTACCGCAGTACATTTGCACATCTGGAAATATAAACAGGCTGCTACTGTATGGTTTTTACTCCCGATCATGTGATCGTAATGAATCTGCGAGTCCGAATCTACAGATTTGCCGAAAATGTTAAAAATTTCAGTAAATATATACACCACTCCATTCTCAATAATACCATCAGTGTGAACGTATTTACAAGTATATGTAAGCCACGGTATATCTGTTTTTTCCAAAATGTACCCATTTCATCAGTTTTCTGAATCTGTGAATTCACGGGCCAGATTCTTGTATTCACACAGAAATCCAAACCTTGCCTTCAGATTGGATATATTAGGACCCCACCCTTCCACATGGAAAACCACACCCAAAGGCAAATACTTCTCGAGTGAAATCTTTAGGAGGATTGAGAAGCAGCAGTGCTGTGCGTTTAGACAATGGCTGAAGCTACACCATCCATCCAAGTTGAGTATCCACAATCTCTTGAGGATGAAGAAGACACACCACCTCGCAGAAAAGAAAGTGATGTGTGGAAGCACTTTACTACACCTTTGGGGAAAAGATTGTATCAGCAAAATATGTCAGGTGCACAATTTGTGGCAAACAGTTATCTAGAGGCACGGCAAAGAAGTATTTGCATGGGACACGTTTTATGTGGAAGCAGCTAAAACCTATTAGGGACCCTGTAAAAAAAACAGCGACTATGTCATGTCAGAGCCAAGTCCCAGGCCATAGCCAGTGTCGCTGGAGCATGGTCTGACATTGTAATCGGATAGATGGAAGCTGCCTGTAATGCTAGTGTCAGGGCTGGTTTACAAATATATTATCCAATCGAGAATAAGTGGGATGGGAATGTGAAAAGAAAGTATAGTCTTCTTTGGTAGGGTGTACAGTGCGCCACACGACCAGCAGTCCCAGACTTAAAGTCCTGCCTCAGCATCCTAGGGAATTTACTAGTGTTGGCTCAGTTTAGTTGCATGCTATCCAACCCTGGATCCCAAGTAAGATTAAAGTCCCCCATCAAGACCACTTCTCCTTCTTCAAAAGCCCCAAGCATTGATAGCATATAGTTTAAAAACTGTCCCAGATTGGTGTTGGGGAATTATACAGAGGCAAAGGTGCGCTTACGGCCCTGAGTTTATCCTTAAACCATAATTACCCTACCTTCGTTACCTGATTTGTAACTTTCAGGTTGAAATCCCAGTGAGGGATGAAAGAGAAGGGCCACTCCATTATGTTTTGAGAGTGCTGAGGATGTGTATGTTATGGGGTATGCCCTATGATGTAGCCTCAGTTCCTTACCCTGCTTCATGTGAGTTTCTTGTATAGCTAGCACATCATGGCTCTGATCTAAAAGGTATTTCCATAGTATATGACTCTTAATAGGCAAATTAAGCCCTTTAATATTCCCAGTGGCGTCACTAGTGTTGGTGTCACCCGGTGCGGGTAACTCATGGTGTCACCCCATCACAACTTACCGGATGGACCAACTCACCCTCTGCCTGCACCACATCCCCTCTGCCTGCACCATCTCTCCCTCTGTCCATACCATCTCCCCTTCGCCTGCACCATCTCACCCCCTGCCCATACCATCTCTCCTTCAGCCTGCACCATCTCACCCTCTGCCTGCACCATCTCCCCTCTGCCTGCACCATCTCCCCTCCCCCTGCACCACCTCCCCCTCTGCCTGCACAATCTCTCCCTCTGCCTGCACCATATCCCCTCCGCCTGCACCATCTCTCCCTCTGTCTGCACCATCTCCCATCCACCTGCACCATCTCACCCCCTGCCTGCACCATCTCTCCCTTTGCCTGCATCATATCTCCATCTGCCTGCACCATCTCCCCTCTGCCTGCACCATCTCCCATCGGCCTGCACCATCTCTCCCTTTGTCCACACCATCTACCCTCTGCCTGCACCATCTCACGTGGAGAAGTGTGGCTGAATGGTTAGAGCGGCAGACCCCGATGCAAAGGTCTGGCCTGGGACCAGGGTTCAATTCCCGCCTCGGCTGGTCTTGGCGGGGTCTTGAGCTCTAAATTCCTCGGACCTGATTTCTCGCCTCGGTGCCTATTTTAATCATGGGTCCCAAGCTGCAACTCTGGGCAATAGCTTGCTTAATCTCCAAAACAGCCCCAACAGCGCTGGGATGCCTGGCTTCACCTTGGGGATGCCCAGGAGTGGACATTTCACAGGGAAAAGCCAGGAAGGGTTCCTTAGCGGTATGAGTACAAGCGCCGGGAGACCCGATCCGGGTAGCTGTGCGCTATACAAGTACAAAAACATTTACATTTACATTTCCATCTCACCCCCTGCCTGCACCATCTCCCCTCTGCCTGCACCATCTCCCCTCTGCCTGCACCATCTCTCCCTTTGTCCACACCATCCTACCTTCGCCTGCACCATCTCTCCCTCTGCCTGCACCATCTCCCCTCCGCTTGCACCATCTCTCGCTCTGCCTGCACCATATCCCCTCTGCCTGCACCATCTCCCCCTCTGCCTGCACCATCTCCCCCTCTGCCTGCACCATCTCCCCCTCTGCCTGCACCATCTCCCTCTCTGTCTGCACCATTCCTCCCGCTCCGTCTGCATCCCCTCACCCACCTGCTGCTCTTTTCACCCTTTCCTCGTCGCCTGCTCCACCCCCCCATTGTTTCTCCCTCATAGTTCTCGGCTTCTCTCAAAGTGACTGAAATAAGCTCATGAAATGTGCTTTGAATTTGTGCGTGCGACACTGAGGATAAGTTTAAATAGACACAGAAGACACACTCGCCCTCACCTTTGAGCGCAGCAATGACGGGGGGAGGGGCGTGGCCAGCAGGATGGGGTTGCAGAAAACGTCTAAAATTAGGGTTTTATAGAGAAAACGTGAAAAAAAACATAGTGCGCTTTGCAGTAGATATAAACACAGGAGAAGCCTATTAAATAACCAAAAGTCAAATTTAGTATGCATTATAATTCCGAGTAAGGTGTTTGCATTGCTGCTCACTCGGCTCTCACCTCAGGAACTACAAGCTTGTTCTGCTCGACATTAGTTGTCTGTCGAGCAGGCTAGAGGGGCTCCGAGTCCAGGGTGAGCAGGCAGCACAGGGCTCACATGAAGAAATCCCCTCGTGAAATGTAACATAAGCAAAGTGGCCTTCTGAGGCCTAGTCGGGCAACTTCCTTTGACCCTGACCTGTGACAGTGCGTACTGCGCGCAGGTGGCTGCAGGAACTGACTGCGGCTGCGCTAATCTATTGATCCGATCCCGCTCAGCGTGAGCCCACCAACATCAAATAACCAGCAGAGGGGCGTGACTGATACTCACTGATGACGTCAAGGAGCCTGGGAGAGCAGCTTCTGCACTTGTCAGAGAGGCACAATGTTTCATTAGGCTCAGGGTTCCTCCTGATGATAAAGCACAGCAGAGCAGAGGCGAAGCTGCAGAGCTGTGTTACATACAAAGCTTCACCAGATGGTGTCACCACATTTGAGGGTGTCACCCGGTGCGGTCCGCACCACCCACCCCTCCTAGTGACGCTCCTGAATATTCCATGTCAGTGTAGTGACCATCATCATCAATATTAGTGGAGCAGGGTCATCTCATAACCAACCTTAGGGCCTCCACCAACAGGTCTCCTTCCCCCAAGCCTCATCTCCCAGGTCTCCCAGATGCATCCACCCTTTAACACTTTTCTGTGTCACAGATGCTTTCAAAGAATACCATGTACCTCCAAATCGTGAAACAAAACCCCCAAAACATGAACTTATGGTATAGCAATGCAGGGGCGGCTCAACCAATAAGGCGGAGGAGCATTACTCCACTTCTGCGCAGCAACGAAGTAAAAGGAAAAATAAAATGATATTAACTTGAGTTTAGAATTGTATTGTGTCGTTCTGTTGCAGCTCTGCAGGGTGGGGTGGGGTTGCTTTGACACAGGAGCAGTTGGAGTGGTGAGGACATTTTTCAAGTACGCATGAATGTTTGGCAGGTCGTCTGGGTCTGGCCAAATATTCATGCACACTTACCATGCTCTCCACCCAGGCTGTAGGCTGTTTTACAGCCTGGAGAACATGCCCAGGCTCCCATTCTCTGGCTAAGCTCCAAATTGCGGCGCTCAGACCAATCACAACACAGCTTTGCAGATCCTGGGTGTGCTTCCTGTTCTGTTCCAATGGAAGGACGGCAGTACAGTACGTTTTTTTATTCTTTTTTAAATTATTTGCATTTTGGTTAAAACCCCCAGTCCCAAACACCAATGTTTTATAGATTTCTAGAAATCTTAAAGGAGCTTCCAACTGTGGCCTGGCGAGTTAGACAGTTAGTCCCACACCCTTTCCTTTCACCCCTATCCCCCCCACCAATGAGCTTGTCAAGAGAGTCTTTTATTGCAGAAATGAAGATTGTCACAAAGGGAATGTGTGTAGCAGGTTTACTCCTCCCAAAGTTCACAGGTCACAATTGTCCCTGGTCTGGTGCCTCAGCTCTTTCATTGCTGGCGTGGACGACCTTAGGACCACCATTGTGTCATGCCTCTTTTCTCCCTCCCAGGCTCTGGTATTCCTGTCACTTCCTCCTCCGTCAGTTGCACCTCCAAGGGTGTCTGATCCAGAACTTTTGCTGGTTCAGAGAGTGTGGTGATATGGTTGCAATATGTGATGGCTATTCCAAATGGAAAAGTCCATTGATACTTGATGGGGTACTGTTCTAGTTTGTCCTTGATGGAGCAGAGCTGCTGGCGGCGCACCAGGGTTGAAGGTGCAATGTCCTTGAACAGTGAGCAGGTGTAGACCTGGAAGGATACCTCCCTAATTATTTGACCTGCCTTGAGGATAGCCTCTTTCATTTTCAAGGAGTAAAGTTTGGTAAGATCATCCCGCAGTCATTTTCCCCCTTCAGGGGTCGATGGTCTGACTCTGTGAATTTGTTCTATTTTGATTTTGATTGTCATTCTGGGCAGTCTTAATATCTCCAAAAACAGCCCCAATACGAAAGCCTCTAGGTGCGTCCCCATTGTGCCTTCCTCTAGGTGACATAGGGGAATATTATTTTTCCGGGATCTGTTCTCGAGGTCCTCATTCTTCATTATGGCGGACTGCCTGTGAAGTCTGAAGGGTCTTCAAAGTAACTTCAATTCACTGTGTGCGCTGCTCAAAATCTTGCGTCTTGGTCTCGATGTATAGTGTGTGTCGCCTACTGAATCAATGTCTTGTTGAAGAATGTAAGCTTGCCTTGAATGGCTGTGCAAAGACCCTCCGTATCAGATCATATTAGATTTTACGTCTTCCCGCAGTTCTCTTAAAATCCTCCAATGAGGCAAGGAGGTCTTCTCTTGTAAGCGCCATAGTGTCCACCATGCCCCCGCTTGAGTATTTCCCCTTGCTTCTGCCCGTGTGAAGTAGCTGGAGACCCTATAATGTTGATTTTTTTAGGAGGCATAAAGTCGGGGGTCATCTCCACCGGGAACAGCGATAGGCTAGTGTCAGTCACTTATCCTTATCCAACAGTCGGTGACTTGCATCACCCAGCACCACCACCTCTCCTCGCATTTTTAGAACTATAGCCAACTTAGCATCTCTTATCAGTATGGCCAAAAAGTTCCCAAGTTAAATTAACATGTCCATGACTCCACTGACCGCTAGTTCCTTTGAGTCTCATAGGTCCCATAGCTTGGCAAGTGTCATTCTCCAAAAAGAGTTCACCAGTAGCACGTCACTTATGGGATCCAGGATGTTACATCAGTGAATGAGCCTCCCCTTCAGCCTGACAAGGGGTCAATCTGTATAGGTGCTCTGCTATAGTCAGGCATCCAAGTGGTTAGGTCTCGCATGAACGTGCAATCCCATGGGGTCCCCCATAAGTGATGATTCCTGCTCATTTATTTCCTCAGGGATTTTCCAGATTGGAAGGAGTCCACCCTTTTCTCTTACTGCCAGTGACTATATTTGCAAAAGAGTATGTCCCTAAAAGCCACCATTTTAAAGTCAGGCATCGTGCATTATGATCTCCTTGTCTTTAACCGGGACTCAATCAGCACATTATCCAGGTGAGTTGCCCTGCTTTGCTAGGCAGTCATCTACGTTCTGCAGACTCGATCCGTCTCCCGGGAAGGCATGGTCAGTCACTGCAACATGGCGCTGCACTTCTGCGGCCACTCTTGTACGCTTCTGCGAATCGGCCTGTTCGGGTCTGTTCCATGTATCTCCCGGCTCCCCACCAGTCCCTGAGTGCCCCTAGAGGATAGTACCTTTGAGGGCCATCGCCCAATCACCGATCCCAGTGTTGCAACACACCGGAGACTTACTCGGCTCATTCAGCGATGCGGGCCCAACTCCATCCGACACTTCTTCCAGTCACCTCATGGATCGTCACTGCAGAATCTAGGCTGCCTGGCAGTGTCTGGCATATATTCACACCAATGCCAGCATTTATAGTGGTCTAGGAGTTGCCTTGAATAGGGCCATTCCATTTACTCTCAGCGGAGGAGTCATGGATCATGTCCGCACAGCCATCTTGGTTGGCCACGCTCACCAAGTATATTTTTTTAACATATTGCAATACACTTTAAACCAGACAATTGAGAAACTTAACATAACTTATATACTTATTTACACATACAGAATCACACTAAAACTTAAACTTTTCCAATGAAAAATAGGACCATAGGAAAAGAAGAGATAATTCCTAGAAATATAATAGAAGAAATAGATGAAGATGTTCAAGGGAGGTGTAGACAGGCTCCTGTGTATAAATGGGAGTGTACTAGTAATTTTATTATTTGCCAAAATTAAATTGACACAGTAGGACCCCACCCATGAACTTGCAGCGCTACTGTCTATTTACTCTACCTCTGCAAATATTTGGCTGAATGTGTACTGGTCTCGTTGTCATGTACAGCTTAAGTACATGTTATGAAATGCAGGAACACTAGCTTGGTTTCTAACCCTGAGTTGTGCAGAATATCTCTGGTATCACTTACATTATTTTCTGAGAGAAGCACACTCTTACACTTAAGGTATCAGCCACTGAGCTTCTGAAAGGGCTTAAAGGTACAGTTTTGTATTTTTCTTTAGATGTGAAACACTAGATTAAAGCTGTAGGTGTAGAGACAGATTTGCAAGAACCACTTGACATTCTAGTGAATGATGTGCCCATGAAAAACAATAAAATCGGACAGGAACTAGTGGATGTAAATAAGGTGAAGAAAGCGACAATGTGTACTATAAACTCCTGAGGCGTGAGCCGGGAGAAGGAAGCCTAGTCAGTGACTGTGCTTGATGTAAATTACCCACCCTGTCATTGTGTTTCCTATGGGATATCTATCTGGATAAAGCAAAGCATTTTTAAAATCGTCGTTTTTAAAACACTCTTGAGGGGGATACGATTGTTTTTACTGTACCACTGTTATTTGCAGTACTTACCCGGTGTTAAGGGCCTCGAAGGCTCCTGGTGTGATTTGGACACCAAGGGAGGGACGAGAACCAAGAAGCTACCCGGACAGACGCCATCTTGAGGTGGTCCAGGGTCAGCGCTCTAGCCTTTTCCCCGGAGATAGATAAAAACAGGGCTGAGGCGATCGTGCGACCCTGTAAACTCCTGAGGCGTGAGCCGGGAGAAGGAAGCCTAGTCAGTGACTGTGCTTGATGTAATTTACCCACCCTGTCATTGTGTTTCCTATGGGATATCTATCTGGATAAAGCAAAGCATTTTTAAAATCGCCGTTTTTAAAACTCACTCTTGAGGGAGATACTATTGTTTTTATTGTACCACTGTTATTTGCAGTACTTTCCCGGTGTTAAGGGCCTCGAAGGCTCCTGGTGTGATTTGGACACCAAGGGAGGGACATGAAACGAGAAGCTACCTGGACGGACGCCATCTTGAGGTGGTCCAGGATCAGCGCTCTAGCCTTTTCCCCGGAGATAGATAAAAACAGGGCTGGCGAGAACGCGCAGCGGACGCGCTCAGCGGGCGCGCCGAAGGCAAGCCCGTCTACGCCCGTACGCGTCTGGCTCGCGCCTAGCGCCATGACCCCTGTTACCTACTCCAGCTGGAAGTTATCCAATATTTCCTATAATGCCGACACTCTCAAAATGCTCAATGTGGCAGAGAGGAAAACAAATTGCATGGTACCTCATTTTGAGGGCGGGTCAGCAACATGTTTACTTACCTGTCCTAGCAGTGAGAGCAGAATTCCACCTATTCAAATGTCGGCCATCCATGCTCTATCCAAAACTAATCTAGGGAAAGAGAAGGAAGGAGTTACGGGTTTTAACTGCCTCCTTTTGAACGCCAGATCTTTGGTGAAACATAGTTTGGAATGTGCATTACTAATTCAGGATGAAAACATTAAAATTGCCTTTGTGACGGAATCTTGGACTGACGCAGCCTCAGGTCCGGACTTAGTCAAGTCTACCCCTCCTGGCTACCTCAGCTACACGAGGGATCGACCTATGAGGAAAGGGGGGGACTAGCAGTAATATATCACGGGTCTCATAATGTTTTCTTTTAACCCTTGATCGTAGAAGGGTGTGAAGCTTTAGCTTTCAATTTTTCCCTCCTTAATCATCATTCTTTTATGGGGATTCCTAGTCTACAGACCTCCAGGACCTACAAAAACCTTCCTTAGGTCTGTAGGAAGTATACTGGAGGAAGGTCTCTGCTCGAAGGCTTTTACAGTTTTAGGGGGACCTCAATTTTCCATTTGGAAAACCTCCTGGATGTTGATACTAAAGATCTCATTGAATTGATGGATGGCGCGGATCTCAAACAACTAGTGAAGGGACCCCCGCACAAGGCAGGCCATACCTTGGATGGTCTCTTTTATAACCATCCAACTTTAAAGTTCACAAAATCCACACCGGTCATCTGGTCTGATCACACAGCAGTATTTTTCACCATATCATTGCCGAACCCTCAAATTGGAGGGTGTCCATCCAAATTAGCCAGGACTTGTAGGGCCTGGAACAAGGTTGAGGGACGAGCATTAGAAGATCTCCTACTCGCGTCTAAAGAACCACTCCCTTTTGAGGCTGAAGCGGCGGCCCTCGCGTATACAAGCTGGGTTGAAAAAGCCTGTGGCATCCTCGCTCCACCTAAACTTCGCCTTCTGGCCGGAGCCCGTCCATCAGCCCCCTGGTTTTCTGAGAACTCAGAAATCAAAAATTGGGCTGCAAAAAATTGGAAAGGGCATGGCGTAAAAAATATAGGGAAAGTGATAAAAAGCTATTCAAACAAGGTCTCCTATCATATTAAAAAATGGTTGGATTGGCTAAACAAGACTACTACACAAAACGTATAATCCTCGCCAAGAACTCAGCAAAGGAATTGTTTATTACAGTCTCCGCCTTGGCTGCGCCTACACCAGCGGCCACACCCGCTAGCCCTGAACTATGTGAGGAACTAGCTAAATTCTTTCTAGGGAAAGTAGAGACAATTTTTAACGCTTTTTCCGGTTTAGACAAACCAAATTCTCGGGCAAACACACCAGAAATCACCACTGAGTCCGTTGCAGGGCCAAAACTGGAGAATTTTTCTCCGGTACATGGCGAAGAAATCATGGGTCTGCTGCGAGAGGCAAGATCAGGCTCTCCATCAGATCCATGTCCAGTTGGTGTGATTAAACTGGCCCCAGGTCAGATAGTTACAGCACTGGTAACCGTGTTTAACAACATGTTCATGACTGGAGACTTTCCATCCTGTAGGAAGATTGCCTCAATTTTGCCCTTATTAAAAAAATCAAATTTGGACATTAGGGATCCTAACAACTATCTCTCTACCAGCTAAACGTATTGAAAAAGTGATGATGACACGCAGCTGGCTATCTCCCTATCGCGTGCACCCTGTCTTGCGATGGACAGTTTCAGGAAATGCATGCAAGAACTTGCAGCCTGGATGTCCACCAACTGCCTTAAGTTAAACGGCAACAAGACCGAGATGCTCGTTGTGGGGGGGAACCCATCTGTTTGGTCATCGGCGTGGTGGCCTCCATGTCTGGATGAAGCTCCCATACCCCGTCAGGCAGTAAAAAATCTAGGCGTATGGCTCGACGCTGACCTATCTTTTGGACCCCAAATAGACCGAGTTGCAGGCATCTGTTTTGGTGTCCTAAAAACCATAAGGAAGGTCCTTGACCTCCTTCCTATGTCAGCACGGAAAACACTGGTACACGCCCTTGTAACATCACGCCTAGACTACGGCAACCTACTTTACCTGGGCACCACCTGCAAAGCCATGAATCGCCTTCAGGTAATACAGAATGCGGCAGCCCATCTCATCCTAAAAATCCCTAAACGATCAGACACCAAAGCCGCTCTCCAAACCCTCCACTGGTTGCCAGTAAAAAGCAGAGTGGAATTTAAAGCCCTTTGTACATGCCACCGCATCCTGGCTAAGAAATCTCCTCTTCCTCTCCAGAACTTAGTGACAAGGTATACACCTGCACGCGAGTTGCGCTCCTCATATGAGGGCCTACTTCAGGTTCCTAGGGTCAAAAGAGCCCGTATGGGCGGACGCTCCTTCCGCTACCTGGCTGCGAAAAGATGGAATTCCCTCCCTCTCCATCTCCGTCTGGATCCATCCGAATCCAGCTTCCGCAAGAACCTAAAAACACACCTGTTCTCCAGATAGCGGATCACTGGTCGCCATTTCGCACAGAGCTCTTCAGTTGCAGCGCGGGAACACGCTTTGGCGTAACCAAGCGCTTTATAAGCTACCCTTATTATTATTATTATTATTAATACCCAACTTAGCTCCTTTCTCATGACTACTGAGGCATTGGATCCCTCCCAACACGGTTTTAGATCTAATCACAGCACGGAATCCGCCTTGATTAAAACAACGGAGGCGATCTGAGCAGTGACCGATGCGGGAGGCAGGGCTGCACTGGTGTTGTTGGACCTCTCCGCAGCCTTCGACACGGTCCATCATGGAATTTTGCTGGACCGTCTGAAGGCATGCGGAGTACAAGGAAAGGCGTTCAACATCTTAAAAGCATTCCTTTCCAACAGAGCTCAGACTGTGGCCTTAGGCGAATTTGAATCTAAACCCTTCGTCTTGCCCTGTGGGTTGCCTAAGGGCTCGTCCCTGAGCCCCACGCTATTTAATATTTATGTTAGCTCACTGGCCCCAGTAATTCGGGTGTTTTGGTTTCGAACTTACCTCGTACGCTGACGATACCCAGGTTGTGGTGTCCTTGCTACCAGGAAAGGAAGAGGGAGTAGCCAAGAAATTTCCGGACTGCATGTTGGCGGTCGGAAACTGGATGGCTGTAAACTGTCTTAAATTAAATTCAGCCAAAACTGAAATCATACTGTTTGGCTCAAATGTCAACTTCTGGAGTCCAAATTGGTGCCTGGAGTGGATGGGCTGCGTTCCCCCCCTGTGTCTAAAGTCAAAAACTTAGGGGTATTGATCGATGATCAACTCACCTTTCGACCTCAAGTCAACGCGTTATCTTCTTCTATCACCTTTCTGCTTAAATCCATTCGCAAGATACTGCCATTTATTCCAGATGCTGGCAGAAAAACAGTGGTTACCACTTTGGTTTTGGCGCGGTTGGATTACTGTAACAGTCTTTTTTTAGGTGCCCAGCATGGCATATTAAATAGATTGCAGGTTCTGCAGAATGCCGCCGCCCGGTTGATTCTGGGCCTTCCAAAATACGCCCCTTTGACCCAGGATCTAGCCAAACTTCATTGGCTTCCAGTGCGAAAGCGAATTCTATTTAAGACACTGTGCCTGGTATTTAAGGCCTTGCGAGGACTAGGACCATCTTTCCTCCGGTATTATTTATACTGGTACTGCCCGACCAGACACCTTAGATCCACTGATGCAAGGTTGATTGCAGTTCCTCGCATCAGGAGAGCCCGCTGGGGAGTCAGAGGCATTGTGTTGGGTACCACCAAGGCTTGGAATGCCCTGCCCCTTCCTCTCAGAAAGATGACTGATCTTATGGCCTTCAGAAAGGCGCTGAAGACCTGGCTATTCACTAACTAACTTCTGATTCGACTTTCCCTAAGGAGGATTACTTAGCGCCAGGACACCCACGGGTAACAGAGCGCTGTACAAATGTCAAAAATTAAATTAAAAAAAAAAAAAATGATGTAGAAGTTCTCTAACTTGGACGTTTCATGATGAAAGGAATGTTTCTGATAAGTGTACCGTTTGAAAAAGGACATAGAAGTAGATCTGAACAAATACATAAGCATTACAGTATCCATCTACTACATTCAAAAATGATTATGGGGATGCCATTGAACTTTATGAGATACGCTAAAAAAAAACTCCAAGTGCTTGATGAAATGGTTCAAGTTGCTTCTTCACAGTTCTCTTTGAAAAAAAGAAAATGTATAAAACTGTTAGAAACACCTTCTTCAACAACAACAGTCCTTTTAACAAACATTTCAAAACTACCCCACAACATCCTCCCAGTAGTAGTCACACATTTTTGGACTAACACTGTATTTCAACCAGCACCCCTCTGGCGTTAATTCATAGGATAACTCAATCTTACCATCTCTTGAGACAGCATGCTGGCCATCACACCATCATCAGTATTACTTCAAATTTCTATAATCCTTCTAAGATATCCTCTATAACATCACAGCGACTTTGTATGCCAGAAATAACCCATCTAAATAAAACCCCTCCTTAAAGTCAGGCAGCAAGTCTCTGAATATATAAACTCTTTCTTCTGCACTGGACACATAGTGGTGTTCACACATTTTCAGCTACAGTCTAACACCTATTTGGCCTTTTCTATTCTTAACCTCACCTTTTCTCTCCTCTAGATCCAGCTAGTTCAGCTGTGGCCTCAGGTCCCACTCAGCCTTTCTGTCCTTTAGATCCTCAGGGGGCTGAATTTGGGAGGAACCAGTACTTCCTGCACCATATCCAATTGAGCTATTTGTGTCTGAGGGATCCCCTCTATCCGGAGACTTTCCCCACTCATTTCTTCACTCTTCTTCCTTCTTCTGATACCAACTACACTTTGGGGCCCCTATTCTGAAGTCAACTACAATCAGTGTTCTACCTTTTCAAGAGTACTAAAGTAGTCCTCTTCAAACTATTCTTATGGTGCAGACTGAATTCTGTGCATGTCCTTCAAGGCTCTAAGGGCAAACGAGGACTCAAACGTGGATGTATAGGTGAGTAAATGGGTGTGTGAATGATTTCATGGTTGTTTGACTGAGTGTTGCAGTTACTGTCTGGCTATATGAGTGGTGAGTACATAAGTGGTTTTGTGGAAGTGTAACCGTTTATGTAGGTGCTTATTTCAGCCCCAGGGCCTGTTTCCTGACATATAAAAATGGCTGTTGCAACTTTCCTCTTAACCAGCCAATCAGGGCCTGGCGGTTCCACGTGGAGCTGTGTATTCACCACTGGTGGATCTGCGGAGTGTGCGCACCCCTAGATATTCAAATTAGGATTTCGGTTAATTTCTCTAAAACTACTGAATGGATTTACAGCAATTAACAAAAGGCAAGCTTCCTGGGACAAGAGCTAGCTTTCTGCATTGGTTTATGTGGTGTCCTTCAAATTGTATTTCCGTGTTGCCTCCAGTTGTATACTTTATGGTACAGAATGTTGGGATTGTTGTGTCCCTCTATCTAGTGTAATGTTGCATTGGAATGTATGGAAACAGGGGATTCGAACACCAACTTCAGTTTGTGCAAGCCTCTGGGGCCGTTAGACCTGTGTACCTGTTACTGGAATAAAACTCCTGCTTACTCCTGTGGTGGACTGCGTCATTTCAGTTTCCTTAAATTAAGATCAAATTAAATTTCCGGAAAAACACTCTTGAAGGTGGTGGTTGGTGTTTGATTAATCTACTTGAGCGCAACGTCTGGTCTTAGAAAGACAATATAGCAATTGCTTACCTGTGAATGAAAATATGACACAGTGCCACTCTACCCCTAACAATACTTCCTTGAAATCATTACTGGCATTGCTTACTTAAAAAAAAATAGTAATGCATTTTGTCAAGAGAGCATGAGTTGCAGAATTTGTGAATAAAGAGTGTGTGATGCGCGACCGTTCTGAAAGCACCTATTCATCTTTCAGCTGCCACTAACTACAACCACGAGTGGGCAGTCTGTCTTCGAGGAAACATTGAGGACCACTGCTGTTAAACTCAGTGCTTTAAATGAGTACCGGCACTTTTTTATTTTGAGAGGGAGCGTACTGGCACTTCTCGGGAGAAATGTAATACGCAATTCTATTGTTCCATTTGAAACACTGGTTAAACTGCATATTTGCAATGACTTGAGAGGCCTGACCTCATCAGGTAGGGCTTCTGCATACATCGCCTTGTAAGATCAAATTCCACCTGTGGCATTCCACTTCACTGATATGGCATCTATCTGCCTTATGAAAACAAAAGGCCTTAAAAGGTAAGCCCTGCGTGAGAAAGATTCCTGCATAGTCGCTTGGGGCTTTCCAACTTTTCCTGCCTATTCCCGGACAGCCCAGAGTGTTAAACAGCCAGGCACCTCAGGCATTGTTTAGAAAGTATGATACTCACACAAAATATGTAAAGCCTCACAAATAAGAAGGACGGATATCCAAATCCCAAATACAGAAGCTGAGGAAACAGAAAATGTATGTATGGTCAATGTGTCCCCCACTCACACCCTATCCACGTACCCATGTTCCATGTATGTCCATGTTATCATGTAATTCCTTTCCCGTGCCTGGCATAATAATGCCCCTGCATTTTCGTCTAACGTTAACATGTTAGTTATAAGACCTTCCATGAATGAAACGTTAATTCTGCACTAAGGCCTGCATTGCCAATGCATTTACATGGTACACGTTTAAATAACGCGAAGCACACGTTTTTGTGGCCCAGCCGAGCCAGGCCCTGAATTCAGGCTCCGAGCCTCTTCTGTTTCCAAACTGCAGTTTTGCATCCCTGACCTCTCCCTTACTCCCTGCCCCGCCGAGAGGTGCTCGGCCTGGCCTGCCTGCCAAGACGGTATTTTGCCTACAGTTATCTGCTCAGCCTCCGCAAAAACACATTCCAGTCTAGTGAAATAGGTAAACACTTTCCGCCTGCAGAGCATAGGGCCTAGCCTTTCTGTCTCCATGTAGGTGATTTACTGAACCCGTTGCCATAGTAGGCCCATGCCCCCACGTAATGCACGAAGAAATATATGCACACACTAGCATTAGTGATGAACGGCCTCTGCTTGAGAGACCTTTGCTTCAGACGACACATCCTCCAAACACAAGATATCAGATATGCAGAAGGTGCAGGTCGTTCTGACATCCCAGACTCCAGACTCCTCTTCTAGTGCTAAAGGCAACCCCCCAGCTCTCCCCAGTTACACGACAGTTTCACGTCATGACCAGTTGCGCGCGCATGTCGGGTAAAGGTTTCTGCTGACCCAGCAGACCTCCTCTATGCATCCACCCACCTATGACACTCCTATGACACACCTATGTGTACGCCTTCTTTTACGCCCATATGTTCTTATCTCTCTCTTTTCACTTGCTCCGCCTGGAGTGGTACGCCTACTGTATTCATTGCAATTATGTGATTTTACTATATATAATGTATGATGTTAATAAAAAGTTAGATATCCCTTCCTGAACCTTAGTGGTGATGGAACCCGATTCTCCCCTGGCTTGAGCCATTGAAATAAAGCCCTTATGACTCAGATACCACGGACTCTGCCTCTCATTTTATGAGCTTTCATTATTGATATTAATGTATAGAAAAATAGTCCCGGTAATTTTATTTACCACATTCTGGCGCCCGAATAGGCACTAGTCCCCTTCCCCACGCGCCGGTGATGTAAGCGCAGCCCCCTGACCCCTTCTATAGCCGTGACGGACCCAGTCTGTGCACATCCACGGGTTTTCCTGCTAACTCCATCAGGCCCACGAAGGAGACGGAGACTGCGACCAGGCATCCATACGAGGCGGTGAGGATTGCGGACTGTCCCGACCAGAGCCCGAGACGAGAGAGCAAGGTCCGAGGTATCCGGAGGCCCACCTGTTCCGAGGCGCATGCGCAGCAAGAAGCCGTAGCTGTCCAGTCCAGTATCGAGTTTTCGAGGCCTTCAGTTTTGCTTCCCGGTGAGTACCGTTGTTGGGAACGCATATAGACGGGTTCATTTATTTGAGCCCGGTCAGGACGGGTCTGGGTACACAGATCCGGTATAGACGTGTCCATTTTGGTGGATGCGGTATGACGTGTCTCTTTATGGGACCAGTATGACTTTACTGTTCCAGCAGTGCATCCAGTATAGTGTTGTATTCTAGGATTGTTAAAATTGTGTTATTCTATGTACTAGTTAGTATCTGTTTCAAATGTCTTAATGTCGTAGTACGAATGATTGTTTGCAGTCTATTATTGTGCCTATTGTGTTTTTGTTCAAGCTAGTTTAAACATGCCGCTGTTTTTGAAATTACGTCAGATAGGAACCAGGAAAGGGATACTCGAAGAGGCAGTTCCCGTCCCGCCGAGGGACACTCCCGGACATTTTATGTACCACAAACATGGCTTAGATGCCATACTGTACTTAGATTTATGGGTTGATTATACCAAAGATCTGGAAGAGAAATATAGATGGCCTGTCTCAGGGACATGGGATGCTGATTGCATCATGAGAGTAGAGGAAGCACTGTGGAAAAAGAAAGCCAGACAATCTCAGAAAGATGCCATAGAATTATGGCGTAAAGAAGCGCATAGAAGAACAGAGAAAGAAATTAAGAAAGCAGAGAAAAGTAGAGAAGCATTAGAAAAAGCCAAAGAAAAAGAACTACTAGAAGAAGGTGAACGGGTTATTTATTTATTTAAAACATTTATAGAGCGCGGCTGTCACCTGGCAGGTATCCTGGCGCTGGTAGCTTACTCCTGGGGTTTTTAGGCGGGGGGGGTGACTAGGGGCGGGCGGGGTTTGAGGGGTGGGGGAAGAGCCATGTTTTGATTCGCTTCCTGAAGGGTAGAAGGTGAGGGATTTGGCGAATATCGGCAGGCAGACTGTTCCAGAGCTTGGCCGCAGCTACTCTGAAGGATCTTCCCCCAATTCTGGCCTTCTTGCATCTGGGTACTTTCACAAGGCAGGCGGTTGCGGACCTACGTGTTCTGGTGGGGATGTACCACGAGAACAGACGTTGAAGAGGTCTAGGTCCTGCACCGTGTAATGCCTTGAAGACCAAGCAAAGGGCTTTGAAGGCAATACGTTGCTTCAAGGGAAGCCAGTGCAACTCGGCCAAGGCAGCGGTGGCCGAGGATCTCCTGGTCCATCCAAGAGCCAGTTTGGCTGCTGCCGACTGAACTCGTTGGAGTCTGTCTAGCAGTGTCGCAGGGGATTCAAGCAGGAGGGCATTACAATAGTCAAGGCGACTGAGAATAGTGCACCTGCCTATCGATGCTCGGGCTGAAGGTGGTAGTAGAGGCAGGATTTTGCGCAGTGAGCGCATAAGGGCTGAGCAGGTGGCGACTGTTCTTGAAACCTGCGTTTCCATGCTCAGTTGGTGATTTAGCATGACGCCCAAATTGCGAACGCTGGTAACAGGTAGCGGGTTGTTTGAGTTTTCCGGGGGCCAGAACTCGGCAGGCAGAGGGCGGTGTATGCGGCTCATGGGACAGAACAGAACCTCGGTTTTCGAGGAGTTGAACTGGAGGGAGTTCCGGTGTAACCAGCCTGTGGTGTCTCTTAGGCAGTTATGGAAGGCTTCTAAAGAGATGGAATCTTCGCCCTCCCAAGAGAAAAGGAGCTGGGTATCGTCCGCATAGTTTACTGTAGTCATATTGTGGGATTTAATTAAAGTGACCAGTGGTTTCAGGTAAACATTAAAAAGGATCGGACTGATAGAGGAGCCCTGGGGAACACCGTGAGGGACAGGGGAGAAGACAGATTGGAAAGGGGGGAGGGATACAGCCTGTTTTCTGTCACTGAGATAGGAATGAAACCAGAGCAGGGCCGTACCATCGACCCCTGCCTTTCTCAGCCTCTCAAGCAGGGTCACGTGGTTGACAGTATCGAATGCGGCAGACAGGTCTAATAAGCTCAAGGCCACGGCTTGGCCCCTGTCTGCACGCATTCGAAGCTCTTCCATGGCAGTAAGCACTGCAGTTTCTGTGCCATGGGCTGGGCGAAAGCCAAATTGGAATTCGTCTGATGCTGCTCGAGGTGGGTTGAGAGGCAGTTGCTGACCCAACGTTCAAGCACCTTCGCCGGAAATGGCAGAAGTGATATGGGGCGGAAGTTGGAAAGGCATTCTGGATTCAGGGTAGGTTTCTTCAGTAGCGGGGTGATGAGCGCTTGCTTCCAGGGGATGGGGACGAGACCACAGCTGAGAGATTGATTGCAAATCATCCGGAGGGTGTGGAATAACTCGTGCCCGCATGCTTTCCACATTTTCGGGGGCAAAGGGTCAAGGGGAGATCCCGAGGTAATGCCCAGTGCCAATTTCTCAAATTCTGCTTGAGAGATCAGGGGGAAGGCCAGGAGACTATTCATAGGAGGGCACGCTGACCTCGGATGATCAGGGTTGGTGGAGCCAACTCCGGGGGGGATTGGGTGGTTATGTGAAGGGGGCGTTGCCAGATTGTTGATGATGGTCTCAATTTTGTCCGTAAAAAACTGAGCGAGATTGTCACAAAGGGTCTGAGATGGTGGAACAGAGTTCTTGACGCAGTCAGGATGTATGATATTATCCAGGATTTGAAATATACTTTTTGGGCTGTTGGCAGCGTTAGCTATAGTGGTGCAGTAGTAATTCGATTTACTCTCTGCGATGGCAGATTTGTAATCACGGAGTGAGTTTTTCCAGAGGGCTTTATTATTCTCACAGTATCCGTGTCTCCACTTTCTCTCGGCCTGTTTACAGGCTGATTTGAAGGATTTAAGGGAGTCATTGTACCAGGGGGCAGGTGCTCTACCTTTGGGTTTGCAGTGTTTTAATGGGGCAACCGAGTCCGTGATGGAAGTAATTCTCGAGCTGAGGGATCTGTAGTTGTTTTCCACCGAGCTGGTAGGAGAGAAACTATCCTGCACCTCAAAGACTTTGGTGGTGGTGCTGAGTTTTTCTAAGGCTTTCCAATTTCGGTAAGAAAATTGTGGTGGAGAGCTATTCTTGGGCTTTCTTATTGTGGCGTTGGTGATGTAAAGTTTAATGAGCGAGTGGTCCGTCCAGCTCATAGGCAGAATGTCGCCTACTTGAGTTAGATCAGGACTCGAGAAAATAAGGTCAAGACGATTGCCTGCGGAGTGGGTGGGGTCCTTTATCAGTTGGTGAAGCCCCACGCTGTCACAAGACCGCAAGCGGTTGTCTAGGCCTGTATCTAGGCTGCCGTTTGGCCAGAGATTGAAGTCTCCTAGAATAATAAGTTTGTTATGGGAGGTTGCCATGTTTGTGATGATCGTGAGAAGAGCTTGCTGTTGCGGGAGGGAAAAAGCCCCTGGGGGTCTGTAACAGATGATCACCGTAAAGGTGACTCCTGGGTGGCAGTTTATGGCCAAACCAAAGAGCTCAGTTCCAGGTACTGGATCAATGTCAATGGTGTTTATTTGCCAAGAGGCTCGGAAGATGACGCCAACTCCGCCGCCGCGGCCTTTGGGTCTGGGGAGATGTAGGATGTTGAAGTATAGCGGACAGGCAGATGCTAAATCGATCTCACAGTTGGCATGTGTCCAAGTCTCAGTTAGAAAAAGGACATCTAGATGGTGTGAATCTATAAGGAGATTGATTTCAGTGGCATGCTTAGGTAGGGATCTGACATTCAAGAGGCCTCCTACGATTAAGCCCTTGTGGGTGAAGTCAGTTAAGGGAGAAGCAGTCTCTTCAAAGGTGAGCTTACCTTCGTGCGCATACCCTCGTAGATTGAGCAGTGCATCCCGGGTGTAGCAGGGGGATTGAGGGCTGGATTGGGCAGAGTTGGTGGCGCTAGGCGCGTCCTCGTCGCGGACGAGCGCAGACGAGCTTGCCTTAAGCGCGCCTTTGGCGCGCAATCGGCGTGCCCGCTGCGCTCGTCCGCTGCGCTTCCGGTATTGACACATGAGTTATAGTGGTAGCGAGTGACGTGGGAGGGGGTGTGGCCAGCAAGAGATGGGCATGGCTATCGTCTCCCTCGGCGAGCAATGGCGCCAAGAAACGAGTGAATTCCGTTTCCCAACAGCTAATATTCAGCTGCTCTGGGAGTCAAGGTGAGTGTCAGAGTAAAGTCACTTGTGCAAAATAGGCAGGTATTTTAAAAGCAAATACACAGCATACAATTTTAAAAAATCGGCAGTGACACCTCCCGGCTTTTCGCCTCAGGAGTAATGCAAGCTATGGAGCAGCGCTAGAGTTCAGCGCGCCCTATTTATCTCTGTGGAGAGGGCGTGGCCAGCAAAAGATGGGCGTGGCTATCGTCTCCCTCGGCGAGCAATGGCGCCAAGAAACGAGTGAATTCTGTTTCCCAACAGCTAATATTCAGCTGCTCTGGGAGTCAAGGTGAGTGTCAGAGTAAAGTCACTTGTGCAAAATAGGCAGGTATTTTAAAAGCAAATACACAACATACAATTTTAAAAAATCGGCAGTGACACCTCCCGGCTTTTCGCCTCAGGAGTAATGCAAGCTATGGAGCAGCGCTAGAGTTCAGCACGCCCTATTTATCTCTGTGGAGGGGGCGTGGCCAGCAAGAGATGGGCGTGGCTATCGTCTCCCTCGGCGAGCAATGGCGCCAAGAAACGAGTGAATTCCGTTTCCCAACAGCTAATATTCAGCTGCTCTGGGAGTCAAGGTGAGTGTCAGAGTAAAGTCACTTGTGCAAAATAGGCAGGTATTTTAAAAGCAAATACACAACATACAATTTTAAAAAATCGGCAGTGACACCTCCCAGCTTTTCGCCTCAGGAGTAATGCAAGCTATGGTTAAAGCAGAACAATTAGACAGACAAAGAAATGCCCTTATTAAAGGCATGTATCCCCTCCTCGCCGAGGGCCTACCTAAAGTGACCCCGGAAGTGCCCAGTAACTTGCCGCCACCATTGATCCCGACTAAATTCCGTAGTCATAAACAGACCGCAGCGGAAATTTTCCTTTCTTCCTATTTAGATGACGCTGCCCCAGAGTACGGAAATGTAAATCCTCCTCCTCCTAATAACAATCCTCCCAACCCCATCGTTCCTGTCAATGCTCCTACTCATGACCCTACCAACCCTTTTCATGCAGCAACCGTAGTACCAGATCAACCAACATTACCAGCGCCAGCGCTGCCAGTAAAAGCCGATTCAAGCCCAGGCGACTCTAGTCTAGGAGCCGCGGGAGGGGGTCCTTCCACCCCACCACCATTAAAACGAACATCACTACGAGATTTAGCACTACAACACACACCAAAAGCGACATACGCAGCCCTTAGACGGAACCTTACTGATTGTATATATGATCCAGTACCGGGTGAGGGTACAATGGTCATACACTCACTACGACTAAGACGCGTTGCAGACTATTTGATCACTTTACCAGGCATGAGGGAGCATCTAGACAAAATATACCACTTCATTAGAACGGGGGAGGGACCAGAAAGTATACAAGAGGCCATGGCACATAGAAAGGTGGAGACTCAACGCATGATTTTACAGTTTTTGGTAAATTGTTTGATCAGGGAACAAGACCAACCAAATAGAGAAGTAACTAAAGGTATGTTAAATTGGAGTGACAACATAGCGGTTGGGAAACATGATAAACAAAGCTGTGTGGAGGCAATGTACAGGAAAATACGTAAAGAAATTCTTGACATACGTACGAAAGAACAGGCCGAAGAGAACGAAGCCGAGAAAGAGGACGACGTAGTCTCAGAGGACGAAGATGTAGCACCTGAGGACACAAGTAGAATACATTACGTAGGTGGGACAAGACCGTTTGACAGACCCATACGCCTAGAATACAAGAAACGTTCTCTCTCTTTCAAACCAGAACAATATTCCCTTGAACACATATTCCAAGCCACTGACCAAGCACTGAAAAACAGAGTAGGGAGTAGCGAACTTAGTACTTTGCATGAACAGGAAGTAGCCCGGTCAGCAGTGCAATGGGCTAGCAATTCTACCATATATAAAGATGACATAGTAGCGCAAACATTTTTGAGTCTTCCCCCAGAAGAACAGCGTCTAGCTGGTAGTTATATGATTCAACACCTCATCACACTATATGAGAATCAGCATTCTGATCCAGGCCCCTTGTATAACTTATTGGACGATTTACTCCTAGCTAGATGGAGAGGTTTAGGTACCGAATTAATTAATAAAATACTAGAGCAACGACATAGATACATGACTTTCCTAACTCCGCACTTTGTTCCTGCCCCTAACCGAGAAAGAAAGACTTTTTACATAGACAGACAGAATCCCTTACGAGAGGTTCATCCCGTTCGGACTACAGATGGTGAGCTTGAACGAGTATTCGTTTACACACCCTTAACGAAAATGGAATTATTGGAAATGAAAAAATTGGTGCCCTGTCATGATAAAGACCCAGGGGGGTTTCACCGTGAATTAAAAGACATGCTCCGCATGGGGGAGTATACATACGCCGATATCATTAAAATGTTGAAAGTATTGTTGCCAGCAGGCATTTACGAAAAGCTTAAAGAAAAAGAGTGGGAGGTGGGAGAGAAAAAGATCAATTGGACAGAATTAGAAAACGAAGATAATACACAAACCCCTGGTACTGGCCTCGGGGAAAAAGCTAAAGAATTGCCCGAGCTATTGATACAGGTCTTGCCGAGATTACTGACTACTAAAAGGGAAGACTGGGATGCTATCTCAGCCTGCAAACAGAAACAAGATGAAGACACTAGTGATTTTTAATCTAGATTCGAGAAATGTTTTATTATTAATAGTGGCCTGAAGACAAGTAGTGAATTATACCCACATCTTTTTGTGACCAAATTGGTCGAGAATTCTTTACCCCAGATTAAAAATAGAGTACTGAAGGTTGAGAGTACCTGGCAAGCTAATAGCCCTTCCCAAATGCTACAAATGTTACAGTATCATCAGAACCGAATTAGAGAAGAACATGAACACGAACAGAGACGTATAAAAGACACGAAAATGAAAGTACTAGTTGCTCAGTCAGTCCCAGCCGATAGTCAGAAAAGGGGTACGGCACCTTCCGGTCATTCAGCAGCTCCTGTTAAAGGAAATTGCAACTATTGCAAACAGTCAGGTCACTATAGAAACGAATGAGCTGTCCTGAGACACAATATCGCTACAGGCAAGACAAAAGAAAGACCGCGTCCTCCGAGACAAGAACATATTCCACAAAATATCCCGCAGAACACGCAACCTCCACGGAACGCACAGCAGACAGTAGCTGTACCCCAACCCCAACCCATTGCTGCCACACAACATGTCACGCAACAAATGTACCAGTATGCACAGTCAGACTACCCAGACTATCAGCAGTACTCATGAAACAGCCTAGAGAGGGAGGTTGGCTTGCCCCTTATTGAAGTTCCTGTAGATCAAGAGGGTCCCTGTGTACATAGTCGTGTATTGGGAAAAGACAGAAAATTTTTGATTGACACGGGGGCGAGCAGAACTACCATCAGTCATGACGAGGTTCCAGGGGCACCCCTCTCAGGCTCACAGAATATTTCCCTGGGATTTTCAGGAAAGCCTATTGTTAACGAAGTGTCAAAACCAGTTCCCCTAGGACTTGGTCCATTGTCCCGTACTACAGACTTGTTGCTTACGAAATCATGTCCTGAAAACCTGCTTGGTATAAAAACGTTGAAAGAACTAGGAGCAGTGATTTGTTGTTCTCCGGAAGGAGTGAGATTGTTTTTACGTGATTTTAAAGGACATTATGTATTGAGAGATTTTGACCCCAGACTTCAGAATGTACCACAGCATTTATGGGCACAAGGTCCGACTGATGTAGGTTACATGCACATTACACCATACCGTGTCACACTCAAGCAAGGAGTTGTACTGCCACGAATCCGACAATACAAATTACCACCTGATGCTGTAGTAGCCTTACTGAAAATTGTTGACGAGCTCATTGCACAAGGAGTGGTTGTAGAAACTGACTCCAATGTATGTAATTCTCCTATCATTCCGATTCTTAAGCGAACTGACCCGAGTGCACAACCGGTCTACAGACTAGTGATTGACCTCCGGGAACTAAACAAATGCATAATACCTGCAGTACCCAGTGGTCCCAGACATTTCTTCACTATTGACTGCTATTGATTCCGAAGCAGCGTTCTTTACTGTAATTGATCTCAAGAACGCCTTCTTTAGTGTCCCAATCCATCCGGAAAGCCAGTACCTTTTCGGGTTCTATTTAAATGGCCGAAGCTTCAAATTTGCGAGAGCTCCTCAAGGATTCACAGAAAGCCCTAGTATTTACAGCCAAGCATTGAAACGACAACTTGACAGTATTCACATGCCTACTGACACTGCACTGCTCCAATACGTTGATGATCTATTGATCACCGCACGAACAGAATGAGACTGCGAACGTGCATCACTGACAGTCCTATACTTCCTGGCGGAAAAGGGGCACAAAGTGTCCCCTTCGAAGCTGCAATTCTGTGTCCAGCAAGTGGTATACCTTGGACACTTGCTGTCCAAGAGGGCTAGACAGTTGACACCTGATCGCATTCAGTTAATTGCACATCTTCCACAGCCCAAGACACAAAAGGAAGTACGGGCCTTCATTGGCCTCACTTCTTACTGCAGACAATGGATTCCTCAGTACGCATATCTAGCCAAGCCACTCATACAGTTGACAACACTGGAGGCAGCGACTTCGACTGTCCTCCCTTGGACTCAGGAACATACACTTGCTTTTGAAGAACTGAAAAAAGCTCTATGTCAAGCACCAGTTTTAGCGACACCATGTTACAGCAAACCTTTTACGCTTTTTGTCACTGAACGTGATGGCACAGCACTATCCGTCCTCACACAAGATCAGGCAGGAAAACACAAGCCTTGTGCTTACTTCTCTAGTACACTGGATCCGGTAGCCCAGGCTCTGCCTGCGTGCCTAAAATCAGTTGCAGCAACAGCTCTAGCAATCAGACAAAGCGATTCCATAGTGTTAGGACATCCCCTGACAGTACAAGTTCCACACTCAGTAGAAGTTCTCCTGAACCGGACACAGACACAGCACTTGACCATAGCAAGATTGGCAGGATATGAATTGACACTATTTCAGCCACACATAGAGATCAGACGTTGCAATACATTAAACCCTGCTACACTTTTACCGTCGAGCTCAACAGACCCTGCACCACATGACTGTGTGGAAGTAATGAACACTGTAACGAAACCAAGACAAGACTTGACAGACATTGCATTGTCCGACCCAGACCTGACACTTTATGTGGATGGTTCATGCATGAGAACAAGCACAGGAGAATTAGTGGCCGCATATGCCGTGACCACCAAGACTGAAGTCATAGAAACACAACGAATTGACACCCTGTCTGCCCAAGCCGCAGAGCTCATTGCTCTGACCCAAGCCTGTATACGTGCCAAGAACCTGAAAGTAAACACATACACAGATTCACAGTATGCATTCGGAGTCGTTCACGACTTCGGTGACCTCTGGCAAGAGAGAGGTTTTTTGACCTCGCATGGAGCCAAGATACAGCATGGTCCCCTCATTCAAGCTCTGTTAGATGCAATACACTTGCCTACAGCAATAGCAATCATGAAGTGCAAAGCACATACGAAAATCACTGACACTATTTCCCAGGGTAACGACCTGGCAGATCGAACAGCTAAACTTACAGCTCAGACTCAAACAGACATTCCGACTGACACGACTAAGACTGATGTGCCATCACTGACACATTGTATGACAGTCAGGGATCCCTCACAAGATGTACTCGACATACAGACACATGCCACACCAGATGAAATCAAGAAATGGACTGAACAAGGAGGGGTCCAGACAGACCAGGGTTGGATGACGAAGGGCAAAGCCACATGGTTTCTCCCTGACTCCATGGTTCAAGCTATCATAAATACAGCACATAGTCCAGCACACTTAGGAGAAAAAGCCATGTTAGACAGAATCCAGAACATCTGGTTCAACAAGCATTTACGTGCAGCAGCGAAACAGAAAGTGCGTACCTGCATGATCTGGTGTCAGTTCAATCCAGGCAAAGGCATTCCCGTGGAGCAAGGTGGATTTCATCCTCCTGACCACCCTTTCGAAGTCCTCCAGATGGATTATATTCAGATGGACAGATGTCGAGGATACAAGTACGTCCTCGTAGTTGTATGTGCCCTTTCTAGATGGACAGAAGCGTACCCAGTCTCAGATTACACTGCTGTGACCACTGCCAAGCAGTTGGTTCGTGAATTCCTCCCGCGATACGGCTTGCCCCGTGTCGTGTACTCAGATAATGGACAGCCATTCTCGTCTGAATTGAAGAAACAGGTATCACTCCTGTTAAGGTACCAGTGGAAATTCCATTGCGTACGACACCCCGAAGCAGCTGGTCTCGTCGAGAGACACAATCAGACTCTAAAAACACGACTAGCGAAGGTCTGTAAAGAAAAAGGCGTGGATTGGATGGTAGCCTTGCCGGTTGCCCTCTTTTACATGCGTATGGTAGCTCATTCCAGAACCGGACTATCCCCGTACGAAGTGGTCTTTGGCAGACCGCCGAATATGTGGGGTATGCCTATGCCGCGCAAGATCACCGATGTTGATAGTAATATGCTGACAGATTACCTGGCTTCCTTGATGTCTGCACTACTTTCTTGTCGTTCACAGGTCGCAGATGCCTTCCCGGACAACACCCAGGTGAAGCCGCATGAAATTGTTCCGGGTGACCTGGTCTGCATACGCAACTTTGATCGTTCAAGCCCTCTGGAGCCCAGGTGGCGGGAGCCGAAGTTAGTGTTGATGACCACGAGGACCGCAGGTAAAGTCGAGGGAAGGAAAGGCTGGCTCCATTCCAGCCACGTTAAAAGATTCCATGGACTTGGCTCAGTGACAATTTCTAAGAACTGTCCCGATACTGACACTAAACTCCCCTTGCTAGAAAAGACTCAGCAACAGGAGTACAGGTCCAAATTACGGTCTAGTAAGTCAGACAGCGTTTAATTGTTTAAGTCCCCCTCGGGTGAAGCGGTTAGACAGGTTCCTGACATGTATAAGACTGTAGACCCAAATAGTGAGAGAGATAGACAGAAAGTAATGAAAGACAAATACTGCAAAAACTTATGCAGTCGATGCATTATATCCCTAATCATTATGTTTTTTCTAAGTATATCGATTATATGTATAAGCTTGACACTACATGTTTTCTTTCCTCCTTTTGGTTCACATGTACATTCTTCTTTCAATGACACTGTAGAGCACACATTCAGTGACCTGCTACCTCACGAACTATCCTATCGTCTAGCACTGCGCAACAACACTTTCATTCGTATGTTACACCATTCTCACCAGACCAGCAATGTCACAAATTGCTGGGTATGTGGCCGACTCCCACCTTATCAGAAATTGAAGGGAGCTCGGCCCCTCTTTCCCTATCCGTTTACACACAATGGTTCGTGCGGAGCATGGTTTGCTTTAATGTCATCACTAGACAGTAAATATACAGTTTCCCAGGCCGATTGGATATGGGGAGACCTAAATACAGTTATGAATAAAGCATGTTTCCCAGACGAAGACGGTCTTCCCCAAAGGAAAGGGACCGATCTAGAGAATGAAGTGTACGAATTAGGCAATTTTTCCCTCAACCTCATGATTTTGAACGTCCAGTCCGAGACCAATACAGGTTCACCGTTCATTACAGTCTTACCAGTGAAAGGTGAATTATGCGTCAGGAAAAATGGTTCAGTGCATCTAGGACACAGTGATTGTAATACTGTGGTCGAATTCAGTGATAAAGGAAAGTCTACTTTCAAAGCTTCCCGTCATTCCTATTTTATTTGTGGTCAGACAGCTTATGTACGTCTGCCCTTAGACTGGGATGGAACATGTTATATTGCGTTCCTACTGCCACCGGTTTTTCTAGCACCATCCGATTATCATCGGGATTCCCAACTCGTACATGTAAGACACAAGAGAGACCTTCCTCCAGTTATCGATTACTCTGAGTCAGCGTGGGACCAGTACAAGGATTACATTAAAGGATACTTCTGGTTCATAGGTCCCGTCCAAAATAGTAAAATAATACGCAGGTTAACCAGAACTCTTGAAGCAGTAATGAACGAAACTACTTTTGCCTTAGGAAATTTGACCGAAGAGCAGTCTGCTATGAGACTTGTTGTTCTTCAGAACCGCCTTGTTCTTGACGTCATCCTGGCCGAAAGGGGGGGAGCTTGTAGAGTGATCGGCTCCAGTTGTTGTGTGTTTATTCCAAATAATGCACCATCAGTGTATGCAGCAATAACAAGACTCCATAAGATAGCCCGTGAATTGCATCAGGACCCGTGGTCTTGGTCCGGCTGGCTCTGGAGTGTAATAGCAGGATGGAGCTGGACCATACTGTCATTTTTAGGGATAGTACTGATCATAGTATTCAGTTGCTGTCTCTGTCTGCAATGTGGCCCAGCGATTTGCGGCTTGTGTGCCACCGCTTGCATTCCCCGTCCACGTTCACGTTCCCGTGCTCGAATGAAAAAAGACGAGCAAATGATGTTATATGAACAAATACACTCCTGAGGCGGAAGCCGGGAGCACGCTGAAATATTGATTTTAAAATTTTCACCTTGTATTTTCTGTCACGTTAATAAATTGTACCTTTTAAAAAGCGCACTCACCCGGCAAACAGGCTTAGCGGGCTAGAGACACGCTGAAACAGCGACTCCTTCGCTGCAACGAACAAACCCCTGACAAACTATTTCCCGCCGCCATTTACGGCGAGGAAGCAAGGCCACGCCTACCTGAGGCCACGCCCACCCCCCTCAGCATATATACGCGACCAGATGCTTGTAATTGGCAGAACCTGATACACTCCTGAGGCGGAAGCCGGGAGCACGCTGAAATATTGATTTTAAAATTTTCACCTTGTATTTTCTGTCACGTTAATAAATTGTACCTTTTAAAAAGCGCACTCACCCGGCAAACAGGCTTAGCGGGCTAGAGACACGCTGAAACAGCGACTCCTTCGCTGCAACGAACAAACCCCTGACAAACTATTTCCCGCCGCCATTTACGGCGAGGAAGCAAGGCCACGCCTACCTGAGGCCACGCCCACCCCCCTCAGCATATATACGCGACCAGATGCGTGTAATTGGCAGAACCTGATACACTCCTGAGGCGGAAGCCGGGAGCACGCTGAAATATTGATTTTAAAATTTTCACCTTGTATTTTCTGTCACGTTAATAAATTGTACCTTTTAAAAAGCGCACTCACCCGGCAAACAGGCTTAGCGGGCTAGAGACACGCTGAAACAGCGACTCCTTCGCTGCAACGAACAAACCCCTGACAAACTATTTCCCGCCGCCATTTACGGCGAGGAAGCAAGGCCACGCCTACCTGAGGCCACGCCCACCCCCCTCAGCATATATACGCGACCAGATGCGTGTAATTGGCAGAACCTGATACACTCCTGAGGCGGAAGCCGGGAGCACGCTGAAATATTGATTTTAAAATTTTCACCTTGTATTTTCTGTCACGTTAATAAATTGTACCTTTTAAAAAGCGCACTCACCCGGCAAACAGGCTTAGCGGGCTAGAGACACGCTGAAACAGCGACTCCTTCGCTGCAACGAACAAACCCCTGACAAACTATTTCCCGCCGCCATTTACGGCGAGGAAGCAAGGCCACGCCTACCTGAGGCCACGCCCACCCCCCTCAGCATATATACGCGACCAGATGCGTGTAATTGGCAGAACCTGATACACTCCTGAGGCGGAAGCCGGGAGCACGCTGAAATATTGATTTTAAAATTTTCACCTTGTATTTTCTGTCACGTTAATAAATTGTACCTTTTAAAAAGCGCACTCACCCGGCAAACAGGCTTAGCGGGCTAGAGACACGCTGAAACAGCGACTCCTTCGCTGCAACGAACAAACCCCTGACAAACTATTTCCCGCCGCCATTTACGGCGAGGAAGCAAGGCCACGCCTACCTGAGGCCACGCCCACCCCCCTCAGCATATATACGCGACCAGATGCGTGTAATTGGCAGAACCTGATACACTCCTGAGGCGGAAGCCGGGAGCACGCTGAAATATTGATTTTAAAATTTTCACCTTGTATTTTCTGTCACGTTAATAAATTGTACCTTTTAAAAAGCGCACTCACCCGGCAAACAGGCTTAGCGGGCTAGAGACACGCTGAAACAGCGACTCCTTCGCTGCAACGAACAAACCCCTGACAAACTATTTCCCGCCGCCATTTACGGCGAGGAAGCAAGGCCACGCCTACCTGAGGCCACGCCCACCTCCCTCCTTAACCCCATAAAACAATGTGTAATTACCGGACGCGCAGCGGACGGGCGCAGCGGGCGCGCCGTCAGCGCGCCGAAGGCGCGCCAAAGGCAAGCCCGTCTGGGCCCGTCCGGACCCGGACGGCCCTTGGCCCCGTTACTCTGCCAGGTGTCCCTCAGGAGCGAGTGATGTATACAGCTGACACATTACGAGCCCTGCGTCCTAAAACCACCTTGCCCTGTCACCACACGGTTACGGAAGGTAAGATCTTTTCAACCTGCCCATACTGCAATCCGGTCCCTCCCCCTAAAAGCACTGCACCGGCTCTGAAAGCCGGGCTCCTCAATTGCCGTTCCCTTCCGAAACACGCCACCGAAATAAACCTCCTAATCCATGATCACGATTACGACCTAATGTTCCTTACAGAGACATGGCTCTCGGATTACACTGATCCGGATGTCGTCGCAGCTCTCCCCACAGGCTATCTCTGCCAAACGTTAAATAGACCTAAAGGGAGGGGAGGCGGGATAGCCATAATCCACAGGCAACGGTACGTCTGTAGGATGACGAACGCTGACATTGAGGATTGTGAGTGCGGCCAGTTTTCCATCCAAATCACTCCAGCCCTCACTGTAGCGGGGCTTCTGACCTATCGTCCCCCTGGGGCCCCTGGCAACTTCCCCAACTCTTTAGTTGAAGCTATCTCGCAACTAGCCTCCTCCACCTCCTACGTCCTGTTATTAGGTGATCTTAATCTCCACTTCCTTGACCCAACGGATCGTGTGGCCGTGGACATTAGACATGACCTTACAGCCTTAGAGGTAGGTCTGATGAACAACGAGCCCACCCACGAGAAGGGCCATCTATTGGATCCCATCTTTTCCAATATTCCAACGATGACCACCGATCCCCCGGTGACCCTCCCATGGACTGACCATTTCCTGGTCCCCTTTTTCTGGGAAACTCCCAGGTCTAATCACTCTATTCCTAAAACCCAGGTTACTGATCGCCAATGGCATAAATTACCATTGGATGTTTGGGCCCGTTCTCTGACTGAGTCCACTCCTAAGCTTTCCGCGGACCCAAATCTGGCCGATAAACAATTCAGTGACTGGATTACGTCGTCTCTGGACACTCTGCTTCCAAAAATTACCACCTTCAAGCAACCAAAAAAGATATCCCCTGCTCCGTGGTATACTCCAGAGCTTAAAACCTTACGGCAAGAATGTAAAAAGACCGAACGTTCATGGAGACGTGAGAAAACAGGAGCGAACAAAAAAATCTACTCCATCTCTCTTCTCAAGTATAAAACCGCTATCCGGATCACCAAAAGCATGTTCTTCCAGGAGAGAATAGAGAGAGCAGGTGGCTCCGGAAAGGAATCATTCGCTATCCTGAAAGAACTTTCAAAACCACCAGTACAAGATCATGGACCCCCCTCTGACCCTATAGCCGATCAAGAGAAATGCCAACAACTGGCCAACTTTTTTCAGGACAAAATCCGTTTAATCCTGGATTCAATTCCTCCCTTGCACCCGAGGGAAGAAACCGTTGCTCCACATTAGACTTCTCCCACCGGCCTATCCACATGGGGCCAGTTCACCACAGATGAGGTGCGAACAACGCTTAACTCTATGAAAAGTGGGTCCCCCAGAGATCCTGCACCTCTTCGGATTCTTAAAGAAGTAGCCCCTTCCATCATCCCCGCCCTCACTCAGTTGATTAATACATCACTTCAACAGGGAGTTGTGCCCCAGAGTTGGAAGAAGGCAGTGGTAAAGGCCTTATTAAAGAAACCCACCCTGGACCCTGATAACCTGGCGAATTATCGGCCCATTTCCTTACTCCCAGGAGTAAGTAAAATTGCTGAAAAACTCATCAATAAAAAACTCTCCGAGTATCTAGAAACTAACAACAAGCTAAAAAACTCCCAGACGGGCTTTCGTCCAGGACAGGGCACGGACATCGCCCTCCTGGCGGCGGTAGAGGAAGCTAGAACGCTGCTAGACGGTGGAGGATCAGTGGCAGTGATCCTCCTTGACCTTAGTGCAGCGTTCGACACTGTGGACCACCAGCTCCTCATCGAAAGGCTGGCAAAAGTCGGTCTTGAAGGCACAGCCAGATCCTGGCTCTCATCCTTCTTGACACAACGATCTTATCAGATCTGGGAGAAAGACGCCCGTTCCTCCGAAATGCCCCTCCAATGTGGTGTGCCTCAGGGCTCCTCCCTGAGCCCTACATTATTTAACATATATATGTCCACATTGGAGGAAGTCATCACCCCTTTCGGAGTGAGTGTCATCAACTACGCTGATGACACACAATTAGTGGTATCTTTGTCCCATCCTCAACATCAGAAAGCCGATCTTCTTAACTGCCTCACGCAGGTCCATCATTGGATGAATACATCGGCGCTAAAATTAAATGGGGCAAAAACCGAGGTCCTTGTACTCGGCCCAAAAGGAACCTCACTTCCTTTGGACATGTGGCCAACATGTCTAGGCCCTCCCCCAGACCCAAAAACAGAGGTGAAAAGTCTCGGTATCTGGATCGACTCGGAACTCTCCTTCGCCCCACAAGCAAAAAAGGTCGTAGGGACCTGTTTCGGTCTGCTAAAATCCCTGAGGAAGGTCCTGCCCCTTCTTCCTCCGAAATCGCAAAAACTGTTAGTCCAGGGTCTTATCATATCAAGACTGGACTATAGCAATGCGATCTATTTGGGTGCACCGGAAGCAACACTGACCAAATTGCAGAGGATCCAGAACACCGCTGCTCGGATCATCACCAACACCCCGGCCAGATCATCGGCCAAGCCTGCCCTCAAACTCCTGCATTGGCTCCCCATAAGGGAGAGAATTAAATTCAAAGCCTTGTGCTTGGTGCACAAAACCCTGAACAACCAAGGCCCTCCAATTCTCCGAAACTTCATTACCCCTTACAGAGCTACAAGATCCCTTCGCTCTAATGCAGAAAACCTTATCAATGCCCCAAGGTTTAGGAAAGCACGGTCAGGAGGAAGACGGTTCTCGGTCCATGCGGCCCGTCTTTGGAACTCCCTCCCACGAGATCTTCGTCTGGAACCCCAATACCTTCGTTTTAGGAAACGATTAAAGACACATCTTTTCCCCTAGCCCTTATGCCCCTCCCGTAAACTCAGTCCTCAGTTATGTTTCTAAGGTTCCTCAGCGCTGGGATACTTCCGGGTGACTACGCGCTTTATAAAAATAAATAATAATAATAATAATAATAATAAATAGATGGTCTCATGAAAATAGACATATCCTAAAGGGCGCAGTAAGGGCCAAGGAGGGAATGAGGAAATAGAAAATGTATGTATGGTCAATGTGTCCCCCACTCACACCCTATCCACGTACCCATGTTCCATGTATGTCCATGTTATCATGTAATTCCTTTCCCATGCCTGGCATAATAATGCCCCTGCATTTTCGTCTAACGTTAACATGTTAGTTATAAGACCTTCCATGAATGAAACGTTAATTCTGCACTAAGGCCTGCATTGCCAATGCATTTACATGGTACACGTTTAAATAACGCGAAGCACACGTTTTTGTGGCCCAGCCGAGCCAGGCCCTGAATTCAGGCTCCGAGCCTCTTCTGTTTCCAAACTGCAGTTTTGCATCCATGACCTCTCCCTTACTCCCTGCCCCGCCGAGAGGTGCTCGGCTTGGCCTGCCTGCCAAGACGGTATTTTGCCTACAGTTATCTGCTCAGCCTCCGCAAAAACACATTCCAGTCTAGTGAAATAGGTAAACACTTTCCGCCTGCAGAGCATAGGGCCTAGCCTTTCTGTCTCCATGTAGGTGATTTACTGAACCCGTTGCCATAGTAGGCCCATGCCCCCACGTAATGCACGAAGAAATATATGCACACACTAGCATTAGTGATGAACGGCCTCTGCTCGAGAGACCTTTGCTTCAGACGACACATCCTCCAAACACAAGATATCAGATATGCAGAAGGTGCAGGTCATTCTGACATCCCAGACTCCAGACTCCTCTTCTAGTGCTAAAGGCAACCCCCCAGCTCTCCCCAGTTACACGACAGTTTCACGTCATGACCAGTTGCGCGCGCATGTCGGGTAAAGGTTTCTGCTGACCCAGCAGACCTCCTCTATGCATCCACCCACCTATGACACTCCTATGACACACCTATGTGTACGCCTTCTTTTACGCCCATATGTTCTTATCTCTCTCTTTTCACTTGCTCCGCCTGGAGTGGTACGCCTACTGTATTCATTGCAAATATGTGATTTTACTATATATAATGTATGATGTTAATAAAAAGTTAGATATCCCTTCCTGAACCTTAGTGGTGATGGAACCCGATTCTCCCCTGGCTCGAGCCATTGAAATAAAGCCCTTATGACTCAGATACCACGGACTCTGCCTCTCATTTTATGAGCTTTCATTATTGATATTAATGTATAGAAAAATAGTCCCGGTAATTTTATTTACCACAAAGCCACCATTGCCTAATTGTCTGTTTTCTTTTAAAGTTGTAAAAGCAAAGTGTTTCTCAGAAGAGAAAACAAGGAATTCAGAGTAAATCAAGAAGGATTAGACACAGGACATGACGTCACTGGTAAATCATGATGTGGAATCTCTGAACAGATCATTAAATATGGGCAGAGTAAATGAAACATCTTTCTCTGAGAAGTCATTTGATGTTTTAAAGGCGCTGGTGCCAGTGGAGTTTAACAGGGATGCACCTGAACTCGGATGAGAATCAGTAACAGGTATAGGTCGTACTTTCATAATTTGCTTTGGCATTTATATTTCAGAGAAATCTATTTGTTTAATGATCAATTCAATCACTGCAGAATAATCTGTATTTGAAATGAATAACCAACTAACCATATATATGCACTTCCAAGAGATCAATCAATTCATTCCAATTGATTAGCTGTAAAAACTAAAATAACATAAGCCTTGAAGAAGACCAGACCCGCTGCAAAGTTAGAAATTCATGTGTGTTTCATTATGACGTGGATTGGTTGTGTGAAAACTAGTTGTTGGGGACTGATTGAAGCTGTTGGAGTTAAGGAGCTAAACATAGTAGTGAGACTTTCGGATTTCTAATTAGCAGGACGAATAGATGAAAATACTTTCTTTGAGCTCTGTGCTCTGAACATGAATAGAATTCAGTATAACGAGCAGGTAGGATAAATGTGAGCAGTCTGAGGAAATCTGTTTAAGACACAGTTCCTTATCCTCGAAGCTCTAACTGACAAAAGATACTTGTCAGGGATCAATTTCTTAAACTTCTGTGTTAGAAATATCTACATTACTTGAAAGGAACAGGCTAAATATTTCGATAAGTCTATACAATTATAACAACCGACTTGTGTTTGATTTAAGTAAAAGTACAGAGGTATTTTCATATATGCACTAACATTATACGACTATATTTTAAAGGTAACTTAGAAGAGAATTTGACCAAATACCATTTCTTAACTAAATGGAGGAATCATTTCTTTTTTTTCTTTAAGTTTGAGCTAATTGAGAAAGACCGAACACCATTTAGTAATGGCATAAGCAATAAGAACAAAAGTAAAAAAATGAATGAAAAACATATTATATATCATAAAGCATACAGTGGAACTACTGAAAAGGATATAGATAGACCTAAATATTCATTTTATGCTGTACAAAACTGTTGAAATGAATAAATTACATTGAGGGGGATCAGTAGGGGTAGGGAAATGTTATCTGAGTAATATAGATAAGAAATTCCAATAGAAACTGTAGACGTATTAAAGGAGAGAAAAAACTTAGAAGATATGCATTTATGAGCTATAGAAAAATATGTGTGCCAGGATTCATGCCACAGCTCATCTCTCTTGACTATCACAATGTAGCGGCATGACTCATATCATTCTCACTACGCCCGAAACATTAGACAACCCACTTTTTCATGACGCATTGGAAGAAGGGATTACTCAGTATTTTGCTGAAAATGTAAATGTAAATGTAAATGTATGTATACTTGTAAAGCGCACTGTTACCCCATCACTCGTGGCATCCTGGTGCTGTATACCACTGGGGAACCCGTCCTGGCTTTCCCTGTGAGAGGGCACCCTCAAGGTGAAGCAAGGCATCCCTGGCGCTGCTAGGGCTGTTGTGGAGATTAAGCAAGCTATTGCCCAGAGTTGCAGAGTGGGACCCATGGTTAGCGTAGGCACCTAGGCGAGAATTATCGAGTCCGCGGACATTGACCCAAGACCCTGCCGCGTCGGTAATTGAACCCTGGTCCCGGGCCGACCTCTGCTTCAGGGTCTGCTGCTTCTAACCGGTGAGCCACACTTCTCCACTGGTATGACGGCGACGAGGGCGACAGAATGGGACGCCTTCAAGGTGGTTCTTAGGGGGCTCTGCATAGGGAAACAAACAGGAGTACGGAAAGTACTCTTAAGTGATCTGGACAAAGCTGATAGTGCACTGTGGGAGGTTGAGCTCTTACGACCTGGTCACCCTGGACTACAGGGAAGTGTTAGCGCAGCGAAAGAAGCAGTGGCAGCAGAAGTGGAACGCGTGTAGTTTTGACCATAAAGCCTACACGGTAAGAGCCCATGCGGAGGGTGACAGAGCGGGGACCCTACTGGCATGGCTGGCTAATCCTACGAAAAGAAGCTCCCCCATGGTGGCCTTAGACACAGCGGAAGGAGTGGAGGTTCACACCCAAAACGATATATTGCAGTGCTTCAAGCGCTACTATGAGGCTCTCTACAAGAGCAGGCTTACGACAGGGGATCCAGCCATAGATGTCTTCCTGGAAGACCTTAACTTACCAGAGCTAGACCAGGAGCAGGCGGAAGATTTTTTAAAGGAAATAGAGCTAGGAGAGATCCGCAGTGCTAATAAGCGTATGGCCCGCAACAAAACCCCAGGACTGGGTGGACTGCCCATAGAATTTTATGGGAAATATGTTGACCTATTATCACCTATCAGTATCTACACTTTTTTTTTACCATTGTCCAGTAGCTTGTGAATAAAGATTTTTCTATAAGTCATACCAGGACAATTTTTAACATTATTTTTTGCTTGCACTCCACACCCAAAAACCAGCTCCACTGTATCAGGTGTCGTAGCACACCCAGATGGCACTCGGCTATCTGGGTGGACCCCGATGATGAAGCATGTCACCAACCAGGTTGGTGAGTGAGGGGTTTCTAAACAAAATGACAATACCCTTTTGCTTCCTTCTTTGACATCCCATTAAGTACCCTTCCAGTTTCTATTTTGGTGATGCTCCTCGTTTGTTTATACCAGATTGATTTTAACCCCAGATCAGTGCGTAGTGGCAATAGGGGAGTATTCTTTGGAATGTTTAGAAGAGCTCTTGGAATGCCAGAAACCGGTCCTCGGAAGCTTGTTTCCGGTCCAGGGAAGACATGACTTGTTAGTTCGGGCTGGACTGTTCCCATGAGGCACAGGGTCAGACTGATTTGCATATAGCCAAGTCTGAGCTGGGGTGGCAGAGTGGGCTAAAGAACGGTGATGGATTAAACCCAGATCTTTTGACTGGGTGTGAGTGTTTGATCGATTCAGATGCTCCGCCCATCACCACCCACTTTTGCACGCTTTTGGCCGCCATAGGTGTGGCAGGGTATGCTCAGACGTGAGTCCCTTGCTCACTTTGCCACTGGATTCAAGCAAGCCGGGCTGAAGACGGCTGGAATGCCAGAAACCGGTCCTCGGAAGCTTGTTTCCGGTCCAGGGAAGACATGGCAGTTCGGGCTGGACTGTTCCCATGAGGCACAGAGTCAGACTGATTTGCATATAGCCATGTCTGAGCTGCGGTGGCAGAGTGGGCTAAAGAACGGTGATGGATTAAACCCAGATCTTTTGACTGGGAGTGAGTGTTTGATTGATTCAGATGCTCTGTCCATCACCACCCCCTTTTGTACCGCTAGAAGAGCTCTTACAAAATTATTTTTGGCAACTTCTAGTTGTTTAGTGTCCTCTAACCCCCAGAGTTCTGCCCCATAGAGTGATGCGCCCAAGCTTTTTGCCCTACGTATCTCTATTGCAGGGGAAACTGGGTGAAAGGCTGAATGTTTGGCTCTTTTAACAATTGCACCATCAACTTGTTGTAGTGTCAAAACACTTTTCAGAATTTGGGGGGACCATGCCAGGTTCTCGCTAATTCTAACGCCTAGTAATTGAAGGCTTTAATCTGCTCAAGGAGTTGTTCTTCCAACAGTACTTTCCCCTTGGCAGATTTGTAGGGGTTGAAAACCATATACTTGTTTGAGACAGTTGATTTTCAAACCCCTAGATTCACACACTTTTAAGAATTTATTTAGAACATTTTGGATGCCCTTTGGGGTTTTGGATAGCGTGTCATCAGCATACATAGAAGCAGGTGTTTGCTTACCAACCAACTTCCGTGGGTCACCACCACAGTCATATAGCTCTTTTATGAGCTCATTCATGTTTAAGGTGAACATGGGTGGAGCTAACACGCACCCCTAACATACTCCTTTCCTAATTAAAATATTTCCAGACTGCCTCCTATCTTGAATTTCATCTGACTCTGGCATAATTATCCTGGTGTAACCTGGTTAAAAGGTGGCGCATGGCATGGGGAAGTCCCATGTCCCTCAGGGTGGTCCAGAGTTGGGTGCGGTCAATGGAATCAAAAGCGGTTTTCAGGTCAACAAATACCACGTAGAGATGACCTTTCTTGAGTGTGACCTCTTTCAATATAAGCATTACAAAACTAAATACTTGGTCTAAAGTGCTAGTAGTGACTCGAAACCCTGCCTGCAATGTGAGATGATGTTGTTGTCTTGTTCCCAGTCTTGAATAAGAAAAATTAATTTACGAAAGATTTTCTGAGCCACGTCTATAAGGCTAATAGGCCTATAGTTTGCAGGGTTCCCTTTTCTCCTTTTTTATAGCTGGGGATGATTTCAGTGCCCTGCCACATACCCGGTATGGGATCTCCACGTGTAATAGCATTAAAAACAGCATGAAGCAGGGGGCCCCAGATATTGGGTTCAGATTTATAAAGATCTCCAGGGCGTCTATCAAGCCCGGGGGCTTTGCCAATTTGGAGGGATGTGATTGCATTCTTAACTTCTATAAGGGGGAAACTCACCTCCTCATTATGTTCGAACTCCACATTTCGGCCCCTGGGTACATCCTCTGCAATACCCACAGCCTTACCATCCTCCGTGGAGTATAATGCCTGAAAATACCCTTCGCAGGTGTGTGGCTGTTTGTAAAAGTCATTTTCAGCAACTCAATAGGTTACCCCCTTAAAAAGTAGTTGCCAAAATAAACAGCCAAAATAAACAGCAATCTTTTTGCCTAGATGCCTCAACTATGGTGTACCAACTCTAGGTTTTCCAGTTGAGTTTGGCCTCCCATTGTATACTCTTATAGTTATTCCTTTTATTCAATATGTTAGACCTCGTCCCCATCTTTACTGCATTCTTAAGTTCAACTCTTGCCTGCTTGCATCCCTTATTATACCAGGGTTAATTTTTCTGTTTGTACAGGAGCAAACCTCCCTGGCATTTAAAAAAGGGAAAAATATTATTCAACAGGTCTAGATAGCTGGCAAAAATGCTATCATCATTTACGTTAGCATTCGATAACTTCAGTAGGAATTGTGTCACCTCTTTTGTAATTTGGGCGTGGGGCTTGCCATCAGCAACTATGTTTGGCCACTTATTTCTCTTAATATTGTTTGTGGTTCCTACCTGACCCCTCTTTATACTACACTAAGATTTTAAAGCCTGTAGCCCTGAGCAGCATAAAAGTAGGGCATTATGGGCACCATCATTTCGATCAAGAACGGCCATATCAACAACTTGTCGCTAGAGATCGAGATCGACTAAAATATAATCTATTCTGCTTCTGGTGTTCCCCCTCGTAAAGGTATAATCTGACCTGGAATCTAAGAGAGTCCTCCCATTGCAAGCCCACACCCCATAGGTAAGAGCAAGCGATAAACTTGCTGTGCTACAGAAGTACGGAGCATACTATCAAGAACGGAGTTAAAAATTATTGCCGGTTTAGCGGCAATAAACTGTCGTTAAAGAAGCCATACTGGGCCTAATAATATGCCCTTGAGAATTCCAAGAGAAGTCCATGTTCTGGTGTGAACATAGGCTTCTATTGGAATTCTCCAGTGCATATTATCAAGCCCATTATTGCTGCTTTAGCTGCAGTTTTCCGCTGCTAAACCGGTGATAATTTTAACGCTGTTCTTTATAATATGCCCCTAAATCTTTTGATTGGTGGAATTTGGAGCTTTGTGATGACTCTAGCAACTTACTCCTCCAGGACTAGTTCCTGCACATAGTCCATAGGCTCATACGAGGTGTTGAAGTCTCCAGCTATAATAAGGGGGGAATCATCCCTTTCGGATTCCAAAATATTAACTAGTGTTGTCATTGTGTTGGAGGGTTTATGAGGAGTTGTAAACCTTTTATAAATATTTAAAATCCTAACATGAATATCCCCTTTTAGCGAGCCCAAGGCGATAGCCTATATCTCCTGGGAGTCTATGGTAAGGCGCTTAGTTTTACTTGCAAGAATGATATTAACCCAAATCAACATGCCTCCTGTAGGTCTGCCCGAAGGGGATTGTTTTGCCTCAATACTAAAAGAAACAAAGGCCACCCTATGGATCGGTTCAGTGGCCCACATTTCTTGGAAAAAGCACAGTTGGCAGTTATCCACTGGTGTGCCCCACTCGGGATCATTACGTTTAGAGCCTTGGCCTGCAATATTCCATGAGAGGATATGCAGCTGCTTATCAATAGAGGAGCTTCCTCTCAATGTCTGCCTAACTTCGAGGGTAGGGCCGATTTTAGATATAATAGTCTGCCTCTTGGCAGAAATACTAGACAAGTTATGAGTCTGTAATTCAATGGGATGAGGGGATAACAGCACCTCAGCATTGTGTCCAACATGGGTAGGAACGTGTAGTGGCCTCCCTTGCGGACTTACTTGGGCATCTATGCTAAGCTCTAGTCAATCGAACTTATCCAAACCTGATAGTCCCCAATAGCTGTTACTGGTTTTGTTGGGGAAAGGTGCCTCTCTAAACTGGTTGGGTTGTAGTGGGCAGACATTTTGTGGGTGGGATAGGCCTCCGAATTTGAGATGTCCATAAAAAAAGTCTAATGGCATGATGCATATCCCCTGAACTGAACCCCTTCTGAAAATGTTTTTCCTGCTCCTAATTATAAACCCTGCAAGGTACGGGCTCCGGAAGGTTTTGAAAGAAATTGGGTGAGGCTGAACAGAAATTGCTGGGGGTGGGAATGACTCAGTTTGGAAAGTAACTTGAGATGGCTCACCTCCCAACACACTAAGATTAATGAGCTCGAGCTCCCAACCAGACAGGAGGTCTTGATTCAATGTTACAAGAAACTTCCCCCACCAACTTTTAACTGCCATAATTTCCTTGTTAATGGCAGTGGCGGCCTTTGTCAAAAACCTTAAAGTGTGGAATTTTGAAGAGTCTTGGTTGTCTTAGGTGACCCCTCCCTAGTCATCTCTGGCTTCCCTTTAGCTATTTGAAACAATAGCAAAAAAGATACTTATTTGATCCTGTGGCACAAGAAACACTGCACCATCAGGTGACACCACCGTACATAGGAAAACTCCAGCGTCCCTAAGTGGGTATTAGCAAAACAACTTACTTCAAATGGAGCTCCTACAGGGACCAGAAAAGTACAGCCCAGTCCGGTTTCATCCACGCACTGACGGGCTAGGATGGGCCTGCCCTTGGGCCTGGCTTTGCCAAGGCGCGTCCTGCGATGCGGGAGCCCCGAGCATCTTTTGCGCCTCCTGGCGCATTGAAGGTATCACTGGCGGCTCCGGTAGGATGGGCGATGGAGTCCACTTGATCGGCAGCACCCCCGGCAAAGTGACCTGTGCAGTGAAGGGCTCTTATTTAAAGACAGTCCACACTCCTCCCCTTCACTTCGCCTACCACTTACCTGTTTCTCAGCTTCCAGGACTCTTGTCTTGTCAGCTCCTGATCCTCCCACTTTGACCTCACTGCAGAGAACATCCTGCATTAGCCTGCATCTGGATGGAAAAAAGAAGAAGAAGAAAAGGAGGGGCACATTAACATACTTAATTTTACTGTGTGCTGGGCACTGTCTTAATCACGTGCTGCAAACAAAGGTAACCAGTTTTTTTTCAGCTTGAACATACTGTTGGCAGGGTTCTGGCAGAGAGGTCTTGGGTGGAGCTAACCCCGACCAAATTTGCTTGTGGGTTTGATGCTGAAATCATACTCACTACTGTTTTGAAAATGTTGATAAAGGAGCTTTTATGGACAAAATTAAAGGTTGGTTGAGATTTGAAAAACTTTCGTGAGGTGAGATAATGTTATGAGATAGAGTTATTACGAGACTAAATCCTTATTATTTGTTGGTTTATAGGTACCATTCATCAGACTGGTGTGAACCTGCTGCAGTGTTGCTGTTGAGTAGACAAACCACAGCATCTTTGACTCCTCACACTCTTTCCATGCCAACCCCCTTCCCCCTGGGATTTGCCACTGGAGCAGTGTGTCCACCTGTAAACTGAGGGCAGGTCTTGGGAGGATTCAGGAACTAGGTTTTCCACCCCATTAGAATTGTCTGGGATCCAGGTAGGTGGCTTATGATAGACAGAAGGCTAAGCCACACACGTAACTTTCTTTCACGCAGGTGCCATTTTCAACCAAGACCAAATAATCACGGACAATCCTGCACATGCCTTATGAGGGGACCATAATGATGCTAAGTTAATGCAGCAGTTGTAACTAGTAAATAGCGTTTACAACAAATCTTATACCCCGTAGGGAATCACAACGCAGCTGTTACAACGACCGTGTTGTGATTCATCATACCATTACTCCAGAAGAATGACTTGCGGAGGGGTGGGAGGTATTGGATTTAAAATCCAACACCTTCCCTAGTGTCCACACAGACTGGAGTTGGAATAGTAAATTATACTATTCCAACTTCCAGCGCCACCCTCCGCAAGTCGTTGTTCCAACTTGCAGAGTAATGGTGTGTGGAATCAAAACGCGGTCGTTGTAACAACCGTGTTGTGATTACCTGCGGGGTAAAAGAATGCAGGATTTAAATGTATATTCGTTGTAACTAGTGGCCAGATGTAGGTAAGCGTAAAATACCGATTCCTTAATACCGAATTTTTCCGATTTGGTATTAAGGAATCGGTATCTCCAATGTACGTAAATATTTGGTAAAATTTACAGAATCGGTAATAATCAGTAAAAATTACCAATTCGGAAGCAATCGGTAAAAAAAAAAATCCGAAACCCCAATGCCGATTCATAAATACCGTATCCAATACCGATTCAGTAAATACCGAGTCGGTAATTTAAAAATTTGGTTTTTGATGGATCAGCCAATACTGTGCATCCCAACTACCTCCCAAACAGGAAGTGGCCACACCCAGGCAGCTGCACTGAACCTGGAGCTGACTGTGAGGCAGGTTGCTGAGCAGAGGAACCAGGAGCAACACAGCCTCTCATCTTCAACAAATAAAACCTTGGAAAATGGCAAACCAGGAGAGAGAGAAGGAATGAGCAGAAAGAAAAAGGAAGATGAAGTTTACTGAAAAGAAGCTGGAGGTCCTCATTGTAAACGTCAGCAAGGACCATGAAAAGCTCTTGGCAAGCAGTCCCTCCATGTGCCTGAGTCTCAGAAGAGACAGATCTGGCTTGGGATCCAGAGCAAAATAAATTCAATTGGGGTCACCCAGCGCTCCATAGAGGACATAAAGAAAAGGTGGTATGATCTGAGGAAGACAACGAAGGCAAGGATGGAGGAAAGGCAGAGGCAGGCCAGCAAAGCTGGTGGAGGGAAGAGTAGAGCACCTCCACCAAAAGCACTGGAACTCATGGTAGAGTCCACCCTCCAGCCAGATAGTGTGAGTGGCGTGGGAGACGCAGACAGCTCTGCCAGAGTTGCCAGAAAACAAAGTAAGATGCATGCCCAGCATGCTGTCCTTCCCCCTCCCCCACCCCAATCCCCATAGAGGCATAGGGACTCCCACTCCAGGTTTTACTCATTACCTGCAATGCATCGTGGGAGATGTAGTCTTAGGAAACACATGTTCAGAACAGTCAGTCTAGCAAACCCAATAGCATGTAACAGCAATTAGCAAGCAGAGGACAGTCAGTGTGATTGTCACGCATAATGCAGCCAGATAAGTGAGCATATCTACATTCTGTCATTACAGGCGAGACATCTCGCTGTGCAGCAGAGGGGAGCAGAGGGAAGGCATCCAGGCCAGAGGGGAGACAACAGGAGGAGGAGCAGTCGCCTGCAGGGCACACAACCACCGCACCACCACCAACAACTTTTCCATCCCCACCATCACCACTGCTCCAGACAACGCCGCCATCACCGCCAACTCCATTACCACTGCCACAATCACCACCACCACCACAGTCAGGCAGGAGGCATGCTGTGGCCACCCTCCAGCAGATCGAGGTGTCAGAGGAGGAGGGCACAGGGGGCCAACAGTCTCCAGTGGATGAGGACGGCAACATGGATAGGGCAGAGACACCATCAGAGCACGCCCACACATCATCCAGACGCCACAGGGCAAGGCCAGCCAGTCCTTAAATCTCGGAGCAAGGTGACAGTGTGTTCGCTGGGCTGGAAGGCAACATGCAGAGGGTCCAGCGCCTGCAAAGGAGAGCGATGCGGTCAATGCATAGGGAGATGTCGCACATGAAAGTGCACATGCACAGAATAGAAAAGGTAATACGTGCGATGTACAACACCATGTCTAAGGGCATGAGCGACGTTGCGACGGCTGTGAGGCAGCTCTGCAGCAAGTTGGAGGAGGACCGGCATTCTAGGCGCAGGGAGAGGCAGAGACTTGAGGCTTATACCAAGGCGGTGAACCGGCTGTCCACTGCTACCTCCCTCATGTGCAGACGGTCAATAGCCATGCAGGAGGTGATGGCGCATTGTAGTAGGGATGTGGCTAGGGGGATGGTGACAATGACCTCAGCATTGGAACTGCTGCAGAATGAGAAGGTGGCCACTACGGAAGCGGGGGCGGACAGTGAGGAGGCTACTAGCCATAGTAGCATTACGCCCTCTCCCACCGAGAGCAGTAGGCGCAGCGAATGCCACAGCACTCCCCAGGAACATACAGGCAGTACAGACAGTGGGGCCAAGGAACGTGGCAATGCAGCACATGGGTGAAGGAAATAGAGCCAACTAGGATTTGGGACTCATTTGATGGGTGATGTAACCCATGTCTGTATGGACACTGGTTTTGATCTTGTTGGTGTGCTTATTAAACACCATCACATAAATACAGTAACTGGCTCTGTCTCCGTACTCACTCAGAAATAGTTGTGTGTTATCTCAGCCCGTCTGTCTCCCATCCGGTTCTGCTGCCACACCAGCTGGGCAGGGCTCTGGGTGGGGATTGTCCTCACCCTCCTCTTCAGAGTCAGTTAGTTTCACTGCTGTTTAATTTTATGTGGCAAGGTTATGTAGCTTTGCACATGTTGCTATCATTTTGCAGCATTTGATGGGGCTGTACTGACGTGCACCTCCACTTTTGTGGAGGCAACGGAACCTACTTTTTAGCAGTCCAAAGGTGGGCTCCACCACGTTGCGTGTGCTCTTATGTGCCACATTGTATCTCCTCTCCCTTGGGGTGGATGGGTTGAGATATAGGGTGAGTAGGAAGGACCGAAGGGCATATGCGCTGTCACCTAAATGTAAAAGAAAGTGCCATTAATTTGTGTCACCAATAGGTTAATCCAAGGTAGACATCAGGGTGTGTCACATTGATTTACCTAGTGGGTATCCTTCTCCGAATTCACCAGCAGCCAGACGTGTATAGATCCCACTGTTCCTGAATATGTAGGAGTCATGGGTACTCCCTGGGAACTTGGCCACAATGTCAGTGATGATGAAGTTTGCATCACATATCACCTGAACGTATATGGAGTGGATTTGCGGTTGTGGTAAATGTATTCTGTATCTGCTGGTGGGCAGATTGGTATGTGGGTCCCATCGATGCAGCCTATTACGTGTGAGAACTGGGCCTTTTGGTAGAAATCCAGCTTGGTCTTCTGCAGCTCCACCTGTGTGCTAGGGAAGGTTATGTAATGATGCATTCTGTCCATCATGGCGTACAGGAAGGTTTTGAAAAAACAGGATAGGCAGCTCTGTGACACACCACCTACTGCAGCTATCACACCCTGGTAACTTCCTGATGCCAGGAGGTGCAGGCAACAGAGCACCTGTACATGGGTGGGTATTGTGTGCGCCTTTGGTGTCTGATGTTCAAGATATGGGTCCAGGTCTCGTATCAGGTCAAGGATGATGTATGGGTGTAGCCTGTACCTGTCATGGATTTCTGGCTCAGTCAATTGAAACAGTTTGACACACAGTCTGTACACACGCTCTTCCTGTCTCCAAAACCTCACTCCTGCTGCTCTCAAACGTAGCTGCCTTGCTATGACGTAGACGTATGCCATTGTGTTCACACTGTTGAATTTTGGGGCTGTTTTTATGCACTGCACCTGATTACCACCTGCTCTGGAGCAGTGGTAAATAATGATTCGTTAATACCGAATTTGGTCAAAATCGGTATTACTTATTTTTTGCTACATCACATTTCCGATTTTTTACAGATTCCTTATTTACCGATTCAGTATTTTTTGTTTCGGTGTTCACCGATCGGTAAATAAGGAATCGGTAACTGTTTCCCTTGGATTTACCGATTCGTTATTACCGATGGCATTCGGTAATACATACATCGCACAGGGCTAAATACCTGTCAGTAAAGGCAACATTTACCGATTTTTGGCTTTACTGACCGGTATTTGGCCACCTATATCTGGCCCTAGATCTGAATAGGTTAAAAGAAGAGAATGCATGAAGGAGAGTTACAAGGAGAGAGGACACATTTCACATAATGGAGGGATACTAAACCCAAAGATAGTCTCCCAGTTTTGACCCAGCATGTCTTTGGAGAACCATTTCAGAGAGGGGCGTTTACAACTACTGACCAGAATCTGAATGTAACTGTCTCTACACCCAGTTCTGTACCCTCTAGAACGCTTTCATGGCGACAGTACTTAATGTGCAGCCTTTGTGAGTCAATGGGAATTACATTTACCATGCAAACCTCAGGTGTTCCCCAATGACGTTGCTAAAGTAGCGTTTGCAATCTCTTTTTTGTGAGGTGTATCCATGAACTGGGAAATTCCTTTAATAGAAACAAACGATCCTCTTTTGTGCAACTATTTTGCTTTTAAGGCTGCCATGACATAGTTATTTGCGAAACATGTTTTCATCCAAGCAAGTGACAAAGAATTATTAAACCTACGATAAGGTTCTAAGGACATGCTGACTTATATCATTACTTTCAATCAACTGGTGGCAGAAACGCACTGGCCAGAAGAGAAAAGAACATCCTTATTCTATTACAGGTTAAGAGATGACCTTAAAGATTCCCTCTTGCACATTGTTGATCTGCCCGACGATTGTGCAGAATTTATTGATCTTGTGGTTAAGCTAGATCCCCAATTGCACTAGTGAAAGGGTGACCGATCTTGCAGTGACACCAGAGTAATTGATCTCAAAACCGAGAAGAAGGAGTCAGATAGTAAGACTCTTGATAATGAACCTACGCAGGTATAAAGTATAAAGGGTCCACTATCTAAAGAGGAAAAGGAATTTCGCCACAAATTAAGCTGATGACTTTATTGTGGCAAAGCTGGTCATTCCGCTAGTGAATGTTCTGCAAAATCAAAAATGTTTAAGGCTGTAGCTAGTGTAGAGGTCTATCAAGAACAGGCAAAACTAAGGTTCTTGACCAGAAGACAGATCGTCTCTTTGAGAGAAGCCATACAGATCTCACAATATCTGAGACATGTAGGAACACGAATTCCGCAGCATTTGACTATCCGAGTCCAAGTAATGCTATCCCTACAGCGGAGGCATGTCCATGCTTGTTGACTCAGGGGCCACAGGCAATTTCTTTGATCTGACCCTAGCTGCCAAGCTCGGGCTCACAAAAGTTCCCAAATAAAAACCTGAGCCTGTGCGAGCAGTAGATGGTTCAGAGTTGTCTTCTGGACTAATTTGTTTTCAGACAGAGGCTCTAACCTTGGTGTGCGATAATGAGCATACTGAACAACTTGTCTTTGACCTAATAGATACTCCCACCTTTGGGGTCATTATAGGAGTACCTTGGCTAGAGCAGCATAATCCAAAGATTTATTGGGTACACAGCACCCTAACTTTGGACTCACCATTCTGCACTACTACCTGCTAACAAGAGGCTCCAAGGTGGGAATATCTCTGCATTGCACAATGATCCAAGGAACAGAAGACATTAAACTGGCCAAAGAATACCAGGACTTTCAAGATGTTTTTGACCCAGTGAAAGCCACTCAACTGCCCCCACACAGAGCTTTTGATTGCTGCATACATCTCCTCCCTAGAGCAACGCTGCCCTGCAGTAGACTTTACGTGTTAACAGAACCTGAAACTCAATATCTGCGCAAACATCTGGATGAACTACCAGAGGTTTTATACGTCTCCCATGTCAAGTGTGTCTTCCCCACTCTTCATTGTAACCAAGAAAAATAGGGAGTTGAGGGTTTGTGTGGATTATAGGGCAGACAATAAGGTGATTATTAAGAACCGTTTTCCTCTCTCGTTAATTCTTGTACTATTTTATCCAGTCAGAAATTCCTCAATTTACATAAAAATAGATATATGGGGAGGCATTAAATACAGGGAGCTAAACATACAGTCACATTATTCTCGGATCATAAACATTTACGATTCTTAACGCTGTAAGGGCTCTCACTCCTTGTCAAATACAATTGCTGCATTTCTTTAGTGAGTTTGATTTCATCATCACCTATCGCCCACAGTCCAAGCAGTTACAGTCTGATGTTCTTTCTGAACTCGGGTATGCTCACTCTTCTCATTCAACATCAGAAAGATAGCCGCAGTCAGTGAGGGTGACACCTTTATGGCAGCTTTACATGAAGAATATAACTAAAGTGCAAAGAATGGATCAAAACACCTAACCAGACTATCACAGACAAGCTGTTCCTTCACTCTCAGAAACTGTATATCCCTACTTAAGAATTACGATGTCAGGTAGTTCAATGGAATCATAACACAGCATCAGTGGGGCGCCCATATATAACAAAAACCCTAAAGAATTAATAAAAAATCTTCTGGTGGAACAGCATGCAGAATGTAATACAAAAATACATATCTAGTTGCCCAACTTGTGTACCAAACAAGAACACTCACTCTGCACCTGCAGGCTTATTACAACCTCTGTCTATATGCCACGTTTCTTGGCACACCATTAGTCTGGCTTTTATTACTAACCTTCCAGCAAGCAATACCTTCACTACCATGTTAGTAGTTGTTGACATGTTATCAAAAATGGAACAAACATCCCTATCAAAAAGATACCCACCGCCGCAGAATTTAGTTAAATTCATTGATCATATCATAAGACTACATAGTCTACCAAATAAAATAATCTCTGATCGCAAAGTTCAGTTCATGCAACTTAATTTTAACACTGCGATAATTTCAGAATAGCGGTAGCCTTGTCATCTGCCTTCCACCCACACAGCGACGGGTAAACCGAATGGGTCAACCAATCCCTAGAAACACTAGATGCCTACTATCCACGTACATAGTACAATGGGATCAGCCCTTACCCCTTGCTAAATTCACCTATAATAACAGCACCCACTCAGCCACAAATTACACACACTTCTTCTTCATGTTAGGACAACATCCTCTGGCCCTTCCCATTGATCTATAACACATTTCTACTACGCTATCTTCAATCACAGAAAGATTAGAACTGCATGAGATTCAAAACATGATAGGAAGAGTTTAGCAAAATCCAAATTGGTCATGAAATTCCAATCTGACAAGCATAGAACCCCAGCACCTATATACAAGGAAGGAGACAGGGTATGGTTATCAACACAACACCTACAACTAGAAGACCCAATAAAACGACAACGAATAAGCATCAAGCAACTGGCATAGATGATCTCAATGTGAATCGTCTGGAAGACAGCCCTCATTAAATTAACCCCCTGCACCAGTTCATTGATATTCTTGTACTATTTTTACTTTCTAGGGACCACTTCTCCTATACATTTATTTATTTATTTATTTATTTATGTAGTTTATACAGCGCACAGCTACCCCCGAAGAGGTGTCCCGGCGCTAGAACCAGAACCTCAAGGGGAAAGGGGGGGAAAAAGGAAGTCAGCAAGAAGGGATCACAGTCCGGAGAATAGCCAGGTTTTTAATCTAGCACGGAAGATGGATTCGGACGGGCAGAACCTGAGGTTGGTTAGAAGGCAGTTCCACAGTTTAGCAGTGATTACGCTGAACCCTCTGCCGCCCATTCTGGCGAGTCGAAAGCGAGGAGAGGTCATGAGGCGTAAGTTGTTAGATCGCAGTGATCTAACGGAGTGAGATATTGACACTCGCTTTTGAAGGTAGATAGGACCAAGGCCGTTGATGGCTCGGAAGGCGAGGGTGAGGATCTTGAACTGGATGCGGCTTGCAATGGGGAGCCAGTGGAGCTCCTTGCGGTAGGCGGCAACTGACTGACGGTAGGGGATGTTTCCGATCAGTCTAGCCGCCGCGTTCTGAACGATCTGGAGCCGATCGATCAGATATTGAGGAGCGCCGGCGTACAGGCTGTTAGCGTAGTCCAAGTGAGAGGTGATGAGGGCCTGAGTGACCGTTCAGCGGGCGTCCAGGGGGAGGTAGGGAAGGATCTTCTTAATCATGCGCAGCTTCATAAAGCAGGCAGAGGTGACCCTATTGACTTGTGCTTTGCATGAAAGAGAGTCGTCGAACTGGAAACCTAGGTTGCGTACAGAGTGGACTGGGATGGGTGCGGGGTCAAGTACAGTGGGCCACCATAGGGAAGGGGGAATAGGGTTTTTCTGATTAAAAAACAAAACCTCTGTTTTATCAGAGTTAAGTCTTAGGTGATTATTAGTCATCCATACAGTGATGTTGTCTAGTCATTGGCGGAAGTTGGCAAACATGGAGTCAGAGTGGTCTGTGAAGGAGAATATCAACTGAGTGTCATCAGCGAGCGAGACCACTCTGACTCCACAGGACTCCACCACGGCAGCCAAGGGAGCAAGATAGACATTAAAAAACAAAGGGCTGAGGGCAGAGCCCTGCGGAACACCACACAACAGGGGTCTCCCCTCTGATTTAAATGGTCTAAGTATCACCCTCTGACTTCTGCCAGTGAGGAAGGATTCAATCCAGGTAAGAGCGATGCCGCCGATTCCGACCTGCTTGAAACGGTTTAGGAGTATTTTGTGGGAGACCGTGTCAAATGCGGCAGATAGGTCGAGGAGGACCAACATGGCCTCCTCGCCCCTATCTACACACTCACGAATAGTCTCAGCCACTTCCAAAAGAGCCGTCTCAGTGCTAAAACCCGCTCTAAATCCGGACTGAGAGCCGTGCAATAGGGAGTTGTCCTCCAAATACTCTGTAAGTTGCAGTTGCACTACTTTTTCCGGGATTTTTGCGGGTTTGGGGAGGAGGGAAATGGGACGGTAGTTAGTGAATTTAGTAGGGTCGGCATCGGGCTTTTTCAAGATGGGGACCACCAGTGCTTCCTTCCACGCAGTTGGAAAGATGCCATGTTGGAGGGAGGCATTCCAGATGGAGAGAAAGGAGCTGGCCAATGAGGGGGCCAGATCACCCATGGTTTTGGCAGGGATAGGGTCGGAGGGGGCACCAGATCTACATTGGGTGAATAGCCTGAGTGCAGTCTCAAGAGTCAGTTTGTTATAGGACTGCAGGGAGGCGGCTTCCGGAGTCCTTATATAGGGGAACGGAGGGGAAACCCCAATAGGGAATGAGGCACGTAATATATTTATTTTTTCAAAGAAAAAGTCCGAGAGTCCATCGCATAGTGCCTGACTAGAGGAGTTCTGCGTGGCCCTAGCGGGAGGGTTAATGAAGTCTTTGACAATATTGAAAAGGGTTCTTGAGGAGTTTTTGACGTTGGCAATTTGTAATGAGAAGTAGTCTCTCATGGTTGTTTTTTTTTGTTTAAGGAAATTTTTTAACGCAGTTTTGTAAATAACTTTGGCTTCAGGGTCGTAATCCTGTCGCCACTTGCGTTCGAGTGTTTTGCATCTGCTTTTTTCCTCACGGAGGGTGGTAGAGAACCAAGGGGCAGAAGGGCGAGATCTGGCGGAGGAGATGGATTTGAGGGGGGCGATGGATTCGATGGCCTGGAACAATGCAGCATTAAGTCTGGAGACATTTCCATCGATGTCGCTGGAATGAGGTTCCGGTTGAAAGTGGAATGCTGGGTCAAAGGTGGCAGCAGTAACTTTATGCCATTTTCTCCTCGGCTCTTTCCTGGGGGCCGCAGGGGCGGGTTTCAGGTTTAGCGCAAGGTTGAAAGGGATAAGAAAATGGTCAGACCAGGTGAGAGGGAGAGAGGGAGAGAAGGGAAGACTGTGATGTTAGAGAAGTTAGCAAAGATTAGATCAAGGGTATGTCCAGCTGTATGTGTGGGGCCTTTGACTAATTGTAATAGGTTTAGACTCTGCATAGTTTCTAACAAATTGTTCGCTTTCGAGCAGAGAGGGTTATCCACATGGAGGTTGAAGTCTCCTAGCGCCAAAAAATATTGGTGTTTGAGGGAGAGATCAGCCAGCTGGTGGGTGAGCGCAGTTAGTGAGAGAGTGGAGGTGGAAGGAGGGTTGTAAACTAGTGTACCGGCCAATATAACTGCCGCGGAATCCGAGACAATGAAGTACATAGCTTCAATCATTCCTATGTTTGTACATTTAGTGGTAGACAAATTAAGATGGGATTTGAGGATGATGGCTAGACCGCCTCCAGATTTACCCCCTGCACGATTGATGCCCTTTAAGGTGTAGCCTGGCGGGGTGGCAAGGTGGATATCAGTGGTGGCGGAATCTGTGAGCCACGACTCGGTAAGGAATAAGATGTCCCATGCGTCGGAGATAATTGACATCCAAATCTCGTTGGTATGGCGGGGCAAAGACCTGCAGTTAACTAAGCCAGCTTTCAGCGTTAGGGGGAGGGACTGGTGGATAGGCAGGATAGGGCAGGGAGAAGAGTGACAGCTCCAAGACGGGAGCGTGAAGTTACATCGAGGGCAGTGGAAAGAGGCATCTGCCAAGTGATCAGGGCTACAGCGTGTAGTAGCCGGGCAGGTAGTGGGTTTTAGGAAGAGAAGTTGGGATTTGGTCCAGCACGTGCGGACAGAGGTAGCCGGTCCGGCAGGGGAACTGGCCCTAGGCACGGGCCAGGCGCGGACGGGCGCAGACGGGCTTGCCTTAGGCGCGCCTTTGGCGCGCAAACGGCGCGCCCGCTGTGCCCGTCTGCTGCGCGTACGGAATTGACACATACTTTTATACAGATGAGGGGCGTGGCCTCCAAGGGGGCGTGGCCTAGTCGCACGCCGGCAATGGCGCCGTGTTTGTTAGGAGAGACCCGCTGTCAGTGCAGGGCAGCTGAGCGGTGGATTTACAGTGCCGAGTCCTGTGCAGCCAGGTAGGGAATGTTTTTAAAAACAGAAGATCTTAAAGTTACACACAATATCACAAGTTACACCAAAGGTTAAAAGCAAAAGTCTCTATCTCCCGGCTTTTCGCCTCAGGAGGTTCAGGGTTCTGGCAGGCAGCACTAGTGAGTCAGCTTATGTACCTGTTCGGAAGAGGGCGTGGCCTCCAAGGGGGCGTGGCCTAGTCGCACGCCGGCAATGGCGCCGTGTTTGTTAGGAGAGACCCGCTGTCAGCGCAGGGCAGCTGAGCAGTGGATTTACAGGGCCGAGTCCTGTGCAGCCAGGTAGGGAATGTTTTTAAAAACAGAATATCTTAAAGTTACACACAATATCACAAGTTACACCAAAGGTTAAAAGCAAAAGTCTCTATCTCCCGGCTTTTCGCCTCAGGAGGTTCAGGGTTCTGGCAGGCAGCGCTAGTGAGTCAGCTTATGTACCTGTTCGGAAGGGGGTGTCGTAATTTGACAATGGCCGGGTTAGCGCTTAGCTTTGCTACACGTTATTTCCCTTAACTTGGCCTTACTCGAAAACGACATTTTGTATGCTACGGCGGCCATTTTAGGGAATGAGCGGCCTCGTGGTCAGCATGCCCTTTTGTCCTTTGTCCGTGCCACTGACCACTCGAGTTTGCCCAGCAACAGGCTATTTTTAGTAACGGTCAAGCCTGTACATGCGCAGTCCCAACTGACCAGTCACCGCTCAGGAATGTTCCGCCAAACTGACCAGTGGAGTTGTAACCCCTACCATGAGTTGGCTGTGCTCCAAAAATGACCATATATGTACCTAAACTCTGTAACCTTGTACCGCCTATCTTTTTATTACCTGTAAATTGTATAAAAGAAGGATTCACACCAACGTTCGGTGTGATACTTCTTGCATTGCCGAAGGGTGCTGTAGGAATGTACCACCACCCCATGGGGTCTTAATAAACTTGTCTTTTGTACTTTTCAGTTTCCGTGCCAACAGTTCTTTTGGTGTAAGTGGGTATTTCTGCGGAGCATGTAGGCCTTGGGAACCCAACACCACAAATTGGCGACCACGAAGGGACTCATCGGCGACTCGGATGCCCGAAGGAGAGGTCGTGACGAAGGATTGGAAACTCGCCATGGACGCGTACGCTGCCACTGAGTGACCCGAGTCTTGGCACCCACGATGTTTTCTTCCCTTCCTTCTGATCTGACCTTCCAGGTGGCGCCGGTCTCCGACTGAGATCCTGATCGTCTGCGTTGCTGTACAGTGCTCGTTTGGCTGATTCGATTAAAGACCTTGGCAGTTGGAATCTGGATATTTGAGATTGGGTAAGATTTGTGATCGGTAAGGTAGTCTACGGACGCTTACTGAAGTTCTATGATTGTGACTACGATTTGAGTTAGCTAAAATTTTGACTTTGTGAACTTTCAATATATATGTGTAGTGCACTCCACATAGGCAGGCATGTAGAGATGTTTCTCTAATTTTGTTTGTACTCTGAGCGGCACATTTGTGTGAAGTACTGTAAGTGCCATTTTTACGGTATCACGTTTTCGTGGTACTTTTTGAACATGCCTGTTTTAAGCACACTCCGAGGGATGTGCTGTCTTGGAAAGGGTACCACAATTAGGTTAGCGGAATCTCAGCCGGCTCCTCCAGAGGGAACTCCCAACCGTGAGATGTATGTGAAATTCGGCCTTCCCCCCATACTGTACAGTAAAGTATGGCATAAATACACTAGAACTGATCCCGAGTTGCAATGGCCACTACATGGGTCTTTTGATTTGCGAAAGGTTCAGTTTGTGGAGCAATGTTTGTTTCAGCACAGGTCTAGACAGGATGTGTTTGATTGTGTGCGAATGTGGGAGAAAGCGGTGCGTGAACGTATGAAGCGTGAAGTTGCCTTGGCGGACAAAGAACAGCGCAAGGCTGCTCGAGATAAAGCTTTACAGCTTGAGGAAAAGGAGGCGCAAGAAAAGAAAGAGAGGGAGGCACGGGAACGTAATTTGCAAACGACCGGTCAATTTCCTATTCGACGACCGCTTTATCCTGTCCTTAATAATGAAATTGACGATTTTTCGTTATTAGATCGATCTCCGCCTCCGTACGTTCCTCCTACGGCTCCGACTGAAGATTCTGGTGATGAAGAACAGGATAAGTCGGATAAGACGGATAAGTCAAGTGTCAGGTTATCTGCGGAGAGATCCGCGGATTTGCGTAGTTATGCTAGAAAATTAAATTTGAATCATATAACTGTGTCAGACGTTGTCGCCGAAAGGAGTAAATGGACAGAACGAGAATTGATGTGTTTTTTGAATACTTTTGCAGATGAAGTTGTTACTCGATTTCGTAAATATTCAGAGACGTTAGAACCTAAGGTAGTGTCAGTCCATCGTGAGAATTTGGATAAAGGTTTATTTGTTCTTGCAGATGTCGATGCTCTTTTCAAACAACTGCTCCAGCTATGGGATGAGGCGTCCAGGTTGCGGGAAGAAAGGAAAAAAGATAAGGAGTCTGTGCCGGGGTCGACGGAGCAGTTCAAGGAGTGTTCTCTCCGGGGTTCAGATAAGAATTCTAAAGTGCATGTTATGCCTATGCGTGAAGCTGCACCTTTGTATGTTCCCCCTAAAGGGGCCGGTACAGATGACGATAAAACATCGGCAAACGCAAAGGGGTATTTTATATATAATTGGGTGTATACGCCTTGGAATAGAGCAGATGTTATGGCACTAAAAAACGCTTTACCCGATCTTTGTAAAAATCCAGCCGCATTCTATGAAGGGGTGGAAGGGGCCATTTCCTCCTGTGTTATGACTCGTGTTGATATAGATCTCTTTTTTGGGTTAATTCTTCCGCCTGATATGTGGAGGTCGATTCGTAAAACTAATGATCAAGCGATGTTTGGGGCAACTTGGAAAGAAATAAACCAGGCTGACTTAGACAGGGAACCTGCATGTAAACCATGTGATTTGATTTTAGAACTTCCAACGGCTATTCTGAACAAACTAAAAATGCTTGTTCCTTCTAAAAAGATCGATTGGACTATGTTAGCTTCGTGCAAACAAAAGCTAGATGAATCGGTATCCGATTTCTTTACACGTTTCGAAGAAGCGTTTCATGATTACAGTGGTCAATCGTTAACAGATGATACGGGTAGGCATCTGTTTGTTGATAAGTACGTGGCTAATCTCCTACCGGAGATTGCAAAGCGGTTAAAAACGAGTGAAAGTTCCTGGACCACGGCGACCCCTGCGTCTTTGTTAACAATGGCTCAGTATTACGAGCGGCAGGAATTGGAGGCTAAAGAAAGTGTAGATAAGAAAACGAAGGAATTGAAAACGAAGGTGATGTTGGCTCAGGTTCGTGGTGCGCAATTTAGAGGAAATGATAGAGGCAGGCGAGGAGGGGGTAATGCGTCGTATGGTCGTACCGACATTGCTGAGGACCAATGTGCATATTGTAAAGAGTTTGGGCATTGGGCTGAAGATTGTCCGGTGCTTCGTGAGCAACGTAGTCAGCGTGGTCGAGGAGGTGGAAGGTCGAGGAATAATTATTCAGGAGCGAGAGGTGGCGGAAGTGATCGTGGTAGGTTTGAAACGAGGGGCCGTGGTCAGGATGAACGAAATACTTTTGATAGACGAAATCAATATCAGATCTCGGAGGGTGAGAATGTGGAGCATCAGGATTATGTGCATGCATAGGACTGCGTAGGATGGGGTACAGAATCAGTTGAAGTGCCAGTAGATCAAAGAGGTCCATATGTATCAGCGGGCATTTTGGGTTCTACTGATCAGTTTTTAGTTGACACAGGAGCTACTCGTAGTGCTTTGTCCAAAAACTTGGTTCCAAGGGCTCCCCTGTCTGGCGAAACGATAACATGTATAGGGTTTGATGGCACACCCTCTCCTAGCCCACTATGACAACCTCTTGCACTTTGCATTGATACATTTTTCATTTTTTGTCCATTTTTGTTGTCACCTCACACTCCAGATAACATTATGGGCATTGATTTGCTCAAATATTTTCGAGCAACGATACGCTGCGCTCCTGAAGGAGTGCGGGTTATTTTGAATGACAATTACCCAGATTCAGACAGATTTTTTACAATAAAGGAAATTGAAGCATTAGCCTCTCTCCCTCATACGTTGTGGGCGACCTCAGATACGGATGTGGGACAGATGCTTATTCAACCTATTCGAATTACTGTCAAGGAGGGAGTACTTTTGCCACGTGTACCACAGTATAAGATTTCTAGGGAAGGTGAAATTGCCCTGACGCACATTGTTCAGGATTTGATCGTTGCAGGAGTAGTGGAGGAAGTTCCTTACAATGTCTGTAATAGTCCTATTCTCCCGATTCTTAAGAAAGACACTGACGACAAAGTCTATCGATTTATTATTGATTTGAGAGAAATTAACAAAATTGTCATCCCTCAATACCCAGTGGTGTCTGATATAACGACATTGCTTACATTGGTCCCTCCAACAGCGACGACCTTTTCTGTCATTGATCTTAAAAATGCATTCTTTTCCATTCCCATCCATCCCGACAGCAGATACTTATTTGGCTTTACGTTAAATAATAAATCGTATAGATTTAGTCGTGTTCCTCAAGGTTACACAGAGAGTCCTAGCATCTATAGCCAGGCTTTAAAAAGACAGCTTGATTCTTTTGAACTGCAATCCGGTGTAGCCCTTATACAGTATGTTGACGACCTCCTGTTGGCTGCAGACACTTACGCACAATGTGAGGAGAGTACACTTGCTTTGCTTTCCTTTTTGGCTCAGAACAACCATAAAGTCTCTAAGAAGAAGCTTCAATACTGTAGACCCAAGGTGACCTATCTCGGTCATCTTTTGTCTAAGGAGGGGCGTGCATTAACATCAGATCGAATTCAGGCGATTTTAGACACACCAGTCCCCCGCACTCAGAGAGATGTACACGCCTTCATAGGATTAACGTCCTTTTGTAGACAATGGATCATGGGGTTTTCACACATTATAAAACCTTTGTTAGCGTTACTGTCCAAAACTACACCAATGCCCCTTGAATGGACAGATGAATGTCAAAATGCTTTTGAACAGTTGAGACAGGCCCTTTGCTCTCACCCGTGCTAGGTACACCATATTACTCAAAGATTTTCACATTGTACGTGCACGAGAAAGATGGGTGCGCGTTATCAGTGTTAGTGCAAGCACACGGGGACAAGCAGAGGCCATGCGCGTACTTCTCAGCCATTCTTGATTCTGTAGCACGAGGGTTACCTGGGTGTTTTCGAGCAGCTGCAGCAACAGCAGTAGCTATACGGCAGAGTGAGGGAATAGTTTTATCGCACAAACTGTTGGTGCTAGTTCCCCATGCAGTATATGCCCTGTTAAATCAAACAAAGACTCAATATCTTACGAGCGCACGTTTAACAGGATATGAGCTCACACTCTTGGCGCCACATATTACACTGAAAAGATGTGCTACCCTGAACCCTGCCACTTTATTGCCTTATCCGGTCGAAGAAGGTCAGGAGGAAAAACATCATGATTGTGTTTTCCTGACTGAGGAACAAACAAAGGGTCGTGTCGACTTACAGGATATGCCACTTCCAGATGTGGATGGGGAACTGTGGGTTGATGGATCATGCTTGAGGCTGCCAGATGGCATGACTTCTGCAGCATATGCGATCACGACACTCAAGACAGTGGTAGAAACAGCACGAATACCACAGAAATCGGCTCAAGCAGCAGAGCTGATAGCCTTGACAAGAGCCTGCGAACTGAGTGCAGGCTTATGTGTGAACATCTACACAGACAGCCGGTACGCCTTCGGAGTAGCGCATGACTTTGGCCTACTCTGGAGAGAACGTGGGTTTTTGACTTTGCATGGAGTACACATTATGCACGGAGAACTAGTGCGTGATCTCCTAAACGCGTTGCTTTGCCCAAAGAAAGTAGCGATAATTAAATGCAGTGCACATAAAAAGGTCACTGACAAAGTGGGACAAGGCAATGCTTTTGCAGACAGAATAGCAAGACAAACAGCTATGTCTCGAAATGACTCCCCCATGTATGTAGCGAAGTCGCAGGCCGAGCGATGGCATGATGCTAGAACAGAGATACTAGACATCCAAAAATCAGCGACTGAAGCAGAACTTGTAATATGGGCAGCAGAAGGGGTACTGGATGACGAGGGTTGTTGGAGGAGTAAGGACATGGAGAGATGGAAATTGCCTGCAGCTTACTTGCAGGCGATGGTCCAGATGACACATGGGTTAGCACATGTGGGAGCTCTTGCAATTACTCGATTGTTAACACGAGTTTGGGAGCATCCTGAGATTGCCAATACTGCTAAGAGAGTAGTACAGACCTGCTTGATATGTTTACAGCACAATCCTGCAAAAGGGACGCATACTCCGAAAGGAGGGTTCGTTCCACCTTCTGCACCATTCGAAGTACTTCAAATGGATTACATCCAGCTTGAGCGTTGCAATAACCTTAAGTATGTCTTAGTGGTGGTGTGTGCTTTTAGCAAATGGGTCGAGGCCTTCCCCACGAAAGATAATACAGCTTTGACAACAGCTAAGGTTTTGCTCAAAGAGTACTTCCCTCGATTTGGAGTTTGCAAATTTTTGTGGAGCGATAATGGTCCTCATTTTGTCGGGAAAATTGTGGAGTATGTGCTAAAGGGACTGGGGATCCAGCAGAAGTTTCATGCTGTGTTCCACCCTCAGTCAGCAGGTCTTGTCGAGCGGTACAATGCCACGTTGAAATTGAAACTGGCTAAGATTGTAGCGTCCACGTCATTGAAGTGGCCGGATGCCTTGCCGCTAGCATTACTCTCTCCTAGATCAGTGCCCCACTCCCGAACTGGCCTCACATCGTATGAAGTGGTGTTTGGAAGGCCTATGAACATATGGGGAGTTCCTAAGCCGCGATTGTTACATGATGTGCCTTGTTTAATGATGAGCGATTATTTGGCACGATTAACAAATGATTTGCTTTTTATTCATCAACAGGTTCGAGAAGCGCTCCCTGACAATTCCATTGGAGAGGCTCATAATCTCCGTCCTGGAGATTATGTCATGGTGAAGTCGTTTGAGAGAGCGAACAGCTTGGAACCGAGGTGGCGTGGCCCCGAGCAGGTCCTCTTGGCGACTCGAACGGCTGTGCGAGTGACCAACAGAAAGCGGTGGGTGCATTCAACTCACTGCCGTCGCGTCTCTCCGGACCTGGTGAATCCTACTGTGTTGTCCAACTACAAAGAGATCTTGGACAAAGAAAAGAGCCCAGCTGTGACGTCGGCCGAACCTGATGGAGCCTTCCCGGACCACACCGTTTCTGGACGACAGCGCTACGATCTGCGGCCAAGATAGGAAGAAGATTTTTTTTTGTGCGAGACTGGTTGTTTACCGCTCTGGGGTTTGTGAAACGGAAGCCGGGAATCTCAAGGGGGCGGGATCAGTTCTGCCAAGAGTAGCGACACCCGTCTTGACCCCGGAAAAAAAACAACAGCTACCTCGGAGCTCAGCACCAACGTTTTTATTTTTTTGTAGTTGTGTATTTGAGACATTGTGAACTCTTGAACTATGGCGTCTTCTGCATCACGAGACAAGAGAATTTGTGGTGCCATCTTGTTTGTATTGACAATTGTGGTGATAGCAGTGATAGCCTGGGTAGTAGAACTTGTGGTGCCTGTACGAGAACATTTGCTGCCGACTACCCCGGCTCCATCTGAACATTTTCACTTCACCTTACCCTACCATGAAGAACGGCACCGACAGACTTACTTGAACAATAGCTCAAATTTTGCATCATACTCACAATATGACGAACACTTCTAACTGTTGGGTGTGTGGGATGTTGCCTGGGCATCAGAAGAAAGGGGGCACCCCGCTCATCCCACTCCCATTTTCCCACAATGGTTCCTGTAATGCCTGGTATACTCTTTTATTCACTCTACGATGGCCAACAAAAGGGGGGGTGCTTTTTCGTTTAAACAAGATATGTTATCATTACCGGGATGGCTATCCACGAGCTGAGGGTACTCGATTTGAATGGGAAGAGTAGCGCCCCGACAATGTGTCTGCATCCCGAATTTACAGCAATCAAAGGAACATTAACATGTCCAGCTTGCATGTCATTAATATTATAGATACTAAGGCTGATCTTTGTATACGCAATAAAGGTACAATCCCGGTTGGAAAAAGTGAATGTAACACTACACTTACATTTGACAGTCCAAATGGCATATCATTTGTCGCATCTCGAAATACATACTTCATTTGTGGTAATAAAGGCTATCATCAGCTCCCTTTAGGATGGCTAGGTACATGCTATATCTCTTTTGTATTGCCCCCTGTATTCATTGCCCCACCAATGTACCACAATGATTATGTGCTCTATCATGATTTTGTGTTAAATAGAGTTAGACGTGCTGTGGTCTTGGATGATATCGACCAGACCGATACTGCCTTACAGCAATATGTAGACTTTAATTTGGGATTGTTTTCCTTTGTGGGAGCTGCTTTGAACAGTCGGAAAATACGAAGACTGACCCGTGTTGTTGAGGCTGTAGCTAATGACACTGCTTTTGCATTAGGAAATATAACGGAAGAACTTCAAATATCCAGAATTGTTACGCTTCAGAACCAAATGGTTCTTGATGTGGTTCTAGCTGATCGAGGGGGGGGGGCATGTAGAATTATCGGAAGTAGTTGTTGCGTTTACGTGCCTGATAACTCGCCATCTGTATATGATGCGATTTCCAAACTCCACAAAATCGCTGCTGAAATACACCCGGAAAATGGTACATGGACCCTTTTGGGGTGGTTCTGGTCAATGCTTAGTACTTGGGGCTGGAAGCTACTGACGATTTTATGTATCATAGTTGGGATACTATTCTTTGTGTGTTTATGTATACAATGTGGCCCTACCTTATGTTCTATGTGTTTATCAGCTTGCATTCCATCTAACGAGCTCTTGCCCAAAAAGAATTGATGCTTCATAAAGAAGTAGCTCAAATAATGTCAATTGATATCGAAGATGAGTATCCCGACTACGTCCACTATGAGGTAGCTTCAGCTAAACGCTAAAAGGGTCGTCTGTCGTAATTTGACAATGGCCGGGTTAGCGCTTAGCTTTGCTACACGTTATTTCCCTTAACTTGGCCTTACTCGAAAACGCCATTTTGTATGCTACGGTGGCCATTTTAGGGAATGAGCGGCCTCGTGGTCAGCATGCCCTTTTGTCCTTTGTCTGTGCCACTGACCACTCGAGTTTGCCCAGCAACAGGCTATTTTTAGTAACGGTCAAGCCTGTACATGTGCAGTCCCAACTGACCAGTCACCCCTCAGGAATGTTCCGCCAAACTGACCAGTGGAGTTGTAACCCCTCCCATGAGTTGGCTGTGCTCCAAAAATGACCATATATGTACCTAAACTCTGTAACCTTGTACCGCCTATCTTTTTATTACCTGTAAATTGTATAAAAGAAGGATTCACACCAACGTTCGGTGTGATAATGCTTGCATTGCCGAAGCTGTAGGAATGTACCACCACCCCATGGGGTCTTAATAAACTTGTCTTTTGTACTTTTCAGTTTCCGTGCCAACAGTTCTTTCGGTGTAAGTGGGTATTTCTAGGGAGCATGTAGGCCTTGGGAACCCAACACCACAGGGGCGTGGCCTCCAAGGGGGCGTGGCCTAGTCGCACACCGGCAATGGCGCCGTGTTTGTTAGGAGAGACCCGCTGTCAGTGCAGGGCAGCTGAGCGGTGGATTTACAGGGCCGAGTCCTGTGCAGCCAGGTAGGGAATGTTTTTAAAAACAGAAGATCTTAAAGTTACACACAATATCACAAGTTACACCAAAGGTTAAAAGCAAAAGTCTCTATCTCCCGGCTTTTTGCCTCAGGAGGTTCAGGGTTCTGGCAGGCAGCGCTAGTGAGTCAGCTTATGTACCTGTTTGGAAGGGGGCGTGGCCTCCAAGGGGGCGTGGCCTAGTCGCATGCCGGCAATGGCGCCGTGTTTGTTAGGAGAGACCCGCTGTCAGCGCAGGGCAGCTGAGCGGTGGATTTACAGGGCTGAGTCCTGTGCAGCCAGGTAGGGAATGTTTTTAAAAACAGAAGATCTTAAAGTTACACACAATATCACAAGTTACACCAAAGGTTAAAAGCAAAAGTCTCTATCTCCCGGCTTTTCGCCTCAGGAGGTTCAGGGTTCTGGCAGGCAGCGCTAGAGAGTCAGCTTATGTACCTGTTCGGAAGGGGGCGTGGCCTCCAAGGGGGCGTAGCCTAGTCGCACGCCGGCAATGGCGCCGTGTTTGTTAGGAGAGACCCGCTGTCAGCGCAGGGCAGCTGAGCGGTGGATTTACAGGGCCGAGTCCTGTGCAGCCAGGTAGGGAATGTTTTTAAAAACAGAAGATCTTAAAGTTACACACAATATCACAAGTTACACCAAAGGTTATAAGCAAAAGTCTCTATCTCCCGGCTTTTCGCCTCAGGAGGTTCAGGGTTCATCTCATTGTGCTATTCCCCTTATCCAAAATTTTGCCATTACGAGTTTTGCCATTCCCCCTTTTTTGTTCATTGGCTTCTATTCATACTAGAACAAGTATACACCCTTCAAGATGGTTGAATATTTTCCTTTCTTTCCCCGGCAAACTTTTGATTAACATGACTACCATGCCTCCATGTGACTGGTGAACTCACGAGTTCTGACTTTTAGGCTGACGATTATGCAGCATCAGTTTGGACCTCAGAGACGCCTGCAGTCTTTCTACGTCTTAATTTTATCAACAGAATCTAGTTAAGAGTCCCCCTTTTTCTAAAATCCCCATCACGCTTGTAAGGATGGATGCCTTTTTACCTGGCCCTTGGATTGACTGCTTTATTCCAGTTCCCTGTCTGTGTAATGTTGAAGAGGACACAGGCATCGTGGTGTGTAAGACCTTCTACAGGTGATGCCTGCTGTTAAATCTAAAAAAAAAATCCCCTGGGTCGGTCGCAGGTTCTTATTCTCCCACGACATCGCAAAAGGTATGGTAGACCGTCTGAAGAAATTCCTGAACACGCATCCTCAGTTGAGATCCATAAATTATAGATTTGGTTTAACCCATCCTTGCTTATTTAAGGTGACTTATGAAGAAAAAGCTTCTACTTATGAAGATTCCGCCACTCTCAGGAGATATATTCAGTAATACGGAGGAGAAGGCATGGAAACTTCAAGAATTACTTTAAAATTATTCGTTCTTTACAATGCTTTCTTTCGTAATCAGTCAGTTACTATGGTATCTTATGTGACTTGTTATTATGGTATTTTTCTCTCTTAGTGACAAGCTGTATATTGCAGTAAAAATAAAAATAACTCCTTTCAGTTTAGTAAAACCTCTGGGATCAAGTTGGTGCACCCTTTGAATATTGAGATGAGTCGCATTTCCAGACGTTTGGGGAGAAAAGGCAGAAAATACACAGTCAGATCAGAAACCTCAGTTTTTTTGGGAAGACCATAAATGTGAAGGCTATTGTTCAATTTTGGTTTTCAAGGTCCTCTGTCTGCTATTTAAGTAGGGAGATCTCTGACTCTAAATGAGCAACACATGAGGGTGTATTTTCTAAATTATCTTTTTTTTGCACTTCCAGTAGAACTCCTGATTCCAAAGAGAACCATTTATCATCCAAATGTTGTAAAGTCTTGGTAGTCTCTTCCATAAAGGGTTTTAATGCACCAATTTCCTCAAGGATCACTTCCTTGTTTGATCCCATAAGCATTTTACCAAGGGCAGACAATTTCGGAATTGTTGCTGGGATAGTATCATACTTCTGAATGGTATTGTCATCCATATCATTATAGGTAGAGTCAGAGTCGGAGAACAAAATAGTAGTCGAGGCTCCCTCAGTTTAGGTTTATTGTTTTCCCCATATAAGATAAATGGCCTGAAAAAAGGGGTCAATTGTAGTGAAACAACAGTCACAAACGTTAAATGTAAGCAAATCCTCAAATGCAAGGATTGGTAGCAACTGAAAAACAATAATTATGAGTACCAGGAAAGGAAAAAAGTCTTGTGCAAGAAAAATTATAAAAATAGCAGTACTTATGTATCTGGTTACAGATAAATAAAAGGTGGATATGGTACATAGATGATACCTTTGCTGGGCCCTACCTGGATCTCGAACTGCGGACTCTGCTATTGGAACTTGCTGGCTCGCTATCTCTGCCGGCCACTTCGCCACGCCTCGCGGCCCGCGCTTCGCGGGCGCCGCTCGTGGCTGCTGCACCCTGCTGTGGACCTGATCCCTGGGACCCGCCTGGCCGCCCGAGGCCCTGGATGTTGAGACCTGACCTGCTCTCCCCTGATCACTGACAGAGGCGGGACTGCGAGGACCAGCGTGCACAGCGGCGCTGATTGGCCGCAGCTGGTCCTCTTCCCGCCCCCTCCAGCAGATAACAGCGTGCTGCAGAGGGAGTTCAGTGTGATACCTTTGCTGGGCCCTACCTGGATCTCGAACTGCGGACTCTGCTATTGGAACTTGCTGGCTCGCTATCTCTGCCGGCCACTTCGCCACGCCTCGTGGCCCCCGCTTCGCGGGCGCCGCTCGTGGCTGCTGCACCCTGCTGTGGACCTGATCCCTGGGACCCGCCTGGCCGCCCGAGGCCCTGGATGTTGAGACCTGACCTGCTCTCCCCTGATCACTGACAGAGGCGGGACTGCGAGGACCAGCGTGCACAGCGGCGCTGATTGGCCGCAGCTGGTCCTCTTCCCGCCCCCTCCAGCAGATAACAGCGTGCTGCAGAGGGAGTTCAGTCTGATACCTTTGCTGGGCCCTACCTGGATCTCGAACTGCGGACTCTGCTATTGGAACTTGCTGGCTCGCTATCTCTGCCGGCCACTTCGCCACGCCTCGCAGCCCCCGCTTCGCGGGCGCCACTCGTGGCTGCTGCACCCTGCTGTGGACCTGATCCCTGGGACCCGCCTGGCCGCCCGAGGCCCTGGATGTTGAGACCTGACCTGCTCTCCCCTGATCACTGACAGAGGCGGGACTGCGAGGAGCAGCGTGCACAGCGGCGCTGATTGGCCGCAGCTGGTCCTCTTCCCGCCCCCTCCTGCTCCTCTCCTATTTAGAGAGCACCGGCACCGCGCTCGCGGGACGCGCGCGGGTCTAAGCGCAGAGCTAAGTCCGGGCAAAGGGCGGACCGTCTGTGGCCGTCCGGGGACGACTGTGGACGGGACGGGCCACCCCATTTTCATTTTCACTTTTCATTCTTCACTGTTTGCTCTGGATTGCATAAGTTACAGGAATTATCCGCAATCAGTCAAGGTGAGACGTGCATACTACCAATCTAACAACTGACTCATCTAGGAGTTGATTAGCAGCCTTGTTGGACTCCCTAATGGCATTAAAAAGTTACGATCACGCACGATATACATGAGGCGCATGGGCACTGAGGAAGCTGTTAGAAAATCCTCTGATAAAGCACAGAAACCTGGACAATTATCCTGTACACCAGCTATAAATAAATATTTCTCCACTCTACCCGCGAAAAAAGATTCAACTATCGACACCCCTAAAGTAGAAAAAAAGTCTGATATCATGGAAACTAAGGCCGAACATCAGTCGCTATCTTCCCTTCATCAAAGTAATCACAATTACAGTTATAGAACTTCCGAGAGTAACCAATTAAAGATCTCTCTAGCCGAGGATCATCAAAAATCAATCCATGAAATGTCTCAAATAAAATCCCTAACCCCTATAAAGCTTCGGGAGAGCCAATTTTGTCTAGAGGATTATGCAAGTAACACCTTTAAAATAGAAAATGAAAAATTGGAAATACCACTAAGCCAAAAGCAGCCACTTACCAGTTCTCCTGAAAAATCACCACAGCATTATTCTAATCATGCGACCCTTACAGATCCTTTTTTCCCAAACTCAAATTCTGCAAACTCTGTTTCTCCGTTTTCAAAAGCTCTTTTTTCCCTGCAGGAAATTCTGGAATCGGTCCTTACCCATCTTGGTCAAATTCTAACAAACTCAGATGACACTCTAGATGTACAAATAGGTATTCTTAAATTCCTAGTGGAAGAAAAAAGGAAAAAAGACCAAACTAATGCACTGTCAAAAAAACAGGAAACAGACAACATGCCATATTTGGAAGACAACCAAAAAAACGGAACTTTGCCTCCAAAGAAACGAGAAACAAGCACACAAACTACTGAAGTAGTAATAATAGAGTCTAAAACCAAGGAATTAAGAAAAAATAGGAAATCTCCTTTCACCTATTCTCTTAAGAGACTATTCAGAGAAGAACTCAAAAATACTTCTAATAATACAATTAAACAATACCCCATTTTTTCAAAAAATGTTATTCATACTGACATAGATTCAACAGTCAGTGACAATAAAGTGGAGATAACTAGAGTTCTCACTGAACAGGAACCAACCCAAACGGGGAAAACTCTAAAACCTAACGATCTGCAAGAAACCAGGGGCAAGAAAAAGAGATGAAAGCCATTAAGAAGAATTCAAAGGAAAAAGGGGCGTAAACTCAAATTCCAAAAATCTACTTTCTTAAACAATCCTGCGGAATCTCCAGTCATTTCAACATTACCGACACAGAAATCTTTGAATCCTAAAGCAGAAGAATATCGTCCGGCCCCAATAACAAAAACATTAGGGCCAAATATCAACGCCACAAAAGAATTACACGATAACAAATTCCAGCCGTGGGAAGGAACACCATCAAAGCATGTAATAATTGAAGAACTTTTTCCTATAGACAACATGCCATTCAATCGTGGCAGAATAATTAATCTCCTACAACAGATACCATCTCTACAAACTCTCACAAGTAACGAAATTGACCTGGTGTATTTTCCAAACAAAGACAATGATAAACTAGTACAAGTTTCATTTCTGTCTCCAGTACTCCCAGGAATAATAACCAGAGAAAAGGAAATCCTACATAAGAACGGTTACGATGTGATTTCAATATCTGAACCTAGAAGATGTACCCAAAATAACGGAATAACTGGACTATTTGACCAAAGAAATGTTAATTCCAATACCAAACGGGGAGATTCTGCACTAAATGCTATGGGAAAAGATACACTAAAAATTCAAGTAACTCATGGTGAAAGGTCAGTATGGTCCCGTGAGACAGAACGAAGTGACGCTGGGAAATTAATGAAATCTTGGGCATGGCTATCGGAGACTTTAAACTGTAAAAAAACGGATAAACTCCAACAACATTTTGTTTAGCAAAGGTTTGACGATAACGACATGGAACTTGGCTGGGAAAACTGCTAAAAAAATGAATGAAGCAACAAAAAATCATCCGGATATTCTTGCTTTACAGGAAACATGGTTAACCGTACCCTTCTCTCAAAAAGGATACTATGTCTACGAAATTCCCGCAAAAAAATCTAAAAGGGGCCATGCAAAAGGAGGTCTGGCAATTTTACTACACGAGGAATATTCCTGGTCACAAGAAATCATAGATACAAACTCAGATAACTTGCAATGTATTAAGGTGTCATTTAAAACTCAATCATCTGCCGCCCAGAACAAAATACTGCTTTTTAATATCTATGCTCCTCCCAGTAATAAATATGATACCTTATTTTATCACCTAATGGAAATTATTACCCATATACTTGATGATCGCCACTATATGCCATACATTATAATGGGTGATCTGAACGGTAAAATCTCAAATAGTGAAATTGAGAAATGGGCTAAACTTTTTAAAGAGGAATCAATCGAAATGTCCCTCCCACAACTCCCTAAGGGAGCAAAATCAGACAAGAGAGGAAGATCATTACTAACATTCCTCCCCAGCATAAACGGGATAATTCTAAATGGCAATACTAAAGGAGACAAACCAGCATCACATACTAGACAGGGAAATGGAACTTCTTCTACTCTTGATTATTTTATCTGTGGGATGGATGAAAAGGAACAAATCACTCAACTCTCAATCCATTTCACAGAAGAGAGTGACCACTCTCTTTTACATTTAACAACCCTTTGGACGGCACCCATCACCTTTATTAACCAGCCAATATTTCACAAAGCTGTAACCGAAGTAAATACAGCCCAGCGTCGGATCTACTGGTCCTCAGAAAACTTGGATTACTTAAAAACTTTATTCATTCACACCCAATTGTTGTACTATACATTTAGATGACCTTATAAAGAACTTTGAAAATATAGTCTACAAACTAAAGAATGCGCTTCAAAACAAATTACAACGGGATAGACACGCGAAAAGTAAAAACATCAATAAAAATACAAATTGGAATCAACCAACTGTAAAAAAGCTAAATAGACTAATCCGTGCCCAGTATCTGAACTTCTCTATGGCAAATAAAGTGGAAATCAACAAACTAAAGAATCAAATAAGAAGAGAGAAAACTAAACAGATAAAACAGGCCCAGGACTCCAACTGGATCGATATCCAACTAGCAGCCAAACAATGTAATCAGCGTAAATACTGGTCCCTGATTGCTAAAATGACCGGATCTAAAAAGAAGCTGGAAGCAATTCCTGTATCAGAGGAGGATTGGGACATTTACCTGAGCAATTTATACAAATCTAATACAACTACTATGGCAAGGGAGGCTGTAAATTGCGAGATGGAAAGTGAAGATACTAAAATCACCAAGACTTCGGCAGTTTCCATTGCAATGAATATTAGAAAGGCAAGAAGTACGGGCGCGTCTGGCCCTGACCGGATCCCCATTAAGGTCTACCAAGCCGATCCCAAGGAATGGAGCCTGATGCTCTCACCTCTGTTCAATTACATCTTTGACACTGGCAAAATACCGAAGTCCTGGCAGGGAAGTACAATTATTCCCATATACAAAAAAGGAAATAGAAACACAGCAGGAAATTATAGACAAATAGCGCTGATGGACGCTGCCGGGAAAATCTTCGCAGCGGAAGTACTGGATAGAATAAAAACTTGGGCATTCTCGATGGGTCTAATACCCATGTTTCAGGCTGGATTTCGACCCAATCACTCAGTTACAGACAATATTGCAATTTTTCAGACAATCTTAGATAAATATGTAGTAGGGAAATCTCAACCCATATACGCAGCATTCATCGATTATTCCACCGCTTTCGATCGAGTGGATAGACCGACCCTGTGGAATAAACTAAGGAGGATGGGAATCCCTGACTCACTACTACAAGTAATTGTGAATCTCCACAGTAACACATGGTGCCGTGTGCAAATGGGGAGCGACAAGGGCTTATCTAAGATAATACGTACATCTAATGGCCTTAAACAAGGGTGTCTTTTAGCTCCGATTCTATTTTCTTTGTACTTAAGCGACCTACCATCTCAACTGCAACAAGGGATATGTACACCTCCGAAGATCGCCACTCAACGCATACATGCTCTGTTGTATGCGGACGACATTGTCATGTTTGATTTAACGCCTTTTGGACTTCAACGCCTTTTAGATACTCTACATAACTACTCCAGAGAACATTTTCTAACCCCCAATATAAATAAAACTGAGATGGTTGCGTTCTCAAGAAAGAAAAAAGGAGTTAAGTATTGCTGGAAGTTGGGTGGAGAGAGGTTAGAGCAGGTAGAGGAATATACATATCTAGGCAGGATTTTTACACACAATATGAACAACATCAAACAAATTAACCATCTAAAAAGGAAATGTGACTTACATGCCGGGGCCATGTCGCGACTGTATTCGGCCACTGGAAACAGGCATTTTTCTGCACTTATTAAAGTCTACAGAGCAAAGATACCTCAGGTTCTGTCGTATGCCACTGAATATATTCCATTAAAGCAATGGTCCTACATGGATCTAAAAGAAGGTAAAACACTAAAGAAAATACTGAAAGTCTCCACTTCTACACCAGTACAGGCACTAAGACTCGAATTTGCAATCACCAGCGCATATGCTACAGCCGTAGCAAATATCATTAGGTGGGCCTACAATCTTCTCCACTCTAAAGAAGGTACTTTACGATGCCTGTTAAAGATCGAGACATTTGATAAAGATACTTCTCATCTTATCTTTTTCAGAAATATGACAGCGGCATTTCTATTAGCAAAAATCAGCTCAGAACTTTTGTTATCCTGGACACCTGCACAACTCAAACTTTTTCTAAAAAACTTTTCCCCCAAATTGAGCTTTGAGCTCGACCACTTACACTGCACTAATTTATCAGTGTATAAATCTTATGCTAAGTCCCTGGAATATAAGCACGACCAGCCTTACTTAGACTATTCTCTCACACACGGTGCAAGGCGGTCAATTACGATGTTGCGTTTGGGTATACTACCTGTGTCAACATTTACCTCAACTTGGAGACCAGACAGTTCTCCGCTATGTCCTCTCTGCCAGGGGGGAAACCAGAATCTTGAGCATCTCTTGTTTATATGCCCAAATGCTAAAGTCGTAAATGCACGATTGACATGTCTTGATCCCATCTATCGGACATGTAGGATTGTTACTGCTAAAGATCTGCTATTAATTTGTAAAAGGCCGCCGAATGAATTTGTTTGCTATAAAATTTATAAATTTTTAAAAGTTACATTGAAATTGTTTTGAACTGTATAAAATACTATGTGCAATTTTTAAAATTTTTTGTGGTCCTCAATTGAGTACCAAAACAAATAAAAATTCTTTTGACTTGGTACATAGATGAGTAGAAGCAGCATATATATACAAAAGCATGAAAAATGGCTCAGGAAACCAAGTTGAAACATAGTGCATGTGCACTATGAAGATTCTCCCATAATTGATTGAGAGAAGGCAGGCAGACTGCTGTATAAAGAGATATGCCGGTGCAGGGAAAGTGCAAACAATAAAAGAAATGCACTTACTGCCTTACAACACATCAGGTCCAAATATTTGAGTTGACTAAAAAAAATCCCCAGGGCCGGAAGCATGTTCAGAAGAAGAGCCAGTAGTTAAAGGAGATTGCTATAGAATCAATTATCATGGTGTGAAACACTTACTGCCTTACAACGGGACAGGCGCATAGTATTATGTTGTTGGCAAATGTCCCTGAGGCTGGCCGCATGCTGGAAAGAAGAGCTGATAATGAAATTCAAAACAATTGATTGAGGCAGCTGATTTGCGAGAAGGCACGCTCACCGCCCTTCAAAATGGCAGGCGCAACCTCACATTCTGACTGAGAGTCCCCCAAGGCCGGCGTGCCTTGTATTAAGGAGCTGGCAACTCGAGAAATTAATCCAGTGACTCACATGGTGCTCAGGAGGATGTTCTCATTTCTATTGAGCGCTGCAAAGGCCCGAAAACTGTGGAAAAGCAACCTGCTCATACCGGAGCTCAGAAATGTGCTACAATCTTGGATGGCTCTGAAACTTCGACCCCTAGAGAAAACATTTTTATTTACAGTTTAATTGAAAGGGAAAATGACAGAGGCCTTAGACAAGTCTTCGTTGAGAAAATACACATTTACTTTCATTAAGCAAACTTAAGAGCGTAACTAAACGATATATTTCAAATGAACTGAATCATTTATTTATTTAGGCACTTTAGAAATATATGATAGTGAACAAACAATTTAGAATGACTGTTTATTTTGTGAAATAGTCACACTTAATTTGGTAACCTGAATATTTTAACTATGGGTTTGATAAATATGTGACTTTATTTTATCTATGCTTTGGGGTTTGTGCTTGGATTATTAATAGATATTTGATGAGTATTGCATATGTGAGTAGCTCTTTGTTGCTTGCATTAATCTAAGTTACATATAAAGGCACTGCGCTAGAGTTCTGAACTCATACTACACTATTATTTTACGTAAACTCAGTTATATGCATACACACTTACCCTCAGTTGAGTTTTACCAGTTTGGGAAGGGTTTAGGTTTACTTACTGCAGCCACATAATTGAGAAAGTGGGGCCCCTGTGTTGTAGACCCCCTGTCCCAAGATACATGTTAAGCATAAAGGGCCCAGGAGGAGGTTTAAGTAGAGCTACTCCAGTCAATACAGATACCCACAGAGACCTTACTAACCTGCAGCTCGAATGGTCCAAGAACCGTTTTACTACAGTGGTATTGAGAGTGATCAGTACATCAATAAAGCATAAAGACCAGTTGCTCCTGTCAAGTGGGGGATGGCCTAGGTCATGTGTACAGAATGATTGCCACGCTGAAGACTAACAGCAGAAATCACAGCTGAGGTCACTTAAGTGGCATGTTGGAAATCTGTAAATTGTAATATACCACAATAAATATCTTTGTAAATGCTTTGCAGTGATCTTTCAGGGATCTCATTTTTGCTCTTTGCTAACTTTAAAGTACTTTTTAATGACTCTTTCTTGTACTTTTCCTTTAACTGTTAGACTAAACTTGAGCAGCAAAAGGAAGCATTTAAAAAGACCTTGGAGGACCTGACAAGAATGAACTGCACAAACATTAAGAATGCATCAGAATTAGAGGTGAGAAAACATAAAGGGATTGATTGGCATAGCACAATAGTCACCTGCTCCTGGTCATGCTTACTTCAATATGAGTTTGCTGTAGGAGTCCACTAATAATGTCAAGCACTACAGCTGTATGTGGACAATGAGCAGGTTTCGCATTGATTTGAACATCAAATGCAGCCATTTGCTTCACGTACTTACTAAAAAGATTCTGATTAATTATGCATAATCCTGTATTTTGTCACAGAGAATGAGACAATTTATTGAAATAAAATCTTAGCCGACAGGACGTGTACAGAGATCAGGTAATATTCCTATATAAAGACGGTTTAAACAGACTCTTAAAGCCATGAAACGTCTGCTTCCAGTGCACTGAAGAAGTACTTTGCATTGCCTCCTGCAGGTAAATAACTGTTGCCCCACTATGCTACTGTGTCCCTATGGGTCACATGTCCTCTGCCACCTCACTCAGGCATTTCAAGAGTCATCCGTGCCAACCTGTTATGCATTTTGTGTTGATATTATTCAGAATGCCTTGGAAGAAAGCATTCTTGTAAGTGATATTTATACTCAACGTCTATATTTTGTTCCAAAACCTTTGTTAAGTTTAATGTGACATACTTTTCTTGCTCATAAAGGGACAATTTGAAAGCCAAAAATTCATTAACGCATTTGATGAGATGCACTTCATTGTTAAGACGTCAAAACTGCAGCTGTGCCTTAGCATGGATAAAGATCACCAGCTTGTTCTAAATATCATAGAGAAGAAATTGGAGAATTCAAAAAAGCAGCAAACATCCTTGAGGGATTACATAATCTTTCTGGAGAAGAAGATTGCTCTGCCAGATGTAGAACTATTAAGGGTGAGCATCCATATTAAACATCTTGAGAACTTCAGTTTGTCTTTGCTTTACCTAGGCGCTTTGTATAGCATGCTATTAAATGAATCCTTCCTAGTTTTTCAAATCTCTAAATGCACACAGGACAGAATGAAGGGACATTAAAGCAGATGGGTTTCTAGATTTATTCTGTAAGGTAGTTGTTAGGTATTCCTACCTGATGCAGAAGGATAATTCATTGCAAGGACTCAGCCTCTGAGATTCATTTGCCTTCATTCAATGGGATGTACAATACCTCCAGGGATTCCCATCTCAATTTGGTGTTTTGTGAGTAAATTATGTTTAATCTCTTATAAAAATGCATGCCAGTAATAATAGAGGTGATGTAGATTCCCTCCTGTAATGACAGGCTTGAAATCAAGAGTCTCTTTAAGTTGCTGAATTTAACCCCCAGGAACAATGAAAAGCATTTCGGTTATTTGAATTTTTCACATGGCCTTTCCTCAACTGTTGAATGGAAAGCAGATAATTTGGTAGTCTTGAATGATGTGATTGAATTGAGTGGTTTGTGGGTTGCAGTAAAAGGGCAACTGTTCATGAACACAAAAAAATCTACACAATTCCTCCTATTGTGTCAAACATTGTTTTGGCAAATACATATTTTGCCAAATATTCATATGGTATTGCATTTGAATTACACAGTCAAACACACTACTAATTGTGATTTAGGACATCATTTCTATGAGTGGGTGTAACTAGTGCAAATACATGAAATTACAGCAGCATTATTCAAGATTATGCGGAATTACTCGATGATTGTAACACAGCATTTAGCACTATTTTCTTAGAGCAAAATGTACCCTCACGTCCAAAATGGACCAGCGGTTGCATTTTGAGCAGGGAAATAGCAATAAATACAACATTTGCAGCCAGGCACTCTTTAGTTTTGTTGTTCCTGCGGTGTGTTTTTAGCACTAAATTACTCTTAATTACCGCAAGCAGGTGTAATAACATAATTGTAGTTCATTTTGCATCAAAAGAGCAATATAAAATAACCAAAAACACTCCGAACACTCTGGTATAACTAAAATTGTGCCCACGTCTAATTATTACCTTTTTTTTGTTTGTGGTCTTACCGATAGAACCCTCTATTGAGACTTGGAAAACAAAGGTGAAAATACTGGAAAACGAACAAGCACATAGAAGGAACCTGTTGAAGCAACCTCTCATATTTTACTTTCATATATTGACCCTTTTAAACGTCTGCTGTTTATATATTTCAGACCTAGGAGGCATCAGTTGGGACAAACTTCTAAATAAGTTCAGGTGTTCACTTCTGGACTCTTCACACTGTTCTCAAATGCTTTCCCCCCTCGTCAGAGTTGTCAAAGGCGTTCTCTTTAATGAGAATGCCACATGGAGCTGGTACTACAAAGAAAGGGGCCTAGACACCTGCTAGGTGTTGTTCTGGTTAGCTTACATATTTGGCCAATAGGGAAACTCAAGAATTTCAAATATCTAATACATTGTCTCATTTCCAATACAGCAACACATAATATGTACTGTCCTAATCTCTCAAGATTGCTATTATTTTGTTCTCGCTCGGTCTTCCCCTGATACTAGGTCTTGCTTGGCAGTTTGAATTAATTATTTAATTGACCCAATTAAGCATTATCATGTAAGTTCAAATTCACTTGGAATGCAAAACTTACATTCTTGTTATCCACATGTAGCTGGTATGCATTGAATTCTAATGATAGGCCCTCTTTAAGGTTCTTTCTGGCTTCTAATTATGGTTTCAGATGGTACAGTGAATTTTCTGCATGTTGCTGAAATGAGGAAAGATAAATTGGAATTGTCTGAATCACAGTGTATCTCCATTGTCTCCCATCTGAGCATCATTAGCTAGTTGCTTGTGCATGAGCATGACACGTACCAATACCAGGTCCCATTTCCATGGCATCCAATGGTTCTTTCACTTCTTTTGAAACCCTGTTTATACCATACCATAATCATTTTTCTTTTTTTCAGGGTGACTATGATTTGGTAGAACGTGGCTTGAAAACTTCATTAGTATTGAACCCTTTGTCTTAGTGCTTGGACAATGCCATATTCAAGAAAGTTGTCTCAGTTCCATTTAGATCCATGAAAGAGAGTCATTTTAATTGCATGTGGGTCTAACATTCAGAAACAATGGATTTGATTTGTGTTCTTTTGACGTTAGAATGGTGCATGGTTATGCAGTTTCTAACACTAAGCCAAGCCCTTCTAGGCTTAAACAGTTGATTTCTGATATTGCTACCACCAAATTACGATGGTCCAACAGAGGCCATTTTCTGTCTGCCCCGGTCTGTCAGGCTCCGCCAACAGAGCAAGATCGGCATGCGTAAACACGTTCCTTGCGTCAACCAGATTACGATGTTGCAAATATCCCTTCCCACCGCAGCGTAAAAACCACCACGTCACGAATAGTGGAAACACAACAACGGAGAGGAAAAGCCAATACAGTACCCATCAGTACCACTGGACCCGCCATGGATCCTGCGCAACAGGCCTTCCCACTGCTCTACCTGATGCACCTCCGTCAGACAAGACGCCACCGTGTTCAACAGCAGAGGTGCGTACCAATCATTTCCACGCATGCAACTCCTGAACAACTAGAACTCCCAGCAAGCGTTGCGGCACCAGGATGAATGTAGGAGTACTATGACCTGGGAGGTATTCCAAATGTTGTAGGAACCATTGATGGCACCCACATTGCCCTCGTTCCACCAAAGGCAAGTAAACACATCTATAGGAACTTCAAACACTACCACTCCATCAACCTGCAAGTGGCATGCCAGGCGGATCAGATCATCCCATGTGTGTGTGCCAAGTATCCAGGGTCCCACATCTTGTGGAACAGCACCATACCCCAATTGATGGTCAATCTGCAGCCCGAGCGGGCCTGACTTGTTGGTAAGTGGGTGTGACAATGACTGTGATGTATGTGTGACATGCTGCTCTCCTCACATATTCAGATCACACTGTTTGCCTGTTTGTCTCACAACTAGATGACTGTGGGTATCACAATCGTCTGTGGTTGCTGTCCCCACTGTGGAATGCAACAACACCGGGGGTAGTCCAATGCAATGATGCACATGTGAGGACATGTCATGTGGTGGAGCGCACTTTTGGACTGCTGAAGTCAAGATTTAGATACCTGGTACTCACCACAGATGGCATGCTAGACGGTAGTCAACTGCTGCATGCTACACAACCTGAATCTGGACGATGATGAACAGCAGCAGCCCCCTGCTCCCAACCCGCACATGCCAAGTGACTATGACTGGTAGGCCTTGCCCAGCATCAACAGCTCATTGTCAACTACTTCCATTGAGTGTAAGGTAAAAATGAGCGACTATGACTGTGTCTGCGTGCCTTGCTGTCATCTCACAGATTGATATGTGTTGCTGGCGGTGCACAGACATAATATCGAGTCCAAAATATCATTTGGACAAAATATCGAGTATTTAATATAGACTGGACAAAATATCGACAGGACAGAATATAGACAACAAAAATATCGTTTTTAAGGTAAGTGAAGTAAAATCGACTGTAAAAAATATAGATGGATAAAATATCGAAATATATAATATAGATAGTTAAAAATATCGATTTTTTAATAATATATAATATTTTATAGTGTATTTTTATGTTATAATATGTGTGAAAAGTGTGTATTTATGTTATAAATAATGTTATTAAATGAAATTTTTTTAATGAATATTGCGTAATGTAATTCTGTAGCGGGTTGTGGGTTTATAGGGGAATAGGGTGGGAAGTAATTTAATTATAATTAATTAAATATGTAAATGTATTTATTGATAGTAATTAGTAATTAATTGTAACTTAATTTATATTTGTTCATTAATTTAATTAGAATTTTTCAATCATTTATATTAATTGATTAATTTGTAATTATGTAAATTTTACTAATTTAATTTCTGTAGCGGGTTGTGGGTTTATAGGGGAATAGGGTGGGAAGTAAATTAATTATAATTACATGAATATGTAAATGTATTTATTGATAGTAATTAGCAATTCATTGTTAATTAATTGATATTAGTTTATTAATTTAATTATAATTATTAATTTATTTATATTAATTGATTATTTGGTAATTATGTAAATGTTACTAATTTAATTTCTGTAGTGGGTTGTGGGTTTATAGGTGCATAGGGTGCAAAGTAATTTTTTAATAATTAATTAAATAATAAAAATAATTGAACGTTACTTATTTGGAAATAATAGTGAAATAATTTTGAAGTATCAAATAATAATTGTTAATGTATAATTAATGTGTATTAATAGGTGATTAATTACAATAATTATTGTTAAATAGTAAATTTAAAATATTATTTATTCTATTAGATAACATTTTTATTTATTTTTTATTAATTATTAATAGATATTCATTGTTAGAATTTTGAATAATATATGAAATATTTACTTTCCCTAAAGTTGTATTCTCTGGAGTGGGAATAGTCATTTTTACCCCTACCCTATCCAACGCTTTCCCTACTGTTGCACACACTGGAGTGAGAATAGTAATTTTAACCCCTACGCTATCCAACACTTTCCCTACTGTTGCACCCACTGGAGTGGGAATAGTAATTTTAACCCCTACGCTATCCAACGCTTTCCCTACTGTTGCACCCACTGGAGTGGGAATAGTAATTTTAACCCCTACGCTATCTAACGCTTTCCCTACTGTTGCACTCTTTGGAGTGGGAATAGCAATTTTAACCCCAATGCTATCCAACGCTTTCCCTACTTTTGCACCCACTGGAGTGGGAATAGTAATTTTAACCCCTACGCTATCCAACGCTTTCCCTACTGTTGCACCCACTGGAGTGGGAATAGTAATTTTAACCCCTACGCTATCCAACGCTTTCCCTACTGTTGCACCCACTGGAGTGGGAATAGTAATTTTAACCCCTACGCTATCCAACGCTTTCCCTACTGTTGCACTCTTTGGAGTGGGAATAGTAATTTTAACCCCTACGCTATCCAACGCTTTCCCTACTGTTGCACTCCTTGGAGTGGGAATAGTAATTTTTACCCCTACGCTATCCAACGCTTTCCCTACTGTTGCACCCACTGGAGTGGGAATAGTAATTTTAACCCCTACACTATCCAACGCTTACCCTATGCTTGCATTCTTTGCAGTGGGAATAGTAATTTTTACACTTTTGTTATTGTACGTTAATAATATTGGCTATTGTTTAATTATATTTTGTTACTCTATATATATATGTTTTAAGAAATATGATTTAAAAAAAAATATTTTCACTTTCATTAATTATTTAATTATAATAAATTAATTTAAGTATTTTTAAATATATTTTAGTAATTAATTATTAATATTAATGTAATTTAACATTGTTTTTATTAAAGTCAATATTTTTTACAACGATATTTTTGTAAACAATATTTAAAACTCGATATTTTTGCACTTACCTGTTAGTACATAGAAACTCGATATTTTAACAGTCTATATTTTGTCAACGATATTATTGCAACTCGATATTTTGGCGATCGATATTATTTCAGTGATCCGTTGCTGGCATTTTGTACACATATTGGACTATGCGCAGGATCAGAGACCTTGGCCAGGCAGACACTGAGCACCCAGGAGAACCCAGTAGCACAGGGACCAATTGCTATAGTGCTCCACTAGCTCTCCTATTCACACAGAGGTATTCAGGCCCCTGTACACAAGTAGATAAGTTGAAGACAAGAAGCGCTTCCAAATGTGCATTTTTTACAACAGTGTCAAAACATGCTACATACGTACCACAACAAGCTGAGAATGCATGAGTACAAAAACAGTTACCATAGTGACACATCCATATCACATGAAGCTAGATGTCACATCAATAATCCCTCTGTACGGATACCCACGAGCATATCCCCCACCCCTTGCAGGGAGGAGTTCAATGGGATGTCCCTACTCTAAGCCTCGTCAGCAGACCCCATTCCTCAGCCTATAGATGGTGAAATGTACATTCCATGTGCTGTGTCGCTCTCATCACTGGACTGATCACTCTCCAAACGTGGGACAACTAGCCCACCTTCCCATGACATATAAAAGGCACCTGTGTCCCCTAGCAACTGTGACGCTTTGTTGAGTCGGGGTGCTAGGGCCAGAACAGAATGACAAGGGACAATGTTCTCCGACCAAGGACAGATATTACAGCCAGTACCGCAGAGTACAAGCTCTGAGTACACTTCTCATGTAACAGACATATACTAAGGTACATGCAAAAGAACACGCCATGTAATATTCCTGTGCTACAGCTGCATAATGTACGCCTGGCTCATGCCAGCCAACAATGTCCACGAAAGCAAAACAGACCACAGAGGTCAGCAGAGTCAAAGCTAATGCAGACATGGCAAAAGTCAGAGAGCTGAATGACAGTTCCAATCAGAAGGCATTGAAAAGGCAAAAGGATATTGAATTAGTCACCAACCGTTCATGTTGCTGTTAAGTAGTTACAAACCCAAGAAGGCACACACAGCTTCGAAGGCAATCAGTTCTAAAAGATGGTCCAAATCATCTTCAGCAAAAAGGACTGCCATCCAACCCAGCAGTATGAAGGAACAGATGTGCTCCTGACACCACAAGGATGAAAGAAGCATCCCATGGCAACCTGGGAGAGGTTTGTTGTAGGCATTGCACAGGAGGCATTGCGCAAACGCACAGGTGCAGCCATCAGCCTGTCCGACACATTGAAAGGCATCCCATTAATGTGTTTCCCCAAAGCATCTGTGACAGGTGAAGACAGGCTGCACACAGGTGAAATAGGCATAGCGGAAGGTTAGCCTAAATTTGGTGCAAAGCGCAGCTAATGGGACACATCCTTAGAGAAGCTGCATGCCGTGAAGGTACAGTTGCAACTGACCGTGGTCGGCCTGGACCACAGGACGGTCAGACAGTGCTTGAGAGCAATCTTAGAACCAGCGCTCAGCTGTACAGCCAAAATAATGATCTGAAACCGTTAAATGCAGAATGTAAAATAGAGGAATGACACTCGGTAGGGCACCAGAAATAGCATAAAACGAAGGCACAAGGACAGAGCCCACAAGTTCGAAAAAAATGTCCTACGGCTTCAGTGTCAGATGCCATTGATAATTTGTGTGTCGGTTACCCCGAGAAAAAGTGGGAGTGCCATGTTCAGCAGTGACTGTATCACGCGGGATGGTCAAGACACCTGGAATTCGAAGGTCTCCGGGCTGATGTGGGAGCGACTACTTGTCCAGACAGAAGCCATTGTGCCTGCACACTGATTGAAGTATGCTTTTGCTGTGGGAATGTGAGGCCACAAATGAGTAACCATAATCACATATGGGGAAGTGAGTAGAACATCTACGTGCTGCCTCTCCTTCGACCAAAGTAGTTGTGCTCATTCAGTGGAAGGTAACTTCGGTTGGTACATAGATTTAGCGTGGGTATGTTGTCATGGACTGGTTCCTGTGGTTCAACAAGCATAAATCGCACATTTCACATTTAAAATTCCTGTGCAACAGTACTTGAGTGTGTGAATGCGACAATGTCACTATCGTTCACATGACAGGATGTGTTGTGATGCTGGCTCTTGTGTCCCCACTGCTCAGGATTTCATTGGTCTGTGCTACGTAATATGTGACAACTGCCATCATGTCCATGTTGATGTTGTTAGAGGGATGGGAGCACACAGCTTCACCTCCCAGCACAGTTCATCCCTTAGCATTAGGGTAAATGCAGTTCAGTGGATTGTGGCCGCTTCCTCAGCAGACACCGGTTACAATGTATCTAACCCATACTGATATGGGAGCATCAAGCGACACACATGTGTCTAGGGATTGACAGCACTGACCTACATCCAGCCGTGGTGACTCACTTCCACGGAAAGACAAGTAAGCATTACAACTGCAGTGCATTTACCAGGATGCTGATGGGTAAACTGTGCTGGGAGATGAAGTCGTGTACTCCTGTCCCCCTTCTATCCATGTTGATGGTGTTGGCCTCTGTTAACTGACATGCATCTTGTACAGTGTTGCCTACGGCAGTGCTTTTCCTGTACTACCATCATATGTCAAATCACTGTGCTCTCCTTGTGGCATTCCAGGTTCCTCTATCTGTCAATGGATTGTTGCATTCATGTCTCATGATACATTGCAATTTGAGTTAACATGCTACTTGTCATGATAAATATTCCTCTTGTTACAAAGGCATACAGGTGTTATTAGTGTTTATTTGTAAATGAGTGACAGGTGATGGTTGAAGTTGAAAGTGATGGGACATGGATGGTTTAGGTAGAACACACGATGGTGGGATTGCACTGTCCAATAGTACACTCCCATCCTTCTGGCAATGTGGGATCTGATTTACAACAAAGTCAATGCTTGGTGTGACACTGGTGACATCAAAGTTGGCTCTGAGAACTGGTACAGCACGGTGCTTTGCCACGTGATCCTCCCTGGGACTTTTTTGGATGCCCCCCGCACCATTTGACCCAGGGGGAACCTCCTGCATGATGGGAGGTGTCTGAGTATTCACTGTGATGTGAATCACCCCTCCCTGTGGCCGCTGCTGAGGTGTTGTGACTATCATACAACAGGCCACGGGAGGTGGTCAGCTGTTTGAGCTGCATACATTTCCCTTAGGACACCCACAAGCTGGCCCATGTACTCTGCAATTTGTCCCAAACGAGTGTCCATGGACCTCTGCAGCAGGCAGAGTTCACGCAATTAGTCAGGGACCAGGCCAATCTATCCCTGGTTCTGCTGGTATGCACCAAGGACAGTTTGCACAGTGGCCTTGGCTTCTGTCTCATTGTCCTCCTGTGACTGTCCCCCAGTTTCCTCCCACATGCCCTGCTGCCACGGACCTGTGGAGGTGCCTGGCGCTGCTGCCGCACACTGACCCCAGCATTGCGAGGCTGCCTGGTGGTGTTGACTGCAACTGGCACAGTGACAGTGTTGGAAGCAGCAGTGGTGATGGTGGAGGTGGCTGCCACACTGGTCGGGGCTGCAGGGCTCAGCGTAGTTGCCGCAGCTGTTGTGGGAGTCGTGGTGGTGGTGGGGAAAGTGAGGGCCAGAGGATTTGCTTTGCAGTGACTTCATCAATGAGACTGTGATTCATGTGAACTCTCAATGGTATTTACTGTGTGCACACTGGCTGCAACATATGCAGCTTGTCAGAGTTGGCCAAAACACAATAAAGCTCCCCTCACACATATAAGTCTAACATTGGCAATAAGTCCATTAATTAAAGGCTTCCACAGATCAAGATTATTTTTATAAAATCATTTTTAGTTCTTTTTTTATCAAAGTACATATATCTCCATATTTTTCTATGCATTTTTCTTCATTTTCATGTATAATGCATAAGACATCACAAACATTTAGTAAAACAAGACGTAAGCCCGGAACAATTATATTGTAAGGTATCTATAAATAAATATACATGTAACCACCCCAACCACCACATAAGGAAAAAACAACAATAACTAATAATGAGCCAAACAAAACAAGTTATAACAAAATACAATACATGACAAAAACGAACAAAGAAAAGAAGCGCCAACGCGCGTTTCATAGATCCCATGTATATCAACAAGCTCCTTCTTCAGGGCACAATTGGTTTATATATTTTTAGAAATAACCATATCCTGGCTGTAAACTCATATTCAAATAGGTACCTGGCTTCTTTGACAGTAAAACCTTGTTTTGAAATGAGTTCTGATTCAAGTAGGGATTAGATCAGCGCAGACGGTCCATACAGGCTCCAATCAGAGATCATAGGCTATAAGATTCAATGTACAGAACATCCAATGTCTTCTAAACCAGTATGCCTGTGAGGTAGAGAAGAATAAATAGAAACATTTCTCAAATAAGAGCCACAAATGTGGTACAGATAGGTCCTTGCAGTAAATGACTCATAAATAAATACTGGGTCTAAGAACGCCACCGTGGTATGGAACAATCCTAATGGGTGTAATAATATTTAGACAGAGCAGCAACCGCATCCAGCAGTCAATTAATTAGGCTTGGTGATGTGCGGAAAGTCTGTCATCAGGAGCACAGTCAAGGTCCTTCTGTCATTTGGGAGAGAAGACAGAGTGCATTGTGGGGTTTTGTGGCCTTGCTGTCAGGTCCCGACAACCCACTCCTGAATAATATGGATACCTACCTGTTCAGTGTAGCAGAAGATGGACATGCTAGCCTTATGGGACATTCATGTTGGCAGCGTGCATTGTACATGAATTTGATTTTATCGGGCAATTGTGGCTCACTTGTTATGCACAACGGCACATTACAGTGGGATGTGGTCATTTTGTTGGTACTTACCAGCCTCCGCTCCCCCCTTGATTCCTGTGTGACTCTCAGGATGCAGTAGGGCAAGCACCTTCTCCTTCCAATCAGTGAAGGTTGCTGGTGGTATGTGAGGGCCTCCACCAGTTCTATGATCCGCCTCATGGTTTCTGTGGGCATGATGCTTGACCCGGGCCTTGTGGTCGACCCACCGCCTTTGGATGTCACGCAGTGTGCATAGGGTGATCCCTACAGCATTGACTTTGTTGTAGATCATTGTCCACAACTGGGTTTTGCCCAGAAGTGGGTGTGTTGGACCAGGCTTACATGCAAATGTGGTTCAACCCTTATGTTCTTGTGTACCATCACTTTCAAATCAGTGTAGGTGAATTTGGGCATTTCCCTTTTGGCCATGGTGCAAAGGTGAGAAAGGTTCAAGGTGCAGGAGGTGGTGGAGTTCTGTGAAGTGTGTCAGGTGTATGAGTAGGGGTGATGTTGTGTGGAGATGGGTGTATGTGATGTTGTGCTGATGCATATATGGTGTCCTGTCTCTCTGTGTCTGCTTCTGTTGTGCAAAGGATGCTGGTCCAGGAAGGGGTTTGTTTTATGCAGTGGTATGTGGGTGTGTCCACATGTGTGATGTCCTCCAGGTGTTTCTTCCCTGCTGGCCATGGCTTACATTATCAATGGACATTTGGGGTGTATCATTGTGGCATTTTTGATGTGATTGTGGGCAGCGTCAAGTGCAGGCGCACTTTGTGCATCGCTGTTCAGTCTGTTACTACCGCCATTCATTTGGCTCTTTGCGTGAGCAGGGAAATCGGTACATAATGCTCCGTCCTCCAGCCTCACGGTTTCATCATGATTGGCCATGCGGTCATTCCGCGGCAGGAGCAGCATTTTTAGATCTTGAACTGCTTTCCCCGTCCGGCGCGGTTGTCTTTGCATCTTTTCCGAGCATAGAGGATGGTCATTTGTGTGTTCCATCCTCCATGGTAAGATTTTACGTGCATTGTATCATGAACTGACCAACAGAGATGCCGAGGGCCATGTGGGTGGATTTTTGCCATGGACACGGCATACGGACGCCTTTTCCATCTGGCATCATAATGGCCTCCTTAGATACTCAATGAAAAGATACAGGATTGCTGAATAGTTGAAGAGTTCAAAATGTGATACATTGTTGCAAGAGGTGCATGTAGTTTATAAACAGATGCCATGTATGGCCACTGGTCATTTTCCTTCTGCACCTCACTGGTCCTTCTACTCATGTGTCAACCCATCCAGGTTGCTCTTACTACTCTCAGGACAGTGTGATTTGCATGTTTGACAGCTGTCATGTTTTATCTGGCTGTTCCCTTGTTCTAAATCTTTCTTCATCAATCATTTGTTAACCCGGATATGCCACCTAGGCTGTTCCTCCATCCTACAACTTCCATGTTGTTTCTTTAGCCACTGGTTGAATTTTTTGTGCTATCATTTTTTGTGGTTATTCTCATCCATCCCTCCACCAACATTCACACTCAGCCTTGACTTTCACTGCCCCTCAAGTGAGGACACCACTGTTGGGTGTAGGTTGATTTTTAGCAATACGGTACCTGTCATCTTACTCCCTCTCTTCCCTTGCCACACCACATTCTACACTGCCAGCTTAGCTGCCTTCACTAAATTTGCACCTTCGCCTTATTTGACTCACTGCTGACTTTCCTTAGCTGTGATCCAAGCCAGAGAGGAGGTCCAAACGTTTTCCAGTTTGAGTGGATTCAGTGGAATGACGATAGTTTTGCCTGTACTTCTCCACTATATAGTTTTATTTTCTGACACTCTATTTCCCACCATTGTCTCTTTTAATTCCAGTCCCCAATCAACCCAATCGTGTATTTTCTTTACCTCTTTCCTCTGGTTTCTAATAGTCTCTTCATATTCATCTACTTCTATGTTCTGTCTATTTTCATTCCTCTCTCTCACTTTTTCCTCACTGGCTCTTTTTCTGCCCATGGTACTCAGCATTCTTTGCATGCCCCATGTCTTCTCCCTACTTTTCTTCTTATAATCAAGAACTCTTGCACCTGAGGCTGGGCTCCTAAATCTGGGACTGACTAATGTGGGTACACTCTATCTACCTTTTGCATCAATTACTCTAAGCAAAAGTGTGTTTTGAAGTGCTGCCCTGGCTGACTTCTTTCCACTCCACACCTGAATGCATGACCATCTGGGCACTAAACAAGGAATCAGCCAAGCTTACAGGGGCAAGAGAGTGGGTGAGATATGCGGCGATATGAACAAAAATCCTTAGTGCACTCTGTTAAAGCCAATGACAACATTATAACTGGCCAAGAGTGACACAATGTTAGAACAAGTATCACTCTACTCATTGAGTGAGGCTTTGCTCCAAGGTGTAGGGTTAACAGAAAATGAGTGAGACTGTGTCCCTAGACATGCAACACATACCATTGGGGTAAACCAAGATGTCAGATCCAAACCAGTAAGTCAGAATGTGCTCCAAGATTCACACTCAAGTGAGTGACCTTATGCTCTAAAAACTAAAGTTCACGCCCAGTAAGATAAACAAGTTCCCAATGAGAGAAACAACACCATGGTGAAGAATTAAGTAACTAATTTTGTCCTGCAAGACGTGACTCTTTTGAAACTGCCAAACAAAAAAGTGAACCTGTGCTCTACAATAAAACCCACACCAAAAATGTTGTTGTGTGCTGCAAAAAACAACCTTACAGTCAGTCAGTGAGTAAATCCGGACTCCTAGACATGAGACTCCCACCCAAAGACCAGAGACTCAACAGCCAGGCAATGCAGTTAGCCTGAATATAATTGTTTACCTGTACTTTTTCTGTCACTTATGCCCCCTGCTGTTTTTACCTTTCTGATGCTGTTGCACTCCATGGTCATTTGCTGCCCAGTCCTGCTGTGCTCTATGAGTTCCCTCACTGCACTCGTTGTACTCTTCTGGTTCAGGATACAGTATACTTGGAAACACTATCACTATCACAATAAGGTTTACATGACACTTGACTTTACATCACTTGCCTGTTGTAGTTACAAGTCAGGATCTTCATGCAAGAGTCTGGAGTCACTCAGGTAGGAAGCAAGTTCTTTATTTCATGTTAGACCCTTGGATTTCAGTAATAGTAGGAAGGTCATATGCAGGCACAATCTTCCCTCCGTCTCTATCTCCTATCTTCCACTCCACACCACACTTTAGCATTCAATTACATCATTCACCCTCAGCATTGCAGACACCAGCTCAGAAATACAGCAAATGGAAATGCACTTCCCTTCCATACAAACAACATTACAAAGAACAGCCTTTCACTTACATATAATGTACAGGAACAGTCATTCACATTCACTAAATCTTTTATCCTGTTTAGCTTGCACTTTCAGCCAACAAAAACTTGTTAAACTCTCCAAGACTCATGCAGGCACAAAAAGACAACCAACAGCAGTCACAGAAACTTCGTGACAGTAAAAATATAAAGCTCCCCACACTTCAGATCCAGCAAAGAACCAAGATAATAACTACATTGCGACTACTATTCCTCAGTGGTACAAGAAGTGCAAGTCTTGTGACATCATTAGACCATCTGCCCTACCACCACATGTCTATACTCTCACAATAACACAATATAACATGTATTCATGTATGGCATGTCGTCACAGATGTTCAGTCATGGAACATGCATAGCACGGAACATACCAGCTTCCTTCAACAGAGGTTTTATACATCATCCTTAAGTCTTCACATGTAAGGCACTGACAAATCATTAACAGAAACTTTAACTATACATAGGCTGTGGGGTTTTAGGTTTAAATCTATAATAACTGATAAAACCCCACTGAAAGAAAAATAGCCCTCACCAGTGAAAACATTTAAACACTGGAAAAAACACTTGCACAACCACAAACTAAATGCCATTCGAAGGAAGAAAAAGAGAAGAGAGTGAAAGAGGTGTTTTTTTCTTCCTGAAGGGGCCATAACTTTGTTATACAAGTTAGCAGTAAGAAAGACTGGGCTAACATTATTCTGCTTGAGTTTTGTTGTTTAGGGATGTCACTAAAATATTGTTTCTTCTTCCTTTTGCTTTTTTTCAGTTTTGTGGTCTTTGGTCTAAAGATGCAGGGTTTAGAAGCATGTTTTAGGTTTTGTTTAATTATTTTATAAACTGTAGAGAATCACGAAATATAAAAATCATATTTGATATTTTGGCTGCATTTGATTCTTTCACTGATAGGTAAAATGGCTGGTTTCATAAGAATCTTTCTTAATATGTGTCATCACATTTACCCCCAGAGAACGGGTAAATACCCTCAATACATCGCCCACAGTTTCTAGTGGGTCAGTATTGCTAGTAGGTAAATTGCCAACACCTCAGGCTTTAAACATTCAATGCAAGGTATAGTGAGAAGTATATGTATAAAGAGCGCTATCACCAAGCATCTGGGATAGTGGTGAAAAAATGACACCAGACTTTTGGACAACATGGAACGCAGTGTCACTTGGAATACTCTGCAAAAAATGTTCTTTCCAAGTTCAATAAAGATTGAAGTAATATTGTTTTTATTTGCAGTGATTCAGCTGTGTATATGAAAAAGTTGTGTGATGACCTGTCAAAATTGATACCTGAGCTGAAGTGATCTCCTATAGGAGATCCTTGCCACTTGTTAGATGGTATACTGAAAGCATCTTTACAATCTTCAGAGTTAATGAGGGATGCTATTGACTATATAGTCCATTCTCGTGCACTTTTATCTTATTCACAGGAACTAAAACACAAATATTTATCATTTGTACTTTGTGTGGCATCAAAGAAAGAGTCATCCCAACTGTGTCCCTTAGCTGATGGTTCTCAGTCCAAAGGGCTATGAATTCTATATTATCCATGTCACAACCATTACAAAATGTTTGCTGAGTGATGATGCCAAAAGCAAGAAATGTGAGGAACCTTGGTCGCATATTGATAGTGATGTAAAAAAAAAAGTACATTCCACTGCATTATTGGATTTATACAGAAAACATAACTGCTGTAGTGGACATAATAAAAAAACTAGAGTCAGGAAAAACTCTTGTCTGCCAAGTGCTCAGCATGATTGGTGTACATGTGAAACATCTCCTTAAGAGTAGGCTGGGCGACACCGTTAGTGACTTTGGCACTGCAACATGTTCCATGTTAGAGTGCTTGCTACTTGGTAAGCAAAGCAATGTTGAAGAGCAATTCAGGAACATTTATTTTACAATGTATGAGAAATGGCTTGCAATAATGCATAGAAATGCCCCTTCACCACCGATGGCATTTAAAGTCCATGAAACCTCATTGTGTGCACAAGTTCTAGATCCCTTCACCAAAGGGCAATTTCCTTTGTAGTTTCCAAAGGGTTCCTAAATTTTGGCCGCTTCAATACCTCTGACGGCATAAGTTCCCAGCTCAAAGCAAATGTTGCAGAGCCTGCCCTGAGAATCACAGTCTTCAAGAGCACCAGTATTGGCATGGAAAGCTATGTCAGTGGCCAGAGTTAACAAATTGTGTACTGGTTGTTTTGGCGTTGCCCGTCTCAAGTGCCAATGTTGAGAGGGCCTTTTCACAGAAGTTTACATGGGAAGGAAAGAGCAAGCACACATAACCAAAGACTCACTGAAGAAGTATTGTATGGTGTACTACAATAAGTTTAATTTGCAAAAATCTTTTTAGACCTCATGTACACTTTACCTACACTGTCTATATGCCATGTTCTATGAGTGCAGAAAGCAAGCAATAATAAAAGCAAAATGTTCCATAAACACCGGAAAAACAATTTTTCTGTTGGATTTAGTGGTGTAAAAATGTGAAACCACTGATAACAACTATTTTTTTAAGGTATTGAAATCACTTGAAAACACTGAAAAAGCTCCACCAGAATTTACCAAAAATAGAAACTGAAAACAGGAAAGCCTAACTATACATCACCTTAACTTGAAAATTATTTGATCAAAGTTCAACACAAAACATGTCTTCACACCAACACTCATACACAATGTCCTCCTACATCCACCTCACATCACTAAATTGTGCGGATAACAGAGCAGCATTAACTCTCAATCTTCTTCTGTCTTCCACATGAAACACAAACAGCCCCAGAATGACAACATACTCCACCACACCGACACACAAAAGTGAGCTTAGTGCTCCAACATGCCCCACACAGAGTCAGACTAGCTGGTCAAACCAGCATGACTAATTGTAGGCCAAACAAAGCACTTAATCTGCAACCCAATACTACACCTTATAGAATCTGCACATAGGGGCAGATGTATCATCACCATCATTTGCGATTTTCAACAAGCGATTTTTTAGAAATCGCTATTTGAGAAATGCAATTTGGGATATATGTAGAAAATCGCTATTTTTTAGCGATTTCTTAAAATTCCTTAATTGCGAATAGCAAATTGCTAATCTCAATTAAGGAATAATTTCCCATTAATTTCTATGGGCCAGGAGGCTCATAGGAAGAAATGGGAAGTTATTCTCAATTTGCGATTCGCAATTCGCTAATCGCAAATTGAGAATAATTTCAAGGGTGCAAGGGTGTCTTAAGAACACCCTGCTGCACCCCTGAAATTTACATGTGTGCACATATGGCACACATACATTCCCTAAGGGCATGTATGAGCGCCACATGGCACCTTTACAAATGCCAAAAAGTGCATTTGTAAAAGAATTCGCAAATTACCACCAACTACAAGTTGGTGGTAATTTGCAATTTCTTAGTGTGAAATCGCAAAACATTATTGTTTTTTACATAGCATTTAAGGAATCGCTTTTTGCAATTGCTTAAATGCTTGCGCAAAATTAAGGAAAAGCAAATTTAGCGATTCCTTCATTTTGCGATGCGCTTTTCTTCATACATCGCATTTGCCGATTTTTTTGTCGCAAACGCTCCTTTTTCTGTGAATTGCAGCATTTGCGACAAAAAAAGGATGATACATTTGCCCCAGAACAATTTGTCACGTCTTCTGAACACAATGATGACAATGTCCTCCTACATCCACCTCACATCACTAAATTGTGCGGATAACAGAGCAGCATTAACTCTCAATCTTCTTCTGTCTTCCACATGAAACACAAACAGGCCCAGAATGACAACATACTCCCCCACACCGACACACAAAAGTGAGCTTAGTGCTCCAACATGCCCCACACAGAGTCAGACTAGCTGGTCAAACCAGCATGTCTAGTTGTAGGCCAAACAAAGCACTTAATCTGCAACCCAATACTACACCTTATAGAATCTGCACATAGGGGCAGATGTATCATCACCATCATTTACGATTTTCAACAAGCGATTTTTTAGAAATCGCTATTTGAGAAATGCAATTTGGGATGTATGTAGAAAATCGCTATTTTTTAGCAATTTCTTAAAATTCCTTAATTGCGAATAGCAAATTGCTAATCTCAATTAAGGAATAATTTCCCATTAATTTCTATGGGCCAGGAGGCCCATAGGAAGAAATGGGAAGTTATTCTCAATTTGCGAATCGCAATTCGCTAATCGCAAATTGAGAATAATTTCAAGGGTGCAAGGGTGTCTTAAGAACACCCTGCTGCACCCCTGAAATTTACATGTGTGCACATATGGCACACATACATTCCCTAGGGGCATGTATGAGCGCCACATGGCACCTTTACAAATGCCAAAAAGTGCATTTGTAAAAGAATTCGCAAATTACCACCAACTACAAGTTGGTGGTAATTTGCAATTTCTTAGTGTGAAATCGCAAAACATTATTGTTTTTTACATAGCATTTAAGGAATTGCTTTTTGCAATTGCTTAAATGCTTGCGCAAAATTAAGGAAAAGCAAATTTAGCGATTCCTTCATTTTGCGATGCGCTTTTCTTCATACATCGCATTTGCCGATTTTTTTGTCGCAAACGCTCCTTTTTCTGTGAATCGCAGCATTTGCGACAAAAAAAGGATGATACATCTGCCCCAGAACAATTTGTCACGTCTTCTGAACACAATGATGACAGCCTTTAGTAGAAACATACTAAGAAATTATTGGCATGACACAATAATCACACACTAAAGCAACTCACCTACATTAAACACTACCATTCAAACACAACACACAAACTGAAAAAAATCACCACTAAACAATCTCAATTGTACTCTGCCTCCTGTAAAACACACCTGTCAAATCTTCCATTCATACCGAATGACGAATCAGGCAAAACGTGAGGTTATCATTCATAACACTCAAGCAAACCTTATGTCTATTACCCAAAACTTTGGGAGTATTATACTTCTCCATATTTCACTCCATGGGGTACTTCTCTTTTAACCTCTTGAAACATGGCACTTCTCATCTTTCACATAGCACCCAAGCGGTACTCCCCCATGCAACTTTTCACAACAAGATACTACTCTTCCCCAGTTTAGAACACCTCAGGGTACATCCCTATGCAACATTTCCAACGTGGCACTACTCTTTACCAACCTAATAAACCACAAGGTACTCCCCCATTTAACTTCTCACAACCAGGTACTACTCTTTCCCAACTTCACATTCCATGGGGTGCTTCCCAAGTACAACTTCTAGCACCAGGTTAATGCTCTTGCCCCAGTTCGCACCAGCACACGCACATACACACATGTACTGCACTAATATCTCTCTCAACGGTGTTCTACTCCTCCCACATCTGCAACACTTAATCATACACAACCATCATGTACCCATCATCATGTGTTCTTTTCCCCAAACTTCTAACTAGACTCTGTATGGAGTTGAAAGAAACTGCTCAGATGTTATTCCCAAAACAATCTACATGTGAATGATTTAAACTTCCAAACTTGTCTCACAGCAATAAGCATTCAGCACACCTCATCCATAACACAATCTGCAATTCCCAAGCAGCAGAAGTCAAGTTCTACTTGAGGGCGCTGTTGTGCAAACGACCGAGCGAGCGTAGCGAGCAAACAGCGAACGAGACGGAGGAGGACACCGACGGCAGCACCCAGCGCCCGGCACGGATAAGCGTGTAAGCGCCTGTAAAGTAGGCAAAAAGCCTCGAATTGAGGATTGAGGCCATCCCGCCACGGAGGACGGAGAACGCATTCTGGAGCGAGCTGTATCCCGGGTGCGGCCGGAGCGGTGAGAGCCCGTGAGAGTCCCGGATGCGGCAGTAGCCGCGAGTAGTGTTTCAGGTTCGGAAAAGCTGCGAGGGCTTCCTGGGGGCAGCAGGAGCTGCGAGGAGTGACCAGTACTGCGGGTGCAGCCAAAGCGGCAAAGGTCCCTAGTGCACGGCAGGACCCAAGACCGGTGCCAGGTACGAGGCTCTACCCGCAAAGATCAACCTCTGGACCTGCAATCTGCAACCCTTTTTTTTAGCGCAGCAGAGCAGCAGAGCAGCAGAGCAGGGATTTCGTGAAGTACTGTAAGGAGCTCTACATAAGCTGGAGAAGCGTGGCTCAGTGGTTAGAGACGGCAGACCCGGAAGCTGAGATCAGCCGTGGACCAGGGTTCGATTCCCCGCCTCGGCGGGTCTCGGGCTCAAAAAAAATTCACGGAGTCGATAATTCTCGCTCCGGTGCCTACTCGACTCACGGGGTCACACTCTGTGACTCTGGGCAATAGCTTGCTTAATCTCCACTACGGCCCCTCGCGGCGGGATGCCAGGCTTTCACCTTGTGGATACCCGGCCGGGGTATCTCACAGGGGACTACCAGGACGGGTTCCCTAAGCAAGCGCCTTGAGACCCCTGGGTTAAAGTGTTGCGCTATATAAATCGAAACACATTTACATTTATATTTACATTTATGTCTCGTGAGTTTACTGACTGAGGGGTTGCTCCCATACTCTATAGCAGGGGAGACAGGCACAGCCACCCTGATTTTCGCTGCTTCTCCTTGTTATTCTTACAACTGTCCACCCGCCCATATGCCCATTGAGGCTGGACCTTGATTAGAGAACCTGCTCCCTTTGGTTTGACCCAACACCCCTCCACCTATGTCACAGCTACTGCCGCCATTTGATGGCTGCCCTTCCCGACGGCTGCTGCACAAGCTGATTACCGCCACATCTCCGCCCTGCTGCATCGCATTGTCCCGCTGTCATGCCTAGCAGCTGGACTGCGGTGGAGCTCCGGCGGGCAATCTGCATAACAGACAGGCTCGGAGGAAAGCTAAGGCGAGTGGTTGCTGTGACTGTTGGTGCGGCGGAGAGGGGGGAAAGGTCATCTAGAATTCACAGGGAACAGGGCACAGGAAAAAGGGAAAAAGTGCCAAATTGAGTGCAATTGGTATAACTACTGAGTAATTGCTGAGTGGGGAACGAATCCCTAAGACTTATCATACGCTTCAGCTTCAGACCCCTCTGCAGGAAAAGAAAAAGAAAAACTGCACACAGGCTGAGGTGGTGAATCAGTACGTTTGGTCACGGGTACTAACTAAAAACCAAAGAACTATTGGCTGACCAACTTGGTGGACACGTCTTGAAAACTGGTTACTAATGATAGATAATATTGGAGTGTGATTACGAGGAAAATATTGAGTTAGAAGTCATAAATTGCTCATAAAACGGAAGTATGCGTTCTGGAAAGGTGAGGACATCAGGACAACCAACAAAACGTACAAATCGAAATCACCAATCTACGGTGTCAAAAAAGGTTAAATCAAATGCAATTGGAATTAATCAGACACTAATCTCTCTATTAGCACGGATGTTCGAGAAATCTGGTAAAATACCGGCCAAATTTCAATTTATGAAGGATCCAACTGGATCATTAATGTCAATGGGTTTAGAAACAGAAAAAGATAAATTACAGACCTCCATCAAACCTATAAGTAATAAAACAATTACTACAATTAATAAACATATTGCTCAACTTGATCAAAACAGTGATGAATTCCAAATCACAGACCATGATATAATGGCTGGAGCTCAACTCCAAGCAACAATTCAGCAAGAAAATTCAAATGAAATGTATACTGATGATTCAACATCTGAGACAATGCCTAAGGATATAAACTGCTATATAATTGAGCTAGATTTAAAATCCCCTGGAATTCACCATCTATACCAGGGTGTTAGGATGGAACAAAACCAAATAAGGATGCCTATAGAAGTCAATGTAGAAATCAAGAAAAAGTTGTTTTTAGCTCCTGAGGAAATCAACAATCAATCGAGCCAACATACTGCCAAACCTGAGAATGTCATCCACAAAGACATTGACAAGGAAAGTTTAAAATAACTCAATCCTTATGAGGAAGATGAGCTAGGGAAACAAGAGACTAGCGATCCGGATAAAAATAGCAAGAATAATCTTAAGGTGGAACACATAATCGACCAGGATAATAAACACCTTAATGGCGACATCCCACATAACACCCAACTGGGAAATAAACAAAAAGAATCTGGGCTAATCTGGGATCTTTTCTATGAAACCTCGACTCTCACTCTTGAGGCACTACAATAACAATCAAATAAAATGGATATACAAATTTATCTTCTAAAAACGATGGCAACCACTGTTGTGGGGATTGATAACAAACTGGCTCAACTCAATGATCTGATAACTAGAGCTCAGAGAGATAATGAAAAAATGACCACGGAATGTATTTACCTACCCATTATGGACAAATTAGCAGTTTTACCAGAAGTTTTGGCTTCTCTAATTGAAGAAACTAAAAGGGACATCCAAAAGAATAATGAGAAAGGCAATACGGAAGCTACTATTACCATAGAAAAGAGTGAAATTGAGATTGTGAAGGTGACTGAAACTCCTGAAGGCCCAGATATAATAGTATTATCAAAGCAACAAACTAAAGTAAAAGTACAGGGTGAAATACTAAAAATACCAGTTCTGCAAGCATCGGAACACATTGGAGATGAAACCAGTAGTAAGGAAAAAAAAAGAGGAACAGATTTATAATGATAAGGATACAGACGGCTTCACTACAATGTCAAAACGTCAAAGAAAGATACTACGCAAAGCAAGGAAAAACAAAAAATCCAAACAATGTGTCACTAGAAGAGCGGACGATGAACAGATAATAAAAACAACTGATTTAACTCAAAATGGTAAAAAAAGGTACTTCCCCATTTTTGGACACACAACATCAGGCGGAATCTGTCCGACAAATGGGGCCACACTAAATCAAACTGAAAATTCAATGAGGGAGGACAATTCAGTAGTAGAAGGGGGTGTGGGTACTGGGATCCTAGATAACCCACCCCTTGTGGCAACGGCGCAAGGAAGTAGAGCAACTGAAGTCCGTGTGACCACTTGGCCCCTAGATAACCTACCCCTTACAGTAACTCAGCACGTAAAGCGAGAGAAAAAAGAAGAAAAAGTTCCAACTAATTCTCAGCCCGATTCATGAAACGAAATTGCGCTCGCAAAAGGCCAGATTCTGAGAATCTGGCCATTTGCGAGTGCGATTTTTGCATTCGGGATTCATCATCCCAAATGCAAAAATCGCTATTTGCGAAATCGCATATTTGCGAGGAATTGGATTTAAGGAATCTCTATTAGAGATTCCTTAAATGCAATTCATCACCCAATTTGAAATTGCGAATTCGCAATATTTGGTCGCAATTTACCACAAAATCTGACTTTGTGGTAAATTGCGAAAAAAGAGTAAAAAGCACTTTAGTGCATTTTTTTCTTTTGCATGTTACACACACACATGTCCTTTGGACATGTGTGTGCGCAACACCTGTTTGAATTTGCATTTAAGGGGTTCTACAGGATTGATGGGAGTCCAATTAAATCAACCCAATTGATAATTCCTCATCAAATTCATAGTGCAAATGTAATAACAGAAAAATATTCTGAAACAACGATGAGGGAGGAGGTGATAAGGTCTTCAAAACTGCCTGAATGGGAGCATCTGCTTATTGAAAACAGGGAAGGGGTAAAAAGAATTAGCTACAAACCTAAGCAATCTAAAGCAAATGAGGCCGTTAACCATCAAGTACTCAAAAATACTGAACAGCTAATATTCACACCGGAATTCGAATCTAGACGTAGGCATGATATATTAAACCATGGGAATTTACTTAGATTATTTAAATCAATGACACCATTAACTAATATTGTAAGTGAAGATATTGTCTCAGTTGAGTTTATGCTAGGAAAAGAAAGCACACAAGCTCCAACACTAATAACATTAATATCTTCAACAATAGCCGAACAGATTTTGAAGGAGCATACGACATTTAAGGCCTGGGGCATATCAGTAACTAAACAAATCCCAGAGGTTTACCCGACTCCGTTTACCAGGGAAGAAATAAAACCACATCACGAAAAATCAAACACACAGATAGCTTCAGTATTAAAAAATGCACTTGGTATATCCCCGATGAAATTAGGAGGGACAACTCCGCAAACAAATATAAAAAGGAACTTAGAAATAAATGAAAAATGGATAAACATGGCATTACATAATAATAGCAAACAATGAGCCGATAGAACTGAGCAAGTGCCCGTTAAAAACAATGACACGGGACAAATAAGAATGTGTTCGTGGAACATTAATGGTTTGGGAAGTAAGATTCATAATGCACAAATAAATTCTGTAGTGTATCCATGCCAGATTATTCTATTGAAAGAAACATGGGAAACCAAGCCATTTATGCTACATGGATACACAGGTTACTATCAATATGCGAATAAAACGCACAATTTCGACGCCCAAGTGGCGGCCAGGCAATTTTCATTTCTAATTCCATACAGGCATACCATGAACAAGTTGACTCAGGTAATAAGAACATCATAATAGTTAAACTGACCTAAAAAACATCAAACCAAGAATCCAAGCCTTTATATTTAATTAACATATATATTCAGCCAACACAGATGAGTAGGGAAGCAACCTGCGTAACCATGAACAATCTTTTAATAAACTAAATGGTGGATGATCCGATAGCAAACTACCTGATTACGGGGGATTTTAATCTAAACTTAATGTCATCGCATATAAGAGATGATATAACACAATCACAAGACCACCAATGGTCAATTCCCCAGCAGGACCGGGGAAAAGACATTACTTACACTACGAACAAATCGGGTACCCAATTTGTTAAAGATATGGAAGCGATGGGTCTTCGTATTCTTAATGGCGGATTTAAAAAAGATGTGCCTCCAGCATATAGCTATTTTGGGTACAACGCAAAGTCCAGGATCGATTATACCATGACCTTGCTAAACATGTTTCAGAGCATTATCTCGTATCAGTTACAGAAAACAACAGAGAGTGATCATTGTCAACAGATAATAACACTGAATATTAAAAGCAATACAAATCAAGCATACCAAACCGTCCAGGGGTGCATTGGAACAACAAACTATAAAAAATTGTTTTGGAATGTGGGAAACAGAGAAATAATGAATGAACATGTGGAGAGTCTTTTGGAAAATTGTTTTAATGATATAACATCGGAAACAGAGATAGAACAATGGGTAAATGTTACAAAGAAGTTGGTTAAACCCCAATCGCAATCAGGAAGAAATTGAAATACTAAGCATCGTAAAGAGGAAAATAAGGACAAGGAAAACTTTATAAACCTCCCATATACATTTACGAAGCTAAAAAGAGCCCGGAATAAAATCATCAGGCAAACAAAGAAACCAGGTGCAAAAGAAGAAACTTTGGGCAAATTGAAATCACTAAACCAAAATCTGAAGAAACTAATGTGGAGTGAGAAAAACCAAGCAAAACAAGCAATTTGGCCTAAAGTTTTCCATGCTAGTAAACAAAAGAATCCAAGAGAATTCTGGAAAATCATCAACGGACTTGCAAGACCAAACAAACAGGTGATCTCATCTCCATTAACTGAGCAGGAATGGGTCGCGTTTCTGAGAAATCATCTAAACCATAATAATACCCGGACTAGGAAACCAGAAATGTACCTCAGTTGTACCATTAATACGGATACAGAAATAAGAAGCAATTAAAGTGACACGGAAATACCTATGCAAATAAATAAGGAGGAAACAATAAAATGTATAAAAAAACAGAAGGATGGAGCTCCTGGACCAAATGGCATACCATTTGCACTTTATAAAGAAAATCCGGAACTTTGGGCGTTGTATTTAGAAAAACTATATGGAGAAGTAATTAAAAAAGAAATCATACATGAGTCATGGCGAGGATCTCTAATCACGCCAATTTTCAAAAAGGGAAATTGGGCACTCGCAGAAAATTATAGGTTGATTACATTACAGGACACAGACGCCAAGTTATTTGCCAGGATTTTGCTTACGAACCTTAGTGAATGGGTTCTCGAAAATAAGATACTGCCTTTGAACCAAACGGGCTTCATACAAGGTTTAGGAACAACGACAAACATATTCGTTCTGTCTCTGATTATGAATAAGTCAATCAGAGCTAAACAACCATTCTACTTATGTTTTCTGGATTTCAAATCTGCATTTGACTGTGTCCAAAGAAACCTATTATGGAAAAAACTCCAGGAACAGAAAATACCAGTGGTCCTTCTTAGACTGATTCGTCTTACCTATACAGTAATTTGTGGGTTAGGGTGAGGATGGGGGATGGAGAAACGTTATCAACGGAAATCCCCGCAACTGAAGGACTAAAATAAGGATGTGTTTCAGCTCCTCTCCTTTTCAATTTGTTCCTGGCTGACCTGATTGGGATATTGGATGAATTGAACGTTCACCCACCGAAACTAGGTGGAAAGCACATCTCTAATTTGCTGTACGTAGACAATGTCATCCTTCTGAGCCACACTAAAGTTGGATTGCAACGTCTAATTACTCGGACACAAAAGTACGCAAAGGAAAACGGGATGCTGATCAATGAAACAAAAACCAAGATTATGGTAGTCACCAAGAATAACAAAATAAGATATAAAAGCAAATGGTACATGGACAAAACCCAACTGGAGCAAGTAGATGTATATAAATACTTGGGCGTGCTTTTCGATGACAAGGGGAATTACCATTTACAAAAACAACAGAAGGCTAACGCATTGACTGCAGCATTTAGAATTGTACAAAAGTTACTCAGCAACCTTATATATGGCCCACTTCTGAACATATAGGGGCAAGACTCCTACCAACTATTACATACGGTAGTTAAGCTTCAGTGGGAAAGGATACCGAAGTAATAAATAATGCCCTTACAAGAACATATAGGGCTCTATTCCAACTCCCAGGGAATGCATCATCTGCACAAATTAGGTTAGAGTTTGGACTAACCAACCAACGCTACGCAAGAAAAGGTCACTTTATTAAAATTTGAAACCGAATAAAAAAGGACCATGATAATGAGATATCACAGCTACTTTGGAATGAAATAAATAATAATGTAAACTCAACTGCTTAGACCTACCTTAAGGAAGCGATAGATGAGTTTGCAGTTACTTTTATCTGGGAAATTAAAATAACCAATGCTTCTTTAAAAAAAATAATTAATAGAACTGCAAGCCAATTATCTATTGTAAGCGACAAAGCAATCCTTATAAAGAGAAAATATGCCTGGTTAATTATAAATGCTTACAAAAAAAAGGAAATACAACATTATTTGGAAACACCTTGGACTGAAAAAAAAATAAACAGTTATTTCTCAAAGCGAGATTTGGAATTCTGCCGGGACTAACTATGTCATCTTCCCCTGTGGAAAAACGTGGACAAACAAACATTATGTAGACTGTGCAATAAGGGTGAGGAGAATATTCTCCACCTATTATGTATTTGTCCTGAACTCCTAAATGAGAGAAGAGCATTACTTAAATCACCGCTCAATGTACGTGGAATAAGGACATGCAGACAGGCCCTGATACGGTGCCTTTATTCAGATGACATAAGTTTGAACGCTACTTTTGTAAGGTTCCTACTAAAAGTGGAAAGGAAATTAGGAGAAGTGTGGCTCACTGGTTAGAGCAGGCAGACCCTGAAGCAGAGGTCAGACCCGGGACCAGGGTTCAATTCCCGACGCGGCAGGGTCTTGAGCTCAAATGTCCATGGACTCGATAATTCTCGCTTCGGTGCCTGACCTAATCATGGGTTCACACTCTGCAACTCTGGGCATTAAGCTTGCTTAACCTCCACAACGCCCCCCGCGGCGGGATGCCTGGCTTTCACCTTGGGGATGCCCTGTAGGGGCTATCTCACAGGGAAAAGCCAGGACGGGTTCCCAAGGCAAGCGCGGAGATACCCCTTCGGGGGTCGATTCAGGCGCTATATAAGAAACATAATAATAATATTTTTAAAATGTAATTTATTATGAAACAAACGAATTTTATTGATGTAAGCCTACTTTTAACTGTTTTTAAACTTAATCTGGTTATTTCATTGCTTTTTGCATCTGTAATATTGTAAGATTTTAAATAATCAAACAATAAAGATTTACTTACTTACTTTATTTTTTTTTTACAGAGAAACCTACTAAACCAACACATACCTTACCAATAAGGTATATATGGTATGTGTTAATGTGCAAGAATCACCATGCAATATGTTCTCCAACGTATTAAACCTTAATGTTAATAGGAAACAAGGCATGAACTCCATGTATGCCAAATAACACTGCTGATTAATTAACTAAAGGTCCTATTTTAACATTGCATTTGGACAAATATGAGGCAGGCAATGTTTTCACTTTCCATCACTTCAGGATACAGTATACCCTAAAACAACAGATTCTCAAATCTGTCCCCAGTGTACTTTGAGATAGCCCTACTTCTCCAACTTAACCAGGAGGCATTCTGTAGGCTTTCTTTGGTGCTCCCAGACCCGTCCTGATCAAATATCAGCTTACTTTTCCCTCCTTCAGGATATCACACTCTACATAACCACTTCCTCTAGTCTGACACTCATGTGCCAGTCTCTCTTCCAAGCAAAATTGGTTTTTCAGTGACCCACGAACACCACAACTTCTTCATGCAGTGCTGACTCATTTGCACCAGAGACCAAAGTCCCTATTTACCTAGTGTAGTGCATTTTCAGAACACCTTTGTCCTTCAACAATACGACACTAGTAGGAGCCACATCATTGTCTCTGGTCTCCCCCGCCTAGGTCACATAAAATATGTGGAATTCACACAAGACCCACCAAAGGCACAGACGAGGCAGTGGTAGAGTTAACTTAATTGAGAAGTTGTACTGTACACTCACCAACATTGTCTGAAACTCCATGGGCCATTCCAGAGTTATGCTTGCTGTGAAGAAGCTAGCCGGTATCTACCCATTGTCTCCATATCACTGTGCTTATAAGACTGTCTCCATAGCATTGTCCTTAAGCATAGTAATTAACACTGGGAAACATAACCTCAGTTTATAACTCCTCTCAGCTGGCTCCATATCCTTACCAGACCTTCCCCACCGTCCTCATTGAGGTCCTCTTGCGCAGCATCTTCAGCTGCCACCTTTTACTGGCAGAGTTGAGAGTGGACGGCCCTAAACTATTCCTCCACGTTCACAGGGCCACCTTCCTTTTTATGACAGGCCTCCTCCTCTGCCAGAAATGGCTTCCAACTGCCACCAGATCCCAGCTATATTTTCATGGTTTTCCTTAACAACCAATTGCCAAAATATTGTTGTTAGAGGGCAGGGTCTTCTTATAAGAACCACTCAGGTAAGAGATTAGTTCTTCATTTCATGTTATGCCATTAAGTTAAAGGAAAGCAGATATGTCCTGTCAGGGTATCATCCTCCCTCTAACTGTCTAAGACTCCTAGCTTCCATTCCGCACCACACACATCATTCACTCTAAGCTTTCCAGACACTAGCTCAGAGGTCAAAGTAATGGGGACACACAGGATACTATATTACCCCATGTCACAGAGATTAGTGTTATTTGTTCGATGTGCTTACTGTCTGAGGTGCCACAGCATTTAAGGAAATAGATAGAAGAATGCATTTGAATAGTTGTTCAAGGTACTTGTATTCCCTATGCTTTCCTTGTGTCAACTTCTGTTGCATCACAGACTACTCTTACCTTGAAAGAACGCACATGCCTACAGGAAACAGAAATTAATATGTATTTTCTCTTTTACCTTCTAGGATATGAAGAGCGTCCTCATCGGGTAAGTTGTATGCGGTTATTAACTGATAATGAATACACATGCTACTAGTAATACTAATAATGCTATTAGTAATTATAAAAATGGATCATAACATACAGAAATGGTATAGGCACTTAGCATTTAATTTATTTATTTATTTATTTATGGGCTTATATAGCGCAATGAATAAACTCCCTAGGGAGTATCTCCGCGCTGTAACTGCCGGTGCAGAGCTGAAAAAGGAGCAAATAGTTAAAAAGTACTGTGAACAAGGAAACAATTTAAAATGAACCAAACAAAAACGTTTTTAAATGTTTTCTGAATTGACAGTGGTCATTACATTGCCTTAATGACAACGGAAGTGAGTTCCACAATTTGGGACCTACGACAGATAATGTTCTACCACCCAACCTGGTTTTCGTGATCTTAGGAACATTTAGTAGCAATTGGTCACTAGATCTAAGGGCACGGATGGGAACATAAGGAATAAATTTGTTCGCCAAATACTCAGGTCCCAATTGGTTGAGGCCCTTGTGTATAGTACAGCAAGTCTTAAACTTCACTCGTTGACGTATTGTCAACCAGTGAAGCTTATGAAGTAACGGTCCGGAGGGGGATCTAGGGGGTGCATTTAGCACCAGCCTAGCTGCCGTATTTTGCACCACCTGCAAACGGTCCAAAACCTCCTCATTTGCACCTGCCAGGAGCCCGTTACAATAGTCAAGCCGACTAATGATCAGAGCCTGAACCAGAGTTTTCCTATGAAAGTCAGGGAGGAAAGGGAAGATTTTACGAAGAAGGCCAATCACATGAAAGCAAGACCCTACAGTGGTGTTAACGTTTTGCTTCATGGTTAGCTCTGGTTCCAATCTGACGCCCAAGTTCTTGACTATTGTTTTTGGCACAGGGACCGGCCCCAAATCAGAGGGCCACCATTCAGGGGACCATTGAATCCTGGCTTCACCAAAGAGCATCACCTCTGTCTTTCCAACATTGCATTGTAAAAAGTTGGATGACATCCACCTTGCAACTGCCTTCATCCCATCGGAAAAAGATTGTAAAATATCCGGGGTAAGAGTTTTAAAAGGGAAGAGCAGCTGCGTATCGTCTGCGTAGGACACTGGACAAAAACCAAAAGCTCTAGTAACATCTGCCAAGGGGGCCACATAGGTGTTAAATAGCGTTGGGCTCAAACATGAGCCCTGTGGAACCCCCTTGGAAATGCTAACTTCCTCCGATTTAAAGTCACCCATGGTGACAGATTGGGTGCGATTGGAGAGAAAGCTTCTGATCCAGTCCAGTGCCCTTCCGTCGATTCCACTCGCAGACAGTCGTTCGATCAAGATGGTGTGGGAAATCGTATCGAACGCTGCCGATAAATCCAGTAGCACCAGGACAACAGAATAACCTCTGTCCTGGTATAACCGTAGATCGTCAGTTACCGACATTAAAGCTGTTTCAGTACTAAATTTAGGTCTGAAACCTGACTGCGAGGGATCGAGACTACCAGAGTGTTCTAGGTAGGTAGATAGGTGCTTATTGGTGTGCTTTTCGATGATTTTCCCTAGGAAAGGTAGAAGGGAAATAGGCCTCAAGTTGGACATGTTAGACCAAGGAATGGATGTATTCTTCCTAATAGGTCTAACTAGGGCTTTTTTCCAGGCCAATGGGACCACTCCAGATGCAAGTGATAGGTTTACCAGTCTCTGCACATCAGGACCTAGTAAACTCCCCAGCGGACCCATAAGTCTGGCTGGTAGTAAGTCTGCCGGGCTTCCACTTTTAATATCAGAAAATAGTTTCTGAACTTCCAGCAATGTTATTTCAGGGAATTCGTTAAAAGCACAAGTGTTAATAGGAGTTGTCAGGATAGGGGTCCAGATATCTGGGCTGGTTAAGTCAGGACCTAGTGCTTTTATTTTATCATAAATGGCATCAATTTTCTCTGAGAAAAAACAGGAAATACTGTCACACAGGGGTTGTGAAGCCATGTCAGCACTTTCACAAGCTGTTGGTTTTATGAACGTGTTGACAATTTGATATAAAACTTTAGAATCATTACCAGCAGCATCTAACTGAGCAGTAACATGGTTTTTCCGTGCTAGCCGTAAGGCTTTATGATAGATGTTGAGGTTGATTCTATAATAGTTTTTATCTTCCTCCCTGGCAGATTTTCTCCATGTTTTTTCCGACTTTCTAGCCAAGCGTTTAAGATTACGTAATTCCTCTGAGTACCAGACCTCCTGTTTTCTAGCAAATCTAGGTTTAAAAGTTTTTATCGGGGCAATATGCTGTACTGCAGCATCAACTGCCTGCTCCCAATTTAAAAGGGCAGTGTCAATATCATCTGAGCCGTCAATAAAAGATGAAGAGTATTTGAGTGCAAAATTAGCAACATTAACTTTATGCCACTGTCTACGTTTAGGTTGGATATGGATACAAGGAGTGGGACGTGGGTCATTCATTTGCATGGAAAACGCAAGCACAAAATGGTCGGTCCAAGGATATTGGCTAGGAGCACTACATTTTATACCAGGAAAGTTAGATATAATCATATCCAGAGTATGTCCTGCTTGGTGCGTTGGTCCACTATTGCATTGTTGTAATCCTAAAAAGGAAATGTCAGTGAGGAAGGACTGAGTCTCACTATTGACCTTATCCTCACTATGGAGATTGAAATCTCCAAGTAACAGGAATTCTTTATCGTGGCACACATGAGGAGCCAGTGCTTCCACTAATTCCTTGGACATATTTTTTAAAGGACCCGGAGGCCGATAAACCAAGGCTCCTTTCCTACTATATTTGGGAGAGGAGCCAATCCTAAAAGTCAACATTTCAAAAGATGAATTAGAATGTTGATCGATAACCGATATGGAGATCTCTTGTTTAAAAACAACTGCAATACCCCCACCAGTTTTTATTGGTCGATCCAACCTGACAATTTTATAACCCTCCGGTATACCAAGGGTAATAGCGGGAGTAGAATGTGGTTTAAGCCAGGTCTCCGTTAAAAAATAAAGATCAGGTTTATAAGTGGAGATAAGATCCCAAACCTCAAAAGAATGCTTGACTAGTGATCTTACATTGCACAACAAAATATTTAAAATAATTCCTCCCTGAGTGTTAACCACAGAGAGGTTCCTAGAATCCGGCCTAAAATATTGTTTTTCTGTAGTAAATTGTGTTCGGCACGACCTACATGAAAATGGCCCTTCCGGAGGATAATTTAGCGGTAACTTACAATGTGATGGTAACAGATTGTATCGTAGGTGCCGTAAGAACTGCGAGGAGTAGACCCGCCTAGGTTGATCAGTGTCGACCAGAGGTACCTCCATAGCCCTTAGCCACGTCCTGTCGCGGACGGGCGCAGACGGGCTTCTCTCTGGCGCGTCTCAGGCGCTTCGGTGATTATATAATGGTTGTTAGAAATGTGGTTTCTGGCTGGGAGAGTATGCACCCTTTCCAAGCAGGAACCTCAATCCTAGTCTGGATAAATCACTACACAATGTAAATTATCCTGTGCTCACTCTCTGGTAGCTTGGCAAAGAGCTGCCAGGCTTAACTTAAGTGTAATGTAAAGTATTTGTGCAACACTTAAACAGTAATATAGTGAAAACACCAACAAAAAAAATCCACGACAGTTTAGTAAATTAAAGTATGACAATATGAATAAAGCAAGACCATAACGACAAAAATTCAATATGAAAAAGTTTAGATATGAGTTTTTAAAGAATAAATGAGTTCTAGCACCTGGAAGCAAATAGTGTGTTAGGGCTAACCTCTAATTGTGCTCAACCGTGTCAAAGTCAAAACTTTGGGTCGACCACGATGGAGCGCAGGCCGGCTACAGGACCCACATTGGCCCCGGTGATCAAAAGTACCTTATCCTGGTCACAACAGCAAGATGCGGGCTAAAGTCGATCAAAGCTTTCATGTTGATCCCACAGTGATGGCAATGCATTGGTTCTATAGGCGAGATGCGGACTGCGTTATGTTGATTCCAAAATGCAATGCACCAGGTTTCTCCATGCAGTTGAGGTGATGTGTCGATCTCTCCAAGCTGCAGTGGCAGCGTTGAGAGGATCCAATGCTTCGGTGCTCTCTGGGCGATGCGTTAGATGCGAGACCGATGTGCGATTCTACAACCGCAACTGCGTCGATGTGCCAGTTCTGCTACACGCAGACAGGAAATGCATTGATTTCTGTGATGCAAGTATCTGGGCCACTTTCAGTGAACCAGGCGCAGGAGCAGGGGTAGAGACTTTGATATCCCTGAATCTCAACCAAAAAGAGGCAAGCCAAGAAACCCTTGTAGCACACTTGGATAGAAAAGGAAAGTCTAGCTCTCCTTCTGCAGAGTCAGAGAGCAGTAGGCAGCAGGGCAGCCCAAGAGAAAAGAAGGCCTTTTAAGTCAGCAGTCCAGCAAGGATTCCTTTAACCAGCACAACAGTTATTCTGACAGAGTTCCAGTTGTAGGTGCAGTATTGTTTGATCTCAGAGAGTCAGAGAATATTATACCCAGAAGTGCATTTGAAGTAGGGGTGAGTTCAAAGAGTAGTCTTTGAAGTGCACAAATATCCTTTCAACCCAGTCCTGTCTGCCAGGCTATCTGTGGGGGGTAATCAGTCCTTTGTGGTGGGCCACACCACTATCTATTGAAGTATAAGTGTCAGCCCCATCCTTCCTTCCTACCCAGGAAGGGCCATCAGAAGTCAGATGTATGTAGATGGGTACTTAGCCTTCCTGTGTTTGTGACTTTCTGGAGGAAATATACAAAGTATATCTGTCATCCAGGCCAGATGTGTATTGGAGACAGGCAGCAAGGCACACAGAACAGTGAGACCAGAGAAATGCCTACTTTCTAAAAATAAGTACAACAAAGGGAAACCTGGTATCCTACTTAATTTTTAACTTTTTAATTATGACAACCACACTATATTTATTTATTCACCCTATTTTTGTCAATTCTTTTTTTGTGAAAGGACCCTATATTCTTTTCTTAGAACACATAAATAGTAACATATATATATTCACATGTATGACACTTTACACACCATTTGTCACATTATACAATACTACAAAACGGGGAACATCCTTTACAACGCAACTTTTACCACGCAGTGCCTTTACGACGCAACTTCTACAACGCAAACCATTACAACACATTGCGCTGGGGGCGCTCTAGGATAGGGAATAGGTTTAATTTACTATCCAACACCTTCTCTACTATCCACGGGGACTGGAGTTGGAATAGTAAATTAAACTATTCACTGTCCAGCGCCCCAAAGCACCATGCGTTGTAAAGGCATGCTTTGTAACGTCATACATCCCCACAAAACACGTGATTTCACATTAACTTAAACACATCACAATAACCAATGTGCCATATGTACTCCAACATGACACTATCAGACTTCATTAAATATTCATGTCATTCAGTCCAAACTATTTATAATTCAGTCCAAGCTATTTTCCTGAATCAATTGGCTTTCTTTTTAGTCCACTTTTGCCAACTTAATGGCAGTTGCCGACGCGTTTCGAGCCAAACGGTATCTCAGTGGGCTCTCATCAGGGCTTCTTACTCACAACACATTGGTGAAATCTACAACATAAATTAAACAAACTGTGACTACTAAGTCTGCACCTCTCTTCTTATTTATTGTACCCTTTATTTGTGTATCCAGTCATACCTGCCAATATTTTGTAGAATTTCTTTCACTGACCAAGCGTCTCTCTGGTATTGAAACAGGGTCCAATGTTCTTGAACCTATAGGAACAATAAAGCTCATTTAAAAAAAGTGTAACATGCTTCAGTTTGTATTCTATATGGCTGTTTTTCAATAGACTGCCACATACCTTTCTTGTGTCCTCAACGTGGCAATTTAATGATCCGGGCGGTTTTCCTTACCATAGATGTGAATTCAGTAGGTTTCTGTTAGAGGAATCAACATCCTTTTGTCAAAGTATTGCCCACAGTTACATTATTTGACATCATCGTTTGGAGACGGGTTAATTGAAAACCTACCTCCGATTCATATAACCGGCGGCGGTGACTTCCGTGGCGATATAATCCAGGGATCTCAGTTGTTTGTTCAGTTGTTTGCGAAGGACAAAAGGGCTTAGAATCAGACTGTGGCAGTGGGATGCCATCTATGGTTGCGATGAAAGAGCCACTATGACTCTGTTGCAGTTTCTGTCCTGTCAATGGCCTGCGCACGAAGAGCAGAAGAGCTAGAATTCTGCAATACTTAAGCGACTCTCCGGCGCAGATCATTGCCATCCAGGAATCTCACCTTCTCAAGTTAGAGACAATAGAAGTATTAAAAAAATCAGAAATGGGTTGATGTCTTTACATGTACAGATCAAGCAGCAAACATCAGAGGGGTGATGTTTTTATTCAAAAAACAAGCTAAGGCGCAAATATTGGAATGCAGGGAGGCTCTTAGTAGCAGATGGCTCATATTAAAGACGTTAATAGGGGATACGCTTATTACTTTGGTGGCCTAATATGGTCCTAATCAGGATGACCCCTATTATCTGGATACCATTCGCAACCACCTGATTGACTTCCCTGATCCTATTATTTGGGTAGGAGATTTTAATATGGTTCTAAACCCTAGAGTAGATAAATCTCCAAATTCTTGAGCTGTAGTTCCGTCTTAATCACGGCAGACCCTTATGACTATAATGAAGCAGATCAGTTTCTCAGATATTTGGAGGGATCGTGCAGGAGACCAACTGGGGGTCTCGTTCATTAATCTAAAATACAACCACAAATCTAGAATCGATTATGCACTGTTTAGTTATACCCTTAAGGATTTGGTCAAACACATCGAATACCTGCCATCCCACCTGTCGGACAACTCCGCTTTAGCTTTTAGTCTAACACTTACACAACAACAACAGTGCAGATCGTGGTCTTTGACCGGACTATTTTATTAGTGGAAGATTTGATACATTTCCTCATACTCGAGACTAAACATTTTCTTGAGGTGAATCTCAATACATCTAATATCTCAGTTGTTTGGGACACCTTGAAAGCTTATTTGAGAGGCTGCATTACCAATCGAGACTCTTACAGAAAAAAGAAATTTAGGAATGATATCAAGAGTAGATATGAATAAAATACAACTTAAATTAAGCACCCAATCAGGAATTGACCCGATCGCGGACCTGGACAAATTGGATTCCCTCAAAAAACAGCTGGAGTCCATTCTCCAGGAGAGAATTGCCTGTAGATGGGAAGCTAGTAAAATTTCCCACTTTGAATTAGGTGAAAGCGCTGGTAAGCTACTCGCTTGGAAAGTGAAATCAGACCAGGTACGAAATCATATAAAATAGATCATGGTGGTAGGCGAGTTATCACCTCGGTCATCTAATTCAGACATAGGGAAGGAATTCCGTGATTTCTTCCAATCTATCTATAATAATGATAATATTGAAGATGCTGAAAAAAGGAAAAAATGGCTTGATAAGATCTGCCTACCCAGTCTCACGACCGAACAACAACTTGGTTTGGATAGGGAAATTACTGAAGATGTAGTTAGAAAGGTTATTAACCTCTCTAAAAGAGGGAAGGCGGCCGGTCCAGACGGGCTTCCAGGAGAGCTATACTGCTCACTTAAAGAGATCATCATCCCAGTGTTGGTGAAACTTTTCAACAGCAAACTCTTGAAGGGAGAAGTCCCTCCTGGGTCATGGCGTGAAGCCACAGTCGTCTTAATAATAAAAGCCGGCAAAGCCCGGACCGACTGTGGCTCTTATCGCCCAATCTCAATCCTAAATAATGATTATAAACTCTTCGCCGCCATCCTGTCAAAAAGGTTGGGGGGAGTTGCGGATAACATCATTCATATTGATCAAAAGGGTTTTATTAAAGGACGACAATTAGTGGACCTTACTTATGATCTAGTAGGTGCTATAGATATCGCGTCTACTTTTACCCTTCCTTTGACTGTCCTAACTCTGGATGTAACTAAAGCCTTTGACAGGGTTAATTGGGCATACCTGTCGGAGGTAATGAAGAAGTTTAATTTAGGAAGAGGATTCTGCTGTGTCATAGAACTGCTGTGCAAGGCCCGACAGCTAGATTACTTGTCTATGGGTCTCTGACAGACCCATTTAGGATTACTAGGGGTACGCGACAGGGCTGTCCCCTCTCCCCTCTCCTTTTTAACCTGTATATAGAACCATTTGCACAGGTACTTAGAGAAGACCATAACATCGCTTCTTTTAAATTCGGAGAGTGGGAGAGGAGAGTGGCCCTGTATGCAGACGATATCCTGATTTTTACAGCTGACCTCGATACAGCCTTTTCTACGGTCATTTCACGTGCGGAAAATATTGGGTTATGAAATAAACGCAAATAAGACCGAGGTAATGGCATGGAATATGGATAACACACACCACCATACTGCCTCCATCATGCAATACTTAGGTATTGGAATAACTCAGGAAGTTGGAAAGATCCCTGAATTTAATCTTGACCGTATCTTTAAAGAGTGCCAAAAACAGCTGAAATCTTGGGTGCACCTTCCTCTATCAATTCTGGGAAGGATAAACTTAGTTAAAATGTCAATCCTGCCCAAGCTAACATTTTTCTTTAATTCCATCCCACTAGCGTTTGACACAAAACAAATAGCAAAATGCCAAAGAGAACTAAACACATTTATCTGGAAATGCCCTGGAGCTGGGACGCTCCAGGGCAGCCATGCGCTTTATAAATCAAATTTCATTTCCTTTCATTCAAATATAGAGCTACCAGGTTAGCTTGGAAGAAGCTCAGGCGGAAGAGGGAGAAAGGCGGACTGGCGATGCCCGATTTGCAATATTATGCGTGGGCATTCCAGTTATCTCATTCAAGAATGTTGTTGAAAATGCCCACCAGTACAACTGTGGAAGAGATGTTTCGGGCCATGTTAAGGGGAGAGGGCTTGTCGGAAGTAGGCTTTATGTTTAAGTTTGGGGACCACATTTTTTTTTAAAGTTACATTGAAAGTTCTTCAGTCAATAGCCGGAAGTTGTTCAGCAATAAGAAGGAGAGTAGGGCTGGGTTACTTCTCCAAATGTGCACCAGTGTGGGACTCTCTGGGTACACCTGCATGCTTCCAGGACAGTCTGAGCATACCACTGAGAGATTCTGGGATCTTAACATGGGGGGACCTGATGGAAGGGGCCTCTTTGTCTTCTTGGCAAGACCTTCGCGAGAAAGTGGGGCCCGGTCTCTCTTAGTTTAAGTATTTTGAAATGAACATCTGGGTTCAGTCCCAGGCTAAGCGGGACGTATTATTAGGGAAGGATAGTAATTTAGAAGAACTGGTAGTGGCAAAACCGGGAGGTAGAAAGGAGGTCTCAACATGGTATTGGGCTATCGAGGACGAAGCAGATGGCAAATTTAAACTTGCCGATGAATTGTGGGGAGAGCAGATGAATTTACAATGTGATTCGATTTGGATGGATTTATTTAACACTTTGTATAGAATAGTTAAACCTGCTTGGCTTAGGCGTAACCATATTTTTACAGCCCATAGAGCGTATCTTTCCCCGCTCAAGCTATCGAAATATCAGCCCGGTAAAGTTTGTAACAAATCTGGATTGCCAGAAGCATCGGATGTACATATGTTTAAGGACTGTCCGCTAATACGCCATTTTTGGGATAATGTCATAAAATCTTTGGAGTCCATCCTGAAAGTCTTATTGACTATTAGTTTACCATTAATCATCATCGGCCTCAATGACAACATTTTGGGCCCTTCAAGATCTTTACTTTTTTACGTAATCCTCATGGCAAGAAGGCAAATATGCAAGTATTGGGTAGATTCAATGGCGCTGACCCACTCAGAATGGCTGACCTCGTTGTATGAAGTGTCTAAGGTCGACTTGGCCAGATCCTGTAATAAGAATAAGCTTGCATTTTGGGATCTATTGAGGCAGTGGAGGTAGGAGTCCGGGTTTTTTTTTACTGGGTCCTATGATTATGGCTTTGATGCTCCTTGGACTATCGAAAAGGGTCTCCCAGTAATATGGTCCATCAGGTTTGCAAAGACCTAGGTGGAGCAAATACCCCTTCCCCACGATCTTCCTTCCGGTAATTAAATGTCTTTGGGCTGGTGGTATTAAACAACGAGATCAGCAGGACACGAAAAGAAGGATGGAGGACATTTCTTCCCAGTGGGGTTAAGGCAAACGAGGACAAAAAAAACCACACACACACATTAATTACAACATAAAATACAACATAACATAATTAAATATCACATACCTAACACTATAGAACACCCTACTACTCTTTGAGACTACGTCAAACACAACAAACACTAAACTATAAAAACAACACCAAATTACACAAAAAATGAACATTTAACATAGTCTAACTACACTACTACCACCTCCTCCCTTTCCTAAAACTTCCTTAAAAGTAAATTAAATCAAATTTACCTTAACTGACAAAACATAGCTCCCAACCCCGAGGTTCCGACTTCCAAAATGGCCTAAAAATGAAACAGAAAAGTGAGGAAATGAAAAAAGAAATGGGCTCATAATGAAAATGAAAAAAAGACTACCTCTCCTTAGACAACAATGGAGAAATAAAAAAATCCCAAAAATTAAATATCAATTGTTATATTTTGAAAAAAATAGAAGAAATGTACAAAAAAATTGTAAATATTATATTATTGCAAAAATATATTAATTTAAAATAAAAAATATATTATTTAATATATGTATTAACATTTATATTTCTTTGATGTACACACCTTCAGCATATAAAATTACAAGAAGACTTGTAAATGTGCAAACAATATAACAATGTTTAATTAAATATATACAAAAATATATTGGTGAAACAAATTTGTAAATTATTTAATATACTAAATATTTTTTTAAATAATATTATGAAAAAAACTTATCTAAAAATTATTAAAACATGTCAAAACAAATGTAGTAAAATGTTTACTTTTCTCTAAAAGAAATGATAAATCACAAACATCAAAAAGTCTATAATGAAAGAACTGATAATATACTTACTTTAGTACAACATGGCTGCTTCATCAAAATTTTCCATTTCTCAAAACTGTTGAGATGTTGCGGTGCTGGCGGTGGCGGAAAATGCCATTTTCCACTCGCGAGCAGCGGTCCTTACGTCCGGCATATTACAATGGGCAAACATAGCCCAATTCCCCTCTGCCGCGGTGCGACGTGAACCTCCATAAAGATGCGCCCGCCACCATAGCAGTGGGAGTCAATAGAGACCCACCGCCGTGTGGAATGAGTGTCCCGACTGCTGTACAAATCAGGATGCCCCAAACAGCCAGTCACACCACAGCAGAGAAACCGACCAACCAGAGACGGAGGAAGCACGACTGCAGAGCGCCAAACCATGCCACCAGGTCCAGAACACAATAGATCTAGCTCTACACGTCTTCCTGGTGCTGTACCTAATACACTACCAGCAAGTTGGACACCGTTGCGGACGATGCCGCAGGTACGGAAACACACAACTCTTCACACAACCACAACACACAACTCCAGGGCTGATATATGGTTCCGGTCCACACCAGACACCCTGGTGGGGACAGCAACAAATCCATAAGTGTACTCACCCATGTCCTACTTGTCACTAAATCACCCCTCTGCATCCAGATCACCTATCAACCGCGATATCAATGCAATGTCCCAGTCACGTCACCACAGCGGTGAAGACTGTAGAAGGCAGGGTCAGCACCAGGCATGGGCAGTCCACAAAGGTCATAGGGTCACCCCTCCACTCTCCATACACCAGGCCCCCCACACCCATTAAGGGACATCCTATGTGCCCCTCCTGTGCATCCTTGTACACAATAACCAGCCAGGTGAACCGACACCCTGCACCACACACCAAACAACCAGGGAGACAGTCACAGCAGGTGGTGCTGCATAGAAACACAGAGCACATAAGCTCAGGGCCAGGGTAACCCTCACACCATACCCACACTACACTCATATCAAGCAAGCTGAGTCCAATCACATAATTATCACACTCAATGAATATGAACAATCATTCAACTAGACACACCCCACACTGACAAACTGCCACATACACAGACCAGATGTCAACAGCAATTAAAGACAAGAAATGGGAAAGCTAAAGTGAGATGGACACAAATGGAAGGCCAAGGAGCTAGCCACTAAGCATGTGTGCATCACATGCATGAGAAGGAATATATATATCCTCTCCCTTAGCCTGAGTAGCACATTGGTCCTGTGTACAGGTCAGCAACACAAAGCAAGGTGTAACAAATAAAGTGGTGGGGAGGCACACACACTGGGAAACCAAGGGAACAGCTGACATGAGAGTGAAGTGGTGTGTACGTCAGTAGTGGACATGTCTGGAGTGCCCCATACACAAATAGATGGAGTACACGCTCACAATGGTTAGGCATCAAAATCACAGATAGGGGATGTTATGACTCCCCAACCCACATGCCATACTGGAACCAAAAAAGCCTCACGTGACAGCAATGCATGAGAAAACACACCCACAATGTCTGCGTGGCTGAGCCGGTCTGCACAGTGAGCACAAACAGTATCAAGACACATGGCTGATCAACAAAACACAACACAAACTTGCCAGTCAAACACTCATCATACTCACAATTGGCACAAACAACAAGTAGGTGTTCCCCAGAAGTGCAAGGACACACCACCACACTGCACAGTGCACAACCTACAACTCCCACACATGCACACAATCACGAGCACAGGGCTGACTAATCAAACTAACAGGCACTCAACTCCTGGGTGACACATGTGTGCAGTTGCCATTGCAGGGACACACACACATCAACACTACTGACAAAGTCACCCCATTCACACTGCACATTTCTTGACCACCCAAGTGCACACATTGCAATTTATCCATGTGACTAGAATGACTGGCAATCACAAGATGACAATACACCAACACTGCTGTTCACACATCAAGAAAGATCACACAGACATGATGTCCCTGGCCAGCATGCCATCAATCCTGTGGATAGAATCCCACTTTGTGCTAACAGTGCATCCAAACATGACATGTGTACAATTTAGCTAACCTGACTAAAGAATGATTATGACAACAGTAGTTCATCACAAACCACCATCACTGAACCCCCAAGCCTCAGAGTCAAGAAGAACTGTGCTTGTCACCTCTGCAAAACCCGGAACAAGTGGAACAAGCCATTGGCAATGTTAAAGTGGCATACAGAGCATGTGTTACATTAACCATACCCACACAGAAACCGCTTTATTTAGCAAGGACACTGATAAAGCGGACAACAGGGTAACTGTCTTTATTCACATATTACTCAGATAGGCACCAAAAGTAGACAAGAGCAAGGCCAGTGGCCAGTGGCCAGTGCAAGCTGCAGAAGGAATAGGCAAACAGCAGTGAACATCAAGGCCAGTGGACAGTCCTAGGTGCAGAGTAAGTACATGAGAAGCTACACAGTATATGGGCAAACAGCAAGGCCAGTGGTCAGCCCAATGTGCAGAGTAGGTACATGAGAAGCTGCACAGGGAATGTGCAAACAGCAAGGCCAGTGGCCAGTACAAAGTGCAGAGTAGGTACATGAGATCCTGCGCAGGGAATGTGGAAACAGCAGTGAACATCAAGGCCAGTTGCCAGTCCAAGGTGCCGAGTAGGTACATGAAAAGCTGCACAGGCAATATACAAACAGCAAAGCCAGTGGCCATTACAAAGTGCAAAGTAGGTATATGAGAAGCTGCACAGGGAATAGGCAAACAGCAATGAACATCAATGCTAGTGGCCAGTCCAAGGTGCAGAGCAGGTACATGAGATCCTGCACAGGGAATGTGTGATACTGTACCCTGCCATGGTCAGCAACACAGTTAGGGGGATAACAATGGGCAGTCCAGGCACCGCTGTGGGAGAGACAGGTGTTTGAGGGGGACTTTCACTCAGACTCAGTAGTCAGTCAAACTGGGAGGTGGCTGAGTGTCATGGCCAGATGGATGACTAGACCGGGGAGAGGGAGGCCCAGCTGAGGTAGAGGTATCAGTGGCTTTGGAAGCCGGAGGGCTGCTTGGACCGGGTGGTGTGGTGGCACGTGGAGTCATGCTGCCGTGAGATACAGTGTCGGTGGGGGAATGTGGAGGGATGCCTTTCCATTTCTTGGGGATTCAAAATGTCTTTCCTGTCTTGGTAGGAGTGGGAGGTGGGGTGGACACAACAGGCACACTATCCACCAAAGCTGCATCAGGTGTAGCTGGTGGCCCTCCCTCTGGTGGCATGCTGGATCCAGAGGTTCACTTGGCCTCACCCTGCCTTTGCCCCTCCATCCCCTGTTTACCAGTTGTACCCCTACAGTGCCCTCCTTTCCCTTTCACAGGGGTGTGGTTGGGAGTTGATGTTGTTGGTGAATCAGCCTTAGAGCTCTTTTTATGTGGACTCTTAGCAGACATCAGCTTCTCAGCGGGCATGGCAACTGTCTGCTTGTCTTTTCGAGATGCTTTGGGACAGGAGATTCCTTGGCTGGGGATGCCTTTGAGGCATGTGAGCCTGAGGCCTGCTTCTTGGCTTTATGCCCCTGAGTGTGGCCTGAAGGGCTTTTGCCTTTGCGCTCTGGGATGGCTTTGATTTTATTTAGGGGGGGGGTGTCTGCGCTCTGGACTGCTTGGGCTGCCGCTGTTGTGTGCTGCGTTTGCTATATCTTGTGCCTGTGGTGTGTGGTCTGTGGTGTGTGGTCACTATCATCAGATGAAGCCACTAGCACAGGGGTGGCCAAAGGGACTGGAGCTGGACTCTGAGATTGTGCCAGTTGAATGGCTTCCGTCACTGAGGAGGAAAACGACTGGGCAGTCTAGTGTAGTCCACCCACGTCTGAACGAATGCCCTTCATGAAAGCAATGACCTGTGCCAACTTTTTGTCATGGTCTATGAAGGCATTGATGAGAGATGTCTGGCCCACACACAGCTGGTGCAAAAGGTCCACAGACTCAAGCAGCAGGGGAGACAGGGGCAGGGGTAGCGATGCCTGGGGTGAAGGACACTCTTTCTTTCTTACTGGTGCGAACATGGGCAGCACTAGAGGACGTAAGTGGGAGGGTGGGCACTCGATGCCACGTGGTCGAAGAGGAGGCAGAGTCCCCGCTTCCTGTGCCCGCCAACATAGCTACGCCAGCGCTGGTGTCAGATGACGTTGAGGTTGGTGTTTCTGGCTGTGATTCCTCAAGCAGACTCCTGTCCTCCTCCCAGGCGCGGGTCACTTCAGTGTCACTGTGCTTGTGTGTAGCAGTTGTACTTGATGCCTCACCACTGGTGTCCGGCCCTTGTCCTTCTTTGACCATGGGAGATGCTGCATGAGACAGAGATGTAGGGTCAGTTCAGTCTCAATAACACAAACATCATATGCAAGCAAAGTACAAAACAAGATGATGATATTCCATGTTGCACACCACCCTGTGCAGTAACATTGTGCAACCTCAATTCAAAAGTCAAATGTTGCGTGTTATCATGCAAACGTGGCATAAGTGACCTATGCGAGACCACACAGACAAATAGCCTGTCATTGGCTCTGTGTAACCAGGCACACAGACCCCTCTGATCACACCTAGGGTCCTGAGGGGGGGGAAATATGCCCCTCCCAACATGTTGTCACTGTCACATCTGGAGGCAGCAGAAGTGGACAACACAGATACAGACTCTAAGATAACAGTCCACAATGGCCATCATTTCATGCCATCCACCATGTTGTACTTTGGGGCACAGCTACAGTTGCACATTGGTGCCAGGTGTGTAGTCCTCACAATTCTGACATCAGGCAATGCACACATTAATGAAAGCACACTCAGATTATGCACACTGCTGTTCCCTTCCATGGGATGTCCCTGACTACCCCAATGCAGACAATGCGAGAAGGCCACAACTCTGAATGCAATGTCAAGGGCCATTTTTTCAATGACATGAGAAAGTACAGGTAGTGAAAATGCATGACAGCTGCACCCAACACAGAGGAGGCCACTTACAAGCCATTGCATCTCACTAGAAACATCATAGAGCCCAGCGCTGGCCCAGGCTATGCACACATGCAGCCACTCACAATCAAAGTCACCCTTCCCAGAATACTCACCCCAGCTTGCTGCTGATGCACCTTCAAACGTGCATTCAGCCCAGGCTGTGTCACAGCTAAGATGCGGGTCATTGGTGGTGTCATGCTCCTGCGCGCCAACCTTCCAGTCTGAGGGAACAGCACCAGCGTCATCTCTGCCACGTTTTTGCTGAGCCGGCAGATGTAATCCCACCTCTTGTGACAGTGTGTGCGCCGTTGGTTGGAGACATTCAGAGCCCACACCTTGTGTGCAATGGCCCTCCACACAGCCTTATGCTGGTGTATTTTGAGCTGTAGGCATGGGTGACAAAAGGGGGAAAAATCAGTGACACTGGGTTATATACCACTAGCTCTCATTACAGGAGCATGATACTAACTCAGCATTACTTCACAGATCTGTCTAGCTGAGACAATATAGCATCTTACATAGTACATTAGCATGGGAGAATCATACGAAAATGCATGCAGGTATGACAGTGGACACAGTACCTGCCCTTCTCATACACATGCAGGAATCCAGCACAGAAAGCAATGTGTAGGCTGCCCAAATCTAATATCCAGTTTGTGGGTGAGCAAGACTTACATTTTATTGGAAATTATGTTTTGGGGCAGACTCACTGTGTCCAACCCTGCTCAGCCATCAATGTCCTTGCCCTGTGATTGGCTCACTGTCTCATGAAGGTCACATTGAGGCACATGATCTTACAATCTCACACCTTCTCACAAGGCCTGTTGTGTGCAATCTACAGGACTGAGATGGCTCTTTGATGGATAGTCTATCAAACAACACATGTTTCACTCTGTACATTCTGTGATGTGTCCTTGTCAGATTGGCAGTGACTGGGCAGGCCAGGTGGGCTCACACTGAGGTCCAACGTGGGGCATCAGAAATGTCACATGAAGGGAGAATTTGAGAGCGTAAACAGTGCCTACACATGCGAGTCAGGACTCATGCTGGTGGAAATGGAAGGGGCTGTGCACAAAAGTACTACAATCTGATGTGTCATAGGTTACCACCAAGAGTGTCACCCTCTGGTATTAAAGTCCTGAGCATAGTGCTGACCGATACATGAAGCAAATTGTGAGTCAGACACAATTCCATCAGTACCCTCTGGACATAAACCCTTGCTATGGCCACAGATGGCCTGTGAAGAACATCAGGGTCCCACAAATCCATTCACACAGGAAATTTCTGTCCTGACTCCTGGATTACCAACTTGCTGCATCACTGTATGGCTGAAGAAACAATACATGTCTCTCCAATTTTAATGTGCAGGCAGGGAAACGTGTGAAATAGGCTACACACCCCTTTCCCCTGGAGACAACAAGCTAGGTAATGCATGACACAACCCCACACTCTCAGGCATATACTTCAGCAGATCAACGTCATGTGTGTGCTCCCTACACTCTCACTTCCACTCTGAAACACTTACCACGACATTTGGAGCACCATATAGCCTCCCATACTGTGTGAGCACCCCATCCACCAGGACCTCCAGCTCCTCGGTGGTAATGGGACGGGTCAGGATCTTCTCAGTCCTTGACATCGCTGGGTCCAGGAGACAGGAGCAGCAGCAGTTGGTGGTGAGGGGTGGCAGGTAGTAGGCTCTGGAGACAGGAGCATCAGCAGTTGGTGGTGAGGGGTGTCAGGCAGCAGGCTCTGGAAACAGGAGCAGCAGCAGTTGGTGGTGAGGGGTGTCAGGGAGCAGACTCTGGAGACAGGAGCAGCAGCAGTTGGTGGTGAGGGGTGTCAGGCAGCAGTCTCTGGAAACAGGAGCAGCAGCAGTTGGTGCTGAGTGGGCATGGGCATTGGCGGTGACACACCGCAGGGGCCAGACGGTCGCTACTGCGATCATGCATTTTTCAAATGCATCCAATGACCGGCTCCGCAGTGGCAGAGCACGCCAACCGCGATTTCCAAAATTGCATTAGTCTACCTCAATTGCGGTTCCCATTGCCTGTAAGGGCTTGGGCATTAGCGGTGACACACCGCAGGGGCCAGGCGGTCACTACCGCAATCCTGCTTTTTTCAATTGAATCCAATGACCGGCTCCGCGGTGGCAGAGCACGCCTACCGGGATTTTTAAAATTGTATTAGCCTACCGTGATTGCTGTTCCCATTGGCTGTAAGGGCTGTGCCATTGGCAGTGACACACCGCTGGGGCCAGGTGATAGCTACTGCGATATGGGTGCCCTACATTTGTGCCAATAACCCTAATTTGGTTGGCGGAGCATGCCAACCGCCATTTGCCAATACACATATCACTATCGCTACTGCGAGGGTGGCTTTGGCATTGGCAGTGGCACATCGCTGGGGTTAGGTCGTAGCTACCGCAATATGGGGGCCATACATTGCTAAGAATGACCCTGATTTGGGTGGCGGAGCACTTTAACTGCACATATGGGCACATCATGCTGTGTCACTGGCCAATGGGCAGCTCTCAACAGTGCACAGTAGCCACATAATTAATGACACATGATTGTGGACACAATGCCAATGTAACATTTACCCCACTGCTGCCTACACATGCCATGTTTGTGTGTATGATTTTAAACATTGGCATGTACTCCCTCACATGTCACTTAGGATATTGGTGGCATGTACACAGATGAGCGTTGTGATGAACTCTCCAATGGGTACACATGTTAATGTGTGAAAGGACAGAGCAATTCACAGTGATGAATGTCTGATTAACCAATGTGCATATTTGACTTTCTACTTTTCGTGGCTCATGCACAGACTTGTTGTTTACGCACAGACTGGGCTCATTGTGTTGTTGATGTATGCCCAGTTCGACTTACGCAAGAAGGTGTGGCAGGTACAGCAGCTAGGTATGAGGCAGTAGTGTTGCTGTTTCACACATATACGCTGTCTGAACTACTCTCAGGGCTGCACATGCAAGATGTGGGCATATCCCTTTGGGAATTCACATAGTCAGATATTGTTTGGGAGGTGCTAGCTATGTGAAAAGTGGACAGGTGTACGGATGGTGTAGCTGAAGGTGTCCCTATATGTGAGTTGGTCTGTGAGCCTAAATGTGCTGACAGTCATTGTTGTGTCAGTCAAAGCGTAAGATATCGGACACATCTCCTGGTGGATTGCATTAACATTTGCCCCCTTTCCTCTAACCTAGGAGAAGGCCAAATGTGCATCATCCCTACACAGTGCTGGCAGACATGGAGGATGAGGAGGTCATACAGAAATTCTGTCTGGATCGACCCACCCTACAAGACCTATGTGCTATGTTGGACTACCACCTGCTGCCTCGCAGGACATATCCAAGTGCTTTCACAACAACGTCTAAGGTGATGGCGGCCCTTCATTTTTTTGATTCTGGATCATTCCAGTACAGGGTGTCCAGCGCAGGTGGGATGTCGCAACCTATGTTCAGCATGGTGCTACATTATGTCCTGTCCACTATTATGATCTACAAGGACAGATATATCAATTTCCCCAGGATCCATGAATTGGCGGCTGTGAAGAGAGATTTCTATGCACTTAGGCACATCCCCAATGTTGTTGGTGCCATTGACTGCACACTGGTTTGCCTGGTTCTACCACATGGATGTGAGCACATCTACAGGAACAGGAAGCATTTACATTCCATCAATGTGCAAGTGGTGTGCCAGGCGGATATGATCATCTCACACGTCTGTGCGAAATTCCCTGGCTCTGCCTATGGCTTCAACATCTTGCTTAATACCATTGTGACACAGCTGATGGCTAATCTGCTTCCAGACCATGCATGGATTGTGGTTGAGCACAAAGAGTCAGGTAGCATGCTGTGTGTGCGACATGCTGTCCCCTGCCACAGTCATATTAAAAAGTTGGTCTGTGTATCTCACACCTAGGTGATTCTGCATATCCCAACCATCCTTGGTTGCTGAGCCCACTGCGGAATCCCAGGACCCCTAGTGAAGTCCGTTACATTGATGCCCATGCGAGGACATGTTGTGTGGTGAGCGTACTTTCGGTCTCGTTTCCGCTGCCTGGACAAAACCGGCAGTGCACTGATGTACTCGCCCAAAAAGGTGTGTCTGATTGTAGTTGCATGCTGCATGCTCCACAACCTGGTCTTGCGCAAGGAGATCCCCCTGCCCCTGGACTCTGATGAGCAGCCAAGGCCCCCACCTGCTAACCAACCCATTTCCAGTGACGAGTGCACAGGAGAGGAGGAAGGTGTTGACCTGCATCAACAGCTCGTCAACCGCTACTTCACTTGAAAGTGAGTGACAATGTACAATGGAGCCACTGTCTGCAGATGTCATTGTTGGTGGAAAGGTGTATGTGAGCTTTGTGACTGCAGCCTGTTGTTGACTCAGTGCTGGGTGGCAGTGATCTGGGACAGGGTAGTTTGGCACAGATACAGGATGTTCAGGGCGGTACTGTTGCTTATTGTAATGTGTGCAGATTGGAGTACCCTGATGACAAGTGTTGTGTGATGGCTGTGATGCCACCACCTGACTAGTGAATATTGTTCTGTTGTGTTTTCCTAGGTCCCTTCACCCTCTCCTTGCCTAAGAACAATCTGTATTCCAGGTACATTGTAATCATTGTGAAGACTGCACATCCTGTAATAAACACGGAGCCGACATAATGACATGTGTGGGTAAGGAGTGTTTATTTGAAATGGGTACATGTGACAGGGGAGTGAATATTTACAAAAAGGTGAATAGTGAAGCAATGAGTTGTCAGTGATGGTAGATGAGACAATCAAGTAGTCTGTGTGTCAACAAAAGGAGGAACCTAATAGGGCAATGTTTAACGGGGTCCAGTGTACAAGCCCTATCAAAGACTCAAGACCAAGAGACGTACACAGTTCCCCAAGGAAACAGAAATAATTAAAAGGACCAAGCAAAGGGAAGGATTAGGGGGCAAAAAAGGGGAATGTCCCTTTCGGAACTAAAACCCTCACACACCCAGTGAGCTAGGTGTTATGCTTCATGCTTCATCATCTGGGTTCTGCTCCTCGTCAGACTGGCGCTGCAATGTCTGACGGGCACCCGCGAAGGGGCTCTTTATCGGAGATCTTTTGTTCCTGCCATTTGTTGCCTGCGGGTATGAGGGTACTAATATTAGTGTAGATGTGGGAGGATGTGAAACTGTCATCCTGTGGGACAACAGAGGGAGGTGGAGGTGTTGGTTGTCCCACAGGCCTGTCCCTCAGAACCACCACTAGCTGGCCCAAGAGGTTCACAATTTGCCGATGCGGTTGTCGATGGACCTCAGCAGCAGGCAGAGCACACTTGAATCTTCCTCAGCCTGGCCCGTTTGTCCCTGGGCCCGTTCATAGGCCCCAAGGACTCTGTTGATATTGTCCAGGGCTTCGGTCCCAGTGTCCTGTTGGCTTTGACTCCCCCTTGCCCTCCCACCTGCCCTGCTGTCACAGACTTGTTGCCTCACCACTGTAGGCACCCGCTTCCTCTCCCTCCTCAGTTGGTGGGGTGGGGGGTCATCCTCTGGGGCAGGGAGAGTGTTGCAGGCAGCACTAGTGGTGGTGGTGTAGGCCGCACAAGTCATTCCAGCAAGGGTGAGCGTAGTTGTTGTTGGTGCTGCTGAGGTGGTGGAGAAGACAGTGGGGTTCTGGGACCTGTTGTGCCTTGGCACACCAGATGGGCCGGCTTCGAGCTACGCGTCTTCAAAATCCAGGGAGTCCACATCTGAAAGTCCATGTTCCGGGGTTGGACACTGGCCCTGCCCCCGGAACATGGGGGCAGGGCCAGTGGGCCAGGGCAGTCAGTTGTTCCTCACCAGTGTTACAGAGAGGAAATGGTCATGGATGTACACCCCTAAAGCTTTGTGGTTGATGTATTTTATTTACTGGATATGCAGCACAGAGTTAACTATTTCACCCATTGCATGTCTTCACAGTGATGTGCATCATGACATGATTTGGAGGTACATACATTGGATTTCCAAGGTGTGACATGTCAATGGATGCCATGCCCCATGTGTAGATTCTGTGATTGTGAGGACATATTGTCATCTGACAACTGGCAGCAATACAACTTGCCTGGCAGGCGTTACATTTGTGCACGTACTCATTTGCATATGTACTAGGCATTGTCATCTCATGCATACTTGTGTCATGTCCTGGGCTTAGATTTGTTGGTTCGACAGACTATGCTGGGTTTGTTTTCATATGGTCCTTCAAGCTCAGCCCCCATGTAACTTACAGATAGCATTCAGTGCCCTGCATGTCTGTGCCCTGTTTAGCTTTGCGATGGGATTTGTTGAATCACAATTCTGTTTCTGTGACAGTTACATATGCTTAGCTGTCTGCACACTGTACGTGGCATTGTATCTGTGTATATTATGGTGGGATATGAGGGCTGTTGTTGTCATTTGGCTCCATGCTTTTTGAGAGTAATGGTGGGGTGCATGCACTGTCTACTTGCCTGTTCTGTTGTCACATTTGGGTGTCATTTGTGACACATCTCTCTGGGTGTGTGGGTGAGTGCTCTATCTAGCTCAGTAGTGGGACAAGGTAGCAGAATATGGCTACCTACCTGTTTGTTTGAAGTGAACAATGCAATGGCTGCCATATTCTTCTGGGCCGGAGGGAGTTCTCCATCCTGCTCAGGGGTGGGACAGGGGTGCCTGGTGGGAGTTGTAATGCAGGCCTCCCACCCCCAAACAGCGTTCCTTGTGGAAATGGCTACCTAACATTTAGGTGAAGGTGAACAATGCAATAGCTGCCAAATGCTTCTGTGTGGGAGGGAGGGAGTACTCCATCTTGCTCAGCTGGAGAACAAGGGAGCATGGTGGGTATAGTATTGCAGGACTCCCAACCCCAAACCGCCCTCGCTGGGAAGCTGGCTACCTACCTGGTAGATGAGGGTGAACAAAGCAATGGCTGCCACATGCTCCTAGGTGGGAAGGAGTGCTCCATTCTGCTCAGCTGGGGAACAAGGGAGCATGGTGGAAGTAGTATTGCAGGCCTCCCACCCCCATACAGCCCTCCCTGTGAAGATGGCTACCTACCTGTTAGTTTGATGAGGGCAATGTAATGCCTGCCACATGCTTCTTGGTGGGAGGGAGTGCTCCTTCCTGCTCAGGAGGTGTGAGGCATAGGGCCTGGTGGGAGTTGTAGTGCTGGCTGCCTGTACACATACAACCCTGGAAATGTAGATGGCTACCTTTGGGATGGATCAGATGGTGTGAATGTTACATCTGTGAGACCTGTGTTGGGTATGGTGGTGCAGATGAATGGGATTGGGCCTAGGAGGTGTAGCTTTGGAGTTGTGTAAAACAGTACATTGCAGTGTAATGGTAGACATTTGTTTGTCCTTACCAGCCTGCACTCCCCTGGCTATTCCTGTGAGACTCTCTGGATGTAGTATGGCAAGCACCTTCTCCTCCCGTGCAGTGAATGTTTTGGTGGGATCGGAGGACCATTGCCAGTCCTCTGAGCCAGTACATGTTTCTTGTACCTCTTTTCTTTCACAACCCTCTTCAGGTCATGCCACCGCTTCATGATTTCATTTCTGGACCACAGGGTGTTCCCTACTGCATTGACCCTGTCAATTATCCTTGCCCACACTTGTGCTCTTGTGGCTAATGGTATCTGTTCAATTACTATTGAAGTGAACAATGCAATGGCTGCCACATTCTTCTGGGTGGGAGGGAGTTCTCATCTTACTCAAGGGTGGGACAAGGGTGCCTGGTGGTATTTGTAATGCAGGCCTCCCACCCCCAAACAGCCCTCCTTGTGAAAATGAAGGTGAACATTGCAATGGCTGCCACATGCTTCTGGGTGGGTGGGGAGTGCTCCATCTTGCTCAGCCGGAGAACAAGGGAGCATGGTGGGTGTAGTATTGCAGGCCTCCCACCCCCAAACAGCCCTCCATGTGAAAATGGCTACCTACCTGTTAGGTGACGGTGAACATTGCAATGGCTGCCACATGCTTCTGGGTGGGTGGTGGGTGGGGAGTGTTCCATCTTGCTCAGCTGGGGAAAAAGGGAGCATGGTGGGAGTAGTATTGCAGGCCTACTACCCCCAAACTGCTTTCCTTGTGAAAATGGCTACCTACCTGTTAGGTGAAGGTGAACATTGCAATGGCTGCCACATGCTTCTGGGTGGGTGGGGAGTGCTCCATCTTGCTCAGCTGGGGAACAAGGGAGAATGGTGGGAGTAGTATTGCAGGCCTACTATCCCCAAACAGCACAACCTGGGAATATGGCTACCTACCAGTTAGATGAGGGTGAACAATGCAATGGCTGCCATATGCTTCTGGGTGGGAGGGAGTGCTCCATCTTGCTCAGCTGGGGTACAAGGGTGCATGATGGGAGTAGTATTGCAATCCTATCATCCCCCAAACTGTACTCCCTGGGAATATGGCTACCTACCTGCTAGATGAGGGTGAACAATGCAATGGCTGCCACATGCTTTTTTTGTGGGAGGGAATGCTCCATCCTGCTCAGGGGTGGTACAGGGGTGCCTGGTGGTAGTTGTAGTGCAGGCCTCCCACCCTCAAACTGCCCTTCCTGGGAATATGGCTACCTACCTGTTAGATGAGGGTGAACAATGCAATGGCTGCCACATGCTTTTTTGTGGGAGGGAGTGCTCCATCCTGCTCAGGGGTGGGACAGGGTGCCTGGTGGTAGTTGTAGTGCAGACCTCCCACCCCCAAACAACCCTCTTTGTAAAATGGCTAACTACCTGCTAGGTGAAGGTGAACATTACGATGGCTGCCCCATGCTTCTGGGTGTGTGGGGAGTGCTCCATCTTGCTCAGCTGGGGAACAAGGGAGCATGGTGGGTATATTATTGCAGGCCTCCTACACCCAAACAGCCCTCCTTGTTAAAATGACTGCCTACCTGATAGGTGAAGGTGAACGTTGCAATGGCTGCCACATGCTTCTGGGTGGGTGGGGAGTGCTCCATCTTGCTCAGCTGGGGAACAATGGAGCATGGTGGGAGTAGTATTGCAGGCCTACCACCCCTAACAGCACAACCTGGAAAGATGGCTACCTACCTGTTAGATGAAAATGAACAATGCAATGGCTACCACATGCTTCTCGGTGGGTGGGGAGTGCTCCATCTTGCTCAGTTGGGGAACAAGGGAGCATGGTGGGAGTAGTATTGCAGGCCTCCCACCCCAGACAGCCCTCCCTGTGAAGATGGCTACCTACCTGTTAGTTTGATGTGGGCAATGTAATGCCTGCCACATGCTTCCTGGTGGGAGGGAACGCTACATCCTGCTCAGGGGTGAAGCAGGGCGCCTGGTGGGAGTTGTAGTGCTGGCTGCCTGTACACGTACAACCCTAGAAGTCTAGATGGCTACCTTTGGGGTGGATCAGATGGTGTGAATGTTACATCTGTGAGACCTGTGTTGGGTATGGTGGTACAGATGAATGGGATTGGGCCTAGGCGGGATAGCTTTGGAGTTGTGTAAGACAGTACATTGCAGTGTAATGGTAGATATTTGTTTGTCCTTACCAGCCTGCACTCCCCAGGCTATATCTGTGAGACTCTCTGGATGCAGTATGGCAAGCACCATCTCCTCCTATGCGTTGAATGTTTTTGGTGGGATCGGAGGGCCACCACCAGTCCTCTGAGCCAGCACACGTTTCTTGTTCCTCTTTTGTTTCACAACCCTCTTCAGGTCATGCCACCGCTTCATGATTTCATTTCTGGACCGCCGGTGTTTCATACTGCATCGACCTTGTCAACTATCCTTGCACACATTTGTGCTCTTGTGGTTAATGGTGTCTCTTGGACCAGGTAACCAAACACTTCTGGTTCTACTCTGATTATCTCATCTACCATGACTGATAACTCACTCTCTGTGAATTTGGACATTTCCTTTGGTGCCATGGTGTGTAATGTGCTAATGTATGGATGTGCAGTTGTGCGGGTGGTGGGGTTGGTATAGGTGGGGTGTGCATGTGTGCTGTTGTGCAGGTGGGATGTGTGGTGTTTTACCCATCCAATGTGCTACAGGGTTTGGTTCCTTCAGTGCTGGAGTAGTGCAAAGGATTCCGGTTAGGGAAGGGGCTGGTTTTATACTCAGCTATGTGGGTGTGTCAACATGGAGTATTGCTGTCAGGTATGTTGTGTGGGTTGTCTTGGGGTTTGTAATTTTGAAGTTGCCATGGTGGTGTGTCATTGGGTTGTGTTAGGTGTTTTTGGGGGCACGGTTAGTTTGCTGTGTGCACTTGGTGGCCTTGTAGTGTGTTTTTTTTGGACGACCACCATATTTGTCACTAGGGTCCGCGGCAGTGGCTTTGCAACAGCCCTTCCGCCGTCTCTCCCATTTATCACTGTTTGCGACCGCGGCGGTCGGAAACAGCAGAATGTCATGCTGTCACAGCGGAGGAGTCCTAAATTTCTGTTCTCTCCGCTGGCCTGGCGGCAGTTTGGTATTTTTCCGACTGCCATCCTAATAGACCCTATGTGTGTAAAAATATATTTGTAATGTTGTAAATGTACATTAAAAATATATGTTAAAATTTTCCATGCTTTATAATGTATGAAAATAACATAACATTTTGTTAATCAGGCTTTTCAGTATTTTAAAAAATTGTATAACAAAACTGAATAAGAACAATTTAAATGTGAACAACTGAAATAAATATAATACATTTTTTGTGAATACTAATGTTAACAAAAAAACTGACGTACATCTCCTTTCTTATGTTTAATTTACATATAAAGACCAGAAAATACTATATAATAAACCATGAAAATTACTAATACAACTACAAACTAGTTAAACTCAGGGAAAGTGCTGGATAATAAACCATAAATAATTACTATTCCAACTCTGAAACCAACTAAACTCAAGGAAAGTGCTGGAAAATAAACCATAAAGAATTACTAGTCCAAAAGCAACGAAACTCAGGGAGAGTGCTGGATAGTAAACCATAAAAAATTACTTTCCCATCTCCAAAACCAACTAAACTCAGGGAAAGTGCTGGATAATAAAACATAAAAAATGACTATTCAAACGATAAAACCAGCTAAACTCAGGGACACTGCTGGATAATAAACCATAAAAAATTACTATTACAACTCCAAACCAACTAAACTCAAGGAAAGGGCTGGATAATAAAATTAAAAAAATACTATTCAAACTCCTAAACAAATAAACTAAGGGAAAGTGCTAAATAATGTAAAAATGTTAAACATATACAAAACATACATTTAGAAAATTTTTTTTTAAAGCAGGTCTGAGTTTGTGAAAAAGAAGGCCTCATCCTATTTGTCTTCAGCGGTCAAAGCAAAGAGTCTAAGATCTGCCAAATCCTCTAGAATTCTTGGGGGTAACCTGGGCGTGGGCTCCAAAATTACGCCTTCGCTCCGTTCCTATTTTAAGGTTGTCCCACAGGTGCTTGACTTAGGGGAGGATACTCTTAAGATGGCTACACTACCTGCTACATTGCCTGCGTTATCTGTATTGCCTGCATTGCCTGGGTGTGAAACTGTGACCCCTCCATCTGATGTTAACCAAATTTGTCTGTCCTCCTCCGAGGGATCTTTGGGCCCAGTGTCAACAGCCATGGCGATAGCCCTCTTGCCTGGCTCATCTGTCTCAGTCCTTAATCGTATTAGCCCTGATTCTCAGGTGGGTCTGCAGGGTGAATTTCCTGATCAGCAAACACTGGTTATACCCACAGGGGGCCCTAGTACGGTTGGTCTACCTGAAAATGTACATCCAGGACCCTCAGTGCAGATATCTACCTCTGCAACAGACCGGCAGGTGGCTATTTTAGACCCCCTAACAGTAATGTTTTTTTCCTTGTCTCAAGACATAAAAAAGGGGTTTGAAGAGTCTTCGGCTAATCAGCTGGAGATTAGGAACTATTGTGAGCTGCTGGACAATAAGATAGATGGTCTTACTGCCAGAACCGGAGCCCTGGAAGAGACAGTAGCAGTTTTAACGGTTCACTTGGACCAAGCTAAAGATGACATCTCTAAACTTAAAAAAATGGATATGGATTTGGCTGACAGAATGGAATCGTTGGAAAACAACTCAAGGCGAAGTAATATCCGCATTCTTAATGTCCCGGAGGGCTCTGAAGGGTCAGAAATTAAGCAATTTATTGTCCTTCTGTTAAAGGAGTCTTTGCCCCTAACCCACTCAGTGGAGGATCTTGCCCTTGATATCCAACGAGTACATAGGGACCCCTTTTGACGTAACCCCCAAAGGACCAAACCACGCAAAATTTTAGTGAATTTCCATACGTACGCTTTGAAGGAGCATATTCTAAATCTTGCCCTAAAACAGCGTTCACTGGAGGGTAAAGGATTTGCCTTCCTAATAAGATCTGATTTATCACGCACCACACTTGAAAAAAAATGGGAATTCAGGAGGAGCTTGGATGCCTTTAGGGGGTTGGGGGCAACAGCGCAATTGATGTTCCCGGCGGCTTTGAAAGTTATGCACAATAATAAAATGTTTAATTTAAGATCTGTGCAGGCGGCCGACGAGCTCTTACTGTCATTGGGTAGCAAATCCTAGGAGATCCCGAGTGAGCTCTTGTATATCAGGAGTAGGGTATGGGTAAGCATTAATACTCAGAATAGGGTCAGTAGTGAAATAAGTTTTGAAAGAAAAAAAAATAAGAGAGAAAAAAAATAATTTTCTGTGTAAAATATATTAAAAAAAAACAGAAGGAAATAAAAAAAAAAATGGGGTTAGGAAAACACAAATTAGAGGGAGCATTTCACTATTTATATATGGTGCTAACATCTTTAAATTCTGGTCTCCGTTTTGTTTTTTAGGCACAAATAGAGAGGTAGGGTGGCTTTTGCAGGAGTGCAGGGAGGGGTGCTATTCTACTGGAATTTTCCGGTTAGATATAGCAAGGGTTCTCCATGGGGAGGGGGGAGGTGAGGGAAGAGGGCACAGGGGTTTTTGGGTGGGGTGAGTGGTAGGAAAAAAACAAAAAATCCTCATTTTTCAAGTCTTAGTTCATTTGTATTTATGGTGGTCCGTTCTGGCATTTTCATTGTGCTGGTTTAAATATAGAATGGTCATAGGGGTAAGGCGGATGGTTTTTCTTTATGGGAGATATTAAAATCATTTCCTGGAACATTAATGGTTTGCGTTCTAAACCAAGAGCTAATAAAATCTGGCAGTATCTGCGTGACTCTGAGGCTCAGATAATAATACTCCAGGAAACTCACTTGACCCTTGCTGAATCTACGGCAGAGATTAATAAAAAGAGGTGGATTGACTTTGCAGTCTCCACTTCTCAAAATCTTAATATCAGAGGAGTATCGATTATCTTTAAAAAACAACTTAAAGCGAGGATGGTAAAGCAGATTGTCGACCCAGGTGGCAGATTGCCAATTGTTACGGTCTGTATTGCCGACGCCCAGTACACTCTAATCGGCTATTATGGCCCTAATATAGACGATCCCTCCTTTTTGGAGACTATTGTGTTCCATCTTTTGTCATGTCCAAATCCTATCATATGGGCAGGAGATTTTAACATTGTCTTGGACCCTTGTTTGGACAAATCTCCTAGCAGCCGCCCCTTGGTTCCTTCCAAATCCAGGTTATTTCTTCTTGCAGCTATGAGGCAATATGCCTATGTGGATATCTGGAGATTAAGATCAGGAAAGCAGCAGGGTGTTTCTTTTAGGAACTATAAGTACCACCACAAGTCTAGGATCGACTTTGTGCTGATAAGCCAAAGTTTGATTGACGCTGTAAAATCTATTACTTACCTTCCCCTACACTTGTCAGATCACTCAGCGATTTTTTGGTGTATAAAGCGTCGTGTAGAACAGTTCCAAGAGGTTGGTCCTTTGATCGCTCTCTCCTTACGAACTCTGAGGATGTCTCCTATCTCAAAGCTGAGGTCCAAAGTTTTATTAGCATTAATGTTGGCTCAGCTGCCTTGGATGTTGTTTGGGACTCCCTAAAGGCCTGTTTGATAGGTTTGATCACAGGGAAAGTGTCTTTCCGTGCTAAACAATACAGGGAGGAGGTCGCTACCATTGAGGCAGAGATAGTTAAGATCCAAGCTGATATCGATTTACTGTCAACCCCGTCCGAGGCTGTATACAAGCCGCTTAGAGAGAAATTGTTTAGTTTAAAATCATCTCTGGGGACAATTCTTGGTAGGAGAATTCAGCAGAGATGGGAGGCCAGTAGGTTGGCACATTTTGAGTATGGGGAGGGCGCGGGCAAGCTATTGGCATGGAAGGCTAAAACAGAGCAGGTTCGGAATAACATTACAACAATAGTTTCTGGAGGTTCTATAATCTCCTCAGACGAAGGTATTAGATCTGCCTTTAGAGATTTTTTTAACGGGATATATCATGAAGATAAATCCATTAATCCTGCTTTAGCGAAACAGCGGCTTAGTAAAATATCTCTTCCTGCCCTATCTGCCGAGAAAAGTATGCTTCTAGATAGACACATTTCAGAGGAGGAGGTCAGGACTGCCATTCGGAGCAGTAAAAAAGGCAGAGCTTCAGGACCGGATGGTCTCCCGGCTGAAATGTTTAAACTTCTGGAGCAAGAGATAACACCTCTGCTGGTTGCTCTATTTAACTACATCTTGATAGAGGGTCATTCTCCCCCTGAGTCATGGAATGGTGCCTCCATTACGCTAATTTTGAAACCGGGCAAGCCCGCCACATCATGTGGGTCCTATAGGCCAATTTCTATACTTAATGTAGATTATAAGATATTTACTACAATATTGGCCAGAAGGTTGGCAGGGGTTGCTCCTGAGCTGTTACATCAGGATCAGAAGGGGTTCGTAAAAGGACGACAGCTGTACGAGCTAACCTACGATCTTATTGGGGCCATTGATATGGCCACGACTGCATTCCTCCCCCTGGCAGCTATAACATTGGATGCCACCAAAGCCTTCGATATGGTAAATTGGATCTACCTTGCGGAGGCCTTGGTGAAATTTAACATTGGGGAGGGTTTTTGGCGCACTATTGAACTTTTGTACAAAAGGCCCTTTGCTCGAGTCCTGGTTAATGGGGTACTTTCGGATCCGTTTAATATCTCTAGAGGGACGAGGCAGGGCTGTCCCCTTTCCCCTTTACTTTTTGATTTATATATTGAGCCCCTAGCGCAACGCTTGAGGGATGCCCTAAATACTAAGCCTTTTGTATATCATGGCTGGGAGCGTAAAGTTGCACTCTATGCGGACGATGTGCTTATTTTGACATCTAACGCACAATCCGCACTCCCAGAAGCCCTTTTAATAGCTCAGGAGTTTAGGGATATAGCGGGCTATGAGGTGAACCCTGCAAAAACGGAAGTCCTGGTTTGGAATGACGACATCAGCGATACTAACATCTTGCCAGGGTCTTCAATGCGATACTTGGGCTTAAATATCCCGAAGGATATAAATAATCTAGTTACATCTAATTTTTCTGCTGTAGCAAAGCATTGCCGCCAGTTAATGCGTTGTTGGGAAATGCTTCCGTTAACTCTTTTAGGAGAGGTTAATTTAGTTAAAATGACCATCCTACCTAAAATTTATTTTTTATTTAATACAATACCACTATATTTTGAACCTGCCATGATTGCGAAGTTCCAGTTAGACATTACATCTTTTATCTGGAACAGGAAACAATCACGGATCTCCTGGAAAAAACTTAGGAGGCGTAGAGAGAAAGGGGGTTGGTGGCTCCGGACCTCCAGCTCTACGCCTGGGCTTTTCAATTATCGCATGTTAGAATGCTTTTAAAGATGCCATTAGATTCGGGGGTAGGTTGTTGTCAGCCTTGATTGATGGGGAGGGTTTAGGTAATTCAGGTTTATTATTTAAATTTGGAAATCAACGCTTTTTTAAGAAAATTAGGTTAAAGATCCTACAGGGTGTATCCAAAACATGGGCCAAACTGATAGGCACATTAAAAATAGGCTATTATTGCGATAAGACTCCCTTATGGGGACTGCCAGAAAGTCCGGAGTGGCTGGGTCATAGCTTGGCGATTCCGATTAAAGATGCCGTTTGGAGGGACTTGTTCTCTGAGGGCAACCTGCTCCCATGGGAGTGCTTGAGAGAGAAAGTGGGTCCTAACTTCTCAAGATTTAAATATCTTCAGATATCAGGTTGAACGCAAGCCTTCTTAGCGCGGCCATCTTTACTGAATAAGTTTCCTATTGGAGGCTATAGTTATCTGGTCTCACAGCTAGTTGACACTCCACCGTCTAAGAAAGAAGTCTCCTTGTGGTACAACTTGATGCTGAATGAACTTGATGGCGACTTTTTGTTACCAGAACATCTTTGGGGTTCTACGTTACCGGGTCATAAGGTGACCAAGTTGTGGTCCATTTCATTTAAAACATTGTGGGAGTTTGTAAAACCGGCTTGTATACCTATATACGCTGCATAGGTCCTACTACTCCCCACTCAGGCTCTCGAAATTCAATCCCGGAAACCCTGTAATGTGCCCAAAATGTGGATCACCGTTGGCGTCAGATGCCCATATGTTCTTCGAATGTCCCTCTTTAAAACCTTTTTGGGAAGATATTGGCTGTTTTCTTTCAGATGCTCTTGGAACTATAATTACTTTTGATTTGACTATGGTTATCTTTGGACTCTCGCCTGAGGTCCAAGGTCAGGCAAAAATTATTTTGTTCTATGCTTCTTTGCTTGCGCGGAGAGAGATCTGCAAAAAGTGGAAAGAGGTTACACCACCTGCATTTTTAGATTGGCAGATCTCGGTTTTACATGTTTCAAGAATAGATCTAGAAAGATCTGGTAACCAGGCCAAGAAAGCCTTTTGGCACCGTTTGGTATTGATAAACTGAAGCCCGGGGTTTTTTTTTTTTTTCAATTTCCCCGGTCCAATGATTATTCACTGTTGGGGTTTCCGAACCTGAATACCTGGACTCTTTTGTTTGGTGTCCTTGGTTTATATCAGCCCCATCAGCCGGGCATGGTGGTGGTGGCACTTTCCCTTCCTATCTGGATTCCTCATTAGATGGCCCCTGAAGGCATATCTTTCTGAGGGTAGGGTTCAACCTTGTGTTGTTACAATCTATACCCTGCCCGGTTTCTAACCTGAGACAGACTGTAGTGTTCTTGTAGGTGGCCACATCTGGAATCAATAGTGATTAATGAGGACAAAAAAAAAAAAAATTAAAAATGTAACACATACATTTCCTGAAAATTATTAAAACATTTTTTTACAAGAACAAAAAATGTAGAAAAATGACATATTATAAATTACAATATTTAAAATTTTTTTAAAATGTCAATTAAATGTGGATTTTGCACTCCTTACAAAAATTAAATGAATTCAAATTTGTATTTATGAATTTCCCTGGATTTTTGATAAAACTTTTAATTACTAAATTTAAAAAAAGTTTTAATGATAAAATTAACTAACATTTTAAACATTTGTAAAACAAATGCAGAATAAAATATGTATACATAAAAAAACATATTTTATTAACATGTTTACTTAAATAATATTTTAATGTAACACATATTGTTAATAATTTTTATATGATTTATATGGAAATATATCCACCTCAAAAAAACTTCACATTTTTTTCAATTTAAATTTATATTAAAAAGTTATGAAAGTTTTTTAGTAATATATATATTTGTTTATTAAAAATTATTTTCAACAAACATTTTTAAATCCCTCCCGACCCTTAACCCCTATAAACCCAACATCCCGCTCCTGAAAATACATAAAAATACAATAAAAACATACATTTTAACATTAAAAAATAATTTAAACAGATATAAAATATCTACTACTAAAATATTTTTAAAACAATTTAAACATTAAACAAAACAATACAAAAAAATACAAATAGATGATATTATTTACAATACTTTTGACAGTGATATTTTCAAAACCAATATTTCTAAAATATACAAAACTGATAACGAAAAAGCTTAGTTCGATATTTTACACCATCGATATTCTTGACTCGATATTCATGCAACTTGATATTTCTCTATTGATATTCTGTCTCTTCACCCTAAAATCAATTATGCAAATGCCCTCCACCTAGGACTCCCAATAGGCCTTAATCTCAGACTTCAAATGATTAAAAACCACGCAGCGGACTGGTCTTTCAACAACCAAGGCACTGTAACATCAAGACATAGATGAAGAAATCACACTGGCTTCCTGTGGCCCAACTGGCCATCTTCAAAACAGGCTGCATTATCCATAAATTCTCCATAAAAAATGCCAGAAGCTTATATCTTCAGGAATTCAGAGCAACATCCTAACAGCCAATCGCATATCATCCCTGTTAAATCTCTTAACGTTACTCAAGATTTGAGTGGAAAAGGATGGGAGGTGTGAGATTCTCAGTGATAGGGTCCCAGGTATGGAACTCACTTCCAACTGAAATTAAACTGGAAGCAAACTATATTAATTCCAGAAAGCATTTGAAAACATGGCTGTTCACACAAGCCTACAGCTAATAATCTGAGCTGTTGTTACCTTCTTTCCCCAAGTGCCAAGATGCCTATGGTGAACATGTGCTTTATAACTTTGTTATAACATAGCATAACAACTTAACATAGTATCTGCTTTGGAGTTCTCTTCACTGAGGCGGAGAAAAATCTGGAGACCATCAGCATTGGCGTGGTCAGTCCCCAGGCGATGTTTCACCATAAAGTCAAGGGAGATAGATCACCTAAACTGTTTGGGATTTTCACCCCTTCATCTAGTTTAGGGATATAGCGGGCTATGAGGTGAACCCTGCAAAAACGGAAGTCCTGGTTTGGAATGACGACATCAGCGATACTAACATCTTGCCAGGGTCTTCAATGCGATACTTGGGCTTAAATATCCCGAAGGATATAAATAATCTAGTTACATCTAATTTTTCTGCTGTAGCAAAGCATTGCCGCCAGTTAATGCGTTGTTGGGAAATGCTTCCGTTAACTCTTTTAGGAGAGGTTAATTTAGTTAAAATGACCATCCTACCTAAAATTTATTTTTTATTTAATACAATACCACTATATTTTGAACCTGCCATGATTGCGAAGTTCCAGTTAGACATTACATCTTTTATCTGGAACAGGAAACAATCACGGATCTCCTGGAAAAAACTTAGGAGGCGTAGAGAGAAAGGGGGTTGGTGGCTCCGGACCTCCAGCTCTACGCCTGGGCTTTTCAATTATCGCATGTTAGAATGCTTTTAAAGATGCCATTAGATTCGGGGGTAGGTTGTTGTCAGCCTTTATTGATGGGGAGGGTTTAGGTAATTCAGGTTTATTATTTAAATTTGGAAATCAACGCTTTTTTAAGAAAATTAGGTTAAAGATCCTACAGGGTGTATCCAAAACATGGGCCAAACTGATAGGCACATTAAAAATAGGCTATTATTGCGATAAGACTCCCTTATGGGGACTGCCAGAAAGTCCGGAGTGGCTGGGTCATAGCTTGGCGATTCCGATTAAAGATGCCGTTTGGAGGGACTTGTTCTCTGAGGGCAACCTGCTCCCATGGGAGTGCTTGAGAGAGAAAGTGGGTCCTAACTTCTCAAGATTTAAATATCTTCAGATATCAGGTTGAACGCAAGCCTTCTTAGCGCGGCCATCTTTACTGAATAAGTTTCCTATTGGAGGCTATAGTTATCTGGTCTCACAGCTAGTTGACACTCCACTGTCTAAGAAAGAAGTCTCCTTGTGGTACAACTTGATGCTGAATGAACTTGATGGCGACTTTTTGTTACCAGAACATCTTTGGGGTTCTACGTTACCGGGTCATAAGGTGACCAAGTTGTGGTCCATTTCATTTAAAACATTGTGGGAGTTTGTAAAACCGGCTTGTATACCTATATACGCTGCATAGGTCCTACTAATCCCCACTCAGGCTCTCGAAATTCAATCCCGGAAACCCTGTAATGTGCCCAAAATGTGGATCACCATTGGCGTCAGATGCCCATATGTTCTTCAAATGTCCCTCTTTAAAACCTTTTTGGGAAGATATTGGCTGTTTTCTTTCAGATGCTCTTGGAACTATAATTACTTTTGATTTGACTATGGTTATCTTTGGACTCTCGCCTGAGGTCCAAGGTCAGGCAACAATGATTTTGTTCTATGCTTCTTTGCTTGCCCGGAGAGAGATCTGCAAAAAGTGGAAAGAGGTTACACCACCTGCATTTTTAGATTGGCAGATCTCGGTTTTACATGTTTCAAGAATAGATCTAGAAAGATCTGGTAACCAGGCCAAGAGAGCCTTTTGGCACCGTTTGGTATTGATAAACTGAAGCCCGGGGTTTTTTTTTTTTTTCAATTTCCCCGGTCCAATGATTATTCACTGTTGGGGTTTCCGAACCTGAATACCTGGACTCTTTTGTTTGGTGTCCTTGGTTTATATCAGCCCCATCAGCCGGGCATGGTGGTGGTGGCACTTACCCCTTCCTATCTGGATTCCTCATTAGATGGCCCCTGAAGGCATATCTTTCTGAGGGTAGGGTTCAACCTTGTGTTGTTACAATCTATACCCTGCCCGGTTTCTAACCTGAGACAGACTGTAGTGTTCTTGTAGGTGGCCACATCTGGAATCAATAGTGATTAATGAGGACAAAAAAAAATAAAATTTAAAAATGTAACACATACATTTCCTGAAAATTATTAAAACATTTTTTTACAAGAACAAAAAATGTAGAAAAATGACATATTATAAATTACAATATTTAAATTTTTTTTAAAATGTCAATTAAATGTGGATTTTGCACTCCTTACAAAAATTAAATGAATTCAAATTTGTATTTATGAATTTCCCTGGATTTTTGATAAAACTTTTAATTACTAAATTTAAAAAAAGTTTTAATGATAAAATTAACTAACATTTTAAACATTTGTAAAACAAATGCAGAATAAAATATGTATACATAAAAAAACATATTTTATTAACATGTTTACTTAAATAATATTTTAATGTAACACATATTGTTAATAATTTTTATATGATTTATATGGAAATATATCCACCTCAAAAAAAACTTCACATTTTTTTCAATTTAAATTTATATTAAAAAATTATGAAAGTTTTTTAGTAATATATATATTTGTTTATTAAAAATTATTTTCAACAAACATTTTTAAATCCCTCCCGACCCTTAACCCCTATAAACCCAACATCCCGCTCCTGAAAATACATAAAAATACAATAAAAACATACATTTTAACATTAAAAAATAATTTAAACAGATATAAAATATCTACTACTAAAATATTTTTTAAACAATTTAAACATTAAACAAAACAATACAAAAAAATACAAATAGATGATATTATTTACAATACTTTTGACAGTGATATTTTCAAAACCAATATTTCTAAAATATACAAAAATGATAACGAAAAAGCTTAGTTCGATATTTTACACCATCGATATTCTTGACTCGATATTCATGCAACTTGATATTTCTCTATTGATATTCTGTCTCTTCACCCTAAAATCAATTATGCAAATGCCCTCCACCTAGGACTCCCAATAGGCCTTAATCTCAGACTTCAAATGATTAAAAACCACGCAGCGGACTGGTCTTTCAACAACCAAGGCACTGTAACATCAAGACATAGATGAAGAAATCACACTGGCTTCCTGTGGCCCAACTGGCCATCTTCAAAACAGGCTGCATTATCCATAAATTCTCCATAAAAAATGCCAGAAGCTTATATCTTCAGGAATTCAGAGCAACATCCTAACAGCCAATCGCATATCATCCCTGTTAAATCTCTTAACGTTACTCAAGATTTGAGTGGGAAAGGATGGGAGGTGTGAGATTCTCAGTGATAGGGTCCCAGGTATGGAACTCACTTCCAACTGAAATTAAACTGGAAGCAAACTATATTAATTCCAGAAAGCATTTGAAAACATGGCTGTTCACACAAGCCTACAGCTAATAATCTGAGCTGTTGTTACCTTCTTTCCCCAAGTGCCAAGATGCCTATGGTGAACATGTGCTTTATAACTTTGTTATAACATAGCATAACAACTTAACATAGTATCTGCTTTGGAGTTCTCTTCACTGAGGCGGAGAAAAATCTGGAGACCATCAGCATTGGCGTGGTCAGTCCCCAGGCGATGTTTCACCATAAAGTCAAGGGAGATAGATCACCTAAACTGTTTGGGATTTTCACCCCTTCATCTGCATTAGCCATCTGAGTCTGAAGTGGTCTGTCTGAACGAGGAAGTGAGTCCCTAATAGGCATGGTCTCAACTTCTTCAGTGCCCAGACCACAGCAAAAGCTTCTCTTTCAATGGCACTCCACTTTCCTTCCCATGGAAGTAAACTTCCTGCTGATAAAGTCTACCGGTTGGTCTAGGCCCTCCTCATTCAACTGTGCTATCACTGCCCCAATGTCATGCTCCGAAGTATCTCTCTGCTCAGAAAATTCCGTGGATAGGTCAGGGGCCCTGGGCATGGGTGCTGTGCACATGGCTCCCTTTGGAGAGTCAAAGGCTTTCTGACAAACCTCTGTCTAGGTTATCAATCTGGAAAGCTTCATATAAGTCAGCTCAGTTAAGGGAGCAACTATGGTGCCACAGCCCTTAACAATTTCTCTGTAGTAGCCAGTGAGGTCAAGGAAGGCTCTCACTTCTGTTTGGGCTTTAAGTGGTTCCCAGGCAAGGATAGTTTAAATCTTGGCCTGAAGGGGTTGCATCTTGCCTCCAAAACTCAGGTGTCCCAAATGTACCACTGAACCATGCCCAATCTTGCATTTGCTGGCATTGATTGCCAGGCCTGCCTGTTGCTGGGGCTGAAGCACATCCTGGAGGTGATGCAGGTGTTCTTCCCAGCTGGTACTGTAAATGGAGATGGTGTCTAGGTCAACTGCACAGAAAGCCTCCTTGCCAGCCAGTACCATGTTGACAAACCATTGGAAAGTAGCATGGGTATTCTTCAAACCATAGGTCATCACCCGGAATTGGTATGGCCCTCTGTCGTTGGGAATGCTGACCTCTCTTTGACTCCTCAGTCAGAGTGATCTGCCAGTACCCTAACATACAGTCCAATGTACCGAGGAATTTGGCAGCCTGTCAATGAGCGCATAAGCTCTGTGTATGGGGTGTACATCAGTCCTGTTGACTGCGATGAGTCTTCTGTTGTCCACACAGAACTGAAGTTCTGGTTTGGAGTCAGAAGCCCAGCCTTTGATACCAAGACCTTAGGGTTGTACCAAGGACAATTGGAAGGCTAAATTACCCTAAGGCCAACATCTCTGAGACTTTCTCCTGGATGCCTGCTCTCACTCTGTCAGACAATCTGTAAATGTTCTTCTTTACAGGAACACTGTCTCCAGTGGCTACATCACGGATGCACAGGTGTGTGAGTCCCAGGGTGAGGAAAAACAATGGGGCAAACTATCGAAACAACTGGTAACAGTTACTTTGCTATTCTGGAGTCAGTGCGATAGAGAAGTTGACATCCTCTACTAACCCATTGTATTCCCATGCAGAGAATAGGTCGAGGAGAGTTTCACTCTCCTCCTCCACTCCCTAATCTGTCACTAGGAGCATGCTCACTTTGGATGTCTTGAAGTGAGGCTTCAATTGATTGACATGGACCCTTAGCAGGCTCTGAGGGGTCAGGAGGTCCTCCCGATAATTCACCTCTCCCTTCTGGTCCTTGATCTTTTATGGGTCAGTCCAGTGGTCCTGAAGAGCTCGGACCTCAACTGACTTTATGACCCATACTTTCTGGCCAGGTTAAAACTCCACCAGTGTGGCCTTCTGGCCATAACAGAGCTTCATAACCTCATGGCTGGCCTCTAGGTTACTTTTCACCTTCTTTCAGAAGTGGTGCATTTGGTTGTGGATGGCCAGCATGTAGCTGACCATATCCTGGGGGGATTTCTTGGGGACTTTCTCCCACCCCTCTCTGACAAGGCTAAGAGATCCTCTAACAGGGTGTCCAAAGAGGAGCTCAAAGGGACTAAACCATACTCCTTTTTGTGGCTTCTCCCGGTAGGCAAAGAAAAGGCATGGCAAGAGGACATCCAACTTACACCTCATGGGCTCAAGCAGTCCCATAATTATGCCTTTCAAAGTCTTATTGAATCCCTCAACTAGACCGTTAATTTGAGAATGATAGCATGTGGTGAACCCGTAAGTAACACCACACTCATCCAACATGGAATTCATGTATGCTTATTTACTTATTTATTTGAAAACATTTTATATAGTGCTGGCTAGACCCGAAGGTATCAGAGCGCTTTACATGAGGAAGAACATTGTTTCAGAACAAAGTTACAAAGTTATATCAGTTGCTGGAGCATAGTTACATGAATTACAAAAGCATAGCACAAAGATAGGGGCAAGGGGGTAATAAATACAAAGGGTAGACGAGGAAAAGCAGTGTCCAACGTCCGGCTGGGTAGGTGATGGCCGAGGGGTGAACCCAAGCCAAACTCCTCTATAGCTGCATAGGACAGCTGCACCGGTTATTGGCCAAAGGTTGTTGTCATGAAGTTAGTGACTCTGTCTGACACTATCTCCTTAAGGAAACGCAACACAGGTAATTAACCCCATCATAGCTCTTGCCACCACGGGTGCAGTCAATGACCTAAGATAATAATAATTACGCACTTATGTAGCGCACGATTACCAGGAGGCATCTCGGCGCTTGTACTAGTACCTGCGAGGAACCCTTCCTGGCCTTTCTCTGTGAGGAGCCCACTTCTGGGCAACCCAGAGGTGAAGTCAGGCATCCTCAGTGTTGTTGGGGCCGTTGTAAAAGTTAAGCAATCTATTGTCCAGAGGTGCAGAGTGGGGCTCATGATCAGAATAGGCACTGAGGCGAGAATTATCAGGTCCGAGGAAATTGAGCCTGAGACCCGCCGAGGCAGGAATTGAACCCTGGTCCCGGCCAGACTACTGCATCAGGGTCTGCCACTCTAACCATTGAGCCACACTTCTCTACAGGATTACCCCTGGGTGGCATGTGGCATGGTTAAACAAGACTAGGACAAACCTGTTGCCCAAGGCTGTTTTGGGGTCCAAAGGTCCAATGACACTGATGCCATACCTTTCAAAGAGTGTGTCAATGAAGGGAAGTGGGATCAGACAGCGTTGTGCTTTTTCCCTGATGTCTTACTGCCCTCACAGGTGGGACAGGATCTGCAGAATGCATCTGAGGCTGTCCTCATTCAGGTCAATAAAAGTTGGAAACAAGCCTGGCGAAGGCCTTGTCTTGTTACAAATGTCCTGCCAGGGGAATGTCACGAGCCAGGCCCAGGGCCGGACTGGCTACCGGGCGTTATGGAATGCTGCTGACCTAAGGGCTGATTTCGTTGATGGGGACCTGAGTGTACTGAACGAAATTTGTTTTGCTTTAATTATTTCGAAGTACATGCAGGTCTTCATGAACGAAATCAGCTCCCACCGCAGTAAACTCTGCCCCCAGCTCGGCAGAATTCCAAAACGCCCGATATTCAGTCCGGCCCTGGCCAGGCCCAGTAGAAAGGTCTGGTAGCATTCGGGGACCACCAGCACATGGGCTGCCCCAGCACCAGGAACCTTAGGCTCACTGTAAAGAAAATTGCTCTCCCAGTAGACTAAGTTTCCTCAAAAGCTTCACCTGCTGTATAGACTGAGGCCTGGCACCTCTAGCCCTCAAGAGTGGGAACCTCCATTTGTACTGGTCAGAATTTCACCCTGGTGGGGCCACCCTGAACCTGCCAGCTGGCAAGCTGAGGTAGGTCACCTAGGACGGCAATTTCTTTGCTGGTTTGCAATGACCTCCTCCTCAGTGACCCCGTCAACCTCCACCATGGGAACATTAGAGATCGGTTTTCTGCTCCCCTTGCCTCTCCTCTTGGCAGCTGTTTGGGACATTTTCCTAGGCTCCAAACTCCCTTGACTCCCTTTCTGGGCAGCCATGGCTCCTGTAGTCATGAAGACCCACTCAGGCAACCCTATCATCTCCAAGTGAGACCTGAGCTATAGTTCCCTCCAGGTAGTGTTCTGCAGGCCATTGCCAACAGACAATCTACAGGCATGGCCCACAGTAACTTTCAGAGAACCCCACTCAAAGTGAACCAGAATTAATGGGAGGTGACTCTCACGATTGCCAGCGACTATGACTTGGTGGAACGTGTTCGGTAAGAACTGCTCTGCTGACACTTGACAGCTGTCATGCTGGCTCCTGTGTCACCTAGAGCCTCCTTCTGCTGCACATTAATGGCGACCCACTCCCTATACTTGGAAGTATTTGCAGAGATGTGGACTTTTGGAACCATGTATCTATACCACATGGGAGGTAGCCCCAAACCTATCTGGAGCTACCTCCTCCCCAAGCAAAATACTCACCAATCCAGGTGTCGCCCTTGAAGTGACTTTATTCATAGCACTCTGTACACTGGGGTGCAAACCTCTCTGTCTTGTGGTCAAAGAGCCCTTACTTCTCTGGATCAGATTGGTACTGGATACAGCTACTATCTTGGTAGTTATTTTGGGGGCCTTTTGAAAACTAATTGTTTTTACATTTTTGTCCCCCCTCTTTCTTCTGTTGGGAGCCCTGACCACCTTTGTGGATGTCCCCAGACATCTTTTTGGACACTCTGGTACTAGCCCAGAGTTCGCCTCCACGGCAACCTTCCTGGGGTCAGTCAGCTTATTGTCAACTAGGTGCTGGCACAACTCTGTAAAGCAAATAGAATGTGCTCTCTCATGATCAAATTGTAAAATCCAACATAATTATTTAATGTGCTGCCCTTCACCCAGCCTTACCAGAGAAATCAACAAAATCTACCCAGGACTGGTTGGGGAGCATCTGACTCTCCCTGAATCTTTGACAATACTTCTCAAGGGTCAGTCCAAATTTAGCAAGTAAGATATCCTTCATTGGTGTGTACCTGGTGTGGTCCCAAACCTCTAATATAAGAAGTGTGTCCCTTCCAAGTATAGGCATGTGTTTCCACGGACCAATACCCTCTCTTAGTGCTCCTCTGGAACCCTGTGCACCTTCAGTGTTACCTCATAAGCAGAAAAACAAGTATGAATGTAATCTCTCACCACAAAATTAGGCACCTAATCCTTTTCTCCTTCAGGTAGTGCATGTCTGCTGTCACCATCACTGCTGGAATCCTTTGCCTGGCCTTGATTTATAGATGTTTAGACTCAGTTTGCGAGCTAGATGTTTTTTAATCTCTGCCAAAGCTCTGTAAGCCTCAGATTTCCTCTCCTCCAATCAAATGTTTCATTTTGCCATCTGTAGCTTGAATTCCCTTTCTTCCCTTCTCTCAACCAGTTCCTCAGGGGATAGGCCGTGGGCAGAGATACTGCTTCGTGCTCTCACAGGTAGCTCAACTTCTGAGATGTCTCCCTCAGCAAAGCCATTTCTTGACTCTCCTGCTCAATTGTTCTCCTTTGAATGGACTCTTGGCACCTTTTGAAACTCTTTTTGTGGCTCCTTTGGCGGGTACTCCCATCTCCTAACAAAATTATTCAAGATGGACCACTGTATACGTATTCAAGTTGGCCAGATCACATTCTATGGCTCCAGTTGTAAAACAAGCTTGAGACATTATGTTAGAGGACTAAAAACTAAAGAAAATGCAAATCAGAGAAAATTTGAAATATTCTTTGGATGTGGATGGGTAGTGTATGCCAAGTTATTGTATGCTGCACAAACACAAGCCCTACCCTCTCTGCTGATCACCGATATTAGAAATTGGGTCTCTGGTTGGCTTAGTATGCACCCCGTCCAAGCAGGAATCCCAATCCTAGCCAGAGTAATTCACTAAATAACTTAAATTATCCTGTGCTCACCCTCTGGTAGCTTGGCACAGATCAGTCAGGCCAGGCTTAAATTAAGAGGCAATGTGTAAAGTATTGTGCAACACTTAAGTGAAAACACCACAAAAAGACTCCACAACAGTTTAGAAAACAAAGTACAACTTTATAAATAAAACAAGCCCAAACCGACCAAAATCCAATATTTAAAAGTTGAGATAAGAATTTTCAAAAAATAAAATTTGTTCTAGCGCTTAGAAGCAAATAGCACTTATGGGGTCACTTGGGGTCTTGCTGGACCGGGGCAAAGTCAAAAGCTTGGTCTGACCATGATGGAGCGCAGGCCTGCTACAGGACCCATGCAGGCCCGGGTGAACAAAGTATTTTATCCTGGTACCAACAGCAAGATGCGGGAGCAGTCGAGCAATGTGTTCATGTTGATTCCATAGTGAAGGCAATGCTTCAGTTCCATAGATGAGACGCCAGGCCACGATGCATGGGTTCTGAAGTGCGATGCATAGGGTTCCCCAAGCAGTAGAGGGAATGCGTTCATCTCTTCAAGATGAGGGAGTGGTGATGCAAGGTTCCGACGCATCGGGCCTCTCATGGTGATGCGTTGGTTGCAAGAGCGATGCACCAATTCTACTCCTGCAACCACATCAATGCACCAGTTCTGCTACATGCAGGCAGGTGTTGCCTCAATTTCCATGATGCAGGTATCTGGGTCCACTTCCACTGAAACATGCACAGGAGCAGTGGTAGATACTTTGACGTCGCAAGCAACAGGAGTCAAGCTAACAAGCCCTAGAAGCAAATTTGGATGGAAAAGCCAGCGCTCCTTCAGCAGCGTCAGAGAGCAGTAGGCATCTGGACAGCACAAGAAAAAAGCAGGCCTTCTAGGTCAGCTGTCCAGCAAGTAGTCCTTTGAGCCCCACAACTGTTCTTCTGATAGAGTTTCAGTTGTAGGTCGAGAAGTGTCTCATCCCATCATCTTTTTGGAACAAATGCACAAAGTTTAGCTGTCGCCCAGCCCAGATGTATATTGGAGACAGGCTGCAAGGCACACGGAGCAGTGAGAGCAGAGAAATGCCCACTTCTAAAATAGTAATATTAACTCCAACTTTACCAGTAAAGAAGATTGATCATTACCATCACTAAGATACAAAACATGATTCAGCTACTCCTTTCTGATCAGGAATTTGCAGCTTAAATGTGTTTTAAGGAAATCCCAATGTTAGACTATGGAAGAGTATGCCTCAGAGTAGTGAAAAACTAATTTAGCTCTTTCTCACTACCAGAACATACACAACATAAAAGTACATGTCCTACCTTTTATTTGCACGAGACGCTGCCCCTAGGGATACGTAGGGCCTATCTTAGGGGTGACTTATGTGTAAAAAAAGGGGAGTTTTCAGGCTTAGCAAGGAGTTTTAAATGCCAAGTCGAAGTAGCAGTAACTAAGCGTACAGGCCTTGCAATGGCAAGCCTTAGAGATGGTTAAGGGGCTACTTATGTGGGTGGCAAAATCAGTGCTGCAGGCCCACTATTTGCATTTAATTTACAGGCCCAGGGCACATGTAGTGCATTTTTCTAGGGACTTATAAGTAAATTAAATATGCTAATATATTTATTATATTATGTTGATCATCTATTGTCTTGCCATTTTAAATATGGCAGTATAAGTACCAGCATTGGTTTCTTAGTACTATTATTATTGTTATTATTTATGATATCACATTTGAAGATCATCACCACCACCACCCCAGACAGAACCAAAACTAAGCAATATCACAGGTGTTGGACCTTGGAACTCAGTAGATGCAACCCTGGAGCTTACTAAGATGCCGGTTGCATTGTACAGACAGTGGCAGAGATAGCCTAAGAGGAAGGTGCTGTTGGGGTAGGAGAGTCTGGGTGTCACAGGCCAAGTAATTTACTGGTGACTACTATTACTAAATCTTATCATGGGGGAGGGTATGGACAGCTGGTGAATGATGGTTGGGGACAGCTGAATAGAGAGGCCATTTCGTTAACCCCTTCGCTGCTCATGACGAGCTGTGCTTATGACGAGCTGACCTTGTTTGAGATGTCATCAGTGATGTCATGAGTATATATATATATATATATATAAAATTTTTATGGCAAAATGAAACCCCTCATTTTGTTCCTTTTCAAATTAAATGTATTAAGTGTTACCACTTTATTCCAATCAAGATGACTTCAGGTGTGCCATACTTTTGTCATAAGTAAGACTGTTAGCATTCTAGTTGTTCTTTAGAACACTCTGGGACATTCTGAAGTTGGGCTACATCTGGCTGATATTTGGGCTACATTTGGGCTCTTTTGTCTCTGGTGGCCATCTTGGGAGACTGCATATCAGAATTATTTTAATGAAATATAAGAGGATTTGAGAAGTCACTCAAAATGTGCCCTAATTTTTCTTTCTTCAGCACTAATCATAATTTCTATGGCAAAATGAACCCCCTCATTTTGTTCCTTTGCAAATTAAATGTTTTAAGTGTTAACACTTTATTCCAATCAGGATGACTTAAGTTGTGCCATACTTTTGTCATAAGTAAGACTGTTAGCGCTCTAGTTGTTCTTTAGAACACTCTGGGACATTCTGTCATTGGGCTATAGTTGGGCTACATCTGGCTGATATTTCAGCTACATTTGTTTTTTTTTCTCTGGTGGTCATCTTTGGGCTACATTGGGCTACATTTGGGCTCTAACATATCTATAGCCCAATGTAGCCCAATATATATTTTTTCAAAGTTAATTTTCGTAAAAACCACTGGAGCATATATCTTGAGACATAGCAAAGGCACATCGGGGTACCAGTCCCTACAATTTTGCCAAGTTTAGTGGAAATCCATTCAGCCGCTCGGGCTAAAAGTGAAGTCGACCGCCCTATGGAAATTAACATGGGGAAAACACGTTTTGGGACCCCCCTTTTATCTCGGCCCCGCTTAATAAATCCCCCCCAAACTTTCAGGGAAGGACCGGGGCGCCGCGAGGCAAATTTGAGGAAACTTTCAGGCAGATTCCTCAATTCTGGAAGAATATAGATCAGTTAAAACTGAAAAATCAGTTAGATAGTACGCGACCACTGATCTCATCCGAACCAAACATGGCAACATCACAGTTTTATGACTGGCTTGACCATGCCACTAATCTCCTAGCTCCCACAAAGTTTATATCTAAAAATAGATCTAGGCCAACAGCCCCATGGTATACAGACAAATTGAAAAAGCAAAAACAACACAGTAGGAACTGTGAAAGGCAGTGGAGGAAAACATATGATGCGGTAAGCAGAAAGCAATATAAAGACTCACTCACTGTTTATAAAGGAATGATAGTAACAGCCAAAAAGTCTTTTTATTCTGCCCAAATTGAGCAAGCTCAACACTCTAGTAAAAAACTATATGAAATAACTAAAACATTGTCAGGCAATGTTCCCGACCTCATTCCACCTCCATCACAAGCAATGTGCGATGAGCTCGCTAGCTTCTTCTTTTCCAAAGTAGATGACATTTATCAAGCTTTCGCATCTAATTCTTCTACAACTAATCCTACTCTCTTCAATATACATCCCACTAGCTTTAACAGTTTCAATCCTTTAACTAATGACCACGTAAGAACCATTGTCACCACAATTAAATCAGGATCGGCATTGGATCCCTGCTCTCTCTCTGCGCTTCGTCCGGTGATGGATGCCATAATACCTATCATCACTCATGTATGCAACTCCATCCTGAGTTCAGGCACATATCCCACTGTTTTAAAAAAGACACTACTGAAACCTCTCTTAAAGAAGCCAGGTCTTGATAAAAGCGAACTAAAAAACTGTAGGCCCATAGCCAGTCTCCCTTTTATAGCAAAAGTGGTCGAAAAGGCTATGAACTTACAACTGCCGGAGTATATCGAGAACCACAGTTTGCTGGATGACACACAATTCGGATTCCGAAAATACCATGGGACCGAAACCGCCTTAATTAAAGCGGCAGACGATGTGCGAGCAATCCGAGATCAGGGTGGGACAGCAGTCTTGGTGTTGCTGGATCTGTCTGCGGCTTTCGACACGGTCGACCATAAGATCTTGGTCGACCGTGTCGGTAAAATGGGTGTTGGACAAACAGCAATAAAACTGTTGGCTTCGTTTCTCAAGGACAGAACCCAGGCTGTCGCCTTGGGGACATACCAATCTGCCCAGTTGTCTCTACCATGTGGAGTACCTCAAGGCTCATCCCTAAGTCCGACAATATTTAACTTCTTTGTGTCGGACCTTGCTAGTGTCATCAAAAGCCACGGGATGAGCCTAACTTCATATGCAGATGACACGCAATTGGTACTGGCCATTAAAGGCGACGGTCTGGAGGTGGCCCAACGCTTTCAGAAGGGAATGCTGGACATAGGAGAGTGGATAGCAATAAACTGCCTAAAACTCAACTCGGAAAAAACCGAGGTGGTCATTTTTGGACCACTTCTACCACCTTGGTCTTTAGTCTGGTGGCCTTCTACATTTGGAGCACCTCCTACACCAGTGGCCAAGGTCAGAAACCTAGGAGTCACCTTTGACGAGGGCCTCACTTTTATGGACCATGCGAATAAAGTGGCATCAACAGCTCACTACAAATTGCGCTTGATCAGAAAAATAAGTCCGTTCCTACCAGCAGCTGCCACTAAAACGCTGGTTAGCTCCTTGGTACTCTCGGCACTTGATTACTGTAATGGTTTATTTCTAAACACCCAGGTCAGGGTTTTAAAAAAGTTGCAGTCGATTCAAAATGCGGCGGCACGTCTACTCTCAGGAATTCCAAAATTTGCAGCCATAGCTGGAACAATAAAACAATTACACTGGTTGACCATCCAGAATAGGATTAAGTTTAAATCACTATGCATAGTGTACAAATCATTAAACAACAAAGGCCCCCAATTTCTAAAGGACCAGATGGTTCAATATCTCCCACCTAGACAGCTGCGGTCATCTAACCTTAACCAGCTAGTGATCCCCCGGTCCAAAACAGTATCTTGGGGCGATCGTCGCTTCTTAACCGCAGCACCCAAACTATGGAACACTCTGCCGCAGGACATTAGGCTAAGCCCGTCTCTCCTGCAGTTTCGTAAGAAACTAAAAACCTGGTTGTTTAACCAATAGTTTCTGTCCTGAATGTTTCTGGACGCTGCTAGCTGCAATGAGCAACACTTATGCAAATATTCATTAGCGTCTAGACGCTCGCGGGTATTTGTCGCGCTTTACAAATGGCAATAAATAAATAAATAAATAAACCGGCGCCAAAGTTATTCACAATAGAATGTTGAGATTTTGCATTGAAAATAATCCTAACTATAACTACCTACTGGCGACCGCCAGTAGGTAATATATATATATCCACAAATTCTTCCTTATTCCCGCAAAAGGACAACAAGCCACACCAGCCAGGTACGATTCAAATATTTATTATGGGCACATACAGACGCGCTTCGAGCTCACAGGCTCTTTGTCACATGACCACTATTTTAGTTCATCTGTAGTTATAGCAATGTAAACAATAGAAAAGGAAGAAAGCCTCTGTGTTTACAATTTCACACGGAAGTTTAACAGTGCAATTAATAAATCACAATATTAATAAAATAACGCATGCACGTCTTCCAAGTGTTTGGTGTAGAACAGTTTTTGGTTTTTAAATAACACAATATTAGAAGCGAAGCTCGCATAATGGTATAGTACCCATTTTTGCAATATGGAGAAAAGATGTTAAAAAGGAAAAAGTAAGAAGGTGAGAAGCAGGGCAAATAAAGAATATCTAAGATAGAGACATGAGAGGGGAGAGTGAGAATGAAAGAAGAGAGAGGAGGATGAAAGGGTGATTTGGGTATAGTACCCTATTTATAGGTTAGTCAGACCCATATGTCAAATATTATCCCCAGTCTATTCATATTCTGATTTTATTTCCACCCCCATATATCCATTCTTATTACTAAATGAAATATTAGTGATATATATAGAAAACTCAGAATCCTCCCACACCAGTAAAGGAAAGGAAAACAGCACTCCGGTGGCAGCAGTTGGCAGTGGTTTATTCCTTAAAAAAACAAACGTTTCGGCGTTAGCCTTCGTCAGTGTTTCTGACCATCAGCACATAATTCCGATTTAAATAAAGTTATGTTGAAAAGGTAAACAGCGATAAGGGACCAGCCAACAAACATTGAACACCTAGATGGGTGCCATCTTGGAATGGGTTCGTAAGTTAAGAAACAATGTGAAATAATACCGTCAATCGGTATATTCACAAAAAAGGTGGGCATTTAAACAATAGAATGTATAAATACATTTCATAAAGCCGCGGATCGGCAATGTCCCTTAACCCCTTCGATGCTCATGATGACCTCAGCTCGTCATGAGGCACGGTTGAGCTGTGCTGATGACGAGTTGAGCTCGTCATGAACAATGGGAATGAGCATCATTCAGCACCGGAGGGGAATTGCTGCATCAGCGATGGTGTTAACAGAAGCGTACCGTACATATAGTGTACACATACATTCACAAGCTTGGAATTGTGCAGAGGTATTCAACACATATCATGAGACATGAATAGACTGCATATATGATTGTATAAATAAAATCAGGCATTTGCAGAGGATAAAAAAGAACCACCATAAAGCGAAGGCAGCCAAACCCCTGTCACTGGGAAATGAGAAAACTTGAATACTAAATTCAGAGAATAAGAGAAAATTTCATAGTAAAATTTCATATGCCATTTTGAGGAATAATTCATAAGCAATGTAACAATTCAGTCAGGTAAATCGAAATAAGAATTTCATCAAGACATCAGCATCATGACATCAAGTCACAGCTACAGGACATAGTCCTGAAATAAGGCATTCAATTGTGTTCATGGGCAATAGCAGTAGAAACAAATCCAGATTATATAGGCAATCATGTTTATCTGGTACTGTCATATGGATACTTCATTACATATATGGCGTGAAGTTAGCATGAGTGTATTACATGTTTAAACAGCCGGTTTGCCTTCGGCTTCAGTTTTGCACACGACACATACTTGTTGTTGTAGCTTTCACCCTAGAAGCGGTGAGGTGGTTTATTAAAGAATAATATGTTATTTCTATGCTATCAGCTTTGCCTGGTACACTTGGTACAACTGTCTGCACACTGAGAGCTACACACTCTAAGATTAACCTAACACAAGGTTGCTGAGAGGACTGATCCTCGCACCACATTAGACATAACACAAATAATGTTGATGCCAACATTTTGGGCTCTACGCGGGTTTAAGATAGAGTTACACGGAATGAACGTAGACACTTGGTGCTGCGCATGGAGAGAGCTGGTAGCTGTTGATGTGAACTGCTCCTACTGACATTGAGAGGTATGGGGCCGCCCTGCTAAAGCCCGAATGAGACCTTCTTAGATATAAAATAATATACTAGATAGGGTGCGCGAAATAAAGGTGATATCGATTTCTATAGGTTTTGCATTATAACATGCTAGAACCTTTTGCTTACTATGGATTAGTGACTATGCTGCTGACTCTGATTTTTATAATCTGCATTTTGGTATTATACAAGATACTGCGTTTGAGAACTTTGCATTGAATAATAAATATTTCAAACTTGCACTTGTGTTCTTTGACTCCCAGTTTTGGTTTGAAATGATTATATAACGAAAGAGTGTTCATGTGTTCCACGATTCCTGAGGTATTCTAAAGATCATGTTCTGGTTTGTCTAAGACATGGTTCATTCCATAATGATCCATGAGACACTGTAGCTAGCTAGGTAAGGAGATTTCTGACACTGAGATGAGTTTTGGATCATCCTAACTCACTGAGGTTCTAGATCTCTATGCACAGTTCTGTGGGAGAACGGAAACCCTGCTACATGGCGCCCAACGGATTGGTTGGCCGTATTTCATGACACTCGAGTAGTATATCATTCAAACCTTAACACCTTCATTCCCGTTTCCGGTAAACGGTGGTGTCGGAAAAACCTACCTATTTTTGAAATAGGTCTTTTCAAGCTTGAATTCTACTTTAAACGGTTTCTTTGAATTACTACCCAGTTGTGCTACAAAGTGTTCTTTGTCTTTTTTTCACTTCCGGTGCTACCATGGCCGTGGACATAGCGCAGCATAGCCGCGTCGCGGTTCGCGACCACTTGCGGGCATATAATGTCCCGGCGGAAGGTTTGGCTGTGGTTCTAGTGGTGAGTGCGGAACACGCGTACCCGTACGAATTGTTTTATTCCTGGGTGACGTTTCCGGAAGTAAACGCTAATTCGGGCGTCTATCATTCATACACTGCCTCGGCTGTACCGGCGGCGTATGCTCCGTACAGGGCACTGGAAGTACCTATCGATGCTTGGCAGCACGGAGTTTGGTTTGGTGGCGTCCTACCCCACTCTTTAACAGCTCCGAGGTTAGGTCCGTTGTCCATTCCGGGCACAGCCTGGCCCGCCTTGGGCGGATTTACTCCTCATCCTAATCGCGCCACTTGTAATGTGGGTGATTTGCGGCGTCTGCATGATGTCGCGGTTGACGTGATTAGAGCGCTTGTTCATTACATTGGTCGTAATATACATGGCGCAGCCCCCGCAGGTGCGCAGCTTCGAGCGGAGCAGGCTGGTTTGAAAATCAGTCCTGTCTTGGTGAATTCCGTAATGGGCAGAAAGCCAGACAATAAGGATGATTTTCCTTACTGGCTTGCCAAGAAATTCGACCAGCTAGAGGCTGTGTTTCCTAATACGACTCCGGGTGAAAAACACCGGATTCTTACGCTTAGTTTACCGAAAGATTTAGCCCCTGAACTTGCTGACTGTGAAACATGGGGTAAGACTTTTGCAGCGGTTTACTCGAGGTGCTTTGGCACACCGACAGTGTCGAACCTGTCTGCGATCCTCAAACGTGTTCAAGATGATCACGGGCCTGAGTCGGCGGTTGAGTTGGGTATGCGCCTGAACGGTTCATTTGAGACAGTTTGCGGTATTATCCTTGCCAATGTAAAAGGGGATGCTGTGAACTTTCAAGTGGCCAATGGTCTGGCGTTAATTCCCGATGCCGAGAAACCCCGTCAGCTGGCAAAAATTATTGTGGCGGCTTATAAAACGGTTGGCCGCAATTCTAAGGGCGCAAAGGTTTTTCTTGAAAAAGAAAAGAAGCAGCCCCAGGGACAGTCTTCGGAAACAGGTGGACAGCCAAGGTCCAAGAAACAAAATTGGCCTAAAAAGCAGAATCAGGGTAAGCAACAACAACAACAGACACAGGTTTCGAGTCCGGCGCCTTCACAACCTGCGCAGTCAGAGCGAGTTTATGAATTGCGCGATCGCGCTACGATTAAATCGCCTGAGAGATATCAGGCATCTGACCAACGCTCTCCTCGTTCCTTTCAGGACTCATCGGCTCCGTCAACCGGTGGTGGAGGGGGCGGCAGGGGCAGGGGTGGCCAGCAAGGACGTGGCCAGCCCCGCACACGAAGTGAAGGGGATCAGCGGGACGACTCTACGCCAAAAAGACCGCAGTTTGCCAAGAAGAAAGTCGCTGCCTTAACGGCGCATCGATATGCCCCAGATAGTGAGAACGCGGCTTCGGAATCTGACGTGGGCTCTGACCTTGCTGGACAGCGCGGCGGAGATTACCATAGTGAGAGAGGCCCTCCGTCCACTGTTGAAGGTGACAGCGACTGAGACTTTTATTGTGATTGAAACAGCAGATACACATGTTGCTCCCCCTGAAAGACTTTTTGAAATTGTCCTGTTAATTGAAGGTGACATGCAGCGAACTGTAAAAGGGGTATTTTGGGAAAATCTTTCGGATACGTATGACATTTTGCTTTCGGAGGCTGACTGGCCCCCACCTTTTGTTCTCGCAGCTCCGCGAGGGGAGGAGGTAATCCTCCCCAGTTTCGCGCACACTGTGCCGAGAGTGGAAGCGCTGCATTTTGCAGAAGAGTGGGCTCTGGCGCTTGCGCCGGCTGTGTACCGGAATCAGTGTGGCTGGGATAAATTGTCCCCTAGCCATGAGATTCCGTTACGGTCACAGCCGCAGCCACAACCCCAATATCCCATACGGCGTGAAGCTAAAGCTTCGGTCGCGGCTATCCTTGAACAATTGGAATATCAAGGTGTAATTGAAACGTGTGTGTCACCGATGAATAATCCCCTTTTTACTGTCAACAAGCCGGACGGATCGTATCGTCTGGTTTTGGATTACCGGCATTTGAACTCGCATTGCCGTAACTGTGCAGTACAGAATACTCACGGCTCTGCCCTAGTGAATAGTCTTGAGCGTAAACGGTTCAAAACCACGCTTGACATTTCCAATGGTTTTTATGCACATAGATTAGATGGTCTAAGTTCCCAATGGACCAGTTTTACGTGCGGCGGCGTACAAAAAAAGTTTAATCGACTCCCAATGGGATATAAAAATAGTCCTGGAGTGTTTTCCGCCCGCATAGTCTCTCTTTTAGAGAGTTTCGATCCAGTTGCATGTTCATATGTGGATGATATTTATCTCACAGACGACGAGCTTTGGGTGCATCTGTGTCGAGTAAACAGCATAATTTGTAACTTTGCAGACATGGGTTACAAGTTTAACTTTGCAAAATCGCACATTGCGGAGTACACAGTGTTGTTTCTAGGTTATGAACTTAACCATGAAGGAAAGGGATTGGCTCCTCAGTTCCTGGAGAAGTGCGCGCAGTTGCGCTCTCCGACAACGCTGAAAAAATTACAGTCTTTGCTGGGTTTTTTAAATTTCGGGAGGACATACATTCCGGAATATGCCCAGCGTATCAAGCCTTTATATGCCTTGGTACAACCATCTTTTTCCAAATCATGCTGGCTGCCTGAGCATTCAGCCATTCTGCAGTCCTTGCAGGCTGATATGCTAGCTTCTGACTACTTACAGACTCGTGATAACCAGACCAACCTGGTGATAAGAATTATCCCTGGGACGGTGGGTTTCACGTACCTGACTTTTAATGAAGGGGATACTGTACCTATTGCTTACAAGTCACACTTGTACACTTCGGCTGAACTGCGTTTTTCCACTGTGGAGAAAGTGTTAACGGCTGTGCAGATGGCAATTCTTAAGGAACGTGCCCTGTCGCAGGGAAAGCGCATGTTGGTTGTCACCCCGTGTCCAGCCTTGGAGGCGGTCACGAAAGCCAGTGTACCAAATTCTAAAGCTTTGCACCCTCGGTGGATTCAGTGGGCTACATCCTTGACATCTCAAGATGTCACGTTTATTTTTGACGCCGCTTTACGGTCGCAGGAGTATTTACAGTATGAATTTGTTCATCCTGCTCCTTTAGCAATGCGGCCGTTGGAGGATTTCCATTGTATCATTTACACGGATGGTTCGGCGCAGGTTGCGCATGGCTCTAAACACGCCTACGTTTCCGCTTGCGCCATTGTGGTCGGTGCCATGGTGAACGATAAGTTCAAGTCCAGTGTCGTGCACACGCAGACGCTTGGAGACTGCACCGCACAATTGGCAGAGCTTCGTGCTCTTATGCTTGCATTAGAGTACGCTGATCCTTGTGTGACGAATTTAATAGTAAGTGATTCTTACTACTGTGTCCAGTCTTACAATGAGAACTTGTTCTTTTGGATTCAGAATGATTTTCGTGATTCCAAGGGTAGCACAATAAAACATAAAATGATCTGGGTCCGAGTGGCGGAACTTAAAGAGAAGCTGCCGCTCGTGTTTGTGATTCATACTCTCGGTCACCAGCGCGTGGGGGTCCACGCTGTTGGCAACTCGCTTGCTGATGAAGCAGCGAAGTCAGCGGTATCAAAATACTTAGTTGCAGCAGTCACGAGGTCCAAAAGCAAAATAGATGATGACATCTTGGCGGCTGTTGCTGCCACGGCGAAGGGAGGTAAATATCCTGCGGGGTTCCCTTCGAAATACACATACCACTTAAGTCCCGATAAGGTTCCTTATGTGAAAATTCCTGATGTTGGAGAGCGTTTAGTTCCCAACTCGGATCGCAGAGCTTCTCTGATTACAGCGGCTCATGAAGGTGTGGCGTCTGCGCATGCGGGCGTCTCAGCCACTGTATCTCAGCTACAACAGAGGTTCTGGTGGTGGGGACTGTACAAACAGACGCGCGATTATGTCCTTATGTGTGACATTTGTCAGCAGATCAAGCCTTCTACTGCTGCGCGTCCGCCTCAGACACAGTTGTACATCTCTAATAAACCACTTGGATGTGTTTATTTGGATCACTGCGGTCCTTTTTCTTCTGATACTGCGTATAAATACATCTTAGTAGCAGTTGACTCATGCACACGCTTTGTATGGGTATGGCCGCATCGAAGCGCTGATTCGCGAACTGTCATTAAGGATTTGCGTGTCTTTGTGGGAATCTTTGCTTGTGGTACTTTCCATTCGGACCAGGGCCCGGCTTTCGCCTCTAAGGCGTATAAGGATGCTATGGTTTCGTTGGGAGTACGGGTGAAGTTTTCAAGCCCCTACAGGCCTGAGGGCAATTCTGTAGTAGAAAGAATGAACCGCGACTTAAAGCAATCTTTGACAGCCCGTGTTATAGGCACTGGTAGAAACTGGCTGACCCACCTCTATGGCGTGCAGCGTGCGCTTAATAATCTCCCTAGAAGGTCTCTGGGTGGGCGGACCCCATACGAAATGCTCTTTGGTATCAAGATGTACGTTCCTGACCTTGATGGTGCAGACTGCCAGGCCCAGGCCGCGGCCTTTGACGTAGATGAACATTGCAATGTTTTACAGGATCTACAAAAGACCAGAGACAGTCTTGCAAAGGAACACTTGCCCTCCACATCGGATGATGCGTTGCAGATCCCGGTAGTTGGCTGGCTACCCCAAGTTGGAGAACTGGTTCGAGAGAAGATCGATAACAAGAAAGAGTTTGGTCCCTCATATCGACCGCCGGTTCGAGTCCTTGGAGTGAAGGGCACAAGAACAGTCATTTTACCACCACTTCCAGGTCGTAAAGAAAACAGATTTATTTCTATTGACAATGTCAAGACACACAGGGTGGCCGATTCTTCATAGCATGACACCGGCTGCATCCTGTCCTTCCATGGTGAGGAACTCTGTGCTGGCTATTACATCTGGTACAGATCAGGAGGTGTCCCTCGAGATGCCTGCTTTATCCAGTCCTTTATTAAATACTATTCCTCTTGCTAACATTGATGAGCTGACCTATGCAGATCCTGCTGATTTATCTATGTCCGACCTACATGCCCGTTTGGCTAACCAGTCCAGATTCTCTTTTGACTCTGATTCGGAACTTTCAAAGAAACCATCGACTATTGCAAAATATGCCACGTTGTTTAAAAAACATTTTCTAATTCCACCTTGGACATACGTTTGGCTGATACTATTTTCATTTTATCTTTTTATGTCAATTGGTTTTGTGTTTTATTTTTTCCGCTTGATCGATGGCCATTATGTGATAGAAAGAACAGGAATTCGGTACCTTAATGGAACATTGGCCCCTCTGTCCTCCTCACATTCAGTACACAGACTAAAGAGAGACTTACATTCAGTACAGATTACTGCTTGGCCAGTCCTTGATGGGATTGTGTGGGATGCGGTTAGGTTTCAGATACATGGCCCCACAGAAGTTATTAATGTTCCTAATGTGCTTAGAGTAAACATGGGAGATGTGATTAAGCAAAATGTTCGTTCTGATGACTGGGATCTTCAGGCTGTAGAAGCATTGTTCTCTGATTTGAAATATTATGCGGCCTTTGATGCTGAGGATTTGTACTTAGATTCTGTCAATTATGGTGATTTGTTTTGTTATCAACATTATGGGAATCATTTCTTACACAAGACAAGTTCCAGGAGGGTTCCTGTGAATTACACTCAGTGGGAACATTGCCCTACTCCCTTACAGGGGAGCTCAAGTACATTTCTGGGAAAATACTCTTATTTTACAGATTTTAATCAATCAAATCCTGAATCGTTTTATTTTAAAGTGAACCAGAAATTCATACCCAAAGTTAGACTTACAGATACTAAATTGCTGTATTCAAAGTCCTTTTTAGATAGGTTATCTGTGGATGGCTATGAGTTATGGAAGGATGCTATTGACCTTAAATCGGTTTGGGGTACCAAAGATTGGCAGGTACAAGGCACTGAGGCTTTGCATCGTGCATGTCTCATCCCGAATCACATGTTGTTTTTAAATTCTACTGTTTCTCAAACAACGTGTTTTGGATTGGCTACATCTAAAAAATTAAATACCCCTACTATCCCTGACTTAGAAGAATATTCAGGTTGGAGTAATTTCACTACAATATCCATCAATGGGATACAAGCACTTTTGCGGAATTCCTCCTTTAATATTTCCCATTTTGATCCGGAGGGGTGGCTTTTGTGGCAAAGAAGCACTGATGCTTGCCAACGTAGGTTTTTGGGTTTGTCTGAAGGTTTTACACACATCAGGCCGGATCCCAGGTTTGATGCGGATCACACTGTTACTACTTATTCAGTAGGCAAATTGTGTCAGAACTGGTTACAACATTCCACTTTGGCTGCAGTTAAGCTGCATCTGTCCCAGTTGAATGAAGATATAGATCTAAATGATTTTATAAAAGGCCCAGCTAGGGGTAGATCTAAACGCTTTCTTTATGCTATATACAATGAGATTTGGAAATTTTCACAAGTTGAGGCAGCAAAACGCCTGAGAGCTATTGATCAAGCAAATTTGGAAAAAGTGCTTGCAGTGGTCGATAACAGTATTAACATGCTTTCTTCCAGAATTTACACATTGGATAATATTGTTTCTTCTGTTGTTAATATTGTACATGATGAAGTGTCCACGTTATACCATGGTCAAAATCAATTGCGTTCTGTAATGCAGTTTGCATGGACGCTACAGACTCTTAAGGCTGGTCGAGTTCCCTGGACCTCATTGAACGTTTCATCCCTTTTTGCTCCTTTTAATCTTACTGAGAAACAGCGCATGCTTTCAATGCGTGATGCTTCATTTTCTATGCTACATATTGAAAAGCTAGAGTCCTTGCCTTTCTCTGTTGCTGAAACCACTACTGCCACATGGCTTATTCATGGATTAATTACATTACCATTCCCTTTATATAAATTTACTAACTGTATGCGTTATATTGCTATAGGACGATATGAACCGCTAGGCAATGCATTCCTACACGAGGCATGGTCATTACCATACACATACAGATGTCTGAAAGATGGACAAGAAGTGAATCTTAATGGTGAGGAATGCACACAGTCACCTGACCATTCATTGATATGTAGACACATTCAGTTACACGGGTCTTGTAATCAGGACCGCCCAAATTTAGCTTGTGTTTTAAAAGGCACGCCAGTTCCAGCAGTAGTTCCCACTTTTACATTATTAGCTAATGGTAGTTATTTGCTTTTAAACAACGAATTATGTTGTGGTTTATTAATTGGTGTGGCTTATATAGTTACTGTATCAGAGCGTGTAGTGTGCTGCAAGAACGTTCTATACCCACCCACGCATGGCTCTTCAGATGTATCCATCTGGCCACGGATCCCAACCTTGGAAGCGAAATTCAATGGTTTAAGCAGAATAAGGGCCCTTTTGTCTCAAAAACAAGTGACCCTGAGTTCGGCCCGGGAAACTTATGTCCTTCACATAGCCAACACCCGCACAGAGGTGCAGGCGCTCTTAAACACTGATTTGCCATTTCATTTCTGCGAGCTGGTACACCAGATTTTTAATGCTTCTTCAACGACTGGCCTTGCACATTTTTTTAAACTGGTAAGCAGTGGCCTCGTGACTACGTTTGAAAAAGTTTTTGGTATCATTCCCACGTTTTTCCACACTATTTTTTCGAGTTTGTTTGGTGGAATACCTGTTTTGCTGGCTGTGGCCGCAGGCTTTCTGTTGGTGTTTTTCTTCATAAAACATGGATGCCCATCCTGCGCAAGACGCCATTCAACGACTCCTGACCCTGTGTCGTAATCGGATGCTCAATTACTATGGAACATTGCCGCTTGCAGCATTAAGCACGGCCTATAGATTGTCATTTCGGTTCACCGACTTCACGTGTGTCCAACCTGTATTTCACTGCCTGAGCTGCGAGTTCGATTGGGCCATTGATTTGTGCCTATGCTTGAGGACTGCTCCTGACGTCGATTTTGATCAGCTAATGCGTCCCGTGGTGGCTCACGAGCTGATCTGTTCTGGCGAGAGAGTTATGGCCTTGGCAGCGATAAATAGAGTTCTGGGCCAATGGGAGATATCTGCAGCGGCGGATGCCTTTCTGACACACAGCGATCTGGTGAACCCACCGAGTTGTCCTCTGACGTTACAGGAGGATCCGATGCTGGAGGAGCACGTATGTTCTTTCCCATTGCTAAATTGGATTGCTGAACTATTTTCGGATGATGGCAGTGATTTCATGCTGGAGGCTGTGGCAACTTTCTTTGCATATACTTTCCAATCGTGAGATGCCTGGGAGGAATGCTTTGTTGTGAAATATGACTTTCCCCTCGCTGGATTGGAGGGATGGACTATGTTCAGCTGATGGAGAGTACAATCATGTGATGTCGCTGGGGATAACGTCAATGTGGCACATGACTTTGGAAATCGGATACGTGCCCTGTTTTTTCTCTTACAAACATTTGAATTGATGAAACCTGGTCCTACGTTTCATATTTTTGAGACCTGGTGGATGACTTTTGGTTCAAAAGTTTTGTTTTTATTTTTAGATTTGAGGCCACTGTAGGCATTCATACATATTCATTCATACATATTTTTAGCTTATTTTGGCTCAAGATCATTGAACTTTGCTTTCAATTGTTGTGTCTGATTTAGTATTGCCTTTTCCCTTATGTTTGACGGTGCTCGGACCAATGGGGGGGTGTCATATGGATACTTCATTACATATATGGCGTTAAGTTAGCATGAGTGTATTACATGTTTAAACAGCCGGTTTGCCTTCGGCTTCAGTTTTGCACACAACACATACTTGTTGTTGTAGCTTTCACCCTAGAAGCGGTGAGGTGGTTTATTAAAGAATAATATGTTATTTCTATGCTATCAGCTTTGCCTGGTACACTTGGTACAACTGTCTGCACACTGAGAGCTACACACTCTAAGATTAACCTAACACAAGGTTGCTGAGAGGACTGATCCTCGCACCACATTAGACATAACACAAATAATGTTGATGCCAACATTTTGGGCTCTACGCGGGTTTAAGATAGAGTTACACGGAATGAACGTAGACACTTGGTGCTGCGCATGGAGAGAGCTGGTAGCTGTTGATGTGAACTGCTCCTACTGACATTGAGAGGTATGGGGCCGCCCTGCTAAAGCCCGAATGAGACCTTCTTAGATATAAAATAATATACTAGATAGGGTGCGCGAAATAAAGGTGATATCGATTTCTATAGGTTTTGCATTATAACATGCTAGAACCTTTTGCTTACTATGGATTAGTGACTATGCTGCTGACTCTGATTTTTATAATCTGCATTTTGGTATTATACAAGATACTGCGTTTGAGAACTTTGCATTGAATAATAAATATTTCAAACTTGCACTTGTGTTCTTTGACTCCCAGTTTTGGTTTGAAATGATTATATAACGAAAGAGTGTTCATGTGTTCCACGATTCCTGAGGTATTCTAAAGATCATGTTCTGGTTTGTCTAAGACATGGTTCATTCCATAATGATCCATGAGACACTGTAGCTAGCTAGGTAAGGAGATTTCTGACACTGAGATGAGTTTTGGATCATCCTAACTCACTGAGGTTCTAGATCTCTATGCACAGTTCTGTGGGAGAACGGAAACCCTGCTACAGTACAATGGATAAAGAATGTCATTATTCACCAAGGTGAACTGCCATGTCCTCCCCGCTATTCATACCTTTAGGGTGCTTGGTAGACAAGTCGATAATGTACCTTGATTCAAGGCGTCAAAGCCTTCTCAATCTGTCCCCACCCCGTGGATTGTACGGAACATGATCTAGCCCGAAGAAACGTAATTTGTTTCTGTCTTTGTTGTGATGTTCGGCAAAGTGCCGGGCTACTGGGTAGGAAGGGTCTACTCTGTCTATTGCTCTAAGATGCTCGAGCACTCTTAGCTTAAGTTGGTTAATAGTACTACCGATGTAGCGTAAGCCACAAGGGCTCACTAGACAGTACAGAGCATAGACAGTGCTGCACGTTATGAATTTGAGGATCTTGTTTGTTCTGCCTGCATCCGGAATGTAATAGTGAAAGACCCTCCGGCTGTTGGCACATGCTTAGCACTCTCCACAGGGAAAGAACCCATTCATTTCCTTTAGGGTTTTGGGCTGAGTGATACGGAGCTCCAAATGGCTATGCACCAACATATCTCCCAGAGATCTAGCCTTGCTAAAGAGGTATTCAACACATATCATAAGACATGAATCGACTGCATATATGTTTGTATAAATAAAATCAGGCATTTGCAGAGGATATGGTGGCAGATCTTCTCTGAGCACCTCATCAGTTAGCAAGTTGTGCCAGTTATTGCACATCATTGCTTTGAGGTTGCCGGCCCCCATGGAGTAAGGTGTTATCATTCTAAACATGCCCTTCTGATTGGTGTTGGTCCCACCTGGTTTCATTTTTCTGGGTTTAAGCAGGTCCTCCCTGGGGATCCTCTTGACTCTCTTCAGTGTGTTCTGCAGTAATGGCTCATCATACCCTCTTAGGCGGAAGCGGGCCAGACAGTCCGAGGCAGCTGCCTCATATTCCCGATCTTGGGTACTATTCCTCTTGATTCTCAAGAGTTCCCCATAGGGGATACTCTTGATGAGTTTTGGTGGATGTCCGCTTTTAGCGAAAAGGATAGAGTTCCCCGCTGTCTCCCTGCGGTACAGTGAGGTGTGGACATGGCCATTCTCAATGTACACCCGTAGGTCCAAGTAGTTGGCTGCCACCCCACTAATTGTCCCAGACAGGTGCACATTGTAGCTGTTATCATTGAGAGATTGGATGTACATCTCTGCCGTGTCCCTGGTCCCCCGCCATACGATGAACAAGTCATCGATGTAGCGGTACCAGTGTACCACCTTGCCACTTTCCTGGCCTTCTTCCCAGCTCCTGGGCGCCTGCTCCTCCCACCAGCCAACGAACAAGTTCGCATAGCTGGGGGCAAAGCAGGTGCCCATCGCCGTCCCAGAGATCTGCCTATATAGCCTATCCACAAACAGGAATATGTTATGGTTTAAGCAGAACCGCACAAATTCAAGGATCATGATATTGTGTTGTGCAAAGCGGATTTGGCGTTTGCCTAGGTAATGTTCAATGGCCGCTAAGCCGTGAGTGTGGTCAATGATGGTATAGAGACTGGTGATATCCATCACCAAGAATAAATAGTCAGGCTCCCAGTCCATAACAGCCACTTTGTTTAAAAAGTCTTTGGTGTCTTGAATGTAAGATTTCAAGTTCAGAACAAGGGGAAAGATATAATTGTCAACGAATCTGGACATATTTTCTGTCAATCCATCAATGGAGTCAAGTCAAGTCAAGTCAGTAAATTTATATAGCGCGCTACATACCCAGAGGGTCTGAAGGCGCTTGAAGAGGGGTGGGGAATTACTTCTCGAATATCCAGGTTTTAAGTTGCTTTCTGAATGCTAGGTGGTTTTGAGTGAGTCGAAGGTGCATGGGAAGTGAGTTCCAGGTTTTGGCCGCTAGGTAGGAGAAGGATCTACCTCCCATGGTGGTTTTGTTGACGTGGGGAACAGCAGCGAGGGCTTGGTTGGAAGAGCGCAGCTGGCGGGGGGGGGTGTAAAAGGAAAGACGTGTATTGAGGCAATCGGGTCCAAGTTCGTAAAGAGCTTTGTGTGCGTGGGTGAGGAGGCGGAAAGTTATCCTCTTATTGACGGGGAGCCAGTGAAGGTTTTTCAGGTGTCCAGAAAGGTGTTCTTTACGCTGGATGTCTAATATGAGTCTGGCTGATGCGTTCTGGATGCGTTGGAGTTTTTTCTGAAGTTTTGCGGTGGTGCCGGCGTAAAGGGTGTTTCTGTAGTCCAGGCGGCTTGTGACCAGTGCGTGGGTGACCGTTTTTCTAGTTTCGGTGGGGATCCAGCGAAATGTTTTTTTGAGCATGCGGAGAATGTTGAAGCAAGATTAAGAGACGGCGTTGACTTGTCTGGTCATCGAGAGTGAGGAATCCAGGATGACGCCTAGGTTCCGTGCGTGATCCTTCGGGATGGGTGCTTTTCCAAGGGCCTCTGGCCACCAAGAGTCGTCCCAGGCGGAGAGGGTGGTACCTAAGATAAGGACTTCTGTTTTGTCTGAATTCAGTTTCAGACGGCTATTCTTCATCCATTCGGCTACCTTTTTTATTCCTTCATGTAGGTTGTTTTTGGCGATGTTTGGGTCTTTGGTGAGTGAGAGGATCAGTTGAGTGTCATCGGCGTAGGAGATGATGTTGAGGTTGTGTTGGCGAGCGATGGTCGCGAGGGGGCTCATGTAAACGTTGAAGACGGTGGGGCTGAGTGAAGATCCTTGTGGTACGCCGCAGATGACTTCTGTGGCCTCTGACTTGAATGGAGGGAGGCGTACTCTCTGAGTTCTTCCGGCAAGGAATGAGGTGATCCATTCCAGTGCTTTTCCTTGGATTCCGATGTTGTTGTAACAGGGTGTTATGACAGACTGTGTCGAAGGCTGCGGAAAGGTCGAGGAGGATTAGGGCGACTGTGTCTCCATTGTCCAGTAGAGTACGGATGTCATCTGTTGCTGCGATGAGTGCGGTCTCAGTACTGTGTTTGGCTCGGAAGCCGGACTGTGAGGAGTCGAGGGATTTGTTGGCTTCGAGGAAGGCGGCGAGCTGGTTGTTGACAGCTTTCTCGATGACTTTGGCCGGGAATGGAAGGAGCGAGATGGGGCGGTAATTTTTGAGTTCTGTGGGGTCAGCTGTGGGTTTTTTCAGAAGGGCGCTGAGTTCGGCATGTTTCCAGCTTTCTGGGAAGGTGCCGGAGTTGAGGGAGCAGTTGATGACGTCTCGGAGGTGTGGTGCTATGATGGAGTCTGCTTTGTTGAAAATGTGGTGAGGGCAAGGGCCTGTGGGGGATCCTGAGTGGATGGAGTTCATCAGGCGGATGGTGTCCTCAGTGGAGATAGGGTTCCAGTCATTAAGGATGTTCAAGGGTGGTGAAGGTACGGCAGTGGGTAGCCCAGGGGGAGAGATGTTATTTTTGTGCAACTTGTGCAGATGATAAATGCTGGCGTCATGGGGTTGTTGCTGTGCAGGAAGATATGTTCATCCTTCCCTAACATGGAGAGGTTGTACCACTTTAGAACCAGATCATCACATTCCCTGATACTATATATATATATATATATATATATATATATATATATATATATATATATATATATATATATATATATATATATATATATATATATATATATATATATATATATATATATATATATATATATATATATATGATCAAGGCACTCCTGTGCCGAAACACGTAATAGCCGACAGGAAAAGATAATACCACGCACTGAATTGGGTCCATGCTCCATATTCTTTGGGAAAGGAAGTTGCAAGAGGCCGGCTGGCAGTGGAGTTTTTGGGATATATATATATATATATATATATATATATATATATATATATATATATATATATATAGCCTTGTCTCTTCTCACCACGATTACCACGGATGAAGTCACGGCACAGCAACAGGTCAGTTCACAGATATTTTTATTTACACACCATGTGCAAAATAACGTGCATCAAATAACGGATGGATATTTTTTAGGTGAAACCCGTCTGTCGAGGGGGCAGGGGGTCTGCCAATAAAATCACTTTTGGAAAAAGGACTTGGAGTGCCGTCTACTTTCGCTAAAAAACAAACGTGTTGCAATAATATATATATATAAATATTACCTACTGGCGGTCATCAGTAGGTATATATAGTTAGGACCTAGTTACCATAGGAAATTCTAAACATTCTATTGGGAATAACTTTTGTGCCGATTGAGGGATCTGCCTGTAATTTTCCTTAAATTTGCCTAGTTACGCTCCGCATCTTCCCTGAAAGTTTCGGGGGGATTTGTCAAGCGGGTGCCGAGAAATAAGAGGGGTCCCAAAACATGTTTTCCCCATGATAATTTCCATAGGGACATTCTGACAAGGCTACAGCTTGAACGGCTGAACGGAATTATACCAGATTTGGCAAAATGGTAGGGACTGGTATGCAGCAGTGCCTTTTGTATGTTTGGTGTAAATCCCTCCAGTAGTTCTTGAGAAAATTAATTTGAGCAAATTATATATCTATATGCGCTCAACATTCTATTGGGAATAACCTTGGCGCCGATTGAGGAATCTGTGTGTAATTTTTCAGAATTTTGGCCAGCTCCGCTCCGCTCCTTCCCTGAAAGTTTCAGGGGGATTCGTCAAGTGGGGCCGAAAGGGGGGTCCCAAAATGTGTTTCCCCATGTTAATTTCCATAGGACGTTCTGACAAGTCTACAGCCCGAACCGCTGAACGGAATTACACCAAACTTGGCAAATTTGTAGGGACTGGTACGCAGAAGTGCCTTTGCTATATTTGGTGAAAATTGTCCAGTGGTTTTTATGAAAATTAACTTCAAAAACACATATATATCTGGGCGGAGCCTAACCACACATCTCATCGTGAGATCTGATTGGCTGTCAGCACTTCATCCAAGAAGTGTTGACAGCCATCTTGGGACCAATATACGTGATAGCACCTCATTAAAAAGCATTGTAGTTAATAGAGGGTTTTAGGACTTTAGTTACATTATAAATCATTTGTTGATGGTACCATACTCATTTTATGAATTGTGGTGTGTTCTAAGGTGATTTTACCATGTGAAAAAGCCTTCTGTTGGGATATCATGAATCATGTTTGAAAGAAAACTATTATCTCATGCTTTCCCGCAGTGGTTTGGAAGGGGATCTGTAAGCTAAACTGAAAGCATATTTTCTGTAAATTCACAATATCTTTCTCAGTCATGTGATAATGAAGTCTGACATTCTCAGTAAAACATGTACATCCAACAAGGACATAGACTGTCAGTTGATTCCTTTGTGTTCTACTGCAGCCTCCTAGAGTGTTCTAAAGAACAACTAGAGCGCTAACAGTCCTACTTATTACAAAGATATGGCACACCTGAAACCATCTTGATTGGAATAAAGTGGTAACTCTTAAAACATTTAATTTAAAAGGGAACAACATGAGGGGCTATATTTTGCCATAGAAAGTATGATTAGTGCTGCAGAAAGAAAAATGAGGGCACATTTTGAGTGACTTCTCAAATCCTCTTCTATTTCATTAAAAAATTCTGACATGCAGTCTCCCAAGATGGCCACCAGAGACAAAAGAGCCCAAATGTAGCCCAAATATCACCCATATGTAGCCCAAGTATAGCCCAATGACAGAATGTCCCAGAGTGTTCTAAAGAACAACTAGAGCGCTAACAGTCTTACTTATGACAAAAGTATAGCACACCAGAAGCCATCTTGATTGGAATGGAAAGTCTGAAAACATTTAATTTAAAAAGGAACAAAATGAGGGGGTTCATTTTGCCATAGAAAGTATGATTAATGCTTCAGAAAGAAAAATTAGGGCACATTTTGAGTGACTTCTCAAATCCTCTTCTATTTCATTAAAAAATTCTGACATTCAGTCTACCAAGATGGCCACCAGAGACAAAATAGCCCAAATGTAGCCCAAATATCAACCAGATGTAGCCCAAGTATAGCCCAATGACAGAATGTCCCAGAGTGTTCTAAAGAACAACTAGAGCGCTAACAGTCTTACTTATGACAAAAGTATGGCACACCAGAAGCCATCTTGATTGGAATGAAGTGGTAAGTCTGAAAACATTTAATTTAAAAAGGAACACGAGGGGGTTAATTTTGCCATAGAAAGTATGATTAGTGCTTCAGAAAGAAAAACTAGGGCACATTTTGAGTGACTTCTCAAATCCTCTTCTATTTCATGAAAAAAATTCTGACATGCAGACTGAAACATGCACTTTGAATACCAGCAGCAGACTTCCCTGGTGAGCAGTAGCTTTACTACAGTGATCCAATGAGCAACTAGACTGCTAACATTCAGAATTTATGGCAAATGTGTGACACATCTGAATGCCTTCTTGATGGAACCAAAGTAAACAAGCATTGAAAATGCAATAGATCTCGCCCTCGTTTAAGTTAAAGCCATTCTGTTTGTAATGAGGTGGCTTTTTAGCTTTGCTTTTATTAATGTTTTTAAAACGTTCATGTAAATAACATGCATATGTATGCATATATGTATATGTATTCATGCATTTATATTTGTATTTATATAGATATGCAGATTATATGTGTTTATATATGTATGTATATATATATACACATACATATATATATGAATGCACATGCATATATATATATGTGTATATGTGTGTGTGTAGAGAGAGGTAGAGAGGTAGAGGTAGAGAGGTAGAGGTAGAGAGGTAGAGACTAGTAGAGAGAGTAGTAGAGAGAGGTAGAGAGGTAGAGAGTAGAGAGTGAGTAATAGAGAGTTGAGAGTGAGTTATAGGGAGTAGTAGAGAGCAGTAGAGAGAGTAGCAGAGAGTGAGTAGTAGAGAGTAGTAGAGTGAATAGTAGAGTGAGTAGTAGAGAGTAGTAGAGAGTAGTAGAGAGTGAGTAGTAGAGAGTAGTAGAGAGTAAGTAGTAGAGTGAGTAGTAGAGAGCAGTAGAGAGTGAGTAGTAGAGAGTAGTAGAGAGTGAGTAGTAGATAGTAGTAGAGAGTGAGTAGCAGAGAGAGAGAATAGTAGAGAGTCGTAGAGAGTGAGTAGTAGAGAGTAGTAGAGAGAGAGTAGTAGAGTGAGTAGTAGAGAGTGAGTAGTAGAGAGTAGTAGAGAGAGAGTAGTAGAGAGTGAGTAGTAGAGAGTAATAGAGAGTGAGAAGTAGAGAGTGAGTAGTAGAGAGTAGTAGAGAGTGAGTAGTAAAGAGTGAGTAGTAGAGAGAGAGTAGTAGAGAGTGAGTAGTAGAGAGTAGAGAGTAGTAGAGAGTGAGTAGTAGAGCATAGTAGATAGTGAGTAGTAGGGAGTGAGTAGTAGAGAGAGAGTAGTAGAGAGTAGTAGAGTAGTCAAGAATGAGTAGTAGAGAGTGAGTATTAGAGAGTAGTGGAGTAGTAGAGAGTAAGTAGTAGGGAGTAGTGGAGAATATTCCAAAGTTTGGCACAGCACCACTTGCACAATAAGTCCAATCAAATCATATCACTTAGAGTCCTTATTGAAGCGCTGAATTTTGGTGTATATTTAAATGTTTTTATTTTCCTTAAGTTTATGTACCACAGCCAGTCGACGCGTTTTGTTCTGTACAACAGAACTTCTTCAGGGCGTTCGTATTTCCTTCAAGTTATGTCGGTATCCTGTTGTCATATAACTAGATATTTCTTCCAAATGTTAGACGAGACGTAAGTACATTCTTATTCAAAGTGACTAGGTATCAATTTTACCCACACAATTCGGGCAGACTTCAGTAATTTATAGCATCCTCAAAGTCAGTCTTGCAAATTCCAAAGTATAGGACATGATAATCCAAATCCAAATGTTTCTCAAGAAAAGTCATTTTCAATCGTTCGGAATATCGGCGTTTGGGCAGATATGACCCAGGGACCCCCAGTATGCAAGGGGAATTAGTCCCCCTCTGCAAATGCGCCAGTGGCCTGCGTTGCAGAGAGGTGTAAAAAGGGGTATAGCCTCATTACACCTCTGTGCAATGCAGCCCCCTGGCGCATACTGGAGGTTCCAGGTGGGCTAGTTGGCCCCCAGGGACCCCTAGTATGCAAGGGGAATTAGTTCCCCCTCTTCAAACATGCACAGGGGCTGCGTTGCAGAGAGGTGTGAAAAAGGGTGTGGCCTCATTACACCTCTCTGTAATGCAGCCCCCTGGCGCATACTGGAGGCTCCTGGTGGGCTAGTTGGCCCCCAGGGACCCCCAGTATGCAAGGGGAATTAGTTCCCCCTCTGCAAATGCACCAGGGGGCTGCGTTGCAGAGAGGTGTAACAAGGGGCATAGCCTCATTACACCTCTCTGCAATGCAGTACCCTGAGGCATACTGGAGATTCCTGGTGGGCTTTCAGGTCTTATATAGTTAGGAATTAGCATTAAAAAAAACTTTGAAATTCACTGAAAAAAACATAAGTTTCAGGCCTTATGTAGTTAGGAATTAGCATTTAAAAAATCTTGCAAATTCACTGAAAAAACCATAGGTTTCAGGCCTTATATAGTTAGGAATTAGCATTTAAAAACCCTTTGAAATTCACTGAAAAAAACATAGGTTTCAGGCTTTATATAGTTAGGAATTAGCATTTAAAAAAACCTTTAAAATTCACTCAAAAAACTATAAGTTTTAGGGGTGTTAGAGTTAGCTGGACATTTCACTCATACAAAACCATTGAAATTGCTACTATATAGTTAGTTGTACTAACTATATTTCGCGCACCGGCAATCCACTGCTGATGATGTCACATATTACATCATTCATTTTTACAACAGAGCCATCTGCCAAAGTTAGACTGTATTGGAGGAAACCACCTTGACGGCGCATTTTTTTCAATGCTTCAAACGTCAGCTGGACCAATGGAAAGGGGCGACCACTCGGTCCCCCCGAATGTATGGACAGGTGCCCCGATCCCCCCGGGAAGCCATTTTGGGCGGGAGGCGTGTCACGGCTGGTATGCCCAAAGCGGCGTAGCCGGGGTGCGCCTTTTCCCGCCCAAGAGGGGTTGTCCTAGACACCTACACCGTCGGCCACGCCCTGTAGGCGGTCGGAGGAGGGTCCACGCCCCCCCGGAGAAGAATAAAAGGAGCAACAATCCAAGGAAGCATCCTCTTGTTCCTGTGCTTGGAAGCTGCACCTCTTCGTTGCACGTGAGCCCTTGACGGAACAAGAGCCAATTTTGAGAACTTGTAATTTTGTGTTTCTTCTTTCAGCGATTTCGGAGCTTGTTGACCTAGGACCTCGAGGAATATCCGTGAACGATGCCTGGCAAGAAGGTCGGAAAGAAAGTTGGAACCGAACAGATGCTTCGTATGCTGGTGAAGGACATGGCGGGCATGAAGAAGCAGATGGCGGCGATGAATGGTGCGGGTGGACCGAAGAGAGTCATCGGACCTGCATTGCCGGGAGTAATCCCGAACGGGAGAGGTAGAAGGGCCAAGAAGGGGGCATCAGGTGGGGAGGCTCCGGTTCCCGAATCACCTCCAGCGAGCCCGGTCACTCCGATCGAGGCCCCAGTTCTGGTCCCGAAGACGGGCCAACCGATCCCGGTAGTGGTCACTCCGGTGAACGAGGGGGATATGCCTCCTGAGCTGGCTGCCCAGTTGGCGGCATGGTTGGGTAGAGAGAACGAGGGGGCCACGGCTGAGGAAGCCAGGTCGATAATGAAGCAGTTGCGGCAATCGAAAGATGCTGCGAAGGCACCTTGTCCTCTTGTTTCCCCGCAGGTTCCAGTGGAACAACCAGTATCGAGCATTGGATCGGCAGCGACAACAGTCACAGCTACTTGTTCGGGTAAGCAGCCATTGCCGATGGCGGGGGAGGGATCGTTACCCTCAAGGAGGGAAAAAGTTGTTCAACATATCCCGATGGATGTGAAAGAAAGGATTTGGGCAGATAAATATGTGAACATGTTTTCCTTGTTGACCGATCACTATGAGATTGAGCATGTGAGAAATCAGAAAGAGTTGTTGCATCCTAGTGTATGGCGTGCAAAGATGGCGGGTTTCAGAGTAGATGAAACGATCGCCAATTGGGCCAGGGCGTTTGGAATTTTCACTGCAATTATGGGGGAACGTAGGCCCGAATTATTGTTGGAACTAGCCGTTTATCAGACACGTATCATGGAATTCTATGAATCGTACGGGGGCAATCAATGGTGTGGTTATGATAGCACATTTCGTAAGTCCAAGGAGCACGACTCATCCCTGACGTGGGATTGTTTCGACTCCATTTCCTGGCAGAAACTTGTGGGGTCGAACACGGCGAAGTCGCCTTCTTTGGGCGGGAACGGGGTTCAGCCTTCCCGCCATTCTTTGCGGGCGCCCTTTCGAGCGGGCACAAGCAGTGATCAGAACGCAAAGAATAATGGGAACTCGGGTAGGAAAGGGGTCTGTTGGAGCTTTAACAGAGGCAAGTGCACTAGGCCACAGGGGACATGCAAGTTCAGGCATGAGTGTGCAGGGTGCGGACAGTCCTCACACCCCGAGAGTTCGTGCAGAGCCAAGAATGGTGATACGGGAGGTAGAGGAGGCGCCAAACAGGTCTAAAATCGACCGAGGGGCACCATTACCTACTCCTGTTGATATCATGGCACTGATCCCTTGGCTGAACGAATACCCTGATCATATCTCCGCCGGGGTGTTGCGAGACGGTTTCTCATATGGTTTCCGCATCCCGGCGGGGGATTTTCGGGGGGAGGCACAATGTAAGAACCAACTATCGGTTCAACAAAATACGGCGGTGGTGCAGGCAAAGATTGGGAAGGAAGTGGCCCGAGGTCGGGTTGCTGGACCATATGGCATGCCACCAGTTGACGACTTTGTTTGTTCACCGTTGGGAGTGGTCCCCAAGAAGGACCCAGGTGAGTTCAGGTTAATACACAATTTGTCAGCTCCTAGGGGTCTTTCGGTGAACGATGCGATTGACCCGGGAGTTTGTTCGGTGCGGTACGCATCCTTTGATGAGGCCGTCGCCATTTTGAATCGCCTGGGGCCCGGAGCGCTGATGGCTAAATCAGACATCGAGTCAGCGTTCCGGTTGCTCCCGGTACACCCAGATGATCAGCGTCTCCTAGGTTTTATGTCTCAAGGACGCTACTACATGGATAAATGTATGCCAATGGGTTGCTCCATCTCTTGTGCGTATTTTGAGAAGTTCAGTAGTTTTTTGCAATGGGCGTTCACAAGAGCCACGGGCTTTACACAGGTTATGCATTACCTTGATGATTTTCTGTTTCTGGGGGCAGCCGGGGACACGGAATGTGCACAGGCTTTGAGGGAATTCTGTAATCTTATGAAGGAATTTGGCGTGCCACTGGCACCAGGTAAGACGGTAGGGCCATCTACTACAATCGAGTTTCTGGGAATTGAGCTCGATTCTGTAGAGGGGTGCTTCCGCTTGCCCAAAGAGAAGGTAATGAAATTCAGGGCCTCGCTCGAAATGTGCCTCGGCGAGAGAAAAGTAACTCTCCATCAGTTACAAACGGCTGTGGGTCAACTTAACTTTGCCCTTAGAGTGATACCGATGGCTCGCCCCTTTTCCTGCTCTATCGCACAAGCCATGGTGGGCCTCAAGGAAGGGCACCACCGCACAAGACTGTCAGCAGAGGTTCGCCAGGATATGCGCATATGGCTGGCATTTCTGGCAGATTTCAACGGTCGTGTCGTGTGGACCGAACCGCCAGTTTCATCGGAAGAACTGGGGTTGTGGACCGACTCGGCAGGGAGTGTAGGCTTTGGCGCCATATTTGGCAATCAATGGTCGGCACGAACCTGGCCAGGGTGGTGGCACGATAATGGGCTCACAGGTAACATCGGGTTTCTGGAGCTGTTCCCCATTCTGGTGGCCTTGAAAACATGGCCAGAAGGGTTTCGTGATCGCTCTGTGGTGTTCTGGTCTGATAATATGACCGTGGTCGAATGTATCAATAATCAGGCAGCACGCTGCAAATGGATTTTGAGATTGCTGAAGGAAATTGTCCTGCTATGTATGAGACTAAACGTCCACTTTAGGGCAAGACACGTGCCAGGGGTACTAAACCAGGCAGCTGATGCACTCTCTCGTTCCTATATGCAGGCCTTCCGGGGTTTTCTGCCCTCAGCGGACTCGGTGGCGGCACCATTTCCCGAAGCTCTCTGGTCTCTCGGTGCCCCGGATTACAAAACCTCATGGGAGAGAGTCTAGCACCCAGGACAAGGAAGGCATATGAAGGGGCGTTCCGTTCCTATTGGTCCTTTTTGGGTTCAGCTAGGGGGGAGCATTGGGGGCAGGAGGAGTATGTCCTGAAATTTCTGGTAGCATTACATCAGGCAGGCAGATCAGTGGCTACGGCCAATACGCACCGGGCCGCCATTTCCTTCATGGCCCGGGCTCATGGCATCCAGGACCCCAGATCGTCCTTTCTTGTACAGAAGGCGCTGCGTGGGTGGCAACGCCTTGAGGGTCGTAGAGTGGATGAGAGGCACCCGATAGGTTTAGAAAGGTTGTCCCTGTTAATGTCCGTACTTCCTGCGACATGTTCATCCCAGTCAGAGACAGTGCTGTTCCGGGCCGCTTTTGCATTAGCATTCCATGGGGCTATGCGGATAAGCGAACTGGTAGCAAGGAACAAGCAGGACACGGGGGGAGGACTGTGTCGAGAACACATTCAAATTAAGGGCGAGGCAATGGTGATCTCGATAGCCAGGTCCAAGACCGATCAGGGAGCGATCGGGGACAGTGTGGTAGTCCAGCGGATTCCAGGATCTCCCATGTGCCCGGTTAAATGCGTTGAAGAGTACTTAGCGCTGAGGGTGGCAGCATGGGGGGGAAGCTTGCTGAGGTCACACCGACGCCACCCCACTGACTAGGTTTCAGTTTCAGCGGGTGTTAACAATGGCAGTCGCGGCGGCGGGCTTGAACCCGAGCGATTTTGGGACCCATTCCTTCCGGATAGGGGCTGCTACAGAGGCTACAGCCAGGGGTCTGAGTGTTGAAAAAGTGAAGCGGTTGGGGCGTTGGTCCTCAAACTGTTATAAAAGGTATGTGCGTTTGCACATGTTGTGAAGCTAATGTCATGCACTCACGCTTCTTGTTTTCTGTTTCGTTTTCAGTTTCGCGAGCAGGCTATGCGGGGCGGACTGTGCAGTTGACCCAACACCTGGGGACCAGCGGTCAAAGATCACCGGCTGAGGAAAGAGTGGTGTGGGTCGTTGGCCACTCATACGTGAGGCGCGCCGCAGACGTATTCAAAGCAGGTGACATGATTCACGTGGCTGGGGAATACGGGTACAGGGTGACCTTCCACGGAAGGGGCGGGCTCTGTATTGACCAGTTTCAAAGTTTCATTGAGGGACTGTTAGGGCGGACGAGGTCACCGCCATCTGTAATCATAGTGCATCTTGGGGGCAATGATTTGGTGACCATTGGTCGACGAGTACTTCTCGAGTTAATTTTGTCCACAGTAAGTTGGTTGGCGAGAAGGGTTCCGGGGTGCACAATCGCATGGTCACACATGATTCCTCGGAAGGTGTGGCGGGGGGCCCTCTCTGTGCCAGCTTTGAACCAGTCAGTAAAGAAGGTTAATAACAAATTGAGTAGGTTGTTTCGTACAGGTAAATTGCAGTGTATTCCACACGGGTGTATCCGGGGGGACCATATGTATTTGGCGGATGGGGTCCATTTGTCCCGGGAAGGAAATGTCTTACTCATAGGAGACTTCTTAGCTTGGTTAAAGTGTTTACGTAACTATGACCTTTAGTAGGAGCTTTGTGGGGGGTCCGGATAGCCGGTCAACTATCCGGCCTGTGGCGGTAAGGTCATGATCGGTGAGCAGTAATTGGAAGATCCCTAGAGGTGGGGCGCCACCCATTATGGATGGGAGCGCCCGGGGGGAGGCGGCCATTGGCCCCTCACACGGGGAGGTGGTACCCTTCTAAGGATGGGACCGCCGAAAGGGAAGGCGGTCAAGGCCCCTCCCTGGGGAGGAGGGGCTACGGGTCCCCTCCTTGGAATTTCCCGGGGCCAGGACATCCGCGACGGCGGATGTGGTAAGCAGTGTGGGGTGGGAGGGGGGTCTACGCTACCTTCTAGACACCTCACACGAGTCCTCGGACGACCACCAAGATGGCGTCGAGTAAATATGGGCCCCCGTTAAGACAAGGGAAATTGGAAGTTGGCACAGAGGTACAGTCCTCTGTGCGCCCGCCCCTCACAAGTAAGGGGGGGAGTTATGGTATTAGGGATCTGACACCGGTTACGACCTTGCCGTTGGCCCGTAATGTTAGGATGTACAATTTGAATGTTGAGAAATGCATTTACAGGATGTTTTAGAATCGGCTAGGAGAACCTTTGTATTAGAGATATGTTAAGGTTAGCCAATAAACATCGTAATGTATCAATGAAATTGTACATGATATGAAACTGTTATTTTAATGTTTTAATTTTGTTTCATATTTTAATAAATACGGCCGGGAGGGTAACTCCCTCCCACCTTCCAAAAGCTCAAGAACTGTATCCGTCTTCCCATTCTTGGGGATTGTGTTGGGAGGGGGTGACGGGTATCCGGGCCATATGACATTTTAAAAATTGGTTGTTGGCACCACCATCAATGCGATGGAGCAATTTATTCCCAAAAATTTAAATGAGGGCCTCAAGTTCAAAATTAGAAAACCCTGCCCGAACAAAGGAGCAACCTTTTTCTGACTTGCAAAGGACCTAGTCGGCCACAAAATTTGAATTTTCCCTTTTCAGAGTTTGTCCTGCCAAAGCAACAGCTTCAGCAGCACCTCGTCCAGCAGCTATCCAGATTCCTCAAATAAGAATCCATTTTCTTACATTACCAGATCTATAGTCATATTTACACCAAATAGAGGGTTCCTATTCATGATGTGGGTCAAAATAATGTCCCACACAACCATCCTTAATTTTCTTTCAAAGTAAAATCGACTAACCAATCCTTTTGCTGAAAGCAATTTTTCTCTTTTCATATGCTTTACAGTGAAAGTAATTGGGCCTTGGTCTCTTGTAGGTTTCTCACTCTATCTGTGTACTACATCTGTGCTCTCTGTGGGGGAGCTATACGTTGATGTACTTGATACTGGGATAGAATCCCCTCTATCCTCACTCCATGCCCCTCTTTCTATATTTAACACCTTAAAGACCTTTATACCCTACCATAAATCTTTTTAAAAGTCTCTCTGCCAAGTCTGACATACCCTTAGGCTGATAACGTAACAGCTCTTGTCTTTTTTCTAAGGTGTCTACAGTTTCAACTCAGGACCTCAGAGCCCCGGGCCTTCAATCGCTCTATACAGACCTTCAAGCGCAAGCAAACCCACAAATGTAATAATATTAAGAAGATAAAAGGTAAAGAACAAATGTATTAAAGTGCCAATTATATCTGTGGAAGTAGTAAAAAAAGAGAGATTTGTACCTGATAAAAATCATCGTTCCATGTATGTTTTTGTACACTTGATTTGAATAATGCTGCATGGCACTCAGAAGAATGTTTACCAGCTCGCTACTAAATTTAAGGAAAACTTTTGCCACTATGAATGAGGGGTTTTGGATATTACAGATGTCTCAGTCCTTGACTTGCATGAGTCTACCTCTCTAGAGGATTTTAGATCTAGCTTGACAGGACAGCTGTTGTTACCTTCTGTAATGGAGAAATAGCTTTAAGAAGTAGGTCTTGGAGAAGAGCTTGTATTTGATTTGGCAGATGTGGCGTAATTCCGCAGAAAAAGAGTGTTTATATTTGACTGAATTGAATTACTTATGCTGACAAGCAATGATGTCAGATACCACAATATATGTTTATTATAAAAAGTTACAAAAATGAAGCCAATATCTGGGTTCAGGGACCTGTCTTGTGTGTGGGCTATCTACCAGCAGTGTGTAGGTGTAGCCATTCAGAAAGAAAAGAATTTTTCTTTCTTGTTATCCCCTCACTCACCGGAGTTTCCTCACGGTGACATGCTTCATCATCGGGGTCATCCCAGTTCTCTATGAAAAGGGGCGTGCTGCGACTATCGAGCTACGAAGGAGCACTATGAAGTGAAGGACTATGTGTGGTGAGAGTAAGTGGAGTGGATGTGTGTGTGAGAGTGTTAAAAATACCGTGCTAGTGGGCCTCAATGTTTTATTCTGCTCCTAGACCGGTATGTTAAAAGTGGGGTTTGTACTGTGGACCAACCTGTGATGTGGGTTGGTTCAGTATCTGGTCAACATGTTTCACGCTACCCCTAGCGTTTCGTCAGGACCATACAGGGACCAGCCCTGTATAATACCACTCCTAAAAAACCTAGATTTAGGATTCAAATATTAAATTAGTGCGAAAAAATATTTACAGTGATTGACGCTGTTCCAACTTGGTACACGCGTTGTTTTTTGTTCATTGGTGAACCTGTAAAAAATATGAACAGAACAATGTTAAAAATTACATTGCCCCTATCTCAGCCGAGATCGGGGTCTTTTAGTCCCTCAGGACGTGCAATTATCCATGCACGTTCGTTCATGCACGTGGTTTATATGGTGTGAGTTTTACCATACAGGGACGTGCATACTTTGGAGTCTGCTGTCTGTCGGCGATTGACACTGGAAGTGAAACTACCGTGAGAAATCGTGTCAAACATACAGAAGGTGACTTTACAGGCAACAGTGAATACACAAATCAGACACACAAAAAGAGAAAAAGTATTGTTAATAATTACATTTGTTGGTGCAAAATGGCACATCATGGTCTCATGGGGGGCGGTGTCGCCTCGTTGGAAACAATGCTATAAATTTATTAAAGGTGTAAAAACAGAGTTAGTATTCTGAAGTTTCTACTCTTCAGAGTACGAGTCTCATGTGCCCAAAAGAGTTCTTAGGTCTGGATGGATATAACTTACTTCCTGATCAGCAATGCCGCATGGTTTTACCTAGCTGCTTCCCCTTGGACCGCATCTTAAGGAGTGGTCCGTGGGTCTGGGTTTTATAGGTCTTGACTTCCGGTTTGGGAGAGACTAGAATGTTGTAGCGGCCATCTTTGGAGGATGTAAATTGACCTAGTTTGGGTCTTTTTTCTATTCCCATTTCTCAATAGGCCTAGTCACTAGATTTCATTGTTTACATGGGGATTTTTTGCAGTTACGTGTGGTGATTCTTAAAGAGTTCTAGTTCCAGATTTAGATGGTTTAGAGATGTCATCTATTCAAGACACCCCATGGTATGTCATCGTTCAATCCTCTGGTATCCGTCTGGAGTTTAAAAACCCAGCGCTGTTCACGTTCGTGAAGGATTTTGTCAAGATTTTCTCTGTTTTTTACACACTCCAAGACAACCCATCTCAGATCATTCGGGGTGTGATTTCTCTCGATGAAGTGGTTGGTCATTCGGGTTGTTGACTTTTTACAGCGGATGTTGCTTCTGTGCTCTACAATCCTGGTGCTTACTTTCCTTGTTGTCATGCCAACATAGTGCAGGTTGCATGTGCATGTGATCAAATACACCACTCCACTTGTGTTGCAGTTGGAGAATTCCTTGAGTTGCCATGTGGTGTTGTTGTTAAAAGTGATTTTTTTGGTTACTGAGGTGAGATGACATACGCTACAGTTGTTGCACGGGTAGTGTCCGTTCGGAAGTGGTTGCAGTCTGTTCGTGTTTTCTGTTGGTTTTGGTCTCGTGTGTACCAAATAGTCCTTCAGATTCCTTCCTCTTCTGTGACTAAACATCGGTTTAGGGATGTTTAGTTCGCCACTGTTCAGAATTGTCCAATGTTTATTCACGATCTTGCTCACTTGGTCAGATACTTTGTCGAAAGTCGTGATGCAGATTGGTCTCTCACTGTTAGTTGGTTGTGCTGTTTTCGGTTCCAAGAGAGCCTCTCTGTTGTTGTTGCTCGCTCTTTTGCATGCCTTTTGTACCATTTTCTTCGGGTAGTTTCTTTGGTGTAGTTTTATGCTTAGTTCATCTGCTTGGGATAGATAGTCTGATTTATAAGAGCAATTTCTTCTTAGTCGGAGAAATTGACCGAAGGGGAGGTTTTGTTTGAGGTGTCTCGGATGAAAGCTGTTAAAGGTAAGGAGACAGTTTCTGGAGGTAGGTTTGTGATGTGTTGTAGTTATCAACATTCCGTCTCTTGCCCACACATTCAGATCCAGAAACACCAGATGGCTCCTGCTCATGGTGTTGGTGAATTTTAAGAATGGATCTTGTTCATTTAGCCATTCGCAGAATCTCAATGCCTCTTCCTCATTGCCGTTCCATATCAACAGAATGTCGTCGATATAACGTTTCCATAATTTTATGTGGTCCATGTGGGGGTTGGTGGCGGTTAGGATTTTCTTTTTCTCTAGTTGATGGACATACAGTCCCGCTATGCTCGGCGCAAAAGTGCTGCCCATACTGGTCCCGTGTTGTTGACGATATAGGGTTTCTTCAAATCGGAAGAAATTTTCTGTGAGCGCTAGCCTGCAGCATTCCAGTACCACATGTCTGGGTGCGTGATATGTCCACTCCTCCTCAAACAGAACTTCTTCCAAGATTTCCAATGTCTCCTTGTGCGGTAAGCTCGTGTAAAGACTCTCCACATCTAGACTTATCAAAATGCTAGATGTGGGGTCAAAAGATGTTTCTTTCAAAAGGCATAGTACGTCTTTAGTATCTTTCAGATACGTATCTGTTTTCTGAACAATGGGACGGAGAAAGGCGTCCGCATATCTTGATACCGGTTCCAATATTGACCCTATACCAGAGACTATTGGCCTTCCTGGCGGGTCTTCCATGCGTTTATGGATCTTCGGGATTGTATAGAAGTATGGGATGACTGGCTTACTGTTGACTAAGAATTCGGATTCTTTCTTATCCATCCAGTCATTTACCAGACTTTCCTCAATGAGGTGTGCTATGCTGATTCTTATTTTCTCTGTAGGGTCTTCCTTAATGATGATGTAATTCCTTGTATCGGCCAGGAGTCGAAGACATTCCTGTCTGTATTTTTCGGTGTCTTGTAAGACTATTGCTCCTCCCTTGTCCGCCGGTTTTATTGTTATTGAGTGGTTATTTGACAGTTCCCGAATCGCTTCGAACTCCAGATTACTTGTGTTTTTGAAGACTTTTACGGTGTTAGGATCCAATTCTCTTACATCCTTCATCACAGCTTTTTCGAAGGCCAGTAGTTCTACTGGTAGGTTTTGAGGTGGTGGAACAAAAGTAGATTTCTTTTTCAGTCCCGTGTCCGACCTCGAAGTTTGTGTTTGTTCGTTGTCTTTGAAGAAGACCTGTAATTTTAATTTTCTCAGAAACTCTTTCAGCTCTGCACACAATCTGAACTTGTCCGTAGTAGGTGTTGGTATGAAACCTAGTCCTTTGTTTAATACTTGTTTCTGGATTTCCGTCAGGGCCAGAGTTGATAGGTTTACTACTAGATCTGGGGGTTGCTCGTTGACGGTTCTGGCGGCCCCTTGCTCCGTGTGTGGCGTTTCGAAACTTCCACGGGCTCTGCCCATTGCACTTGCTGGCCGGTTTTGTTCTTCGCTCTCTGAGTCGTTTGGCCTCTTCCTAAAAAAGGGCGAGATTGGTTGCTTTGGTTACTATTCCAGTTCTGGAATGGTTGTTGGGGGTACATCGGAGGGAACTGTTGTGGTCCATAGAAGAATGGTGGTGGAGGGCCGAAAGGCGGCTGGTAGGTAGGCCACATTTGTGGTTGATTGCCTCGGTATCTCCCTGCATTTCCTCTACCTCTCTTTTGCTTTCTATTTGGAGGGTAATTATAAACTTTTGGCGAGTTTGCCGAATCTGAGCCACTGTCGGATCCATCACTATCTGTGTTGTATCCGGGGTTTCTATTGCTTGGTTTGTAGTCGTCCCGTATGTATGGATAGACTACTTCATGAGAAAAAATTTTCTTGTCTTTATCCAATTTTGTGTATTTTGAATCTTTGAGACTGATCTCAAATTCAGTCATTGTTTTATTCAACTCATCTAGTCTTTTTTTGAGTTCAGCTGGAGCTATGTATGTCTTCAGGTGGACCTCCAATGTCTGTATTTCTTCCTTTAGTGTTTCGGATAGGCGAGCCGCTGTTTTTATAATCAGGACTAGCCAGTCCGTGGTGCAGTGCCATGATATTAATGACCAGTCTTTTTTGAATTGTTTGTCGTTTTGGAAAATGAAAGGTTCATTACGGACTATTAGGCCTCTTGGTGCAGTGCTGACTTTTAGATATTCTGCCATCATTACGCCATGTATCAGGGTCTTAATTTGTAGTCTTTTGAGTTCTGTTAGTTCATCCCAATCTTGGTTGGAATCCCCACTTGGTTTGTTAGGCGCCCCGGTGTGTGGTAAGATGGAGGCCATAACTCTCTCGATCTCCTCTTCCGAAAACGAGAGGCCGGTGATCTCTGCCATTTTAGTAAAAAAGGTAGCCTTTACTCTAGAGTGTGTCCAAGAAAAGTGTGCTTCACTGTTCTGTGGGACCAGGTATCGGAACACCTGCCACGGAGTAGGTTATATTCCCGCAGCCTGAAGCTGCTTAAACCACAATAAAGTAGAGGGAAAAGGAGGTTTACTAAAGACCAGGTCGTCCTCCTAGGTACAATTACAAAAATGAAGCCAATATCTGGGTTCAGGGACCTGTCTTGTGTGTGGGCTATCTACCAGCAGTGTGTAGGTGTAGCCATTCAGAAAGAAAATAATTTTTCTTTCTTGTTATCCCCTCACTCACCGGAGTTTCCTCACGGTGACATGCTTCATCATCGGGGTCATCCCAGTTCTCTACGAAAAGGGGCGTGCTGCGACTATCGAGCTACGAAGGAGCACTATGAAGTGAAGGACTATGTGTGGTGAGAGTAAGTGGAGTGGATGTGTGTGTGAGAGTGTTAAAAATACCGTGCTAGTGGGCCTCAATGTTTTATTCTGCTCCTAGACCGGTATGTTAAAAGTGGGGTTTGTACTGTGGACCAACCTGTGATGTGGGTTGGTTCAGTATCTGGTCAACATGTTTCACGCTACCCCTAGCGTTTCGTCAGGACCATACAGGGACCAGCCCTGTATAATACCACTCCTAAAAAACCTAGATTTAGGATTCAAATATTAAATTAGTGCGAAAAAATATTTACAGTGATTGACGCTGTTCCAACTTGGTACACGCGTTGTTTTTTGTTCATTGGTGAACCTGTAAAAAATATGAACAGAACAATGTTAAAAATTACATTGCCCCTATCTCAGCCGAGATCGGGGTCTTTTAGTCCCTCAGGACGTGCAATTATCCATGCACGTTCGTTCATGCACGTGGTTTATATGGTGTGAGTTTTACCATACAGGGACGTGCATACTTTGGAGTCTGCTGTCTGTCGGCGATTGACACTGGAAGTGAAACTACCGTGAGAAATCGTGTCAAACATACAGAAGGTGACTTTACAGACAACAGTGAATACACAAATCAGACACACAAAAAGAGAAAAAGTATTGTTAATAATTACATTTGTTGGTGCAAAATGGCACATCATGGTCTCATGGGGGGCGGTATCGCCTCGTTGGAAACAATGCTATACATTTATTAAAGGTGTAAAAACAGAGTTAGTATTCTGAAGTTTCTACTCTTCAGAGTACGAGTCTCATGTGCCCAAAAGAGTTCTTAGGTCTGGATGGATATAACTTACTTCCTGATCAGCAATGCCGCATGGTTTTACCTAGCTGCTTCCCCTTGGACCGCATCTTAAGGAGTGGTCCGTGGGTCTGGGTTTTATAGGTCTTGACTTCCGGTTTGGGAGAGACTAGAATGTTGTAGCGGCCATCTTTGGAGGATGTAAATTGACCTAGTTTGGGTCTTTTTTCTATTCCCATTTCTCAATAGGCCTAGTCACTAGATTTCATTGTTTACATGGGGATTTTTTGCAGTTACGTGTGGTGATTCTTAAAGAGTTCTAGTTCCAGATTTAGATGGTTTAGAGATGTCATCTATTCAAGACACCCCATGGTATGTCATCGTTCAATCCTCTGGTATCCGTCTGGAGTTTAAAAACCCAGCGCTGTTCACGTTCGTGAAGGATTTTGTCAAGATTTTCTCTGTTTTTTACACACTCCAAGACAACCCATCTCAGATCATTCGGGGTGTGATTTCTCTCGATGAAGTGGTTGGTCATTCGGGTTGTTGACTTTTTACAGCGGATGTTGCTTCTGTGCTCTACAATCCTGGTGCTTACTTTCCTTGTTGTCATGCCAACATAGTGCAGGTTGCATGTGCATGTGATCAAATACACCACTCCACTTGTGTTGCAGTTGTAGAATTCCTTGAGTTGCCATGTGGTGTTGTTGTTAAAAGTGATTTTTTTGGTTACTGAGGTGAGATGACATACGCTACAGTTGTTGCACGGGTAGTGTCCGTTCGGAAGTGGTTGCAGTCTGTTCGTGTTTTCTGTTGGTTTTGGTCTCGTGTGTACCAAATAGTCCTTCAGATTCCTTCCTCTTCTGTGACTAAACATCGGTTTAGGGATGTTTAGTTCGCCACTGTTCAGAATTGTCCAATGTTTATTCACGATCTTGCTCACTTGGTCAGATACTTTGTCGAAAGTCGTGATGCAGATTGGTCTCTCACTGTTAGTTGGTTGTGCTGTTTTCGGTTCCAAGAGAGCCTCTCTGTTGTTGTTGCTCGCTCTTTTGCATGCCTTTTGTACCATTTTCTTCGGGTAGTTTCTTTGGTGTAGTTTTATGCTTAGTTCATCTGCTTGGGATAGATAGATAGGCATTGAGATTCTGCGAATGGCTAAATGAACAAGATCCATTCTTAAAATTCACCAACACCATGAGCAGGAGCCATCTGGTGTTTCTGGATCTGAATGTGTGGGCAAGAGACGGAATGTTGATAACTACAACACATCACAAACCTACCTCCAGAAACTGTCTCCTTACCTTTAACAGCTTTCATCCGAGACACCTCAAACAAAACCTCCCCTTCGGTCAATTTCTCCGACTAAGAAGAAATTGCTCTTATAAATCAGACTATCTATCCCAAGCAGATGAACTAAGCATAAAACTACACCAAAGAAACTACCCGAAGAAAATGGTACAAAAGGCATGCAAAAGAGCGAGCAACAACAACAGAGAGGCTCTCTTGGAACCGAAAACAGCACAACCAACTAACAGTGAGAGACCAATCTGCATCACGACTTTCGACAAAGTATCTGACCAAGTGAGCAAGATCGTGAATAAACATTGGACAATTCTGAACAGTGGCGAACTAAACATCCCTAAACCGATGTTTAGTCACAGAAGAGGAAGGAATCTGAAGGACTATTTGGTACACACGAGACCAAAACCAACAGAAAACACGAACAGACTGCAACCACTTCCGAACGGACACTACCCGTGCAACAACTGTAGCGTATGTCATCTCACCTCAGTAACCAAAAAAATCACTTTTAACAACAACACCACATGGCAACTCAAGGAATTCTCCAACTGCAACACAAGTGGAGTGGTGTATTTGATCACATGCACATGCAACCTGCACTATGTTGGCATGACAACAAGGAAAGTAAGCACCAGGATTGTAGAGCACAGAAGCAACATCCGCTGTAAAAAGTCAACAACCCGAATGACCAACCACTTCATCGAGAGAAATCACACCCCGAATGATCTGAGATGGGTTGTCTTGGAGTGTGTAAAAAACAGAGAAAATCTTGACAAAATCCTTCACGAACGTGAACAGCGCTGGGTTTTTAAACTCCAGACGGATACCAGAGGATTGAACGATGACATACCATGGGGTGTCTTGAATAGATGACATCTCTAAACCATCTAAATCTGGAACTAGAACTCTTTAAGAATCCCCACACGTAACTGCAAAAAATCCCCATGTAAACAATGAAATCTAGTGACTAGGCCTATTGAGAAATGGGAATAGAAAAAAGACCCAAACTAGGTCAATTTACATCCTCCAAAGATGGCCGCTACAACATTCTAGTCTCTCCCAAACCGGAAGTCAAGACCTATAAAACCCAGACCCACGGACCACTCCTTAAGATGCGGTCCAAGGGGAAGCAGCTAGGTAAAACCATGCGGCATTGCTGATCAGGAAGTAAGTTATATCCATCCAGACCTAAGAACTCTTTTGGGCACATGAGACTCGTACTCTGAAGAGTAGAAACTTCAGAATACTAACTCTGTTTTTACACCTTTAATAAATTTATAGCATTGTTTCCAACGAGGCGATACCGCCACCCATGAGACCATGATGTGCCATTTTGCACCAACAAATGTAATTATTAACAATACTTTTTCTCTTTTTGTGTGTCTGATTTGTGTATTCACTGTTGCCTGTAAAGTCACCTTCTGTATGTTTGACACGATTTCTCACGGTAGTTTCACTTCCAGTGTCAATCGCCGACAGACAGCAGACTCCAAAGTATGCACGTCCCTGTATGGTAAAACTCACACCATATAAACCACGTGCATGAACGAACGTGCATGGATAATTGCACGTCCTGAGGGACTAAAAGACCCCGATCTCGGCTGAGATAGGGGCAATGTAATTTTTAACATTGTTCTGTTCATATTTTTTACAGGTTCACCAATGAACAAAAAACAACGCGTGTACCAAGTTGGAACAGCGTCAATCACTGTAAATATTTTTTCGCACTAATTTAATATTTGAATCCTAAATCTAGGTTTTTTAGGAGTGGTATTATACAGGGCTGGTCCCTGTATGGTCCTGACGAAACGCTAGGGGTAGCGTGAAACATGTTGACCAGATACTGAACCAACCCACATCACAGGTTGGTCCACAGTACAAACCCCACTTTTAACATACCGGTCTAGGAGCAGAATAAAACATTGAGGCCCACTAGCACGGTATTTTTAACACTCTCACACACATATCCACTCCACTTACTCTCACCACACATAGTCCTTCACTTCATAGTGCTCCTTCGTAGCTCGATAGTCGCAGCACGCCCCTTTTCGTAGAGAACTGGGATGACCCCGATGATGAAGCATGTCACCGTGAGGAAACTCCGGTGAGTGAGGGGATAACAAGAAAGAAAAATTATTTTCTTTCTGAATGGCTACACCTACACACTGCTGGTAGATAGCCCACACACAAGACAGGTCCCTGAACCCAGATATTGGCTTCATTTTTGTAATTGTACCTAGGAGGACGACCTGGTCTTTAGTAAACCTCCTTTTCCCTCTACTTTATTGTGTGTATTATAAAAAGTTAACACCAAGGCAGTAAGCCTGTCTTCTTTTATTGTGAAAAGCCTCTGTTAAATTCTATGGGCCTTTTAAATGTGGATTGGTATTACACTGTGGTAAAGCCTGTATACAGGTGTTTTGTTTCATAAAATCTCACAGATTATAATAGCATGTAAAGGGTTTGACGTCAGTTATGCCTCTGATGGACCCTCCGAATAAAAGTCCTTAGTTCACCCACTTAGAAGGGGATGTATACTGTTTTGCCAACTGCAATGCTTTGTGTGAAGGACCATGTTCGATACGTCACAGCTGAGTTGGTTATGGTGACAAGTCATTGTTAAAGGCTCTAGGCCTGATTTGTTTTTTGAAAGCGTTATGTCAGGTACCATATTTCTGATCTGTTTATTAGGAACAGTTATGACAAAGGCAATAGACCTGTCTTCTTTTATAGTGAAAAGCTTATGTTAGAGCAAACACGCCTTTAACGATAAATTATTATTATACTGTTTTAAAATCTGTATGTGGGTCTTTTCTTCCACAGAATGTCACGGATTTCTACTGTAGGCAAAGGTTTTGATTTTGGTTACCCCCTCTGACTAACTATAAGGGTACAAGATGCTTTTGATCATTCTTATTAGACCCTTTTAGGATAGGATGCTAATTGTTTTGTCAACTTTATATTGTTAACATATTTGTAATTTGAGGACTGTTTTCCTCATGATTGCCTTGTGGAAAATCTTATTCTCAGAACAAAAGGCCTTATTTTGGTGACAATACAGAAATAAAGGTTGTAGGTCTGATTTACTCATTGGGAAAAAGTATATCGGATGCCCTATGTCTGGTCGAATATTTATGAAAAGTTACATCAAAGACAGTAGGAGCGCTGAATTATTTATAGTGAAAAACACGTTAATGGGTTTTTATGAGTGAATTGTTATGGCACTGTGTTAATGCATGTAGTCAGACATTTTGCTACCTCATCTCACAGATTACTGTAGTAGGCAATGATGTTTGCGTTGGTTACCCTCATCTGACAAACCCTGGGGATAGAAGATTTGCTATGTGATATCCTGTGCTAGAAAGTGTTAGGTGGTGCTGCATTATCTTTGGCAAACTGTAATTTTGTAAACACTTGTCATTGTATATGTGATATTTAGATGTGTATGTAGTAATGTAATTTATTGGTCTGTAATGAAAACAATAAATGCATACATATCTATATACATTGAAGGGTTTGCTCGCCCTCTTCAGCAACTGATCTGTTTGAGTACCATTCACATTATGTTTCCAGTTATGACAGCATACAACAATGATCAGCCCACTTCAGCCCTTGGCGCTGTTGCCTTGTAATTGATGGCATTTGGGCTGATCAAATTTGCACGTTGGCCTAAAATTGAGTTAACTTCAGTCCAGGGCTTGTGATCCAGCGCGACTCTCAAACAACCGTCACAACTCATCCCACTTAACCCAGGAGCTAACTTACACTTACTCATCGGTGGGGCCCATTGCACCGCGAGTCACACTTCCACACACCAAACAGCTCCAGGGATCAGTGAAAACAGAAGGCGAGCTGCTGGACTGTGGAGCACCCTAAAATCCTAAAGTTTCAATTTATAAATTTTATATAGGTGCATCTATTTAAGCGATTTCTGCTATTTGAGTTTTTACAAATTAACATCAAGGCACCCCGCTGTTTCAGTTGATGGACCAGCTAGTAGAAGTTAGTTGATGGCAATTAAGACCAGCTCAATCACAATATTTCCATTATTATTATTATTTTTTCTACCTTGTCATGACTTTTATTTAAAATGAAAACATAAACTCTTTTATTTGATAGAAAACATTCATATAAACTTTAGTAAGGAAAGAAATGACATTTAAATCAAGTAAAACGTTAACATTTATTATTACATTCAAGAAATAGAATTTTAGAAAGGATATTACCCCTCTACCAAAGACGTTGACAGAATATCATGGAACAGGTTCCCCAGCTGACTGTCTTTCTAACCTCCTCGATGTCTACCTCCGATCAGGACCCTGCATTCAAATCTCTGCTTCATCAAATTAAAGTCCAAAAATTTCGAAGTCTTTCCGCACCAAATGTCCTTCAGTCCAACAGCATGTCGTGGTGCGCAATAAAATCAAGGAACCAACTTTTTTCCTACTTTCGTATAGGCTCTTTTATACCCTTTTTCCCTAACTATCTAACTCAAACGCGTAACTTTAGTGTGCATTGTCAATTATTTTGGGTCCATAAGAGGGGTGGTGATGATCAACTTATGTCCTCCTCGTACAAACTGGTTTTCGTTTTGCCTGGTCATCTTTACCCATTCTCACACGGTCAAATTTGCCCATTCCATAATCAGTCAATGTAGTTACAACACACAACTTTCCCAGGCTTCAAAATGTAGGAATTCTTTGGCACGACTTTGGTGTCCTAGGCCAAGCTGACCTTGACATCTTTTGCCCAAGTACAGTCCGTCCCAACATCTCTGGCACAGTCACCCATGCGCAGAGCCATACTTCTCAGAGTCTCACATAATCCACCATTTTCTAAGTAGGCCGCATGGGCCTCAATAGGAACTAATATGAAAACAAACATTCATTTGATAACTGAATGAATGAAAACAAACACAATAAACATTAGATTTAGAATTTTAGCCCTTCTATTTACCTTCCGCCATTCTAAATTTTCCTTGTTAGTTGTAACCTAGCTTAGAGTAACACATAGGCGTAAATTACTTACCAAATGAATGTGATTTGCCACACAAAATCGTACAAAAGCACAAATACTCACCTTTATTCATTAAAACATTATTGCACTATATTAGTTTGACATCTTCACATTATTAATATATTAGTTTTTGCCAAACCGCAAGTAACTATTCCCACATGTAATTCTTTTCTGTGTATATTTTTGATTGATTAATTTCCATGCTTCACAGAGTTAGTACATATTATTGTTATGAGGTCTCACTTTTGCTGGGGTACACAAAAAATGTTGTCTTCACCCCGCTCCATCAATTCCCCCTTTGGTGATATTATGACCACACTCAACTAAATTTAAACAAAACATGTTTCAGGTTCTTTTTCATCTGTGTTAATTTCAAACTTTAGTATCTTTTATGTCATTGTACATTTTATCTTTATATTCTTCTAACTATTTCACCCATTTCACGTTCTCTTTCTTTATTCTATTCAATTTGTATTAATCTTAATTTTTCAGTTTTTCTTTTTCTGATACATCTGCATGCTAATCTCATCATTAGTACTATGAAAACTATTATAGTCAATGGAATTAATACTTTCCCTATTTCTGAAAAACACCTTTTTATAGCAGAGAAACTCTTACCAAGTTTCTCTAGAGCACCATCACCTTTGTGTAACTCAGTAATGTTCCTAATATAATTTTGAATATTTTGACTTTTATCTGGAATATATGTACAACAGTGCTGTACCTTTAAAATTCCACAAACTTCTCCTTCCGTTGCCAATAAAATATCTAGAGCAAGTCGATTCTGCATTACCATAGCTCTAACAGCAACCATTTCAGTGTTTACCATTAATAATCCTCTAGCCGTATCTGTTGATAAACGCTCTACTATCGTTGACAATTTTTGAATTTTATTTGCATTAAAAGATATACCCACTGCTGGTATCAATGCTCCAAAAATGTCTCCTACAATTTCTAAGAAACTTTCCCTTCTTCTACGTGTTAATGGTTTACCTATCTCATGAATGCCATTAGTTCCTCTATCTACATGAAATATTTTTGGAAAGACCAGACCTACATAGCAAGACCCATACCAGTGGCCCGGCAATCTATAATAAGCCTTGTTTCCATTCAAAAAGTAAATTCCAGGAAATACAGGATCATTTCCACCTTTAAATCCCCATCCCCCTTTGATAATGTATGTGTCTTTACATTCACTAGCACCTACAAAGTAATTGTCATGCAAAGTGTTATCTCTGCAAATACATAATTTCCCTTGTTGTGGTGTATCAATACCTATTGTTACATTTACATTATTTTTGTCGAGATTTTCATCTTCAAAGTTCCACATTTTTGATGTCTGTTTATTTTCAGTTGCTTTTCTTTGAAATAAGATTCTCCTTTCTTCTACCATGTCCAAGAAGACTTTTTCTTCTCTACGTATTTTACATGTCAGATTATTTCTAAAAGCATAATCTAGTTCTTGTGTTTTGAGAAAATATTCACCAAAAACGTTACTCTTGTTCATTTTGTTCAGTCCATCTGTAATATGCAATGTTGTAAAACGTGTCATTAGAATCTGAATAATAATATTCTAATTTACCTGTTCTGTAAAATAAACTAGCTAATACAGTACATGTTATCCCATATGTTAAAGGAAGGTGATGATAAGTCAGACCCTCAGACACAGATGCAGGTAACTGCATTAAGACATAACATCCCTAACATTCATAATTTCTACATATTCGCTCAAAAGTTTAGAAAAAGCATTCTTCAAAAAATCTTTATTAGAGTTATCTCTATGCAAATGAGTGTTATCAATAATTTCCAAATTATTCTTTAAATCATGAATCTTCTCACTTTTGTTACTATTTTGTGAAAAATGTTCAAAATCTGGTTTAAAACGAATTACTATTGCTAAAATGAGGCATATCAACATCAATAGTCCTGTACACATTAATGACACTCTATACCATTTATGAAAAATAGCACATTTTGATCTGTTAACCTCATTAGTTGGCATTTTTTTACAGCTCTTTTCACAATATTACAAATGTCCTTCGGTCTCTTTCTTTTCTATTCTTTTCCTTTAGTTTTCTGCAATTGTAAAATATGTGTCCGTGCAATATCAATTCTTTAAATTGTTCCACTTCTTTATTTTGTCTCCTTTCAGTTTTCCAGTTTAGAGTTTTCTCTTCTTTCCACAATTTAAATGTTACAGTCTTTTCACGTATTTTTGGTTTGGTCTCCTTACTCTTTTTGGCCTTTGCACAGTCTCTATTTTCTCTCATTAGATCCATTTGGCTTGTAATTTCATTTACTTGTTCCTCTTTATTTGTGTTAACATTTAGTAACTTGAATCTCAGTCTTTCATTAGCTTTGGGCCAATTGTCTCCTTTAAGTGGCTTTTCATTTTCACGCTCTATTGTTCCACGTTCAACGCTCCAAGCTCTTTTTCTGGAGCTTCGCCTTAATTTTATTTCTCCATCACTATCATCTGATTCATTTTCAGACTTTTCTTCTCCTTTTATCTTGAACTTTATTATTTCTGATTCATCAACTGAATCTTTATCTACGCTAGGCAGTTCAGTGATTTTGTAGGGAACTTCTTCAGAACTCGTACTTGGAATCTCATCCTCATCGTGAGCTTTTTCCTTTTCCCCAGTTTCAAGATTCACCTTCCTGTCTTTGGAGTTTTCTGCTTTTCTTATAAAATTTTTACCTTTCCCAGTTTCTTTTTGTCCTTTATCAATGTTCAACTGATACTTGGCTTTTCCAGATGTCGACTTTCAGGTCGTTCTTCAGAATCTGGAATTTCAATACCCTCATTTTCTACATCGGATGCTGAACTTGCGGCTGATATTTCCAGATGTCGACGTACAGATTGAGCTTCAGAATCTGGATTTTGGTCTGGTTCACCCTCTGCATCAGAGTCTGAACTACTATTTTCTTCTCCAAGATGCTAATTTTCAGGTTCGGGCACTCGGATTGTGTGGCTGGCATGAACCCATCTCTTAACTCCAGTGCACTTTACTGCTGTGGTGCTGACCAGGATAACTTGTCGTGGTCTATCCCAACGAGGAACTAAGCAGTTTCTCCTTCTGTGAACTTTTATTCGAACCCAGTCTCCAGGACTCAGATCGTGACCTGGGTGCTTTTCCTTTGTACTTGCATCAATCCCAACCTGGTGAAACACAGAAGTCACCACGTCAGACAGGCTCTTGCAGTAATCCAGTATGAAATCATCATTTAATAGCTTGTCAACTGGTGCAAATGCTTGCCTCATTACTCTTCCCATCAGTATTTCATGAGGACTCAATCCTGTATTTCTATCTGGTATACTCCTCTATGTCATTAGAATAAGTGGTAAAGCGTCAGGCCATTTCAGTCCTGTGGCCAAACACATTTTTCCCAGTCTGATTTTGATTGTTCCATTTACTTGTTCAACAACCCCAGAAGCCTCTGGCCTGTAAGCACAATTCAATTTCTGACGAATGTCCAGTGCTTCACATATTAATTTGATCAACTTGTTCTGGAAGTGGCTTCCTCTATCTGACTCAATCGTTACTGGAAAACCAAAGCGTGGAATTATTTCTCTTAATAAACCTTTTGCAACGGTGACACCATCATTCCTCCGGGTAGGGAAAGCCTCAACCCATCATGAAAACAAACAAATGATTAGACGAACATATCTCAATCTGTTGCACTGTGGCATCTCGATAAAGTCTAACTGCATTCAAGTGAAAGGACCTCCCTCCCGTCCTATGGTTCCCATGCTTACAACAGTTTTTCTTCCTGGATTCAATTGTTGACATACCAGACATCTTTGGCACAAGCTCTCTGCGATCATCCTAAACTTGGGATTATACCAAGTCTGTCTAAACAGTCTGATCATAGCATCCCTGCCAGTATGAGCTGGACCATGATACATTTGGGCCATGTTAGAGATCATGCTATCAGGCATTACTAGTCTTTCATCTCTGTAAACCCAAATTTCATCTTCTTCTCTTTGTTTGCAACCTGCTTTTATCTATTCATCTTTTTCCTCGTCATTTGCCCTTTCCTGCAAATGTTTCACTTCTTGCCAAGTCTCAGCTATGTTAGTAAGCATTAAAGGACTTGAAACATGTTCCTTTTCTCTTGCCCGATTGATAGAAGCTTAATTTCTGGCACAGTACTGAGCAATGGCATCAGCAAACCTGTTGCCTTCAGTGACATTGTCATCTCCATTCTTGTGAGCTGCACATTTCACTACAGAAATCCTTTTAGGCAGCTGTATCGCCTCACTTAACATTTTCACGAATTCAGCATTTCTGATAGGTGATCCCGCAGAAGTCATATATCCTCTTTGAGACCACAGTTGCCCATAATTATGGACAACCCCAAATCCATATTGACTGTCAGTCACCATGGTAATTAGGACTTCTCTTCCCATTGTGCATGCTCGAATCAATGCAATCAGTTAAGCTACTTGAGCAGAACGTATTCCTTTCGGACAAGATGCTTCCATGACATCTGCTACTGTACATACAGCATATGCAGCACTCAAGCATGAACCATCCACAAACATCATAAAATCAGATTATTCCAAAGGTTTGTCTTTAATGTCAGGTCGTGGTTTGGTACAGTATTCAAGCACATCCAGACATTTGTGATCAACCTAATTTTTGACTTCCAAATCCAATGTATCAGGTAACAAAGTGGAAGGATTCACATTTACACACTTTGCCACTGTCACAGTATATGCACCCAGAATTACTTTTTCATATCTGGTCATAAGACTATTTGTTAGATACTGTGTTTTCATTCTAGTGAGAAGGATTTCAACTGAGTGTGGTACATATACCTTCACGGGTATCCCATCACTATACCTTCACTTTGTAGCAGCAACTGCTTTCAAACCCCCAGGCAATGCTTTAGCTGCAGTATCTAATACTGCAGAGAAATAAGCAATTGGTCTTCTTATTCTCCCATGTCTCTGTATTTGAACTGATAATGCACATCCTTCTCTTTCACTGCAATACAGTTCAGATTCTTTCTCATAGTCAGGCATTCCTAGTGCTGGTGCTTCACACAAGCTAGTTTTCAATTGCTCAAATGCTTCCATTTCTTTTTCATTCAGCACTATAGGGTTTTTCACATCTCTTTTTGTCAAGCGCTGTAAAGGTTTTGCAATTAATGAAAATCCACTTATACACTGTTGGCAATAACCAACCATTCCTAACACGTCCTCACTTGTTTCTGTGTTTTTAGAGGTTTCATTCCTCTAATAACTTTAATTCTTTCTGAGGTCACTTTTCTCATCCCATTTCCAATCTCATGACCTAGATATTGTACTTCTTGTTGACAAAACTTAAATTTTGATGGAGACACTTTATGTCCTCCTTCTGCCAAATGGTCCAGCAATGCTATAGTGTCAAAAACACATGCATCCTTGGTTCTTGATGCCACTAATAAGTCATCAATGTATTGAACTAACACAGACTTTCCAGACATGTTTAGGCTTTCTAGTGATTTGCCTCAACATCTGTTTAAAGATAGAGGGACTCTCAGTATACCCCTGAGGAATTTGACACCATGCCAAAATATACTCTCCAAACCTTAATGCGAAAATTGGCTGACTGTCAGGATGGAATGGAACTAAAAAGAACGTATTACACAAATCATAGACTGTGTACCATTCTGCATCATGTGGAATGTGATACAATTTCACAGCTGGATTTGGTACAATTGGACAACATGGGACAATAATTTTAGTAACTAGCCTTTGTCAGTCCCATTATGGGTGAATTACATGGGCTACTCATTTTTTCTTTCAGAATTCCTTGTTCAATAATTTGGTCAATTACAGGGGGGTTACTCCTTCAATTATCTCTGGTGTTAATTTATACTGTGGAACATTTTGGTAACTAGCTCCTTCTTTTACAGAAATATTTACAGGACTCACATCTTTCATTAGACCTATATCTTCTCTGGTAAAATCCCACACTTCCTCTCAAACTATTTCTTTTAACTCACTTGGAATTTTTGCACTGTTGAATACAGGAAACATTTCATTCTGATCTGAATCTATTATTGACATAGTCATTTTATACAGCATGTCATCAGCTGCTGTTTGAAAAGCAATGCCATCTGGTGAACAGTGAATGGCACAATTCATCTTACAGAGTATGTCACGTCCAAGCTAATTAACGGGACTGCTGTCATATACTACAAACTGATACATTTCTTTAAAAATTCCAATTTCTATTTCCCCTGGTTGGGTGAGTGGAGTTTTAATCTGTTTATTAGTTACACCTACAACTTGGATATGCTCACCTGAGAGAGGAAGATTTTTAAACTCCACTGACTGAAGAAGGGGTAGCACCTGTATCAACTAGGAATGCAATATTTACACCATTCACCTTACCATTCACAAAAGGACCAGACTGATCTACCTGCAGAGTTGCGCCAAGCACGCACTCCACTTTATCTCCTAGGCACCGTCAGTATTCCTCCTCTGACTCATTTCCATCCAATCTCAACCAAAACTGCAGAATTGTAGCTGCACGCGGAGATCTTTTTACCTGCTCTCCTCCGTAGAATCCAGTTTCTGCACTTTGCTTCTGGTGATTTACGCTTTGTGGGAGAGGTGAGAATTGAAAGTGGGTAACCCAGTATACCCTTGAGGGTTTGGGCACCCTATCATACTTTTGTGGGAGAGGTGGCACTGGTACCTGGCTCTGCTGAGTATCTACCTGTTGCTGTGACGATGACTGTGGATTTACCTCATTCTGTACCTGTGGGTTCAATGATTTATTTTCCTGATGAACAAACCTTAGGTGGTAACTTACACTCGTTCCTCCATTGCCCTATCTTACCGCAATTATGACATGGCCACTTCTTTTTCGCCTCATCTAAATTTAATTGTCCTTTCCCATTATTCATGTTGCCTTTTAATTTTGTATGACTCATCTCATTGCTTTGATTCAACAACTGCGCTTCTTGTTGTTCAGCTACTTTTACTTTTGCCCACGTAGCTTTTTCTTTGAGCTTTCTCTGTTTGGCATCAATTTCATCACTACCATATTTTGCATATCTTAATACATCATCTACGGAGCTGGATTGCCAGCACATCATATGGTGTTTTATCACTTCACCTATTTCTGGGCTTAAGCCAAATACAAACCTGTATACAAAATGACTCATGTATTTATCACTCAATGTTTCATATCCACTGTATTGTTTAAAAACTAAAAGAAATCTTTCATAATAAGCATGCACAGATTTGTTAGGTTCTTGTAAAGTTCTAATGATTTTAACCCAATCCGTTTCTTTTAGTGTAATTTTATTTTTCAAAAATGTAATAACTTGATCATATTTTCTCATTACCTCTGGACCTGGTGCACATGTTTTAGCATCTCTCGGATATTCTTCTTTTGGCCAATCAACAGTAATGTTACATTCTGTCCATAAATCTGCAGGTACAACTATGTCAAATAATCCATCTAAATCTTTCCACAATACTTTTGAAACTTTCACAAACCTATCTACTTGCCTATAACATTCTACAGGTTTTTATCGTAATCTCGGAAAATCATTTGTAAACGACAATATAACCTGTCTAGTCCATGGTACATGCACATAACCTCTTCCTGGTATTTCTCTCATAGGAAATTCAGTCGCTACGGATTCTTTTTCTTTAACATGGAATGCTAGGGACGTTTTATCACTAGTCTCTTCCCTCTTCTTCATCCACTTGCTTCTCCACCTATCTACATCTCCTCATTTTCTTAGTAGGACAATCAACTCTTTTATTTGGGTTAGTCTTCCTGTTGTATTCAAATTATCTATGTCCTTCTCTGTGAAATCTACTCTGTATGGTTTTTGTAACATTTTTATTTTTGCAAATTCAATTCCTAATTCATTTGCTGTTTCTTCTAATCTATCATGCACATTTTTTGCTTTCCACGTTATGCTCTTTCACATAAACATAAGCTCATCATCTTGGCATGTTTTTAGCATCTCAATTCCCATGGTTCCAATAATCAAATCTTCCATATCTATTTTTTGTCTAACCACATCTAAGAGTTTAGGTTCTAAATCTTTTTGCTGTAGGGTTTTAACCCAATCATTTAATTCTTCTGCTATTGGCCCTATCAGAGTTTTTGTCAAATCTATTTTGTCTATACTTTTCTCAAGAGTCTCAGATGCTGATTCTGCTCCCATAGGAATTCAGTATATGGGACTTTGTTTCATAGTCAAATCAGGCGGTGTCATTCTAGTACCAATTAGAGCCTGGCTACCTGCAAACTCCTAAGCAGAATCACCCGGGCTTTTAGACCCCCTCCTACGCCTGGAGCCTCACCCTCTTCGCTCTACTCTTCGCTCTACTGGTACCCCACGGCTCGCCACCCTGGGCCACCGAAGCTCCAAGCCCCACATCGCAACTTAATCAGGCTCCCCCCCCTTCTATCCCCACGATGGCCCGGGACCAGCCTCCCCCTCCTTCTCCAGTCCCACTTGCCCACCTCAAACCTCACAGTCGGAACTCCTTCACCATCATCTTCCCCCCCTCCTCTCTACAAAGCTTCAACACACTTTCAAGCAGAAACTCATCCCCAAACATAAAGAAACCCTAATCACTGACATCTACCACTCGACCTCCATAGGACCGATGAAGATGGATCTAATATTTCACACCGAAAGACTCGAATATTGGATCTCCATTATCAGAACGCGGATGTTCATCGCCAAAACTACCTCCACTCCTCATAGCTGCAAACTAACTGCGATTCTTCCGTTCAGATCAGCTGGCAGAGGCTATACTACCGTGACTATCTTCACCAATGGCACAGTCCTCATACAAGCCAACAATGATAACCTGGAAGCTTTTGACTCCTTATTTCCCTCTCTCAAGTCAGCCCTCCCTACCCCTCCGCACCTCGCCTCAACACCCTCACCGACCACTCCCTCAGTTGACAGAGAAGACCTCGACATGCCCCTTCTCGATCCACACACAGCCCGCCAGGCTCCCCCTCCCCGTCAAATCTCATCCCCCTCGCCCACCCATCCACCACCAACAGGAATCCCAACTCTCACCCCCTACCCCGCCCTCTAACCACCTCACCCCCCCCCCCCCAGCCACAGCCACCGACCACCGCCTAGGACAATTACCTCCCTGCCAACAGGCAGTCCCCAGCCAATGAGCCTCCCCTCTAGTCTCCCCCCAACTCTCAAACCTCCCCTGTCTAATCCTCCTCCTGTCCCTCTCCCTATCTCTCCCATGTCTAAACCTCCCCCTAGCCCTCTCCCCACACCTCCCCCTCCCTCTACCCCGATCCCTATCTCTCAACCCATTCTCTCGAATTATAACACGCTCTGCCCCACCACAGCTGCTCACAACCCCCCCATTGACTCCATAACAAAGCGGCTCACAGCCCATGAAAACCAGGTCGACACTATCACCCAAGGCTTAATAGAAATCCTTTTTAACCTCGGTATAGCCTGCAAACCCCACAAACCCCCTCTACGAACCCCCCTCCTCGCCAATGCCAACATCACCCAGGGGCCCACAGTAGCCCTCAATGCCCACCCGATCGATCCCTATCCCAAGGACCTGGTTTCCAGTCCCAAAAAATCCGAACCCTCCAGAGCCCCATGCACCAGGCCCCCGACCACTATCCCTTCTCACTTCCTAGCAGGATCAAAACACCTGACCTCCAGACCGCGCAGATCAGAAGCTCCTATGTCAGACAGAGAAGCAGCCTTACTAGCCACTAGCTACGACCCTCCCATCTCATTTTCACCTAAATCTAAAATCCAAGTAATCACGAGCTACCGGAAAGACCTACCCACCCTCAAACGACAGAGATTACCAGTCATCACTGCTATACCTAGAGAGGCTAAAGACAAAACCACCAGCAATCAGGAGAAAATCACCAACTGCCTCCTAATCAACTGCAGATCGGCCTCACTGCATGCAACTGACTTAGCCGTAGCTATCCTCACACACGACATTGACGTTGCATTCCTCACGGAGACCTGGCTAAACAAGGCATCTCCTCCCTGCCTAGGCCTAGACATGCTGGTACCACCTGGTTTCTCCCTCATCTCCAAAGACAGGATAGACCAACGAGGAGGTGGAGTTGCTATCATCCACAAGGACAGCTGGAGCATCACAGAAACCTCCTCCTTCGAGTACAACTCATTTGAATGTCTATCCACTGTCATCAAAACCAAAGACAACGACTCTCTTCTGTGTCATCTACTCTATCACCCCCCCGGGCAGAAACAACGAGTTTGGAGATCAACTATCCAACCTGATTGCACAAGACGCTCTCGGTGATTCCAACAACATAATTCATGGTGACCTAAATCTCTGATAGAACGAAATCCATAACCCTCTAATCAGATCGCTATCCAGCCTCCTCGCCGACAACATTTTACTGAGGAGACACACTACAAAGGAGCCATACTGGACGCCATCATCGCACAAAAGAACTCAATCACGGTCAACCACATACTACCTGTTGACTGGTCAGATCATCATATGATCCTATTTCACATCAATCACCCCATCATCCCGCTTAAACCTCCCCAAGACCCCCCCAAATGGTTAAGAAACCTCTCCCAAATACCCCAAGACATTCTAGAAGGTCAACTAAGTTCCCTTCTTCCAGACAACTCTCTGCACCTCTCGACCAATGATCTCATCGACCACTACAACTCCAAGCTAGTCTCCATTCTCGATAATTTAGATCCACTAAAGCTCAAACGAAGCCGTGCCACTCCTTCTAGAACCTGGTTCAATGCGGACCTCAACACAGAAAGAAGATCCTTGAGAGCCAAAGAAAGAAAGTGGAGAAACAACCCAACAGCCATCCTTCGCTTACAACTAAAAACAGCCCGCAGGAAATACAACAACCATATCAAAAACAAGAAATACAGCTTCTTCCGAGAGGCACTAGCCAATTCCAAAAACAGACCTAAGGAGCTCTACAACATAATCAGACATCAAACATCCAAGCCTCTGCCCTCACCCCTGCAGGCGTCCAAAGAACTATGCGATAACTTCGCCACCTTCTTCAACGATAAAGTCTTAAAAATCGAATTATCTCTAGACATCAACAACTTACACCTCCCGAAGAACAACGCGGCCATCCCACAGGCCCTACCATCCGTCTCCTCCCGCCTCCGTTGGCTAAACTTTCGCCACGTGCAGGAAACTGAGATAATCTCGTTGATTTCGACCTCCAAACCATCAGCTCACATCTCAGACCCCATTCCTCCCTCACTAATCAAAAAAATGAAGCTCACCTTAGCACCTATCTGGGGCAAAATCATAAACAGTTCCCTACAAAGCGGAGTGGTCCCCGACTGTCTAAAAATGGGACAAGTCACCCCTTTGCTGAAAAAACCCGGTCTTGACTCTACTGACTTGAACAATTTCAGACCGATATCTAACCTCCCTCTACTCGCCAAAACACTGGAACGATGCATTCTCCTGCAATTGACTCATCATCTGGATAACATCAATCTCCTAGACCCCCTCCAATCCGGCTTCAGACAAGGCCGCAGCACAGAAACCGCGATGCTGAACATCATAGACGACATTCACGGTTCCCTTGACGCTGACAAGTGCTACCTCCTCACACTCCTTGATTTATCCGCAGCTTTCGACACGGTGGACCATAAGCTCCTCATCAAGACTCTGTAAGTAAGAGCTGGCCTCGGTGAGGTAGTTCTCGAGTGGTTTTCCTCCTTTCTACACAACCGCTCGCAAATAATAAAAATGAAGAACTTCGCCTCTGAATCCCAGCAAGTCAACAAGGGTGTCCCCCAAGGATCAGTATTTTCTCCTCAGCTCTTCAACATCTATATGGAACCGCTCGCCAAACTACTCAGGAATGCCAATATCCACTTCCACCTCTACGCAGATGACACACAGATCTACCTGGAAACCTCTTCACTTAACGACATCCACAGACTAAATGCCGTCTTAAATGATGTTCAAGATTGGCTGACAAAAAATCACCTGAAACTCAATCCCGACAAGACTGAAACTCTTCTCATCTCAAACAAAGAAGACAACCCTCAAATCATCGAGTGGCTGAAGTCGATCGATGCTCTTAAAGGTTCTCTCACGCTAGCTGATTCCGTAAAATCTCTGGGTTTCACCCTAGACCCCAAACTAACCTTGACAAACCACATTAAGAACTCGGCAAAAAGTGCATTCTTTAACCTCAGACTTCTGAACAAAATCAAACCTTTCATTCCCAACAAGGACCTTAAACTAGCCACGCAATCTCTAGTTCTATCTAGACTGGACTATGGGAACTCAATCCTAACAGGCATCCCCAAATCACACCTGGCTCCATTAAAAACAACATTGCATGCGGCAGCAAGAATGATCACAGGATGCAAAAAATCTGACCACATCTCCCCTGCACTCAAAGAACTTGAATGGCTCCCGGTGCGTAGCACCTTCAGAACGGCCTGCCTAACCCACAAGGCCCTCCACACCGGAAAACCAGAATACTTGGTAAACAAACTCACAAAAGCTGGTCAAAGTAGAATCTTGAGAAGCTCTAACTCCCTGCTGCTCATCCTACCAAAAACCAGAAAGAAGAAAACTGTGGACTGCTCCTTCACAGGAAATGCCCCCAAAATATGGAACTCTATCCCCCCGCATATCAGAACCATACCGTCCTATGCAGAATTCAAGAGCCAACTCAAATCCTTGTTCCTCATCCGTTCCCTAGGTCCCGTGTAACTAGGATCAACATCCATCCCCAGAACTCTGTGATATCTCTGTATCCTATTACCAAGAAGTCCTACTGTACGAACTTCTCGTCCCCCCTAATTGTCATTCGATGATCGCCTTTACTTGTTATGTGTCTTTTTGTTCACCTTTTCATTCCTTTTACTGTAAAGCGCTCTACTACCTTCGGGTCTTGTTAGCGCTATAGAAAACTTCTAAATAAAATAATAATAAATATTAGTAATACTCCTGGTCTCATTCAAATCAGGATAAATCTTTTCCTTTCCCTTTTGCAAACTTGGGTTCAATGGGATTGTTAATGAAGGCTCATTCAGACACTCCTGAGGCTCAGCCGGGAGGTAGTTTATGGCGCCGAAAACGGTCTTTTTTTAATACATTTTAAAAAACTGTGTGACTATTTGTATTTTACCCCTGCACATTCCTACCTCGATTTGGGAGGTCTCTGCTGGCATCCCTGACCCTGCGCAGCCGAGCTAAACGCTGCCAGAGACAGGCTTCGTTTCCCTTCTTGCCGCCATCGGCGAGCCTGACCATAGGCCACGCCCCTTTTGCACGAGGCCACGCCCCCGCTGCTACATAAACAGAGCTGACTACAAGCTCGCTAGATTCAGACACTCCTGAGGCTCAGCCGGGAGGTAGTTTATGGCGCCGAAAACGGTCTTTTTTTAATACATTTTAAAAAACTGTGTGACTATTTGTATTTTACCCCTGCACATTCCTACCTCGATTTGGGAGGTCTCTGCTGGCATCCCTGACCCTGCGCAGCCGAGCTAAACGCTGCCAGAGACAGGCTTCGTTTCCCTTCTTGCCGCCATCGGCGAGCCTGACCATAGGCCACGCCCCTTTTGCACGAGGCCACGCCCCCCGCTGCTACATAAACAGAGCTGACTACAAGCTCGCTAGATTCAGACACTCCTGAGGCTCAGCCGGGAGGTAGTTCATGGCGCCGAAAACGGTCTTTTTTTAATACATTTTAAAAAACTGTGTGACTATTTGTATTTTACCCCTGCACATTCCTACCTCGATTTGGGAGGTCTCTGCTGGCATCCCTGACCCTGCGCAGCCGAGCTAAACGCTGCCAGAGACAGGCTTCGTTTCCCTTCTTGCCGCCATCGGCGAGCCTGACCATAGGCCACGCCCCTTTTGCACGAGGCCACGCCCCCTATCTCCCCATAAGAGCATGTGTTTTACACGTACGCGCAGCGGACGGGCGCAGCGGGCGCGCCGTCTGCGCGCCGAAGGCGCGCCTAAGGCAAGCCCGTCTGCGCCCGTCCGCGGCCAGACGGGCCCAGGGCCCCGGGATGCTACCTCTCCCATGACTTACTCTTCCGCTATACTGAGAAGCCTTCAGCATCCCTCTTGCGCCCTTTTGTCTACAACCTGGGATCGCCTCGTGTCCCTTGGCATCTCGGCTAAACTGCCTTCTCCCAGACTTATCTGGGTGTCCACGTCAGCCCCCACCCCGCCCGAGACTCGCATCCGCATACTCTATCTTAACACACGGTCCCTCCCCCAACATCATGTCGATATTTTTCTTTTGCTGACAGCTGAGAACCCTGACATCTTGCTGCTCACTGAGACCTGGCTGTCTGATCTCTCCCTCCCTGACATCTTGGCTGCCCTACCTTCTAACTACTACATGCTGAACGCCAATCGGCCCACTGCCCGCCGTGGCGGAGGGGTGGCGGCAGTCATACGCAAAGATCTGACTCTCATTGCATCTTCCTCGCTATGTCTCCCTGACGCTGAGAACCTTGTCATCAGCCTGGCAACGGAAGCTGGTGCTTTGACCCTCATTGTCCTATATCGCCCCCCTACCTCTATGCCCTTGTTTCCTGCTGCCCTTAGTGAACAGCTCTCCACCTTGTTGACATCTTCGGCCCGCATCGCCATGTTTGGCGATTTTAATTATTGGTTCAATCATGCCGATGCTGGCCCCCACGCCACCGAACTGTTTGAGGCACTCCTCAGCCTTAATTTGATCCAGCACGTCACCTCCCCTACTCATACCGGGGGTCACATCCTGGACCACATTTGGACGCAGGGGGTATCCCTATCTTGCCCGATTATCTCCCCTTGCGTCTGGTCCGACCATTCATTGATTGAGTCCTCCATCTCTGTAAAGGGTCTGGTTAGGCCCCCCCCCTCTGGAGGGTGGGACCGCTCGGAAATGGAATGCTCTTGATTCCTCTGCCTTCCTTTCCTTCCTCGCGGAGACCCAATACTTATCTAATAACACTCTAGACGTCAATACTCTGGACGCAAACATCACTCATTGGCTCACGACGGCTAGCGACCAATTCGCCCCCCTGTCCGGCTTCCCTCGCTCACGCCACAGCAAATCACATAAATGGTTCAACTCAGCCCTGAAACAACAACATCTTGAGCTGCGTCAACTGGAGCGTAGGTGGAGGCGTAACTATCTCAGCACTGATAGGGAGGCGTACGTGTCCGCACGCAAAGATTATAAAAAAGCCATTACTACAACTAAGTCTGCTTTCGTCTCCGAGAGAATATTAACAGCCACTAACAAATCTAAAGAGATATTTAAGGTCCTCGGCGAATTAACATCGGACGCCAGGACACTCCCGAACTTGCCCCCTTCCGCAGAGTCATGCAATGCCTTAAACTCCTTCTTTATCGACAAGATCTCAGCAATTAAAAATTCCATTCCCTATTCCCTCCCCTCAGTTGCAGCTGTAGCCCCCCCTGCTAACATCTCCACTTTGTCCTGTTTCCCCACACTCGATTCCGACTCCCTTGCCAAGTTGGCCACCCGAGTGAAATCCGGTTCCCCCAAGGACTGTTGTCCTCCTTCAGCACTTCGCGACATTTGTCACACTCTTCCGCACTGTATCCTACCCTTACTCAACACCTCCCTTAACTCTGGCACAGTCCCCAGGTCGTTTAAGGAGGCTGTACTGGTGCCTCTGCTAAAAAAACCTGGCGCGGACCCAGCGGTCCTCACCAACTACCGGCCCATCTCCCTCTTGCCTTTCCTGTCTAAAATCCTGGAGGCACATGTTACTACTTGCCTCTCGCAATTTATCGAGGAGTCCAACTTCCTGGAAATAAACCAGGCCGGCTTTAGACCAGCCCATTCCACTGAGGCTGTGATTCTCGCCGTGCTGGACAACCTCAGAAGCAATGCTGACAGAGGACTCCCCCAGGCATTAGTCCTACTAGACTTATCGGCGGCATTCGACACGGTGGATCATAACATCTTACTCCACCGTGTCGAGGCCGCCGGAGTCTGTGGGCCTGCCTTGTCCTGGGTCAAATCTTTCCAAGAGGGTAGATCTCAAGCAGTGAGCTTGGGTCCCTTTAGCGCCACCAGTGTTCCTTCATCCTGCGGGGTCCCCCAGGGATCTTCTCTGTCCCCCCTCCTTTTTAATTTATACCTTCAACCTCTCCTTCACTCCCTAGGTAGGTGGGACGTCACAGTGTTCAATTACACGGACGATTTACAAATTATTTTCCCCCTCACCTCCCCTGACGCTGTCACCAACTTCCAGGCGGTCATGACACACATCCAACACTGGATGAACCAAAATCAATTAAAGCTCAATCCTGGCAAAACTGAGCTTCTCCTCCCTGGGAGAAGTGCCCCCCATTGGGGCCCTCAGTACTGGCCAACTGAGCTTGGGTCACCTCCCTCTCCCGCTGGCTGTGTAAAGAGTCTCGGGGTCATTATTGACTCTGAGCTCACTCTCAAGGCCCAGGTGAGTGCTGTAACATCCTCCTGTATGTTCCAACTATACAGGATACGGAAAGTTGCCCATCTTCTGACTTCCGAAGCCCTGCTACAAGTTTTAATAGCTTTGGTGATGTCCCGTTTGGACTTCTCTAACGCCCTATACCATGGCCTCCCCAAATCCCAGCTGGCTAGGCTACAGATCATCCAGAACCAGGCTGCCAGACTGGCATTTAAAATCCCTAGATGGCAGTCGGCCAAACCTCTATTACATCAACTACACTGGCTACCAGTCAGTGAAAGAATAGCCTTCAAGGTCTGTTGCCTGGTCTTCAAAGCCTTAACTGGTCCCTTCCCTGCTTTCCTGAAGTCCCTGATCACCCCTTACCGTCCTCCCCGCACCTTGAGGTCCACCCACCTTCAGCTTCTAGTTATCCCCTGGTTTAAACTCACTAAATCTGGCGGCCGCAGCTTCTCTCACCTGGCTCCCAAGCTATGGAATTCTCTTCCACTCTCACTCAAGACCTCTTGCTCCCTCCTATCTTTTAGGAAATCTTTAAAAACTCTGCTCTTTTCACATCCCCACTAAACTCCTCTTGCTCAACCTCAGTGTCCTATCAGCGCCAGGAAACTCATGGTGACAGTGCGCTCAATAAATTTCCCTTAACATTAACATTAACATTAACATTAACATTTATTCTTTCGTTCTCAAATACTGGTATCACAGGACCTATAGTAACTGGTACAGTTACAGCTTCTATATCTTTTGGTGAGTTCTTGAAATTTCTCAGCAAGTTTATTTGTGGAACACATTCATTCAGACTACTTCTTACTTCAGAATGTTGCTTTGGGGTTCCTGTCAATCTAGTCTCGATTGGCGGTGCATTTGGTGTTACTACTGTAGAAATTGGCTGATACGGAGGGGGTCTTCTATTTAAAATCTCCTTCAACACCTCATCCTCAGTGTCACTGATCCCACAACTTCTCTTTTCTAATTCTATATTTTTTCTCTTCTCAGTGCACTTTCTCCCTACTGTCTCATCGGATACATACCATCCCACATATCAGCATTTCTCCATCTTCTCGTTCTACTCTGAGTCGTTCCCCATATGCCTCTCAGATTACATCGTCTTTCCTTTGCATTATCAAATCTCTCTCTTTTCAACTCATGCATCTCATCTTCCCATTCCGTCAAAGCTTCAAATTGTGTTGGTCTAGGTCTCGGTTCAAGTTTCATCATTTTCTCTCTCAAATTTCATAATACTGCTAGGCTGAATGATCCTACTTCTGGAAACGCTAATACTCCATCGTTTTTGGTATACTTCGCCCAATTCTCTAGCCAAATACAAGTTTGATAGCCAAATTTTGTCATCATTTATGATGCAGGCGTCTTCGGTGGAGGTAGTATTTTCCCTCTCTAGTAACTATTTCCTTATCCTTTGTGAATAGGTTTTTAAGTTTCTTAAACCATGAAGGTTTCTCTCTATCTTGTCCATAATAATATTCCATTTTTCTATGGACTTTCTCCTTTCCCAACAACCGTACAATCTATTCTTAAACTGCTTCAATATGCTGGCTTATCCCAGAGCATTTCACACTAAAGCACCAATCAGAATAGAATACGTCACAATCACTTCAACCTATGCTTGCACAGTTCTCACTAATGCACCAATCAGCACTGAGAATGTTTTAGTCATGTGGACCTATCCCAGCACGACTTGTTAACGTCAGCTCCGGCTTCTCCAGCTTCTGCTGATCCCTCCTTTACAAAAATTATCGGCACAATATTTATATATTTTTACACAACTTAAATCAGTTAGTTACGACACAAAACATTTCCATTTGTCTGTTTCGCTAAAACCAAAGTGATATTTTGCTCAAACATAGAAGAATTCTGTATTTCCAGTAGACAGCACTTACCTCTTCTCTACCACAGAATTTCAGTTTAGCCGATAAAGCAGCACGTCCCCCTACTTTACCCTTCTAACAAGCTTCGGTACCAAACCAAACCAAAGACCCAAACACCGCCAAAACCAACCTACACGAAGGGAAGAAAGACGTAGCCGAGTGGATGAAGAACAGCCGCCTAAAACTGAACTCGGACAAAACGGAAGTCCTCATCTTAGGATCATCCCCCTCTGCCTGGGACAACTCTTGGTGGCCACCAGCCCTGGGAACCGCACCCAGACCTACGGATCACGCATGTAACCTTGGCTTCATCTTGGACTCCTCCCTCTCAATGACCAGACAAGCCAACGCCGTCTCATCATCTTGCTTCAACATCCTCCGCATGCTCAAAAAAATCTTCCATTGGATCCCCACTGAAACAAGAAAGACGTTCACCCACGCACTGGTCACCAGCCTATTGCCTCAACATGCGACTGTCCTTCTACCCCCCCTCCCGCCAACCACGATCGTCCAATCAAGTCCTCGCCGTTATTCCGCGCATCCATAAATCCACCATGGGGGGAAGATCCTTCTCCTACTTAGCGGCCAAAACCTGGAATTCTCACCCCACCCACCTCCGCCTTACACAGAACCACCTCGCCTTCAGAAAGCAACTAAAAACTTGGATATTCGACAAGTAAAGCACCCCTCCTCCCTCAAGCGCCTTGAGACCCTCTGGGTGAGTAGTGCGCTATACAAATCTCCGAACTTGAACTTGAAATTGAACCTGCTACCCTCCAGGGACTAAGTTTTAGTCAGAGTACATTTGGCTCCTGTTCTTAGAGCCAAAATTGTACAGGTGTCCTTCACTATACATTTACCACTTTTACACGGAGAATGTCCATGTTGATAACACACGACGATGTTACCACTTTGAAATCAGACTATATACTGTGCGACTTCTCTTGCCACACACATTTTCGTCTGCCTTCAGATAAATTTGACTACATATAACTTAATACATCTCAACATCAAGTGTTAGTCATCAATCTTGAATATACATTTTATATACATTTGACTAATCAAACTATACATTACTTATCCAAACTAACCTATAGCCACCAGACCTCTGCTACCAAGAAGTCTGAAACAACCCTCACAACTCATCCCACTTAACCAAGGAGCTAACTCACACTTACTCATCGGTGGGGCCCATAGCACCGCGAGTCACACGTTCACACACCATACAGCTCCAGGAATCAGTGAAAACAGAAGGTGAGCTGCTGGACAGCGGAGCACCCTAAAATCCTAAAGTTTAAGTGTATACATTATATACAGATGCATCTATTTAAGCGATTTCTTCTCTTTGAGTTTTATGAATTGGTCGATGGACCAGCTAGAAGTTAGTTGATGGCAATTAAGACCAGCTCAATCACAATATTCCCTTTAATATTTTTTTTTCTACCTTGTCATGACTTTTATTTAAAATGAAAACATAAACTCTTTTGTTTGATAGAAAACATTCATATAAACTTTAGTCAGGAAAGAAATTATATTTAAATCAAGGAAAACTTTAACATTTATTAATACATTCAAAAAATAGAATTTTAGAAAGGATATTACCCCTCTGCCAAAGACGTTGACAGAATTTCATGGAACAGGTTCCCCAGCTGACTGTCTTTTTACCCTCCTCGATGTCTACCTCCCATCAGGTCTCCGCATTCAAATATCTGCTTCATCAAAAATAAAGTCCAAAACTTTCGAAGTCTTTCTGCACCAAATGTCATTCAGTCCGACAGCATGTCGTGGTGCGCAATAAAATCAAGGAACCAACTTTTTTCCTACTTTCGTACAGGATCTTTTATACCATTTTCCCCTAACTATCTAACTCAAATGTGTAACTTTAGGGTCCATTGTCAATTTCTTTTGGTCCATAAGAGGGGTTGTGATGATCACCTCATGTCCTCCTCGTTCAAACTGGTTTTCATTTTGCCTTGTCATCTTTACCCATTCTCACACGGTCAAATTTGTCCATTCCGTAAGCAGTCATCCTGTCCATGTATCTTTTATACATCATGTAGTTACAGCAAGCAACTTTCCCGGGCTTCACAATTCAGGCATCCTTTGGCACGACTTCGGTGTCCTATGCCAAGCTGACCTGGCCATCTTTTGCCCAAGCACAGTCCGTCTGAACATCTCTGGCACAGTCACGCATGCGCAGAGTATACTTCCAAGGAGTCTCACATAATCGGCCATTTTCAAACTTGGCTGCACGGGCCTAAATGGGAACTAATGTGAAAACAAACACAATAAACGTTAGATTTAGAATTTTAGCCCTTCTGTTTACCTCCCGCCATTCTAAATTTTCACTGTTAGCTTTTACCTAGCTTAGAGCAACACATAGGCGTAAATTACTTACCAAATGAATTTGTTTTGCCACACAAAAATGTACAAAAGCACAAATACTCACCTCTATTCATTGAAACATTATTGCACTATATTAGTATGACTTCTTCACATTATTAATATATTAGTTTTTGCCAAACCGCAAGTTAGTATTCCCACGTGTAATTCTTTTCTGTGTATATTTTTGATTTATTAATGTTGATGCTTCACACAGTTAGTACATATAATTGTTATGAGGTCTCAATTTTGCAGGGGTACACAAACATTTTTGTCTTCACCCCGCTCCATCACTTGCACCCAGTCCTTTCAGATTTCCATATTTTCTGTTTTTCATTGCTTTTCCTTTGTTTGTTTTGTTTGTTTTTGTTTTTCATTTGGAGCACATTGACAGTACTATCAAGCCACTCATTTGCTAATTTCTTCTGGAATGTACCACATCCCGCACAGCAATTGTTTCTAAACACAATGCTCATCTTGGAATGGTATTGTCCATAGTGTGACATTTGCATACCATGCCAAGGTAGATGCCATATTAAGAAGCAGCAAGTTGGCCCTCTTGAATTAGTAGAGTATGGGTAAACAATATTAGCATTACAATATGGCCTCCCACTGCTTTGTTTAATTTTTTCCTTATTTTTTACTTCCTCGATTATGCGCTGGCACTGTTGGGATGTGCCTCCAAAACATGCCACAACACAGCAAAGTGTTCCTGAATCCTTTTATTCAGAGTAAATGTAGATAAAAAGGCCACCACTCATACAGCAGAGTAGATATGATGTATTCCAGCTGGCATTACTCAATTCCTCCAAATGTTCTATACTCTAGAATGTGGTCTCAGACTGTGCCAGGTCTCCCACAGCCTGTGCTACGTATTGCAGCCCACAATAGGCATATTTTCTTTTTTTCTATTTTTAGTTACTACGTTTATTTCAAAGTCAATACGGAGCTATAGCACATTTGTTACAATGTTCTTGCATGCCAAGAGTTACAGGTATCACATGACGGTTACAGCATGTTCACAAGATCTTGGGCGTGCGAAGATTACTAGTAGGCGCAGTTGAAACATGTCACAATTGGTATTCTGTAGCTGTGTGCCAATCATACCTCCAAGAAGAGGAACAAAATAAAGAAAAAAAAGGAAAACAAATATAAACAAAGAACAATATAAGCATGATGTCATGATGCCTAAGTTATTTTGGTGGTCGCTGCAACTTTATGTATGGAATAGTTTAAGGGCTCTCAACCGTGGAGCGCACACCTGTAGTAAGATCTATGTAAGCAATCCAATGAATCCAAGGAAATATGATAGAGAATAAAATAATCAGTTTATTCTCATGGTAGGACCCACAACTGATCATGTAAAAACCCAATATTCATCTGACTACTAGATTGAACATTCTGGATTACAATGGTGTCACATGGAATAATAGAGGTCCAACGTTCTTTAAAGTAAAATAGCACAATAGGTAATAGGAACAACATAACAACTTACCAAACCATCAGCATTTTTGACAAAGGCAAAATAAATCCATTTTGGAAAATAGTCAACAGCAACAATGAAATACCTCTTATCTGTGCCCAGCACAGAAAATGAACCAGCAAAATCTAAACCTATTTTTTCAAGCTCCACTAGGCCAGTGAACAGGACAAATGGGTGAATTAGAAACATTCCAATGTTTATCTGAGCAAAGGCATTGAGGACACTGGTCAACATGTGTTTTGACTTGTTTGTCAATACGTCAGTCATTACATTTATAATGGATGTGCTTTTTGAGTGTGAGCGTGTATTTTATTATGAATGGCTGTGTGGGTGAATATAAGTCAGTTAGTGGATGTATGGACCCACGACCAAACTCACAGATTACAGTGCACTTCCTTTCTTTATAGGGCTGAAGTTGCTTGTCAGATTTAGGTACTTTCAGAGGTCCCTTAGTATGCAATCTTTCATCTCATAAGAACTTTTTCTTACTCCACGCTGGTCTAGTCAGCGAAAATGTGTAACCTGAAGCTCTCACATTTGAAGCCTTGTGGTTCAGCCAGTGTAAGAAACTGATGTTTCCTTAATTTGAGACTTTTGTATATTAGTTTTATTGTGAATGACGCAGTGTACATCTCATTCTGGTGCATCTATATCCTCCTTCCAACCTCTACATGCTATTGCCAAATCTTAGATAAAATCGACAATCTGTTCCCATTTGTTATTTTCCGGTACGAATAGCACATGTTCCTCTAGAATTTGCTTTTATTCTTTTGGTACATACGACATTTATTCTTAGCTTACATTTTAATTCATCGTTAGCCATCTTGGTCATCTTCATAGTTTCCAAGTAATATTCTAAATAATTGATTAGCAAACATTATCAGCGGCTTTCTCAGCTAATGCAGCAAAGTCTTGTTTTATAAAATTGACTTTGGTATCTAACTCACCTGTTTAACGATGTGTGTATTATGTTTGCCCAGTGTCATACTTACTTATTTAAAGCATCATGGTGCCTTAAAATCCTCAGAAGATTCTTTCTCTCCTCCTCTTTTATTCTGATGGATCTGGCTTTCCTCCACACCCTTCATAATTCTGCCTTTTAAAGTTAATGCGCTAAGGGGTCTCCTAAAACTATATTGTATAGAGTGCCTTTGGGGTAATTGTGGGACTGTGGGGAGAGTAGAAACATTATTTCACAATATTATGTTTCTTTACTTTTTGCTATACTCCCCTTGTGAGCATAAAACGCTCTTTCGAACTCTCTAATCCTGTGGGCCTTGTTTCGTAAATGAACATGCAAAATTTCCAGAAAGTGTGATAGTCTTCGTGCTGAAATATATATTACAGCATGCATTTACGTATGTAAGTATATTTCTCCACATAGAAAGTACCATGAGAAAAAATCCCTACTGCTACACCCCAAGTAAATATAGGAATGTTTCCGAACTTTGCCATCTTTGGAAATGTATCATTCCAGTCCAACACACAAAAAAGGGTATGTGAATATCCACAACTATAATAACATTGTGGGTGTTCATTTCTCGGTTTTATGTTATTAACTTTTTTAAGGTAGGCATCTTACAAGTGCTTTAGATGAACATTGGGCATGGTAATTCATAATTAATAGATAAAACATGAAACATGTGTCGAAGACACTTATTAGATTTTTAATCTGTAGTCGTCAAAGCAAGCAGACCTCTGGAGGCAGTGAATTCCTGGCTCGCCAATCTACAGAAAGAAGGCTTGATTTGTTGTTTCCAACGCCTTTACCTTTCGAATGCTTAGGCATTGTGAACTGTTGCTTCTTTTCTTTATTGTTTCAGCTGTGAGAGGGTATTTGCGGGTTCTATAAGGAGTTGAACTAAATGTATTACTGTGGGCCCGATTCACAAAGGTAAACTGAGATGAATTGCAAACTTTACGACTTTTGGTATTCACAAAGGTAAATTACGGCTAGGAAAGTTAGACTATTGGCTCAGTTGAACATACGTTTTTCTTTAAGTATAACTTAGACCAAAAGTTTAGTCTCATTTAAACTTAAGACCAAACTTAAGTTCAACTGAGACAAAAGTCTAACTTTACTACTCGTAAATGCCCTTTGTGAATACCGAAAGTCATAAAGTAAGACCTTCTTCTCAGTTCGGACCCTTTGTGAATCGGACCCTTTGTGTGTAATGTAGCAGATTTTAAATTCAAAGCAAGTATGGAGTTTAGACTCGAACAGAAGGGACAGCAAACGAAATGTAGTCTAATTTCTTCAATTGCATGACTAGTCGTCTGCTTGGCAGAGGATGGCTTTTGACTGTTTAGTGCTGAACTGAAAACTGGGAAAAATTAAAATAAATCTTTATTCTCCCCCAAGATGTGATATGATCAGACCTACTTCTTTGCTCTGAAGGCTTGGGCAGGAAATGGAGGTTGGATTTGCTACAGTAGAGGTATTTTTTAGAAAGCTGATTTAACTGATTAAAGACTATGGTGACTCCAAATGATTTATCATGGCAGTGCTTAGAGTGAGATCGCTTGGGCTGACCGAGGGACGCCAGTTAGACTATTGGCACATGGCTTATTAGGGCTGCGGAGAAGGAAGTCAGTTATCTGAGGATTTAGGTTTAGCAAAGCTAAGTGCATCCCCTGTTGACATCAAGAGAGTGCTCATTTTAGGCTGTTGATCGGATCAGGGGAGGTGATCCATAGACAAGGCTGGGTGTGATCGGTATATTGATGATTTAAACTCCTAGACCAGATATCATGGCTTTCACTTGCTTAATGTATTAATTAAACAAAGTACTAGAGATAATCAAATGTTTAGAAAGACTATATTTCAAAGGCATTGAGGAAGTTATTGAGAAATCAATTTGCACAAAAGGGTATACCTGAAAGATAAGTAAAGAATGATCCTAGTACCATTCGCTCGTAGCCCATAATGACTGAAAGGAAAGTCTAATGGTGATTTCAAAAGTCATGTAAAGATCCAATTTCACCAGCAGGAGCCATCATCGAGGATACAGAGAGCTTTATCTGCTACCTACAGAGTCTGTCTCAGTGTGGCATTTATATCTGACATTTTATTTGTAGTGTTGTAGGAAATGGTTTTCAGTTGAACGTAATAGGAGTAAAGTCGGTGGGACAGTGCTTCTCAGGATGGACAGTGTTTCTCCGGGGCGGGGGGAATGGGAGAGAGCTTGTCAGGATGAAAACTGCTTTTCTGGGGGAGAGTGTGGGACATTGCTTGTCAGCAGTATGGACAGTGTTTCTCTGGGAGAGAGTATGGTTCATTGCTTGTCAGATGGATAGACAGTGTTTCTTTTCTCGGAGAGTATGGGACAGTGCTTGTCAGGAAGGACAGTGTTTCTCTAGAGTGTGGGAGGGGGGCATGCAACAGATCAGCTTAGGATGAATAGTGTTATTCCGGGGAGATTGTGAGACATTGCTCGTCGGCAGTATGGCCAGTGTTTCTCTGGGGGAGAGTATGGGACAGTACTTGTCAGGAAGGACAGTGTTTTCGAGGGGTGAGTATGGAACAGTGCTTGTCAGGGTGGACTGTGGACTCTCTGGGGTAAGTATGAGTCAGTGCTTATCACGGTGGACAGTGTTTCTCCATGGGAGAGCAGGGACAGTGCTGCTTAGGATTGACAGTGTTTTGCCGGAGGAGACTATGGGACAATACTTCTCAGGATGGACAGCTTTTCCTCAGAGAAGAGTATGGGACAGTGCTTCTCAGGGTGGACAGTGTTTCTCCAGGGAGATTATGGGACAGTGCTTCTCACTGTGGACATTGATTCAAAAGGGCGAGAATAGGGAAAATGCTTGTCAGGATGGACAATATTTCATAAGTTACGAGGTAGGGCGCGTGTTTTTTTTCTGGACCAGATGCGGGGGTGTGAGGTTTCTCCACAGCTGCCAATAAGGCAGATGATTTCTCAGGGGCAAGGAATAAGTAAGAAGTCAAGACAGCAGTTTTACTGGGACAAGGGTGTGGTATATTAACTGTTTTCAGAAAAAAATAATGATTTTTCTGGGTAAAGAGTAGGAGGATGGTGATTTCTCTGATGGTCTCTGGGACTGAGAATATGGCATTTGTTCTCTCTGGGGAAGGGAGTTGAAGCTTTTAGTTGTGGTGTGGGTGGGGATTGGGTCCATAGGTGCTTGGGGCAGAGGATGAGCTAGCAAGGGATTAAGTAGATCTTGCCTTTGGTGTCTTGGGTGGGTCAAATGGCGTGATGAGAGTCGTGTCCATGGGCTGGGGGAGGAGGCTGTGAATCTGATGCTTTCTTTCGACAGGCGGAATGCTTTATTATGGTGCAGGTGGGCCTTTTAGTGCAGTTGCTATGGCAGAGGCCTTTAATGGCACAGAGGATGAGGCACATAGGTGCCCTGAGGAATGTGGTGAGGCTGTGGGTTTGTGGAATCAATGATGAAGTAGTTGGTTTCTCTTAGCCAGAGGTTGAGGCAAATTATTTTTCTAGATCAGGTAGTAAAACAGCAGTTTTTTAATACAGAAAATGACATAATCTCCCCAAACCACTACCCTAGAAATTATTCTATTCCTCTTTCAAAATATCCTATACTTCCAGCATCTGCTTCATCCCAAACCTCTTTTATTACCATGAGCTCCCACATAACTCTTTCTAAACTCTTCGCTCCTTAAACCATCCTGTATCCTATTCATACAAGTAACTGACTCTATGACTCATACCAAACCTCTTTTACTACTATGAACTCCCAAATAACCCTAAAAGAACTTCTCCCCGATCTATCCATCCTTTTTCCTATTCATCCAATCAAAAGGTTCACATGTCCACCACTCACAATAACAATTTATTATTCCCCTTTCCTAATACACCTTTGGGTTCCGGAGTGTGCTTCTCACAAAACACACTTCAGCGCCTCGTCAGAGGTATTAAGCGCTATATGAATACAAATACAATTATAATTTAATCAATGATTTTTCTTAGGATTGGGAGTTTTATCAGCTAAACTGATCTTTGTAGGCTGGATGTATTACATAGTGTGTAAAACTGCCCAACATTGAGAGGGAAGAACAATTATACATGCTCAACTGAAGCATTGCTTATTTCAGAGTTTGATGGAGCTGCTGAAGGATTCAAACCACTTCCCAGCCAGGTACTCATATACCTGCATGGATTGCCTTCACATAACTAAAAAGATAAAACAAACCACTAGTAAAAATGTATGCTTTAATTTCACATATATTTTTATCTACTGTGTTTTTGGATGAAAAGTCCCTGGCAGATTGTGTTATATCATTGCCTGCTTCCCTTGAATTGCTTTCTGTTTAAGTGAAATTGTTGCATGCCACCCTCTTTAGAGGGTATGGCAAAATATGCCCTAACACAAGTTTTCATCCCTACCATCCTTCAAACTATCTCCTAACACTTGTTCATTGCTGACTCTTGTGCTAGTAAAGTGATTGGGCACAGGCTCTTGGAAAGAATTGCTAAAAAACATTCTGTCTAGTTGTGAAAGACATAGGCTGTGGACCAACAGCATGGTTTGAATGAGGCTTGTCTACCCATGCTACCTGCAAGAAAAGGTACGGCTTGTATTAGTCTTATTCACTGGTAGATCTTCGGGCTGAATTTCACTCAATTTATTTCCAGCTGAACTTTGTCATTTGCAGTCATGCAATGATAATACGAAAACCAATCTTTGCCCCACTCTATACATAACAATGGTTTATACTGCTAGATCTCACCCTCTGTGGGCGGGAATGGCAGGAACCTCAGATGTATTTTAGGCCGTTTTGTGCTTCAAAGACAGATGTCCAATGTTAAGCTATGTCTTCTTAAAAATGTCATCTTATTCTTTTAACATGGCTAATAATGTTTGCTGTTCGTTGTCTGCCTGCAAAGTGAGTCGAGAGAAGTGAACTATATGAGAATCTTTCTGGTTTAATGAGTGTGAAAGGAAAGGCTATAGGATGTCATTTTTTGTAACACTCCCCCCCCAAAAAATGAAAAGACCTGTGAATAAACTGTACACATATTTCAGACTAAATCAGAAGTTAGGAAAGCAAAAAGGAAACACTTTTTTTGTAATTCTGAAGTGAGATTGAAATAAAGATATTAGTAGGATCAAAACAAATCAAGACACTTTTACTTGGTGATGCACAAATGATAAATATTCTCAAACTCGATTTCCGCCATTATCTTTTTGTGCTATATAGTTTTATCAATAAAACTGTATGACTGGGCAAGTTTAGTGGCCAGGTCAATGGAAAATGTGCTGCCTGTAAATGACAGCACGTTATTGCACAATGCTTTAGTAATATACTTGCAACAGTGCCCTCCAAAATGCACCACCAGCTACATACTACACCTTTACCCCTCTCTTGCTGTATACATTTGCTACACTGTGTGAATCTCTAAGGTGTTCTGTGATCCTTTTTTCACAACCCCAAATTGTCTGCCATGAGTCATGTGGGCCCTTCAGAAAAGCCATGCCCACATATCAGGGCACCATCTTGAAATAATCCATCTGTGGCATTATTTACAATAAACACAGGAAAAATACTGTGCCAAAACTAGAGTAAACTATTGTGAAACATTCAAATAAAATAAAGTAAAAGTATACTTTTGGCTGTTTAAAATTGTCATTGTACACATTCATTTACTCAATGCTTGATGGTTTTCACATAATGTCATACAAATCATTTATCAATTCATCTAACTATTTACATGTTTAATACCTTATTATACCTGTCATGAGTCTAGCTATTTTGGCACAACTCCTTTATTCACATAATGAATTCTGCCCTAACTGGTGTTAATTCATTGTCTATTTTATTTTCTCCACAGCTAAACTCTCACCCCATTGTCTTCAATAACAAGCCTCCTCTAATAGGCATTATTGTTCAATAATCACCTAAACAAAAGAAACATTGTAAAATCAGAAATAAACAAACAGCTGTCTCAGTTTGAAGGAGAGCATAATACGTCATGGGAAAATAACGTATTATAGTTGTGTGTACTGACCCTCCTGCATATTCAGACCACACAGAGTTTTGTTATTTAATTTAATAATATATTAAACGTCTAAACTTCACCATTTTCTGTATCTCATCTGCTATGTCACTTTTGAAAGTGTCTAGCCACTGGGTAGATTTCGCCTTTGTTTTTTATTGCCCTTACATGTAGGATTTTCTTGTACACTTGTTGGACAGTACTTCCTAGATAGGCCAATCTACATAGCCATGGCAGTATGTATATTGCATACTCTATTTTACTATGGAAGGCCCTCTTGATTTTCTTTGATGTTTTTGAAAAGATGCTTATGTATGCCTCGTTTGCATGACCTGCAACTATGGCATTTTAGGAAAACCTTACTTTTCCCAAGCCAATTCGTAGTTTCAATGGCTTCCCGGCCACTTTTCTCCAATTCATCATGCATTATTTATTTATTTATTTAGTGTATCTTGATATAGCGTACAGCTACCCCAACGGGGTGTCCCGACGCTTCTGTGTAACTTCATGCTGCATGAGATGGTTGTTAAAAAGGAAAGAATCAACAGAACAAGTAGGTTTTTAAGGCTCTCCGGAAGGGTTGTTCATCCTTGATCAACCGAATGGCATTGGGTAATTTATTCCAGAGAGCCGATGTCAGTACTGGGAAGGATTTCCCACCAGAGCGGGTTTTCCTGAATCTGGGGACCGTAAGGAAGTTTTTAAAAGAAAAGCGAAGGGTCCTGGAGTTGTTGTAAGGAATCAGGCACGTAGAGATATAAGCAGAACCCTTGCCTCGCAATGCTCGATGAGCCAGGACCAGAGCTTTAAATTGACCTGGTCGCTCTAAAATTGATTCCTTGTCTGCTCAGTATCAGCTTTGCTATTATAGGATTCTTTTTATTAAATGGCATTGTTTGTTCACTATTTATATAATCACCTGCTTTTCTTTATTATATCCTATGATTGGTTGTGTCTGAGCTACCTTATTTGTTTTCTTTTCTTAACTCGTTGAAGGCCAAATAGTCACTATTTTTATGGTTAGACCGATTGATGGCCTTTTGTATCCTTTCTTGCCTATATTCCCTCTGTTTAAATCTTTCTGTCATCTCATGTTTTGCTTTTTCCAATTCCTCCCCTTCACTACAATTTCTACGTACCATTAAACGTTACCATAGGGAATGCTGGCTTTTAGGTTTTGTGGATGAAAGCTCAATGAATGCAGTGAAGCGTTGTCAGTTTTCTGAACATTTTAGTCTCTAGTATGCTATTTATTACATTCATGGTGAGGTCTAAAATTTTATCTCAGCTGTATTGATAGTGCTTCTAAACTGTAGATTCGAATTTGTTAACAGTGATCTTGTTGACAAACTGATTAGCATTTTCCAATTACCTATTCCAAACTATGAAAAGGTCATCAATATATCTCATCCAGGCAATCATATTTTCTTGCCACTCTTCACCATTTTCAGTTTGGAGCACCTGCTCCTCCCACCAGCTCATATGGAAATTACCATAGCTGGGGAAGAAGCAGGTGCCCATTACTGCCCTCCTTATACATTTGACCACCTGTTTATCAAACATGGAAAATTGTTATTCAAGCCCTATGTAACCATTGTAATAAGCATATCTGTATGTTTTAACAATTTCATGGGTCTGGCATTCAGAAAATGTTTTACTGCATGGAGTCCATTTTGGTGCTATATGCTAGAACATAATGTAGAGACATCGAGTGTCATCAATATATAGGCCTCTTCTAGAGGAATATTTAATATTCATTTCAGGAAATCCTGTGTATCCTGTATGTATAATGGTAAACTTTTTACATGGTCCTGATAGAAAAATTAAACCTTTTTTTGACTAGTTTAAGAAATACTGTCAATGGCTGATGTTATGAGCTTACTAGAGGGTGCACTTTCGTTCTTGTGTATTTTCAGAATTAAGTACATCACCAGTGTTTTTGGGTGGTTGTTACTAAGGAAAAGGTACTCATATAGGCTAAATAACCCCATGTTTGGCCACTCCATTAATACTAGGTAGTACTCCGCTTTTGTTCTATTGCCTTCATCCTTACTGCATTATACATAACACTTTACATCATTTAAGTAGTGATATGCTTCCTTTTTATACATATGCATTGGCCACAATACAGTATTTCCTCATTTATCAAATGGAACGTATTACACAATTGGATTTGCTTTTGAGCTTGTTCAATAAAATCTAAGTATTTCTTATGATTGTCACTTGTTCTTTCCTTATTCCTATGACATTATTGTATGTATAAGCTCAACTGTTGCTCAATAATGTCTGAGAACACGTCAATGTTATCTTTCTATTTCTATAATGCTGATGCTGGTTTGAATGGAGCACTGAAATCAACACATGAATTCAACTGCATAGCATCTTTTATTGACGTTTCTGTAACTTCTTTTAAAATGCACAGTTCTTTAACCCTTTCCATGTGGCCGCAATTCCCCTGGTGTGCTGTAAACAGCACGAACAGGGGCGGGCCGTGACAAACCGTCAGCACACGAGCACCGTAGTGCATGACGGCTGGGGTTCATCATCAGCATGGAAGGGGTTAAGCTCCATCATTAACTTCAAAACAGATACCTTTACAATTTCTTTGGTTTACACTTCTCGTGTATTCACTTTGATATTTTGGACATTTTTAGTATTGAAACATTTCGTTAGTTTGACTGCTGGGGTTTCATTAGTCTTTAGTGAACAATATCTGTACACTGATTTCAAAATATTCATTCAAAAATTAAGTGCTTATAAATGCATTTATTTATTTTATTGGGCCTAGGGGTTTCTAATATTTTAATATGTTTCAATATGTTACAAGATGGCCGACGTGTTGCCACATTAGTCTAATATAGCTCTGCTGAGGTATGAATTTCACTCAATTTATTTCCTGCTGAACTTTGTCATTTGCAGTCATGCAATGATAATACGGAAACCAGTCTTTGCCCCACTCTATAAATAACAACGATGTATACTACTAGATCTCACCCTCTGTGGGCGGGAATGGCAGGAACCACAGATGTGTTTTAGGCCATTTTTCCAAAACTGTTGGTTGCAGCCTACTAGTCATTCACCAGCCGATTTTTGGTGGGTTGTGAAAGAGCAATACATGAACATGCCTTTATATTTTGTATTTTTATTGTCACATGTGCTGTGCTTCAAAGGCAGTGGTCCAATGTCAGGCTATGTCTTCTTCAAAATATCATCTTATTCTTTTAACATGGCTAATAATGTTTGCTGTTCGTTGTCTGCCTGCAAAGTGAGTCGAGTGAAGTGAACTAAACGAGAATCTTTCTGGGTTAATGAGTGTTAAAGGAAAGGCTATAGGATGTCATTTTGTATAACACTTCCCCCAAAAAAATGAAAAGACCTGTGAATGAACTGTACACATATTTCAGACTAAATCAGCAGTTAGGAAAGCAAAAAGCAAACACTTTTTTTGTAACTCTGAAGTGAGATTGAAACAAAGATGTTAGTAGGATCAAAACAAATCAAGACACTTTTACTTGGTGATGCACAAATGATAAAAGATTCCCAAACTCGATTTCTGCCATTATCTTTTTTGTGCTATATAGTTTTATCAATGAAACTGTATGACTGAGCAAGTTTAGTGGCCAGGTCAATGGAAAATGTGCTGTCTGTAAAGTACAGCACATTATTGCACGATGCTTTAGTAATATACTTGCAACAGTGCCCTCCAAAGTGCACCACCATCTACATACTACACCCTTACCCCTCTCTTGCTGTATACATTTGCTACACTTTGTGTGAAGCTCAAAGGTTTTCTGTGATCCTTTTTTCACAACAACAAATTGTCTGCCATGACTCATATTGGCCCTTCAGAAAAGCCATGCTCACATATCAGGGCGCCATCTTGAAATAATTCATCTGTGGCATTATTTACAACAAACCCAGGAAAAATATTGTGCCAAAACTAGAGTAAACTATTGTGAAAAATTCAAATAAAATAAAGTAAAAGTATACTTTTGGCTGTTTAAAATTGGCATTGTACACATTCATTTACTCAATGCTTGATGGTTTTCACATAATGTCATACAAATCATGTATCAATTCATGTAACTATTTACATTTGTAATACCTTATTATACCTATCATGAGTCTAGCTATTCTGGCACAAATCCTTTATTCACATAATGAATTCTGCTCTAACTGGTGTTAATTCATTGTCTATTTTATTTTCTCCACAGCTAAACTCTCACCTCATTGTCTTCAATGACAAGCCTCCTCTAATAGGCATTAATAGGCATTATTGTTCAATATTCACCTAACAAAAGAAGAATTGTAAAATCAGAAATAAACAAACAGCTGTCTCAGTTTAAAGGAGAGCATAATACATCATGGGAAAATAGCGTATTATAGTTGTGTGTACTGACCCTCCTGCATATTCAGACCACACATGGTTTTGTTATTTAATTCATAAATATGCATTGGCCACAATACAGTATTTCCTCATTTATTTCCTCATATATCAAATGGAACGTATTACACAATTGGATTTGCTTTTGAGCTTGTGTAATATCTGTGCACTGATTTGAAAATATTCATTAAAAAATGAAGTGCTTAGGGGTTTCTAACATTTTAATATGTTTCAATATGTTACAAGATGGCCGACGTGTTGCCACATTAGTCTAATATAGCTCTGCTGAGGTATGATTTACACAATATACAGTAGTTCACTTGAGATCGAAAATGTATTTTATTATATACATCATTATGCAAAGATAAAAGCTATACATGATGGATTAGTAACACATTTTGTACATGCTATGATAGTATGACCTCTGTGTTACTCTTGATTAATAATATGTTTTCTTAGGAACAACATACAATACTGCAATATGTGTTATAAAGTATTGAATTTTTTAAGTTAACATGTTACAAGATGGCCTACGTGTTTTTAATCTAGTGTCATCGTGGCAAAGCCATTTTCTATGTTTGTGCAACTAGATTATTCAAAATGACTGCTGTATGGACTGCCAAACGTCATGAACAGGGCTTGTAAAGCCGAAACTCGTAAGCGTTGGTCTGCGATATGCGTTATTTACTTTTTTTTAATAAATTTGGCGCACCACGGGAGTGCCGCCCCTTTTTGGAGCTGTCTTGCAATATATATGTATGTTCACAGACACACACATATATATTACCTACTGGACCTACTGTCGGTCACCAGTAGGTAGTTATAGTTTTTTGTTTTGCCAATAACTTTGGAGCCATTTGCCGAATCTTCACAACATTTTTAAAATTAGTATGATGCTCTGTTCAGCTGTTGTGTCGGGGTGATTCGTCAAGTGGGGGCTTAGAAAATGGGGGGGTCCCAAAACATGTTTTCTCCATGTTAATTCCCTTAAAGATTTTGAACATGACTACAGCCCGAAACCCTGAACGGAATTACACTAAATTTGGCAAAAAGCTAACTCTTGGTCCAGAAAGCATGCTTTTTTATTTGGTGTAAATCCATTCAGCAGTTTTAGAGCTATTAACCAAAATCCAAATGTATTCATCCCAGACGTAGACCCTTCGCAGATGCACTCGCAGGGAATCCACAGACTTGCACGCTAAAGTAAAAGATTGGCGCTGACAGCACCTTCAGAGCAAAGTTGCGACGGCCATTTTATTTATCGGTAAACGGACCCTGGGGCTAAAAAGTAGATTTTTGCTTGTATAGAGAATGAATGGGTCAGGTGGGATCTTTCCTGACCCCTTGTGTTTAAAGGAAAGGTAAGCATGTGTATTGGGCAGTAGAATTTCAGAAAGTGTTTTTTTTTGGCCACGCATGAAACCTGTGGTGCTGTCACTGGCTAAGTGCGGCCCCCATGTACATCTGCATATTTCACTGTAAAGTTACATGGGGGCCCACGCTGAGCAATGCGGTGGATCCGCCGAGTCATGAAAAAAACAAAAAAAATGGGCTTCTGTGCAGAAAACATGGACAGGGTTAAAGAAATACTGACCATTTAGAAGTGGTATAACCAAAATAAAGATGAAAATAAGCCTGTGATTTGTTAACTAGAGCAGCATAAGTGAGAGCACATGGTTAGGGGTAGCCATGTTACCTGCTTTTCTACTAAGAGAGGAGGAGGTTTACAGAAGTTCTGAGTGGAGATTTCAAATGAAAACAAATGTTACCAGACACAGAAAATAAACTGAAAGAGCAGCCAAGAACTTTTACAGGTATGTTAATTAGGCTGTAGTACATACAAGTATATTTAGAAAAGAATTGTGAGTGTATGTAAGGTGAAAGAAAAAGTGTAGCTTCTAGACAGTGTACCAGAAGGGAAAATAGCAGGCTAAAAATACAGAGCAGGAAAGGAGAAAGAAGAGGAATTGCTATACTGAATGCATTTTAATTTTATTAAGCTTGTATGAATGAATGCTTTTGAAATTAGAAGTGGGTGTTTGCTTATAGTATGTCATTTAATAGTATGTAATTTGCACACATTCACACGTTCAGGGAGGCACGTACAGACCTAGGTACGCTCTCACAAAAGCAGCTAAGTACCTATAACTCATATAACCAGACAGTGACTGCCACACTCACTCACACACCCATAAGACCATTCACACACCCATTTACTCATGTGTGCGTCTGTTCGATCTGTTAGAGCCTGAGAGGGGACATCCACAGAATAACATAACATGTGTATTTGTAAAGCGCACGTTCACCACTACGGGTATCTTGGCGCTGAATAACAGATGTTTGTTTGTTACCCAACTCAATGGTACTCATTTTATCGACCTCAGATGGATGAAAGGCTGACTGGACCCACCGAGATTTGAACCTGTGACCATGAGGTCGAATACAGATCCCTGCAGTAGACGCATTAGTCCACTGAGCCACCAGACCCGGAATGAAACCTGCACCAAAAGAAGAGTTTGAATAAGACTACTAAAGCACTCTAGAATAGGGAGAACTCTGATCATAATCGACCTCCGAATGAGGGCCTCAAAAGCTAGTGGGTTTCAGAAGGAGAGAGAGGAGTGGAGAAATAAGTGGGTAAAGTCTCCAGAAGACAGAGGCGATCTCCCAGCGAGAGCCTTCTCTATTGAATATGTTGCATGAAGTACTGTCTCCTCCCAACCCAGTCCTCAGATAACCGCAAGGACAGACAGGCTGAGTGGGGCCTGAGGCCTCAGTTGGCCCAGCTTGGTGCTGAGAAGAGAAAGAGAGCATTGGAGGAGAAGGGGGTCTTTCTGGCTGGAGTGTCAAGGAGTTGCACAAGGTTATTTTTGGTATAAGACGTATCTGGAGAGGTACAGAGGATCTCTGAGGAGAATTGTAGAGATGACTTTGGAGTCATATTTGTAGAGATAGGATGGACAACATACTTTCTCTAGAGAAGGGGAAGAGGTTGAGGTATCCCACTATAAAGGAGGTCCTTGCTAGTAGGTATACATTAATTCCTGAGGAGTGCAAAGTCAGGCTTAGTCAGAAACTGTGTCGCTACTTCTGGGAGGATTTTGTGGGGTACTTTTAAAATGTTTGTTAAGAAGGTGTTTCTAACAGTTTTATACTTTTTCTTTTTTTTCAAAGAGAACTGAGAAGAAGCAACTTGAAGAACTTTTCTCCAATGCTTTGTGTAATTCTTTTAGATTCTTTTATGAGATACGGTTCAATGGCATCCCCCATAACCTCTTTTAAATGTAGTAGATAGATACTGTAATGTTCATATATTTCTTCATATCTACTTCTGTCCACTTTTTCACACTGTCTACTTAAAGGCAAAATTTCCTTTTCCATGCAAACTCCATGTTAGACAACATCTACATCTTTAAAGTACACATTATTGTATTCAAGATATAATGTAGCTTTCTTCACCTTCTTTACATCCACTAGTTCCTGACAGATATATTGGTTTTTCATGGGTATGCCATTCACTAGCATAACAAGTGGTTCCTCCGAGTATGCTTTGTTTATCTAGTCACTCACTGTCGACATTGCTTTTAGCACCGAAACATGGGGGGAGGTCTCCTCAGATCCCGATTTAGCCACGGCAGTCCCATCTGGGTACACTAATTGGACTCAAAAACATACAGAAATTTTGCGTTCAGTCCAAACAGACATGTTAGTAACAACACATTTACAGACACACGTAAACGTATAATCCGAATCATCCAAGGAAGATGCAGATTGTCATACTTAACATTCAATGAAGGGGAGAAAGTACCAATTGCTTATAAATCCTACTTGTACACACAAGCTGAAATGAAATTCACTTCTACAGAAAAAATTCAGACAGTGGTTCAAACTGCAGTAGCAAAAGAGAGAGCCCTCGCACAGGGAAAACACATAATGACTGGATTCAAATCGGTTTCAAAGATGCAAAAGGTGGCACAATCAAGCATAAGTTGCTTTGGGAACAAGTGGTTCAATTACAGAAAGAACTACAAAAGACTCACGTGATCCATACACTGAGTCATCAACGTGATGGCTTTCACGTTGCAGGGAATTCATTGGCTGATGTAGCTGCAATCACTCGTTCAAAAACGAAAATAGACAGCAAAATACTGCTAGCTGTCAATTCCACAAGCAAAGGCAGCGGTGCAGCGTTACCTCAAAAACATCCACTTGAATATTCATCTATAATTGATGCCAACTCGGTTCCTTTTGCTCGAATTCCAGGAGTGGGGGATAGAGTAATTCCAAACAGGAGACATCGAGTAGCTTTGATAGACGAAGCACAAATGGGAGAGGGTCTGATACATCAAGGGATCTCTAAATCTATACTAGAATTAAAAGAGACATACTGGTGGCCAGGGATGAATGCCCGCATTTATGAATTTGCAACTAATTTCCATGACTGCAACAGAGATCGCAGCAAATTCACCGCCCTATACCTGTCTACAGTGTAGCCGGCCCAGTACAGACACTATTGTTAGACATCATTAGACTATCTACATGCAAACGTCACTATGGACAAATGAGGTCCTACAACTATTAGGACAGATTCATTTGGATGTGGCCTCAGCGCTCGGCTGACGCCCAAACTGTTATAAAAGATTTGCGAGTCTTTATCAGCACATATGCAGTCGGCACGCTACATTCTGACGAGGGTCCTGCGTTTAGCTCCAAAGCTTACAAGGAGGCCAATCTGGGCGTTGCATTGCGGTATTCTAGTTCATTCTATCCTGAGGGAAATTCTGTAGTGGAGAGAAAAAACTGGGGCATAAAGCAATCTATAACAGATAGGGTATTAGGGTCGGGTGACGGGTGGGTCAAACATCTAATCAGTGTCCAACGTAGTCTAAATAATCTGCCAAGAAATTCTCTGGGTGGAATCACTCCATGTGAAATCATTTGTACTAGAATGATTGTCCAGGACCTTGATCGTCACACTTTAGTGGTAGAACAAAAACCTTTTTATATCAAAGACCGTTTGACTGTTTTGCAGGACTTAAATGAAACAAGGAGAAGTCAAAGCAACACATTGCAGAAGCCAACTACCAGTGAAGGGGAACCACACGTCCAATCAAGGCCTGCCTGGATTCCAAAGATCGGGCATCTAGTCAGAGAAAAGATCGCGGATAAAAAGGGATTTGGGCCTTCTTACAGACAACCAGTACCTGTGCTTGCAATCCACGGATCAAGAACAGTGTTACTGCCGCCCCTTGCTGGCAGAAAGGAGAACAGGTTCATATCCATCGACCTGGTCAAACCACATCATGTGGCCAATCATAAGTAGTAGGCCAAGTGGACTCCAAAGATGTAGCAGACGACCAAATCTAGCTACTATCTAAGAGGTTCAAACTGAGAGACTCACCTTTGAAGAATCTGCAGTGCGAAAAGAAAAACTAAGCAATAAAGCCATGGAACCTGTGCCTCTTGATACCCAAATAACAGTTCATCAAGAAATACCTGTCTCCAATGATGTAGCATCTGACTATACTAATATGACAAGGGATTCAGTAGCTCCAGTGATTTCAAGTAATCCTAGTGCAATACCTACCATTGACTGAACTGCCTCTGGCTATTTCATTAGCTTTGATATGTTTTCCGAGGATCTCAGTGAGCCTGAAACGATGCCAGCAAATAAATCTTTAAAAAAACAAGCAACAGAACTTTTTCATCAACTTGAAAAAACGTATCTGGTTTCACTATGGGTTGAACTTTGGATTGTGCTAGGCGTACTTTTTCTCCTACTTTTCCTAATTCTTGTATTAAGTTTGGGAATGCTGATAAATGGAAGATATAGTAAAATGTACACAGCAAGTAAGAATATCAACTTACTCCTCAAGCCACACAAATCATCTTATCGTGAACAAAGGGACTTGACATCAGTGAATATCACAGCTGTTCCTATACCTGGTGGTATAGCTTGGGACAGAGCTGATTATGACATCTATGGCCCTGCAGAGCTGTTGAAGATTCCTTACCAATTCAAGGTTTCCTTGAGTGACTTTGTCTCACCCAGCACATTCTCAGATGATTGGGTCTTTGAGACTGTTAATAATATGATGTCAGACTTAGAGATGCCTGCAAAATTTACAAAACATGAATACTTAGAAGGTTCATCAGATTATGAATCACTATGATCATCATTATTTGCACAAATCTGCAAACCCTAGAAATGTTTACACTTTTAGCAATGGGAACATTGTCCAACGCCACCAAAGGGTAGCTCAAAAACATTCTATGAAAAATGTCCATACTTCTCAGGTTTTAATTTCTCAATTGCAGAAACATTTTACTTAAAAAATGTTAATAAGACAGGAACGAAAAGTATGTTCACTAATACTAAGCAAATTTATTCTGCTGCTTTTTATGCTGAGCTGTCCACATGGATGTATGTCATTACAACGCATGCTTTTACAACGCATGCCATTACGACGCAACTTTTACAATGCAAGTCGTTACAACGACTTACGTCGAGGGGCGCTGGATAGTGAATAGCTTAATTTACTATTCCAACTCCAGTCCCTTTGGATAGTAGGGAAGGTGTTGGATAGTAATTAAACTATTCCCTATCCCAGAGCGCCCTCCAGCACAATTCGTTGTAATGACTTGCGTTGTAAAAGTTGGGTAGTAATGGTAGTGCATTGTAAAAGATGCGTTATAAAGGATGTTTCCCGTCCACATTAGGTTTTGACTTTTGGAGAGACAACATTGACACAAAAAATGTCTGGGGCACAGAAGACTGGCACATTCAGGAATAAAAGCTTTATTTCGAGCCTGCATTTTTCCTGAACAAATGACGTTTTTGAACGACACTGTCCAACACACATCCTCTCTTGGCCTAGCTAAGATAAAAGGTTTGAACAAACCGCCCATACCTACACCTACACCTGGTAGTAAGAACACTACAGAGGGGGTCGTCGACGTAAAAAAAGTTGTACTTAAAAACAGAGCTGATCCTGGTTGGAAGAAATGGTTAATCTGGCCAACAGACACAAAGAACTGTCAAGATAGATTCCTGAAAAAGACACAAGGGTTTACATTCACTAGACCAGATCCAAGATATGTCCAGAGACAACATTCAGGGATAGTAACAACTTACAGTGTTGGAGAACTGTGCCTTGATTGGCTACAAAAATCCACACTAACATAGATAAACAACACTTATCTTTACTTAAAGATGGCATTGATTTAAGGAACTTCTTACAAGGACCTGCTAAACCGCATCATAAACGTTTTAAATACCCTGGTATATATGCCATTTATAATGAAGCTTGGAAAGCTACACAAGCAAAGCCTGCAGAACGAATACGAGAAATTGATCATATTAATTTAGAGAAATCTCCCTCTGTAGTTGACAATGGGTTAACAACTCTGTCATCCAGAATTTATTCTTTGGACAGCATAGTATCCTCTGCCAAAAACATAATGGAACAGGACTTGCTCATGCTAGAGCATGGACAGTCACAATTGAGTTCTATAATGCTTTTAGGCTGGACGATGCAAAATCTTCATTCTGGATATGTGCCATGGCGCCTAATCAACACCACACCATTGTTTTCTGTATTTAACCATACAGGTAAACAAATAACTTTGGCACAAAGAGGAGCAGACTATATGGTGCTGAGCATTGAGAAACTGAAAAGATTACCATTAACTGTTTCAGAAAAACCTGCAACAGAGTGGATAATACACGGGACAATAATAATAATAATAATAATAATATGAATAAATCTTTATTGCATGATTAATTAAAATCTTTGCAAAATCGCACAATAAAAAATTGGATCACATATACAAATACATTTGTTAAAAGAGTTTGAATATAGGTTACTATTAGAAAAGTTGATTATAGGTTTTATCCAATTGACTGAGGTAAAAAACCAGATAAATAAAGAAGTTAAAAACAAAACGCCTCCTGATTTAATTGTTATGATTGTTGTCAATGTCCGTGATGCAGTGCCCTGCATTGTGCTCCATTAGTATATGATTATGATTTCTAATTAGAACGCAGTTTAAAAGTAGCTGCTTCTGTTCATTTGAAATTAGTCTCTGCTCATAATCTGTTATATTACAGTTAAGTTTGACTTATCTTATGCAATATTAACAAATTTCACCAGTCTGCATGCTCTTTGAATATCACTTCTGTCAAAGCATGCTTTTAGTGCTTGCCTGCAGGTTTGGATCCCTTTCATGTTCCAGGCTGGTTTTAGTAGCAGTTTGCACTCTTTATCTAAGCCTCTGCAGCTAAACAGCAAATCGAGGATATCGTTTTTGCCTTCTCCGCAGATTTTGCAGTTCGTGGTTTTGTCTGACCTTTGCCAGGGGGGGGGAGGTGCTGGTTGACCTGTAGCACACCCATCCTCAATTTCAGATATGCTTCCTTTGCAATCTTTGACAATCCTGTTCCCAGGTATGTTTGCAGCACGCTCCTTGTGTAAGTTTGAATGACAAACCATCCATGTGCTCATTTGGATAGGGTAGATTTGTCTTCTTCCAAAGATAATAACTTTACTGTTTTGTTTTCTAATTGTTTAAACGTTCTCTGTGGGCCATTAATCTCCCAGAGCTCCTGTAGGGCTAAACAGTTTATTGCAGAGTGTAGGTAGACCGCAGCTGGATCATCTCTGTTTTGGTTCATCTCTTTCCATAAGTATGAGTTCATAGAACCGTTCTCTGCTCCCTTTATTTTTTACCAGCACTTTGCACATGCCCCCTTCCGTGCTACTTGCTATTTTTGGAGGCCAAATTCTAGTCTTAGCTGGGCTGGAGAAATGTATTGGGGGAGATTAAAAATTAGTCGTATTGATTTCGACACTGCATTATCCAGAACTGTTTCATCTCTTCCTCTCATGCATTCACTTCCATAGGTGACGGTGGGAAGCAATTTAGCTCGGAAGACTTCTAGAAAGGGCGATAGAACCTGGCCTGTTATTTGGTGCTCTATTCTTTTTAGGGCCACTGCCAGTGCAGTCCCTCTTGTTCTAATAGTCGATTTGTGTTGTCCAAAGGAACCCTTTCTGTCAAAGATGATACCCAGGTACTTGTACTAATCGACTACCTCCAACAGTTTGCCCTGAAGTTCCTAGCGACGATGCCCCTGTTTCCTTTGATTTATGATCATCACTTTTGACTTCTCCAAGTTTATCATTAGCCCATTTCTATATGAAAAGTTGCTTGTTGAATTTATAAGATGCTGAAGGCCAACTGGAGTACGACTGATCCATATTAAATCGTCTGCATGCAGTAGGTTTGATATTGTTAAGCCACCGAAATTTGGGGCGTGGTGGATGCAGTTGTCAAGCTCTGCTGACAAGTCAGGCAGGAAGAGGTTGAACAGTATAGGAGCAAGAACACATCCCTGCTTCAGCCCCTTGGTGGTTATTATTTTCCTCGACAGAATGTTACCAGTTCCTAGTTTTATTTGGATCCATGTGTCAGAGTGAAGTGCAATTAGTTGGTTCAAAAGTTGCGAAGCGATTTCCCAATCTGATAGCTTGGACCAAAGTTTACCCCTGTCGACGCTGTCAAAAGCAGACATATAGTCAATAAAAGACAATATGGCCGAGATACCCGCCACCCCCTCTCAACACACTCCCCAAGGATGGGAAACCGGAAACAGTTCTGAACTTTTGGAAGACGGGAGGGAGTGACCCTCCCGGCCGTATTTATTAAAATATGAAACAAAATTAAAACATTAAAATAACAGTTTCATATTATGTACAATTTCATTACCACATTGCGATGTTTGGCTAACCTTAACATATTCTCTAATACAAAGGTTCTCCTAGCCGAACTAACATCCTACAAAACATTAACTTGACATTTTGAAATTGTACATCCTAACGTTTAAGGGCCAACGGCAAGGTCGTAACCGGTGTCAAGATCCCTAAACCAGAAATATCCCCCTCACTTGTGAGGGGCGACCGCACAGAGGTGTACCTCAAGTGCAACTACCAATTTCCCTTGACTTGACGGGGGCCCCAATAAACTCGACGCCACTTAAAGGTCGTCCGAGAACTCGTGTGAGGTATCTAGAAGGTAGCGTAGACCCCCTCCCAAACCCCACACAACTTACCACATCTGCCGTCGCAGATATCCTGGCCCCGGGAAATTCCCCAGGAGGGGGCTGTAGCCCCTCCTACCCAGGAAGGGGCCTTGACCGCCTTTCCTTTCCTTTCGGCGTCCCATCCTTAGAAGGGACCGCCTACCCGTTGAGGGGCCAATGGCCACCTCCCTCGAGCGCTCCCATCCGTAATGGGTGACGCCCACTCATAGGGATCTACCAATTAGTGCTCACCGATCATGACCTTACCGCCCGGCCAAAAATAAATACGACAATTTTAACTAAAATCACTCAATTACAAAAAATCATAACCATTTCACGTGTGATTACTGATCAATACTAGTGCAGAATTACTTTATTTGAAAAACATACTGTGGCTGACCATTCTTTATTGCATACTCAAAATTACACGACAATCACCACAACCTGCAAGAAATAGAATTACCACATCAAGCTTTATTCAAAAACAACTGGCTGTCCTCAGGGGCCGGTGGGTGGGTCAAAATTGGCTCTTCGTTCCGTCTCGAGCTCACGTGCAGCGAGGGGGTGCAGCTTCAGAGCACAGGAACAAGAGGATGCGTTCCTGTCTTGTTGCTCCTTTTATCCGTCTTCAGGGCGGGCGTAAACCCGCCCCTGCCTGCCCCTAGGGCGTGGCCGGCCGCGTCAGTGTCTAGGCCAGCCCACTTCAGGGCGGGAAAAAACGCGCCCCGGCTACGCCGCTTCGGGCATACCAGCCGAGGCTCGCCTCCCGCCCAAAAAATGGCTTCCCGGGGGGCTCGTGGTACTCAGCCATACGTTCGGGGGGACCGAATGGTCGCCCCTTTCCATATGGCCGAGATACCCGCCACCCCCTCTCAACACACTCCCCAAGGATGGGAAACCGGAAACAGTTCTGAACTTTTGGAAGACGGGAGGGAGTGACCCTCCCGGCCGTATTTATTAAAATATGAAACAAAATTAAAACATTAAAATAACAGTTTCATATTATGTACAATTTCATTACCACATTGCGATGTTTGGCTAACCTTAACATATTCTCTAATACAAAGGTTCTCCTAGCCGAACTAACATCCTACAAAACATTAACTTGACATTTTGAAATTGTACATCCTAACGTTTAAGGGCCAACGGCAAGGTCGTAACCGGTGTCAAGATCCCTAAACCAGAAATATCCCCCTCACTTGTGAGGGGCGACCGCACAGAGGTGTACCTCAAGTGCAACTACCAATTTCCCTTGACTTGACGGGGGCCCCAATAAACTCGACGCCACTTAAAGGTCGTCCGAGGACTCGTGTGAGGTATCTAGAAGGTAGCGTAGACCCCCTCCCAAACCCCACACAACTTACCACATCTGCCGTCGCAGATATCCTGGCCCCGGGAAATTCCCCAGGAGGGGGCTGTAGCCCCTCCTACCCAGGAAGGGGCCTTGACCGCCTTTCCTTTCCTTTCGGCGTCCCATCCTTAGAAGGGACCGCCTACCCGTTGAGGGGCCAATGGCCACCTCCCTCGAGCGCTCCCATCCGTAATGGGTGACGCCCACTCATAGGGATCTACCAATTAGTGCTCACCGATCATGACCTTACCGCCACAGGCCGGATAGTTGACCGGCTATCCGGACCCCCCACACACTCCTACCTAAAGGTCATGTCTTAACGTCCCCAGCCAAGCTATCAGGTCTCCTATGAGTAACTCGTTCCCCACCCGGGACAAATGAACACCATCACCTACATACATACTGTCCCCTTTAATACAACCATGCGAAATAGAATGCAGTGTACTTGAACGGAACAATCGACTCACTTTATTATTAATCTTCCTTACTGAATGATTCAGAGCAGAAACTGAAAGAGCCCCCCGCCACACTTTTCGCGGGATCAAATGGGACCATGCGATTGTGCACCCTGGAACTCTTCTCGCTAACCAACTTACAGTGGAAAGCATTGCCTCAAGAAGTAGTCGTCTACCAGTGGACACCAAATCGTTGCCCCCAAGATGTACTATGACTATAGCCGGCGGTGACCTCGTCCGCCCTAACAAACCCTCAAAAAATGATTGGAACTGGTCAATACAGAGCCCGCCCCTTCCGTGGAAGGACACACTGTACCCGTATTCCCTAGCCACGTGAATCATGTCACCTGCTTTGAATACGTCCGCGGCCCGCCTCACGTATGAGTGGCCCACGACCCACACCTCCTTTTTCACAGCCGGTGATGTCTGACCGCTGACCCGGTGTTGGGTCGACTGCACAGTCCGCCCCGCCTCGTAGGCTTGCGCAACTGAAAACCAAACAAAGACAAGAAGCGTGAGTACATCATTACAGCTTCACAACATGTGCAACCGCACATACCTTTTATAACAGTTCGAGGACCAACGCCCCACACGTTTAACTTGTTCGACATTCAGACCCCTGGCTGTAGCCTCTGTAGCAGCCCCTATCCGAAAGGAATGGGTCCCAAACTCGCCGGGGTTCAAGCCCGCGGCGGAAATCGACATCGCAAGCACCCGCTGAAACTGAAACCTCGTCAATGGGGTGGTGTCAGCGTGTCTCAACAAGGTCCCTCCCCATGATGCCACCCTTTGCGCTAAATAATCCTCTACGCAACTTACTGGGCACATGGAGGACCCGGGAATCCTTTGTATGATTATGCAGTCCCCCATCGCACCCTGGTCGGTCTTGGACCTGACAAATGAGATGGACATTGTCTCCCCTCTGACCTGAACGTGCTCTCGGCACAGTCCCCCCGTCACATCCCGCTTGTTCCTCGCTACTAGTTCGCTTACCCGCATAGCCCCATGGAATGCCAGCGCAAAAGCGGCTCGGAATAACACTGTTTCATACTGGGATGAACACGTTGAAGGGAGTACAGATAATAACAGGGCCAGCCTATCCAGACCTATCGGGCGCCTTTCATCTACTCTGCGACCCTCAAGGCGTTGCCACCCACGTAGCGCTTTTTGTACAACGAAAGACGCTGTCGGGTCCTGGATCCCATAAGCCCTTGCCACAAAGGAAATGGCTGCCCGATGCCTCTGGGCCGTCGCCACAGTTTTGCCTGCCTGATATAAAGACAGCAAAAAATTTACCACCCACTCCTCCTGGCCCCAAAGTTCCCCTCCCGCAGTCCCCAAAAAGGCCAAATAGGAACGGAACGCCCCTTCATATGCCTTCCTTGTCCTGGGTGCTAAACTCTCTCCCACGAGGTTTCGTAGTTCGGGGCACCGAGAGACCAGAGAGCTTCGGGAAAGGGTGCCGCCACCGGGTCCGCTGTGGGCAGAAAACCCCAGAAGGCCTGCATACGGAAACGAGAAAGCGCATCAGCCGCTTGGTTCATCACCCCCGGCACGTGTCTCGCCTTAAATAGGACATTCAATTGCATACATAACAAGACAATTTCTTTGAGCAGCCTCAGGATCCATTTGCATCGTGCCGCCTGGCTATTGATACACTCAACCACGGTCATGTTATCAGACCAGAATACCACAGAGTGATCTCTAAACCCCTCAGGCCAAGTTTTCAGGGCCACCAGAATGGGGAACAGTTCAAGAAAAGCAATGTTACTCGTCAGCCCACCCTCATGCCACCATGACGGCCATTTTTGAGCTGACCATTGTGTGCCAAATATGGCGCCAAAACCAATGCTCCCTGCCGAATCTGTCCACAGGCCCAGCTCCTCAGAGGACACCGCCGGTTTGTTCCAGACAACTCGACCATTGAAATCCGCCAGAAATGCCAACCAAATGCGCATGTCCTGGCGAACCTCGGCCGAGAGCCTCGTGCGATGGTGACCCTCCTTCAGGCCGACCATGGCCTGAGCGATCGAGCGGGAAAAGGGGCGGGCCATCGGTATTACTCTCAGGGCAAAATTCAGCTGTCCCACCAATTGTTGTAATTGCTGCAACTTAACCTTAGACTGACTAATACACGTCTCCAGGGATGCCCTGAACCTGAGCACTTTTTCTCTTGGTAAACGAAAACAACCCTCATCCGAGTCGAGCTCGATCCCCAGAAACTCGAGGCAAGTCGAAGGACCCACCGTCTTACCGGGTGCCAATGGCACACCAAAATGATTCATTAAGACACAAAATTCATTCAAGGCCTGACCACATTCCGGATCCCCAGCTGCCCCTAGAAACAAAAAGTCATCGAGATAATGCATAACCTGATGAAACCCCGTCTTCCTTGTGAAGACCCATTGCAGGAAACAACTGAACTGCTCAAAATAGGAACAAGATATAGAGCACCCCATTGGCATACATCTATCCATGTAATAGTGTCCCTGAAACATGAAACCAAGAAGACGCTGATCGTCTGGATGTACCGGGAGCAACCGGAACGCTGACTCGATATCAGATTTCGCCATCAGCGCACCGGGCCCTAGGCGATTCAATATAGCTACGGCCTCATCGAAAGATGCATACCGAACTGAACACACTGCCGGGTCTATTGCATCGTTTACGGAAAGACCACGTGGGGCCGACAAATTATGTATCAGCCGAAACTCACCCGGGTCCTTCTTGGGGACCACCCCTAAAGGGGAACAAACAAAGTTAGCAACCGGTGGAACGTTAAACGGACCGGCGACTCGACCTCGAGCCACCTCTTTCCCAATCTTCTCTTGTACCACGGTCGTGTGCTGCAGGACTGATATTTGGTTTTTACATTTCGCCAAACCCTGAAACTCCCCCACTGGGATGCGGAAACCATATGAAAACCCGTTTCGCAACACCCCAGCGGAAGCGTGATCCGGGTATTCGCTGAGCCAAGGAATCATTGCCATGGTATCAATCGGAGTAGGTAAAGGCGCCCCTCGGACTATTTCAGACCTGTTTGGCGCCTCCTCTAACCCCGTTATCACCCGTTTTGGCTCTGCACATGGACTCAGGATGGGACGCTTGCCCACACCCACTACATTCGTGCCTAAATTTGCATGACCCCTGGGGCCTCGTACATTTACCCCTGTTAAAATTCCAACAACTCCCCTTTTTACCTGTGGTGCCGTTCGGCCTGGAGTGGTATTCGTTACTCGCGCTTGATCGAAAGGGGGTTCCAGAATATTGGCGGGAGGACTCCCCCACACTACTCCCTACCAATGGCAAATTCAACATACCAGTATCCGCCATTTTCGACCATGACACAGAATCGTAACAATCCCAAGTTAAGTTTTTATCATGTTCTTTCGCTTTTCTGAAAATATTATCGTAACAGAACCACTGATTGCCCCCATGTGACACAGAATACCCCATGATCCGTGACTGATAAATCGGCAATTCAGACAGCAATTCGGGCCTACGTTCGCCCAGGATGGATGTAAAAATCCCCCACGCCTTGCCCCAATTGCCAATGTTTTCATTTACCTTGAAGGCGGCCATCTTTGCGCGCCAAACACCCGGATGCATGAGCTCCTTTTGGCTCTTAACATATTCCATCTCATAATGATCGGTAAGCAACGAGAAGATGTTTACATACTCATCTGCCCATATCTTCTCCTTAATAGCTAGAGGGACATGTTGACCCAACTTTTCCCTTCGTGACGGGGCAGACTCATCCCTCGCAATCGGCAATGGCCGCTTACCTGAACCGGAAGCTGTATCTGCGGCTGAGCCTATCCCAGGTGGCTTTCCTCCTGCCGCGGCCGGCGTGATAACTGGCGATGCTGCCTTCGCCGCCTCCCTTGTTTCACGCAGTTGCCTCATCAAAACCTGTGCGTCATCAGCCGTGGCGCCCTCGTTATTTTTACCCAACCACGCTGCTAATTGTGCTGCCAGCTCGGGCGGCATATCCTCCCCGGACACAGGGGTGACCACCACGGGAATCGGATTCCCCTCCGCCGGCACCGGAGTTGGCTCTTGGAGTGGGGTACAGGGAACCGGGATGCCCCCTCCAGCTGCTCCCCTTCTGGGCCTCTTGCCTTTTCCTCCCGGAGCTGCTCCAGCCAACGGACGTTTCGGCCCCTCTTCTCCATCTTTCTCCGCCATTCGCTTCTTTAGGTCGGTCACCTCCTTCATCAGAACACGCAGCATCTGGTCGGTAGTCATTCGCTTTCCGACTTTCTTAGGCACTCTCCAACAGAAAGATTACCACACTCAAAATTGGCTCTTCGTTCCGTCTCGAGCTCACGTGCAGCGAGGGGGTGCAGCTTCAGAGCACAGGAACAAGAGGATGCGTTCCTGTCTTGTTGCTCCTTTTATCCGTCTTCAGGGCGGGCGTAAACCCGCCCCTGCCTGCCCCTAGGGCGTGGCCGGCCGCGTCAGTGTCTAGGCCAGCCCACTTCAGGGCGGGAAAAAACGCGCCCCGGCTACGCCGCTTCGGGCATACCAGCCGAGGCTCGCCTCCCGCCCAAAAAATGGCTTCCCGGGGGGCTCGTGGTACTCAGCCATACGTTCGGGGGGACCGAATGGTCGCCCCTTTCCAATAGCGGCCTCTTGATTTTTACTGAGGAGTCACTTAGTAAGGAGAGAGCAAGTATGTTAGTTGTTGTCCCTGTACTTCTTTGAAAGCCTGTTTGGTTAATCAGAATTAATTCTCTAGTTGATGCCCATTCTGTAAGTTCTTCCAGTAATAGACCTGCAAAGTATTTTGCTTCTATGTCAAGTAGGGCTATTAACCTATAATTCTTTGCTTTGCTTTTACTGCCTTTCTTGAAAATAGGGGAAATGATAGATCCTTTCCAGGAGTTTGGAATTCTCCCTCCATCCAGGATGTTTTTAAAGAGGGAACGAAGTTGTTCGGGCCAGTAGTCAGGATCTTGTTTATATAGACTTGGAGGAATCCCATTAGGCCCCGGGGCACCTTCTTTCTTGCCCTTAGAGATTCAAGTTTTGTTCTGTTTGATTGTAAGTGAAATGAGGTGTTCTTCTCCTAAGTTCTTCCGTAATTGGAGATTGTAGTAGAAGGCCATGGAGCCTTGGGCAATTTCGTCTGTGCTTTTGTTAAAATGATGTTGCAGAAACTTTACCCAATCTTCTTCTGTTATCTGTGAGTTTATTTCTTGAGCCCTTGCATTGTCTAGGTTGTTCACTGTGCGCCAGAATCTTGCCCTGTTGTTAGATTTGATGCCGTATAGCAATTTGGCCCATGTTTTCTCCGTCGATTCTTGCCTTATTTGCCAAGCAGTTTTGTTCTTTCTACACTTTAGCTTCCTTAGTTCAGCCTGTAAGTGGATATCAGGGCCACTCTGATGCAGTTTGCGAATTGCTCTGTTGATTTTCCTTTTTATTTGCCTCAGGACATGGGCATGATTTGTTAGAGGGTTCTTACTTTGTTCGGTCTTGTCTCCACAAGGTGGGCTTTGATGCTTCTCAGTTCGGCTTATGGTTGCTCTTGTGTTTAATTTGGCATTAACTGAACTGAGGCTTACTAAGAAGTTCTCCAAGGCCTGGATGTTGTCTCCTTCGTTCATTCTATTTTCTTCCAGTTTTTTGCCAGCTCCATGAATTTTTCCAGATCCTTTATTTTGTGTTTTATTCAATTTTGGTTTGAGGTTACTGTCACATCCTGGTTTCCAGTTAAGAAGATTTGCGCTTCCCCTGAGCCTCCAGTTTGAGCTCTTGTGGCAGATGATCGCTACAATCCAGTGTTCCAATGTTAAACCCGCTAACTAGGTTCAAAATTGAGAGAGATATGAAGGTATAGTCTATTGCTGAGCTTGCCACCGTGTTGTTGTAAGTTGCTGCTTGAGGGCGGTCACCCGGGTGTCTGACGTTTAAAGCTATCAGTCCTAGACTAGTTAATTCCCTCAGTAGGGATTTTGATACCTTAGTTTGTTTACCCCACTTACTTTCGTTCAACGGTGGAAATCCCCATTCCAGTAGTTGTTCTTCGGTTGAGTTATCACTACCGCTTTTCCCGGAGAGGGACATGTTGAAGTCTCCTGAGATGATGTAGTGTGGTGTCGTTGCTGCTGTCATGATCCATTTTCAATTCTGACACTAGGGATTTTGCATCTATTTTCACATTCCACGTTTCACTCCAAACATGGAAAGTCCAAAAAAGCCTGAACAAACATTGGAAAGTCCTTAGGACAGAACCAACTCTTAATGACATCCTTAAGGAGAGGCCATGTGTCACCTATCGCAGAGCTGATACACTCAGAAGCAAGGTAAGCCAAAATGAGGTGAGCATGACCAAATCTACCTCCTCTAAAATTCAGGGCTTTTATACTTGTATGAAGTGCAAAGCCTGCAAGTATAGCACAAATGTTAAAAAAGTATACTATCCGGTAGAAGACGAAGAGAAAAACATTGAAAAACATCTCACGTGTCTGTCGGAATACTGTGTTTATGTGCTAACATGTCCCTGTCTTAAAAAGTACGTAGGTAGCACTATGTTCCCTGCTAAGACCCGGATTTTACAACACATGAGAGCAATCCAGAACAAAGAACAAAACTCACCTGTTGCTCGACACTTTGAGGAACTACATGGAGGGAATCGCAACCTTCTAAAATTCTTTGTAGTGGATAAATTACCCCAAATGAAAAGAGGGGGGATAAGATTCGCAAGCTACGACAGCTAGAGAAAAGGTACATTATAAATCTAGATACCCTGATTCCGGGAGGTCTTAACTCCGAGGAAGAAATGGTTTGGCACCTCGGAGAGTAAAGGCTATACAACTGTGTTCCATCCTTTTTCTGTAGAAATTCATTTTAATTGGGTTTTCAATATTGTCTTGAGTATACTGGTACTTACCAACAGTAATGACACACATTGCATGTTCTATAACTCCTGCAAAACTACTGTATTTTAACATTTTTAAACACATTGTTATCACAGTGACAGAGGATGTATAATTGAAACTACTTTGGACATAGTTTGGCATTCACTTATGATATTGGCATGAATTTGTTAATCTGACAGGCTGTATCCCTCTCTCTTTTTTGTTTTCTCCTGCTGATGTACAGGATCAAGAAGACATGTCACCTGAAGAAAATAATTTTTGATTTCCTGTGTTGTGAGAATACATGTGACTATCTGGAAACTAGCCTTATATATCCCACTGGGGAGGAAGAGATAAGAATATGATTTAAACCTCTGATGAGCGTAGAAACAGGTCCAGGCATTGGGGGAACATTGAAGTGCACGGACATTATATAATCAACTTGGAATTTATGTGATTTGCACTTGAGTGCACTGACACTTTATTTAAGTATGGTCTATAGTCACTTGGCATTGAATCAAGTTACACTTTATTATTTATTTTGTTTGGACCAACCTATTAACTACGCATTATAGGATGATATTAATATGACCATGAATATTTATCACGAAACAGTTACTGTAAATTACGAAAACAGATGATAAATCCACTGGGAATGTATTATTTTGAATTGACCAGCCTGTTAACAATACTGTGACAAGATGGCCGCCAAAGTTACATGGTCCACGTCCTTTGTCTATGTTTACTATTTTTTCACTGATCACATGTGCACCTTTGTAACAACTTTATTTAAAAGCTTCATTTTCGTTACACGAGTTACCCGTGAGCAAGGCGAGAGTCAAATCGCCGAAACGCGTTGGGTTTTGTTCCATGTTTTCCGTGTAATTACATGCTGGAACCGAAATGAGGAAATACATTTAATTTGAGCACACGCGCTATCTCGTTGAAAACTTTGTGAAAGACTGGATTGGAAGTGCATTCGCACAGCGGCTGCTGTGCTTGGTGGAAGACATTGTTTACAGGGCGACCTCTGCCCCTGGTTTGCACCGCAGTCATAGGTCCCGGTGAAACGGAGGAAGTGGACTTGTTTATATATATATATATATATATATATATATATATATATATATCAAGAAACCCTTAAAAAGAATATTTCAGTGACGGCACTCCCGTCTTGTAAACTTCCAAGGGACAACGACAACACACTTAGTGAATATATATATATATATATATATATATATATATATATATATATATATATATATATTCACTGAAAAAAACCAAAGGGTAATGTGTCCTTATAGTTAGGTGAATAGGTCAGTAACAACATAATGTTTTAAACAAAAAAAAACTCAAGAATTCACCAGTTATAGGTATAGTTATGTCAAGTAAACACCACCTGACTTCTGTTTTCTAGAAAAGAACGGAACCACTTTACCTCCTCCAACATCTAGAGAAGGATTGGGTGGAAGGCCGTTTTGAACGCCACAGACAATTCTAGGAGGACCCAAATGGCTGAATTTCCTGAATCTAGACAGAGGTAGATCTCGTCAAGGACTGTAATTAGGATGGAGTTTGCACTGTAACCGGATTTCAAACTAGATTGTCATCGTAAGCATTTGAGTCTACTAGATATTTCAAAAGATTTCATTAATATGTGCTTCAAGAGCCTTTGAAAGAAGTGGCAGAAGAGAAATTGGTCTATATTTAGATATTTAGAAAGAACCATGGTAACGGCATTCAGTTTCTTCAACAAGGGAAGGGCACACACCTTTTTCCAAGTATCAGAAAAAACTTCCTAAACATAGTGAATGATTAAACAAAAATGCAACTGCTGAAGGAGCATGGATGTGAGTAAGCAATTTTAGGAACTTAGAAAGGCAAGGTTCTTAAGTAGACATCCTCTCCTTCGAGAATTTTTGAGTAGAGTTGGATATGTGTTAGTAGTGAATGAAACCTACAATTAACCAAATTCTTTCTGTCCATTTGATTTCAAATCCTGTGTTTTCTTCAGAAATTTATTTACGAAACAACTAGAGAGTTCATAGCAGTGATTCTAGATTCTAGAATGGGGTGCATATGGAAGACAGTGATCTAAGATGCTCAAAGGGGCATATTATCAAGGGATTTATCTCTGCTTTTTTGGCTTTAAAAGCCAAGAAAGCAGAGATCAAATTATCTCCCTATCAGCAACAGGGTGCTAACACGCAAAATCGCATGTTAGCACCCTTTTTCTCTACGCTTCCCCTTGCATCTCTAATGAGATGCAAAGGGGGCGTTCTAGAGCAAAATAATAGGAGAAATGTTGTTAAGCGACATTTCTCCTATTATCAAGGATATCGCTAACCCTGTTAGTGATAAAAAAAAGCAGTGTTAATCGCTTTTAGCGCTGCTTTTTTCACACCTGGTATTTTCCTGACTTAGCCATCATATCCTATGGAAGGTGGGTATCATGGCTAAGTTTGTGAGCCCCTATCCTCAAGCTAACGCCAAATTTAGAGAGATTATTGTTGGTTTTCCAGCGATAATCTCTCATTTGGCAGTTAGCATGAGGGTTTTTATCACTTCTGAGATAAACGTTGCTAATAGCAAGTTATCTCAGCGATAATTTCCAGCGATGCTTAGCGATAAAAAAAATCGTTGCAATGCCTAGTTAGCGATAAATATTGCTACTCGTTGGTAATATGCCCCAAAGTTTTTAAGATTGAGAACATTTCTTGAAGTTATTTTACTGCTAGATGAACTTGTGAGATGAAAAAGGCAGTTTTCACGTAATAGTAGTAGTTTTCATATATGCATGCAGAGCACTGGATTAAAGCAGTCTGTTCTGGGGAGAGTAAATAGTTCTCTACTGGCATAGAAGCTGTTTGTGGGCCTATTTTTCAGCACAATTTATAAAATATATTGTCTTAAAAAAATACATTTTAGAGGCAATTCTGAAGATAACTGATAAACTATTCAAAGATCTCCGCATGTAAAGTACCATGGCTGGGAGAGAATATTGACCCGGTGTGCATCATTCTATAGGCTAAGCAGTTTCAACAGTGCCCTAGTATTTAAAGGCAAGTATCCAAAATTCCAGTGATTAACTTAAAATCTTGATGATAAAACTTAAAGCAATTAATTCTTTGGCGCTTTTTATTTGAGATTCTCATCTGACACCACAGTTACCTCGGTCTCCTGGGTGCTGTGCGGCTGCCCCTCTAGTCTGTCTTCGGTTTCTACTTGAAGAGGGGATTGCAGTTCTGTTCCAGAGGATGCTCGGATCCAGTTCCTTGCCATTCATCTCTGGTTCACCTGCTCCGTTGATATCTCTCTTTTCTGGTGCTGCCGCTTTCTTGTGAGTGACAAAGCAGGTGTCTGTGTGATTGTGGTCACACTCTCTCTCATGGACATTGTCATTCTGGAGGTAACATCCGAGTACCTCCATCTCTCTCTACTTACAAACGCTTACCCCAAAACCCAAACGTCACTCTTCCTGCACTATGCAGAGCACATTCATGTTCTTTTTACATTCATTTTCTTTTTGTGTGATCATGTTTATATTCTTTTTGCACATAAGAGGAAGCTTTTTCTACCAGCACGCACGTGTGCACAGGACTTTGTTCAGCATATTTATAGAATATTAATTTTGGAAACAACCCAATAACCCTTCAGGTTAGTGTCAGTCTCATACGTTTCACAGCTTGTCACATGAAACATGCATTCACCTAAAACGAGATACTGAGATATTTTGTCTGGCTATGTCATTAGAAAATCAGGGTCATAGGAGTCGACATCACAATAAAAAATGTTATTTATGCATAATATTCCTCACCTGTAATGGGGAATGGGTCCAATATTACAAAACGTGAAAAGAGCCTGTTTTGGTTTTCATCTTTATAAATAAAATGTATGGTTTCCACATTTCTTTCAGTATGTAATTGAGCTCAGAAACGGCTGCAATGGAAACTTTTAAACAAACGTTAGGGAGTAAAAAAAAAAGTGCTTATTTGAATTATTTTAAAACAGACTTTCTTAGTCCAGCTTCAAAGTACATAAGCATTAAGCCGGACTGCACATTTGCAGTTCCTTTAGGGGATAGAAGGATAAATAGTTCGACGTTCCTTGTTAGTTCTCATATAAGACATTCCCAGATAACGCCCAGCCAGGCTTCTCTCAAATAAAGGGGTTGCTTTCAGCGGGAATGCAGAGGACTTCATTCTGAGTTTTTAAACCTCGTGATCATATTAAGCAATAATAAAAGCCTTTTAACTGTGCGCTCAGCCTAGGGGCGTAGGAGACAATATACAATTCTGGGGGGGACAGGGACAACCTTGTGGACTTTCCAGGGACTCTATACAAATCACCGCCCGTTAAACAAATACAATCGCATACTTTTGAAGTGAAATATTGAGAAAAGGAGGAATATAGTCACAGTTTGTATGTATGCTTTATTGTTATTTACATTCACATAGTAATCAGACCAAATGTTAAAAAAACATGCATATGAATCTTGCATCTTTATGACCAAGCAAACAAAGGTCGCTGACTTAGGGTGGGGCGTCGTGTTTGCAAGTGCATTATGGTTTGAAAAGTACCTGCTGCTGCATTCCTGGTCTCCAGCAATTTTTAGGCAACAATAAAAATGTGAGGATAACTTTGGTGATTAATGTTCTTTATTGAGAGAGATCAGAGGTTTGTCTAGTGGAAGTTTTGACTCATGGTAAGGTAGCCACAGTGGGGTAATATGCCTGCTGTAAAGAACGAGTACCACGCAGATCACAAAATGGATATCCTGTAAATAGGTCAGTGAGTTGCTTCTTTGTCTGAAAGATTCTTTTGCTATTTGCTGTTTATAAGTTAAAATCCTAACATTGAACAGTGAGCTATTAACCGTCATCAAAGAGCTGCATGAAAACTTCAAGGTATAGATTAGAACGTTATCCTTTTTCCCCAATCTTTCCTTATCCTCATGTTGAAAAATAGGTTAATTAGGATAGAAATCAATTCTGATTATTAAAGAGCACCCCCAACCATGGTGTAATGTTTTAAATTCTGAGTTTGTTATTCTCTAGTGTTGCGAAGCAATCCTGTGCCCATGGCACTCCCCAACTTTTTGCTAACTGGTACTGGTGCTACCTGACTCTGACTGGCCTTGGCCTCTGCCTAACGAGGCTTAGTGCTTTGCTGAAGGAGACAATTAAAAATACAGTGAAATCACCTACATACACTAGGGTGCACTATGGGTTAGGGTACCCCTATGGCATGACCTCTCCTATAAGTCCCTAGCACATAATAGGCCAGGGGGATTCGAACTATCGTTAAGTCCCTAGAATATAATAGGGCATGGCAGTTTCGAGGCCAGCAGTCCTTCCTGCTCTTGCATGTGTGCACTGCTGAAGCCTGCGGTCAGTTTCAAAGTAGCCCTGTATTGTAGAACTGATTTTAAAATGCAAATTGTGCTCAAACTCAACTTTTGGGTTTGGGGAACTTACAAATCGATCAACTACAATGTTGGTGCAAAATTAAGTTAAGTGGAAAAATGTTTTAGTATGGCTGTATCATATTTGCCACATAATACATCATCTGCTGCATAATCTAAAGATTTCACCCAAAACATTTCAAAAATCTTTATTTCGATCACAGATCATAAAAGATACATAGCATTAATACACAATTAAAAGCGGATTAAACACAATGTGATCCAATGATTAAAACATTTTAAAAAACAAGGGGTGCTGTGAAGACAGAGTATAACTTTCAAGGAGTCTTTTATACAAGTCTTTTAACTAATCGGCTTCGGGTGAACCACATGGAGGTTAAAAATTTCGAGAGGGCAAAGACTACGGTGGGGGAGAGGTCTGTCTTTAAAACTCTGTAGGCAGGTTGAAAAGATCTAAAATCCAAGTTCCTGAGTAACGGGACTAACCAATATTTCCTGCTACTCTCATAGCCCTTGCAGAAGAAGACAACGTGAACATCATCCTCCTTCGGATGAGCACACACTGGGCAAGTTTCTGTGGTGGAGCGGGATGACCAGGACGCTGTAAATGCTGCTAGGGGGAGGCTTCCGTATCTCCATTGTAAAAATAATTTCCTCGTTAATACAGGAGACATAGCGTCTCGAGTACTTTCGAGACAGTAAGAGTCTTTCACTTTTAGGAACAAATGTGTCAAGGATCCTTCCAGAGTGGCGTCAATAGCTTTTGTGAGTATCAGTTCTTGATATGCTCTCACAAGTACCTTTTTTGGAGTCTTTAAACAGGCGTTTGAAGGATCCGTCCATAGTTCTGGGTAGCCCATCTCCTCTAGCATTCCCTTGACATATATCATCCACGGGATCTTCTTGGCATTCCGTAACTCCAGGAATTCCTGTAGCTCCTCTCTATAGTTTTTAAGATCTTGGCTACACCACAAACGCCTCCAAAATGTTAGGGGTTTGAGTCCTAGCTCCTCCGTTATTGGTCGAATTCCCAAGTCTAATCTAAGGGGAAGTAGTGGAGTGCTCTGGGGGAGGGCAACGACCTGTCTCAAAAATTTGTTTTCAGTTGACTGTAATTTATGGAGTTGAGAGTGTCCCCACAGCTCACCCCCATATGTGACACCCGCACGGGCTTGAGTTTTGTAGATATGAATAATTGGGGTTAGTGGGCGGTAGGAGGATTTATTCGCCAGACGCATAGTGCCACCCGCCAACTGAGCCAGTTTGATGGTCACTTTAGTCTGGTGAGACGTCCACGTTAGATGTTCGTTTAAAGTAATCCCCAAGTATTCGATATTGTGCACACGTTCTAGTTGGACTGTGCCTAACCTAGGTGGGGCTCGATTGTGGGGGTTGGGGTTCAAAATCATTAATTTAGTTTTCTGTGGGTTGATTTCCAATCCTCGTTCAGAGCAGAACTCTAATAAACCATCCAAGATGCGTTGAATTCCCCATAGGGGATTTAGACAGCAGCAGGGTGTCATCTGCAAACATAATTGCAGGCACCCTGCTGCCTGTCAACTTTGGGGCATCAGTGTTGGCAATCCTGTTTAGGTGGGCAACAACCCCGTTCACAAAGAGGCAAAACAGGGTCGGTGCGAGCACACAACCCTGTCTAACCCCTCTGCGGACGGGGAACCTTCCGGTTAACTTGCCACCTTTGCCACACCTTACGCGAGCGTAGTTATTATAGTGTAGTCTCATCAGGATTGCCAGAATATCAACAGGGACGTTCAGCTCTTCCATAACTCTCCACAGCCTCGCTCTGGGTACCGAGTCGAAGGCGGCACGTAAGTCTACAAAAATGGTATACAAAGTGCCGCCTTCGATTACAACTGTTCTCCAGTAGAGGAGATTTAGCCTGAAAATTTGGACTATAGTCGATACACCCTGCCTAAATCCTGCCTGATAGGGGGACAGGATGTCCATCTCTTCTATCCAGGCCTGGAGCCGATTCAGAATCAGTCTACCGAAGTGTTTTTGGGATATGTCGATAAGACTGATGGGGCGATAGTTGGCTGGAAGCAGAGGGGATCCCTTTTTATACATTGGAACCACCTCTGCTCCCATCCAAGTATCGGGCACCTCCATTCCCCCCAGAATGGCATTGAAAATCTATGTAAGATAAGGTGCCCATATCCCTGGTTCCTGCTTAAACACGTCCCCAGGCACCCCGTCAAGCCCTGGTGCTTTTCCAGCAGCTAGGCCTTTAATGGCCTCCCTCACCTCTTTTTCAGTAAAAGGAACCCCAGTGGGACTAGGTGTCTTTATGATGCTGACCCTATTTTGATCCCCCCCTCCCTCCGCATACAGCGCCTCGAAGTGACTCTGCCAGACCGTAGGGGCTATGTTAGGCTCTATTGCGGAGGATAAGTCCTCTGTGCCGTTAGCGACTACGCACCAGAATTTGCGGGAATCTCTGGTTGTTAATGCTCTAGCGAGATTTTCCCAGTAATCGTGGTCCCATTCCGCCCGCGCATTCTCCAGGAGATTTTTGTAGATCTTCTCCTGTCACGGATTTCTTCCTTGCTAAGACGTCCCTTTATAGCAAGTAACAAATGGGCCTTGGCTTCCCTACAAGCGGCGTTATACCAAGACGTCTTGGACGGGGGGCCTTTCCTTTTCCCTGAGGATGAAAACAGATCCTGCTCTAAGGTGTTAATGATGTCTGCGTGTATTTGTGCAAGCTTTCCTCTGCTGGCATCATCTTGCACCTCAATTCCTAACTGGAAGGCGCTCTCCAGAAATGGGATGATCCTTTCATATAACTGCGGTATTCTATCTAGACTATTGGCCAATTTCTCCCACTTGACTTTCCTCCGATTATTTTCAAGTAGGAGGCCCGCCTTGACTTTGTCCGTTCCGTGGGAAGTAACCTCACCCCCAGGCAGAGAATAAGTCAATTCCAAGGCATTATGGTCACTGTCCGTTCTTTCAGTGACTTTGAAATCGACTATTGCTGGCCACATGAACAGTTTAACCATGATGTAGTCCAGTCTAGATTCGCTACCAATTTTGGTGTAGGTATGGATACTGGGTATGTCTGATTTGCAACGGCCATTGCACGCCCTTAGACCTAGGTTGAGAGTGAGGGCAGTTATCTGCAAGGCCAAAGGAGTCCAGGCCCTTGGTGATGGTGCCACCGTCTCAGGGACGAACCAACATGAATCTTCCTCGTAGGAAGGGCCATCGCATAGTCCAGGCAGTGGTTCGTAATGAGAATTAAAATCACCTCCCACCAGGCAGGCGAGTTCACATGGAATGCCTTCTAAAAGCCCAGCTAATTCATCTATGGTGCGAGATTCTTTGTGCATTGGTACCGGCCTTGAATAGATATTGATGACTAACAACTTCTTGGAGTCTGGCCACTCAAGTAAAACCGCCAATATGTCATCTGAGGCGGTCTCTAGACAGGTAGCTTGACAACCTAGGTCCGTTGCTACCCAGGTCGTGAGTCCCCCTGACGGCCTACCCCTTCCCCCCCATTTAGCGGCTTTAGAAAAAGAGGCGAAGCCCGTAAATAATATTTCCTCACGCGCCCAAGTCTCTTGAAAAAGGAGTATATTTTTGGAGCTGATATAAGAGCCCCACTCTGTGCAATCAATTTTGTTCGCTAGGCCTGCCACGTTCCAAGAGATCACTGTTATATGTGACAGTTGGGTAGTGGCTGAGCCTATAGTAGCAGAGTTGATGGGGATAAGCTCAATGGGCGCCGGTTGGCTTGTGGGGGAGTAATTCGTACCCAAGGGCATATTAGCAGGGGATAAGATAGGGTCCGTCATGCTTGGGACCTGACTAAGTTCAACTATATTGGATGCCTTAGTATATGTATCTGGGGCTGGGAGTGTTTTGATCTCGATCATGGGAGATACTTGTGGGACACTCCCCTCATCAGCCACCTGTCAGTCTACCGTTTCTAGACTACTGTATCTATTGTGGGTAGATAGATAGGCTGAGTAATGTATTCTGTGTGGCCCAGGGATTCCTCTCCTATAACCACCACCCACCCCCCTCCTCCTCGTATCAGTTTCCCAGCCAGCCTCATCCTCATAAAAAGGGAACTGCTCTATTAATCTTCCCCTTTGTTGTGGGTGAACATTACTCTCCCTAGGGCAGTTTGCCCAGCCCTCCAGCAGCTCTTGGTGGTGCCCCCATCTGTGGTCCTCTAAATTGTAAAGGTTTGAGGGGTAGAAAAATGAAAGAGGAAGTGGTTGAATATTACTGCCAAAATCCTCATCGGAAGCCCAGGTGCAGATGTATGCGGCTGTATTCGGGTCTCTAAAGGTGACCAGAATGCAGTCTCCCCTGATAGATTTCCTAGTGTAACCCACCCACGTTGCCCTCCTAGCCATGGAGATATCACTGGTTGTTCCTCTCGGGAGTGGTCTATTTACAGAGAGCCAGTTAATGACTTTGTTCCTGAGTGAGGTAGTGGATTCAAATGTAGAAGAATTTAATTCCGGGACCCCCGCCAGAACTAAGGTGTAGGGTGCTGCTTCTGGGGGGAGGTTTATAGGCTTATGTCTGCGGTTAGTATTTGATTTCTCTCCAGTAAATGGTGGGTCACCCTTGGCATTAGTCGAAGGCAGAGCATTGTCTTTCGGTGGGGGGATTATTTTCGGAGTGGCAGTTGCTGTTTGCTGTGTTTGGATAGGGGTCTTGTTGGCATTTGGTGGTTGCGGAGTATTGTTTGGTATGGATTGTAGAGGTTTGGGATTTGTGGGTGGAAGCTTATTGTTTGTTGCTGTAGGAGGTCCATTGCCCTTAGTGGGCTTAGGTCCTAGTCCCTCTTTTACTGTTTTTGGTCCACTATTATCGAGTTTCCTTATATCGGCAAGTTGCACAGTTGCCTTTTCGATGATAACTAATCTGGCTTCGATCTTAATCAATGTGGCCTCAAGGGGACTCAATAGGGACCTAAGGAGTGTGCCTATGTCCTCCAATGTGATGTCATCGGAGAAGTTAGAAGTTCTAGTGGGAGTTAACATTCCCGACCTCTCTAGCATAGTGGCAGAGGTAGCTCCTTTCCCCCCTTTGCCTCTAGGTTGTTTGGGTTTGGGAGATTTAATCCTATTATCTTCTTTGTTTTGGGGCCCCCGCTTCTTTTTTTATATAGCCCCTTCTCTAGCCCCCCTGTTACTATCTATGTTAGGTTCTATGACTTTGGCTGCCTCAGTTTTCTCGGATGGTGTTGGTTGGGGGATTTGGGTATTAGGTAAGGCCATGAGGCTCATATCCTCAAAGTCACTCGGGACCTCGATGGTGAACTCTGGTTTAGTAGTTGAAGTGCCTGGAAATGGACATGTTACCTGGTCAGTGCTACCGCTAGTTGGTAAACCAGGTCTATCTTCTGGGGTTCTAGCTTGGGCCATTGGGCCCATTGAAGATCTCCTTACCCAGTCTATTTCTTGGGAGATTCTTCGCTCCAGGACCTCGATTTCCTCAATCAGGAGAGAACCAGCTTTAGCAAAGTAGGTGTCGATGGGGCCTTTGACTGCTCTGGCCGCGGCTAGGGAGGATGTTTTACTTCTGGTTTCCCTGGTACTCATTTCAGAGGTGTTTACACGTCCTTAGTGTGGCAGACAAAGAGACGGGGCCCGGATCGGACTCTCACGTACTCGAACGGCCTCAAACGGCCCGCTCTTTGCCCGGTCTTCGCCCCGTTCTCCGTCCCGCGTCGCGGTAGTACTAGGGCCAGTAAAGTACGCGGGGGTTGGGGGCGTGGCCGCCGGGGGAAGAGGCACCAGCTGTGTGAAGCTGAGGCTGCTGGTCCTCGCAGTCCCCCGGTAGGCTCCACGCACTAAACACTCGTCAGAGGGCTCGACCTGGGAGTGCGTCAGCTCTCCACCGACTGTGGAGCCGCTCACACCAGGGAGGACGGGGTCAGTGAGCAAATGAGCGGCACCCGCGAAGCGGGTGTCGCGAAAGGTAGCAGGACGGACTTGGCAACAGGCAGTAGGAGTCTGACTCTCTCCACGCAGCAACGGTGAAATCCTTGGTAAGGCACCCACTCACCCAGTAGATCCGGGCGCTGATATTGCTAGAGGCTGGGGGCGTGGCCGCCGGGGGAAGAGGCACCAGCTGTGTGAAGCTGAGGCTGCTGGTCCTCGCAGTCCCCCGGTAGGCTCCACGCACTAAACACTCGTCAGAGGGCTCGACCTGGGAGCGCGTCAGCTCTCCACCGACTGTGGAGCCGCTCACACCAGGGAGGACGGGGTCAGTGAGCAAATGAGCGGCACCCGCGAAGCGGGTGTCGCGAAAGGTAGCAGGATGGACTTGGCAACAGGCAGTAGGAGTCTGACTCTCTCCATGCAGCAACGGTGAAATCCTTGGTAAGGCAATTTTGTAGCTCAAATGGATCAAAAATTACTAAAGAAATGTGACTTATGTTGCTCTGAAGTGTAGGGCCCTTTCCAAAGATTGACTGTCACCTTTCCTCTTGCTGAATTTGTATGTTACACAGGTACTAATGAGGCAAACGCTTTGCAGAGGCTGGTAGTATGTATAAATATGTCAAAATAACTCAAAATAAAAAAGTATCATAAAATGTACCGCATTACGCTGCAGCCTTCTTATTGTTGCATAATTTAGTAAACACTGCAACATCATTTTGGCCTCCATTGCTTTATTACTTCAGTGGCCCGAAAGCAGGCTGCACGTGTTAAAAGTGTTTGTGCATGAAGCAGAGACCATGAAGTTTGCAAACTTTGGGGCTTATTATGATGGCAGGCGCACTTCAGTCCGTCCGCCATCGAATCGGGAATGGGACCGCCAGCCTTCAAGGCAGCGGCCCCACAATAGGCATTACAGTGCCTATCTTTTCCATTGCAGCAGGTGCTTCTGGCTGCATCATCCGCCGCAATGTAAAAAGGGACATGTTAAATATATCACTGCACTACGTGGCAGGCATAATGCTGCAGTGCCTGCCACATGGTGCAGTGATATGTAGGGGGGCATCATAGATGCCCCCCAGGTCCCATGTCTGGGGGCTGGGGGAAAGGGGCCTGCTACAGCCCCCAAATGTCCCTTTCTGACAGCTTTTCCATGGCGGGTAAGGGACATTGTAATTCCTACAGGGGTGCCTGGTAGGCACTACCAGCATTGATGGAACCACGAGCCCCTCCGCCGCACTGGCGGGCTCAAGGAGCCCGTCGGGTGCGTGGCGTTTGTTCTTTCTGACCGCCAGAGAACCGCCCGCCATTGTAATATGGCGGGCGGGGATGCAGTCACTGATAGCAGTGGGACTGCCACTGACGGGGTGACGTGGCAGTCCCACCGCCATTATAATCACCCCCTAAGTTTGGTGCGCATGCAAATCCTGAATTGCCAACCCCTGGTAAGTTGCACTACTACTGCTGAAAAAGGCCAATGAGGGTACCAATGTGTGAGGTGGACTAGGCTCACGGGGCTTGTGACCTCAGTGACAGAGTCACTGTCAATCTAGGGTGTGCTTCTTCGTATGCCTGCCCGTAATACCAGTGCTTAATTTGAGCTGGTGCTTTCCGTCGCTCGGCACCTGCACTTAATTACCAGCACCGACACTTGGAACAGCTGCTCATTTAAAGATGAGCAGGAAAACAGTTATTTATTAATTCAATACATGTTTAAAACAACTAATACCAGCCACCCAAACCATTTTTAAAGCTTAGGAGTCAGAATTCTCATACTTGTAGCAGTGTGATGGTTAGTAGTTGTGTAAGTTCTGTTATTGGCAGATCTGGCAGGGGAAATGTGTGGTGCAAACTGCGGTGGCCCCATCACGGAGGCCCCAGCACTTATTTGTTTACAAATTAAGCACTCCACAAGACTGGAGGTGAACTGCAGTATGGATTGTGGTGGACAGGCCTTCAAGGTTAACTCACACTTGCCACTGTTAGGGTGCACCTGCGGGTGCTAAGACACCAGGGCTTCTAAGGTCTATTGGGCCTTCTAAGGTGTAGCATAGGACTGAGCTCTGTCAGGAGTGTAGTCTGGTGAATTGGTCATGAAGGTTGAACATGGTTCTCCAGTTCCAAATTCAACAGCTCTGGCTAGAGTGCCAAATCCTCTCCCACACTGAACGCCATACTGCCCCACGGAGAGAAACTGGCACTGCCTTCAGCTACAACTCAAATGTGCTGCAACAAAATTCAAATTATGCCCTAGACAACAGTAAAATGCTGCTTGAAAAATATAAATAACACCCTGGAAAAAGCAAACACTCATAGGGAATGCAAGAATAAGCAACGCATGTGAAACGTAATCAGAAACAACATGGTTACTTTAACGGTTTTAAACTCATTATTCAGAAATCAGTAAATGATTTTGCCTGAAAAGTTCAGGACATGGCAACAGGACCAGGAAGGGACCCGTCTCAATGTCCATTGCTTATATCCTTACAAAGTGTAAGCAGTTTGGTTTAAAAAAGACCACATTCCTAAACACAGAGCTGTGGTACACATTTTAGAAGCTAAAATAATTAAAACAGTTGAAAACGATTATATTAAATGTTTCTTCTCCACCCATTAACCATGTATTGCAATCCCTTTAGGAATGGCATTAACCATGTAATGGGTAGCATAACAAAAGGAAGAGGGCGGGTGGCCTCTTTGACTCCAGGCAGGTCAAGTGCAGGGCCCCGCCTTTAGGAATGGCAAGCAGTGGAGCGCGTTAGGTCGCGTTGCAATGCTTGTACTGATTTTTAGCGGTGGGTGTTTGTCCCATGCTTAAAAATGAGGGCGCTGCTTGTTTCTGTCACTCAAGCGGCAGCTTTCTCAACGTCGACAAAAGGTTTCTCAATGCGAGCAGTAGTGGCCATCCAAGACCACCCGCCTTCAGAAATCTCTCCGGGTGTTGGCCTGGAGTAAGATTTTCCTCCCTCACCAACTTAATGTTGGTGAGAGCGAGCAAAGAAAAAACTCCAGAGCGGAGCAGATTTTTATTTAACGGCGTGCGCGTGGCGGAGTGGGAAAAACTCAGCAAACTTCGTGGGCATAGCAGAATTTAACGCCTTAACTGCTTCAAACGTTCCACGCCAGTGCGGAACGTTCTAAAAACGGGCGGGGCCGCGCCGGCCAACAGACGTACGCAGCACTTCCGAGGTAGTGCCCGCGACGGCCGTTGGCCGACACCCGCAGCGAATGGTTTAATGCCGAGGCCTACTTGTAAACACACTCATACACTGGTGGAAGTGAAAATCCACACCCCAAGACTCTGGATATAACTCCAGGGCTGGCTGAAGGTTTTATACATGGCATGGGATCATTTGCAGGCTAGAAATTTTCTAGAAAGGTTCACAATGCAAGAAAGGTTTACCGTGGGCCCATATAAAATTTCCCATTCACTTGATGTATGCCCAAAGAGCCACTTGATTCCCAGAGGGAAAGAATGATTCACCTCTTCCTCCTACCATGCTGGGTATCCAGGGCGCATCTGAAGACTGGATGCTCAAAGAACCTGGCCCGTCAATTTACTACACAGCAATTGACACATGGAAGATATTGCTGTGTGAGGACTGAGATAGTAATCAAGTTAGAGTATTTCTTGGGGAAAATCTGTGCCATCTTGTACCAGTGCATGTTGCTCTGTTTGTCCTGGAGACAGTGTTACAAAGGTCTCAGAGTGTCACATCTCACTTATAGTATTCATCTCCATCTGAATCTGCATCTCTACCATAATGAAGCATTTTCACCGACCCAGTCTACAGTCATCACAAGAACACATTTAACTAAAGTAACCCAAACGCTTTGCCATTGCTTGCTCATTTTTCTTCCAACACTCCATGAGAGTGTGTATGCAATTTGTAGCTCTCTGCCTCATGTCTATCATGCTGGACACTTCACCTGTTCGGTCCTGTAGGACTTTCTGGTCTAATAGGTTTTACAGCTCCACCTCAATGGAGGTGTTGCTTGGGTATCTCTTGTGAGGTTAGGAATCTGTGGCTAGAAGTCTCTATCAGATTAACAAGTTACTTATCTTTGGTAATGCCTTATCTGGTAGAGACTTCATCTAGCCGCAGATTCCTTACTGACCCACTCTTCCTCCCCACTCTGTGAACTGATTACAGTATAAGGAACATCCTCCTAAGAGCTTTAGTTGATCACATCAGTGGTCAGTGCTCATTGTGGCCCCGCACTCCTGGTGTGGAAAGTCGTGAAAGAAACTGACACCAGCACGCTGAAGTGGCCCCTATATAGGATCTGCTCACATCACTTCCAACGTGGATGACACCACGCAGAGCTGAACGATGCCACCTACTAGCATACAGGGGTACTGATCGAAAATCTTCCGTATCCAGTCTAACTCCTGCGGATTATTTGAAGGTAAGGAATCTGCAGCCTGATAGAGCCTCTATCAGATAAGGCTTTACCGAAAGTGAGTCACTTGTTCTTTAGATCTTGCCCATGAGACAGCATTTACCTCTTTGTAGGCCAAACCACAGTTCTTTAAGTGAGACTAAACAGGTAGGTGGAGGTCTCCAAAAAGGGCATGGCATAAATAATTAAGGACGTGGCTTAAAACGAGTGAACTACAATCCTGAGCTTTAATGCTGCCTGACCAGCAGATAGGTGTTTCTCTGTGAGTTTTATGCAATTGCACGCAACAACAAACATATGCCTAAAGCAAGCCAGCCCTATCGGCTTTGTGAATAAGTGTTAGTAGTTTGATATAAATGAGTTCCTACTCAAACTACTAGAATTGGGAATTATAAATGGTATATATGTGGCCATCACTATGCGTGGATTGGAGCGAGGTTTAGAATTGACTGTTGTTGCCCAATGACTCACATTGGTTTCACCCTTAGCCCCACAGCTCTCAGTCATTCCCCATCATAAGCACCCTTCCATAAGCCAAACTCACCCGTACTCAGCTCATGATTCACACAAGCACTGGAAAACCCTATAGTTCAGTCTTTTAGAGCCGAGACCTCTTGGCTTTGCCAATGCACTGTAAATTAAAATACAATTGCTATACAAAATTTTATCAATTTCAAACTCTTTATTTATGTAAAATATGCAATGTATATACAATTACATATTTCTAAAACCATTGGCAAAATCATAGGTTCCAAAGGGCAGAGACCTGGTGGCGTTGGCATTGCTTGCTTGTATGCAGCAAAAATGACCACCCATCAGCATTAATCCCTATGTTTGGCCTCACTTCTAGTCATCGCTCCTAAACCTATGTGGGTCACAAAATGATTAGATGTAATACAGGATGCTCACCTCATCCTTCAGGGCCACATGGTGATGGTAAAGCTGATAAAAATAGCCTTCTTTCTTCACTCGCTTTTCAAAGCCAATCTATTCATCTGCACTGAAGACTTTAGGCAGAACATTGACATTGGAAGCACACTCCAAACTGACATATCTCAATCCACCATAATCCCTGTCATACCCATACACGTTTCAACATCCAACTTTGTGTGATAGTCTCAAAGTAATTGGGAAAGGAAAAAAATCACCCCCTGCAAAATAGAAACTACATGAGTCAAAAAAGCAAAAATTAGTCATTTTAAAATATATGTTTTTCTGTTTCAGAAACACTATATGAAGAATTATATCCATGTTATTGTAAGTAAATATGATTCTCATTGTTATTTCTGTTTCCTCTATTGTAATTTCAAAGCGTTGTATATTTCTGGGGTTTTATGTTTTTTGTCTATTGTTCGTTGTACCGGTTTTACTGCTAAGTTAACAATCTTTTATCATATTATATTTACCTTTTCATGTCCATCTCCCCCATTCTGATCCTTACCGAAGCTGAAGCCGAGCTGTCAGAAGTTCTGAAAAGCATTTCCCGATCCCCCTGCAAAATTCCTTTTCCGCTTTTAGCAACTGGCCATGTCCCTGTTTATCACAGTTTGCTTAAGTCTCAGTCGTAATATTAATTTGGAAATAGGTCTGAACTCTCACTCACACCAGACTGAATCTCACTTCTGATAAGGAGGGTTCGATCATGTGAGGGTAAGACTGCTCAACCTTTGCAGTTCCCCATGAAGTCAGAGAGGCAAAGGTAATGACTAATCAGGTTGTCGGGTCATCTTTGCGTCCTGTCTGCCCACTCACATCCTGGATGGCTCTCTGGGTTTGCTTTTGGCCAGTGGGTGGAAGGCAGTGCCGGATTAAACCCTGTGGAGGCCCCTAGGCAGTCTGAATTTCGGACCCACCCCGGCCCCCCTGTTGCTAATTATCTCCTAAGACGTTTTAATTTTCCAACCAACAATTTTTATAAACTAATTTTATTACACAAAACTTAACATTAACAATTATTCATGTTATTAAAAAAAAATGAATTGGAAACAATTTGCGAAAGCTTGATTGTACTTTACTTTCATGATCAAATCAATATTATTTTGATCTGTTGTCCCGGGCCCCTAAAAGGAGTGGAGCCCATAGCCAGTGCCTACTTTGCCTATTTAGTAATCTAGAACTGATGGGAAGTTGGCAGAGGGGTCGAGGGAAATGCTAAGGAAGGAGAATAAAAATAAGTACAAAACCAATTAAGGACAAGAACAAAAGGCACAATCCATGTATTTTCACACAACCGTTGGCGTACTTGGACCAACTATGGCCTAATTGGATCCACCTCATTCCATGAGGTGGATGTCCGTGCCATGATTGCGCCCACCCCTAACATAATGTAGCCACAGCATAAGGGTGACAATTATTTGCATACTGTGGACACCGACAACAGGTAGCCCTAACGTTGTTTAATGCAGCAGCCAGCAGGGCCAATTATCCAAAGAATACCACGTATACTGTGATGGCTTCATCCTGCATTTTGAGGTCCAGTCCTTGTAAAAGGAAATGCCACATCATCTCTATTTTACTGGGGGTCCTAGCCACATGATGCAGCGCACCTTACTGAGGAGAGAAAAATGACCATATGATATTGACAATTTGCTATAACATATAAAGACAAGCAGTAAGCCTGTTAGTTCATTGTTTAGGGAAAAAAACATGAATTGACTGGAAAGGTAAAGACTACACAGAAGATAACACTCTTTACCAGTAATTTATTTTAAAATAAGTATGAAAGGGCAATATTTACCGATGTTTGGTAGGCATTTATCTTTTTATAATATGCAAACTGCCATGCGTCAGTGTGTAAGCCAGAATTCCATCTAAAGTAATTATTTTCTTAATTCCCCTCCATTGTTCTTGAACTTGACTTGTGAATCCCATCTTGTCTCTTCTTGATTTCAGTGTGGAGACATGCCAGAAAGTTTGCTAGTAAGTATTATCCTTAATGACTATCAGATACCTTGATCCCTCATTTGATATACCTAATTAGGCACGAGAAAGGTACACGACTTTCGAGGGAAGGACATTGTAATGTGTCATGTGTTAGTTTTGAAAAATGTAGTTGGGGAAATTAACATGCACCTTTTCGATACTTGTTTGTCATACGTTTCAGAACTGTATTTTGATCTGAACAACCGTAGATGAAGATGCAGTAGTGAAATTCAATGCTGCTGGTTATCAGCTTAATGAGTCTTATAGGGTAGGGTCAAGAGCGTAACGAAACTTGTGGGGGCCCCCCTGCAAGGTACGTAGAAGGCCCCCGCCCATCCTCAATCAGGACCTCTCTTGCCGTAGTACTGTGCTGAGGGGCCCTCTGGAGCTTGGGGGCCCCCCTGCACCGTGGGGGCTGCGGGGACCTGTGTTACGCGCCTGTCAAGAGGAGATACAGAATTAATGGGCATCTGAATGGCTCAAGTGAGAAAATGTATCAGTGAGGAAAATATGTTGAGGATGGGTCCTGATAGAAGGCGAGGAAGAAGAGTGAAATAGGCTGGTGAGTGGGTAGAGGTTGGAGGAAGGAAAGATAACTGATCAGTTCAATTTTGGAAAGGAAAATGGAGAAAGATCTTCACAAAAAGATGCGGACATGTTCACTGTACAGCAGTTGGGATTTGTGAGTTTAAAGAGCTCCTTGGAGGAATTAGATGCCTTGTTGAATTGCTAATGAAAGTAGAGTGAGCGGGCTTTACAAGCAGATTTGCAGGTTTATCTAGACGGAATGTAGAATGCTCTGACCTCATCACTTATGGTTTTCAATTTTCTTGCAGAAATGTTTAAGACTTTTTAGAATGTACCGAAATCAGAGAGCACTTGGGCGAGCTTGAAAGGTGTTGGAACCCTAGAAACTGGACATTTTGGTCTAGGGTAGTGGTGGTGAGCCAACCCGAGAATGCAAATTTAGGTGGTAGCCACAACAGTGGCAGACAGTGTCAAAGACGAATCCAATGCAGCTGTGAGATTAGTGGTGGAGACTATGGACTAGTGATCAGATGGGTCCTAGGTCAGAATGGGCAGTGAAATATTAGGGAGGACATTTTGCACGACAAAAGCCTTCAATAGATGTGAAAGGTATGAAAGTCATTGGGTATATAATTAAAGAGTTAATGGAGCAGTACATGTGGTCTATACTTCTGGCAATGGTTGAGCATTTGCGGAGTGTGCTCGATGCAGGTCAAATGGCAGCGCTTATTTTATTAGACCTGAGCGCTGCCTTTGACACTGTTTCCCATCGCATCCTGCTACACCGCCTGCAGGACATTGGCATTTGTGGTTCAGCTCTGCAGTGGTTCCGCTCCTTCCTCAGTGATCGCTCCTTCTGCGTTGCCACCCCTCCATTTCAGTCCAAGTACCATCCTTTGGACCTGGGGGTCCCTCAGGGCTCCTCGCTGAGTCCCACGCTTTTTAACCTGTACGTGCAGCCGCTGGCTGAGGTCGCCAGGCAATGGGGCCTAACCATGGTCTCCTATGCTGACGACACTCAGTTGGCGGTTACGATCAGCGGGGATGCCAAGCAGGATGCCCTCAGGTTCCGAAGTGGACTGAGAGAGGTGGCCAGCTGGATGAATAACAACTGTCTCCAGCTGAACGCGACAAAAACGGAGGTGATGATCGTTGGAAGGGAAGCGGACCACTGGGGGGACGAATGGTGGCCTCCGGAGCTGGGATCAGCGCCGGCCCCTGTCCTGGAACTCAGGAATCTGGGAGTATGGCTTGACCACACGCTAAGCTTTGTGACTCACACGAAGAGAGTGGCGGCCTCCTGTTTTGGAGTATTACGCGGGCTAAGACCCCTGCTCAGATTCTTTGATGCTCCTACAAGACAGCTGGTCATTCAAGCAATGATTATCTCTCGGCTGGACTACGCCAGCTCACTCCTTTTAGGAGCGAACCAAGCCGAGATTCTTCGTTTACAGCGAGTCCAGAACGCTGCGGCTAGGGCGGTGGTTGGTTTACCCCGAACCTGCCCCACCTCTAACACTCTGCGGTCCCTGCACTGGCTCCCGATAAGCAAGCGAATCCAATTCAAGGCTCTTTGCCTGGTTTTTAAAATTCTTAGAGAGTTGGCACCCGTGATACTCAACAAACTGCTCTCTCCCTACGTTCCTACCCGCTCACTCCGATCCCTTGGACAATCCTTGGTGGTTGTCCCCCGTTTTAGACTTAGTCGGATGGGGGGTCGCTCCTTCCGCGTGAAAGCTGCAACTCTCTGGAATGCGCTTCCCTTGGAAATCCGCCTCTCGGATGATTTAATATCCTTTCGTAGGGCTTTGAAAACCTTCCTGTTTTAAATGTTCCTTGTTTTTAATGCTTCTGCTTTTTTGTTACTGGATTTAGTGTTCTGTTGTGTTTACCTTTCCCTGCGCCAGGACGCTCCTTCGCTGGAGCAGCTGTGCGCATTAAAATGCAAATAACATAATGTTAGACCTGTCTGGCTTTTTGGCGAAGTCCCTCCTAATTTTTATTTATTTTGTCCCCTTTTTGCCCCTCAAACCCTTGCTAATTTTTGTGTCTACTGACTTTTTGTAGGTGTTGGGCAGGGGGATAGGTGTTTTCTTCCCCCCTCATAATCTTTTACCTCAGGCCCAGAGGCCTGTTCTGACAGAAAAGTTGGCACCACCTAAAATGGTGGCCACCAACTGCCCCAACTGTCACCAACAGAACCTGGCCATAGCCTAACATAGGGCATTCCAGAACCTTCTGGTCCATTCTGGACCACTGAAGGGCAGCCTATATAAGGCGGAATGCTGGACAGCCATTTTGTCTGTCAGTGAGGAGCAGCTAGAGTGAAGGCTGAGGTCTAGTGGGGGTAGGATTCTGAAGGGTGGTTCCCTCTACAAGAGTAGCCCTCTGTCAAGGTTTTCCCCCTCCTTGGTCCTGTTGTCCTAGCCAAGTTAGCTCATCCTGCTGATCCTGGGCAGATAGGTGAAGGGGTTAAGTCTGGTAGTTTTGGAAGCTAAGAAGAGCCCTGTCCTGGGAGCTGAACCAAGAGTTCCCTTGAGCCCTAGTCTGTCCAGTAAGAAGAAATAGGGGGTTAGTGTTAAGGAAGTACATATTGGCTTATCCTGAAGAAGCTTTCCCCCCCCCTCCTCGTTTTAGTGAAGAAAGGAAGTAACATCACTGAATAACTGTAGTATTTCCTTACCCTGGACTGGTCCTGTGGCGTAGGGCAAGCTCTTCCGCCTATTGGGTGAAAGGTGTGAGGTGAACTGGGAGCAGGACCTTGGAAACACCGACTACGCTTTGTGCCATCACCTCTCCGGGATCCACTGAGCCTGAGAAGCCTGTCGAGGCTTCCCTTCGTGAGCGGGACCCCAGGGGCGCCTATCGCGCTTGTGTCGCGTTGCTGGAAGTGACCCATACTTGAGGAAAGTAAGAGCGCCATCGCGCATGCCCCCTCTGAGGTAGCTATCCCCGGAAGGAGGGGCAAGGAAGTGAGCAGGCCCGAGCGTGTAGCGTCTCTCCCTGGAGCGGGATCTGTGGGACGCGACTTCGGCAAGAACGCTTCTGCGCATGCCCGCTGGAGAAGTGTCTGCGGAGATCGGCGCTGAGGAGAAGCGCCGGAGGGTTTTTCAGCTGGCCGAGTGATCGGCTTGGTCCCTCCTGTTCGAGCGCCGCGCTGAGGAGCCGGCTCGGGCAGGGAGGGAGAGTTGCAAGGCCGGTAGAGGTCTGGGGGCATTGAGGCTTCTGCCTTCGTGGTTTCCTGAGCGGGAGCAGCGCGGAGGAGCAGGCTTGAGCTGAGAAGTCTTGTGGGGCGAGAGAGCCTCGTCAGCCTTCCTTCCCCCAGCCCCTCGCGCTTGATCAGCCTTACCCCTGATGCAATAACGACTGACACAAGTAAGGAGGTGGTTACCTGGGGAATTGTCTGCACAGGAGCAACTGTATAAATTGAGACTCTGACTCTGGGAGTACAGCGTCTATGGGGAATCCCTGACCGGGTACTGTTGTAAGCTGACATACATGGGTCTTAACCCCTTTTCTTTTACCAGATAAGAGAGTGAACTGAAATGCTATTTATGTAAAGGGAAGTGTTACCCTGATCTAATTAAAGGGGCTGATCTTACCAAACTGGAGAGTAATACTGAACTGAGAAATTATACAAAGTAAGCTGAGTATAGTAAATGCCCAACTGAGTTATAAAAAGTGTAAGAGATATCTGCCAGTTGTGTCTAAGTGAATTGTCTTTACTACAAATGCTGGTTATTAATATGGTCTAGAATTGAAACGTATTCTTGCTTATACTATGTGGTAGATTTTTCTCCCAAGATTCTAGCGGGGCATATCTGGCCTAATTGATTCTAAGGTACAGTTATCCTAATGCAAAAGTGGGATCAGAATTCGGAAATACAGTGACTGCTAGTAATTTAAAAAGTGATAATCTGCTAGTAATTTAAAACGTGTAATTGCTGACCCTGGAAGTGATCTAAACTGCTTTGAACTATTTATATGTGAGTTACTGATACTTGACAACACAGAGCATATTATTTTTATATAAAGCAGTACGTATTTTCATATAATTTTGGTGTAGTGTTTTCTTTTTGAGTGCTATTGCGTGAAATTACTTTTGGGTGGTCTGCAACCTTTACACTGTGCCTCTGTTATGCTAGTCTTGCCCTAGGCCAGGCTACCTAATTCCAACACATAACATAACATAACATAACATATAAAGGGGCCACCTAGTGCATGGAGCTGGACCCTACAATATCACTGCCGAATCACCTTTGAAACCATCCCGGACTGTGAGAGTCTTGGCTTTAATATCAAACTCTCAGCCAACAGTTGCTTCTCTGGTACTCTTATCTACCGCCCCCGGCCCCCCTAAGCAGTTCCATGAAATATTACCATCCAGTGTGGCCGATAGAGTCAGTACCACCTCTAACTTCACCTTGCTAGGTGATCTCAATTTCCACTTCGACTCCCTCTCTGACCACACAGCCGCCACCCTGACAGACGATCTAGCGGCCCTGCAACTCACCCAACGTGTCACCTCCCCCACTCACGCCAAAGGCCACTTGCTGGACCCTGTCTTCAGCAACTGCCCCGACCTCTTAGTCGGCTCACCAATCCCTCTGCCCTGGACAGACCACCTTTTGGTCCCCATCAGCTGGACTTCGTTCAAACCACCGTCACCCGCCCCTACCTCAAGGCTCAGGCGAGCCTGGTCGCGCCTCGAGGTTGACAACTGGTCTACCAAACTCACCAGGTCTCAACCCAGTGATCAGAAAGACCCTGTCCTAGCAAATCAAGCCTATGTCAACTGGATCACTCAAACTCTTGACGCTACTCTCCCAATGAGCAAGACTATGCTGAAGCATTCCCAAAAAACTGCCCCTTGGTACACGCAGGCTCTCAGGGACAAGAAACGCCTATGTAGAAGGTCGGAAAGACGCTGGCGTTTAGATGACTCAGCAGACAATAAAACTCGCTACCGAGAATCTATCGGCGACGACAAAGTTCAAATAAAAGCAGCCCAGTCCACCTATTTCGCCGAAAAAATTCTACAGGCCAAGTCCAAACCTAAAGAGATCTTCCAGATCGTTAAAAAGTTAACAAACCCTCCTCCTGCATTGCAGGTCGAGAAATCTGTCACTCATTGCAATGATGTCGCTGAATTCTTTTATCAGAAAGTAAACACTATCTATTCAGCCTTCCCCCCCAAAAAAATCAACCCATCTACCCAATCCAACTCACTATCTCAACACACCATGTCCCACTTTCCCCTACTAGACCTTACCACCCTTGAACCACTAGCGCGCAGTGTTAAGTCCGGATCACCGGATGATCCTGCTCCACCAGACATAATAATGGCTGCCTCTCGGATCACCCTGCCTATTATTAGGGAGGTACTAAACGCATCCATCACCTCCAGCACTGTACCTACCATCTGGAAACAGGCCATGGTCAGGTCGCTGCTCAAAAAAAACAATTTAGACCCGTCTGACTTGGCCAACTATCGCCCCATCTCCCTGCTCCCATGGGTGAGTAAAAATATTAATCAACAGCTAGTGAACTTCCTGGAAAATCATCATGTACTAGATCCCACCCAGACGGGCTTCAGACCGAAACACGGGACCGAGACCGCTCTCCTCAAGGTCACCGAGGAAGCTAGAAAAATCCTGGATCAAGGAGGATCAGTGGCAGTGATCCTCCTTGATCTAAGCGCGGCATTTGACACGGTCAGTCATGACACCCTACTGGACCGTTTGTCATGCGCCGGGATCAAGGACAAAGCCTAGACATTGTTTAAATCCTTTCTGGAGAACAGATCCTTCAGGGTCTTTGAGGGTGAGTCCGTCTCCTCTAGCAGACCTCTAAAGTGCGGAGTTCCTCAGGGCTCCTCTCTGAGCCCCGCACTCTTCAACCTGTATATGAGGCCACTGGCTGATGTTGTCCGCCCATTCGGAGTTAAGATCATCTCCTATGCGGACGACACGCAGCTGGTGGTCTCACTGGCGCAGGAGACTACCCGGCCCGCGTCAGGTGGGCTTAGAGAATGCCTAGAGGAGGTGAAGACCTGGACGTCTTCATCATCCCCCAAGTTGAATGGGGATAAAACAGAGCTGATGCTCTTAGGCCCCCCAGATCTTGGCCTCCCCCCCTCCTTGTGGCTTTCTTGTCTGGCCCCCCCCCCCCTAGCCCCCAAGAACAATATTAAGAGCCTCGGAGTGTGGCTAGACAGATCTCTGTCCTTCAACGCTCAAGTCACAAAACTATCAGCCACCTGTTTTGGCATCATGAGGATGCTAAATAAAATCTTCCCCCTCCTCCCCCTGGAAGCCAAACAGGTGGCCATACAAGGCCTCATACACTAACGCCTCGATTTCAACAATGTGCTCTATCTAGGCGCCCCAGATTACACTATGCGCAGACTGCAGATAGTGCAGAACTGCGCAGCGCGCTTACTGCTCAAGATCCCTCGGAGACAATCAGTGAGGGCCGGTCTGGTGAGCCTTTACTGGCTACCGATTCGGCAGAGTCCTTTTTAAAGCTATGTGCATAGCCCACCAATCATTCTGGGACACAGGCCCCAGCATTTCACGTGACCTAGTTACTCACTACACTCCCAACCGAAGCCTTCGCTCCAGCCAGACCTTTTTAGCAGTGGCGCCAAGAATAAAAAGATCCAGGTCAGGCGGAAGGACGTTCGCCTACAATGCGTCCAGAACCTGGAACACTCTGCCACTACATCTACTACTTCCCAACGCGGCAGTGTCTTGGGTCAAAATGTTCACGGGCCTGATAATTCTCACCTCGGCGCCTACTCTAACCTTGGGTTTCACTCTGCAACTCTGGGCAATAGCTTACTTAATCTTCACACCGGCCCCTTCAACGCCGGAGATGCCTGGTCTCACCTTGGGGGTGCCCAGAAGGGACCATCTCACAGGGAAAGCCTGGACGGGTTCCACAGCGGTATACAGCGCCAGGACGCCCGCGGTGTGGGCAGCTGTGCGCTTTACAAGTATACAACATTTTACATCTCAGAGCCAATCCCAACCTCACTGTGTTTCGTAAACAAATAAAGACTTTCCTGTTTAATTCCCCCCACTAATCCCTAGCTTCCTCCTCATCTGCTCTTCGGTAGGTTCTGGTTACCCTAGCGCTTGGACGCCTCCGGGCAGCAATCGCGCTCTACAAGTCTACAGGTTTACAGGTTTACAGGTTTACCCTCTGAGTTAGGCCGTGGAGGTGCAGGTAACTAGAGGTTTGGTGATATCAGGGTGATCCGTATCTATGCCCTGGTGTTAAGGTCATGTGAAGGCCTTAAGGGCATAGGAATCAATAAGACAATTCCAAAATTGAAAACTGAGCTTGAGAATGGTACACTAAGCAAAAGGAGGTACAGGAGGAAGATGCACTAATGTTGACAAACGTGAAGTTGCTAAATGAGGACATAGAAAGCATTGTGATTTTTGATCTGTGATTTATATTTATTGAGGTGGGAGATATGGTCAAGATACATTCTTTGAGAGCGTCAGGGTCTGCTGTGGCTACACCAGGACTACAATAGATCCCCCAAGGTTTGTATCAATGATGAACAGTAAATACAATGAGGTATCTGAGATGAGATCCATTATGTCCAAGTTGTGTTTACTTAAAGAGCAAATGCACTGAAGAGTAGATGTGCAGGAAGATGAGAAGTACTTTATAAAGAACTTTGATGTAGGTGATGGGCACATTTTTGATGGTGCACAAATCAAGGGTCTCCCCTCAAGTGTACTGGCGGTCTTTGCTACCACGGAACGAGGTGAGAGATCCTTGGAATTCAGATGATTAGGCATGTCTTCGTCGCCGTCTAGGTAAGTACTGTGCACACCAAACTCATCTGAAGAATGAGGAGGGCTGCACGTTGTTATGAAGACCAGGCACAGTCACCCTCCTTAGACAATAAAAGAAATATTGGAGGGAACCAAAACACACAAAATAAGCCTAGCTAGTCCTGCTGCGAGGACATTCTCCTTTGCTTCAAATGGCTATTGAGATATAAAAATGAAGGCAACCAGAAAGGGAGGGGATATAGCTCAATAAAGAAATGATAATTAAAATAAGTGGGAGATTAAATACATAAATAAAATATCAAAATGAAACAACAAAGAAGATAGAGGGGTACGGACCCTAAATTCAAAGAAAGGAAATGATGTGTAAATAATAATTTGAAATGTGCTGGGGCCTTTGGGGTGGAAATACTAAGATAATATGCACGATGACAGACACATCATTGAACTGGTCCTTTCATTACCACAAAGAGGATTTGTCACAGGTTTTGGGGTGCTCTCAATGATGTATTTGATTTAATTATGTCACTAAGAAGAAATTGATTGACTCTGGACTTGGAAGTGCCTAAAAAAATGCGAACCATAACTGGCAAATGACACATACAAAGAAAAGGTCCACACTGGGGGAATTCCCTAATCCTGGCAATCCGAAAGTACCTACCTGCTGTATAGTCAAAATTGGACCACACTACTCATGAGCTTTTCTCAAGTTTTGCTAGTCAATTAAAAATATTTGAAAAAATACACCATAAACCACTGTAAAGCAACCAATTTAATGGCAAACGTATGTTGTAAATGTTACTTGACTGAACTTTGTAATCTTGTGTCGAAAGGCACCATCTTTGTAATGAGTGTTAGCACCCTGATATGTAAACTTTGGTAATTATTGAAATGTAGAAATAGGATATCGAATAAGCAGCAATTATCAGTGTTGGATGGCTGCTGCAGCACTGTGGGATACTCTTTCTATTTGTTGAGTGAATTCCATGGTTTGCATTCCTGAAAAATAATATAAATATGTTATAGGTGAGTGCCTCAGTGATCTAGGTATCACACTCAAGTGTAATAAAGTGCTGCCTAAAACACTTAAAGTGTGCATCCAATAGGATGCTTGATTCCGGTCCAGGGAAGACATGGCTTGGCAGTTCGGGCTGGACTCTTCCCATGAGGCACAGGGTCAAGACTGATTTGCATATGCCATATCTGAATTGGGGTGGGGTGGTGAGCAAAATAACGATGGATTAAACCCAGATCTGTGACTGGGGGTGAATGTTTTCGCAATGAGCAGCATTCCGTCCATCATCTTGTGTGTTTTGCCATCCAATAGCATAGACAACAAATGAACCATTGCATTTGTTTCTTGCTGTTTCTTGTCGGATTCGCCAGATCGATTGATTGCTCATATATTGATTCTCTCTTTGATGAGGATTTTATAATGTAAACACTGGCTGTGTGATGGTGTTAAATAGTGTAATTACTACAGGCACTGCAGATTATAGGTGCACCCTTGTTTGTGCAATAAATGTGAATAATTGTGCAACAAATATGAATCCAGATGACTTCTGTTCTTCGTATGTACAAAAATTGGAGTAAAGCAACCCCCTCTCTTTAGGACACGCTTGTGGGCTTTGTGGCTATGAAAAGATTGTTATCTTGCAGAGGCCTGCATATTCACTGCAAGCCAATCAGGAAATCCTGTGGGACACTCAGTTGAAGGTGCTAAGCAGCATTTTGTAGAAATAATTTTTTTATTAAATGGGTGGTCGGTGGAAAAGTGGCACAAGCACGCAGAATTTCCAGGATGTACAACATTAGGGCTGGGAGTAAGTCGCGTAATCAAGTGTAAAATAATCAGTCAGAATTACCCGAGAATTGTGTGAGGTTAAGCTTAATTACAAGAGAAGAGTAATTCTGCGTTTAGTGCTATTTCTTATTGCAAAAATACCTTTTTCCGTCCATGAAAGGCGAACAATGCATTAGCGTAAATGCCATAGAACACGCATAACGGGTGTGAGGAGCCACTTGCACTCTCTACAAGTGCTTTTGGGGAAGGTTTTTACCCCAACCTACTCACGCAATTTAGTGTTTTTTTTCAGTGCAGCATGCCCCCTTGTGTCCAAAATGGGCACAAGGGGGCATTTTGCACTAACAAGTAACATTAAATGTGCTCTTGGGGTAGGATTTTCTCCCAACTTACTGCCTGCATTTAGTATTTTGTGTTCTGCAATATGCACCCTTGTGTCCCGAATGGATGCAGGGATGCATTTTGCCCTAGGAAATAGAGCTAAATGCAGTAGAACATGAATTGTGAGTGGCCACTCTCGCCCTCACTAATTGTGTTCTCACTGTAGGATATTTCCCCCTTTTGGACTTGGCCTTGTTGGCTAAAGTTCACTTAAACTTTTTGCTTTTCCCCTAGACCGTTTTCCTGACAGAGAGCTGTGAAGTTAGATGCTGTAGGTACTTGCCACTGCTAATCTGTGTGCAAGTACAGATGTTCCCTGGATAAATTGTAATGGTGTTTTGTTATCTCTGATTGGTATGTTTGCCTTACTAGCAAGATCCCTAAGTGATATGCACTGTGTGTGCAAGAGCTAGTACTAAAGAAATGCGCAGAGAGGGAACACTGGTCTTCAGTGTAAGACCTGCGCGCATTATGCTAAATTAGCATGTTGTTCTGACAAGTGCTACCACTTGTCAGGTCTTTCTTTCCCTTTTGCATACACATAGGGCACCCCTGTAGGACATCTTGGGTAACCACTAGGCATGGAGCAGTGTAGGTAAAAGGCAGGACCTGTGCCAGTGTCGGTGCTAGGCCCTGACAGTGGAAAATACTCCATTTCATTTCCCCTGGTGAAAGGCCATCCTGCCCATAGGACAGAATGGGGGAGGCTGGGTGTAGTACTGTTAGCCTAGTTCCCCAAAAACTGGAAATGGAACAGTGAAGTTTGGAATGTCTGAACTCACAGCGTCATAACGCATCCTTTTGGGTACATGGTTTTGTCGCTGTGTGTCCAGAAACCGCTGTTTGAGAATATAGCCGAGGTTGTGCTTTAGACCTTTTTATGTGTCTCAGCAGAATGTGAATTGTCTGCCTGGATCTAGGAGCGGTGAGAAAGACTGAGGGAGGTCGTGCCCCGTGGGATAGGTGGGGATGGTGCCAGGCTGCCGTGCACCTGGAGCGGGGAGAAGGAGAGGCTCTGTGAGGTGAAGAGGCATGGGTCAAAGCCATAAAACAATAGACCCATCTTCCTCTGAGTGATTAAAGATCCAGGCCCCAAATATCAAAGAGAGAACAGAGACAGTGGGGGGGAGTTTCCTTGTGCTCCGGGGGGGACCCCGGAGCACAAGGAAACATCAAAGACAATGAGGGATATAACTGCAAGAACTGTAACCCCAAGACTTTGGTTATGTTGATGATGTCGTCGAGAACGATCTCGGTATCATTCAGAGGAGCACTTTGAAGATGCCGTGGACTGGTCGAGTCTCTGGCGATTTTGACCTGTCTGCGATCGGGAAGAAAACCTCTGCCTCAGGAAGAGTTGCTGAATAGGCTTAGAGAGACACTTGACCTTTGCTTCATGATCTGGGCCTTGTGGGCAGTTTGTAGCTCTTGACCGAGGAGAGACTGAAAGGGCGCTGCAGTGGGTTGTGTCCCCCCTTCTTCCTGAGCAGGACTTTGCTGTGTGCTGCGTCCTTTACCCCAAGGGCCCAAGCTGAGCTAACTCCCTATTCGGAAACACAGGGCCATAAAAGTTTCCAGGAAGTCCCAAATTGCACAGTGGTGGGACCATGTTGTGGCAGCTTGAGACCACCAAAGGGGTGCCTAAGGTGATCGTGGGCACCCAGACAAATCAAGAGTCTGACGCGCAGGGTGTGTGTCTTGGTGCAGCTACAGGTGTTGTAGCGCCGGTGGATTGTGGGCATCATGGAAGAGAGCCGAAATCAGGATGCATAGGGGTGCGTGTCGCAGTGCAGTCCAGACACTAGTTAAGAGTGCCGGGACATCATGGGCAATAAGAGGAGTGAGCCGCCGAAATGCGGGTCGGCGTGTGGTGGAGCAGCCAGGGTGTTAGTGGAGAGCGCCTGGTATCTTGTGTGCACCAGGAGGAGAGGTGAGACTCAGACACGCAGTGTACGTGCCGGGTGTTAATGGAGAGTGCCTGAAGACCGTATGCACCAGGAAACGGAGTGAGTCTCGGAAGCGCTGGAGGTGTGTGTCGAAGATGCCACCGGAGGTGCTGGTGAGGAGTACCGGGGAGCGGTGAGCACCAGGGAGAGAAGAAGTCCTAACAGCGCTGGAGAGGAGAGTCAAGTAATCAGGCCCTCGAAGGCAACGTCAGGAAGCACCAGTGTTGTGTGGAAGGCTTCGTGGAAGGAGTTTGTGCTGAACATTGGCAGCCCAGACCGGCATTCCTGCAGGAGCTGAACTACCAGCCCGAGTGCGCCTTGCCTGTGGTGACAAGGTACTGGAGTGAGGCCAACCTGCTGTGGCAGGAGAGTAGAGTGGGGTTGTGCCCCCCAGGTAAAGTGAATCATCACCTGGGGTGGGCCCGGAGGGACACTCTCTTGGCCTCTCGCTGCTGGCAGCTGTGTGCGCCTGTTGCTTTTGCCGAGATCTCGGCCCGTGCTGGTCCCGGACGGGGATGTACAGGCGTCAGGGCCAAGAGTGGAACTTAGGTGTCATTGTTGATCCATGTTGGGGGCAACCGGTTGCACAACTTCTAAAAACAGTTGTATAACACTTTGCATATTTGCTGCTAATGAACTATCGAACTATTGGACAACGTCTGACAGTAGAGTTCCTTAACGAACTCAGGGGTTAGTGCGCTACGCACTACGTTATGTTTCTCCTGCAGAATATAGGATCATAGCGTAGACCACTGCATTGGTTGTTTACTGCAATGTACTGAATTGCACTGTGACGCTTTACCTTAATCCTTCCTTGCATAGGGCTTGCTGGTGGTGATACGCATTGCATTGTCTTCCTATCACACTGTACGTAATTGCAGCGTGACACATTGCAGTATTTCTTCCTTGAACAGGACATGCTAGTAGTGAACCGAGTTGCATTATCTTGTGTTGACGGTTAAAAGTCAGCATAACTGTTGGTTAGAAGCGGTAGTTGGGGATTAGGACCACCCAACCCACCGCAAACAATATTACCCAGTGTATATATGTGGGAGTTGTATCGTGTGGTGATTTTGTATATCTTGTTATATAAAGTATACTCGTTTTATACAAACTGGTGTGGAGTCCATTTGTGGCGAAATCATTGGGATTGTTGTGGATCGGAATCAAGCATCCTAGGACCGGTTTCTGGCTATCAGCCGTCTTCAGCCAGGATAGCTTGACTCCAGTGGCGTAGTGAGCACGGGACCCACATCTGGGCATACCCTTCTCACATAGGGTGAACAGCAAAACACAAAAGATGATGGACGGAATGTTGCACAATGGCAAAACATTCACCCCCAGTCACAGATCTGGGTTAAATCCATTGTTATTTTGCTCACCAAGCCAACCCAGTTCAGACATGACCATATGCAAATTAGTCTTGACCCTGTGCCTCATGGGAACAGTCCAGACCGAACTGCCAAGTCATGTCTTTACTGGACAGGAATCAAGCATCCTAGGACCGGTTTCTGGCTATCATATATGATAATAATTCTAGTAAGTAAGGTAACTTAATTACATTGTATGTGTTTCATTATAGAGTTCTTCGGTTTCCAGATATTAGCAATATACATTTCGAATAACAGGCAATCCATTAACTTAATGTTTGGGGGAAGAAAAATACAGGTTCACACCCATTAGTGAAGGCATTGCTAACAGGGGCCAAAATGTTTACAATAAGCTAGAAATCCTCCACAGGAGAACATCTGAGAATGTCAGTAGAGATGAGTGCTCCAGGGAAACAGGATTGTACAGGGAAGCAAAACCAGTTGTGGCAAAAATGTCAAAATCACGCTCATGTGGCAGAGTGACTAGAGAGAGGGTATGAGTCTCTCCAGAGATATTTGGGTGGGGAGTACTGCCCCCATAAAATGTAGAAAATGTGGGGATATATGGTGCATTGTACAGCGCACAGATTCAAAACTATTGGATAAAAGTTTGTGGGTCATACATTCATGTTGGTGAGCTAGATGTAATAAGTGAACGGTCTAGCTGTTACCTGGCCGCCGCCTGATATGTCACACACATGCGCTCCCGCCGGTGGGAGGAGTCGCATAATAAAAGGAAGTGGTGTGCCCGCTCAGGGGTAGTCCGCACCCAAACTATATTACTGGTGGGTGTCTCCTTTACTGATCCACGCACACCTTAGCCGGCCCGCGGAGAGCCAAGTGCCCCAAGTCTACACTGGTGATGAGGGGAGCGAATTCCCACTCCTGCACTCCATCGAGAAACGGCCGGTGGCACAATGCGGCCAAAGTAGCTGCAAAAGATTGCACTGCTAGAAAACACGTGGTCGCTGCACAGCACGAACTAGTCCCAGATGAGAGGCATTCACACGATCAGGGAGGCAGCTGAAACATCTACAGTGCAGCCTCTAATGGCGGGTAAGGTGCAACCTCTGCCCCCACAGCAAAGCTCACATGCAGCAGCATCTACAAGACTGCCTGCCCACGCAGCTCCAAGAAGCACCACTCATGCGGCCTAGAAGGGACCATTGCGGTTGACCCCAGAGTGAGCAGGCCATGCATATGCACAGTGCCACAGAGACAACTCCGCCAGAGACCACCGGGGGACCATCCACATATCACCACAGCAGCAGCGAGCCCCTAGGAACGTGGGCACCGAAGGCGCTACTCCCCGCCGGGCGTGAGTGCAGTGAACCAGCTATGTCATCCATAAAGAAAAAGAAATGGGAGGCAATCCTGATGGACAACCAGCACCGGTCCACGTCATAACTTAGCACGCACCTACAGGCATACTTCCCCCATTCAGTGAGGCAGCTGACCCCACAACAGCGTCCCCACGATGGAAAACATGGCTGGGCCTTTTAGAAAATTACTTTATAGCCACCAGGTAGAAGGATGGGGTCGTTAAGCATTTGCTTTTGCTTCTCTATGCAGCGGAGGAGGTATACTTGCTATTCAAGCACCTCCGTGGCACCGGGGGCCTAACTGACTACTAAGCAGGGGTGGCAGAGCTCAATGTGCATTTCGACCCCCAACTAAATCCGGACAATGAGAGATTCAAGTTGCACCAAGCCCGACAACGGGAAGGGGAGTCTATTGACGCCTTCTACTCAAGACTGAGGGAGTTAAGGAGCACCCATCTAGTCCGAAAGGGACATGGAAGAGATTCGAGCCCAGCTTATCCAGGGAGTGGCAGCTAGGTACTACGAGAGCTCATACTAAGGCAGCCGAACATACCCCTAAATAGCATACTGGTCATGGCCAAGTCACACGACTTGTCAGCAGCACAGGCAGACGAAATGACCTGGCGTTGATGCACACAACCATCAAAACAGAGAGCGGCAATGCCGTCACGACACAGGACAAGAGGAGCAGGCCATGAGAACGCCCACCCCAGACTCCTAGTGCGGGTACTGTTGGCATGAGGAACATACATCACACACTTGCCCTGCTCAAGAGAAGACGTGCACTAACTGCAGAATTTCGAACCATTTGCCATCCGTGTGCCGGTGGAAAGGCCCGGGCAAGGAGAACAGTAGCCAGGCCCATGCGCAAACTCGTGAGACAACTGTTGAGTGTGTCCCTGATGTCATCCCAACGGGGAAGGAAGACCGAGCGAGCCACCTACCAAGTTGAGGACTCATCCACCAAGGACAAAGAAGGATAAATGTACATCGAGTCATTCACGGAGGCACTAAAGAAATGAAGAAGGCCATAGCCCACGTGCACAGTAAAGGTCACCAGGGTAAGAGGTAAGCGCAGTGATCGACACCGGCGCATCAGTAAATGTCATGGGGATCCAACAATATAACCGGCTGAGGCCCAAACCAGAGCTCAAACCATCCAAAACTAAAATATTTGCGTATGGGAGCGACTCACCACTGCCACTCTGGGGCAAGATGACAGTACCAGTACTAACGAAGGACAATGAGATCACGACCGACATTCATGTCATCAACCAAAAGGCCGACACTCTACTGAGCAGCCATGAAGCCAAAGCTGTGGGACTAGTAATGTTTGCAAGAAGTGTGCAGGCATACACATACAAAGAGCTACTAGACCAGTTTGCAAGTTTGTTCCAATGCCTGGGTCGGATTAAGAAAGCACCAGTCAAGCTACACATTGACCTGTTGATCACACCGATGGTACCATGACACAGAATGATTATTTTCTACCTCAGATCCCTAGTGGAACAAGAAATGCAAAAACTGGAAGACTAAGGGGTCATCGAAAAGGTCTCTGCAGCCACATCATGGGTGCCCCCCATGGTGAAAGCCGAGAAACCCAGAGAGCCAGGGACGATCAGGCTGTGCAAAGACATGCCCCTCACCAACAAGGCTATCAAGCAAGAACATCACATCACATTAACAATGTTCGACATAGTGGCTGACGTCAACGGGTGTAGCTGGTTTTCCAAATTAGACCTGAACGCACATTATCATCAACTGGTCTTAGCCAAAGAGAGCCGCTATATAACAACGTTCAGTACACACCTTGGATAAGGAGATATAAACACCTCAACATTTGGATATCGTCCATAGCGTAGGTGTTCCAGGAGGCAGTGAGGGAGATCCTAACTGGTTTGCTGGGGGTTCTGAAAGTGAGTGATGATATCATCATTCACTCGGAAACCACTGACGAGCACTACCGCCACCTGAGGGCCACACTGAAGCGGCTTCAGGTCCATGGCGTCACCCTACACAGGGGGAAAGCCTCTTTTTCCAAAAGCAAATAGAGTTCTTAGGCTACTTGTTTAATTAGGAAGGCATCCAAGTGGACCTGCGGAAGTCCGAAACGATCAAGGACGCCCCAGCCCCAGTGACAGTATCCAAAGTATGAAGCTTCCTGGGGATTGCCACGTTCTGTGGCCAGCTCTTCCCCAACATGGTCACAATCGCAGAGCCTCTCCACAACCTCGCCCAGACACAATGTGGAAGTGGGGTACTAGTCCGCCCTGTAGGCCTCGGGCAGTACTAACCCAGGAGCAGGAACCCAGAAGATGGGAGGCCCTGGCACACGCCAGCAAGACACTCGCATCTACTGAGAGGCGCTAGGCGCAAATTGAAAGGAAAGTCCTGGCCATCCATTGGGCGTGCCTTAACTTCCATTTGTACATCTGTGGCCAGGGTCATTATAGACAACCAACCCTTAGTGCTGCTGTTCAGAGGGTCTGCAATACACCCACCCCCGAGGATCGAGCGGTGGGCCGTTGGGCTCAAGCAATACAAAATGGAAGTGGCCTGCCGCCTAGGTGCCAAAAACCCCGCTGTCTTCCTCTCGAGGCACCCAGCACCCCAATAAGAACAGGGAGAGGAGTCGGTCGTCGATGCACTGGAGGCCCACTTGAACATGATCTCAACGATCATGTGTCCAAAAGCACTAACGTTGGAAGATATTGCTACAGCTACAGGAGATCCCGTACTGTCCAAGGTGTGGGCAGCTGTGCAAGTGGGAATCTGGCACCAATTCCTGCAAACAGCAAGCTACTGGGCCGGGGACCGAGAGGGAGTGCCTCCTGAAGATGTGGAGGATGAGGAACAAGCTGAGCATAACCCAAGGAAGGATTCTGCTAAGAGGGTCCCGAATAGTCACACCGGCATCTCTGCAACATCAAGCAACACAGCTGGCCCACAGGAGACACCAAGGAGTCGAGAGAATGAAGGCCCGGATGAGAGAAAAGGTGTGGCTTTCGGGGCTTGAAGCTCAGGTAGAGGAAACCGTGAAAAGATGCCCAGCCTGGCAGTTGACCAGTGCTATGGAGAGATCTGCACCCGTCCAGACGGAAGAGCAGAGCAAAACCCCATGGGAGAAGGTGAGCATCGATTTCCGGAGTTTCCCCAATGGGTGGATGACCGTGGTGATGATTGACAGCTACTCCAAGTATCCCCCGGTAGAGGTGGTCAGCTCCCCCGCATTCTCTCGGGTTGCCCCAGTGGTTGAGCTGAGCTTTGCAATGTTCGCGTCCCCGGAGGATATCAGGAGTGAAAACAAGCCTCCTTTCCAAGAGAATGAGTTCCATGACTTCATGCTGCAAAACGGCATACAGCATCACCGCGTCACCCAACAATGGCCACAAGCCAATGGGGAGGTTGAGAGGTTCATGAGGACCCTCAACAAGGTCTTCCAGATCGCGGAGCTGGAGAATACAGATCTTGAGCGACATCTACAATCATTCCTCCAGGAGTACAGGAGCACCCCCCACAGCAGCACCGATGCACACTGTGGGAGCTGATGTTTAACGGGGTCCGCCAAGATACACTTCCTATCTGCCAAGGATGGACCCGGCCTCCGTACCTCGAGAAAGACGTCCTCGAGCAGAGAAAGAAGCAAAATCTTGTCACCAGCAGGACCCGGAGGGCAGCGCCCAGAGCAGTACAAAGGGGAGACTCCGTAATCATAAAAGACAGGAGGCCAGGGAGGAAATTCCCGAACAGGTACGAACTGGGCCACTGAACGGTGGTCGATGTGAAAGGGACCATGGTAACTGTGGCAAAGGGAGGAGAGAATGTGACCCGGAACATCTCCTGGTTCAAAAGGGTGCCTGAACCTTACTCAATCATGGAAGCTGACAGTACCCAAGATACCGGGGAACACAACGGAACAGAGCAAGATGAACCCCCTGTGAGTAACGTGCCCCCAACAACCCCAGCGGCACACAGCGAGGTGTACCAGGGGCCTGAACCACCGACACCTGGGACTTGTGTGACGGCGACGACAACCCCTGAGCAACCAGAGTCCTGCGTTGCAGCCCAGGGTGGTCACCCCAGGTACAGACTAAGAGAGAACCCCAGACCAAGTTCCCGCCTGAAAGACTGAAACAGCCAAGTGGAGGAGCGACCAGCCTCCAGCAGAATAATAAGAGACTGAGTTGGGATGGAATGTAATGAGTGAGCGGTCTAGCGTTACCTGGCCGCTGCCGGATATTTTTGCACCCATGCGCTCTCGCTGGCAGGCGGAGTGTGCATAATAAAAGGAAGGGGTCGTGCCCGCTCGGGTGCAGTCCGCACCCAAACTATATTACTGGTGTATGTCTCCTTTAATGATACCTGCGCACCTTAGCCAGCATGCCTCCTGGTGCTGAAAGGATAGAGGCAATCCCAAACTCTGATTGTGAGGCCTAGGAACCTAGATAAGGGCATGACAAGGTTCATCTGAGGCTCCAAAGATCCAGGTTTTTAGGGCCTTCCTAAACTGAATTTCTGACTCTACGAATCTCAATTTACTTGGCATGAGTTTCCAAGATCTTGCCCCTAACCCTGCTGCAGATTCCCCTCCTCATGTTTTAAGTCAGAAACTGGCAATTTGAGGTGGTTTGCCAATGAGGATCTAAGGGCCAGATGTATGAACACATTTTCCCATAGACACAGAATGGGTAAAACTGCTTGATACATCTGGCCCTATATGTGTCCTTGTTGTAGAATATGGTGTAAATCTTGCTGGGAGATATACTGGACCCAACCGGCGCACTGCTTTGAAGGGCGTGACAAGAAGCTTAAATAAAATTCTCTTATGGAGCAGAAGCCAATGAAGAGATTTCAAAGCAGCTGAGGCAGAATCCCTATGAGGAAGTTTCAGTACCAGGTGGGCTGCTGTGTGCTGAACTACCAGTAGCCTCTTCAGGGTAGATTTGTTAGTACCCGCCAGGAGGCTATTGCAATAGTCCATATGTGAGAGTATCAATGCCACTGTGACTTTTCCTGGCCGTGAGGGGGATAAGATCGAAGAATGATAACAAGAGATAACTCCCTTCTTCGGTAGGCTGATCATGGGGGCAGGGCGCCTGTTCAGCGAGGTGGTACAGGTGGAAAAAATAGATTTATTGGGTTAGGGACTCAGATATTCAATGCGTTCATTAGTTTAGAGGTTGCCAGTTTCCACATGGCCCATTATGCTCAGTACACATTTCCATTCTAATTAACTTAGCAGGTAAAATATCACTGCAATTTTAGAAACATGCTTGCCCTAGTTCATAGTCCACCATTACATACCCAGCTCCCCCTGTCTGGATGTGTGCAGCACCCCTGATGTGCCAGCATTCACTTAGCACCATTATCTAGCACTATCTTCTTGTCAGAAACCAAAATGGCCCAGTATGTAAACCCTAATTTAACTGCAAACATTATTGCCAATAAGTATTTGCCCAAAACCATCTCGCCTCTCTTTGCCTCTTTTCCTCTCCCTCCGACTCACAGAGGCTTGGGCAGTAATAGCTTCCAGAGCTGCTGAGACCGCACACAGGGCCATATGTATCAACATTCCGTTTGGCGATTCCTAAATAGCGATTTTTAAAGAATCGCTATTTAGAAATTGCAAAATGGTATGTATGTAGAAAATCGCTTCTTTTTAGCGATTCCTTAAAATTCCATAATTGTGATTAGCAAATTGCTAATCCCAATAAAGGAATCATTCCCCATTCATTTCTATGGGCCAGGAGGCCCATAGGAATGAAGGGGAAATTGCGAATCCCAATTTGCTAATCGCAAATTGTGAATATTTTCAAGGGTGCAGGGGTGTCTCTAGAAACACCCTGCTGCACCCCTGAAAATGACATGTGTGCACATATGGCGCACATATATGCCCTAAGGGCATGTATGAGCGTCACATGGCACCTTTTGATTTTTAAAATAATGCTTTTTTGAAAGAGTTCACAGCTTACCACCAACTAGAAGTTGGTGGTAATTTGCGATTCCTTAATGGCATTTTGGAATGTTTTTTTCCTTGATACATTGCATTTAAGGAATCGCAAAATTTGCAATTCCTTAAATGCAATCGCAAAATAAGCAATGGCAAATTTAGCGATTCCTTATTTTGCAACAAAAATGTTTCATACATACCATTTAGCGAAAATGGGTTCGCAAACGCCTCAATTCTGCGAATTTCGGCATTTGCGAACCCATTTTGCCTTGATACATATGGCCCACAGTGAACTAAAAGTGAGGTCCAACCACAATGGGGTTTGCAGCTGCTTGTATGCTGCTTAAGCAGTGGGTGTAAGCCTGATCTTTTTGGACTAAAGGTCCAACCACAATGGGGTTCACAGCTGCTCGGTATGCTGCTTCAGCGGTGGGTGTAGACCGGATCTTGTTGGACTTAAAGGTATCCACGGGACCTGGTACTGAGGGCAGACGCAGGTACCAAGCGGGTGCTAGATGCTGAGGGCGGTGTGCCAATTGCATCACCACCCCCCTCCCGAGGTCTATGGTGTGATAATTTTACACCTGTCAAGTGCATTTTAATTTTTGTGTGGTCTCCAAACTGTGAGAACCCACCATTTTTGTTGCACTCCCTTTTGACAGTATTTTTCACTTTCACGTCCCTTGGTAGGGTGGGCCTTAGCGCGCCCATACCGCCGGGGTTTATTACACTATAGGTCCTGACGAATGCCAGGTAAATTAAAACCGATATTTGCTGAAACATGTTGACCAGCACTTAAATCTAGAGGAAACAGGCCATGCAATTTATCTGGCTGAGTTTTCCAACACATACTTTTAATATGTCTTATTGATCAGGCAACAAAGAATTTTTTGATCCAATTAAGGCATTTTAAATCTCACCACTAACACTTTCTTCAGTCACTTACACAACCACTTAGCCACTCACGACTTCACATTACCCGCTCCGCAGTAAATCTGGCGTTGAAACACACTGGGGTGGCACTCGGCCACTCCCAGTGGGGCCCGATGAAGGAGCATGTCACTGACCAGGTCGGTGAGTGAGGGCTTTCTATAAACACCTTGAGGGTGTTTCCACTTTCTTCTCTTTGTGCTCTGAATCCCATCCCTTTCTGACGAGCTCTGAACACTCTTCTGTTGTTGTTAAGGACTTAAAGGTCCAACCACAATGAAATTCGCAGCTGCTCGGTATGCTGCTTAATCAGTGGGTGTAAACCTGATCTTGCTGTAGACTTAAGGTCTGGATCATGACAGTCCATCCAACCTTGATGTCGGCACCCAGGACTGTCGCCCACCAGGAAAGTCGGCAGTGTCCGAATGGACAGTCCAACCGGACAGGAAGGACATTTTTAGACAGAATTTGTAATGCATACAACTGTTAACATATAACTGCAATGCCATCCCATGGGTCTCTCTGCAGGAATTGTAATCAGTCACTGGTCTCATGTCATGATTTCATTATGTCTCTTGCTTTACATGGGTTGTTGATGTTTAGCATCTCTTAGCTGTGCTTCGCTCTTTTTATTTCTCCAGGACATATTACTTTTGATCTTGATACAGCCCACCCGCTGTGCGCCTTTTCGGATGACAGAAGACATGTTAAAGTTGGGGAAAGGTGGCAGGATCTTCCCAATACAGCTGAAAGGTTTGATAAACGTCTCTGTGTCTTGGGTAAAGAGAGCTTCTCCTTCGGTCGTCACTACTGGGAAGTGGCCACAAGGAGCGCCAAGAACTGGGACATCGGAGTTTGTGATGCTTCTGCAATCAGGAAAGGTTTTTTTCAACCAACTACTGACAACAGATACTGGGCCCTGGGACTAGACGATGGTCTTGAGTACAAGGTCTTCACCTCCCCCTCAACCACTCCTCTCTTTTCAGGAGAGCCCCTCAGAGGGATAGGGGTTTTCCTGGATTGTGAGGCGGGAAATGTGACATTTTACAACGAGGAGGATACCTCTAAGCTCTTCACTATCTACTGTCGTCCTGTTCCATCATTCTTCCGGCCCTATTTTTGCACCGGGGACAAAGAAAACAGTCTGCAGCTGTGCGAAATGAACAAAAAGCAATGACTCAGGACAATCTAGTATGACTCCTAATTCATAAACCTGGGGAAATAAATGTATGAATACACCTTTGTTCTTTCCTGCATGGTCATATTTTTGCATCCAAATAATTCATTGTATTTTTAGGTCTGGGTTTGACCTTTTGTTTCTAATGTTGTTACCGTGTTTTGGGGTCCTCCCCTTTAACCACTGGCTTTAACCTCTTTCAGCTATTGACTTGAAACTTTGCCAACCACGCATTCACTGAGTCCCTAAAGAGTATTCATCTCTCATATAATGCTTTTGGCCCTTTAGGTGAACCCTCTGCCTCCTCAAATGAGCTTCCATTGAAATGCACAAAGGAGTATTCTACATATAATAAGTACACTTAGTTATAATTTATTTAATGCTTTCTTTCAGACAAGTATTTTATGCAGAAAGCATTTTTTAGCGCAGCAGGTTTTTCTAAATGTTTTTGTCAGGATTGGAGAGGGAACCAAAGCCTGACGCATAATTGCTTTTTGTTTATGATGTTAGACAAATCAACACAAGGAGAGGTAGGGAACGAGCAACACTCTTAGTCCCCACAATGACTAGAAAAATAACAACAAAAGAGTGTAACTTTGGTTGAGAAATACACAAGGAATGGAGCACAAGAGAGAAAACAACACCGATTAGGTTTGTTTGGAAAGCCCTCACTCACCGGCCAGGTCGGTGAGTGAGGGCTTTCCAAATAATCCTAATCGGTGTTGTTTTCTCTCTTGTGCTCCATTCCTTGTATCATGTTAGACAGCCATTTGAAGTCAGTCAATACCACTACCGAAATACTGCACCACCACTATTACACCCCTGATCAGCCAGGCTAGCTTCAATCCTGTAGCTAAGGGGGTGATTATGATGGCGGTGAACCCATCACCAGCAGGCTGCCGGTGGCAGGTTCAACGCCATCGTGTGGCCAATTACCAAACGCCAGATAAGGATGTCGTGTGGTGTGCCTGGTGGGCAGAAAGCCCATCCACCATGGGTTCGACGGAGGCAATCGTTATGATTGCCTGTCAGACCCGCCCGCATCCTCAATATGGTGGCGGTGCCCATCAGGCACCGTCCGCCAGATTAAGATGCTGAATACCCACCAGCCTTTCCTTGGCGGTTCATCCGCTATGGAAAGGCTGGCGGAGATAGACTTTGGGGGGCCCATCGCTGTCCCCGCTTGACCAGGGGCACTTTTGTTTTGCACTTGGGGGGCATCTATGGTGCCACCCTACATTTCCCTGCACCATGCAGGGTAAATCAAAACCTCCATTTTGTCCACTGCGGGGGTGGTGCAGCCAGCAGCACCTGCCGAGTGAAGGTTGCATTGTAATTGGGCTTTTGGGACCCCCAAACCTATGTTAGGCGGTCCCCATCTCCATTAGGGTGCCCGCCATCCTAATCAGTCCCAAAGTGAGCAAGGTACCCACATCTGGGTATTCTCTGCCAACCTAGGGCAAACAAAGCAAACACAAGGATATGATGGATGGAGCGCTGAAACTTTTCAGACACTCAACCCCAGTCAGAGATCTGGGTTGAATCCATCATCGTTCTTTAGCTCACTTCGCCACCCCAGTTCAGACCCAGCCATATGCAAATCAGTTTTGACCCTCATGGAATCAGTCCAGCCCAAACTGCCAAGCAAGATCTTCCCTTGACTGGAAACAAGCATCCTGGGACCTATTTCGAGGTAACACACCTCATCAGCCAAGCTAGCTTGAATCCAGTGGCAAAGTGAGCACGGGAACCACGTCTGAGCATACCCTGCTAACTTAGGGTGAACAATGCAAACACAAGGAGATGATGGACGGATTACTGAAACTTTTCAGACACTCAGCCCCAGTCACAGAAACGTGTTGAATCCATCATCATTAATTAGGTCACTTTGCCACCAGTAGTGCAGATCCAGCCCTATGCAAATCAGGCTTGACCCTGTTCCTCATTGGAACAGTCCAGCCCAAACTGCCAAGCCAGGGCTTCCCTGGACTGGAAACAAGCATCCTGAGTCTGGTCTCAGGATAACACCCCTCATTAGCCTGGCTAGCTTGAATCCAGTGGCAAAGTGAGCAAGGGACCCACGTCTGGGCATAGCCTGGTATCTTTATGCACTCCATCCATCATCTCCTTATGTTTGCTTTGTTCTCCCTAATTTGTTAGCGTATGCCCAGAGTTCGACCTTTGTTTGCACCTGCAGTAATGCCGAACAATACTTATGCAAATAAATATTTCCCATTTCTAGTAGAAATGGCAGGCTTCCATGCTTTCTACATTCACCACTAAAAAGGTGCATGCTTGTGCAAGCAAAGTTAGCCACATTCTAGAGGATTCTATGCAAGAATTCCTCTGCTTGTGAAAGTGTAGAGAATGTCCATAATTATGCTGATGCCTGCAAATCTATGGCTCCTCTATTAGGAAGTGAAAGTAGTGTCCTCAGCCAGGCCACAGGCCTCAAATGGCCCGTCTCAGGCTCACACAATAACCTATCCTTTACCATGCCTACTTGTCTTGCTGGGGAAATCTATTGAAGGTCTCCTTTTTGTACAACACCTTTCACACAACCTGCCTGTGACTAGAAGGGGTGTATGCCAATGTCAGGGAAAGCTTCAAGTCCATACAATTTTGACTTGTGATTTTGATCAAATATAATTGAGCTATCCATCTTTTATCACAACCTTATAATAACATGTATAGTGGGACCTTCCGAACATCACCTGTAAAATGACATTTCAATTTTATTTAGTTTCCACCTTTGTTGCAGATCTAAAATGTTTAAAACACACTGTTTGTGACTAGTTTCCTAAAACGTTCTGGATGGATATGCTCTAAGCTCTGTAAAGTTAGTTCATATTAGTGACAAGTTATATTAAAACTTCATCACAGAATTTGGTCTGAATTAGGAAATTTCACACCTTACAAATCAGATGACATTTCCTAGATCTACGTGAGAGAATGTTTTTTCTTTTTGGATTTCCAGGTGTCCCAATTTCATGAGGCAGAATATCCCTGATAGGACATCCTCCAGCAAAACAATTTGAGCGTGGAAGCTGGACATCTACCACAAGAGAGTGTGGAGGGAGGGCTCTTACCTGAGCTTATTTCTTTTTTTTAAAAAAAAGAACTTGATAAGCTTTGCATTGAACAAAGCTTGAACAGTTTCGAAAATACACAAAGTTGCGAGTCAGCCTACTTTACAACTTTGCACACATCTACTTTATATCCCATCTAATTGATAGAATTTAAAGTTGGATTGTGAAGAGTTGATTGAGTGTGCTTTAATATGTAACTTACAAAAAGCCACATATTCCTTCACACAGAATCCCACGGTGTGCACATAAATATTGAAGGCAATGAATATCGAGAGCAGCACAATGAATCTAAAATACTTACGTGTAATATCGTTCTTTATATCCCTACCTCCACATATATGTACCCACATGATACAGATATCTTCAAGGTATGTAGAGTTACCAATAGTAAATCTATACTTCTCTATACTTACTTTTCAATATTCTGTTGTCAAATTCTTGTACCACAATATTCTGGGTGTCGATATTTAATGGTGCAACTAGTATTTGGGGAAAAATTTACCTATACAGCACAGCCTTAATGTTTGGCCATGCCCCCCTAAAAATATACTTCTAGGTATGGGTGTGCTGACATAGCCGCTGTTTGCAGAGCTGGGAGTCTTGGCAGGAGTTGGGGTACTGCAGAGAAGATAATATTTATTGCCACCCAGACAGGTGAGGAGGGGGGCTGCATGCCTGTGGAGTGAGAGGCCAGGGAGAGTGGGGAATCTCATTGCGGTGCCAGACCATCTTTGTCTTGCATGCTGCTGCCCCAAGATAGGGTCCCCAATAGCGGGCTCTCTGTGACTCGCTAGTTGCCAGGTGAAAACATTTGAGGACACTCACCTCTGACCCACACCCTGGGAATACTTAGACAGAGTTGATTGTGTGACTTGACAGAGGCTGCCTCTTAGTACTGCGGCCCACCACAGGAGAGGCCTGCAGGCCCTGGTCTGACTACCCTCATGATGTTGGCAACTAAAGGCAAAAAGGAACACAGCCATGCATGACATGCTCACCTGCTTCCCAAAGAACCCACAACAGCCTATCAGGTGCCCCAACATCCAGCTCTTACAGATGATGTATGACAATATACGGCCCCAGTGACACAGGCCTTCCTAGCATCTTTGTTTGATTCCCTCAAAGCAGACTTGCAAGTAATCAAATTAAACCTGTCGTAGGAATTGAAGGAGGCTAGAGAGGACCTAGGCTCCTTCGGCGACAGAGTATCCATGCTGGGAGACAATGAGCAGGGCATGGGCAAATAGGTTAAAATGGTGTGCCAGGAAGTTCCTCACCTGCAAGAATGACAGGCAGAAATCTCCAGGCCCACATGGAGAACCTAGAGAATAGATCACACCGCAATAATATTCAACTACGAGGCATCCCAGCAGAGAGGGTGGACAATCAGAGTTACGTCCAGGCACCATTTTACTATTTCCTGGGCCACGCCGAGGACACAACTTTGCAGCTTGTCAGAGTTCACTGAGTAGGACACCCTGGGGTCAACAATGCAATGCCCCTAAATATCCTGGCATGTGTCCATGGCTTCCAGCTTTGTCCATGACTTCCAGCTTAAAGAAGAAATTATCAGGAAGGCAAAGGACCTGCATCCTCTCCAATCTAAGGGACATAAACTGTCACTCTTCCAGCACATGTCGGCACATACCTTACAACGCCGTAGGGACTTCAAACCAATAACTGAATTCCTGTGCTGCAAGGAGATCTCATATGGATGGGGGCATTCATTCCGAATCATTGAATGCTGGGAAAGGTTCATTCCACCAACCCAAATAACTTATCGAGGTTCATCGCGTCTTGGGTCTGCAGGGGGCTCCTTTCCTCACACATCTTACTGGCAGAAGTCGCCTAACCCTGGCAGACATCATTGTCCCAACCCAAAGGTGATCTCCCAAGAACATAAAGTTCTGGACAAACTCACAACAGAGACTGTTAGTGGCCCTATATAGACTGCATCAATATCAAGATTTGCCCGATTTACAGCCTAAGCAAACAGCGAGCTCCTTCCACTAAACTGAATCTGAGGAGGTGGAGGGGCACAGCTACTTTCCATTGCCCAGGAAGCCAATCACCAACTTCCTACCCAGATAATAACCTAATTGCTTTCTTCCATTGCTAATACGCTTACTTAGGGTACTGTTGTGTTAGTTGTTACGTTGGGGGTTTTCTTGACTTCTTGGAGCATAGTGGAAGAGACATCTGACTGCTTCAAGAGACACATTTACTGCCAGGGATAAGCGTTGGATGGGGTCATGCTGGGTCTCTCACCAATTTTGGTCCTAAGGGCAGGTGAAGAAGGGAGGAGTGGCTTTATTGCTCTCAAAGGGCTTCCAGAAAGAGGTAGTGGGTAAAGTGGCCATGTTTGACCTGGAATCTTTTATTTCCCCAGTCTTTTTGCTTTTTGACCTCTTGGTTTTTACTCTGTTTTTGCTGATTTAGTGGGAACTTCTAACTTCTGTTCAGTGTTAAAGTGCAAGTACTCCTATTGTAAATTGTATTATGGATTGGTGTTCCTGTGATTGGCATATTTGATGTATTGGTAAGTTCCTAGTCAAGTGCACTGAAAGGGCCAGGGTTTGTCAATCAAATGCTGCTGTGGACCTCCAGCACTGATTGTGCCACCCACACGAGCAGCCTTTCAAAGGGGTCTCAGACTAGCCAGTGCAGTGTCTGCATTCAATTTTTACTGCTATGTCGACTTGGCAAGTGCACCCACTTACAAAGTCCTTACCGTCCCTTTTATTGCATGTAAGCACCCCAAAGGTAGGCCCAGATTACCCCGATGGGCATGGTGCAGTGTATGTTAAAGGTAGGACATGTCCTGTTGTGCGTGACATGTCCTGATAGTGAACTACAGGGTATTTCATTTTTCAATATTGAAAGGCTATATCTCCCATAGGATAGAATGGGAGTTTACTTATAATATCTTATAAGTATATCTTCCTATTGAGACAAGATGGAAAGATGGAGTTTAGTATGCCTGAACTCAGAATTTAAAAATGCTACTTTTAGTAAAGATGATTATTATATTGTGTGTGGTTGTAAATATTACTATTAGAAAGTGGGCATTTTCTTGCTTAGCCATCCTGCATGCCTCTTCTGAGTTGTGGATGGATTGTCTGGGTTTGGAGTGACAGGGGCTGGGGATGTGCATTCTCTTCAGCCAGCCACTGGAGGGGGGGGGGGTCAAGGTGTGTTCTGCCTTTCCTGGATGAGTCAGGGCTGGGCTGTATAGACCTGGGCTGCTGTGTTTATGTTGCTTATACCTCTTTTCATTACTTTTTTGCTCATATTGATTTTTTCATTTTTCTCCCCACATTTCTAACTGTAATTTGCACTACTGAACTTATAAAATTTCTGATGAATACATTTTCAGTTTTCTCCGTGTATCTTTCTCCTTCCAGTGATTGATTCTTGTTTTTGATTTTTTCTTCACATGTGATATCTTGTTGGTACACTGGAGTGTGATAATCCAAATACGACTCCCAACTGAGCATTTCCCCCCAAAATCAAGTCCCTTGTAGCACCCCTTGACCTTAATGAAGCATTTAGAGTAGTGGGAGGAGATTTCCTTGCACCTGAATGAACCTGGTCTACCTTGAACAATACTGTCTCCACCTCCTGCCAAGAAGCTGGGCCAAAGAGGACCAAACTGGTTTGGACTAAGCAGAGACCCTTTCTGCTCAAAAGAAGAAAGAGAAATGCAGTATAAATATTGGGGTCCAGACCCCAGAACTCTAGAACTCTTTTGGGACCAAGAAGACTGCCAGGAGGAAAAGCTGGAGAATCTGTAAGAAGGAACTAATGACTTTGCTATGTGCTTTGGTGTGATGGCCTGTAGTGGCTGCTGCTGTCTTGGGCAGTGAAAGGACTGGACTAAACTTTCTGCAACTTCTTTGTGTGAGTTTCTCCAAGGGCTTGATGTAGAGCTTGCATCCTGTTTAAGAAGTCAAAGGAACAGCACAGACTTCAAGTTCATCTCCTACTAGTAGTGGGAATTGTGTGTTTTGTGCTGCAACAGAAGAATAAGCAACCTGATGCCGTCAACAACGCCACTGTCGACTCCATGTCCTAAAGGTACTACTGAGGGCACCGCCGCAGTAAGTACTGCAATCCTGGTCTCACCAGTGACAACACCCGACGCTGTCACTGAGCCGCTGCCACTGAGCTTCTGCCACTGAGCTGCTTCTTGCACCGCGACCTGTGGGCACCGCACTCCATACCATCTTGCTTCACGCCGCCATCCTGGTATCACCCACTACGCTGCACCACACTGATATCGATGCCACTGCTTGCGCAGCAGTTTGAGGACACCCCTTTGTTGTAGCAGGCCTCAGCCAGACCCGCAAGTGCAAGGGGTTCACCCTTCTCAGCACAAAGTCCTAGACCAATAGGAAGAAGTTGGCACAGAAACTGGAATAGAAAAAGTAACATTTAATATTCCTCATGAGAGGGTGCTACAGTTCAAACAGTACCCTTCGGTATTGCAAGAAGTAGCCCCCGAGCCAAGAAAGCATGATTTATTTATACCTGCACAGGGGCTCAAAAGTGGGCGGTACAAACACAAGAGCACAGTTTATGTACATAAAAGGTAATATTCGAGAGGCGCAATCGATCAGTGGGAGGAGCTAACAGTTTTGGGGGTCAACAAACACATTCCTATCTGGAACTAATCACTAACAGATGTGGACCCTACTTGACATGAGCGAAAGTGAGGGATTCTAAATATAACTTGTTGCCGGGCAGATTTCAAGTGCAGTGGACAGGAAGATAGGACAAAGCACATGGTCGGCACGAGGTAGCATGTAGCAGACAAAATGGGTGCCATGAATACAAAATGGAGTCCGATAAATGTCAAGATAACGGCCAAGACTAAGATGTCTTCTGCTAATGCTTAATCTAATCGCTTTTAATTTATGACAGACAACCCTTTCAGCATTAGCTGAAGACATTCGCTCTTCTAGGATAATCTAAATACTCATCCCGTATATCTATTCACATCATGTCAGCTACTTCCTTATTTAGCATGTGTTGTGCTTTCGTTTCTACAATATTCTTCCTGGTTGGCATACAAGCAGTAATGCACATAGAACATAGCATTTGGCCACAATGAATACACATACATCAGGTGAAAATCACTGTAATACCGATACATAGAACAGTCAGAGCTAGAGCCCAAAACCATCCAGTAAAAGACCAAGTGCCATTCTTTGCATGTCTGTAGCTATCTTATGCAGTTTAAAAATTACATCATACACTGAGGGCGAATTGTCAGGAATATACAAACAACAACTACTACCGATAAATTTACATGCTCCTCCTCGATCTGCTAGCATCACGTCCAGGACCATCCTCTTTTGTAATGCTACAATTCTAACAACTTGCAACTCCTCAGTAATATTTCCTAGCACTATAGCAGTCTGTTTGGTGACAGCTTCTACAACTCTAGTTAACCGTCTCACTTTCCTGCTATTCAGTGCAGCGCCCACAAAAGAAAACAATCCCAAATTAAAATCAACATACTGCTGTAGACTAGTGTCTGTTTGATCCACTTCATCAGTGCTTATTGTCCTCTTGCTTCTATTTAACGAAACATTTTGGTACAATTTAAAATCTCGATGATACGATGCAGGTGCCAAGAAAACAGGAGGTAACAAGAAAGATACATAACATACACCTGACCACCCAACTGGTAGTCGATGATATCCATTACTGACACATACTAGATATGTGTTATGAGAAGCTAAAAAAGAACTAATATTTATACTATCTATATTCAATACTATAATACAATCACTGACTCCAACTAGGATATGTCTAATGCTTTGTACACATAAGTCTGCTTTAGTCTTTGTAACAGTAATCCCAAATCTTTCACTTTTGGCAAAGTCTCTTGTGTGGGTGAAGACATATGGCATAGAGGAATTGTCTGGTCGATATTCCTCCCATTCCCATATAGTTCCAATGGCTTGGGGATACCCATCTTTGTCTTCTAGTGGCAAATAACAAAGTGCACCAGGCTTGACAAGAGCCATTATGCAAGAAAGGAAGTGGAATAAAAGGCTTTCCTCCTTTCTTTTGATGCGCTGGAATCATCCCACATACCTAACAGCTAGTGATGTTCGTAACGTTATGGGTGTGGTGAAGCATCTGACCAAAAGTGTTATTAAAATACAATTGACGGTGTTTCTGTTCATGATATGGAAAAGTGAAATGCTGGTGCTCCTCTGGGACGGGAGTAGTAGCAACAAACAACTCATGAACAGGAATCATCACCTCAACAGACCAAGTAATTACTGCTATAATTGTCAAAGCAGCAAAAACTCCTATAACACCTAATATGTTCCTTTGTTTGTTCATTTTAGCAACAAAATCAACTCTCGCTAAAAAAAATAAAATAATAATAATCGTAGGAGCTCTTCTCCCGTGGGTAGACGTTGGTTTCTTCACCGAAGATCAAGACGGGTTGACTACGCAGGGCTGATCCCCCCCCCCCCTTGTCATATCGGCATTCCGTTTCCACTACCCAGGGCGATTGCTCAACCTGTCTCTGTCAAAAACCGTAGATTCTTTTCTTGGCCTCAAGTTGTATCGCAATGCTTCAGGGATCGTCTGGTCCGGGAAGAACTCAGCATAAACGTCAGATGATACAGGGTGGCCTCTCTCCGTAGTCAAGATCTCTCGATGATCGGTCAGCCCAGCAGGTTCCCCCAAGGTCGACAATACCTTGCGACAATGGGTACCATGCACCCAATTTTTCTTGTTGGTGACTCGAACCGCTGTTCTTGTGGCAAGGAGCACCTGTTCTGGTCCGTACCACCTCAGCTCCAAGTAGCTTGACCTCTCAAATACCTAGACCATTACGTGGTCGTCAGGTCGGAGCCCGTGGTCATCACCTGCAGATCTGTCGGGGAGTGCTTCTCGAACCTGTTGATGAAACGAAACCAAGTTGTCAGTTAATTGTGCCAAATAGTCATTCATTAAGACACAAGGTACATCATTCACAGAACTCGGTTTCGGAACTCCCCAAACATTCATAGGCCTTCCAAATATCACCTCATAGGGAGTGAGGCCGGTTCGAGAGTGAGGTACTGATCTAGTAAACAACAATGCCAGAGGCAACACTTTCGGCCAAGTCAAAGATGTGGAAGCCTGAATCTTCGCTATTTTCAGCTTCAGGGTAGAATTATACCTTTCCACCAATCCTGCTGATTGTGGATGGAACACTGCATGGAACTTCTGTTTAGTTCCTAATCCTTTCAGGACATGTTTGATAACCTTCTCAACAAAATGAGGTCCGGTATCATTCCATAAGAATTTTCAAACACCAAATCTCGGGATGAATTCCTTCAACAACACCTTTGCAGTAGTAATAGCAGTATTATCCTTCGTGGGATACGCCTCGATCCATTTACTGAAGGCACAGACCACCACTAAGACGTACTTCAAATTATTACAATGCTCAAGCTGGATATAATCCCTTTGCAAGACTTCAAAAGGTGCAGTTGGTGTAGCAAATCCTCCAGCTGGAGTTTACGTCCCATTTCCAGGAATATATTGTAAACAGATCAAACAAGACTGTAAAACTCTCTTAGCTGTGCTAGCAGTTTCTGGATGCTCCCAAACTTTTGTAAGCAATCTCGTTATTGCTGAAGCTCCAACATGTGCTAGCCCATGTGCCATTTGAACCATAGGTTGTAAAAAGGCTATAGGCAGCTTCCATCTATCCATCTGCTTATTTCGCCAACAACCTTCATCTTCCAACTCCCCTCTTCAGACCATTGTTCACGTTCCTTTACAGAAGCAGATTTCTGTATCTCTCGTACTTCTTGCCTAGCATCATGCCAATGCTCAGCTTGTGACTTCCCTACATACATAGAAGTAGTGCTTCTCTGCATCGCAGTCTCACATGCCACGTGATCTGCAAAGGCATTCCCTTGTCTAATCTTATCTGTCACTTTCTTATGCGCACTACACTTCACAATAGCTATTTTCTTCGGATATATCAATGCAGTCAAAAGATTATGTACTAAATCTCCGTGCATTATCTACATTCCGTGAGATGTAAGAAAGCCTCTTTCCTTCCAGAGCAGGCCAAAATTGTGCACCACTCCAAAAGCATAGCGGCTATCTGTATAGGTATTCATACATAAATCAGTACTAAGTTCACATGCTCGTGTCAAAGCTATCAATTCAGCTGCTTGAGCCGATTTCTGTGGTATGCGAGCTGTCTCCACTTTTGTCTCAAGCGTGGTAATTGCATATGCGGCTGAGGTCATGCCATCTGGTAACTTCAAACAGGACCCATCAACCCACAATTCACCATCCACATCTGGAAGAGGCGTATCCTGCCAATCAATGCGACCCGTTGTCTGTTCTTCAGTCAGGAATATACAATCATATGTTTCTAGTGACTGGGGCTGAGTCGCCGGATATGGCAACAAAGTAGCTGGGTTTAAAGTTGCACATCTCTTCAAAGTAATATTAGGGGCTAGCAATGTCAGTTCATATCCTATCAGACGGGCACTAGTTAAGTGCTGCGTCTTTGTCTGATTTAAGAGAGCATCAACAGCATGGGGTACCAACACTAACAGCTTATGTTACAAAACTATTCCTTCACTCTGTCGTATTGACACAGCTGTTGCTGCAACTGAGTGAAAACACCCAGGCAACGCTCTGGCAACAGGATCAAGAACTGCTGAAAAATAAGCACAGGGACGTTGCTTATCACCATGTAACTGAACTAAGACTGACAACGCGCATCCATCTTTCTCATGCACGTAGAGTGTAAAAGGCTTTGTGTAATCTGGTGTACCTAACACTGGTGCTGAACAAAGCTCTTGTCGTAACTGCCGAAAAGCAGTTTCACATTCATCTGTCCAAGGAAGGGGTATTGGAGTGTCTTTTGTCAAATGTGCTAGTAAAGGTTTAACAATATAGGAAAACCCCAAAATCCATTGTCTACAAAAAGAAGTAAGACCAAGATATGCACGCACTTCTTTCTGTGTCAAAGGTACTTGTGTGTCTAAAATTGATTGTATGCGATCTGATGTGAATGCACGTCCCTCCTTAGACAAAAGGTGACCTAATTAGGTTACCTTTGGTCTACAATATTGCAATTTCTTTTGTGACACTTTGTGATGATGTGAAGCAAGAAAAGAAAGCAAAGACAGAGTGCATTTTTCACATTATTCAGAGGTATCGGCTGCCAACAAGATGTCATCGACATATTGTATGAGAGCCACACCTTCAGGCAAAGCAATGGAATCAAGCTCTCTTTTCAATGCTTGACTGTAAATACTCGGACTCTCGGTATAGCCTTGAGGAACTCTACAAAATTTGTACGATCGATTATTCAAAGTGAAACCGAACAGATATCGGCTATCAGGATGAATAGGGATCGAAAATAAAGCATTCTTCAAGTCTATAACAGAAAACGTGGCTGCTGTTGGGGGAACCAAAGTAAGGAGTCTCGTAATATCAGAAACCACAGGGTATTGTGGTACTACAATCTTGTTCACCTCTCTAAGGTCTATAATGAACCTGTAAACTCTAGTATCAGTGTCTTTTTTCAAAATCTGGAGAATCTGGCTGTTACAAACATTAAATGAAACTTCCTCAACAACCCCAACTTGAATAAGGTCATATACAATTCGTGTGAGTGCTTCCTCACCCTCCTGTGAAATTCTGTATTGAGGCAACCGTGGTAACACAGCTCCCTCCTTGACAATAATGTGTACCGGTGGGATAACCATCTGGCACACATCAGTGTCTGAGGTAGCCCATAAAGTTTCATGGAGTGAAGCTAATGCAATATCCTCTTTAACAAGACAAGCTCTATCAGGCACAGAGTGATTATCACTCAAAATGGCACGCACTCCATCAGGAGAGCATCGTATTATGGCTCTGAAATACTTGAGCATGTCGAGACCCACATTATTGTCTGGTGTGTTTGGAGAAAGCAAAAACGGACATGGAGCACTAAATTTATCAACATGAAATGCAAGTGGTTGTGACAGTGGGCTAAGGGAAGTTGTTCCATCGAAACCTATCGAAGTAATAGTTACGCCAGACAGGGGAGCCAGACGAGTAGCTCCTGTATCGACCAGAAACCGATCAGTAGAAACCAAAACATGTGCTGTAACATAGGGACCCGTCTGATCTACTGGAACTTCAACTGATTCCTTAGCCCATCCTAGGCAATCCTATGCATGAACAGAATCGTAAAGGTCAGGCTGCACATAATCGGACATTTGATACTGATTTCGTCTATCAAAGGTGTTAAACATATCCTGTGTTCTTACATTGGTGTCGAATCGAGCACGATCATTTATATTCCCTCTAGGCCCTGAATAACCTAAGCGATTTCTCATTTGTCCCCGACCTTGCGAACCCTGTTGAGCATGCAACACTGAACAATCGGCCATCCAGTGGCCAAATTGCTTAAAATACGCACATTGATTAATAGACAAATTCGAAAGAGCATAGGGGGGATTAAAAGATCCACGTTCGCCTCTATCATAACCTCTAGAGGGCAGACCATAAACTTGAGACAATATAACCTTCGTTTTCAGATCCTTAGATTTCTTGTCTTCATTGCCTTTCGTTTCTAATTCATGACGCTCTTAATATTGAGCCATCGTTGAAACATATGCTGGAGAAGATGTACTCCAGGAACTTTAACTGGCTTTTAAATGGCTAGCTATCCCTGGTAACAGATTCGTAACCTATTGATCGACAAAAAGATGTCTGCCTGTATCATCTGTCAAAGACTGACCGCTAAAATCATGAAAAGCTTCCTCAAACCGCGTAAAGAAATCAGAAACCGATTCATCTACTTTTTGTTTGCATGATGCTAAAACAGTCCAATCTATCTTTTTAGGGGGGATAACTGTTTTAAGCTTAGTCAATATAGCTGCAGGGAGATTTAATATTAACTTATGTGGCTTTTAAGCGGGTTCCCTCTCCACATCCAATTGTTCTAATTCTTTCCATTCCGTGCCAAAAATAGCACGATCGTCAATTCTACGAATGGTCCTCCACATATCCGGTGGTAATATTAACCCGAAAAATAAATCGATATCACACAAAGTCATGGTACAGGAATTTATAGAGCCTTCAACTTCCTCATAAAAAGCGGCTGGATTTTTACGTGGATCGGGCAATGCTGCTTTAAGTGCCATTACACTGCCCTATTCCAAGGAGTGTAGACCCAATTATAAATAAAATAACATTTAGCATCAACAGAATTTGTATCGTCATTGTCACCCGCTCCTCTAGGAGGAACAGACAAGAGCGCGGCTTCCCACATGGGCTTCATGTAAACCGCCATTTGCTTATCTGTTCCGAAGATAGAAGACTGCAACCCTCCGGTCTGAGATTTCTGCGCAGCTTCGTTTGCAAGCTTTTTCTTCTCCTTTAAGTTAACCGCTTCAGTTCGTAATTTAACCAACCGTATAATCGTGTCAGCCACCTGAGAGAAAACAAAAAGACCGTTACGCTTGCTCTTACAATCAGCTGCGACATCATCACGTTCTAAATCTGGAGAGAATTTCCGAAATAATTCAACGACTTCTAAAGCAAACGTCTCAGTGAAATATTTCTGCTCTTTTTCTGACCACCCCTGTATACTAGCTAAGAGGTCAGAAGCAGGATCAGTACTACGTAATGCTTTGCGAGCAGCTTGTCTGATATCGGCTGCACGTTGAGCAGCCAGCATAGAATGGGTGTCCCGCACCTTTCGTTGATCTGAATCGGAATTCTCACCACCATTCGACGGAGCGGACGGAACGGCATATGGAGGTGGAGGTCGATCTAATAACAAAAAATCATCTTGTGGTTTATTAAGGACAGGGTAAAGAGGTTGTCGGACAGGGTATTGGCCAGATACCTGCAATCTGTGTTCTTTCTCCTTTCTCTCTTTCAGCTCTTTTACTTCTTTCTTTCTCAACTCCAGCACTTTCTCATACACATTCTTCCTCTGCTCCTTCTCAATCAATGCTTGCTCACGTTTCGCTCGTTCACGCACTTCTTTCTCCCACATACTCACACATTCAAACATATCACGTCTAGACTTCCGCTCAAACATACATCGCTCCACATACTCAATCTTTTGTATATCAAATGATCCATGCATAGGCCAACGTAACTCAGGATCCTTTTTAGTATATTTGTTCCACAACGTGCTGTACATTATGGAAGAAAGACCACATTTTATATACATATCCCTATTAGGCGTCCCCTCTGGGGGATCCAGTTGCGAGTCTTCAAGTCTAAGTCGGCCCCATTACAAAAGCAGCACATCCTTCGAAGTGCACTGAAAAAAGGCATGCCAAAAATACTGCAAAATATGCAGTATCATACACCAAGTGGCACTTAGGGTACTTCTAGTAAGTTGCGCCGTTCAAATTTGACTCTTTGAAGAAAAATCTCCACATTGCCTGCCTATATGTGTTATAACTCATATATCAAATCATACAAATACTCATACAAATAAGGCTAGTCTTTACCAAATACCAAATACCAAATATGCCACAGTAAGTGTTCCTAAAACTACCTTACCATACAAGGGCATCCAAACCCATAGTATGCGCCGTAAAACGGCCCTTACCAATCACAGAGTGTCCAGATTCCAACTGCCAAGTTCAAAATTCGACCAAACGGACACTGCACAGCGAATTGACAGAAGAGATCTCAGTCGAGGACCGGCGCCACCTGGATGGTCAGATCGGAAAGAAGGGAAAAACGCCTTGGATGCCAAGACTCGGGACTCCTCTGGCAGTGATCACGTCCACAGCGAGATCCCAATCCTTCATCGCGACCACTCCTTCGGGCATCCGAGTCACCGATGAGCCCCAAGTGTCGGGCGCCAATATGTTGTAGCAGGCCTCAGCCAGACCCGCTAGTGCAAGGGGTTTGCCCTTCTCAGCACAAAGTCCTCAGACCAATAGAAAGAAGTTGGCATAGAAACTGGAATAGAAAAAGTAACATTTATTACACCTCATGAGGGGGTGCTTCGGTTCAAACAGTACCCTTCGGTATTGCAAGAAGTAGCCCCCCGAGCCAAGAAAGCATGGTTTATTTATACCTGCACCAGAGCTCAAAAGTGGGCGGTACAAAACACAATAGCACAGTTTATGTACATATAAGGTAATATTATCAGTGGGAGGAGCTAACAGTTTTGGGGGTCGACAAACACATTCCTACCTGGAACTAATCACTTACAGATGTGGACCCTACTTGCCATGAGCGAAAGTAAGGGATGCTAAATATAACTTGTTGCCGGGCAGATTTCAAGCGCCGTGGACAGGAAGATAGGACAAAGCACATGGTCGGCAAGAGGTAGCATGTAGCAGACAAAATGGCTGCCATGAATACAAAATGGAGTCTGCTAAATGTAAAGATAACGGCCAAGACTAAGATGTCTTCTGCTAATGCTTAATCTAATCGCTGTTAATTTACGACACCTTGTAAGTTACACGACGCACCACCCACACCCTGCACTGTAGCCTTGGCCTACCGACACCGGCTCTAGTTCGTCAGCCAACATCGCTTCCGCAACGACGACGTCGCTGCTTGCACGTGACCTGACAGCACCGGAATGAGCACTGCATCACTTCGCACTGCAGCCCTGGTCTCACCGAAGCGGCTGGACGGCGGTCACAAGCCGCTACCTGAACTGCGACCTGAGCGCACCGCACGCCACACCCCTGCACTTTGAACTGCAGCCCGACACCTGCCGAAGCCAGTGCTCCTGATTTCAACCACCTGGAGTTCGATCTGCAACGCATGTGACTTCAAGTCCTGCACCGACCTCTGGAACCGATGTCTGCCAACGCCAGCTCTTCGGAGCTCAATGAGAGGTCGCCGTCGCCCTTCATTTCTAAAGGTACTGTTGTGCGGGTCTTATCAACACCGTAGCTGACCCGTGACGCAGCAGTGAGCCAGAACTGTTTGGATTTGTTGTTCACTGCACAGTAATTATCCCCGGTCGGAGCTATCAACTTCAATGAACTGTATTTCAAGTCTATTTATGAGTATTGATATTTCTGAGAACTGTAGGCTGGATTATTATCGTTTTTGGTCTTGTTTGCACAGATAAAATATTGGTTATTTTTCTAAGACTGTTGTGGTGTCCTTTAGTAGTGTTTTCACTGTATTACTGTTGGTTATTTGCAAATGCTTTACACACTGCCTCTAAAATAAGCCTGACTGCTTGTGCCAAGCTACCAAAGAGGTGCGCAGGGGTTATTTCAGTAGTGTATCCCCCTCATCCTGACTAGAAGGAAGGGTCCCTATTTGGACAAAGGTGCAAACCTTGGCCAACTAAAGATTCCCATTTCCAACAGGCAGCGATTAGGGGGCTGATGCTAGCATATTGCATACACTTTCATGTGACAATTGCCTCCATTTATGCTCCTATTGTACAGCAGTAACACAAGTGCTGCAATCCCCACACACGGCCATTTTGTTGGGAAGAGGTGATCTAAACCTTGTTATGAACATTGAGCTGGACTGGTCAGGCCAGGGTTTCTACCAAATTGGGGCTTTCTCAGCTAGAGGTCTGCTGTGAATGAGCAAATGCAGCCTGGGAGATGTTTGAAGGCAATCTCACCCTACTGTTAAAGACTGCACATTTCACTCCCCTGCCACAAAACATATGCCAGCATTGACTACTACCTAGGACTACTACCTTGCAATGCCCTTTATCTGGGCACTGGAGTAAAACAACTTAGTATACTCCAGTCACTCCAAAATGCTGCAGCTCGACTGCTGTTTGGACTATCCAAGCATCACTCCACCTCGGCTAGTATTAAACAACTACATTGGCTCCTGGTGAAACGTCGAGTGGAGTTTAAAGCTTTATGTCTAGTACATAAAGCTCTCTATGGTGGCGGGGTGGAAGATGTACAAGCACTATTCCCCTGTTACATTCCGTTGCACTGCTTAAGGTCAATGGACACTGGGTTGGTCCTTTTTTCCAAGAACAAAAGAGTCAGCTGGGGAGGTAAAGGTTTTTCATTCTTGGCAACCAAATTATGAAATTCACTCCCTGTGATCCTCCGACTTCAGCCTTCTCGTACCATCTTTAGGAAAGCTATCAAAACCAGGCTTTTTATACAAGGCTATTGTCAGTGCAGACTCCTGATCACTCCACTCAGCGCCAAGATGCCTCGGCATAAGTACGCTCTACAAATACCCTTAATCTACCCCAAAATCCATCTTTCTTTTGTGGCACCCCAAAATCCATACCTGCCCTGGTCCCTATAAATACCCGACCCTCCCCAAAACTCATACCCTCCCTGAACCCTAAAATTACACCCCTGGCACCCCAAAACCCATTCCCACGCTGAACCCTAAAATTACCCCTTCCCCTCCAAAACTCATACCCGCCCTGAACCCTTAAATTACCCCCCTGGCACCCATACTCACCCTGACCCCTAAAATTCTCCCCCTGGTACCCCAAAGCCCATACCCACCCTGAACCCTAAAATTACCCCCTTAACACCCCATAACCCATTCCAACCCTGACCCCTAAAATTGTCCCTCTGGCACCCAAAAATCCATACCTGCCCTGTACCCTAAAATTTCTCCCCTTACACCCCAAAACCCATACATGTCCTAAACCCTAAAATTACCTCCCTGGTACCCCAGAACCCATACCCACCCTGAACCCTAAAATTATCCCCCTGGCACCCCAAAAGCTGAACACTACATTCTGATTGAGTATCGCGCCGTCTCCCTGCTCAGTGAGGATCTGCTGGTCTGGATCGGCTCGCCCTGTTCTGGTTCTGCTCACCCTTCTCTGAAGCTGTTCTGCCTGCCCAGTCCCTCTTCCGGACCCACCGAGCCTGCCTCCGTGCACACTGCCTGAACCTACTCTGTCTGGCCTGGTTCTTTCTCCTTTGGATCCGCTGTCTTCACTGGCGGAGGTAGGACACAGGCCTCACTTCTCTGAAACTGGTCTCCCTCACCCAGACCCCCCACTCCCCCTCCACTTGCTCTCTCCTCTTCCTTCCTCCCTACTTCTCGGTCTCTCTTTCCCCACTGGTTCTCTCTTTCTTTCTTTCCCCCTTTTTCGTTCACTCTCACCCCCACCATATCCATCTCCCTGACCCCACCAAGTCTTCCTCTGTCTCCCCTCTCTCTACCGCCCCCTGATATCTGTGAGAGGGAGCCCGGGCCCTCTCTGAAAATGCGAGCTGGAGGTGAAGTTAATTGTGAAAGCACCAAGGTGTGATCCTAGAGAAGAGGGTCAAAGGGGGCACTGGCTCTCAGAGAGGTGATAAAGGCTGGGGAGCAGCCTGAGGACAAACACAACACCAGAGAATGAGGCAGACTCTCTGCAGGGAGCCTGTTGTAAACTGAAGAAACGTACACTACTTAGGACTACAAAGCAGCCGAAGGGTGCCTTTCACTAGATCCAAGAACGTGACCCATCGAGAACAAACAGCAGCCACGGGAGAAACCCGTGGTGTCATGATAACAACAAAGGACAGAGTGACAGACGACTGCCGCCGAAACCTGGAAGTACAACTTACATCTTTAACAAAAGGCAATTACAGATGCAAGCACCACACGCCAGAACACTATAAATATATAAATCTCCCATCTTTACTACAGGAACTGGACCAGTACTTGTGCTATCCTGGATATCTTTCTGTCCTGAGGTTTGGGGTGTTAGTTACAACTTGTGGCGCCCCCTGCCTAGAAGGTCTATGTATGCGAAGGATCTCGGAAAAAGGGTCCTCAATTATGCAAATCTCAAAACCACTACATTGAGACCCTACATTCTTCTAAGCACCTACTGGCTATTTAGTTGGCTGCCTGTGTCAAATGTATGCAAAAATAAAAAACACGTGTTATGGCCATTTACAACGCTTTACAGTGATTAAGAACAACTGTGAACAGATGGACAGAAAAAGAGATTCAGCCCAAAGTTGAAAAAGGATGGAAAGATGGCCGTTTTTGTTGAGTTACAAAGTACCTAATTATGGATTCTCGACCTTTTGTACTGTATTTTTGGTAATTAGGGAAGGGGATGATACATGAAAATGAAACGGATGTTTCTACAACCTTTTTTACTCTATACCTCACAAATTGCATTTAACTTTTGTACTGGTGTTACTTAACTTGGTTACCTTTATCAAGCTCAAGCAGTCTTGGAGCACATGTTGCAATTCAAAAATTAGGTCAGAGTGGAAGTTCGAACTGCTTGGTCATCTCTGCCCCACTAACCCCTTGTTTCTGACGTCACCAGATAGTCACTTAGTGCAGGTGAGGAATGCAGACATCTTTTTGGCAGGATGCTACAGAAATATCTTACCCAGTGTACTCAGGAGCACCTGCTACGCTGAGTTTGTGTTATGTTTTCATACTCATTTCTGTGTCATTGCATGACTCCCCGAGTTTTACCATTTTCTCTCTCTGACCGTCTCATTTTGAAGACAGTGCAGGGCTCAGATTCTAGTGCACAGGTTGGGAGACCCTTAAGTGTGTATGAGGCACTGCCCTAGTTTTGGGGCCCGCCAGTGGTGAGAGGTAGCTGCGAAAAGTGGCTCTGCCATCGGCAGCCAGGTGCTTTTCTCACTTTGTCTGTCTACGGTCCTCACAGAGGTCTGAACTCCCTGAGGCCACATTCAGCACACAAGCGCAGCCACAGCAACTTAGTCTAGAGCACACGGGTAAGGCAGGCCCAGCCTTACTCCACCAATCACACTATATACTGTGAGTAGAATATGAGGCACTCAGTAGGGATACCCTAACAGCAGGGCCACTGTAATTATGAGGTAGAGAGGGTCACATAAAGCGGAAGGGTTGAGTGAATTATGAGTCAAGAAAAAGCAAATTATGTGGCACATTTTGTGACAGTATAACTTCATTTTGTCATTTTTAAACTTGTTAACACTGTTTGGGCATTAGTTGCACCACATTGGTACTAGTTAAAAACCCAAATATAACATCAAACTACAGAAAGTTGGTTAGTCAACCTCTGCAAAGGACTTTCAACTGCCCGGCAACATGTGTTGCTGTGTTTTTACTAACTTTTTAACCGTTTGAGCTAGAATTTTTTTTTCTTAAACTCTGCAGATTATGCAGCATATGTTGGATTATACAACAAATGCAGCAAATATACAATTTATGCGAAAATGGCCGCACAAGTGCATAATTGCAGTGCCCTGCCTATCAGTCACATGGAGGTAAACTTTCCGCTGTTTGGCTTTCTATACCATTTGGCGGAAGAAATTTATTTTTAAAGAATACATCCCTGAGTTGCATGAGAAATCTGTAATGTTGGGGTAATGCAGGCAAGTGCCCAGAACGAGTTGCTCTAACCTTCAATGAGTAAGACTCGGAAGGGCTGTATGATAATTTCTACTCATGGATACATCTTACATATGCCTGCTCGTTGCGCCTCCTCCCTGCTCTGGACTACAGTGGTGACTACACATGGACTCAGCCCCTCTCCTTTTAGCATTCACGCTTCCTAACCCATCTGGATATCCCCCTCTGTACTGACGTATGTCTAACACTTCATTTCCATTCGTTTTCTGCTTGTGTTATCTTTCTTGATAAATGCAACTTATTAAATCAAAAATCATCCATTGATGTCTACCATTTTATGTCAGAGTGGTGCCTATGTTAAAATGTACTATTTTATTCAAATGTGACTATTCTTTTTGCTTAGTAATGTACTTAACAGCAACTGATCTAGGCAGTCCATCACTATAATCCAATAATTATTTGAAAAGACTTTGTCTCAATCTTGTTATTGTGTCAGAGCACGCTATAAAGTCTGTGGTCTCCTGGCGCTTCTGACTAAATTATAAGATGGAGGGGGGGGCAGAGGGTACTCAGAAGGATCTAGAAAAGAGCAGAGTCTCCAGGGGTTTTCTAGATGTGGCATGCAATGAGATGCACAGGAGTTCACCTAGAAGAGAGTGCCAAAGGGACGGTGTAGGAAAATGAAGCCCGCGTCTTGTCCTACTGAGCCCTGGGATGCAGAGAAGCTTCAGACTAGAACAGAGAGTGCGAGCTGGATAGGTACAGTGGCTGAAGCACCATGTGCAATGCATAGTGGCATGGGCGTCCGCAGGGGGCACGGCCGGCTTTAGCACTGGTGGCACCCAGTGCGACAATGTTAGTTGGTGCCCCCAATTACCACCTCCACCACGGATTCTCTCAGTAGCACCCTTTAACAATGACCAAGTCTCCATAACCACTCTCTCTCAGATGCATTGAATTCGTTATATAGCGCTACTCATACCAGTAAAGTATGTCCGAGCACATTGCATCACACACACATTACACTGAAAATCAATCATACTTGTGTAAATCAGTGTATAGGAAATGTTACATAAGCCAAAGGACTAAAAGTGTAGGAGTCACACGTCATCCATACTGGTAGGCAGTATAATTTAGGAGTGCTTGGTGTGGAGACGGACAAACTCAGAGTCGAAAAAGAAACAGCATAGTTGGGAGTTTTCTTTAATAATAAGAATGTATTTGTACCCAAATTAACCTTTTTTGCAACATCAATCAATGTTCTACACTTAGAAGAGTGTATGCACTTCTATGATGAAAGTTAATACCTCACTCTTCTATATTAGGACTTTAAGTTATAAATTGAAACAAACAAAAGGGTGGCTCTTTTAAAAGCAGTAACCTGCTGACCTAATTACATTAAATGCACTCTGTAATCTACTTGGTACACGTTCTTTGCAGTAGGCATATTAACCCTCTGTAGTACCTTCACATAAATCAAATACCTCAACTACACAAAACTCTGATCTCTGGCTAGGAAAAACATTAATCACAGGATTTATCTTGACATTTCTATGTGGCCCCGTAATTGCAGGAGGAAAGGAACAGGTAGCAGGTGCTTTTAAAATCATAATTAAGTTGTAAACACGGCGCCCCAAGGAAGCCAGCACCCGGTGCGATGGCACCGGTCGTACTGCCCTAGAGCAGGCCCTGGCAGGGGGGCAAGGAGGGGCGCTCCAGGGGGGGGCAAGCCCCTGCGGACGCCCACTCCAACCTCAGCCCTGTTTCATCCCCCACAGATGGCATACCGCCCAACATGTGTTATATTATTGCAAGTTGGGTTTTGTTAAAAGTTTGCTATTACAGGGGCGTGGTTTCGGTGCCGACGGAAATGGCCGCCCTTCTGTGGAGCTCCGCATCGACGTAGCCGGGATGAATTAACCCCGAGTGCGACCAACGTTTCATGAGGTCTGCCAGCCGCAGCATTCTTTCGCGGACCACCGGCTGACTCCTTTGCTGCTCTTTCCGCTACATGGGGTGAGAGTTTTCCAGTGTTTTTTGCCTTTTGCTTGGCGAGGACGGGTCGCGTTTGCTCGCGGCCACCATTTTGGAAGTGCCCCTTGATGTGCGCTGCAAGCAAGTTTATTCTCCTCACGATACCTGATGTCTTAATGTATATTCTCGAATATTTTCTTTATTTTGGATTGTTGGCCTTTAATGTTGTTCTGGCCTTTCAGAAATGTCTGGTTGTGGGCTGTTTTTTTTTATGCTCTCAGCCCAGTTTCTGCATATACCGCCATTTTGGGATGAGCTTTTCCACACGAACCTGCAGCTGGTCTCTCCCCTCATATTTCCAACGGATCCAATGTTTTTCCTTTTCTAAGATATTGTGAGGTTGCTCATATTCCTCTTCATGAACAGTCTCTCTATTCCTGAACATTAGGCCTGCATTTTTATATTTTCGATCTTTTATGCATGGTACATGTATGCTACCATCATGGCAGCTGTGCACCTGTTTCTCTCACGTCATGTTGGTTCTCTTTTTGTGGATTAACTTTTAATATTCGTACCAATTTTATTGCTGCATTCTCCTCTCAAGTTACTGGTACATTCAATCTCTGGAACTTATAGCATTTTTGTTTCTCCACTTGCTCCCTCAATGGCAATGTCGCTCCATAAGCGTAACTCTGCTCAACAAGGTAACTCTTCTCAACAAGTTAACTCTTCTCAACAAGTTAACTCTTTTATGGGGTCTTTGGATGATGCTAATCCCTTCAGTGCGTTGCAAGAGAATTTAAAGGATGCAGCCAGTGACTCACCTTCTATTAAGTGCTCTTCTCCTCATACTTCTCGTTCCAATGCCAAAATTACTTCCAAAGTACCTTTGTCGTCTGCCTCTACAGGGAGACAAGTGAAAACAAATCCCCCATCGCCTCCCAACACGACTTCTTCTATCTCTATGGAGCTTCTATTAGAAGAAATCTGCTCACTCAAACCCTACATGGAAGAAATCCGTTCACTTAAACCCTACATGGCAGACACCAACGCGCGCCTTCAACACCTTGAAGACAACTGGTCTCATACGGAGCAAAAGGTAGATTATCTTGAAAAAACTATCACTTCAGTCCAGGTTCTTACAGACCAAGCCCCTAATTTACACAGAGAAATTCAAAGTCTCAAAAACCAAGTGGAAAATTTGGAAAATCGAAACAGGCGCAACAATCTTTGCATTTACGGACTTGCAGAGGGTCTTGAAGGATCTAATCCCATTTCCTTTTTTCAATCCTTTCTACCTCAGCTTCTTGGTTTCCCAAACTCTCCAGCTTTAAACATCCAATGAGCTCACCGTCTGTGTCCACCCTCTCGTTCCTCTACTTCTTTGTCTTCCACAGTAAAACTTAGAGGTGTTATTGTGTACTTTTTGGAATATACTGATTTGCTCAAGGTTCTTCAAACTGCCTAGCAGAAAGGGAAAATCACTTGGAATGGCTCCACTCTCTTCTTTGCACAGATTACGCCAAAAGCACCACAGACCGACGCAAGAAATATTTGGATATGAGACCTGCTCTTCGATCTTTGAATGCTCGCTATGGCCTATTCCATCCATGCTTATTCAAGGTAACTTACAACAAGACGGCAAATTATGAAGATCTGGCTTTGCTTCAACAATTTCTTGACTCTTGCACTAATGAATCAATGGACATTCCTCATTCATAATTATTGTGCATGGATCCTTTGTGTATTGGAGAGATGTCCTGTTGCGGTGTCTTTTTTGCTTTTCTTCCCTTTTGTATTTTGCCTTCTGTTTTTTGCGCTATGTATTTTGTTTCCACTATTGTATTTCTGATTTGGTTGTAATTTAAATTTTTTTTTACATTACCTTTTTTTACTTTTTCTAGGTGCGGTTTTGTGACCCCTTGACCTGTATTTCCTTTGTGTTCACTTGGAGGTTGTTCCCCCTGCGCACGTCGCTGTGGTCTCTCCGGTTCGGTGTATTCATTTCCACATGTGGTTCCACCACCCCCAGTCTCCTTGTTTCTTGTGGTATGTCTCTTCATTGTCTTTTTCCTTTGTCATGTGTTAATTTCGTGTTACATTTTTCTTCACTATTTCCTTCTCTTTTCATGTTTCCTTTTCCTGCTTCTCCCCGTTCTCTTTTTCTATCTCCTTCTTTCTGCAATACCCCTTGCTATTTTTATCATTATACCTCTTCTCTTTTTCTTATTCTCACTCTTATTCCTGATTTTACCTTTCTTTCTTGTTCCATGTTTCCTTATCTATCTTCTATTTTCTTCCTTGCTTCTCTCCTTGTTCCTCTTATTGTTCTAATTTTTCCATATCCTCTCAGGCTATTACTATCAGTATCTTTCTTATGTTTCTTTTTCTTATCTTCTTACTTTTAAATCTTTTTCAGTATCCTTTCTCTCTTGTTTTCTTTCATCTAAGTAATATAAATCTGATTTCTAATATAGTTTGCATATTGATTGTTCATATTTTATACCTTGACTGCAATTTAACTGTTTTTATGATAATTGTGCATGTTTTCATTTTAATAGTTTACCTTAAGAGTAGTAACTTGGAATGTTAAGGGAGACAACGCGTCTTAACCCACTTAGCTAGATTAAATGCCAATGTCACTTTCATTCAGGAATCTCATTTATCAGAGATCGAAGCGGCTAAACTAAGAAGAGGTTGGGTAGGCCATATTTTCTCTTCACCAGCTTTGGGGAAAAAGAATGGTTTATCTATTTTGTGCCATAAAAAACATCAGTTTTCAGTTCTTCATCAGGAAAATGATATGGACGGTCGTTGGGTAATTGTTAAGCTTATTGATCTAATACCCTTAGTGTTGTTTAATGTTTATGCTCAAGTTAGTATTGATAATAAGTTTTGGTCTATGATAACTGATAAACTTTTTACTTTTGATGATGACTATATTATTTTTGGAGTTGACTGCAGCTAGATTATTGATCCCATTTTGGATAGACATTCCTCTATGAAGTTCTCCAATACCAAAATGCATTCTCAATTCAGCTCGGCCATACGTCGCAAAGCTTTAAATGACATTTGGAGACTTTGTAATCCTGATCTTTAGGAATATACCTTTTATGTCAGGTTTCTCCTTTCTTGCACCTGCATTGTATGAGCATGTGTGAGGGTAGGTGCGGAGGAGAAGGACGTTTAGACCAGAACGGGTGTATAAAACTACATTCCCCAGAATCCCCGGTGAGGGGGAAGTACTTAAGCATCATCTACACGCATCCTGTTGCGTGTAATTCAGGATTTCCGGAGTGCATGTTTGGAGGAGGTCGAGAGATGCTACACGCCGCGTTGTTCGGTGAATTGTTCCGGGAGATCGGCCGTAGTTCTTCACAGGTCGCATTCCAGGTAAAATCTGTGCCTTGCGAGTGCCGCGTCTGCGGGCGGCTGCCTACAACAGCGCCATCCTTTTGTTCAAGGATATGGAGAGCGGAGCGCGGCGGTGGTCGGCCACGCGTTCCCGTTCCCTCAGCCCCGGAGTGGTGTTAACTTCGGAAGGGACTGCAGTATTAGCCATCTTTCGTTTATATTTGGAGGGGAAAGTCGCGGGGCACAGTGGTGGTCGAAACTACGCGCCACCGTACTATGCAAGTTCTTCTTCAGTGACTGTTCTGCTGATTGTATGGCTTTATTATTTTTTGGTTATAAGTGACAAAGACTGCGTATCTACGCCCTATTGGGAAGGGTTACTGTCTAGGTCTTCACCTTATGCAGCACAGAGCGGAGTGTAGTGGTTCTTGCTTCCCACACACTGCCGTTTTCTGTAAATAAGGATACCTAGCTCTTCTTTCATCCTTGTGGGATTTAATTTCCTAGTACAGTCGAGTGCTGTACCTTCTTAGAATCCAGTTATAGCGTCTCTCGCTGGTTGTCATGGCTGTTATGGGTGACTGGAGGCGATAGAGGAGGCGTGTTGACAGACTCATTATTCAACCAGCTCACAAGGTACATAACAGCTCTTAACGAGATCATATGAGAGTAGCCAGTTATTCATATATGCATGTCTAAGTATTTGTTTTTGTCGTTACAGGTATATCCCTTTCCTGCTGGCCCTTCCCTTTCCCTTCCCTGTTCTTTTTATCCCTCAACTAATGGCTCAATCCCTCTGTGTGTTTAAACAAGAGGCGTTGTGACATTTGGAGGCGGACCATTATAAGCATCAATCATCCAAGACAGAAATCTTGCTGTTTGGGTCAGCCCAGAATTTATGGTCCCTTTGGTGGTGGCCTGCAACATTGGGCTCTGCTCCTACTCCCACCTTGGTGGCAAAAAACCTGGGATGTGTTGTTATCCATGAAGGACCAAGTGATGACTACCGCAGGGACTTGTTACCATACACTAAGCCTTTTGCGCAGAGTTTTCCAGTAGCTGCGCCTGTCTGTACAGGCTTTCAAAATGGCTTTACTGAAATCTGGGAAGCTTGGTATCAAACTTCTCAGCACCTTAAACACATACTTGTGGGTTTAATGAAAAATACACTCAGAGGGCATCTTAGAAATGCCCCCTGAAATACGTCCTAACTCTAATATCCTGCCTGACTGGCTGCTCATCAGCTGTCACCCCAGACATGTGTCTGGACCCCCTGGGTAGATAACTTCTCGCTTTCTGGTCCTGGAAACCAAGCACATCCTGGGCAGAGGTGCAAGCCTTCTCCCCAAGGATCGGAGGGTCCACGAAGGAGAAGCTTCAACGGCGTGATGCCTTTGTGAGCTGCCACAGCCTTTAGCAGGTCCCATCAAATGGCCCCCACCAGTTCTGACCCCCACTTTGGGTGGGAGAATCAGTGGGAAAACCAAGGTAGAAAGAGAGGTGTTCCCACCTTTGCCAATCCCACCCCTCAGGTGGGGGAGGTGAGGCAAAGCACAACTCTTACTCCCTGCCATCTTGAAGATGGACAACTCATCTAACCAGAGTGAGGCTTATGCCCCCTCACACAGGAAGTTGGCATATTAGGGGGTATACCCACCCCAACGAAAGGACCATTGGCTGAACTTTGCCTCCTCAGACAAGAAGTGAGAAGAAGAAGAAGGACCGAAGAGCCGTGCTGAAGGAAGAATAGGAGGACACCAACTGACTTAACCCCAACCCTACCGGCCTGTCCAGATCTCGACCTGCCTCAGCGGAATCCCGGCATCAGCCACCCAGAACCCAAAAGACCTGCCCTGCCTTCACAAAATAGACTTTGTCTCCTGTGAGCACCAGATTTGCTCACCAACGGGCTCTGACTCTGGCCAAATCTGGGAGTCTGCACCACTCTGCACCCGGCGCTCATGGCCCAAGATTGAGTGGCCCAACACTACAACGAGGTCTCCTTGGCGATCTTGACCTGGGATGTGGGGATCCCTGACCTACCTCAAGACTCCCGATGACCACTGCAGCCCTTTTCTGGAGGATCCCCCGACTGCAACCTGAGCCAGTAAGAAAAACCAGCAAAAGACACCCCTGCAACCGACATCCCACGGCCTTGGATGGCCCAACCAGTGGTCACCTCAAGAAGATCTTCATCCCCAAGCCTGCAGTGTTTGTTGAAACTGGACAATCCCCCATGAAAACAACAGGGCACCCAAAGCCAAAACAGTACCCAAAACCCGGCCACCCCTGTCCCACTGTGAGTGCACTTTGAGTGCTAACTTGAACCCCCCTTTGCCCTGAGCTTAACTCCAGGAGCTTTGCTTCCTCAACCATGTGGCTTGCTCATGAGCAGCCACCAACTGGAGGCCCCTACCCCCATTGGATAACATAGGGCCTCAGTACTCTGCACCCTAGTGCCACTGAGGGTGCTCTTGGACTGCATCCTTGACCATGGGGGAACCCTGGTTCTAACCCCAGACACCCAACTCCCAAAAGCAAGTACTTACCTGTAAACCGATTACTTCATTTCCTCCCTTAGCATTGCATTGACTGCTTTTCTGTGAACAAAGATCTAAGTGTGGAGTTGGAAACTCTATGAAAAGTCATACAAGTGTGTTTTGATAACAAATTGCATTTTCTTACCTTTATCCAGGAAATGTCCCAGTGTGGTATCTAGGTATACCACACAGAGTAAGAAGGGTAATCTGAAAAGTAATCCAACAAACTTCACAAAGTAATTACAAAGCAACTGTACAGTAATTCCAACTTATTATGAACATTTGACTTACCTGTAACCAAACCAATTGCATTCAACTGCATTTCAACTGTATTCAACTGTATTATTCTTGCAAAGTACTATTACCCTTACCTGTGACAGGCCATGCTTGGTTCGAGAAATAAAATACTACTAAATAATATTTTTATACAAAACAAATTGGTTAGAGTTCAGTCTTTGAGTGTGTGACCTACTTTTTTGCCTGAGTGTGAACAATAACTGCTTAACCATACCCTCTGATAAAGCCTTACTGCTCGCCAACACTACCACAAATAGAGAATAAGGGAGTATCTACTTTTACCACTGTAAGCCTTTGGGGATCCACTGGACTCTGTGAACACTATACCTTACTTTGGTATAGTATATACAGAGCCAGCTTTCTACATTGGTGGATCAGCTGTGGGGTCTACAACTTTGCATTTGTTGGACTGACTTGGTCAACACCTGATCACATGACAGAACTCCTAAATTGTCTTTAGAATTCAGATTTTTTTGAATTGACAATTTTTTTCAAATTCCTAAAAGTCTTGTTAGTGCCTTGGAAAAGTCACTTTAGATTGTTTTGTAAAATAAAAACTCACTGTAGTTAGAGCTAAGAGGGCTTAGATTCTTTTTCTAGAACGGCTCTTAATAAGAACCCAACTGTTAGTGAAAACGAACCAAATGACATAGAGAACATGGTTAATGAGCTCGACCTCACCCTTTAATTCATCTGTAATTCATGGGGCTAAGGTCTATATGTAAACTTTAAAACATTACCATGTGTTCCCATCCCTCCAATAATAAGCTCCAGGAGCAGTTGGCAGGGAATGCTAATGACCAACCCTCTGAGCAAGGTGAAGACCTCTCAGATGGGGAAGAGGATAGCTTCCAACCCCCTTCACTTCCCAGGGAGATCAGAGTCCCTTTGCCCCTGACTCCAAGAATACTGCTCACAGCACCTAGATCCCACACAGGTGGGACATGTACTTCTGAGCCCATTGAAAACAGCCTCAATGAAGAGACTAACCATATAGGAAGGTAGGCCAAAAGATTAGACCTAGAGACCAGACTCCTGGCTCTAGAAAAAGAAAAAGCAGAGGTGGGCTTAGCTCCATACAGTGGTGGCAGCAACTCAATAAATAGGGACAGAGAGCAATGGTATGATCCCAAAATCCCCAAAGAGATTGTCCCCAAATTTGAGGAAGATGATGACATCACCAAATGCTTCATAACGAGGACACTGGTGGTGAGATGCACACCTGTATTACTCATTGTCCATTTACACCATGTATGGAGTAAATGGACAATGAGTAATACAGGTGTGCATCTCACCACCAGTGTCTTCGTTATGAATACATTTTCTGTCCAAAAACGTCGAGATTGCACCCACAGTTGAAAGCGGAGTATGGAGATGTGAGAAAAGCAGAACGTAGAATTCCATGGAACACTTAGGAGATCTGTTTCCTCGTCATGCACAATGTGGAGCACATACAATATACAAGAGGAGCTGTGGATAATGTGGACACAAGTGACTGGTCACATTAATATCGATGTTATATGTAGCCTTTGACTCATGTCTTACACTTGACCGCGTTATTTGCTGAGTGAGAAATACGCATATGAAGTTGTAAAAACCAGGACATTGCATAGCCGCGCGGGTGGGGAGTGAAAATCTGTGATGGGTAATGCCTGCAGGATTCTGGGCAAAGGAGTTCAATGAGGAGAGTAGGGCATATTTACGTCTCAAGTGTGATTACGGAAATTTGCATAACACAGCAGCACAAGTATTGACATGGAAGTTTATGTCAAGTGCGTTAATCAAACTCCGGTCCGGCTTTTAGGGAGTGCACTAGGACACGTGTTAGAACACATGATAGAACACCTGGGGGAGGTAGGGGTGATATAAGGAAGAGAAGGCTAAAAATGGTGTAACTCTCAGCTAAAGATGTACGGGACACACCCGAGTTGATCCTTGAAAGGGCAAGAAAAAGCAGTTTGTGGAATATGTTTTTAAGCAGTTAATGGGCGCTTGTCACGGTAAGCGGAGGACGGGTTGCAGGAGTTTGAATAATAATGATGGGGTTATAGTGGTAACCTGGGGGTCAGAACGTATTTGAAAAGGTTCCTGTGCTGTTGATACAAAGATAACATAATAGATTTTAGTGATAAATTGGAAGCACGTAAGCAGCGTTGTATGCCTAGGGTTTAGGCTAATGTAATGAGGGAGCAACTGGATAGGTCAAAGCATAGCGGGTGCTAGAAACAATATTTGCGGTTACATAGTGTAAGCATTGGAGAACTGAAAAGCGCTTCACTGTTTTATTGTTAAATGATATTGAATTTAGAAAGGACGCTTTCAGCTTTGTATAGAGTCTTGTATATTGTGTCTTAAAATTTAACTTCACTGATGGTTGTTAATAATCTTTTTCTAGATAACCCCTGACGAAGGGAGGTTCCGAAATGCATTGGGTGTTTGTGAATAAATCGTGACTTGTGGAAACATTGTTCTCCAGTGTTTATGTTGAAAATGAAAACTGAGAAGCAAATGAGTAAAATAAATTGAAGAAAACAAAGGAAAAAATAGAAAAATAGAATGGAGAAAACATGGATAAAAAGTTGAATATGAATTTAATTTATTGGATTCATTTGTAAGATGGCTGTGCAGCTTGAATGGAGTCACGATTGGCTCCTCCCTGTTTGATCACCAAATGCTTCACAGCCTTTGAGAGGGCTTGTGAAATGAGGAAAGTGAAGAAGTAACACTGTGGGCTCTCATTTGGGAACTTTTCACTGGTAACTGTAGGGACAGATTCCTGACCCTTACTGGGGCAGATGCTGGGTCTTATGAACTCATGAGAAACACTCTGACTGAGGGCTTTGGGCTCACAACTAAGGAATTTAGAATTAGATTCAGGGGGTCTCACAAAACCCAGAACGAAGTCCTGGGTTGACAGAGTTGACTACTCAGATAAGGCACTAGATGGATGTTAACTGGAAATAATGTGCATGCATTCAATGGACTTTATAAATCTTTTTATGACAGAATATATTTTGAGTAATTGCACTAATGAGAAGTTGCATTAATAACTGGTAGACCTAGGTCTATTTCCTCCCCAAGAACTGGGAGAGAAGGCAGCCCACTGGGCCAAGACTAGGGTAACAAAAACAGCCACTGGGTGTGACCAAAAGAAAGGGGTTACCAAACCTTCCCAGAGGTATGGGGTGAGAACCCTAAAGAAAAAAACAAGAGTCTTCAAAAAGGCCACAAACACCTGTTCAGGGGGTTGGTCCCAAAACTCTTCCCAGTTCAATGGTAGGTACAAAGGGAAAATCTTTGATCCCCAGAAGGCATGGTGTTTCAACTGTAAGAAGTTGGGACTCTTAACTGGAGGTGCTACTTGTCCTAACAAGAAGTCCCCTAGTCCTCTTCCAGCTAGTACTAGTATAGCCAATCTACAGATGGGATCAACAGTGTGCCCAGAGCAAATCAGGGTTCACACTGAAGCAGTTCTAGTCACTGAGGGTCAAGTTGAGTTTGCCACTTTAGCTGTGTTACCTGCCAACTTAAAGAAGTATTTGCAATATCCCTGGATAAATGGGTCTAGGATAGAAGCCCTGAGGGATACAGGTGCCAGTGTCACCATGGTGAGAGAAACACTGGTTTCCCCAGAGCAATACCTGCTTGGAAAGTCATATCCAGTCACCAACGCTGACAGTGTTACTACTAACAATGCCATGGCTATGGTGACATTAGACTGGGGTGGGTGTTAATGGCCTGAAACAGGTTGCGGTCTCTCCAAAATGGCTAGCTGCCTGTCTGCTTGAAAATGACCTGGAGACCTCAGCATGGGCTTAAGTAGAATTGAAAACCTATGCAGTAATGCTGGACATCCCGAGATTGTGTGCATCAATACTAGAGCACAGAGATGAGCATAGGATGAAAAAGAAGTGTAGGAGCCTGGAAGAATGGGCCAACCTTCCACGAGAAAAGGCAAGAAAACTGGGTAACCAGCTTCAGGACAGCAAAAAGAGCCAGGTGCCCTCTTCTCATGGATATGATTTGAAAGACCCAGAGGGAACTAAGCTCATGGAATTTGATCCTTACCAAGTTGAGCTCTTAGTCCTAGGGGGACCCACTAGTGAACAGCTGTGCCTTGGACAGCAGACCCGTCCAACTCTTGAAAACCCGAGGCAGCAAGCTGCTGCACAGGAACAGGGAGATGATAATGGTACCCACAGAGCATATTAGGAGAAGGGACTCCTTTATACTGAGGCCAGAGGCCCCAACCCTTGTGCCACTAGGAGAGTGGCAGTGCCTCAGATGTACAGAGAGTTTTTACTCATTTTGGCCCATGACATCCCCATAACTGGGCATCTTGGCCAGACCAAGACATGGGACATGCTAGTTCGCCATTTTTACTGGCCCCAGATGTCACAGAAAGTAAAAGAGTTTGTCAGCTCCTGTGTCATATGTCAGGCCAGTGGCAAAACAGGTGGACACCCAAAGGCCCCCTCAATCCCACTACCAGAGTATGGGGTTCCCTTTGAAAAGGTAGGTGTGGACATATTGGGTCCTCTTGAACCTCCCACAGCCTCAGGAAACAGGTTTACACTGGTGTTAGTGGATAATGCCACCAGGTATCCTGGAGTAATTCCCCTTTGGACTTATACAGTTCCTGCAGTAGCCAAAGACCTCATTGGTGTCTTCACCAGGCTAGGGTTTCCTAAGGAGATGGAGTTAGACAGGTGTCAAAATTCATGTCTGCATACCTCAAACACATGTGGAATGAGTGTGGAATGTAGTTCAAGTTTACTACACCCTATCATCCACAAACCAATGGTCTTTTTGAATGATTTAACACGACATTGAAAGGCATGATCTTGGGACTCCGTGAAAAACTCAAAAGGAGATGGGATGTCCTTTTGCCATGCTTGCCTTTCACTTACAGGTAGGTGCCTCCGAAATATTTATCCCCTTTCAACTTCTGTTTGGTCATCCTGTTACGGGACCATGCTTGTCTTGTTAAATAGGGTTGGGAGAAGCCTCTCCAAGAATTCAACAGGTTATTGTGGACAATGTAGTAGGCCTCAGGTTCAGAGTGGCAGAGTACATGGAAAAAGCTTCTAAGAATCTTGAGGCCAGCCAGGAGCTCCAGAAGTACTGGTATGACCAAAAAGCTGCACTAGTGGAATTCCCACCTGGGCAAAAGGTGTGGGTTTTAAAGCCTTTAAAGCCTGTGGCACCAAGGGCCCTTTGGGACAATTGTAGTGGCCCTTACCCCATCTTAGAAAAGAAGAGTGAGGTCCATTACTTGTTGTACCTGGGCACAAGCAGGACCCCAAAGAGGGTGATTCATGTGAACCGCCTAAAGCTACTGATGAGGATCAAGAGATATAGAGCGAACCTCTCCCTGACCTCCTCTCTTACAGCCCCAAGATGGCCCAGTAGATGGAGTTGTCTATTCAGACACCCTCACTGCCCAACAGCAGGCTGAATGTAAACAAGTCTTACAGCAGTATGCTAAGCTCTTCTCTTTGACCCCTGGTGAGACCCACTGATGTACCCATGATGTGAACACTGGGGTCAGTGTACCTTTCAAAAACAAAATCTACCAACAGTCTGATCAAGTTAAGGAGAGCATCAACGCTGAGGTCAGCAAGATGCTGGAGTTAGGGGTTATTGAATGCTCTCTGAGTCCCTGGGTCAGCACAGTGGTCTTAGTCCCCAAACCTCATCCACATGGTGGAAATAGACAAATGAGGTTCTGTTTGGACTGCAGAGGTCTCAACTCTGTCACCAAGACAGATGCTCACCTCATACCAAGAGCTGTTGAGTTGATAGCTAAATTGGGTTTAGCCAAATTTCTTAGTACCTTTGACTTAACTGCAGGGTACTGGCAGATTAGCATGGCCCCAGGAGCCAAAGAGAAAACAGCATTCTCCATGCCTGATGGGCATGATCAGTTTATTGTTCTGTCCTTAGGTTTAAGGAATGCCCCTTCAACCTTCCAATGGTTGGTGAATCAAGTCCTTGCTGGGTTGGAGGCCTTTAGCACAGCATATCTTGATTATATTGCTGTCTTTAGCTCCACCTGGCAGGATCACCTGATCCACTTAGGAAAGGGTTTACAGGAACTACAGACTGCAGGCCTAACTATGAAGGCATCCAAATGCCATATAGGGCAGGGAACAGTTGTATACTTGGGCCACCTTGTTCGTGGAGGCCAAGTGCAATCCATGCAGCCCAAGATCCAGGCTATCCTGGACTGGGGGGTTCCAACAACCCAGACCCAAGTCAGGGCATTCCTTGCCTTGACTGAGTACTACAGGAGATTTGTGAAAGGGTATGGATCTTTTGTGACAGCCCTTACACAACTCACCTTCAAGAAAATGCCCAAAAAAGGTAAACTGGACAGTTAGCTGTCAAAAGGCTTTTGACACCCTGAAAAAAGTAATTGTTGAGCACCAATTCTCAAAAAAGCTTCAGACTACACCAAGCAGTCCATTGTGCAGACTGTTGCCTCTTAGCTAGGGATGGCAGCGGTCCTATCCCAGACCAAGGATGATGGGCAAGACCAGCCTTTTACTTTTATAAGCAGAAGGTTACTCCCCAGGGAGCAGCATAGGAGTACCATTGAGAGGGAGGCCTTTGCTGTGGTTTGGTCCCTGAAAAGGTTGAGACCATACTTGTTTGGTACTCTCTTCACTGTTCAAACTGACCACAGACCTATCAAATGACTAATGCAAATGAAAGGTGAAAGTTCCAAACTTTGGAGGTGGTCCATCTCCCTAAAGGGAATGGTTTTCACAGTGGGACATAGACCTGCGACTGCCCATGCAAAAGCAGATGGATTTTCCAGAGTTTCCACTTAGATAATGAAGTCTCTCTGGAAAGGATAGTCTCATCCTTTTTCACTTGGAGGGGTTGTACCTTTTTTGCATGGTTGCCCCCCACTTGTTGCCTGATGATGATGCTCTTTGACTGAGTGTACCCTGGGTTCTTGCCAACCAGGTACCCAGGGCCTATGTGCTTTCCATAAAACTGTACTGTGTACTCCCAGATTAACACCTCTCTGGCAACATGTAAGTCTCTTGTAAATGGCACCGTAGCTACCAAGGGTCCTGTGACCAGAGTTGTGCCACCCTAAGAGGTCCTGTACCTTAACACACACACACTTCCAGTGCAGGCTGCGTGTTTTGGTGCAGAGAAAAGTGAAGATCGACATGGCTATCACCCATCTGTGCCATGCCTACAACTCTCTGCCTATGGCATAGGTCAGCCACCCCTTTATCTGGGTGCACTATGCCACTGGTGAGGGTACAGGTGCATGAGCCCTGTATCCCTACCTTGTCTAAGATTATTCTTAGATATTGTAAGTTCAGTGAAGCCATAAAGAGTACATAGTCTGTGTTTGTCATTACGAACTCCACAGCACCAAAATTGCTTTACTGAAATCTGGGAAGTTTGGTATCAAACTTCTCAGCGCAATAAACCCAAACTGATGTCAGTGTGGGATTTGATCAAAAATTAAGTCAGAGGGCATCTTAGATATGCCCCGTGAAATACAACCTAACTCTAGTGTCCTGGCTGACTGGCTGCTCGCCAGCTGTCATCCCAGACATGTTTCTGGTCCCCTGGGTCGAGAGCCTCCTGCTCTTACGGTCTGGAAACAAAGCACATCCTGGGCAGAGGGGCCAAGCCTCTTCCCCCAGGATGGGCAGGGTCCACGAAGGGGAAGCTTCTGGCCCCCACCGGTTCTGACCCAATTTTTGGTGGGAGAATCAGTGGGAAAACCAAGATAGGAGGAGAGGTGTGCCCACCTTTGCCAACCCCAGCCTTAGGTGAGGGAAAGAAGGTGAAGCACAACTCTCAGTACCAGCCATCTTGAAGATGCGGGACCCTGGCAACCAGAGTGAGGGATATGCCCCCCTCCCTCAGGAAAGTGGCATAATAGGGGTGAACCCACCCCAAGGAAGGGACCCATTGGCCCCAACCTGTGAGTACCTGAAAGGCCCCTACATCTAGAATTTAGGGACAACCCTAAACCTTGCCTACACACACAAGAAGTAAGACGGAGAAGGACCCTACAGCAGTACTGAAGAAAGAAGAGGAGCACACCAAATGACTTGGCCCCAGCCCTACCGGCCTGTCCAGATCTCAACCTGCTCCAGTGGAATCCCGGCGTTTCCTCAGCCATAAGCCCCCCAGAACCAAAAGGCCCTGCCCTGCCTTCACTGAAAAGACTTTGTTACCTGTGAGCATCAGATCTGCTCACCAAGAGACTATGACTCCCGCCAAATCCACAAGTCTGCACCACTCTGCACCCGACACCCACAGCCCAAGTTTAAGTGGCCAACATCACGCTGAGGTCTTTCTGGCGATCGTGACCTGGGATCTGGGGATCCCTGGCCTACCTCAAGTCTTCTGATATCCCCTGCAGCCCTTTTCTGGTGGATCCCCCTGACCGTAAAAGCGGCCAGTAAGAACAAGCATTGGCATCGCCAATAAGCCTAGCTTTTTGGACATTATAAGTGTGTAGCCATGCAGCACATTATCCTGGTTGCTGTGCCACCAGGTATTGAAGTGCTATACAATTACAAAAAGGAGTGGATGGAGATGGTAGAGAAGAAACAGACTGGGCAGAAGGGTGAGGGAAAAGAAGCAACATGAATGGGGGAGATTGCCTAAAAACACAAGTACTACTATGAAGTGCTTGTAGATAGAAAAAAAATAGCTCCAAAAACGTGAGCCGTGGAAGGAGACACGTACTTCGTCCATGCGCTGGGCAAGGCCAAACGCAAGAAATATATTAAATTCCATCACATGCCCCACCCAAGTCTTAACCACATACAGTCTTAAAACTTAAAGCATAGACATTCCTCATGCAGAAAGTCTTTACAAAGACGTCATGGTTTATTTTTCCGAAACAAAGAAATACAGATAACTTAAATTTATAAAGCGCCTGGTTACAATAGGCTAGTGTGTCCCCGCGCTGCAGTGCGGCTCTAACCAGAGCACCTCAAGGTCATATTTCATCCCACCCACCCGCTACCTAGCCCAGGCCTACTGTTTGGGAAAGAGGTGAGTTTTCAGCTCTTTATGGAATGCCAGCTCTGACGTCTCCAGCCGGAGTCTCAGAGGGGGTTTGATCGACTGTTGAGCTGCCAGAACGCGAAAGAAGGGCCCTCCCATCCTCGCTCTTCTGAATTTCGGAAGCTGGACCTGCCCCGTCCCGCTAGATCTCAGCTGCCAGGTAGGATTATATAGGGTTAGCAGGTTATGGAGATAGATGGGCCCGTTCCCCTGTATGATTCGGTGACTAACACATAAGGCTTTAAACAGCAAGCGTTCCCTAATCGGAAGCCAGTGTAGTGTTTTCAACGCCCTCTTCGAAGGGGCTCTCTTGGGCAGCAGCAGGACCAAGTGTGCCGCCGCATTCTGTATGCGCTGCAGGTTCTGAGTGTACGTGGCATTAGCTCCCAAGTAGAGGACATTCCCATAGTCCAGCCTTGATGTTATTAAGGCATGGACCATGGTTTTCCTGGCAGTCGTAGGCAGTAGGTCCAATATCTTCCTGAGACACCTCAGGATGCCAAAACATGCGCCTACCACCCGTCTTGTGTAGTGCTCAAACAAGATCTTAGTATAGAGCCATACCCCCAGATTCCTAACTTGATCGCTAGGTGAGGGTAGAGGGCCCAGCGCTTGAGACCACCAAGCCGAGGTCCACACCGAAGGAGCCTTCCCAACAATCAGCACCTCCGTCTTAGTTCCATTTAGTTTGAGGCAATTATTCGCCATTCAAACCACCAGTTCCTGCAGACAAGTACTGAAATTGCTGGCAACCTGCTCCTCTGGTTGTGTCAAAGCTCAGATTAACAAGCTGCATACACTAGCAGATCAATATACGAAAACTCCTAGAAAATAAAAATACTGCTCGTTTTGTGCTAATCCAACAATCATTCAACAACCTTGCACCTAGTGTGTGACATTAAAACGTCTTGGAAGTAACCTCTGGGACACATGATCTAATTAAGGAAAAATACTCGGACAAATGGAGCGACACGGTAAACAAGAAAAACATTGCACAAAGGAAGCATGTGAAACAAGGGTGATATTGAAGACATGCTTTAAAATATTGCATAATGCTTTGTAGAGCTTATCAATCGCAGACCAACTTCTGAGGTCTGTAATGATAAACTGTTTCCATTACGCTAATGCCGAAGGCAAAGCAAGCTTTACATAACAACAAGTTGACTGTATTCCAAAAATGCACCCAGCGCATCTTGATTAAGTATCTAAATGCAGTTTAAAGATGTAATACCAAGTTTTACACGTGGGTTTAAAAATAATGCACTTTCAGGCATGTCTGAGCGCATTTACACATTGGGAGAAACCTACGTGTAATTTAAAACAAGTAAAATAAATAAAAAAATTATTTTTAAATGATTTTTCTAATTGTTTTATTTGTGTTAAATACGCCACTGCAGTACTGAATGAGGAATATTGTAAGGGTTTAACATTAGTAAAAGTGAAAACAACATATATGTCTCATGATGTCATCTGGCGTCAAAGCCCCAGTGTTTTCTTCTTCAGATCCGGGTTTCATAGCAAGTAAATCAATTCCCATCTCTGGGTCTAATATTGTGTGATGTAATCCTCTATTTTCTGTTTTTCCTTCTTGTTTATTCCTGTTTTAAACGTGGGTGCAGTCTCCTCGAGGTAGGCAGAAACATTGTTCAATATATATAAGTAGAGGTGAAATGCACACTTTCTTTTCATAGAGGATTCAATTATTATGTGAACAACAATGATTAGCACAGGAGTTGAGTTTCCGTATACGAATAACCACAATCAACACATTATGAGAACTCACATTTAATTTATTGCACTGTTGCGACTATATCTATGAACATGAATTTTTAGACTAACTCATGAGGAAATGTAAATGTGCATGTTTCGTTCAAAAATGGTGTGAACGATTATGATGGCAATCGTCGATTATGCACAACTATTTTATGGGACATTGGGGAGTTTGGGTATAAATAATGTCAAGAGAGACAGGTTGTCTGGGGAAGTTAATTGTTGTCTGCAGATGCCTAACACTTAAAGTCCGTCGTTGAGTGTCTTTTTTTCACAAACCCATAAGTTGAATGAGAAAAGCATGCTGGGAAATGTAGTAGTGACTTATTTGTAGTGAAAATAAGGGTTAGTGCCACATTTTTGAAGTCCGTTGTCGACTGTGGTTGCTTAACAGACACACGGGATAGATCACCTGTGGGGAGTTATGAGGGGTGATTAATAACCAAGTGGGTTCACAAGAGCCGGTTCAGTTTGTGCTGTGGCACTCCAGAGAAACAGTAAACAGATATAGGAGGTGCCATGGTTCTGGAAACAAGCTGGACACTGTGTGAGGCTGGGTCCTCAACAAGGAGTATAGTTACATACGCGTCACGGTAAGCTCACTAATATCTACGGTAAAGGGGAAGGTGGTGAAACTGTATGGGTAGGCTCGGGAATGTAGTCATTTTGGCAAGGGAACATTTGAACTGGAGACACGTGTTGGTTTAAAAAGTTCTGGGTGTTATATAAACGTTTGAATCTATGAACAACCCATGATCTAGAAATATAGCTGGGCACAGAGACGTGTTGTTTTTGTATGAAGCATTTACTGGTTTAATATATTTGTGTAGCAGATGGATCCGGGTTATTAAATTAGTTAGATGTGCAATAATACATGCTGATGGTGGTGTTTATGAATTTTTGTATGAATTTTTGTATTTTAGATACCTTGACGAAGGGATAATTCCTGAATTCACTGGGTAATTTTAAATAAACTTGTGACATTTGGAAACATTCACGTTTACTGCGCCTTTCTAAAACTTTACACCTGGTATTAGAATTAATAAAATGAATTGAAGCAGTTGGAGAAACATGAAAAAGAAATGGATTAAATTGATGGTCAAAGAGAAGATTAAAAATGAGAATTTGATTTATTGGATTTATTCCAGCACGGATGTGGCTGTGCAGTTTGAATTGGAACCTAACTTGGTTCCTTTGTGTTCGTTGTATCTGGGTATACCACACTGAGTAATAAAAGTAATCTGAAAAGTAATCCAACAGATTATTCACAAAGGGCCAGATGTTTCAAGCATTTTTTTCTTTGCAAACGGCCGATTTGCAGAATTGGCCCATTTGCGAACGCTAAAAATGCATTTCAGTGGTAGCAAAGCCTTTTTTGGTATTCAGTAATTTGTTACAGAATCGAAAAATGGGTTTGCGATCCGCTATTTGGAAGGGGTGTTTCTAGGGCATCCCTTCCAAATAGCGAATCCTGATGGTATGTGTGAATGTTTTGTGACTTTGAATGTGGTCGCCAAACATTTGTATTTTACCCCTACTTCAAGTTGGTGGTATCCCATTCGCAAATAAGGTCTTCTTCCCCATTGTGAATGTTTGTAATAGCATTTTTGACATGGTGGTTTGCTGATCTCAGCAGGCCCCATCCCTGTGATTTTTGTGATTCCTAATGGATCGCAAATTGCGACCTACCTCAATAATATTCATGAGGTAAGTCATTTGCGACCCATTAGGAATCGCAGAAAGTGTTCAAACCACTTTTATGCATGCCGTTTTGTGATTTCTTAATTGCAAATAGCAAGGATTCGCAATTAGGAAATCGCAAAGAGGATTATTGATACATCTGGCCCAAAGTAATTACAAAGTGTACAGTAATTCCAACTCTTTATGAACATTAGACTTACCAGTAACAAGTGTCGCTGTTGACCAGGGGGCTGCATGTAAAGGTCAAGAGGGCCATATGCAGCCGCCTGGCTATACTATGAGTAGCACTGAACTAGAGGTTTTATTATTGACTGTATTGTATCTAAAACCGCACCTCACTCAAAGAAATTTCCATGTTACTACAACATATAAAAAACTCTTGAACACAAATATTTTACTTCCAATTACAATGACACGTTACTCGCCTAACTAAAGCTAAATTAGATTTTAACAAAAGGTCGGTAGAACATGCAAGTACACTTTTATTAAAAGTCAATGCAAATTAATTTGGCAGACTTAATAAATAAGGTAAAATGTTAGTCAATTACCTAAAAATGTTTAAACGGGAATCTAAAATAAACGTCATATCTGGCAATCGAGGTAATAGATATTATACTGATTCAAACATTCTACAATGTTTCATGGAGTATTATAACCAATTATATACCCCTGAACATGATTCATTGCCTGATGCAAGGGAAGGCCTTTTTAAATCTATGTATCTATCTATCCAACACATGGAGTTGATCTTTCCTCTTTAGAAACGGACATAACAGTGGCTGAAATTCAGGCAGCCATTACTAAATTACCTAAAGATAATGCCCCAGCACCAGACTGATTTTCTGTTGAATTTTTCTCCCAATTCTCACAGATTTTAATTCCAACGACTATTATTAATTCAACACTTTTTGTCATCAAGCTCAGTACAAGGCACTTCTGTGGAGGCTATGCTTTTTTTAATCCCCAAGAAAAACAAGGACCTTTCTCTATATGGAAATGATAGGCCCATTTCCCATATCAATAAAGATTTTATTTTATTTTTTTGTGATGTCACATCGCCCATTATAGAGCATTTTATTTAGTAATGTTTGGATCATTTGGGTGTTGTACGTTTTTTGCTGAATTCTTGGCGGTACGTATTAATCGAGTATTAGACCTAGACCTAGCATCCTTGAAACCCGATTTTGCTGACTTCATTTTTTCGATCCTTAGGACTTGTAGTGAGGACATGGGTTTAACTGCGGACATTGCTAAGTTAGCATACGTTAGTACGAGCTTGGCGGCCATGCTGCCGCTTTTGCACATGTTACTATATGCCTTTGTTTTCGAGAATACTTTGCTTGTGCGTTTTCACCTGAGAACTGTCTGTCTTTCACACTTTTTACTATACTCTGTGGTCTTCATCTTCACATAATGTTCAAGGTAAAAAAACAAAGTCCTTTGTTAATCTGCTTTGGTCAGCCCATACACATAGACACAGTATGAGAGCACAGTTGCACTACTGATGTTGCATTGCATGCATGTTAGAGCACTTGGGAGCAACCTTTCCAGGAGAGAAGAGCTGTGCTTGTCCGGAGATGTAGACCTTTGCATCTCGACTCAGTGGGATGGGGTCCCCCATGACAAAACCCAGAGGTCTTCTATAATTATAATCAAGAAGCTCCTAGAATGGGGAGGGTGGTAAGGCGCCTTAGTCCTTCTTCCACTATTTTTATAACATGACACCGTTTGTATTCTATGGAATTGTAACAATGCTCACTATATTCTGCTGCTAGTATTGGCTTATGTACTGCATTATAGAGCACATTAGTTAAAATAAATATTTTAAACTATACTGTGTCTCTGATTACTCACGTTGTGGACAAGTATGAAAGAGTATGCGAAAGTGTTTTTATTCCTGAGAGGGACGGAGTGACTTGTTCTTGGATGTCTAATCATTTGTAGCTTCGCTGTAGTATAGAGAACGAATGAGACATTATAGCTAGTCAGATTGAGGTTCCGAGCACTGAGGTGGGTTGTTGGTACACCACTATACAGAGAGGTCCTGATTTCCTGCCCATAATTCTATATATGTGAAGAATCCCTGCAACATGGCGATCCCAATGTTTGGTGTGGCTCTTGTTTGAGAGACACTTAAGTAGTGCTTGTGCTTGTCCACAATCTCCTCGCTTCTGTTTCCGGAAATAGCTGTAACGGTATAACCTGCCTATATTGATGTTTTTATAGGTTGTTTTCTAGCTTGATATTAGTAAAGGTTTTTTCTTGTATTGTGAACCCTTTATTGTGATGCCATGCATTTATGTTGCTGTTATTTCTTTCTCTTCATGGCTGATGTGGATATTGCGGCATTTATATCGCGCTGCACTCTGTTGTCATTTGACCGATAGTGGAGTTCCTGATGCAGGTGTCGACCTTATCTTTGTGGTTGAAGCTGATCAAGCTTACCACTTTGAGGTATTTTATTCTTGGGTTACCTTTCCGACAGTGGATGGAACTGATAATTTGTTAATTGTCCCACGGTACCTCCTTATGTATATCGGCCTTATAGGACTCTTGAGGTTCCGCTAACAGCATGGCAACACCAAATTTGGTTTAATGGAGCCCTCCCGCACCCCGTGACTCCGGTCCGTTTAGACCCTTTATCTGTTGATGGGGCCACTGGGCCAGTTTTGGCCAGGTTCACACCACATCCACGTGATCTAGCAGTTCCACTTGCAGAGCTCCGCGTATGGCACACCTCCTTAGTTCAGATGCATGAGGCTGTTGTACAATACGTCTCACTCCACCTCCAGATGGGACCACCTGGAGTCGCGGCGCAGCCAGCTGGACCTGGCGGAGTGACGATTAGTGCGGTCATGGTTAATTCGGTTATGGGCAAGCACCCACAGTATAAGGATGATTTACATTATTGGCTTGCTGAGAAATTTGTCCACTTAGAGGCGGTATTATTGAATACAACTCCTGAGGAAAAACACAGGATTTTTTAATTCCAGAGTTAATCTATTGTAAAAATTGGGGTAGGGTGTTCGCAGCAGTATATGCGAAGTGTTTCCGCACTCCCTCAATGACCGTACTTCCCTCCGCGATTAAGCGTGTTCAGGATGAACACGGCCCTGAAGAGGCAGTTGAATTGGGAATGAGTTGGTGGGAGTGTCCAACATAGTTACTGATCTCATCCATGCAAACATGAAGGGAGATGCAGTGAACTTTCAAGTAGGTAATGCTTTGGATCTCGTCCCAGAGGGTGAGGAGCCACAAAAATTGCCAACAATTATTGCACAGGCATATAAAACCATTGGCTGCAATAGTTTGGGTGTTAAACAAGTATAAAGAAGAGGTCCCCTACAGTTCCAATAATGTTCCTTAAAGTAGGGAATACGTCACTAAATGTACAGATTTAAGACAACCAACATGTAGACCTAAATTGATATTTCTACATATGTAACAATTATCTAAAAGGACCAATGACAGCAATAAATTTATCAAAAAGCGAAACAGGCCAAACATGGAAACTGAGCAAATTCACTAATTGCAATACGGTGGGAGATGTATTATGTGGGGATGACCACAAGAAAAGCAAGTACCAGAATCTGCGAACATCACAGCAATATACGTTGACACAGAGCAAGCAATAAGATGGCAGCCCATTTCAATGAGAAACAACACACTCCCAGTAACTTACGTTGGGTGATCCTGGAACACATAAAACACTGTGATAAACTTGAACAAACTCCTAGAAAAGGAATAAAGATGGGTCTTCAAGTTGCAAACAGATAGTATAGGACTAAATGAAAATATACTGTGGGGACAGTTCATGAGATAATCAATCCAACCCCCATGGACATGTTTGAAATTATAACTATGCACCTCTGACCATAATAACAACCATTTCTGCAGTAGTCTGAAAATATAGTACTGCTTTTAATATTAATACTAATATATTTTTAATTCATTCCTTTTCTATTCTTTGTATATATTTTTTGTACTATTCAGTTTTTATTTTCTGTGCAATCTACCATCTATTTTGTGCCTTTATATTTCAGAGGAGCGTTTTTGTTCCCACCCCTTGTTTTTTGCCCAATCCAAAATGGCAACTACACCCACCTAGAGGCAGGGTTCGATTCCCATCGAAATTTGTAATCATCTAACACAGTTACTAATTAATTCCTTATGATTACGATTTAGCAACCTAACAGATATGGGAATTTTTGCAGCAGAAATACGAGTCATTGACAGCTATACTATGGCGATTAAAACGCGCCATACCAATAGTGAGCACACGCTCTAGTTTTTCTTCACCTCCCCCCACGTGGCAACCCGAGCTGCAACCCGGAAATACTCTTAAACAGCCGGCATCGGGAACACAGTAAGATGCAGCCACCCAAAGTATGAATAGGTTTGCAATGACGGAGGGAAGCTGAGCTAAAGTAAGTGCCGTTATTCATTTCCGCAAGAAATGCAGTGGCGAGCGAACCAGCATTTAATACCAGAAACGTGCACTTCACGAGACCATTCTAGATACCGCATTAACTTTTTTCATGAACCAAGCACCGGGTTGCTCAATCCTCAAGGTTATTTATCTTCAAGGTAGTTTGATCTTTCAGGTTCTGTAACGGCCATTGACTTACGATTCTTAAAGTTTTTTACAAACAGGTTTTTCTTCCTAAGACTGAAATAATACTGTATAAACAGAGTTATACCACCACGCTTCCTCAACACAGGGGAACGTTTCGCAAATTTACAGAATCTTTCCACAGGGGCAGTATTCTCAAGATTGAAATAATACTGCCTACATGGAAGTTATACTGTCACGCTTCCTCTATACGATAGAGCGTAATACCACTACACGTCCTATACACAGTGGGCAAGGCTGGCATATTTAACACAATCCTTCCACATCTCTGTAATAAGGTTGCGCTCCCAATTTAAAGAGTGAACATCTTATTAACAGCCGTGATCAGTACATAGACAGATTTATGAGCATTTGATCATGAGTACGACATTATCCAACAACGGAATGTTTGCAACCAACCTTTTTCTACTCCCACATGGTATACAGGCCCCTCCACCCAGGAGGACCATGGGGCATATTACTGCTCAAAACTAAGTACGTCTACTAACCTTGTGGGACGATTTATGTTTTATGTTCTGTTCTGTCTGTTTGTAAGTGTGCTTCCAGAACGAGTGTGCTCAACATGTATATGTAAGTGTAAATAGTGATATGTATTCATATTTCATATATATGCATATTTTTAACCCTCTGAACAGATATACTGCACGGATGTGAATAGAGGATCACCCACCGTTTCACCTTCTTTTTAGGAACACTTCTATAAGCACTAAGGGCCAGATGTAGGTAATTCCGATTTACCGACTCTTAAATACAGACTCATACCGATTCGGTATTTAAGAGTCGGTAAATTGGAAGGAGGCAGATGTAGGTAAAAAATTACCGAATCTGTAAGAGTCGGTATTTACCGATTCTGTAAATACCGAATCTGTATTTCCCATTGATTCCTATGGGCCTTGAAGCCCATAGGAATCCATGGGAAATACAGATTCGGTATTTACAGAATCGGTAAATACCGAATCCTGCAAGGGTGCAGGGGGTGTCATTTTGACACACTCTAGCACCCCAATTCCGGACTTGTGTGCCATGTGGCACACAGACATGCCCTAAGGGCATGTCTGTGTGTAACATTGCACAGGTGTGCATGCACACCTGAATTCGGTATTTTACCACCCAATAGGATTGGGTGGTAAAATACCGATTTTTAAGGGCCTGTGGCACTCTTAGGAGTGCCACCTACATGTGCTGTTTCCATATCAGTAAATATACTGATTCGGTATTTTACCGATTCTGTAAATTTACCGATTCAGTAACTTTACAGAATCGGTAAAAGATAGGCCCCCTGCATCTGGAAACCCTAATACCGGTCGGTAACGGCCGAATTCGGCCGTTACCGACCGGTATTAGGGCTCCTACATCTGGCCCTTAATGTTATACTTCACTTTCTAGGTACAGTCCACGAGGAACAACTATAAAAAATGGGATTTGGCCTGCCCCTGTGTGCTATTATTTCTTCCCTAATGCAGATACTACGGATTCATCTTTAACCGTATGTATACAAGTTAGATACACACAATAGGTGTGTCTTTACATTTAATTGTGAAAACCACATTACATGTTCTGAATCGGAGTGGCAAACATGAGGCTGGTCCTCATGTTGTCCTGATGAAAAGGTTTAGGGGACACCGTGAAACATGTCGAATAGATAGTTAGGTATTAGACCACATTGAGGATCCAATCCCTACATCTAACCCCCTTTTTACTATACCAACTAGAAGCAAGAATAAATGTATAGGCTTACTATTTAGGTATTTATAACTCCCATTTAAAAAACACAGCTCCACCATACACCACACTATACATAGTTTCACAAAAAGTGCTCCCATGTATCCTTTGCAAGTCGCAGCACGCCCCAAGCAGTAGATGCTTGGGAAGCCCCAATGATGAAGCATGTCAACTAAGGGCAAACTCTGGTGAGTGAGGGGACTAAAGAAAAGAATTCTCTTTTCCAAACGGGTACATCCACTTGGTATGACCTGCTCCTTTCCTTTCAGACAGACTAGCTTCTCACAATCCATGGAGCATGGTTTGTAGTGCGATGCTATATTATTAAGAGGCCGAACCTAGCCTTAGCCTCTTTCTCCCTCATTTTTTGGTAACTTTCTATGCCACAGGCTCAGCCCCAATATCCCCTCCCCTTGTTTCCGGTCCAGGGAAGACATGGCTTGGCAGTTCGGGCTGGACTGTTCCCATGAGGCACAGGGTCAGACTGATTTGCATATGGCCATGTTTGTACTAGGGTGGCGGAGTGAGGCACAGCGTCAGACTGATTTGCTTATGGCTATGTCTGAACTGGGGTGGCGGAATGAGCTAAGGAATGGTGATGGATTAAATCCAGATCAGTTGACTGGGGGTGAGTGTTTGATTTGCTCAAACGCTCCGTCCATCATCCCCTTTTGTATCGCTTTGTGCGCCCTAAGTTGGCAGGGTATGCTCAGACGTGAGTCTATTGCTCACTTTGCCACTGGATTCAAGATAGCCTGGCTGATGAGGGTTATGAACCCGAAACCGGTCCCAGGATTCTTGTTTCCGGTCCAGGGAAGACCTGGCTTGGCAGTTCGGGCTGGACTGTTTCCATGAGGCACAGGGTCAGACTGATTTGCATATTGCCATTTCTGAACTGGGGTGGCGGAGTGAGCTAAAGAATGGTGATGGATTAAACCCAGATCAGTTGACTGGGGGGGAGTGTTTGCTTTGCTCAAATGCTCCGTCCATCATTCCCTTTTGTACCCCAATAGCCCCTTCGGCGGGAGGCGAAAGGTCCCGTTTTAGAGATTTTCACTCACTTGGAATGTCAGGGAATGATTGAGAAATGCTTGTCACTAATAAATAACCCTCTTTTACAGTTACAAAACCCGATGGGTCGTACCGCATAGTTTTGGATTACTGGCATTTGAACTCTCATTGTCACACTTTTGCTGTACAAAATACCCACAGTTCTGCTCTTTTAGACAGTTTTGTTCATAAAAAATATAAAGCTACCCTTGACATTTCTAATGGCTTTTTTGATCACAATTTATCTCCGGCATGCATTCTCAGCCTGTGGTAAACAAAAAACAATTTAGGCATTTACCTATGGGCTATAACAGCCCCGGTGTTTTCGCTGCCCGTGTTGTCTCTTTGCTGGACAGCATAGACCCACATGTGTACTCATACGTTGATGATATTTATCTCACGGACAACGAATTATGTTGCCGCGTTGAACGCATCTTTATTTTATTTGCGGACTACAATTACAAATTCAACTTTGCAAAATCACACATTGCAGAGTACACAGTCTTGTTTCTTGGTTATGAGTGCAATAATGAAGGTACAGGCTCGGCGCCTCACTTCCTGGAGAAATGTGCATATTTGCGACCTTCAACAACCCTGAAAAAACTACAATCATTACTGGAAGTTTTGAATTTTGGTCGTACTTACATTCCCAAATATGTCTCTTTATACCTTGATACAAACAACATTTTCACAAGCCTGCTGGCTTCCAGAACATTCAGCTATTGTGCACTCATTGCAGTCTGATCCTACTGAATCGAAATATTTGTTAACACGTGATAACCACACAAACCTGGTGCTAAGAATTATACCAGGCATGGGTTTCACTTACCTAAACTTTAATGTAGGTGACACAGTACCTGCTGCTTACAAGTCACACTTGTACACTTCTGCTGAGTTGCGGTTTTCCACAGTTGAAAAAGTCTTGACAGATGTGCAGATGGCAATCCTGAAGAAACGGGCACTGGCACAGGGGAAATGAATTTTGGTGGTGACACCTTATCCTGCACTTGAAGCAGTGACAAAGGCAAGTGTACCAAACTCAAAAGCTTTGCATCCCCAATGGTTCAAATGGGCTACTTCTTTGATGTTTCCAGATGCCAAGTATATCTTTGACTCGTCTCTTCAGATACAGGAGTTTTTGCAATATAAATTAGTTCATCCTCCTCCACTGTCTTTAAGTCCACTTGAGGAGTATCATTGTATCATTTACTCCGATGGCTCAGCGCAACCGGCCACCGGGGTCTAATCATGCTTATTCCGTGGCCTGTGCTATTGTGGCGTGTTCTATAGTGAATGGTGAGTTCAAGTCCAGTGTTGTTCATACGCAGGCACTAGGTGACTGCACCACCCATTTGGCCGAGGTGCGCGCTTTGGTGCTAGCACTCGAATTTGCAGATCCTAACATGACAACACTTATTGTAAGTGATTCCTATTACTGTGTTCAGTCTTTCAATGACAACTTACTCCTTTGGTCTCTGAATGACTATCATGATTCCAAAGGCAGCGCAATGAAGCGTAAGATGCTTTGGGTTCAAGTGGCAGATCATAAGGAACATCTGCCTCTCACACAGGTGATTCACACTCTTGGCCACCAACATGTGGTGGCACACACTGTCGGCAATAGTTTGACTGATGAGGCAGCCATATCAGCAGTAGCCACGTGTTCAGTTGCAGTCGTCTCAAGATCCATGACTCAGATTGACAATGAGAAGGGTGGTAAGTACCCGCAAGGGTTCTCTTCAAATTACTCTTATCATTTAAGTTTTAAGTCTCGATAGAGTACCATATGTAAGAATTAACAACATTGGTGACAGATTAATTCCCAACGCGGACCGCAGACTTTCTTTGATCACAGCCGCACACAAAGGCATGGCTTCGGCCCATGCTGGCATGTCTGCGACAGTTTCTATCTTGCAGCAACATTGCTAGTGGCATGGTTTATATAAACAAACCTGTAATTATTTGCTCTCTTGTGACATTTGTCAGCAAATTAAACCATCTACAGTTACACGTCCACAACAAACTCAGCTCTGCATCTCTAAGAAGCCTTTTGGTTGTCTATATCTTGACCACTGCGGTCCATTTTCTTCAGATACAGTTTATAAATACATCTTAGTTGCAGTTGATTTGTGCACACACTTTGTGTGGATTTGGCCACAATGCAGTGCTGACGCTCGAAATGTCATAAGGGATTTCCGTGTCTTTGGGGGAATTTTTACATGTTGCACCTTCCATTCTGACCAAGGTCCAGCGTTTGACTCTAAGGCGTACAAGGATGCAATGCAGTCTTTGGGGGTGCTATTGAAATTTTCGTCTCCATACAGCAGCGGTTCCCAAACTGGTGCGCCGTGAAAACTAGCCAGGGGCGCCACAAACAGATGAGCACACAGTTTGGGAATCAGTAATAAATAGTATGTTGCACTTATGTGCATCTGAATTCAACAGTAAGCGGGCAGTGCAATCTCATTTTCAAGGAGTCTTGTTTAATTACAACTTTTGTATATTTACCAGCTTAGCTAATGTCTTTATCGCCCCTCCACTCCCACAACGTGTCCATGTGTATCCGAAAACATCCAGTGAGGGAAGGTGACTTGTGTGCAAAAAATGCCGAATTCAAGGAAAGAGAGACCTTGGAAGAGGGGCGCAGTTGCAAATTCTTATGAAACATTCATCTGAATACAAGATAATAATATCCTATTCATGTGTGCTGCTGATATGCAGATCACTGAACGCAGTGCGGTTAATTCAGGTTCATGGCATGCAGCCCCACTCCCCTTGAAATAGAACACCGGACATGCCACTTTCTGCAAAGAAAGAAACAACACACAATTAAAAATTAATTAACTCCCTGCTCTGATAGCCAGAGAATAACGCCTATTTTCTATCGTCTGGATCCAGTAATCAGCTCAACAATTAAAATAAAATGATGGTGGTGCTTAGCAGATAGGGAAGTACATAACATTTGTACTGTATATTCTTTTTAACTTGCACATGAAAACCAATTCAAGATATTTGGGTAACATTTCCAAGCCCTTACAGCTGCTTCTCTGTTGCCCATGAAAGCTAAGAGCGCTTCGAGAAGCCTTGAGCTGGCATGGCTGAGAAATTGGAAATATTTTCCTAATCATAACTATTGGGATTTTATCACGCTCAGCTGTGGGTGTTTGTGAATGGGTATGGGGGTGTTTGAGATGACTATGTTATGTGCACTGTTATATTTCCTGCCAATAAAAACAAAATACCATGTGGTCAGTTTGCTTATCTTCAAAAATTAAGACAACAACCTTCTTACGCTCCCTCCCTACTCTTTCAAATATTGATCACTATGCAAAACGTTTGAAACGTGGTAGCACACGTGTGCTCATAAACACCTACTCCTCTAAAGTAAAATACGCTTACACGTGTGACTCCCGAATCAGCACAAGTCCATCAACAGAGCTCGAGAATACATTTAAAAGTGATCTCAAATGATATTTGCTGTTTTAAGCATGAACAGATCATAAAGGTCATAACAATACCAATTTTGGTGGTGGTGGTTTTTTTTTGGGACCAGCTGGGACTTAAAAATACTGGTGGTGCTGGTAGAAAACTGTTCAGGTGGCAAACGTAACTGGCTCGTTTATTTACTGTTGGGGTTTTCGTGTACATCCCACTTTAGCATAGTCTGTCTGTGATGCGGAACCCCCTGTGTTTTTTGAACAACCATTGGATGTCTGGTAAACAAGTGACCAACCACCGGACAAAAGCGGAGAAAAATGGAAGTACTCCAGAGGCCGGACTCACATCCCTGCCACCCGAAAAATTAAATGACATAATGGGGAGTCGCAGGCAACTGCCAATAGATAAAGGGAGCCACGGGTCGAAAAAGTGTGGAAACGAATGAACCGTGACTTAAAGCAATCCTTGACAGCTAGAGTCTTAAGCACTGGCAGGAACTGGCTAGCCCACTTGTATTGCGTGCAACATGCACTAAATACTCTCCCTATAAGATCTCTGGGTGGGTGGACCCCATACAAAATGCTGTTTGTGCCAGACCTTAATGGTATGGACATGGCGGCCGGCCCCGCAGTTTTTGACATGGATAATCATTCTAATATGTTACAGGACTTACAAGAGACCTGTGACAGTCTTTCAAAATAACATTTACCCTCTGCCACTGATGCTGCACTGCAGATTCCGGCAGTTGGCTGTCTACCCAAAGTTGGAGATTTGGTCCGAGAGAAGGTGGAGAACAAAAAAGAATTTGGCCCGGTAATCGTGCACCGGTTCCAGTGCTTGGCGTAAAGGGTACTCGTACAGTCATTTTACTACCACTACCTGGTCGCAAAGATAACCGATACATCTCATTGGACAATGTCAAGCTACAACATCTGGCCAATTCTGAATAGTATAACAACAGCTGTTTCCCAAAACTGGGTTCCGACCTCATCAAGGCACAGAAACAGCCTTGCTGGTATTGGTGGAAGAAACAAGGAAAATTCTTGATGTTGGTGGGTCCGCAGCCATTATTCTACTCGACCTTAGCGCGCCTTCGACAAGGTCAACATCAACTTTTGAATGAAAGACTTGGAGAGACAGGGTTTCAGGAGCCTTACTCAAATGGCTGGAGTCATTCCTTAGAGATAGGTCCTTTCAAGTTTTTGAGGGTAACGTTTTCTTGGAGAGAATGCCAGTTCACTGTGGGGTGCCTCAGGGATCTTCCCTTAGCCCCACGCTTTTTAATGCAACCTTTGGCATAAGTGGTCAAGCCCTTCGGGATTAGGATCGTCTCGTACGCAGATGATACACAACTGATTGTGTCCCTCAATCAGCTGGATGATAAACAGTACTGCATGGCCAACTGCTTAGAGAGAGTATCCACCTGGATGGATAACTCCTACCTAAAGCTGAACGGTTCAAAAACGGAACTGATGTTTTTAGGAAAACCCATTAACAATAATCCTTTTTTCTGGCCTAAATGCTTAGGTGTTATGCCCCCACCTAAAGAACACATAAAAAGCCTTGGGGTTTGGTTTGATCACAAATTGGATTTTAAGGAGCAAGCACGCAGAGTGGCAGCACCTGCTTTGGAATCCTTAAAATGATCAGGAAAATTCTCCCCTTGCTACCTTTTAATGCAGGGAAATTGCTGGTACAGGCCCTGATTTTATCACGGCGTGACTATGCTAATGTGCTTTATCTCGGATCCTCATGCGCCACCATTAAAAAGCTTCAAATGGTACAAAACTGTGCTGCACGCTGTCTTCTGCAGGCTCCATATCTGGCATCGGCTAAGCCCTTGATTGTCGCTCTATATTGGCTGCCAGTGGGCGAGAGAATTCAGTTTAAGGCCATGTGCATTGCTCACTAGGTGATGTCTTCTAGGGCACCTCCGATTTTAAGTACTATCATCACCCCATACCTTCCTAAAAGAACATTATTCTAGAGAGTTAATCTAGTGCGGAGTGGTGGACGGATGTTCTCCATCATATTGCCGAAGAGTTGGAATCAACTTCCAGATCTTATTCGGCTCGAGACCAATCATCTCTCTTTCCATAAATCTCTGAAGACCTTGCTGTTCCCCTGATGCTCCTTTTGTTGGTAATTGATTTTGTCTTTAGCGCTGGGAGGCCTTTGGTAGCCATGCGCTTTACATGCACTCATTCATTCATTCATTAATTCATTATTCATTCATTCATTCAGCTGCATCATGTCCAACAATATCTAGGATTCCTGTGTTTGTCGCATCTGACACCACACAAAGGGACACTGCCATCGAGAAGGAATCCGTTACTAATCCTTTGATTATCCCACCAGCTTCCACTTGTAATGATGAAACTGAATATACTTATCCAACAAGCAAGTCGTTGCCTGACTTGCAACTAACTACACTTAACCAGTCACTTTTCTCCTTTGACACAACCTACACATCATCAATTGGCCCTACTGAATTCAATATTTTTGTTTCCTGGTTAAAACAGACATATTTAGTCCCACCTTGGACACTACGCTTTAGAACTTTTTAAGACACCTCTTCAAATTAATTGGTGTAAGTTGAGTCTTAACTTGGAGTTATTATTCTTCTATTGTCAGTGTCGGTTTCTATATACATCCTAAAGCGAGGCGGACCTATACATGCCATTTTGGTCATCTTTTGTCTTCCATTATTTCCAGTGCTAGTTCTATGGTAGGGGTACTATGTCTTCTTTGTATTTTGTATATTTTTTATTTTTATTTTTTGCCCTGAGATATTGGTTACTTTTATTTGGGGTTTTCATCTTTTCATAATAATTTTCACTCTCACTTTGAACGGCTATATGGTTTTTGACACACTTAATTCGTTCCAAGGCTATTCTACTTCCTAGCATTTTCTCGTTTTAGATTACTACTATATATATATCATGTCTCCGGTGGATTGTGCCCTTTAAAACTTTACTTCTTCAAACATATTGCTTATCATCATTGATTGCTTGGATATTTAAGAGGGGGAAAATAGCTGAATATTCGCTCAAATTATTTTTGTTTTGCTTAAAATTTTATTTAATTGTAATAGCACCACTTATGCTGTTGCCTTGCTCTCTTTGGTAATTTGTGTTGCTGATTAGCTTGACTCTTTTATTTTGACTTAGTAAGAAATTATTTGCAATGTATGCAGCTGACAGCCCTGCCTTTTCTCTTTTTTTCCATTTTACCTCTCCGCAATTATCCCTTAGGATATGGTCACGCTATTATTCTTAGTGTTGTTATTCTCTCCTGTATGCATTGATAAATATGTCATTTTATGTTCTGGAAATGTATATACCTATATCAAATATGTTAAATGTGCTGTACATATAGTTCTGTGTTAACTATGTGGTTTTTACTTCTATTGTTATGTATATATGTTTGTAAATATTTATGTGGAAAAGAATTTATCTGTATAAGTTTGTGGGTCATTTTGTAAACTATTATGTGTCTTTTTTTTAAATGTTGGTTACGTTCTGTTAATGTTACATTTTGTCTATGATTGTTACAGCCCTGATGAAGTTCCCTTTTGGTACAATTGGGAACATACGAGTTGGCTGTGTGCCAGTTTTAAAGACTGATTGAATAAAAGAAGTACGTTTGTGTAGCGGGGAGGACCTACTGGCGGAAGGAGAGACCCTTGTGATGGACTGGTGGGTCACTGACATGGATACCCCTCTCTCTTTTTCCCCATATCAGGACGATTGGAGGTCTGACTCATAATCACTATGGCCGGACAACGCCAGCGAGGAGTGTGAAGGTTCCTTTAATTGGGCGGGTAATACTAAGGAAGATACGCCCCTGAGTGACGTCTACGCAACAGGATTGGTTAAGACCCAGGAAGCAGGAAAGTCGGCGTGTGACGACACCGAGCGGTGTGGAGTTGAGTAGCAGGAGAGTCAGAAGGAGCTTTGCTAAAAGAAGGATACGAAGAGGAGCAGTTCGGAGGAGAGAAGGACGTGCGAGACTAACAGGAACCAGGAAGAAGACTGGAGCCAGGAGGCCACCGTCAACACGAGCCGCCCAGCCACACTCACCAGGGAGTGTGGCTTCACCAGGTACGGCAGCGCGTGACTAGCTGGTTGGGGAGGAGGGGAGACACCACGCAGTAGCGCGTAGACTGTTATCCTATGAGTCGCGCTTGTGTGATACTTCGCGTGCTCCCCTCGCTAACACTTTCCAGGTCTCATGCACAACCCCACCCCCTCACCGTATCCTATCACTCGAATAAAGACTAGATTGCATGGTGTCCCTATCACCCCGGTATCCCCCTGGGTAAAGCCTAACCTGAGCCATACCTAACAAAGTCCTCATTTCTCGTTCGCATGTCCGGCGGTGGCGCAACCGAGGAGGAGGCAGAGTGGACAGCTGAGGACCCCAAGAGAGAGAGTGGAAGACCCCATCCAAGAACAGGAGGAGTCAACCCGGCCATATTGTCTAGAGAAAGATTGACTCTCAGAAAAAAGAAGACTTTCATAAAAATAAAGCCCTACATACCCAGGTCTGGTCTCCGTGCCCTTCCTTCACCCCCGTCACCCCCCCAACAGTTTTGGAATTTCTACTTACGTGTCTGACTTTGCTACAAGTGCACCTTCTGCCTTCTCTTGAAAAATTTTGACTGTGATTCATACCTTCGGATGACGGGTGCAGGAAGTGTGTTGCACCACCCCGTAATTGATTGTACATGTGGATTGTTTGAGCTGGTCCTTGGTCTGTCGTTTGTTTTTTTGTGCTAATTCTTTTATCTGACTGTCCAGCACCCTTACCCAACTGTTATTCATTTATTAATATAAATGTCCAATTTCCAGGATAGTAGAGAAGAAATGGCCCTAAACTTGTTTAACATCAGTCCAACTAATACTCCTATAGCTCAAACTCTTCCGACTACAACTAGTTTGAGAACACTGTTTCTTAGATTAGAGAGATTACTGAAACAAGAACTATTCCGCTGTCGGGAGGGGATAACTCTCCAGCAATATTTAAGTAACAAAAAAATCCCACGAGGGCTGCGAATCCTGATATTCCCCACATTTGAGGACCTACAGGACGATCTCCTCAATGAGTGGGAGGGTAATCTCGAAAATGAATCACAAATAGTGATGCAATTTTTAATACGTGATGCAATAGACAAGGGAGAAAATTACAAGAAGAAATGGAGAGTATAGAAAAGGAAATCAACTCAATGGATCAGAAGGATCTCATTAGAAAAATGTTACAATAGTCAAACAAGTTATGGATGAATATCAACTATACCTCAAAGACAAGAAACTTAAAAAAGTAAGGAGAAATGACAGGGACTATCGGGATGGGCGTGTGTACACATTTGCCAAAAAATTCGATAATGTCCAAAGTATTGAGGAGAAAAAAAGACCTAGGGAGGAAAGGGAGATGAATGATGAGGCATTCTCTATCAGTAGTGCGTCCTGCTCATCACCTCCCCACAGACAGCCTAGACGGACGTCCGGGGTACCGACGGACAGAGCGGTGCTCCGTTTTACCTGCACTGTAGCCAGGTGAGGTGGGGCGTGCATTCCCTAAAAATTTGGCGAATCTCAGGTGATATAATATATCTCCTTATATTATTTTTTTCAACACTTTCACCTATTTTATTTCACTTTCACCCTGTAGACACACAGATAGTTTGTAGATAGTTTGTAGTTGCTTGATCCATTGCTATCCTGGTTGTTGGTATTCATGAATATCAACTATACCTCAAAGACCAGAAACTTAAAAAAGTAAGGAGAAATAACAGGGACTATCGGGATGGGCGTGTGTACACATTTGTCAAAAAATTGGATAATGTCCAAAGTAGTGAGGAGGAAAAAATACCCAGGGAGGAAAGGGAGACGAATGATGAGGCATGCTCTATCAGTAGTGCGTCCTCCTCATTACTGAACAGTGTAGCATCAAACGTGACACAAGACTTTCCTTTAGCAGAGGGACCTTCTTCGTTTCAGAAGGAGCTTGCCAAATTGGGAATAAGCAGCAGGCTCCAACAGAAAAGACGGCAGCCAAAACCCGTAGGGGAGGCAGGAGGGCCAAAGGCACATACAGGCAAAGGCTGGGGATCCATGAACAAAGGGAAGAAGTGATGAGCTATACTATGACATGTGATATGGTAACATGTAACAGCTTAACCAATGAAAATGACCTGAAGCACTAAGCAGTAGCATAAGTCAAGGTCCTGAGGAAGCAGTAGGAGACCATCTGGCTCCGCCTTTACTGCAGAAACATGTCGACCAAACATCTATTCCAGTAGTTATTTGTTTACACTACTATGCACTGGTTTTATCTTGGGTGTGCATAGGATCACATTAAAATTGTTCTTTTTCTCCACTTCTACTACCCAATGTTAAGATTTTTTCACATTAAGCACATATTAATTTATCACAGTTAGCACTGCTAGTCAGATTACCTCCTGATATTATAGTACACCACACTCACATTTGAGGCATATCCATTAGCTGAGGCTACGACCTGCCAAATCTACTGTTGGTAAAACCACTCTCCTTCATGGTGAAGGATCCCAAATGATGTAGGGCGGTACAGGTCGGTAATCTGATGGGAATAACTTTCTCACCACGAAATACTCTCAGTGGATTTCGCGGCTGTACCCTGTAGACACACAGATAGTTTGTAGATAGTTTGTAGTTGCTTGATCCATTGCTATCCTGGTTGTTGGTATTCATGAATATCAACTATACCTCAAAGACCAGAAACTTAAAAAAGTAAGGAGAAATAACAGGGACTATCGGGATGGGCGTGTGTACACATTTGTCAAAAAATTGGATAATGTCCAAAGTAGTGAGGAGGAAAAAATACCCAGGGAGGAAAGGGAGACGAATGATGAGGCATGCTCTATCAGTAGTGCGTCCTCCTCATTACTGAACAGTGTAGCATCAAACGTGACACAAGACTTTCCTTTAGCAGAGGGACCTTCTTCGTTTCAGAAGGAGCTTGCCAAATTGGGAATAAGCAGCAGGCTCCAACAGAAAAGACGGCAGCCAAAACCCGTAGGGGAGGCAGGAGGGCCAAAGGCACATACAGGCAAAGGCTGGGGATCCATGAACAAAGGGAAGAAGTGATGAGCTATACTATGACATGTGATATGGTAACATGTAACAGCTTAACCAATGAAAATGACCTGAAAATTGAAAATGTGTCTAATAAAGTACTTGACAAAGATTAAATGTCTGTTGTGGGTGAAGGGTTGAATTTTTGTCCATCTCAGGGTGGGGATTTGACTAATGTGCATATCGATATGTATAAAATTGTCAGAGCTCTGAAACTGCGAGATTATGTTTCACAATATATTAATAAGGATTTGGGGAGATTCGCAATGTTCAAATGCTGCTAAGTCTGGATAGGGATGTTGCTCCAGAGATGCCAACACTGCTGAATGATTTGGAAATCGAGCAAGAATCAAATACTGACAGTGCTTTAAACCCCAGGTCTAAATTTGTACCCACTATCAATTATTATAAGAACATTGCTATCTTTTATGATAGAGTAACAAGGCATTTACACAAGATGGAGATGTCTAAGAAGATCTTGACTCCCATTAACCACAACATTACTGCCAAAGAAAGAGAAGCCTTGAATAGACTAAAGTCTGATGATAGTATTGTAATTAGAGAGGCAGATAAGGGCGGTAATGTTGTGGTCATGAATTTTTGTGATGTTATGTCAGAAATTAAACATCAACCTAATGATGTACAGTGCTTTAAGAAACTTTTGGCAAACCCCATTCAAAACTTACAACTACTAAATCAATTTAAAATTGAGCAAATAGAAAGACATTGGTCTCCTGACGGAGGAAGAATTTTAATACCTTAGAGTACACTGTCCCACGCACCCATGCATCTATGTCTTGCCTAAAGTCCACAAGGGGGGTCACTTTCCCCCCCGGGCGCCCGATCATCTCAGGGGTGGGATCACCCACTGAAAAAATCTCAGAATTTGTGGATCTCAGGCTCCAGAAATATGTTTCAAATCTCCCATCTTTTATTAAAGATAGCAAAGATATCCTAACCAAACTAAAGGACTTTCAATGGTCCAAAGATCTCACTTTGGTGACCTTTGATGTTGTAGGTTTATATACCTGCATTGTCAAGGATTTTGGATTACGCGCAGTGAAGACTTTTTTAGATAAAAAAAGTGCTAATTTGTATCAATTTAATGAGATTGTTGTAGAAATTATCAATCTTATTATGGATAATTGATTTCTGCATGACAAATGTTGGTACCAGCAGATACTTAGGACTGCTATGGCTCCAGGTTTGCTCCCTTGTATGGCTGCCTTTTTATGAGCTGGTTTGAGAGGGAGTTTGCCTTGAGCCGACGTGCCTCCCCCTGGACAGAATACATTGTGTGCTGGGTGAGGAACATAGACATCTGCCTGTGGTCAGGATCCAGAGAACTGCTGCAGCAGTATTTCTTGTACCTTAAATCTAATGACTTCCATGTCAGGTTTACTATGAGCATGTCACCACTAGGCTGGTGAGTGAGGGGTTTTTAACAAAAGGATAAATGATTTCCTTTTGTCAGCCTGCCACCACATTAGGAATCTCATTCTGACTTTCCCATGATGGTACTCCTCTCTTTGTTTATTTAGTTCTTCCACAGGGGAATGGGAGTACACTCCGTTCACCTTCAGTGAACACGATCCCTTGCTCTCTCCTTTGTTAGCATATTTACTATGAACTGTGACAAAGAGAGTATCAATTTTCTTGACATACAGTTTTATGTCAAGGATCAGGTAGTTGAAAGTACTCTTTACAGGAAGGATACGGCTTGCAATGGGGTTCTCCATGTGGGGAGTGCTTACTCGCAGTCTGTCATCAATAATATCCCCTTTGGGGAGATGACTAGAAGGAACTGTAGTAAGGAAGAGAACTATTTGAACAATTTACATGAATGCGAACAAAGATTTTAAAAAGGGGATATACGAAGGAGACCTTATCCAAAGCACTTACTAAAGCAAAACGCTTAACAAGGGAAGATACTCCTCGTGATAATCCGAAAAAGATGAAGGACACTGTACCAGATAGATCAGTCAGCTTAGTCACACAATATAATCCGGATAGTGGCAAAGTCCAGAACATTTTGAAAAAGAACTGGGGATTGTTATTAGATGTACTAGGACTGAAAAAGTATCTCTGATACACCCACTTTGACATATAGCAAGGGTAGAACACTACGCGATACCCTATGCCCTCGCTATGTCTTCAACAAACAGGGTTACATCACTTGGCTACCCCCCTAAACCTTTGGGTTTTTACACTTGTGCCTCATGCAATATTTGCCCTTTTGGCTGCAACAAATTCAGCAGTTTTCCATACAACGACTCTAGGTCCTATGACATTGGACACTTTATAAATTGCAACACCACCCATTTCATTTATGTCTTAGGATGTGACTGTGGCACTATTTATGTGGGTAGTAATGTGTGTCCACTAAAAGTACGAATACAAGAACACCAAAGGGCGATACTTAACAAGGACCAGCACTATCCCCTCAGTTACCATTATAGGGATACACATCCCAATAACAACAACTTCTGATTTCATGGTATTGACCATGTCCCCTGTGGAAATAGGGGTGAGAACCATGAACTGCTTGTCAGACAAAGGGAGGCAAAATGGATCTGTTGCCTCCAAGCAACTCGGATGGGACAAAATACAGATAGGGAGCTACATTATTTTTTGGGATAAAGCACAATAGTTGTAGCCTTGTGCCTCCATTATTCCTTCTTGTATACTAGGCCTTAGGTGTCCACCCAAATTCCCTCCTACATTTCATTTCAATCCATACTAGCCAGGACTCTTCCCTGAGATTGCCTGCATTTATTTCTGAACCTGGACAGTAGCGATTACCTATTGATGGGGTGGGACTGATTATGATCTGTGTTGTCTCAATGTTTCTATTCTTTTGAATATAACTTATAATATCTAGGAAACTCTCTCCTGAGACGATTTGGTTATCTGAGCTTGCATAGTGCCATAGGCCGTTTGGTGTTTTTGGACTTAATATGGTTCTGTTGTTCTAAGAATTTTTGGATTTTTTCCTTTGTTATTTCCCTAGATGTTTGCTCTTTGAGGATTATACTAACTTCACGCATCAAGGCATATGTCTTTAAATAATTTGAAATGTAGCCGTTTCAGCATCCGTTTTGTTATTCAAGCTTTTTGACATATTTTCGGTACTTTGTTGCCATTACAAGATGGCCGCCGATTAACGTTTTAAACATAACCACCTTATGCCATGCACTTTTTGTCACCTTTTCTCTCAGCATTATTAGTTGGTAATGGTATTTGTTCAAAATAAAATAGAAACTCTACCGATTCTATATTTGTTATTCAACTGAGTCTGACCATTCTGCTTTCTCCATGAGATTGCCGGCACTTTTCTTGCCATTATAAGATGGCCGCCATACATTTCCTAAATAGGACTTCCTGTGTAATATGCTCCTCTTTTACTGTTTTGTTTTTTTCTGTCACGCCATCCTTTACGTATATGTGACTGAAATTGTTGACATGACGTAGCAAACCCTTCTGGCTTTAAATAATGGCGCTACCGTGCATGAACTAGCTTTGCCGGTTATCATGCCGTTTAACAAAGTTATTCGCTAGAGGTAAGTGAACTATTGGTACACTTTGTGGGCTACTTATACTACTGCAGTGGAGCCATTTAGCCTCTCTTTAACTCCACTGGGATTTTAGTACTGTCATATGTTTGCGCTTCACGATCGCTCGTATGCTGAAAAAATGATACCTCATAGGATTTAAAAGAGAGCACGCCAGGAGAAACCATTTATCCTTCCCGTACTCACAATTTTCCCTTGTTTACAAAGTGATATCCAGGATGTGTCACATCGCCAGGAGATTTTTACTTTCATGTGACTGCGCTTCACGCTCATTGGCATGTCAATAAATTAATACCTTATTGGAGTTTAAAAGCAAGCACGCTAGGAAGAGATGTTTCATTCTTCCCGTTCTCACAATTGACGCAGAGGATGCACTACGGCAACATGAGAGGTTCATGTGGCTATGCGGTATTTGCTTTTTGCATTGTTACTTTTTTGGTTTTGGGTATGTTACATATAGGTCATGATGCTGAATCACTCATGACATTTAGGTCTTTGCAGTAAATTTAGAAACCGCACGCCCTGAACAGTGAGGTTACTAAACTTAATTATTTCTATTAAACTCCGATGCAATGGCACACGCCGGGCTATCTATAATATCTGTACCCTTTTTTTGCCTAACAGAGTACGTGCCAGGATTTATTGGTAAATAAGTGGTGACTGGAATTCCGCCCTATACTACTCTTAAGAACTTTTTAAGACACCTCTTCAAATGAATTGGTGTAAGGTGAGTCTTAACTTGGAGTAATTATTCTTCTATTGTCAGTGTTGGTTTCTATATACATCATAAAGCGATGCGGATCTATACATGCCATTTTGGTCATCTTTTGTCTTCCATTACTGCCAGTGCTAGGTTTATGGTAGGGATCCTATGTCTTCCTTGTATTTTGTATATTTTTATTTTTTATTTTTTGCCCTGACATATTGGGTACTGGTATTTGTGGTTTTCATTTTTTCATTATAATTTTCGCTCTCGCCTTGAACAGCTATATGGTTTTTGACGAACTTATTCAGTTCCGAGGCTATTCTACTTCCTAGCATTTTAACACCTTAGCTGCGTGTAAACATTTCTCCCCAGTGCTGCGCTGTCCATTAGAACTAGTGCTGAATGGACGTTCAATGGTCGTGCGCAGCACTGGGGAGGTAGCGCTGCTGACGACCATTGGCCGTCAGCAGCACTTAAGGGGCTAAAGAGGTGCTTTTTCTCGTTTTAGATTCCTACTATATATATACCATGTCTCAGGCGGATCGTGCCCTTTAAGACTTTACTTCTTCAAACATATTGCTTATCATCATTGATTGGTTGGATATTTAAAAGGTGAGAAATAGCTGAATATTTGCTCAAATTATATTTTGTTTTTGCTTTAAATTTTAATTAATTGTAATAGCGCCATTTATGCTGTTGCCTTGCTCTCTTTGGTAATTTGTGTTGCTGTTAAGCTTGACTCTTGCATTTTGACTTAGTAAGAAATTATTTGCAATATATGCACCTGACAGCCCTGCCTTTCTTCCTTTTTTCCATTTTACCTCTCCGCAATTATCCCTTAGGATCTGGTCACGTTATTATTCTTAATGTTGTTTTTCTCTTCTGTATGCATTGATAAATAAGTCATTTTATGTTCTGGAAATTCATATACCTATTTCAAATATGTTAAATGTGCTATACGTATAGTTTGTGTTAACTATGTGGTTTTTACTTACATTGTTATGTACATATGTTTGTAAATATTTATGTGGAAAAGAATTTCTTTGTATAAGTTTGTGGGTCATTTTTTTAAATATGGTGTGTGTTTTTTTTAATGTTGGTTACTCTCTGTTAATGTTACGTTTTGTCTATGATTGTTACAGCCCTGATAAAGTTCCCCTTTGGCACAATTTGGAACGAAATGCGTTTGCTGTGTGCCAGTTTTAAAGACTGATTGAATAAAAGAAGTACTTTGTGGAATTACTGCTTACGTGTCTGACTTTACTACGAGTGCACCTTCCGCCTTCTCTTGAAAAATGTTGACTGTGATTCGCACCTTCGGACGACGAGTGCAGGAAGTGTGTTGCACCACCCTGTAACTGATTGTACATGTGGATTGTTTGAGCTGCACCTTGGTCGGTTGTTTGTTTTTTTGTGCTAATTCATATATCTGGATAGTGCTAATCATAATTTTCCTCTTCATGTTCATTGGATTTGTGACAGATTTTTTCCTTCTCATTAATGGTCACTACCTCCCAGAACGCTCTGCTGCTTAATTGGTTGATGGAACTTTCGCTCCACGATAATCTTCTTGCATCATGAAGAGAGACCTGACCTTTGTTAACATCTCCGCCTGTCCTGTTGCTGATGGCATAGTTCGGGATGCTGTGGTTTTCCAAATTCATGGTCCTACAGAGATTATTAATGTATCAAATGTACTTCGTGTTTCTATGGGTGATGTAGTGAAACATAAAATTTGTTCAGATGATTGGGATGTACAGGCTATATAATCTTTATTTTCAGATTTGAAATAATATGCTGCATTTGATGCTGAAGATTTTTATTTAAACACTGCAAATTACGCTGATTTGTATTGTTACCAGCATTATGGACACCATTTTCTGCATAGAAGCTAATACATTTAGAAATATAGTTAATTATACACAGTGGAAACATTCCCCAGGTCCAAAGGAAGGCAGCTCTAAAACTCTGTTAAATAAGTTTACATATTTTTTCCGATTTTGATAGGTCCAATCCAGAATCATTCTGTTTTAAATTGAACGTTTCATCTGCTCCCAATGTAATGTCGACCTACACTAAATTATTATACTCTAATTCTTTTATTGATAAATTATCAGTTGGTGGCTATGACCAGTGGAAAGCATCAATTGATTCAAAATCTGTTTGGGGTTCTAGGCCCTGGCAGGTACAGGACACAGAAGCTTTACATCGTGCGTGCTTTATCCCTTCACAAATTCTTTTTTTGGGTGAATCCATTTATCAAACTACATGTTTTGGCTTCGCTACTGCAAAATAGATGAATGCCCCTACCATTCCTGCTCGGGCAACATATCCTAACTGGAGCATGCATGCCAATGTTTCCATCAATGAATTGCAAGCTTTGTTTGAAAATATTACGTTTAATGTCTCTAGTTTAGACGCACTGGGATGGTTGGTTTGGCAGAAAAGTTCCTATTGCTGCCAATTACGTTTCTATAACATGGCCCCTGGCTACACACATGATAGACCTGATCCTCGTTTTTCTAACACACATTTGGTAACCAGTTATTCTGGTGGAAAGTTATGTAAAAATTGGTTACAGCACTCCTCTCTATCGTCTGTGAAACAACATTTGTCTTTGTTATCCATTAACGTTGTTCTGACCGACTTTATAAAAGGAACTAGAGGTTCTAGATCAAAAAGATTTATTTACGCAGCCTACAATGAAATATGGACGCTATCTCAAATGGAAGCTATCTCAAATTGAAGCTGCTTCACGTTTAGGGAAATAGATCAGGCAAATCTAAAAAAAGTACTTGCTGTTGTTGACAATATTATTAACACTCTGTCTTCCCGCATTTACACATTATTGTTTTTTTCTGTTGTTGATATTGTACAAGATGATGTGTCTGTGTTGTATCATGGCCAAAATCAATTGCATTCAGTAATGCAGTTTGCATGGACTTTGCAGACTTTGAAAATGGGTACAGTGCCATGGGATTATTTAAACGCATCTGAATTGTTTTTGCCTATTAATTTGACAGACAAATAGCGATTTATGTCCATACACTCTTTTACATGTTGAAAAGATAGACCTTTTACCATTCTCTGGGGCTGAAATGGATTCGGGTGTCTGGCTCATCCACGGGGTAATTACTTTACCATTCTCTTTGTTTAATTTTAGCTCCTGCATGATACATTACCCACTAGGTCGCTATGAACCCTTAGGCAGCGCTTTTCTGCATGAAGTGTGTTCTTTACCTTTCACATACAGATGCTTGTGGGATTACAAGGAGGTGTACCGCACTGGGGAATCCTGTGATTGGTCAGTAGGACTTTCACTTGGTTGTAAGAACATACAATTACATGGGGCTTGCAACCTTTCAGCCCCAAATCTTGCATTTATTTTAAAATGTATTCCATTGCCAGCTATGACACCTACTTTCACTCTGCTGGTAAACTGTAGTTATCTACTGTTAAATAATGAGAAATACTGTGGCATGCTGGCAGGCATACCCTATATTGTAACTGTCTCACAAAGCATTATTTTCTGTAAAAACTTGCTTTCCCCACCCCCAAATGGGAGGTTCGATTACATCGGTCTGGTCTTTCATTCCAACCTTGAAGGCAGACTTCAAAAAGTTGAGCAGAATAAGAGCCCTATTGTCCCAAAAGGAGGTTTCTCTAACAGTTTCGTGCAAGACCTTAGTGTTCCAGGTGGCAAACACCTGGACGAAGGTACAAGCCCTTCTTAATACTAACCTCCCATTACATTTCGGTGATTTAATTCATACCATTTTCAATGCTTTTCACACTTGAGGCCTTGCACAGTTTTTTAAGGTTGTGGGGTCCGGCCTTGTGACCGCCTTTCAAACTAAATTTGGTATGATACCAGCTTATATTCATTCTATGTTTTCCAGCATCTTTGGTGGTTTACCACTTATACTTGCCTTAGCGGCTGTAATCCTGCTGCTGCTCTGCCTGCTTCGAAATAGCTGCTTCTCTTGTGGTCCTGCACGACCCGGGCTGCCTGCAAATGCTCGGTGACCATATATATGCTTCAATGCTATGGTACCTTGCCACTGGCAACACTCGGCGTGGCTTATGGAATATCTTTTTGCTTTGCATACTACACTTGCGTGCAACCAGTTTTTACTTGCTTGGAATGTTCCTTACAATGGGCATTGGATCTCTACCTCTCCAATATGTCATCTCCCGACCCGGATTTTGACATGTTGATGAGTCCGTTAGTGGAAAATACAAGGAGATGGGTGGAGGGTCCCAGGGAATCTTTAGTGACCACACAGTTATAGCCCCCTTCACATAAGTCCAACTAAACAACAGAATAACTATGGGTCAAAATGAGATGTGTCTTTTCAGAAGCTTGTCTGAGTGAATGTGTGTTGAACAGAAGGTATGAACAGCACACAACAAAGTATCGCACTTGATGGGAAGATGTCCATCAGTTTATCGTTCTTTACCCCCCTGTCATCATTTGAAACCTTTCCAAAATGTGGAAGCAGAGTTGTTGCCATTTCAGCAAGGGAAAAGGGAGTGCGCGGTAACTTGCTAGATCAACTGAAGAGCAGTGCAAGAAAGAAATTTGTGAAAATCAAAAAGAAAAGAGAAAGGAGTGCTCTGTGTTTAAAATTGGATAATGAACGCTGGGGAACTTTATTCTGGTGCCGTTCACTTCCAAGGTTAAAAAGTTCAGTGCAAAACTGTCAGTGAGTAACCCTAATAATCACTGATTTATATTATTGTGGTCGACATGTTTCTGTGGTCTATAGATCAATAAATATCTTCCGCTTCATCAGGACCTAAAGTATATGCTACTGCTCAAAAGTGCTTTAAAAGGAATATGATACAGATATCACCTTATCAAACCTGGTATCCTCCTAAGGGTGTGGGGGGAAGTCCAGGAAAGAAATCATGAAGACACAGACAACACAAATAAAAGACACATACAAAGATAAAAACGACATTCACATGGTTAGTGTAAGTCATTTTACAATCTACATTTCTGTCTCATGATATGGCACAACTGTACTACTAGTTACCAAACTCATGATCTGGCATTCATGTTAGGCCAGTTTTTTAACATTTCCATTCCTCTCGCTCTCCTTTAGGGTAGGAGGAACGTGCCTCACTCGCCTGGCAACAGCTCAGGAGGATAGTGCACCGCTCTAGAATATAGAGAAAATGAGACCTGTAAAATCAAGAAACCACTCAGAGATCCAGACATGCCGGCACCGCCCGGAAAATACTCATCCTAGTTTAAATGGAGGAAAAGACCCCTCTTCAATTATGGGGTTTTGATCCTCTCTTGTGTATGTATGGAAAATCAGATGCATCTGTCATGATTTATTTAAGACAAATAAATAAGCCTAGTGTGGTATTACTGAGGTTGCTAATATTGCTGAGTTCTCGTTTCTATGATGACAACATAGGAAACCACAAATGCCGCTACACCCCCTGTATTTACTCGTTGTGTCGTTGTATTAGTATACATAGAGCTCATAGTGCCAGTGCAGATACAACGTATAGGCTACTCGCCGTTGCGCAAATGTCTCGCTATGAATAGTTTGGAGCAAAAGAAAATAATTAGGAGCAAAAAGTATGCAATGTTAAGGTAACTCCCCCTCACGGATATCTGTTGCGCCAATCTCTCGCTGTTAGATGGTTAAGAGCACCTCCTGTGTCAAATGCAGATATTTACGGGTTCGCTCTTCACCCGCGTGTACTTACTGCCTGTATGCGGCGCTCCCGCTTCTCATCCGGGTACGGCGCTCGCTAGAACGAGCACGCATCGTGCAGTCAAGTAAGGCCAAGTCATGCAGGCATGCTCGCAGGGCTTACCTGCCCGTCGGTACACTCGGCAGCCGTCTGTGCTGCTGGGGAGGTATCGACCTTCGTGAGGAGCCATTACTTGTTTACTGAAAGTCGCGACTCACGCGTCATTACCGTGCGACTAAGCATGCCGGGAACTGTAGTTCCTCTTAGTTTCTGTAGGTGCCCCCGCGTTATTAGAAGACATAGTATAATGTAAAGCGAGTGGAGATATACTCTTTGTTTACGTCAATCGTTCTGCGAGAAGCAGATACCTTACAGTATATTAAAAGATATTAAATTGGTGATATGTGATTTGCGAGTGAACCTACATACGGTAACCCAAACATAAGACCCCCGGTGAGTGGGTAAGTGAATGTTAAATGATCACAGAGGGGTACCTCAATAGGACACTTTCATCAGAGATTGCCAACTAAGGATGCATGGTAGGTACAGACGCTCAGAATAATTTGCATAACCCTATGAGTAAAATTGGAGAAATATCATAGGGTTGTCCCCAAGTAGTTTACGCAGGAACCAAAACAGGTCCTCAGATCAATAGGTAACTGAGTGTTAAATGACGACTGAAGTAGGACACTCACTTAAGAGATTGCCAACTGTAGGTGCATGGCAGGTGCAATTGCTCAGAATAATATACAGGACCCAATAAGTTAAATTAGAGAGACATCCAAGGGATATCCTCGTTCAGGCCAGCCTTATCCGAGTTCAATTTATATACCCATTTTTGCTCGATTCTGAAAAGGTGTTTGGAGACATCTGCAATATGGGAAGGAATGTATGGTTGCTCCAATACTGTCCAATGGAACTCTGTAGGTTTGTGGTTGACTTCCAGAAAGTGATTTGTAAGCCGAGTTGCCTGCTTTTTACAACGGATGGTACTCTTATGCTCAGAGATCCTTGTATGTATTTTTCTCGTTGTCATCCCTACGTATCTTAGGGAACAGGGGCAGGTAATTAAGTATATTAGGTTATTACTATTGCAGTTCGTGAAACGCCTTTGTTCCCATGCTCTGTTTGATCCAATATCTATGCTGGTGGATTTGCTAGTTTGCGGACAAGCGGCACAATTACCACATGGGTGATGTCCTGTTACTGCGGGCATATCCCAAAGTGTCCCAATTTGGCGAATACTTTCCGTCCTGGGCCGTGTGTGTATCAGCTGATCTCTAATACTGGTTCCTCTCTTAAAGGCAAACAAGGGTTGTTCCAAGTTGTCACGACCTGTGTTTAGGATCTTCCAATGCTTGCGGATGATTTGTTGTATGGCATTAGATCTCGTGCTGAATGTGTTCACGCATGTGATCCTGTCATTCTGTGCTTTCGGGGGGGTTGGTTCTAATAAGGCCGCACGGTTATTATTTGCAGCCCTCTTTTTTGAGGTACGAACCAGTTTTTTTGGGTATTTCCTTTCCAGCAACTTCTCCTCAAGATCCTTGGCATGCTTGTTGAAAGTCTCCTTAGTTGAACAGTTACGTTGGACACGTAAAAATTGTCCAAATGGGAGATTGTCCCCAAGGGATTTGGGCTGGCAGCTCCCGTATTCTAGAAGAGAGTTTCGAGCCATGGGTTTCTTATATAGTTCAGACCTCAAACCTTCTGGACCCGTAGTTATTAACAAGTCGAGGAATGCCAGTGATTGATGGTTGTACTCTATGGTGAACTTCAAGTAGTTGTTACAATTGTTCAGCCACCTGTGGAAATCCATCAGATGATGTACACTGCCACGCCATATCACTAAGATATCATCTATATATCTTTTCCAAACCCGTGGCGCCTCACGAAGGTCGATACCTCCCCAGCAGCACAGACAACTGCCGAGTATACCGACGGGCAGGTAAGTCCTGCGAGCATGCCTGCATGACTTGGCCTTACTTGACTGCACGATGCGTGCTCGTTCTAGCGAGCGCTGTACCCGGATGAGAAGCGGAAGCGCCGCATACGGGCAGTAAGTACACGCGGGTGAAGAGCGAACCCGTAAATATCTGCATTTGACACAGGAGGTGCTCTTAACCATCTAACAGCGAGAGATTGGCGCAACAGATATCCGTGAGGGGGAGTTACCTTAACATTGCATACTTTTTGCTCCTAATTATTTTCTTTTGCTCTAAACTATTCATAGCAAGACATTTGCGCAACGGCGAGTAGCCTATACGTTGTATCTGCACTGGCACTATGAGCTCTATGTATACTAATACAACGACACAACGAGTAAATACAGGGGGTGTAGCGGCATTTGTGGTTTCCTATGTTGTCATCATAGAAACGAGAACTCAGCAACCTCAGTAATACCACACTAGGCTTATTTATTTCTCTTAAATAAATCATGACAGATGCTAGTTTGGTAACTAGTAGTACAGTTGTGCCATATCATGAGACAGAAATTTATATTGTAAAATGACTTATACTAACCATGTGAATGTCGTTTTTATCTTTGTATGTGTCTTTTATTTGTGTTGTCTGTGTCTTCATGATGTCTTTCCTGGACTTCCCCCCCACACCCTTAGGAGGATACCAGCTTTGATAAGGTGATATCTGTATCATATTCCTTTTAACTCACTTTTGAGCAGTGGCATATACTTTAGGTCCTGATGAAGCGGAAGATATTCATTGATCTATAGACCACAGAAACATGCCGACCACAATAATATGAATCAGTGATTATTAGGGTTACTCACTGACAGTTTTGCACTGAACTTTTTAACCTTGGAAGTGAACGGCACCAGAATAAAGTTCCCCAGCGTTCATTATCCAATTTTAAACACAGAGCACTCCTTTCTCTTTTCTTTTTGATTTTCACAAATTTCTTTCTTGCACTGCTCTTCAGTTTATCTAGCAAGTTACCGCGCACTCCCCTTTCCCTTGCTGAAATGGCAACAACTCTGCTTCCACATTTTGGGAAAGGTTTCAAATGATGACAGGGCGGTAAAGAACGATAAACTGATGGACATCTTCCCATCGAGTCCGTTAGTGGCCCATGAGCAAGAATGTTCCGGTATTGGTTTTATGGCACGTGGCGACACTTGGAGTGTTGGCACAATGGGATATCGGTGCAGCGGCACAGGATTTTCTACAACAAAGTTACATCAAGTATCAAGCAAGTTGTCCTACGATGTTGCTAGAGGCACCTATTTCTGAGGAACACGCATGTTCCTGTTGTTTACTAAATTGGATGGCATCGCTTTTTACTACCGATGACAATGATTTCCTATTGGAGGCTGTTGCAGTTTACTGCTCATTCCTGATTTTTTACTATTATGCTTTGACGCACAATTTTTTTCTTGGCACCCCCTTTTTGTTATTTTACAGATTTTATTTCAAAATTCACTGACATATAGACGCTCTTGCATTCTGCTCCAGCTTCCTGAACTCTGCTTTCATCCTGTGTCTGCGTCCAATGGACTTACCAGGGGAGGGTGTAGTGAGGACATGGATTTAACTGTGGACATTGCTAAGTTAGCATAAGTTAGTATGAGCTTGGCGGCCATGCTGCCGCTTTTGCACACGTTACTATATGCCTTTGTTTTCGAGAATACTCTGCTTGTGCGTTTTCACATGAGAACTATCTGCCTTTCACACTTTTTACTGTACTCCGTGGTCTTTGTCTGCACATAATGTTCAAGGTAAAAAAACAACGTCCCTTGTTAATCTGCTTTGGTCAGCCCCACGCACATAGACACAATACGAGAGCACAGCTGTACTACTGAAAATCGAGTGCTTTTGATGTTGCATTGCATGCATGTTAGAGCTCTTGGGAACAACCTTTCCAGGAGAGAAGTCCTGTGCTTGCCTGGAGATGTAGACCTTTGCATCTAGACTCAGAGGTATTGGGTCCCTCATGACAAAGCTCAGAGGTCATCTCTAATTATAATCAACTAGCACAGGGAGGGTGATAAGGCGCATCAGTCCTCCTCCCACTATTTGATAACATGATATCCCCGTTTGTATTCTATGGAAGTGTAACAATGCTCACTATATATTGTTTATGCATTTTGCTGCTAGTATTGGCTCGTTTACTGCATTATAGAGCACATTAGTTAAAATAAATATTTTAAACTATACTGTGTCTCTGATTACTCACCTTGTGGACAAGTATGAGAGAGTATGCGAAAGAGTGTTCTTGTTCCCGCGATTCCATGTTCTAGGATGTCTAATTATTAGTAGCTTCACTGTAGTACGGAGAACGAATAAGACACTATAGCTAGTCGGACTGGGGTTCTGGCCACTGAGGTGGGTTGTTGGTACACCACTATACACTGAGGCCCTGGTTTCCTGTGCATAGTTCTGTATATGTGCAGAATCCCTGCAACAGATTCTGGGCACTTTACCACTGTTGACCAGTGTAAAAGTGCATGTGCTCTCTACTTAAAACATGATAACATTGTCTTCCCCACAGTTGGCATATTTAATTCACTTATTAGTCCCTAGAAAAGTGTATTATATGTGCCCAGGGCAGGTGAAGTGAATGCCACTATTGGGACTGCAGTACTACTTGTGCCACCCACTTCAGCAGTCCCCTAACATGTCGCAGGCCTGCTATTGCAGAGCCTGTGTGTGCAGTTAAACTGCCATGTGGACCTGGCAAGATAGCCCTCTTGCCAGTCCCAATCCTTCTGTTTCAATATATATATATGTCACCTCAAAGGTGGGTCCTTGACAGCCCCAAGGGCAGGGTGCAGTGTATTTAAAAAGTTGGACATGTACATTTTAGTTTTACCTGTTCAGGTAGTGAAAAAATCCTTAATATGTATTCACTGCTATTAGGCCTATCTCTCCCCTATGTTAACATTGGGATTACATTTCTACATTTTATACGTGTAATTTCCAGTAGGGAAAAGATAGATTTTCGAGTTTGGTGTCTCTGGACTCACAATTTAAAATCACAATGTATGGTAAAGTTGGATTTCAATTTGCAAGCCTGAATATGCCACTTTTAGAAAGTTAGCATTTTCTTACCATACTGTGCCATCTGCCTGTCTCTGAATGCACATCTGGGGTTGGTCACATCCTGTGCACGCTGAGAAAGGGGGAGGGGCTCACACACCTGAATAGGCTGTGCCTGTCTCCACAAAAAAGGCCCCCCCTGTAGTGAGTCTGAAGCCAGGACAGGAAGGACAGGGACTCTGTACACTTCGAAGCCTCTTTTTGAAGTCTCCTCCACTTCAAAGGTAAAACTGGGAATAAGTACCGAACCCCTAATACCACCAACGTATTACACTTCTGGACCTGTGGAAGAAGGACTGCGCTGCTGCTGAAAGTACTGTCACTCTGCTGGACTCTGCTGAAGTTTGCTGGACTCCTGCTCTGCTATGAATGCCCTGCTCCCTCATTGCCTGGGAGTAAGGAGGACTGGACTTACATCATCTATACCTCAGAACAAAAGTGACTCCAAGGGCTTGCTGACTTTCCTCCTGTTCTGAAGCCTCAATCAAATTATTTGCTCTTATGTTCTGCTTCTAATGGTATGCAGATGTCCTTCTGCATAGATATACAAGTTTGTATCTGATTGTTATAATGTATTTGTGTATATTTGAATGTAGTCAAATAAAACAAATAAAAAATTAAAAAATAAAGAGATTAAGACGATTAAGGGTGAGATGTTGCTTCTTCACCAAAAACTGGATTCAACCTCCAAATGTCTGGACGACCAAGCTCTCAGAGTGACAGAGGCAACAGCATGGAGCATGGAACTCTGAAATACTCAAAAAAAGATTATGAACTTGGAAGACGGAAGACAGGAGCCACAGGAATAACAGCCAGATCTTTGGCATCCGTAGATGGAAGACACTAGAGATGTCTTAGTTTTCCTCCAAACTTTTCTCCCGGACCTTGCTGGTCTAACCTTCAAGTCACCCCTAGAGCTCCAGAGTGCACATTGGATGACGACCCGTACCGCATCTACCTGCACCACACAGATGCAGATTATTTCCAATCTTCTATGATTTCAGCAGGCACAGGTTGTTATATCTCAGGCGCAGTGACATTACCCCATCATCTAGAGGACCACTGAATCACCATCTCTGCTGACTTCTCCTATGACACCCACATTACCCGGAAGTAGTTTCTAGCCTTATGCTCCACTCTCAGGAAGTTTGAACTGTGATTGTGATTATTGGATCCAGTACTTATGATTGTCCCTGTGAATTGTAACACCAGCGAATCTCACGACCCAGCGAAGTTGTGACTTTTGCTGGAACAAGAGGAGGCCCACTCTGTAAACATGGATAAAATCGGCCCACTCTGTAAACATGGATGAAATCCAACATACTTCTGAGGAGCCCCTGAAGATCCCTGGATCCCAGCCCATGGCGATGAAAGGCATGGACAGAGAGCACAGCAGATGACAGACTCGCTTCACTAATACAGATAGACATAAATCCCGCTCCCCCTGAAACCCTGGTGTCAGTGGGACAATAGTCTTGTGTTGACTTTTCCAAGTGGAGGCTCCCTTCCCCTTTTCCCATCTCCCTCTCCCATGACCGTAGATCGTTTTCTGCATCCTAGATGGACCAGGCCCAATATGCTGGTAGCTTCTACTACCCCGTTCACGGATTGTTTGTTGGGGCCTTCTTCCTAGGCCCTGTTTTACATAACTACCTGTTTCTCTAATGCAGATCTGTACATACCCTTTCCCGCCAGGGTTCATCGATATGGCCCACCATCATCTCCCGTATCTGCACATTTGGTGTCTCCGTGTGAACGGTATTACCCACTTTATGAAGCAGAAAAAGACACTAACATTCCTCGGTTCTAAATGCCTGGACATCATCCTGAAACACAAGATAACTCTTTCCACCTTGGAATCCACAAACTGAAGTTAGTCTGGGTGGGTAAAGTGATCCCTGCCTCTCGGCCAGATGACCTACCCAGAGTGGCTGCTGACCCTGCACACACTCTTAGGAAACTTTGAGTGGCCATACTCACTCATAAGAAGTTACTGGTGAGAGTTCTAAAGACTTGGATTAATGTACACTGTTGGTATGTCTTTGGCCGGTTACGTGTATTGGACTGTGCTTTCGTAGTGGGTTCTATTTGTGCCCCAATAGGCACCAAACACCATTGGTTCATGAAACTGACTAAGCCTCTGACTGAATTTGGTTCTGACCCCGTCATTATCAGTGGGGACCGGAAATGTGGTGCTGGACACCCTACTGGACAAGTCGGGTAGATCTGATCTTCGACTCTTATGGGATAGAGCCATTGTTAGTGACGTTATGAATGACTTTTCACTCCTCTACTCATGGTGATTATTGCACCCTACGGAGAGAAATTAAACCTACATTTCTACTGCCCATGGTACGAAAAATAGTTTAGACTTCTTACCTAAGAGAACTACTGTCCATATAAAAATCCAAGCTTGAGACATTACAGTGGGGAGTGTCTCAGAACATTCCTTGGATCTTCATTTGGTGTCACACAAATACCGTACGTGGTGTATGGATGTCTTTAAATTCAGGACAACAGGTGAGAAATGGAAACTACTTTCTTGACTTATGGAGAACCTAGAACTTAATAGCCCAACTGCTCCCTCCAAGCAGATCTTCTGGGTGGCCGGCAGCTCGTATCTTAGAGGAGTACTTATGATGGGGTCCTATATTGCACAAGGGACCGCAGATTGCAACCAATTAACTCTGGTACAGGGAGTCAAATTCCTACAGACGGCTTATAGAGAGCATCCCATATCGACCCTCTTACACCTTCTTCTCAACAAAAAATACAAACTAAACACAGCCCAATCTATGCTCTCATTGAAAGTACTCACTGGATTAAACAGAATAATTACAAACAGGGCAAAAAAGCAGGTATGCTTCTTGCTATAAAGCTTCAGCAAAGAGAGGCCAAGACAGTGATTCCAGCTTTCCATGCTATCATGCTATTCATTTCTCTCCTGTCAGACCACATCTTGTGTGAATACGCCTCCTTCTACTCCTCTGCATATCTCAACAATGCCATAAAAGATGAATCCTTCCTTTCAAGTCTTCACCTCCCCATCCACCTTCAGGAGGAGCTGGAACAGGATATTATTGAAGAAGAGGTGGGGGGAGTCCAGGGTTGGATTGGGATTAGAAATCGGCCTGGGCACGCTAAAAAAAGGGGCCCACATTTGCATATTGCCTTTCCTCAAAATGCTGTTTCGGTGAAGTTTTATAAACACCTGAAAACAAGTGAGGCCACTTCTGCTCAGTCCCCCTGCCCCCGCTTATATGCACACATTATTTGGCCGGCCCCACGAAAGAAAGTGAGTGACACCTCTGCCTGTTGATAAAAAGGAGGTAATGGACACCCATCTGCCTCCAGAAAGGCCACTCAGGACCGCACTGGGATGCTGGCGACATCTGAACAAACCAGACACAGCCCAAATTGGCCCACCAGGCTGCCAAAAAAAGTAACCCTGGGCAATGAACTCCGCTCCGTTAGCAGAGTTTGCGGAGATTTGTTAACTATGCATTCCATTAATAACACGGACTTCAGGCAAAAACTCTGTTCCTCCACTTAGCGGAGTCTTCTACTAAACTGCACCCACAAATGCTTTGCTAAAGCAACTTTACATGCTAAAAAACATATAAACAATTCACAAAAGAGAACTTTGAAAATTAAAAATATCAGGCAATGAGAGAGGTGATGATTTTGGGGTCCCCCCTAACCTAGGGGGAGAACCAAGCAGATGCCTTGAACACATAGAGCATATCATGCGGAATGATTCAGTGGTGGTCCCATCCTCTTAGGACCACCCCAAGCATAGTTAGGGGCAATAAAACAATCCCAACCAAAGGCCCTGCAAAGCATTATGGGACGATTTTAGCAGTGGACAGTGAATATTATAGTATCCAATATCAAAATAATTCTACAAAGAGCTGCAGTTCAACTAGTCGTTACTAGGTATCCCTCACGAGTCAAATGCAAAAGCATTGAAATTATTACATCAAGCTGCAGTTCAACTAGTAGTTGCTAGATGTCTCTCAAGTCAAATGCTTTTGCTGAAAGGACTGGGCCTTCGCTCCCTGGCTTGACCGGGGCAAGGCTGACGTCTCTAGGACAGGGGGCAAGAACAGAATTGTTTCCTTTGGAGGTCAAGGTTGCAGAGGGGTCAACGGTTTTCCCTGAGACTGCGGGCCGGGCCTGCGGCACCTGACACCAGAACTTGTAGAGGGTCCGTGCCCTTCCCAGTTCATGGATGTGACTGGCCACCTGCACATTCCATCTGCCAGTGGACCGTACGACGGTGCCTGTAGAGTTCCTGAGCAGCTGCCCCCACTCCTGATTCCTACCCTGGCCGCATAGACCGCGCTGGCCTCCTCTTGACAGGCAGAAAGAGAGGGGAAGCAGGGAGAAGCCTCATCCCATCGTTGAAAGACTTCCCGTTTGCAACAGTAGCAGGTTTGCCTGACACCTGCTACTGTTACTGTTACCACAAGTGTTTCATCCGGAGGTAAGACTACTCCGAAACAAAGATATTCAACCTCCGCTTTTCCATGTTTTTGTCAAGCGCGCATCTGAGACATTTCTGCAGAGGCCACGGGCCGATTTAATTTCGCTCTCCCATCACCCCCTTGGTCTCAGCTCCTCGTTTTCCATACATAGAAAGCTGCATCTTGTGCATGTGACTCTTACACTTCCCTTGGGAAGTAAGATTTAAATAAAGTACTTTCTCTGTGTTTCGTTTTTCAAAAAGGGGCATTGGAGTGGCGGCGGCCATATTTTAAAATTATTCCAGGGCGGCTCGCTTGTGTCCTTCATTTGATCTAATTACAGGGTGCATTATGGGACTTTTACAAGGTCTCCATTTTGGCTTCATATTCCTGCATGGCGGGTAACGCCGGTGCCTTTGATTTTGTGCCAAACACTGTACATTTTGAAGTGAGTGATATTCATCAGGAGGGAAAAAAATGCTATTTTTGGTGGATGAGATTATTGAGAAGGGATGTAATATTGCTGAACGAGCTGTTGAATGCATCCGGGATTTCTCAAGTCGAGGCATCTATGATGTGACTTTTTCAAGTGACTCTATCTGTCAAAGTCTTTTGCAACATGTGGCAGATCAAAAGGATAGCAAGCCCTTCAATGGTCTCACCATTACTTCTATGTCTGCCCCAAAGGAGGTTATTCTTGTAGTGCATATGTACAACCCTTACACGGATCCTAGACTGATTGAGTTATTTCTGGAACGTTATTGTAGCACTATCAGGGTAGGAGCAAAAATCAAAAATGTTTGTGGGATATGGAAAAGGAAGAGCAAGTATGTCATTACGTTTAGAGAAGAGCCGAATGGTATTAGGGGTTTGGTGCACCCACTGTAGACCTTTTCTCTGGGGGCATATAAGGGGGTTTTCGTGTATTCAGGACAGCCCTTTTTCTGTAGACTTAGCCAGCAATTTGGCCAAGCTAAAGAACAGTGCTCTGGCATGGTTTGCAGGAATTGTGGGGTCACAGATCACAAAGCCCAAGACTGTGTGGTTCTCAAAAAGTGTAACCATCTGTTTAAGACCTGCCCTAAGGGGAAGTTTTCTTATGTTTCGGTTGCCAATGCGCAGGTTCCACGGTCCCCACCCCCATCTGTCCCATGCGCTGCACTGGCCACCTCTGATGCAGTCTAGGATATTGCTGACTCTGATATTTTGATGGCACAGAGATTCAGATTTGGAGATGCAGGGTGGCTCAGGAGAATGATCAAGAGGATGAGGAGTACGGGGAGGACCCCTCGGCTCCAGAAATAGACCCTGATTTACAGTCCCAACATGCAGAGGATGCAGAGGCAGAACATGCTGAAACCCTGTGCCTTAAACAAGAGGCTTTGGATGTAAAGATGTGGCGCACTGATTTTTCACCAACTGAATCAATTCTAGTTCTCATTCAAAGTACTGGCCAGGCACCCTCCACTTCTGAAGAATCACTTACGGTGGTTCCTGAGACAATACCTTCTGTCATTCCCCCAACAGTGCAACCAGCTCCTAAGCAACAGCAATTGGTAAAAGCAGCAAAAAAAGTTGCAGACTCCACAGTTTTGGAAGTAGGCTCTCCTGCTGTGGTAAAGAGACAGGACAAAGAAATGGATCATAGGGGGTGGTCTACTTATACCTCCAACAAGCGAAAGTCTTCTACTTTTAAACACGTAGTAGAACCCTCTTATTCCATGCACTCTAAGCGTCGTCCTTCCTCTCTGGATCGCTTTCCTAGAGGGGGAAGGTATGATGCGTTATTAAGCCTCTCTGATTTACAGGAGGCATTTCAGGAGGTCGCCCAGGTTCTAAAAAGTACAGATAGTCCAGTTGTCAATTTGGAGAGAACGCCGGACTTGGAGGCCCTTTTTTCAGCATCCACTCTCCAGGGTTCTGTGGATAGCCTTGTTACCTTACAAGATGCGTTTTGGTACAATCAAAAACAAGCGCTACCACTAGGTGTTCTCAGCCTGGACTTTTACAAGCCTTTTGACAAAGTTTTACATCAATTTCTATTTCTGGTGTTAGCAAAAATGAATGTTCCTCCTGCATTTGTTAAAATGACACAAATCCTCCACCAAGGTGCTCATAGCAAAGTTAGCATCAATGGCTCTCATACCACTGCTTTTCCTATCCATGCTGGGGAGCGTCAAGGGTGCCCAATGTCTCCTATACTTTTTGTTTGTGTGTTAGAACGTTTGTGTGCAAACTAGGAAAAGACAAACTGATAAGAGGTGTTTTTGTACCTGGTGGTTCTTGAGTCCAGGACAAGGTCATCGCATATATGGATGATGTGACCATGTTGTGTACTACCGCAGCCTCTGTGTACAGAACTCTTTTGTATGCCTCTCTTTTCCAGGAAATGTCAGGGTTGGGTTTAAACATGGGAAAGAGTATCTGCCTGACTACAGGTCCCTGGGATAGGCCTGCGAATTTACCGGTAACTGTTATCACAGAACCCACTAACATTTTGGGAGCATATTTTGGGGCAGAAGGGCATGTGGAAAACAATTGGAAGGAAGTCCAGGCTAAAGTACTGAAAACAACTTTCTCTTTGGTCTTTGCACAAACTCACACTTGAGGGAAAGGTGTTAGTCATTAAAGCTGTTTTGTTTCCACTGTTACTGAACCTTGCTATGGATTTTCCTCTTCAACACCGCACTTTGCATACATTTCAGAAAATTATTTTTACCTTCCTCTGGAACTCTCAGATGGAGAAACTCAGTAGAGAGAAAGTTTGTAATACTTGGAAGAATGGGGGAAAAATTTGCCAGTTCTTAAGAACTTTTTGTTTTCTAAATTGTTATGTTATGTGGTGTCCCGCACATAATGATGATATTGTTTCAGTACTTCACTTATTTACACGTTATTTTGTAGGGGCAATGCTAAGACATTTTGAACTATTTGCCCATTTGATCCTTTCTCCTTTGGTGCAAGCTGCACCGCCTTACTACAACGGACTTCGCTCTGGACACCAACATTTTTGATCGAGATGTGTGCATTCTGAAACAGGAGCAAGAACAACCTATTATGATGGATATTCTGTAAGATACGCAGTCCTTAAGGGTATGGAAGATGGTGGGACATAAAGACATTACCCACAGTCAGTGAGACTTGGCTTGGATGGCTGTGCATGGATGCTTCCCTGTTAAAGTCTTTCAGCATCCGCGAGGATTGACCCCCTCAGCATGTTCCCCACGCATGAGATGCGGCAATGAAGAAACTGTTTTCCACCTGCTTTGGGGTTGCCTTTATGCCAAGAACTTCTCGACTTTATTGCAGCCTTTCCTTCTGCACATTGCTGGTATTTCTGCTCTGTCTTTTAACGCCCTTCTTTATGGACAAGATATCAATGCAAAACCTCCCAATACTGCGTGGCGACTGTTAAATTGTGCTAAAGAGGCTTTGTGGGATGCTAGGAATCTGCTCCTTTACCTCCATAAAGACATGGATACTAAAGCATGTAAAATCTTTTTCTTGATAAAGTCATGACTTCTGTTCACGTAGATCGTGCCACTCAGGGACTGGATGAAGCCAATACTTTGTGGCATATTACAAACTAGAAAGGTTGTTTTATTTAATTGAATATGTCTCTAAAAAACTGATGGATTCTACCTTTTTGCCTTTGCCACCAGGTCATAAGATTGGCATTTGTATACGCCACCAATACGTTTTAGTTCACTTTAGAGGGGTGGGCAAAACATCACGATTGGTAAACAGTTTTATCTGTTTCAAGTATTATCTTGGTCTTTGAACTCTTGATGGACATTTTGACGTTTGAATTGTAAACTTGGATGTGAGCCTTTATCAAACTAATAAAGGTGTTTGAAACATGTAAAGACAGAGATTATTGTAATTTTCCCAAAAGTATATGAGGTTTTGTTTTATAATTGGGAGTCCGACAGAGCGAAGTTACGGAATTCAGAGTTTTTGTTCAACTTAGTGGCATTCCGTGCAGTAGTTCTTCGCCAACTACGCGCACCCTTACAAAAAAGTAGCCCATAGTGCTCGCCTAACCAATCCAACCCTGGGGGAGTTTCTCAAGCGGATAGTGACTGGAAAGCCAGCTAGTGAAGACAGATTCCTGCTAGAGTTCTACAATATCACACAGTCAGTTACTGTACCTCTTCTTACAGAAAAAGTTTCAGGAGGTTTAAGATTCAGGCTTCCTGCTGAACGAATTTAATTGAGCTCATATCATACAAATTGCTAAGCCGAACAGGAAGTCAATTTTATGTGCCAATTTCCATCCGATTTCCCTCTTGAATGGTAATATGAAAATCTTGCCCAAGGTTCTGGCTAATAGACTGTGTAAGGTGAACCTTCTCCTCATTAAGGGAAACCAAGTGAGGGTTGTGCCAGGCCATTCCCTACGTAATCATCTATGCCCCTGCTACATGTCGTTTGGCAAACCAGATTGAACGCTATAGTAGAGTAGGATCTGCTTCTTATGGTTACCTTCACTTTTTGCCGATGTTTCACTGTTTTTCGACTTTAATCTGGCTGGGGCCCTGCTATTCAGGACCCCAGTCTAGCTGCTTCCTCTCTAAAATGGTTCCATGTACTTTAGGTGCCCTCTAGTTTGGTTACTGGGGTACCCTTATGAGTCCTTAGTATATGGTACCTTAGGTTCCAAGGGCATAGGTACCCCAGAGGCTTACCAGTGGGCTGCAGCATGGATTATGTCACCCCTGGGAAGCCTTCCAAAATTACACCACAGGACTGCTACTGCAGCCTGGGTAAGGTTGTGCATGCACCCCTTACTTAGATATAGGTTACCTATATCTACCTTAAATCACTACACATATAAACCTATCAGTCACCCCTATGGCAGGCCTTATCAATCCTAAAGGCAGGGTGCTGGGGTTTTATGTAGAGGGTGCCCATGCATGAGCCGGACTCCTCGGCAGCCTTCGGAATCTATTACCAGGTTTGTTCTGTGATGCAGCCAGACCATATACTTTTAAGTTCATTGTACCTTTGAGATAAATGCTAACTTTGGAATTGCTGAAAGGAAACATGTTGTGTTTGGTGTCAAACACTTTGGAATCATACCACCCGCCAGTCCTGGAGGCTGGGGTATGATTCCACCCTTCTAGAGGTAGAGACATGTCTACACCGGTACACCCGGTACCAGTTTAAAAGAACCCTGGCATCACAAAATGGATGCCACAGACACGAGTCTGGCCTCCTGCTGCTGGACGAAATTCCAGCAGGGGAGGTCTGGACAATAGATGACTTGTCACAGGGAGGTGTCACCACCTCTCAGACAGGCTTTCGTGTATTGGGACTGGGTGGGTGCACTCCATGAGTGCTATGAAGTCTGCACTTGGGGTACATTTGGTGACCCTGTGTATAGCCTAGTTCAAATTGGTTGCAGGGGCTACCAGCCCCTGCTCTGGCGTGAAATTGGACAAAGGAAATGGGTGTAGCCACCCCTCTTTCCAGACCCTTCCATAGGTGAGTCCCCAGAGTATGTCCTACCCCTTCCTTGGGTATAAGAAAGGAACCCCTGACGACAGGGTTTTAGATTACACCTGGACGGAACTCTGCTACAGAAATCCTGGAACTTCAACGATCCACATGGCTAGATGACTGAAGAATATCCCTTGGAGTAAAGGAGTTACTCCCCTGTTTGGCAGGCACCAAAGATTGCATCTGACCAGTTTGCATCTCCAAGGCTCCCGCGGACTCTGAAGTATTTGCAACACAGGAGGTGGGTTTCCAGACTTCCCTGAGGCCGCCCTGAGTTCCCAGCAATGCTGAGACCCGTAGCCCTCGTGGGTACCGTAGAACTGGAACCTCTGGACAGCGTGCACATATGCAATTGCATTAGCTTCTCCATGTTCCTTGAGGCTGTGCATTGGGTTACTTGTAGCCCAGACCCGAGCAGCTTTTCCACCGAAAATTGCTGGCCTACACTCCATGAGTGTTCCGTAAGCCAGCCCTTTGTGTTTTTTGCTCGAGGTACCTTTGCGATCCCTGGTCCGTTTGACTGGTGGGTCCCTGAGAAGGCAACTTTCTTTCCTTGGGCTTCTCTGTTTGCTCCAGACGTGCCCTGACTCGCCACCACCCGGTGAGTCCCCTGGACCTTGAAGGTCCACACCGAAGCATCTTTTCTCTTTCTGCGTGGGTTGCTGTTGCCAAGGCTTGTTGGGTCCAATCCGGTCACCGACGCCGCAACACACGACATCCTTTGTGGGACAGCTATATTCCAGCTCCTGGTTGTTGTCAACGCCTCCTGGTCTTCGTGGGTGCAGAGTCAAGATTCACCTCTACAACCTGGGAATACCCAACATCGGTGGGCATTCATCTATCGTGCCCCTGGTCACTGGCAAGTGACCCAGACTCTGTCCCCTCTGCTTTCAGGTTCCTCAAATCTTCGATCCAGGCTTGGATCACACCGGACACTTTTCTTTTCGACTGCAGCAGCACCTTGAATTCAATGACGATTCCTGACACCAAAAGACACCTATGCACCCAACTTCCCTGGGTGAGGTAACTCAAGTACTCGGTGCTCTTGTGGGTGTTGGCCCTAGAACCCCTTAAGTCTCAAGGGGTTTGCTCAAAGTCCTCTCCTAAGTGTCCTTAATCTTTAAATTTCCAACCGCGACTTTCCCCATAGAAGATAATGGCGATTAGCGGCTGTGTTCTCACACTGCAGGCGTCCCCCATGGGTCCCCTGTGTCACTACCTTGGGTGGTTCCTTGTGGTCCCAGCGATTCTACAGGCTCTAGGCCTTAGTCTAGTCAAGTTGTGGTTCTTATACCACTTTCTTAATATATGGTTTGGTTCTCCCCTAGGGCCTAACTTATATTGTGCTAATTTACTGTGATATATTACGGGTAACATATGTGCTTTGACCTCTAGCCTCATAAAGAGACTAGTAGGGTGTGTTTAGTAATAAATGCATACATTTTATATATATATACCTGGTGTGGTTCTACTTTTATTTAGCCATTCACGAGATTATAGACTGGTAAAACAAGCTGCTTTACATTGCTTCTAGACTTAGCCTGAATGCTGCTCTCCATAGCTACCACTAGGATAGCTTACAAATAAGGCTGTCTTTAACCTATCACCTCTAGGGGGTTGTTTGGACTGGTGCAAGATGCCCACTATAATTAGTAGACAGCATATGACAGGCCAACTTCTCACAGACGCCAAATTGTTACTCTCCTTGAAGAACAAAAAGTTGTTTCAGTGAGTCAGATGACCCTATCATTCTCTTACTATGCAGCGCTTTGGTAGTGGTCCACATTTCTTGGATATGGGCTGCTGTCTATATATCACCTCAAAAGCTCAGGTCTTTTGTAATGGCTTCCTCTCTAACAATATACACTTCCAAAGCGGCATGAGGCAGGGTTGCCCTTATTTGCCCCTACTTTTCCTGCTGGCCTCAGAACTAATGGCTGTTACTATGCACTTGTCCAGTCCACCTCGATATCCGCAGTGATTACTCCAGTGGGGAAATTCAAACTGTTGCTATATGCGGACGATGTGATATTGACATTAAGCAATCCCGCGACCTCTGAGCCACCTTTGATGGCACTTACTGAAAATTTCTCTGCCTTCTCCAGGTAAATGATCAACTGTGCCAAAACAGAATGGATGCACATGATGCCCACCACTACATGGTCTTTGCTTCATTGACTGCGAGTAAAGTGTATCACCAAAGGCTCTAATATTGAGAGACAGATTAGCACTGACTTTCCCACCATGGTCAGAGATACTATCCTTCCACTTCTGAAGAAGATGAAAACATACGTTTAACACCAGGAGATCCCTCCAGCTATCACTGGGGGGCAGGGTCCAAATGATCAAGATTGCGATGGTCCTTAGGTTCAATTATGTTTTCGCCATGCTCCCATTTAATATACAAACACGCAACTTGAAAAAGATCGATGTGACCATTAGACGGTACATTTGGGGCACTACCCCACCTCAGTTGGCAGTTGCCAAGCTTTATGTGGCCACGACCGCTGGAGGCCTCCACCTCCATCACCTTTGGTCCTACTACAGAGCCCACCACATCTCCCACATGGCTTACCACCTGAACCTTCACATGGAACTTTATCTTTGGGTTAGAAGAGAAAGCAGACTCTACAAGCGGGTGGCAAGCCTGTGGCTTCTGTATGCTAACCTCAAATTTTCATCAAACCACCACACCCTATTCTCCTGGAAAAGCATAAGATCTGGAAGACAACACAAAAGCTCCTCTGAGAATATGGGCTTGCACAATCTAAAACCCTGTTATGGCACAATGCTTCTGTGGCCATTGACTTTAAACTCTTCTTATGACAGGATTGGCATCTCAAGGGCATTTTTGAAGTAGACCATGTCTTGATGGACAGAGTTATAAAACCTTTTGCAGAACCCTCTGATATGTACAGACTTCCCAGATCCCATTTCTGGAGATACCTGCAGGTGCAGCACTGCTTCCACTAGATGCTGAAGACACGTAAATGGCTCCACACACCGTCATTGTTAAACACTTACTTAGTTCAATGGGGCCACTACAAACAAATTCATCACAGGACCTGCTAATCAGCAAACAGTTCTCTGATGGAACCTACCTCTTCTCTTACTCAAGTGGCCGCACCTGCTTTCACTTTATACTCCCTGCCCCAATGGGTGCATATTGTGGATGACCAAGACAGAGAATCTGGAAGACATATGAAACTCAACTACTTTAACATTCTCCAGGATTAGCACTGGTCTCCAGAATGGCTCTTTCTGGCAAAATTAGTACCCTCCTCTAACTGCTGTGGATGAGCCTCCATGCGCAGTGATATTTTACACATTGAATGAATAAATGGCGATTTATAACGCGCTACTTAACCCAAGGGCATCAAGGCGCCTATAACAGACAAACGAACACAGCGTCTCAGGGCACCGGATATAAGAACTACTGATAGGCCTCAGTAAAGAGCCAGGTTTTAAGTTGTTTACGGAAGAGCAACAGAGAGGATTGTCCTGCCAGTTCAGAAAGGAGGGAGTTCCAGAGCCTGGGCACCAGAGTAGAAAAGGCTCAACCTCCCCACCTAGCTCTTGCGAATCTGGCAACCAGGAGATGATTTTTAGAGGCGGAACAAAGCGCTCTACTAGGAGTATAAGCACAAACGAGAGACCTGATACCTTCAGGTCCAGAGCCATGAACAGCCCTGTGGGCAAAGCAAAGGAGTTTAAAAGAGATCCTGGACTGAACAGGAAGCCAGTGGAGACTTTTCCTGGCCAGCGATACAGAAGAGAGCCTAGGGAGATTCAAAACCATCCTGGCTGCAGCGTTCTGTACCATCTGAAGGCGATGAACGGAACCCTTATTTATGCCACTATACAGGGCGTTGCAGTAGTACAGTCTCGAAGAGACAAGGGCCACTGTAGCTTGCTTCCGGGCAACTGGAGACAGATAAGCAGAGATCTTTGTAAGGATCCTGATTTTTTTCTTTGAAAATATATATTTATTGCAGATTAGTACAGTGTGAACTAGTTCGATCAACAGTCCAGCATCCGGCATGCACATGCACGATGCACATGCCACTGACAATTGCAGCACACGGCCATTTAGCCCACAACCCGGAGGTTGGACGGCATGAGTCAGGAAAGTAGTGTCAGCCCATATGCATTATAAATACAATTGTGATCAATCAGCGAGAATTCTTTGTATCTACTTTTTCTTTTCTTCCCTTCCCCCCCAACCTACAAACGTTAACCTATCCCTGGAAACAATATTAATCAATCCTACAATTACTACCCGGTCTCTTCACCCCTATTTTACTATTGCCCTATCTTACTTCTTGTAAAGCTTATTTTATTACTTCAATGCAAACATCATACAATCAAAAGAATCCGACATCATGGTATACCCCCATTTCCAGAAATACTCTCATTCCAATAAACAGCCCTCCCCTCCCCTCAACACCCTCCCCCTCTAATAAAATCGTTGGTGTGGGCACTGTCAGAATCTCACAACTTATCACCACCGTGCTCCAAAGGGCTAGCAAAGCTGTGTATTCTATGTTCCAATCACATGGATGTTGAGCGCTCACTCCACCTCTTCGGTTTGTTGGTAATCCCTCAAAGTCTGAACTAGGGCCTCCCACGACCTAGCCCCCTCTAGCGCTTTTTCATTGCCTGCGCGGGTAGCCTGTCTGAGCCTCACTACACTTTCGCAACCTGCCCACTTGCAAAATTCTCTGCGCTGTCGCCCGCTCGAAGGACCCTCCCTCGCCTTCCAATGCCAGGTAATTTCACGTTTAGCCAATAAGAGCCCTAGATCAATAAATTTGCTGGTTATCTTGGTCCTAGCTGTGTGTGGGAACCAATGCAATAAACAGCTGGCCATATCGTATTCGAGTTGTCTGTCTGTAACTGCATTCAAAAGTTCGCCTATTTCCTCCCAGTAACCCTCCATTCGTGGGCATAACCATAGCATGTGTTCTAGCTCAACATCCTCCTCCTGGCACCTGGGACATGCCGCATTTTGGACCTGGAAATATCTCCGGATCTTTCCTGGGGTTAGATAGGCCCTGTGTAGGATGAAATATTGAATTTGCTGGAGCCTAGCGTTCCTATTACACTTCCATGCCCTCTTGAGGATGTGGTCCCATGCGGTATCTAGGATCGGGCGGCCTATGCTCTCTTCCCATTTTGCTTTAAGAGCCGTCAAAGGGCGCAAACCCTCCTGTCGCAATCGGGAGTGGAGGCACGTTACAGCTTTAACAGTCCCCGCCGCCATCACGGCATATTGGCAAGCAAGTGTCAGCTTAGGTTCAGCTTTCCCGTTTCTCCAGTGCTTTTAAATCGCGGTTGTGACCGCTGCATGAATAAAGAAAAATCCCCCTCTGGAAGCCCGTACATATCTCGTGATTCAGGAAAGGGCATTAGTTCCCAGTTCAGTTATAAGTCCCCCACCACATGTATACCTAGCGGTTCCCAGTTTGCCAATGGAGTCCAATTCCCCCCATGCGGCAGTGCCGTCAACATGCCCAGCGGAATCTCCGGCGCATATGGGTGGGTGACCCCCGCTTTACGTTGGGTTCTATTCCAGCAAAGCCGCAGGGTCCGCTCGTCTCCAGTAAGATCTTTCATATCAAGCTTTTGTTGCAGAGCTATGTAAGCCAGGACGTGGCGCTGTATCCCTTGTTCCTGCCTGTCTTCCGGACCCCGATATTCTCGAGCTATATGTTGTGTTAGGACCTGCAATTGTGCTGCCAGATAGTAGAGCTCAAACTCGGGCATCGCCAGTCCGCCATCAAGCCTAGTGCCACTCGCCGCCTACCTCTGCCCCAGATGAAACCCACAGTCCGCGATCTCAGGTCTTTAAATATGCACGGCGGGATCCTTATCGGCAAAGGACGGAAATAGTACAATAGTCTGGGGAGTGTTACCATCTTGAGCAAAGCTATTCTGCCCATTACTGAAAGGGGAAGCGTCGACCAGAACTCCATAAAGCCCTTCAAGGCCCTTATACAGCAACCTATATTGCTTTCCAACAGGTCCCTGTCATTGTGATAAATCCGAACCCCCAAGTAGGTGAGGCAAGTTGGCTCCCACTTGATCACCCCCAGGGATGCGGGGCGAGGCAGACCCCGGCGAGTCGGGAAAAGGCATGTCTTATTCCAGTTCACCTTGAGTCCGGAGATCATCCCAAACCGGGACAGCAGGGACGTAGCCCCATGCAGATCGGCCTCAGCATCCTGGAGGAAGAGAAGCAAATCGTCGGCGTACAACAAAATATAGTGTGGGTTATCTCGGTGTAGCAGCCCCCTATACAACAGTCCTGAAAGCGCCTGGATCGCAAGAGGTTCTATTGCCAGTGCGAATAGCAGTGGTGACAACGAGCAGCCCTGCCTCGTCCCTCTCATGATTGGGTATTGGTCAGATATCACCTCTCCTATTTTTACCCTGGCCATGGCAGAGGAGTGCAATACCCTTGTCCATTGCACAACCTGGTCTCCCAGTCCGAATCGGCTCTGGACCGTGTGGAGGAAGGCCCATTCCAGGCTGTCGAACGCCTTTTCTATGTCCACAGAGAGGACCGCTGCAGAGCTCAGCTCCTCCTGGTACTCTGCAATAACTCGCAGGAAGCAACAAATATTCAAGACTGTACACTGTGTAGGAATAAACCCCGCTTGGTCCGCATTAACCAGTGATGTCATGTGCGGCATAAGTCGGGTTGCCAATATCCGGCTCAAGATTTTGTAGTCCACTGTTAGCATGGATAGCGGCCGATAGGAGGCGACGTCCACATCTGAACGTCCCAGTTTCAAGAGGGGAACGATCAGCGCCTCACGCATCGAGCATGGTAGTTGACCCTCCATCTTCGCTTCCCGGTACACCTCCAGCAAGCTGGGAACCAGTGCGTCAATGTACTGTGTTTAAAATTCGATAGGTAGCCCATCTGGACCCGGTGTCTTGTTCCTGGCCATGTGTTTAATTGCACCACGTATTTCATCCACTGTGATGTCCTGGGCCAATTATTTAGCTTGTTCCCTACCCAGCTGCGGTAGCGGGGTCCTCTCTAAGTATTCCTCCATATCCCCCTCTGTTCCCACTCGTCTACTGCTATACAGGGATTTATAATAAGTGGCGAACCAGGACAACACCAGCAACTGCGAGTGAACCAACAAGCCAGTGTCTCATTGTTCCAGGCCCCCTAGAACCTTTTCCGCATTTGCTACATCATCTAGGACCGTCTTTCTGGTACCTGAGTATTTAGTGATGCAGACCCCTCTAATGACCACTTTAAAGGCATCCCACTCTACTGCTCTCGTGGTCGCCGTCCCTTGGTTTTCCTGTTTATCTATACTTTCTACCACCTCCGTCCAAAAGACCTGGCCTTCCAAAGTATCCGGGCGCAAGCGCCATGTCGGAATTGCCGGCCTCGCTCTTTTCCAGTTGACCGACATCAACATTGGGTTGTGATGATAAATAGTTCTAGTGAGGTACTCAGTATGTGCTGCCACCCGAGCAATCGAGTGGGAACACAGGATGGCATCAATCCGGAAATGAAGCTCATGTATAGAAGAAAAGAATGAATAATCCCTATCATTGGGATGCTGTGCTCGCCATACATCAATCAGCCCCCATTTGTCTTGCCATTCGAATCTGGTTTTAGCCAGTTTCCGAACCGGGGCAGCTGCCAGAGGAGGATGTGATCTATCCATGTCTACGTCTGCAATGGCGTTGAAATCTCCCCCCCAATTTTGCTGGGCCAGCCAGGTATGGTGCCAGCGCGCCCAACAGGGTAGCCAAAAAACGAGCTTGTTCTACATTAGGGGCGTATATACTACATAGCACAATGTCCCTGCCATAGAGCCTACCTTCTACTGCTGCATATCTGCCCTCCTGATCTAGTATCTGCCTGATGGCCTGAAAATGGACTCCCGCCCGTATCCATATGAGCTCCCCCCTAGCGAACGCAGAGTATGCTGTGCTGAAGACCTGACCCCCCATCTACGCTGCAGCACTTGGCCCTCTGCCCCAGTAAGATGAGTCTCCTGCAGTAGGGCTATATGTATTCCCCGTCTCCGCAAATAGGCATGTACTTTATGGCGCCTAGTCATGGTATGCATGCCTCTCACTTTCCACGTGATGCATTTCAAATCATGTAATGTCCCCATCACAGTAGCTTCGCATTTTCACCCATTGCACGGTAGTTTTGCCCACACCATTGTCAAGCCCCCAAATAACAACAACCCATGAACCCCCTTTAACCCTCCCCCCAAAGAACAGGACCCAATAGTAAGCTATCAGCCCCCATCCAAACTTCACAACAACACACACAACACTATTCTGTGGCAGTCACCACAGTTAGCCTTAAGGGCAGTGGGTGTGCAACTAGGTCCAACAGAGAGCAGCGCCTGCCCAAGCCGCCCCGCTGTAGACCCCAACGAGTACCAGTTTGAGAACGTGAGTGCTCAAGTGCCACCAGGCTCAGGTGTGCAAGTGAGCTGGTCATTGCGAACCCACAGCCCAGAGGATTCCAGTTCACACGTCATTCATCCAGCATTCCTTCCGCCGTGTGTGGTGTGACCTCAGGCCCTCTAGTGCTGTCTGATTCCGACTGTTCTGCCTCCGATTTCCGTCCTTCATCATCTGAGTCTGTCCCTATCCCTGATCCCGTTTTCTGCAATCCCGTGATTTCCGCAGTTGCAGCCACTGCATTTGGTGCAGCTGTTGTTTCTGCAGATTCTTTGTCCATTTCCGTAATCGTTGAGACTTGCGCATCTGATAGGGCTTTGGTGGTGCGGAATGGTCTTGGGTCCGGCGGTCCGTGCCTGCTTTATACGTGTCGAACCACATCCATGCCTCCTCAGGCGTTTGGAAGAAATTAGTTGTGCCATCCAGGATCACTCTCAGCTTCGCTGGGAATATCAGGGAATATTGGATCCCTTCGACTCGCAGTTCTTTTTTGATCACCAGATAGGAGGCCCTGCATCTCTGGACATCCTGGGTGTAATCCGGGAATATAGTAACTGTGGCGTTGTCGACCTTAAAGGGTCCCGCTGTGCGTGCCTTTTGGATCAGGATGTCCCTATCCTTGTAATGATGAAGCTTAGCCACCACAGGTCGTGGAGGGCGGCCCAGCAGCGGCGGCCGCTCTGGTACCCTATGCGCCCTCTCGAGCGTAAAGAAGGAGGTCAGTCCCTCCGGTGCAACCTCCGTTTTGAGCCAGTTCTCCAGGTATGCGATCATATCAGTCCCTTCCGTTTTTTCCGGCAGACCCACCACGCGTTTATTATTGCGCCGGTTTCTACTTTCTGAGTCTTCCGCCCTCTTTTCCAGCACTTCAAGGCGTGCAATGGCATCTCCTAACCTAGCGTCTGTTGTGGTTTGTGCCGGCTTCAGTTCTTGGATAGGCAATTCGTTTTCCTTCACCCTGTCCGCTAGCTTCGCGTGATCTGCGCGCAAGAGTCCGAGCCCAGTCGCCACCTGCGCAATGTCTTGATGAAGGGAGTCTTTTGTCGCAGCTATCGCCTCCAGTATTTTATCCAGGTGTTGGCGCAGTTCTATTCCCGTTAGCCCTTTCTCAAGGTCATTTTTCGCATCTTGGGAGTCATCTTGCCCTGTAGGTTCCTCTTTCCTGCCCTTTGGTTTCATGGCTTATGGCGGTCGTCACACTGTCCAGTTTAAGCTACGCTGTCTAGCAATTCCCTTGAAACTTCCCGAGCGCCCACAAACCAGGTATTGACCGTCCCGTAGGCCCCTGGGGCTATTGCTGCCCTTCCTGTATTCTATTAGCGCTGTGGATGTGCGCTGCTCCCTGTGCTGCTCATACGATTAGGCCCGGTCTTCTTCACCGCCCCTCAGGCGCTGGGGCCTCTCTCATGTTGTTCAGTCCAGCAGGGCACCAGATTGCACGCCTTTGCTAATGCCGATCCCTTTACACGGTCACCAAGAAAGCAGCAATAGCATTGTAATGCAGCGCGGGCTTCTTCACAATGATACACCTTGCTGGTTGTGGCCACAGGTCCCCAGGGGTACACCCGTCGAGTTCGGAGGGTGCCGATGGCAATCTCCGGCTGTTCCGGTTCCCACACTCTCCAAGCCCCGGCCTGTCGCAACAATCTGTCTCAGCAGGCCGCGCGTCCCTATCCCCAGCTCATGCGAGGCCCAGACCTGCTTCCGCCCCACCTCCGTAGTACTGGGCGCAGGTCCAGACTCTCACACTTACCAGGGATCGCCATCGGGCTCCTCTGGCTGCCACACACCTCCTCTGCGGCGCTTCCAGTAGGGTGCAGGGCCTCCAGGAGTTGCAGGAGGTATCGTGCAGTTCTAGGGCGTTGTCCCGTTGATCCGCTGATCCACCGGTATCAATCCCTTATCCCAGCTGCAGCGGCCAAAAGCTCCGAGCGCCCTGCCGTATGGGCTCTGATCCCCTTCGGTCTCGGGCTATGAGCTGGATTCCTGCTGGGTCATGGCCTCCATCTCGGACCCACATCCGGCATAGCACCTCTCGGGGATGCAGCCACCAGCACTCCTTGTCAATCCTCGTTGCTGATCACTGGCCTTGATGGTTCCGCTGCCAATTTGGGGCTCACCGCCCTTGGGACACTCTGTCCGCATGTGCGACCACTATGGAGCCGGTGTCGATCCGTCTCTGCTTCAGACCTCGGCCGCCATCTTGCCGCCCTTCTCCAGTCGCCGACAGCAGCAAAATCCGCGCCCAGAGCGCTGCAGGGCCGCAGGGTCCTCCGTTCCAGTCGAATTCCCACAATCTACTCCTCCGACACTCCTCTCATCAAACTCAGCTGGTTTCAGGAGTTTAATCAGGATATTCTAGGGGTTGAACGCGGAGCATCCCGCTCACGCCGCATCACCCATCGGCGCTCAAGCCACGCCCCGTCCTAAGGATCCTGATGATACCACAACAGGTGGACACAGTCCTATTGACCTGAAGGTCAAAGAAAAGCGAGGTATCTATCAGGATCCCAAGATTTCTAGCTGAGTGGACAGGATGGGGACACTCTCCGAATGAGTCTGGCCACCAGTCTTTAGACAACATTTCCAGATTGCCCCCGAAGATTAGCACCTCCATCTTTTCCCCGTTAAGTTTTAAAAAGTTCTGGATCATCCATTGGGACACTGCCTCCATACAAGATCTGAAGTTAAGAGCTGAGTCGGTAATCGACTGTGTAATGGAGACCATGATTTGGGTGTCGTCCGCATATGACAACACCTCAAACCCAAAGGATCTGACCACCTTAGCAAGTGGGGTCACATAGATGTTAAATAGTAAGGGACTTAACGAAGAACCCTGAGGGACCCCACATTGCACTGGCTTGGAGGAGGACAGAAAGTCGCCCAACTTAACTCTCTGCTCCCTTTGATGAAGAAAGGAGGCCAATAGTCTAAGGGCCGGGCCGCCAACACCAATCTCCCCAAGTCTAGTAACCAAGACCGAGGGGGACAAGGTGTCGAAGGCTGCCGTAAGGTCGAGTAGGACCAGGAGAGTGGTATGGCCCTTATCGACCTTGGACCAAATGTTGTTAATAACAACAGTGAGGGTCGACTCTGTGCTATGAGCACTTCGGAAACCATGTTGTGAGATGTCCAATAGCTTTGAGTCCTCCAAGAAAGTTTTAAGGTGACGGTTAAGGTGAGCCTCTAGAATCCTGGTAGGGGCCAGTAACAGGGAGATGGCCCGAAATTTTTTTAGAACCCCAGGATCCAGGGAGGCCTTCTTCAGGAGAAGTTTAACGACCGCCATTTTCCAAGGAAGGGGGAACACTCCCTCAGTGATAGCCAGATTCATCACCTCAAGTAGCGGGGGATAGCCACCTCCCTACAGGCCTTCAGGGTTTTCAAAGGACAATTTGATGTTATCAAGGAGGTGGTTTAACTCCTCCGCAGTCAATTGGGGAAAGTCAAGAAAGTTAGGCTTAGGCTTCACAGCCTGTGATTCTATGGGGTGAGAAGAGGGCGATGGAGAGTTGGCATTGAGCTCTGAGTTAAGAAGTTCTAAAGATTTGTAAATATCGACAATTTTAGAGTGGAAGAAAGTCAAAATATTATCACAGAGCTCCTTGGTTTCTATTATGGGATCTACTGTCAAGGGCGCAGAAAGAGAGTTGATGATCTTAAAAAGATCTCTGGAAGATTTTAATGAGGTAGTCAAATTCATATAATAGGCCTTTTTTTCCTCGGCTATTGCCAGCTTATTTTTTTTTTAACAAAGTTTATGTTGTATTTTCCCTGAAGAATCAGGGTGGGCGTGCCAATGCCTCTCCTTTTTTCTACATTCCTGCCTTAACAATCTAAGACGGTCGGAGTACCAGGGCAGGGAGGGCTCTTTCGAGCAGAGTAGTGATGCTCTGCGGGGGCCAAGGTGTCCACCGCTCTAGCAATGATGTTAGACAAGCTCAATGCTGCAGCATTAGTGTCCGACTTTGGGAGGGAACTAAATTCATTCAAAAATGTGGCAAGGGTTTCCCTATTAATCTCCCTATAATTCCTTCTTGTTTCCCATTTCTTACAATTAGACTGGGAGGAAACAGTATGGGATGTTTTAAGCCCAATAGTCACTGCAAAATGGTCTGACCAGGCCAGCTGAATAGAGATTCCAGTCATCAGTCTGGTGTCATTTGAAAAGACACCATCGAGCGTGTGGCCTGCTAGATGAGTGGGGCCCTCCACAAGTTGAACCAGGCCACAGGAGTTCAGGCCTTCAACGAGGGACAAAGTATCTCTAGAGCATGTGTTCTCTAGATGAAAATTGAAATCACCCAGAAGGGTCAGGTCTATCAATAAAAGGCTCTAATAATTTCATCAGGTCCTGAGTAAAGGAAGCTCTAGGGCTTGGGGGCCTATAGCAGAGAATGCCCGAAAATGAGACTGTAGGGGTGGAGTTTATTGAGAAGTACATAGCCTCAAAATTGTCAGAAGGAGTAGAGAGATAGTCAGTGCAACATATGGAAGAGTCTCTATACAGTATTCCTAACCCGCCACCTCTACGCCCTTTTCTGTCCATCCTAGTTAGGGCATAGCCCGGGGGGATAGCATCAACTAGGCCCGGGCCTGAAGTATCGGATCCCCAGGTTTCCGTGATGAAAACCCATGAGGGATTCCTTAAAGATACAAAATCGCTGAATGCAACATTGTTTTTAATCAAGGATCGAGCGTTAATAAGAAATCCCACTTCATCTATCATGGTAGAAGGTTTAAGTGCCCCAGGATCCGTCCGGCCTTTTTGAAGGTGCCGAGTTCGTCCATTACTGGGATCACAACTACAACAGTGCGTGGTAGGAAAGTCATCAGGGGAGAGGGTATGGTGGCAGGATTTCTTTGGTGGGTTCAGGGAGAGAATGGTAAAAGGAGTATACAAACCGCTTTCTGCAGGGAGAGAATAGCGAGGATCAGCCCGCATGGCCCCTGGCGCGTACTCGGCACGGACTGGCGCAGACGGGCTTAACTTTGGCGGGACTTTGGCGCACGCCCGCTGTGCGTGTCCGCTGAGCGCGGAGAAAGACATTCAACCTAAATAGGGTTGTGCCTAAGTGTGGAGCCCCGCGTGACCCTCTCTGACCAATCGAAGCGGGGACACTAAATGTTTGCCGGCTCCCTCCACAATAAATGGGAACACCCGTGGTGGACCGGGGTGCTGGTAGAAGAAGCGTCAGGCAGGTAAGAGAGCGCAATAAGAGGTCTACAAAGCACAGTGTGAATCAAAAATATTTTAAAAAGCGGCTAAATTAAAAAGCATAGTAGTCATGCAGCAAAGAACAATTAAACATGAAAGTACTTAACACCATCAGTGCTGCAACAATTTTCCCTCTGTGCTGGCTCTCATTTATTCCCATTGTTCATGACGAGCTGAGCTCGTCATGAGCACACGAGCAGTGTACTGCATGACGAGCTGAGCTCGTCACGAGCATCGAAGGGGCTAAGACTGAGGCATCGTAGTCATGCACTCGGTGCCAAAAGACTAAACAGGCGAAAATTCTAGCCGTCCAACCTAAAAAGGATTGTGCCTAAGTGTGGAGCCCCGCGTGACTCTCTCTGACCAATCGAAGCGGGGACACCAAATGTTTGCCGGCGCCCTCCACAACAAACAGGAACACCTGTGGTAGACCGGGGCGCTGGCAGAAGCGCATCAAGCCGGTAAGAGAGCGCAATAAGAGGTCTACAAAGCACAGTGTGAATCACAAATATTTTAAAAAGCGGCGAAATTAAAAAGCATAGTAGTCATGCAGCAAAGAACAATTAAACATTCTGTAGTCCTGCCCAATGCTTCAGCTCTATTGGGCCTAGTGTGGCAAGCCCTCAGATATAACTGTGCTCTGGGCTGCACACCCTCAGCAGCACACATAATATTACATGAGTCTCTGAACGTTCATTTGGTAACTAGACATGAGAAAACTGGCTTTCTACTGCCTTGGCGACAGGGATAATGCATATTCTTCAGAACTAGTCCACAATCCCCACTCTTGAGGACTGGTGCAGACAGCAGTATATGAGCACTTGATCTAAAGGTTTAATGACTAATCGCAACCTTTGGGAACAGGCCCCACTCCTAGCTTTCCCGTACTACTGCATCGCTCTGCCCTGCTTTTGCCTCTTTTTACTACTTTCTCCTTCCATTTCCCCGTTATTCTGAGTGATTTGTCCTGCTTTTGTCTTATTTTTACTGCTATCACCTTACTTTCCTCCCGTTGCTCTGAGTGCTTTCTCCTGTTTCTTGCCTCAGCTGTTGTTCCTTGTTTTTCCCAATGCAACTCCCGGCTGCTGCCTGTTTTTCTGCCTCCTGCTTTGCCCCAAGTCTTTCCTGCCTCCCGGGTGCACCTCCTTCTTCCCAGGACCTACTTGTTGGAGGCCATGGCGCAGTCCCCATTGAGCAGGCCCCAGGCCCAGCGCCCCCGGAGCTGCTCATCACTCTCTCCTGCTTTTGCCATTTTTTAATCCTTTCTCCTTCCTTCCCCCCGTTTTTCAGATTACTTTTTCCTGCTTTTTTCCTCGTTCTTATTGCTTTCTCCTTCCTTTCCCCTGTTGTTCTTGGTGCATATCCTGCTCTGTGCCACATTTTTACTGCATTCTTCTCCCTTTGCCTCGTTGTTATGAGTGCTCTTTCCTGCTTTATGCCTCATTTTTACTGCTTTTTCCTTCCTTTCCCTGTTGTTCTGAGTGTTTTTTCCTGATTTTAGCCTCAAATTGTATGTGGTAACCCCTTAACAAAGCCAATAAGCCTACCTTATTCAACACAAAGCCCCCTTAGATTGTGACGTTGCATCTGCATAGATGGTGTTGCAGATCATGGGACTCGGGTGCAGGTCTAGAAGGTTTGGCTTCCCTACCCACCGGTGCCTGGCCTGGATTCAGTACACCATCGATTGAGCAGGGGAGTCCAGGTTATTGTAGCCCCACATAACCCACTGAGCATTCCTGCTGGTGTGGTGTCCATGCTTTCCGGGTTACTAAGAGTAACTGCGTTTAGGAACGCAGTGGTAATAGAAACCTAAATTTGTTCTTTGCATTAGCATACTAAGAATATACATTATGTGATTTATTTCAACAGTCTCATCTCATATATAGGGTTTACCACTGTCCTTTAGCCGACATTGGGAGACTTTCCTTTATTCCGAGGAACAACTGGTCCAAAACAGCATGATGAAAATACATCAACTCAGACTACATGTTTACTTTACACATCTACTGTCAGACCTTAAGACATAGATATCTGTGGAGGTTGTAGCAGTGTTGTGGTGCCCCATGTGTTAGTGACGTCATTGTTTAAATGATTTGGCATTTTCATTAGTTCTGCAAAAGATTATGACATACTAAATGTGGACCAAAGGCACACATGCCAACTTAATATGCTAATATAGAAGTCTGGCTTTGGGAGTTTACGACATTGGGGGATATTGTTATTAAGAGGTCATGACGGACTAGGGGTCAAATGTGATTTGACTGTGTCACCAAAAGTATTTTCAAGTACCTGTTGTATATATTTGCAAATGAATGTGCAGTATTTAGTAGTGTATGTGTTTGTTTATGTGTGTATAAATGTGTGTGGGTGTGCGTAAATCAAATGTACTTTGCCATTTTCAAAGAAAAAGCACTTACTATACAATAATTTATTGAGTGTTGATATTGTGTGCCAGCGAATTGGGATTACTACCTAACACCACCTCCCCTGAGTATGCTTTGGAATCCGTGCTTCACTCCCATGATATAGGCAATCGCTACAAGGTTGTAATTGGTCCCTGGTAACGAGACAATTGTGGACCTAAAACTTGCACACGACTCACTTTCTGCATGATTTAAAGCCCAGTTTCTTACATTGTTGTTCAGCGCTAAGATCAACAGTATCCATGATACAATAAATGAGTTCAGTTTTACGACAACAAACCCATGCATGCATTCATGCACAAATTTTAGAGTGCAAGGGAGGGGGGTTTAAAGGTTTGGTAGTGTGAACTCAAGATGTGAAAAAGGAAATTCCCCTCACATATATGTCATGTGAAGTAATTGATGGTTGCTGTATTGATTGTGTTTAGTCAAGTCAAGTCAATACGAAGTTTATTGTGTAGATTACTTAAAACCATGACAATAGAAAACATTTAAAAGAATAAACATAATTATACAAAAACAAAAAAAAATGCTGGTTCCTGACAAGACCATATAGTGTAAATGGCTTGTTATGCCCGAAGAAAGGAAACTCTTGGTGTACAGGCTTTCTCTCTACCTTCTTCCCTTTCCCGTGTCTATTATGAAAATAATGAATAAATGTAAGTTAAAAAACCTTGCATAAAATTAATAAAAAGTTTCAACTAAAAAGAGAACTCAATTACGGCATGGTCTAACTCTACTGTGCATCAGTGCCCGTGATCCAAGAGCTAGGAGTTAACAGTTCATAATCATCTCAGTGCTTTGTTTAGAGTTTTTAAGGAAGTCCTGCACTGCTTTAAAACATTTTCCTATTCTTGCCAATTCGAGGGGACCATTGTGCTAAAAATCCAGTTCATTGCTTGGGTGCATGTTCTTATACCATGGATTAAGAAGAGGGGCTTTAATAAGGTTCGGCGGCAGTCAAGCAACGTCGGACAGCTGCACAGTAGATGTAAAAGAGTTTCTGATTTGTAGCTGCAGAGTCTACACTTGACTACTTTAGAGAGCAGCGGCCAAGTAGGATTAAAGTCTTTGATTTGTAATGCCAGCATCCTTACTACCAAGATTTTAGTCAGACAAGCTTTTCCTATTGTGCAGTTAAGGTAAGGTTGTGCCCTAAGTCCAACTTGACTTTCATTGTTGTATGACGCTGCCAGGGACCTTAATGGCGATGTAGTATTAATTGTTTGCAGGTCCGTGGTCTTGGAAAGTAGTTTAGTCTGTTTTTTCATTATACTTTTTATTGCAATGGACGTAAGTGAAGAAGTATTTAGAGTAGTCAGGTCGATTTGGATTGATTTTATGTTTGAAAATATCTTGCAAAATGAATTTCAGGGTACCCAGCATTGCTGTGATGCATCTGTGGTAGTACTTTATAAAAGACCCCATACTAGACCATATGATGCCCTCTAGGTCAAATTCAAATCTCACCGATGGTCTCCTAGTATAATAGGGCAATTTAAACACTCTTTTATATATTTTTAGATGTCATTTTTTGATGGTGTTGGTGAGCTGACCTGGAAAGACCTCGCTGCCGTAGATAATTGTGGATGGTAATACTGCCCTGAGCACCTTTCTAATTGGTGCTGAGGATGGACTTTCAAGGGCTGTATGTAGTTGACACAGTCTTGTAGTTAGTAATGCTGCCTTGTTCTTTAAGTGATGCTTATGTATTGTTGATGCGCCGTTTGCAGAAAACCATGTGCCCAGATAGTTATAGGATTTGACTCCAGAGATGTTTAAGGGACCCAGGGACCAATTTTATTTTTGTAGTGTCCTTCCAAATGATAGAACTTTTGTTTTTGCTTTGTTACTTTCATATTGTTTACGCTATGGTATAAGTGGAAGGAATTTAATGCTCTCTGGAGTCCTATTTTTGAGTTGTTGAGGAGGACAGTTTTCCCCGGAGGGCTAGTGACTGACCCTGAGACGATTGGAGAGAGATGGAGGACTCCCTAGATTCTTTGGATGGGTTTTTGGTGGACCCTGAAATGTCAGGATAGGGAATTACTACTGAGTACAGTGAAGGTTCTCATCCTAGAGACTGTTTTTTTGTGGGTAGAGTCTGTGAAGTCAGACATAGGAACACAGGGCAGAGGCCCTGTAGACAGAGGGTGTGCAGGGTGTGGGTGAGCCCACTGTGACCTACCCAAGTGGCTGGGTGGAGCCTACTCTTGGACAGGACTCTGAGCATCAGTCTGGAGGGAGAGAAGCACAGCTGTTTGGGGGATTGTCACTCTGAGCGGTTGGAAGGACAGGCTGCAGAGGTACTGCAATAGCAAACTTGTTCCTGGTGCACTTTAGGTGTACCAGCCGTGGGTATAGCCATGAGGCTTCTTGAAGTCCTGGTGCACCAGGCATTGGTTTGGCTTATGGCTGTGGCCCCCAGCGTGATGGTGCAAAAGCCAGATGTGCCCAAAGTAGCTCAGCCAGGCAGCCAGCTTGGGGCTTTCATGCGTAAAGGGAACTTTGACATGAGTTTTTGTTTGGACTCTTCTGTTACGGACTGCTGCTCTGGGCTGTTGGAAGGACTGGTCTTAGACTGCTCTGCCTTGTCAGATGCCTGCCTGGTACACTTTAGGTGTACCAGCCTTGGGGCTCAATGCCCTAAGGCCCCTCAGGTGTCAAAGTTTACCAGAAAAGAACTCAGCAGGTGGAGGCTGCACCTCAGCTGAGTGAGGTGGGAGGCAGCAGTGTGTGCCTTGAGGTTGACCTGTGAATTTCACATGGGGATATTGAGAGTCCCTGGTTGGTCTCCTGCTTGGCCCCTTGGAGGCTGCAAAGTGACTCAGAGTTGGGTCTTGGTAAGGTGTGGCCAACAAAGTGCCCAGTTGGACTTCGAGTTTACCCTGTGGCGTCTGACAGTGCATGGGTGGGGGACTTGGACCATGTTCTCAAAGAGGAAAGGTGGGCCATGGTTCCCACCATGGATCCTGTGGTTGGGACTGCCTGTGGATGACTCTCTGTCACTGGAGTACTGTATGTTGAATGGGCAGGTGTTTCCTTAGGAGGCACAGTCATCCCTTAAGGGTGGTGGCAGCTTTAGACCCCAGTGTAACTGCTGTGGGTGAGGATCAGAGATCCTGTGAGAGGCCTTTGTCTGCATCTTCAGGCTGTAGTGAGGGTAATAGGATGTGTATCCTCCAGAGGGAGGACAACCATGTACAACAGGCTTAATACCTATCTGTTGTGATCAGTGCAGAGACAGTGAACTCATGTCAGAAAGAGTGGGGTGGGCACAGAATTACGTGACCCAGTGCAAAGGTGGGCTTAGACCTGCTCAGGCCATTTAGGTACTTAATATCCTGGATGCATCAGACCTAAAAGCGGTCTTTGGGGAAGATGTCCTAATTGTTGAGTTAATACGGGTGGTCTTAGTGTAGGAAGGCCAGCGCAAGATCTCTTTGTGTTAGGATTTGCGCCATAAACATGGCTAATCCTCATACTGTGTAATACAATTGACCCAATATATGTAGCATGTTCAGTCTTTATTTTGGTGTGCTTTATGGAATGCACAAGTGTGAACTTTCATGCTCTTATTTTTTTTGTATAAACGGATATGGTTTGCTGTAATTCTGTTATAAACATTAAGAAGTTCTTGGTATCTGAATCTATCAGCTTGAAACAACTTGATTCAGCAAAACTAATGATAGTTAACATGTGCCTGCCACACCCGCTTTACAGTTGGCAATTTGCATTTCTGTTAAACCACCCCACAACTGGAAGCCTATAAAAGGCTTGAAAGCAGAATGAGACATGCTTGCGCTCGTCTTCAAGACTCCCCACTTGCCTGATTTCCTTCTAGTTCCTGCGCTGCGTCAGTTCTTGGTGGTTCAAGGACAACGCCCCAACTTCGTTCTTCGTTCCGTCTAGGAAATAACTCCGGCCTGCAACAAAGAAAGAAAAAGCAGCGCTCTGTCAAGTAAGACATTTCTAATTAACAAAGCTTGCAGTGGAAGCACGTCAAAGATTAAACAGGTACTTTTCTGTTCTATTCCAAAGGCTAATAATTTACGACTTTTGCGCTCACAGAGGAAATACTTCAAGGTTAATTTAATAATTGTTTCTTCGTATTTCAAGAGTGAGTGAGACAAATAAGACTTTTCAAAGTAAAGAGAGAGACTCATTTCCTACTCAGAAATAAGTGGACATTTTCAGCTGAAACTTATTTTGCGTTGTATTACTTTTTTTAATGATATTCTTGAATACAAGAAAAAGGTGTTTTGTTAGTATGTGTTTCATGGAACATTTGAATTCAGTTATTGGTGTGTTATGCTGAAAAGGTGACAATGTGTTCTTTTATTTCACTACAGAGAACAGCATTATACACATGTGTTTAAGAACGTCACTTTAAACAAGTGATAAATCTGTGGATAAAAGGGAAACATTATCTCAGTTATATGTTGAGCAGCAAATTAAAGTGAAAGGTATAATATCTATGTGCAACATAAATCAGGATACTAGTGAATGTATTCAACTAAGTAGGTTAATGAATGTTTATTGATCTTTATCGTTTGTGCATAGATATTTTCCCAGAATAATTGCTGTGTTTACAGAGTGGTTAAGGTATCGGGATCAGCGCCACAGTTGTGCCAAGATGCGAATCCAGCAGAGTGTTTTCTTTCTGTTCTTTTTTATTTTGTCCCATGTTTCCCCTTCCCCTGAAGATCTGTTCTTGTTGAGCTGTGTTAAACATATGGTTTGAAAGGCGTAGATTTTTGGGGGCATAGAGAACATGCGTTTCATCTCTCAAATCGAAAATCCAGGATTTCAGGTGAGTGGAGACTTGACACTTTGGTGGCGGACAGCTCGTGAAGGGTGTGTCTGGTCAAAACCGATTGCTACTTGTTACCACTGACTAGGAGAGAGAGGACCCATGAGCAATGGATAGCTTCTCCTCATAGTTTCAGCTGGCAGCAGCATATGTTGCAAATGGCATCCACGGTATTGAAACAGGAAAAAATCCCTGCTTGTGAGTGGCACTGTCCCTGTGGCAGTTGATGCCGCAATATTATGCTAAATACACTTTGAACTCAAAAAAACTTTATAATGCAATTGAAACAATAATTGTTTTTTGCTAGTGTCTGTATTAGTTTCACAACATTAGAAATGTTGTTCATAAAATAAAACATATGTGAACATAATGTTTTGGTGGATAACTACTCCACACATATTTTCAAAAAAGCAATTCCAATGTACAAATCTATTGGTAACAAACAAAACATTATCCTTTACAATATTAGCAGACATGTGAGAGATTAGCCCATTGCATTTTGTGACATAAATGGTCCCTTTGTCAGGGGGGCATCTCTAAACAAACAAATAAATGAACATTTGTTATATACATCTGTATGGAGGAAACTAGGTCAACAACAAGTGATTGTTTGTGAATGTCTCATTCCTCTTGTTGCAAAGTCATGCTGATATGCCCAAACGAGATAAGAAGCATCAGTGAAACACCTGTAGCCAATGCCTTTCGAAAACAGATGCCTCGCAGAAAAGGATGCCTTAGTGTAAAGAGTGCCATATTAAAACCTGGAACAATGTGCCGTTCAGTGAACTACCAGATGCTGAGTGTAGTGCTCTTAAAAACATGGTGCCCAAAATATCGTTGGTGTACTATGTCAACATGGCTCACCTGCTAAAGTATGGAACAATGTGTTCCCTTTCAGTCAAACCAACTCTTTACTGAGGAAACCGAGAGTTCTGGAAGTGAAAAAACATGATAATAACCAAGGTGTACATTATCGATAAAGAAAACGCCTGTGCTTATATTCATGCTCAGAAGTTCTTACCCGGGGTAAAAACGTCTTACCCCCGGTAAGCCAAATGAGCCAATGGGGTTTAGACCATCCTGTTGAAATAGCGGAAAGTGATATGAAGTGTATGCGGTATGCCGCAGTACATATATCCATATGTGACAAACCAATATTGATGAGCGCGGTTAACGTGTTGTGAAGATTACCATCATAAAGCTAAAGGAAAAACAATGCGTGCCATTACAGATAAACGCACAAAAAATACCATGCAACTCAAAATATAAAAAATGCCTGTGTTCCTGCTTACCAAGAGAGACCGTGACGGTTCCGTCAAGATCAGTGCGATTCCGAAAGGAAGTGTTCAAGTGAACGCAAATAGAAATGGGGCCAGTGAAAGTAGAGATGAAAAGAGGGCAGGTGCGGCGTGCAAGATGTACTGAAAGTCTGAGTGACATATTGGTGTAGTCACAAATGCAAATACGAACAAATGTCTAGAATGATAACATTGTGACTTTTACTGTTGAAATGCATCCAGATCATAAATACAAGTTGCGCTGAATACACTTAACACATGGTTCCCTGATACTCAATGTTGAAACAGAACACATTGCTATACACTCTATCATAATGGTGTATCATGGTTGCTTTAAAAAAATGATCAATGGCATATAAAACCACAGTTGATATATGATGTTCTTGGAGTACTACATGGATCAAATAGCAAAAATGCTATAGAAAAAGCAACTGTAATCGACACGATCATTAAGCCCTTTAGGGGAGGTTGTCTCAAGTGACTCTATCCAATAAATTTCCCTCTGTAGTAGTCTCTTGTGATTATCCACTCCTTCTAAAAGTTTAACCCCCTCAACTACCTGACATCGTATTTGGGAAATAGTGTGCTTGGCGTCATGCCAGTGTAGCGCTATACTGAAGGTTTTGTTGTGAGTGCGAATGGTGCTCTTATGTTCTGTCATCCTGATCTTGAATTTGCTTTCTGTTTTCCCGACGTAAGCCAGGCCACACGGGCATTTCAAACAATAGATTATATTTGACGTGTTACAGTCAGCTGAATGTCAGAGTTTAATTTTTCTCCCTGAATGTGGATGTGTTAAATATTGGCCTGTTATGATGTTATTGCAATGAATGCAGTTTGAACAACGACCAGTTCCTTTTTATTGTTCATGTTCCATTGTTTTGGGGGATGAAATTAGCTCCTGAAGATTTCTTCCTCGAGTATATCCAAAGGTTGGCTTGTCATGGAATAACCCCTTGAAGGCTGTTTCCTCTTCAATTAATTCCCATCTTTTCCTTATGATCCGTTGTATCTATTTTGAACTGGTGGAATATTTTGAGACGTATGTAGAGGTTTTGGATTGAGTTGTTTGCGGTTTTATAAATAATGACATGCAATCTTTTTCCGCCACTCTGTCCAAGTTTTTTTGGACAATTTCTTCTGGATAGCCTCGTATGAACCTGTGTTTGAATTCTAATGACTTCACTGTGGCTGTCGCCGGATTTGAACATATTCGTTTTTATTCTTGTGAATTGTGAATATGGCAAATTGTGTATGAGGCTTATGGGGTGGAAACTAGTGAAGTGTAATGAACTGTTTCTGTCCGTTGGTTTGGTATATACTTCAGTCGGGAAGCCCATTCGATCAGAATCCCTTTTTACTAAAACATCCAAGTAATTGAGCTGTGAATAACTAATTGTGTGAGTAAACTTGATTCCTGCATCCCTCGTGTTAAGCTGATCGATAAGGTTTTCAAGTTGCTGTCGAGGTTTTGTCCAGAGTACAAATATGTCATCAATGTAGCGTGTATACTGAGCGATGCCTGTGGTCCAGTCCGTGTTCTGAAGTATACAATCATGCTCGAATTTGGCCATAAAAATGTTGGCATATGCCTGGGCTCCCGAAAAGCCCCGGCATCCACCCATTTAGTCCACCAGGCTTTTTTTGGTTTTGATAAAAAGTTTTTTCAACCTTTACTGTCAGTGAATCTCACTACCTGAGTCTCACTCCTGATAATTTCACAGTATTTGGACTGAGCGTGTGTACCACCAGTGTCAGCATTTTAATATAAGGCCAGTGTGGCACAGATAAGGTAAGGGGAACTGGGGTGGTTACACATGAGCACATGTGCACATTTGTGTGCGCACGTGTGCGGCCTGCATATGTTAGAATAACATTGTGCGCAGCGAGGTACCCTCCAGCAGATGATTCCCTGCAAGGATAGGGGCTGATCTGTGGTAAACCTAATAATATTATTGGGCATTCATAGAGAGATCAGCAGGGTTTACTAGAAAATTTGTAGTGCTCTCACTGTATTATAAATATAGGTTAAATCTGCCTTAAAGTGCAGTTTCGTGCCAGTTATGCCTAAAGCAAAGTGTCAAACTGGAGTAAAACATGTGCACATAGATTGATTTTGCAGGTTCCAATAACATACATAAACATCTTATGGAACATCAAGAAATGTAGTATTTTTTAATCTTCACTTATAATCAAATTCCAGGCCTTTGTTCAACGTGCTGGTTCAAGTTAATTACTCTGCTCCCTGGCAGGGGGAACAAAGGTCTACCCATTCAAAGGGAGCAATTATCAGTGATTTACCCAGTTCCTGGGAAAGGAAAAGGGTGTGAGGGATTCTACATCTGATAATAAGTTGTTACACTGCATCTGGGCTGGGTTAGCCCAAGCCTGCTGAACAAGGGCGAAAGATCAGACATCTTGAACCCACACAGTAGGGACTCCCCTTTGACATTTTGGTTGGAAGGGATATGACAGTGATGTCAGCTAGCGGTAGAGCTGACACCCTCAGAGGAGCTCTTCACAGAGCCACTTTGGATTGTCTCAGATTGCTGTGCAGGAGGTTGGGACAGGGGTAATGGATGATTTCGCATCCTAGGATTGACCAGGGAGGACAAGTTTTGGGAAGATATGGAGTCCACCACCACTTCAAAAGTCCTGCAAAACACCAAGGAGGCTCTGAGTCTTGAGAGAGTGGCCAGGAGGGTGCTCTATTGGCTGAAGTAGATGATTTGGGCATTTAAATGTTTTCACACAGGGAACATGTTTTGCATTCATACCCCTAAAACTGGTTAATTTCAGAATGTTTTATAAATAGTGTGAGTCTGAATATGTCAGTATAACAGATGCTACAAGTCACAGCATTGCAACAGCTGTACGCGGCTGTTCCACACTGCGCGCATACATAACTTGGGATATCTTTCACTTTTAGGGAGGTTAAGAAGCAAATTGTTATAGTCACTCTATTTTCACTGGTCGTTTCCATGCCTGTCCTCAAACCTGCTGTCAAAACTCTATATGGAGTATAATCTTGCCTTCTGCTTCATTTAGTTCACTCCTTATTGATAGCGTTCCTGATACTTCACTTCCATTTTTTAGTTCAGGAGCACCGGCCAACTACAGTTTTCTTACCCTGTAGTTGTTTATGTAGTACTTAGGGGACTACTTGTTTAACATTTTTGCTAGTGTTACTATCTACATGGGCACCGCACATCATGTTTTAGCACAGCGCCCCTCTCATCTTCCTTTGCATGAGCATAAAAGGTACATGTGAGCCATGCTTTATATTCAGCATGGCGCCTACTTTTATGGTTTTTTAAATTACAATGGCGCCCATTCAATCCCTGCCACACACATAAGTTCATCCAAAAACAATTATGCACATACAAGCTACACGTGCACCATGCTTTATATTGAGCATAGCGCCTACTTTTATGTTTTTTCGTATTACTCCGTTCATGCAAATCAGAGCATTCAGTGAGGGGCGGGACTTGGATAAATCTCACCAGGATGAGCAGTGAGACCTGAGCACCAGATTATGCGTGAGGAAGGGGGGAGTCCTGAAGAGGTGCAGAGGTTGCTCTAACCCATGGCGGGACATCAAATATTATCCTTGTGCGACTGCCTGGCACTTAAGCCTCCTAGTACCTCACATATCCTATCAGTTAATGTAAGCTGGCATTCGGATTGGCTCACCTTGCTCCCAGTTTTGACAATATTTTCAGTCTAAACAAAAGTCGTTTCAGTTGGACCGTAATACTATGCCAGTGGTAGGTAAGTGTCACATTCATGATCACATTCATGATTTGTAAACAGTTTAAAGAAAGGGCAGGTAAAGGAATCCAAATAAAACCTTGTTATTAAATTGTTACTTTCCACCTGTGGCTTTTTCCCGTGTTTCTGTACTTGCCCCCTTGCCAGAACTGCTCTGTCGTCATTGTTTTCACATAGATTCCTGTGACACTTTAGAGAACCCTCAGACTGTCTTCGGGCACTACAATAATACGTTTTGTGTTAACAAATATTATAGCATCATCATTCGTTCTGGAAGTTCTGCTCGACCACTGAATTATCTTGTCGTACAACAGGCATTATATTGTACGTCGCTTAGTATTTCTCTTTCCTGGTTTGAAAATGGTCACTGCTTCCCTTAGATGTAAACTTGGCAGATATTCCTGTGTCAATGTTGACTTTGCACTTCCCCAGCTCCTGTTCCAAGAGGGCCTGTTTCCAGCCACCAGGTTCTCGAGGGAGGCTTGGGGTGCTGCAGTTTCACTGCCGAGAAGTTATTGCCCAAACAATGTTCCTGCTAGTATTACGTGTTAATGTAAATGTTTTCTAACCTGTTCAAGATGTCAACTATTTATATGTGCGAGTGTTTAAGAGTGTGTCACATGCACATTAAGCTCACAGATATCGTTCTTTCCTTTAATCACTTTATTATTTAGTTTTTTCATGTGTTTATTTATTTGCATTGTGCGCTTACTGGTTGGACAAGCCCTAAACTCCCCGTGAAGCTGCTGTGCATATCAGAGACCAGAATGCTACAGCACTCGCCTCTTCTCGCAGACGCTTCCGATCTGGGAATTTTCTGCTTCTGTTTTTTAATCAGGTTTGGAATATTACTGTAACCTTGGCTCATTTTATAGGTCTCTCTTAACATGCAGCGCATGCGCTAGATGCTCGGCGAGACCTATAGTGAGAGAGGAGATTTCTGAAGGGGACTTGAAGCCCCGCCGCTCTTTTTCATTGGCTGGTGTCACCATTTATGCTAAACGGTGGCCGGCCACGGAAAATTGTTTTTTTTTGTTGCTGCCCTTTCCCCTTTTCATCCGGCCCATCAGGACAGGATCGTCTGCTTTGCGGCTATCGCGAAGCTATTTCTTATCTTTATGGGGGCTATCTGTGTTGGCATATAGCCAGGTCTAAACTGGGCTTGCATGGTGAGCAAAAGAATGATGGATTTAACCCAGATCCTGAGCTCACTGTGCCACTGAAATCAAGCTAACCTGGCTGAAGAAGGGTGAAACCCCGAAACCGGTCCTAGGATGCTTGTTTCCGGTCCAGGGAGGACTGAGCTTGGCAGTTCGGGCTGGACTGTTCCATTGGGGCACAGGATCAAGACTGATTTGCTTATAGCCAGGTCTAAATTGGGATGGCATGGTGGACCCCATTAGTGGTTCAGATAGGTAACAACATCGCCCACGTTTACGAGTAGAGCAGTTTTTGTCCGGTGAAGACACGTTCTGTCAGTGTTTTGCAATGTATGGGAGACCGTGTGCATTTGTGCTGCTGATAATATCAGGGAAATCAACAGTAGAACCCGGTCCAGCAGACTTTGAAACAGGCACTCCATAAACTTGGCCCACACACTGACCTGTCAGAGCAGCCCTTCAGGTCCTGGATGATTGCCCTATAGGCCTGCCCAGCCCTGGTTATCCTAGTAATAATGGTCCTGGTCTCTGCGGTGAGGCGGCCTGGTCATGCATTCTGTCCAGCAGTCTAGAGCCCATATCCTTGAAAATGCCCTTGAGCCCACTCCATTTATGGGCTAGTCTCTGCAGCACACACAGGGCTGGGAACTTGGACTAGACCAAGGATTAGTTTGCACTGCGGCAGCACTGGATGCACTTCTGTAAATGAGAGGTTCCATCCATGTGAGCTTCTGTTCTCTCTTAAATTTTAGCTGAGATAGGACAACTAAGTAAGATGACTACAATATAGAGCAAATAACAGGAGTGGTGTGGTACCAACCAAGCACATGACTCTTAGTAATAGTTTGTGTAGTCATGGTTATTTATTATCATCTGTATTTGAATAACTTTCTTTAGCATTACCATCGCTGGCTTGGCCCTTGTAGACTGGTATAACCTATAGCTACTCTCTGACAGAGTGGGCGGTAATGGTCCACAAAAAATGGGGGATCAATAGACACGAGGCCTCCCCGATAAAGTAGTCATAGTTTACATGAAAATGAGTACAGAATGGGCTAAGAATAGGCAAAAACGTGGTGAGGAATCTGCAAGGAGAAGCTGCCATGAAGGGTTGACATATTACAGGTGGCAAAAAAAGGCAAAACAGTAACTCTTTGCTTGTTAGTGAGTGAGTTTAGGGGGTGGTAAGGGCCTGAGCAACAGGTAACTGATTATGCTTGGAGATTACCTACAAATCGTGCTAGGGTGCACGGGGAAATACGATGTAAATGTCTGCATACCAGCTAACCTTGAAATAGTGCCTATTTGCTGGTTTTTCTTTTGTATTTCGTTTTTAAGTCCATGTAATTGAACAGAAGAATTTTGGTAAGAGCATGCAGGATTTGTCTAGCACTGCTTACTATGACATGTGATTGGGATTTAAATTCCTCCCCTCCCGAACTTTCCACATCGATTAAGAAATTCCAAATGGAAGGGACAGAAAGAAGTCAAGAAAATATGCTATATTCATGGTGTTAAATTATATGCGATGTGAAACTGATTGATCAGTTTCTTTTAAAAGTGTGCAATGGATACAACAGCTCTTTACCCAATTTGTAGGTAAATTAGGCTAAAAAATCCAATTTTGCTACCATTTTATTAGAAACTGATTGGAGAGCTTAAGCCATAAGGGACGGTAAAGCTAGTTGGGCACACCATAAATGCAGCGGAATATTACATCACTTTACCAGCGTCACTGCTTGCAGGTGGCCCGGGTACTATCGCTGAAGACCGCGGTCCATGCCAGATGTGGAAGTGCAGTGTGCCAGCGGTGGAGGGAGTGTGCAGCACCCTCCTAAAATCCACTAGGCACCGCCCCTTCTTCGAAAGTAAGCGCCGCATGTCTCAGCGTTATTTTCTCTGCCTGCACTGAATGAAAAAGATTACAACTGCTGGAAGAGGATCGTAACTCCTCACGTTTAGTATTACTTTAGGAATAACAAGTTTAACTTAAAGAAAGAATTCACCACGAAGGATGTAGTTGAACAATTCTTTTCGCTTTGAGACAACATTGTTTTTGAACAGTACAAACAAGAAACGCCTTGAACCACTAAGATACAGATACGGTATCACAGCTACTCAGAGCTCGGCAAACGCACACTCTGCAGCAGGAACAAAAGAGCCGCGCCGTTTGCACACTGGTCCTTATCTAGGTTTCCCTGGATACCTGAGCTACTTAAGTGAAAATAGTGGATAAACAGAGGATTAACCTTTCACACAAGCTGTTATGCGTCAATCAACGACCTACCATTACAATTCGGAAAAAGTGCGGGGACGTAGAAGGAGCATTTTGGAGCACAGCTACAACGAACAGAGCCAGTACAATCTGTTGTTGGGTCAGCCCATTCTATGGGGACAGGACTAGTGGCCTAAGAAGGTTCTGGTGCCAGAGGGAAAAGGATGCCAGAGGGGGCAACAGTCTAAAAAACCCTTCTCTCCTTTGAGAAGTTATAAAAAGTTAACTTCAGAAAGTTGTGTTCTTCGAAATTCAGCCAACAATGGACACTGGTTAGAATTGAAATGTGTGAATATATATCGAAATGCGTCTTCTTTCTGCAGATTGAATATTTTCCTAAGATCAGCGTGGCTCTAGAATCGTTATTTTTTTGGCTTCTTTTGTGTGTGTGTGTGTTTAAATATTTATATATAAATATATATGTGTTTGTGCGTGCGTGTGTGTGTGTGTGTGTGTGTATGTATATATTACAGATATTGGGCCTTAACTGAAACTGTTCGAGTGAGAGATAAAGTAAGGTTACGTAATTCTATGGCTCTGGTGTTTACCACATAATTATGGATTTACTGCCCTCTTTCCATAAATGGCAGACAAAAAAAAGGTTATGTGACAACACTCCCACCATCATATACTAATTCGTACAATCAAACCATCATCCTCCATGTAACTTCCACAATCATATATGACTGCTGAAGTACAACTATATTCGCACACAAACACCAGTATATATGAGATTTCCAATATTGGCAAACGTTATCCTTTCTAAGTTATTACATTTTTCTAATAACACGTGATGAATGTCTGCTATTTTTGCACACTTTTCAATAATGCCACTAAACATATGGTTGCAATTATCCAGCAGAAAATACATTACAGACTTTCCGCCTAGCAACCCGCCACACCAACAACTGGACACACCTATGACTCGACAAAAGTACTATAATTGGGGTAAGTTACTAGACCTAATCCTATTGAAATATTGATTCTGCAAAAATGCAACAACTGGAGGAAGCTCCTGGATCTAATCCTATTGCATTCAATAATGGGGTCATCCATCTAGCTTAATTTCTGCCCTCGCAGATAATATCTTAGATAAGATTTTTTTGTCCCTGGTTTTGTTAAAAATCTATTTGGAACAGTTGTTTAGATTGCTACTCCAAAATCAAGCGGCCATGCAAGAGAACCTTCCGGATTCATACTTCATAATCCGGCCTTGAGGCCCACAAATACCATGGCGAGAGCTACAACAACAATTGAATGCAATTTTAAGAGATACCCTGCCAAATCAGAGCTAGGAACTCAGCTTTACTTCTTCACTGAGAAGTATCCAAAATGCACAATATCACTAGTCATAGGCTCTGCGGTATCAAGAACCACAGCGCAAGCAGCCAAAGGAGCGACCCCCGGAGATGAAAGGTTTGTCAGAAACAAAAAGCAGCTGCAGACATATCACCATCCAATCTTCCTATCCCAGCAAAAATATTATCTTCTTCACTCCAAAATATGTTTCTTGAGGCCAGCATGTCTCGTCGAACAGAACCAGCCTCCTATAGGCAATACATTCCCTATCTGGCTTAGGAAATGTGTCTTCAAATAATTTAATTTGTGTTGGCTTTACCTATTCAGCAACCACTGATAAGAGGAAACAACCATAACATGGTGGTCAAGTAAAGCCACTTTTATCTAAAGGCAACTTATTAGCAAACTAGGGGATACTTATATCAGAAGGAAGACCAGAATCATATCCATCAATTTTTAAGATCCCTAATGAGTTACATCCACCACAAAACTCAGGGAGTAACAGCTCTACATCGGTTCTTAAGGAGGTCCATAGTCCTACTAGTGACAACGTCAGAGAGGACCTTACAAACGTAATAATAGAGACTCGCTCACTTACGGTCAGTGGTGAGTACCTGCAAAATGGATACCCACAAAAAAATCTGTGCCCAATCATCACATCTGCAGTTGCAGTCTTCCACCTTGTGGGCTCTGCTCATCGGTCCCAGAGTAAGGGGTTATCATAACATCCTCAAACCATCTTTGAGTTTGAGTTTGAGTTTAAAATTATTTGTAAAGCGCGCATACACCAGCGGTTTCTTGGCGCTACAGCTAACAAAGATACGGGGCTAGAAGACAGGAGGAGCTGCGGGAGTTTTAGTCAAAGGACTTCATGAACAGATGGGCCTTGAGGTGCTTCCGAAATTGTGGGTACTGGGTGAGGGTTCGGAGTTCAAGGGGGAGGGAGTTCCAAAGGAGCGGGGCAAGGGTGGCAAATTTCGAGCCTCCCCACTTCTTTCTCCGGTAGCGTGGGATGGTGAGGAGGGACTGGGAGGACGAGCGTAGTTCCCTGGTGGGAACGTAAGGGGTGATCTCGGATGAGATGAACGCCGGTGCCAAGCCCAGTCGGGCCAAGCAGGTGATGGAGGCGAGCTTGAATTGGACCCGGGCTCGCACAGGGAGCCAGTGTAAAGACTTCAAGAGGGGGGTGGAGTGGTGGAATTTCGGGAGTTTGAAGACCAGGCGGGCCGCCTGGTTTTGTATCTGTTGCAAACGCCGTAAGCTATATGCAGGAATACCTGCATATAGGGTGTTGCCGTAATCCAGGCGGACACCACCATGGCCAAGATGATAAGTTTGAGAGCGGTGAAAGTAAAGAAACGGGACACCCTGTGTATAGTGCGCAGTGAAAGGAAAGAAGAAGAGACCACAGAACTAACCTGGGAGTGAAGGGTGAGTTGAGAATTGAGTTTTATGCCTAGAGTTTTGACTGAGGTAGAGGGTACAGGAGAGGGCCAAGAGAGGGGGGCCAGAAAAGAGAGGACCAGGGGCTGGATGAACCACCCGTCAACACCAGCTCGGTCTTATCGGGGTTGAGTTTCAAGTGGTTGTGGTTCATCCAGTCCCGGATATGGAGCATGACAGATTGGAAGTTTAAAGCAGAAGAGGGGGAAGAAGACAGATTGAAAACAAGCTGGAGGTCATCCGCATAATTAAATACGGCGACCTCCATTTGTTGAAGAGAAAAGATAAGAGGGGCGATATAAAGATTAAACAGGAGGGGGGAGAGGGAAGAGCCTTGGGGGACCCCGCACTGAACCTTCCGGACGTCCGCTGTGAAATCACCCAGGCGGACGGCCTGGGTGCGGTCACTCAGGAAGGAGGATAGCCAGACCAGTGCGGTCCCCCGATCCCCGCCGCCCTGACACGGGAAAGCAAGATGGTATGATCCACCGTCTCAAAAGCGGCTGAGAGATCGAGGAGCACCAGGGCCTGGCGCTGGTTGGTATCCATACCCTCCCTGAGGTTGTCCAGGACCAAGATGACAACGGACTCCGTAGAGTGTGCGGGCGGAAGCCGGCCTGGCGGGGGGCAAGGGCTCCTTGCATCTCCACAAAGGAGCTCAGAGCGCAGGTGACATGGCGCTCGAGCACCTTTGCGAGAAATGGCAGGAGGGAGATGGGGCGGAAATTGGCAGGGATAGAGGGGTCTGCACCGGGTTTTTTCAGGATAGGCACAATAACCGCGGATTTCAAGGGGTTCGGTACCACACCTTGAGCAAGAGAGCTGTTGAGGAGATGAAGGGGGGGGGTCTGGGCAGGTGACAAAAATATGGCGGAGAATGTGGGCAGGACAGGGGTCAAGTGGAGAGCCAGATTTGACCAAGGGTACTAAGGAGGTCAGAGATTCCTTAGTTATGGGGGGGAGGGTGGTGAGTTCTCCCTTGGGAGGGGGACATTGGGGGTCAACAAAGGAGGGAGAAGGGGGAGGGATGTTGGCTTTAATGGTAGCAATTTTGTGAATGAAGTAATTATTGAGGGAGTGGCAGAGTTCTTCGGACGGGGCGGGCTTAAGAGTTGTTCTATCCGAGAACGCCAGGTTATGAACGATCGTAAATATCTCCTTAGACTGGTTTTCTGCAGCAAGGATTTTGGAGGAGAAGTAGATGGTTTTGGCCTCCAAGATGTCCTTTTTATACTGGGTCAGGATGTTGATGTACTCCAGTCGTAAAGTGGGGCAATAGTTTCTCCTCCAAGCCCGCTCCGCGCGACGCACTGTTAATTTGGTGGCCTTGAGCTCTGCGTTGAACCACCGGTTGGCGTCCTTCTCACGCTTGGAAGTAATACGTTTGAGCGGGGCAACAGAATCGCAGCCATAGGAATCTTCTGCCTATGTGCCCTGTGATCAAGGAAAAATCTTGAGCTGGAATATAACTGGCCTGAAAGCAAGACCTGAGGAGACTGGGTGTTTTTCATCAGATCTGAAAGCATTTGCTGTTTTCAAGAGACCTGGGCACTGGATAAGATTGAAATGGTTGACTACTCGTTCTACTCTATCAAAGCAATAAATGAATCCAAGTGAAGTCAGTAAGAGGGCTTGACTATCTGGGCTTCCGAAGGTCTTGGCACTGTATAACATAATTATGTTAAAATTAAAAGTAATTTTCAATAGATTCAAATAACTAATGAAATGCGGAGCATTGATATAATTAACATTCACAAGCCACCACAACATTTTGTTGGATTTGTTGATAGAGAAATGCATTAGCATTACAAGTCAAGAATCTCTCACCCAAATCACATCCTAAAATATAAATCAAATCCACATATTATACTGATGTTGGGTATTTTAACACCATGCCTGATGTGTCATTAGTAGATTCTGAGGTGTACAAGGAAGAGGCACCCCGTTTTCATATCTCTTGAGAAATAAAAATGCAGAGCTATGCTAATTTTGTTTATGCTAAGCAATGATTTACGCATACTCAATGGGTGCACTACTACAGATTCTCTAGCACAATCTACTTTTCAATCTGGTCACATGAGAGTCTCATTAATTATATATTCATCAACATAGAGACCTGGAATATGGTAATTGATCTGAATATCACACATAAAATTTAAAGTGATCACGATCCTCAAAATGCAATTCTGAGGCTCCCTTATGAAGTACCCCAGGGACCTCAAGGCATTCAGTCATCTCTTTAGCAAACATCTGTCATTAAACCCAAATTGAAACAAAATTGTCTGGCATAGCGCCAGCATTAAGAGACGAGAGATGCAATCAGTCTTTGAGCATTGAAGCTGTGAATTTGAGAAATTGTTAAATTTAATAGCTACTCCAAACAGTGGCGTAATCTGGAAACTGGATGCATTGGTAAGGTTAGGTGGTAATGGCCTTAGATTGGCACAAAACCCTATGGCAAAATTTGAAACATTTACATTTTAATGGTTTTATAATAAACGCCTAAAGCTAAATCAATCTATAGCAAATAGGCTAAAAATGAGATGCTCAATAGCAGAGGGGAATTGCACCTAAAAACATTAAGGAAGGAGGACAATTGTCTTATTAAACTTAAGCGATATCGACTCTAAGTAAAAGCATGACATGCCCTTAAACAATTTTTAAGAAACAAAAATACAAAGAGCTTTTGGAAACTAGTTCAATGGGGTTGTGAAGGCCCGTAAAACCCCTGGTAACCTGTTTTACATCTAGTGCTTGGTTTAATACTTCTCAACATTGCATGACTCAATTCATTTGGGGCCAGATGTACAACCCTTCTCATTTAGTGCCTCACAATTTGTGACTCATTGCAAGTAGCAAATGTCAGGGTGCTAAATGAAATGTACAACAGTGTTATTACACTGTTTTGCGATTCCCAATGGGGTTCCAAATTGTGAGGCTCATTAATATTAATGCGCCTCTTGCAATTTGCGAGGCCATTGGGAATGCCAGCCCTCCCAGGGATGGTGGCCTGCTGGGCTCAGCAGACCACCATGTCTGTGACTGCTTTTTTATAAAGCATCTTTTAAAAAAAATGCTGCCTGTTTTCCTTAAATGAAAACGGAATGCATTTTTTTAAAAGAAAGTATACTTTTCATTTCATTTTTTAAGGGCAGGCAGTGGTCCCTGAGACAACTGCCTGCCCTTAAAAAGTATTTTTAGAGACAGTCACAAAGTGGAAGAGGTCACCTTCCAAATTGCGACTGCATTACAATCAATCAATCAATCAATCAATTAGGGAATTGTAAGCGCACTACTCACCTGTGAGTGTCTCACGGCGCTGATGTGGGGGGAGGTCCGCAGATCTGTTTAGCCGAAGAGCCAGTTCTTGAAGGTTTTCCTGAAGGTGTTCAGAGAGGGAGCGCATCCTCTTGAAGAGGGTGGTAATTTGAAAGTGTTTTGCAAACACAATTGCAGTCACAAAACATTCACACATAGCATTGCAGATGCAATTAGGAAGGGATGCCCCTTCCTAATTGAGACTCACAATTCCTGAATAGTGAGTCGCAAATAAATTGCGACTCGCTATTTAGGAATTGTACTTGGCCAACAGTGATTGTGCATGCACAATTGGGTTCCCAAACTGTTTGCGCATGCAAAATCACCCTTCCTACTTTATTAAAGTCATCAATATAACTACCAGCACAAATGAGCTGAAGGATCGTATAACAAAGCAAACAGCCATTAATGTAACCACTGAAGAGTCCTGTATAGAGTTTTCGCTGGGGAGTAGGTAAGGGCGGCCATACTTAGTCAAAAGTGGCAGAGGGCACCTGGCTTGGACAGAGTATCTACCGACAGTTATTGTGCTGTTCAGCCGGCCTGGGTTCCTAGTCTGATAGCAGTCTATAAGGAGGTGTGGGATCCCCGCATGCTGTAGATCAGCAGTTAACGTTCCTCTGTATAAAAAATGCTCCCACAGCGATCCTGTCTACTACCGTTCATTTTTACTGTTAGATGGACCCGGGAGGGAAGATTTATGGCAAATTGCTGCTCAATCCTCTAGAAGATTGGGTAAAAGCTAATAAGAGCATTTCACCACTATAAGCCGACTTCAGGAAATCTCAAGGCACAATCGACCAAGCTATGGAAATGTACACTATTGCCATAAAATATACACACAAAAAATTTGAAGCTGTACTTGACGTTTATCGATCTCAAAACAGCCTTCGATTCAGTGGGTAGGAGGACACTGCTTTGGCATAACTTATTAGATGTGGGCCTCCCAGCGAATCTTGTGAATGCCAGAAATCTTCTGCACCAAGGAATTTCATCCACAGATATGTCTCCCGCGGAGTCATTACAGTGAGTTTTGAGATAAATCTTGGCTTTGTGCCGGGCTGTGTATTGGCACCATCCCTATTTAACATCTTTATCAATGATGTAGCCAAATTTCTACTGGCTTTAAACTCAAATTCTTTTGTTTGCCTATGATGTAGTACTTCTGGCCCACAGTGAAGTGTCAATGTACAAATTATTGAGATGCTTCGAAGATTATTGTAAAGTGAAGCACCTTACGATTAACACCAAGAATACTATGTGAATTTATCAAAGACACAATTCATGGTCTTAAACCGGAGAAAAAATCCAAAGAATATATGGTAAAACCTGGGTATTAAGACTATTTGGGCGTCAGATTTGACAAAAAGTGTCCTGGGCAAAATAACTGGAAAAAAGTGACGCTAATGCGGTCCTTAGAGTCCATTCTAAATGCAGCCACAGACTAATCGCCCAGCCCTGGAAGCATGCAGAATGAAGGCAGTGGACGCAGGGTCTTATGGGGCAAGCTGTAGGGTCACAAAAAGGTCGCCGGACTGATGAAATGTCAGAACCAAGACGAATATTATGTCTCGGCCCTGGGAATGGCCACTATTGTGGCACTTTTAACTTCAACCAATGTTGTATTGGATTCGTATATGGACAAAGCCAGAGATGGCCAATGATTTGAGGTTTCCACACGAAATATAGAAAAATAATACGTCTAACAAATTGCCTTGGTATACATGTTTTGCAAGCACAATGACAGTTAAAGGCTGACACGGATTTTGGACTGAGCCCGAGTCAATTTCACACTCGAATGTGCAGCTCATTAAATATAAATACATGTCTTATTTCACTGTACAGTGGAGAGACAAATTACTGTGTCGATTTTAAGAAATCAAGCCCCACTGCCTCTATGAGTGTTATATGGACCAGTTATTTCCGGAATTATGAAGATCGCTCTATATAAGATTTAGATTAGGCGCACGTCCTGTATTTTCTTACACTAGCAAGTGATCAAACAAAATTAGTGTCACAACTGCTTCCACTTGCAAAAAATGAGGAGAGGAAACCATTGTGATTTCTATACTACTCAGCACTAAATCTTTGCTGGCCAGAAGGAGCTTTTTGCATCCTCCTTTTATTAATCACAATATTAGGCGCTGCAAATGCTCTTGGTCTTTGCCCTGACTGATTCTATTCTTCTCCCAGTGACTTCACATATATATTGAGTGAGGGACAGATTCTTCAATAGGGAGTGACACTCTACACTGGTGGGCAGCACCATTACTATGGATATATTATGCACTTGGTTATACCCAATATGTGAACCGCTGGTTAGCACTAATGTATTATACTTAATCAGCTCCCCTGATTGTCTAAGGGCAGTAATAGCACTCTCTGTATATGCACTCTATCTCTACTCACTCATGGCTGTGAAAAGTGAATGACAACTCAATAATTTCTCTATATTTCTCTGTCTGTTGGACAAATTTGCACAGAGGTTTATGCTTGCAGCGATGATTTGATATGACCTTAATATGCAGCACTATAAAAGCTACTTGCAAGATGAGGAAATTGAGAATTGTTGGCACGTTATCTTTTATAATGGTATGTAAAAAATGTAGCAGCCCATGAAGATTATTCTTGGCATATATGGTTATAATATGTAGCACTTTAATAGTCTATTTGGACAGCTGACCATACTAAGAACCATTTGTATTTTATTCTTTTATAATCCCTTGTACAATAGGATATGATGTTTACCTTTGTTGTCTTTTAGTAGCCAGGCTACACTTATTTGAGCTGGGTTGTCACAACATACATGTTAGCCATATTAGGCATATTATCTGTGTAACTATATTTGTTCTTTTAGTCATTGCATCATGTTGTCATACCTATAAATACTGCATTTTACCAGCTATCAGTGATGACTATAATACCCATATTAATTTCTCCTACCCTTTATTTGGTTATGCTGTAATCTACAATTGGAGATGTTTAGGAAGAGGTGGTAGTTTATTGACCTTTAACAGTAGGAAAAACTATAAGAACAAAATGTATTTGTAACTTGTTTTTGGTATTACAAGTCGTTTCTGTTTGTTTTAATGCGTGTGTTTGTGTTTTGTTATATTTGACTCTTTTTAATTCTGTGATTAGTATTGTATGGCTTTCACCGTGAAGAGGAAGCAATTAAGACATGGATTTCAGATGGGCTTGTTTTAAATATCATCTTGATTTACTCATTGAACCAAGGTAGGCTTACTACTCTTGTACTGATGTCTGGGTTCTAGGCATTCCTGGGTCTAGTAGGCAGAGCAGCATGCTGTTGAACATACTACATGCAGAGTGGTGCTTCCCGCAACAGAATATGTCCCGCCAGCACCCTCCTAAAGTAATTGTTCTTCAAGTAAAAGGTAATGATCTTGGAAATATTTCAGATTCATACCTTTGCTTGTTAATTAAGGAAAATCTTCGCTCTTTACATGTCATTTTTCCCAAAGAAACTTTATTTTTGTCTGCACTGCCCAACAACAAAAGTAGCTTTTTCATTACTGACCATAACCCAATGATGGTGGGTATATTATGCAACATGAATTGTGTCATGACTGCACTTGACGGAGATTGCCATTTTGGCAGTATCTACCGCGGCAGTATAACATATAACAACTTAAATCAATTTCACTAAGATGGTGTCCATTGTACAGATGTGGATAATGCTGTCTTTTTGTGTCCACAAAGCCCTACATTCCTTTAAAGAGTTGCCATGTTCTCTATATATTTTTTAATGTTCGCTTTTTTGTAGATACTGTAGTTATTGTAGATACTGTAGTTAATCGTCAGAAACATTTGTTCAAGGATCGCAAACTATACACTCAGAAAATATTGACTTAAAAATGTGCTGATGTTCTCTTAAACCATTTGGCAGCCCGAGGGAGGACGTTAAAAAAGGGAGTGGTAAAGAAAGAATCTGAGTATTGGGCAATATAGAAGAATGTGACTCATTACAGAAAATACATCCTTGAATGTGACTCATTACAGAAAATACAACCTTACTACTGTTTGTAGATAACCAGTTTAATGTTCACAAATGATTAAATGGCGTTCTGTACTGAATCAGCCATCACAGTACAAGTATCTGCCACAGTTAAGCGAACAAGGGGGTGAATACAGCGACGTTTTAACGATTTTGGGGCCCTGGGGAAAACCTATTTTGAGGTCCCCTGTTCGGTACTGCGTACCCTTCTTTGTTATTACGATCCCGGGCACGTACGCTGGACCCTTCCAAAAATAGCCCTACTTGTCCCTCTCCTTTGTTAAAACCCCTGTTCGGTACCTCTTTGATTTTATGATCCAGTTTCAGCTCTTCCATGCCCTCTTTGGCCAGGTCACAGGTACATTGGTCCACATTCTAAATGTGTTTACATCTAATATTCAGGGATAGTGACCTGTTTTCAATATTGTAACACAGCAGCAGCTAATTAATATTACTGCACATAATCTCTGTGACACCCTCCTATTTCTACTGATCTAAAATACACTTTTTTGATGGCTGTTGCATGAAACATAAACAAAACATTTGTCTGCAAAATATCTGCAATAGAATCTCACACATTACCCACATTAAAAATAAATCGCATTTTGGAGTCTGGCATGAAGAGAAGAGTTTGTGCATTGGCGGCTCACTTTTCCAGTCTTGCAGAAATTGGAAACTCGAATTACAGAGTTTTCAAATAATTTTGGGAACTTGCTCAGCAGTCCTTATTGGATTTCACCTCACGCAAGAAATACCCCGCCAAATCAGAGCTAAGAACTCAGCTTTACTTCTTCACTGAGAAGTATCCAAAATGCTCAACATCACTAGTCACAGGCTCTGCAGTATCAAGAACCACATCAGAAACAGTCAGATGAGCGAACCCGGAGATGAAAGGATTGCCAGAAACAAAAAGCAGCTGCAGACATGTCACCAGCCAATCTTCCTATCCCAGCAAATATATTAGATTATTCACTCCAAAATATGTTTCTTGAGGCCAGCATGATGCATTGAACAGAACCAGCCTCCTATAGGCAATACATTCCCTATCTGGCTAAGGAAATGTGTCTTCAAATAATCTAATTTGTGTTGGCTTTACCTCTTCAGCAATCCCTGACAAGAGAGAAACAACCATAACATGGTGGTCAAGTAAAGGCAATTTTATCTAAAGGCAACTTATTAGCAAACTGGGGGATACTTATATCAGAAGGAAGACCAGAATCATATCCATCACTTTTTAAGACCCCTAATGAATTACATCCACCATAAAACCCAGGGAGTAACAGCTCTACATCGGTCCTTAAGGAGGTCCATATCCTACTAGTGACAATGTTAAAGAGGACCTCACAAACGTAATAATAGAGACTCACTCACTTACGGTCAGTGGTGAGTACCTGCAAAATGGATACCCACAAAAGATCTGTGCCCAATCATCACATCTGCAGTTGCAGTCTTCCACCTTATGGGCTGTGTTCATCGGTCCCAGAGTAAGGGGTTATCATAACATCCTCAAACCATCTTCCATAGGAATCTTCTGCCTATGTGCCCTGAGATCAAGGAACAATCTTGAGCTGGAATATAACTGGCCTGAAAGCAAATCCTGAGGATAAAGACTGGGTGTTTTTCATCAGATCTAAAAGCATTTGCTGTTTTCAAGAAACCTGGGCACTGGATAAGATTGAAATGGTTGACTACTCGTTCTACTCTATCAAAGCAATACATTAATCCAAGTGAAGTAAGTAAAAGGGCTTGACTATCTGGGCTTCTGAAGGTCTTGGCAATGTATAACATAATTATGTTAAAATAAAAGTAATTTTCAATGGATTCAAATAACTCATGAATTGCGGAGCATTGATGTAATTAACATTCACAAGCCACCACAACATTTTGTTGGATTTGTTGATAGAGAAATGCATTAGCATTATCCGCCAAGAATCTCTCACCCAAATCACATCCTAAAATATAAATCAAATCCACATATTATACTGATGTGTGGGTATTTTAACACCATGCCTGATGTGTCATTGGTAGATACTGAGGTGTACAAGGAAGAGGCGTCCCGTTTTCATATCTCTTGAGAAATCAAAATGCAGAGCTATGCTAAATTCTTTTATGCTAAGCAATGATTTACGCATACTCAATGGGTGCACTACTACAGATTCTCTAGCAAAATCTACTTTTCAATCTGGTCACATGAGAGCCTCATTAATTATATATTCATCAACATAGAGACCTGGAATATGGTAATTGATCTGAATATCACACAAAGAATTTAAAGTGATCACAATCCTCAAAATGCAATTCTGAGGCTCCCTTATGAAGTACCCCAGTGACCTCAAGGCATTCAGTCATTTCTCTAGCAAAAATCTGTCATTAAACCCAAATTGAAACAAAATTGTCTGGCATAGCACCAGCATTAAGAGACGAGAGATGCAATCAGTCTTTGAGCATTGAAGCTGTGAATTTGAGAAATTGTTACATTTAATAGCTACTCCAAACACTGGCGTAATCTGTAAACTGGAAGCATTGGTAAGGCTAGGTGGTAATAGCCTTCGATTGGCACAAAGCTCTATGGCAACATTTGAAACATTTACATTTTAATGGTTTTATAATAAATGCCTAAAGCTAAATCAATCTATAGCAAATTGGCTAAAAAAGAGGTGCTCAAAAGCAGAGGGAAATTGCACCTAAAAACATTAAGGAAGGAGTACAATTGTCTTATTAAACTTTAGCGATGTCAACTCTAAGTAAAAGCATGACAGGCCCTTAAACAATTTTTAAGAAACAAAAATACAAAGAGCTTCTGGAAACTGGTTCAATCAATGAATCAATCAATCAAAGCATTTATATAGTGCACTACTCACCCGGAGGGTCTCAAGGCGCTAGCGGGGGGGGGGGGGGGGTCCGCTACTGCTCGAACAGCCAGGTCTTGAGCTGCGTCCTGAAGGCGAGGTGGTCCTGGGTCAGGCGGAGGTGAGTCGGGAGGGAGTTCCAAGTCTTGGCGGCCAGGTAGGAGAAGGACCTTCCCCCTCTGGTGGCTCTTCGGAAGCGGGGGACGGCGGCGAGGGCGTGGCCGGTCGATCAAAGCTGGCGTGTGGGAGCATAGAAGTTGAGGCGGCTGTTGAGGTATCCTGGGCCTTGGTTGTGTAGGGCTTTGTGTGCGTGGGTGAAGAGACGGAAGGTGATTCTCTTGTTGACGGGGAGCCAGTGCAGGTCTCTCAGGTGTCCGGAGATGTGGCTGCGATGGGGGATGTCCAGGATGAGTCGTGCTGAGGCGTTCTGGATCCGCTGGAGTCTCTTCTGGAGTTTGGCGGTGGTACCGGCGTAGAGGGAGTTGCCGTAGTCCAGACGGCTGGTGACGAGGGTCTGGGTGACCGTCTTCCTGGTCTCGGTGGGGATCCACCGGAAGATCTTACGTAACATGCGCAGGATGTTGAAGCACGACGAGGAGACGCCGTTGATTTGTCTGGTCATGGAGAGGGAGGAGTCCAGGATGAAGCCCAGGTTGCGTGTGTGGTCTGTCGGTTTGGGTGCGCTGCCCAAGGCGGGGGGCCACCAGTAGTCATCCCAGGCAGAAGGTGAGGATCCCAGGATGAGGACTTCCGTCTTGTCCGAGTTCAGTTTCAGGCGGCTGTTCATCATCCACTTGGCTACGTCTGTCATCCCTTTGTGTAGGTTGGCTCTGGCGGTGGCGGGGTCGTTGGTGAGGGAGAGGATCAGCTGGGTGTCGTCGGCGTAGGAGATGATGTTGAGGTTGTGTTGGCGTGCGATGGCTGCGAGGGGGCTCATGTAGATGTTGAAGAGGGTTGGGTTGAGCGAGGAGCCTTGAGGAACGCCGCAGATGACTTCGGTGGCTTCTGATCTGAACGGGGGGAGGCGGACTCTCTGTGTCATTCCGGCGAGGAATGAGATGATCCACTCCAGTGCCTTCTTCTGGATTCTGACGTTGCTGAGGCGCTGCACGAGGGTACGGTGGCAGACAGTGTCGAAAGCCGCGGAGAGGTCTAGGAGGATGAGGGCCGCTGTTTCTCCGTTGTCGAGCAGGGCTCGGATGTCATCGGTGGCTGCGATCAGGGCGGTCTCGGTGCTGTGGTTGGCCCGGAAGCCAGACTGCGAGAGGTCGAGGGATCCGTTCGTCTCGAGGAAGGCGGCCAGCTGCTTGTTGACGGTCTTCTCAATGACTTTTGCTGGAAACGGGAGCAGCGAGATGGGGCGGTAGTTCTTGAGGTCGGTGGGATCGGCTGATGGCTTCTTTAGTAGAGCGCTGAGTTCGGCGTGCTTCCAGCTCTCCGGGAAGGTAGCGGTGTCGAAGGAGGTGTTGATGATGTCCCGCAGGTGGGGTGCGATGACAGCGTCGGCCTTGTTGAAGACGTGGTGAGGGCAGGGGTCGGTCGGAGATCCGGAGTGGATGGAGTTCATCGTGCGGACGGTGTCTTCGGTGCTGATCGGGGTCCAGGCGCGGAGGGTGGTGGTGGGGGCGGTGGTTCGGTCGTGGCGTGCGTCGGTTGAGTGTTGAAGCTGTTGCGTATGTCTGCGATCTTGTTGTAGAAGTAGGAGGCGAGGGAGTTGCAGAGGTCTTGTGAAGGGGTGATGTCGTTGTTTCCGGCGTTGGGGTTGGAGAGCTCTTTAACGATGTTGAAGAGTTCCTTGCTGTTGTGTGCGTTGTTGTCCAGTCGTTCCTTGAATGCAGTTTTCTTGGTGGCGTGAATCAGTTGGTGGTGTTTTCGGGTGGCGAGCTTGAGGGCAGTCATGTTGTCTGGTGTTGGGTCTCTGCGCCAGGCTTTCTCGAGGGCTCGGCAGTTCCTCTTGGAGCTCTTGAGTTCGTCGGTGAACCATGGGGCTTTCTTGCTGCCGGGTCTGCTAGGCAGGGTCCTCAGAGGGGCGAGGTCGTCTGCACAGTTGCTGATCCACTTTGTGAGGTTGGTGGCCGCCTGGCTGGGGTTCGTTGTGCCGGTGGGAGGGTTCTTGCTCAGGGAAGTCGCAAGCTGGTCGGCTGTGATCTTGTTCCAGCTTCTGCGTGCAACCTGTTGCTGGTGGTGGTGGTGGATTGTGGTCCTTCTGAAGCTGAAGTGGATGCAGCTGTGGTCCATCCAGTGGAGTCCAGTGGCGTGGCTGAAGGTGATATCCTTGCTGGATGAGAACACGGGTTCAAGTGTGTGTCCAGGGTAGTGGGTGGGGGTGGTCACCAGCTGCTTGAGTCCGAGGTTTGCGAGGTTGTCCAGCAGGGTGGTGGTGTTGTGGTCGTTGTTGTTCTCCAGGTGGAAGTTGAGGTCCCCGAGGAGGATGTAGTCAGCGGAGGGGAGGGCGTGCGGGCTGATGAAGTCAGCGATGTCTTCGCTGAATTGTGTGCGTGGCCCCGGGGGTCTGTAGATGAGGTTGCCTCTGAGGGTGGTCTTGGAGTTGATGTGGATCTGGAGGTGCAGGTGTTCGGCGGGTGCAAGGATGTCGTCGGTGTTGGTTGTGATGCGGATGGTGTTCCTGTGGATGATGGCGATGCCTCCTCCTGTCTGTTTGACGCGGTGCCTCCGGATGATCTTGTAGCTGTCCGGGATGGCGATGACGATGTCGGGCGCTGAGGAGGAGTTCATCCAGGTTTCCGTGAGGAAGGCGACGTCAGGGGCTGTGGTATCGAGCAGGTTCCAGAGCTCGACGGCGTGTCTGTGGACGGAGCGGGTGTTGAGCAGGATGCAATTCAGGTGGCTGCTGCTGGTGCTCGTCTTGGTCGGTGCTGGTGTAGTGCAGGTCCGGATGCAGGTGAACTTGCAGGAGTGGCAGCAGAAAGGTCCGTGGGTGTGTCTCAGGGTGGCTCGGTAGCACCCCGGGATCCGGCCGGCGTTGAGTGCGTTGAGCTCGGTGGCGTCGTAGGTCCGGCGGGTGGGCTGGTGTCTGCGGGGGCCAGGGGTCCTGGCACTGGGTGCGGTCCAGGCACGGACGTGCGCAGACGGGCTTACCTTTGGAGCACCTTCGGCGCTCAATCGGTGCTCCCGCTGCGCGCGTCCACTGCGCGGTCGCTCTGGGGGCGTCATAAGTAGGGGGACGGGAGGGCGGGAGCGTGGGAGCGGGGCGGCCAATGGGCTGGTGGTGGGCGGGGCCGCAGGGGGTCAGCGGCGGGAAAAACTGGCGGACGGGCGGCTCAGCTGTGGCTGGGTCGCTCGGGTGCAGGGAGGGCAGCGGCGGCAGGCGGGCGGGTGTCACAGCAGGGCGGGTGTCACAGCAGGAATTGTCAGGAGCAGGTGGCGGCAGGAGCAAGGGGGGTGACCCGGCCTAGTGAAAGGCGCAGTCGTCACTCCCAAACACACCCGGTGGTCCCCTTAAGTAGGGGGACGGGAGGGCGGGTCAGCTGGGTGGCTGGAGCGGGGCGGCCAATGGGCTGGTGGTGGGCGGGGCCGCAGGGGGTCAGCGGTGGGAAAAACTGGCAGACGGGCGGCTCAGCTGTGGCTGGGTCGCTCGGGTGCAGGGAGGGCAGCGGTGGCAGGCGGGCGGGTGTCACAGCAGGGCGGGTGTCACAGCAGGAACCGGCAGGAGCAGGTCGCGGCAGGAGGACGGGGGTGACCCGGCCTAGTGAAAGGCGCAGTGGTCACTCCCGACAACACCCGGGGGTCCCCTTAAGTAGGGGGATGAGAGGGCGGGTCAGCTGGGTGGCGGGAGCGGGGCGGCCAATGGGCTGGTGGTGGGCGGGGCCGCAGGGGGTCAGCGGCGGGAAAAACTGGCGGACGGGCGGCTCAGCTGTGGCTGGGTCACTTGGGTGCAGGAAGGGCAGCAGCGGCAGGCGGGCGGGTGTCACAGCAGGGCGGGTGTCACAGCAGGAACCGGCAGGAGCAGGTGGTGGCAGGAGCAAGGTGGGTGACCCAGCCTAGTGAAAGGCGCAGTGGTCACTCAATGGGGTTGTGAAGGTCCATAAAAACCCTGGTAACCTGTTTTACATCTAGTGCTTGGGTTAACACTTCTCAACATTGCATGACTCAATTCATTTGGGGCCAGAGGTACAACCCCTTCATTTAGCGCCTCACAATTTGTGACTCATTGCAAGTAGCAAATGTCAAGGTGCTAAACGAAATGTACAACAGTGTTATTACACTGTTTTGCGATTCCCAATGGGGTTCCAAATTGCGAGGCTCATTAATAATAATACGCCTCTTGCAATTTGCGAGCCCATTGGGAATGCCAGCCCTCCCAGGGATGGTGGCCTGCTGGGCTCAGCAGACCACCATGTCTGTGACTGCTTTTTTATAAAGCATCTTTTAAAAAAAAATGCTGTCTGTTTTCCTTAAATGAAAACTTAATGCATTTTTTTAAAAAAAATTATACGTTTTCGTTTTATTTTCTAAAGGCAGGCAATGGTCCTTAGGACATCTGCCTGCCCTTAAAAAGTATTTTTAGAGACAGTCAGAAAGTGGAAGAGGTCCCCTTCCAAATTGCGACTGCATTACAATCAATCAATCAATCAATCAATCAGGGAATTGTAAGCGCACTACTCACCCGTGAGGGTCTCACGGCTCTGATGGGGGGGAGGTCCGCAGATCTGTTTAGCCGAAGAGCCAGGTCTTGAGCATTTTCCTGAAGGTTTTCAGAGAGGGAGCGCATCCTCTTGAAGAGGGTGGTAATTTGCAAGTGTTTTGTAAACACAATTGCGGTCACAAAACATTCACACATAGCATTGCAGATGCAATTAGGAAGGGACGCCCCTTCCTAATTGAGACTCACAATTCCTGAATAGTGAGTCGCAAATAAATTGCGACCCACTATTTAGGAATTGTACTTGTCCAACAGTGATTTTGCATGCGCAATTGGGTCCCCAAACTGTTTGCGCATGCAAAATCACCCTTCCTACTTTATTAAAGTCATCAATATAACTACCAGCACAAATGAGCTGAAGGATCGTATAACAAAGCAAACAGCCATTAATGTAACCACTGAAGAGTCCTGTATGGAGTTTTCGCTGGGGAGTAGGTATGGGCGGCCATACTTATTAAAAAATGGCAGAGGGCACCTGGCTTGGACAGAGTATTTACCGACAGTTATTGTGCCGTTCAGCCAGCCTGGGTTCCTAGTCTGATAGCAGTCTATAATGAGGTGTGGGATCCCCGCATGCTGTAGATCAGCAGTTAACGTTCCTCCGTATAAAAAATGCTCCCACAATGATCCTGTCTACACCGTTCATTTTTACTGTTAGATGGACCCGGGAAGATTTATGGTAAATTGCTGCTCAATCCTCTAGAAGATTGGGTAAAAGCTAATAAGAGCATTTCACCACTATAAGCCGACTTCAGGAAATCTCAAGGCACAATCGACCAAGCTATGGAAATGTACACTATTGCCATAAAATATACACACAAAAAATTTGAAGCTGTACTTGACGTTTATCGATCTCAAAACAGCCTTCGATTCAGTGGGTAGGAGGACACTGCTTTGGCATTATTAGATGTGGGCCTCCCAGCGAATCTTGTGAATGCCAGAAATCTTCTGCACCAAGGAATTTCATCCACAGATATGTCTCCCGCGGAGTCATTACAGTGAGTTTTGAGATAAATCTTGGCTTTGTGCCGGTCTGTGTATTGGCACCATCCCTATTTAACATCTTTATCAATGATGTAGCCAAATTTCTACTGGCTTTGAACTCCAAATTCTTTTGTTTGCCTATGATGTAGTACTTCTGCTCCACAGTGAAGTGTCAATGTACAAATTATTGAGATGCTTCGAAGATTATTGTAAAGTGAAGCACCTTACGATTAACACCAAGAATACTATGAGAATTTATCAAAGACACAATTCATGGTCTTAAACCGGAGAAAAAATCTAAAGAATATATGGTAAAACCTCGGAACATGTGGGTATTCCGACTATTTGGGAGTCAGATTTGACGAAAAGTGTCTTGGGTAGAACAGCTGGAAAAAAGTGACGCTAATGCGGTCCTTAGAGTCAATTCTAAATGCAGCCACAGACTAATCGCCCCTGCCCTGGAAGCATGCAGAATGAAGGCAGTGGATGCAGGGTCTTATGGGGCAAGCTGTAGGGTCACAACAAGGTCGCCGGACTGATGAAATGTCAGAACCAAGACGGTTATTATGTCTCGGCCCTGGGAATGGCAACTATTGTGGCACTTTTAACCCTCAACCAATGTTGTATTGGATTAGTAGATGGACAAAGCCAGAGATGGCCAATGATTTGAGGTTTACACACGAAATATAGAAAAAGAATACGTCTCGCAAATTGCCTTGGTATACATGTTTTGCAAGCACAATGACAGTTAAAGGCTGACAAGAATTTTGGACTAAGCCCGAGTCAATTTCACACTCGAATGTGCAGCTCAATAAATATAAATGCATGTCTTATTTCACTGTACAGTGGAGAGGCAAATTACTGTGTCAATTTTAAGAAATCAAGCTCCACTGCCTATATGAGTGTTATATGGACCAGTTATTTCCGGAATTATGAAGATCGCTCTATATAAGATTTAGATTAGGCACACGTCCTGTATTTTCTTACACTAGCAAGTGATCAAACAAAATTAGTGTCACAACTGCTTCCACTTGCAAAAAATGAGGAGAGGAAACCATTGTACTTTCTATACTACTCAGCACTAAATTCTTTGCAGGCCAGAAGGAGCTCTTTGCATCCTCTTTTTACTGATTCTATTCTTCTCCCAGTGACTTCACATATATATTGAGTGAGGGACAGATTCTTCAATAGGGAGTGACACTCTACACTGGTGGGCAGCACCATTACTATGGATATATTATGCACTTGGTTATACCCAATATGTGAACCGCTGGTTAGCGCTAATGTATTATACTTAATCAGCTCCCCTGATTGTCTAAGGGCCGTAATAGCACTCTCTGTATATGCACTCTATCTCTACTTACTCATGGCTGTGTAAAGTTAATGACAGTTCAATAATTTCTCTATATTTCTCTGTCTGTTGGAAAAATTTGGACAGAGGTTTATGCTTGCAGTGATGATTTTATATGACCTTAATATGCAGCGCTATAAAAGCTACTTGCAAGCTGAGGAAATTGAGAATTGTTGGCACGTTATCTTTTATAATGGTATGTAAAAACTTTAGAAGCCCATGAAGAATATTATTGGCATATATGTTTATAATATGTAGCACTTTAATAGTCTATTTGGACAGCTGCCCATACTAAGAACCATTTGTATTTTATTCTTTTATAATCCCTTGTACAATAGGATATGATGTTTACCTTTGTTGTCTTTTAGTAGCCAGGCTACACTTATTTGAGCTGGGTTGTCACAACATACATATTAGCCATATTAAGCATATTATCTGTGTAACTATATTTGTTCTTTTAGTCATTGCATCATGTTGTCATACCTATAAATACTGCATTTTACCAGCTATCAGTGATGACTATAATACCCATATTAATTTCTCCTACCCTTTATTTGGTTATGCTGTAATCTACAATTGGAGATGTTTAGGAAGAGGTGGTAGTTTATTGACCTTTAACAGTAGGAAAAACTATAAGAACAAAATGTATTTGTAACTTGTTTTTGGTATTACAAGTCGTTTCTGTATTGTTTTAATGCGTGTGTTTGTGTTTTGTTATATTTGACTCTTTTTAATTCTGTGATTAGTATTGTATGGCTTTCACCGTGAAGAGGAAGCAATTAAGACATGGATTTCAGATGGGCTTGTTTTAAATATCATCTTGATTTACTCATTGAACCAAGGTTGGCTTACTACTCTTGTACTGATGTCTGGGTTCTATGCCATTCCTGGGTCTAGTAGGCAGAGCAGCATGCTGTTGAACATATTACATGCAGAGTGGTGCTTCCCACAACAGAATATGTCCCGCCAGCACCCTCCTAAAGTAATTGTTCTTCAAGTAAAAGATAATGATCTTGGAAATATTTCAGATTCATACCTTTGCTTGTTAATGAAGGAAAATCTTAGCTCTTTACATGTCATTTATCCCAAAGAAACTGTATTTTTGTCTGCACTGCCCAACAACAAAAGTAGCTTTTTCATTACTGACCTTAACCCAATGATGGTGGGTATATGATGCAACATGAATTGCGTCATGACTGCACTTGACAGAGATTGCCATTTTGGCAGTATCTACCACGGCAGTATAACATAACAACTTAAATCAATTTCACTAAGATGGTGTCCATTGTACAGATGTGGATAATGCTGTCTTTTTGTGTCCACAAAGCCCTACATTCCTTTAAAGAGTTGTCATGTTCTCTATATTTTTGTTAATGTTTGCTTTTTTGTAGCTATTGTAGTTAATCTTCAGAAACATTTGTTCAAGGATCGCAAACTATACACTCAGAAAATAATTACTTAAAAATGTGCTGATGTTCTCTTAAACCATTTGGCAGCCCGAGGGAGGACGTTAAAAAAGGGAGTGGTAAAGAAAGAATCACCCTATTGGGCAATATAGAAGAATGTGACTCATTACAGAAAATACATCCTTGAATGTGACTCATTACAGAAAATACAACCTTACTACTGTTTGTAGATAATCAGTTTAATGTTCACAAATGATGAAGTGGCGTTCTGTACTGATTCCGCCATCACAGTACAAGTATCTGCCACAGTTAAGCGAACTAGGGGGTGAATACAGCGACTTTTTCAGGATTTTGGGGGCCCTGGTGAAAACCTATTTTGAGGGCCCCTGTTCGGTACCTCTTTGATTTTATGATCCAGTTTCAGCGCTTCCATGCCCTCTTTGGCCAGGTCACTGACAGTGCACAGGCACATTGATCCACATTCTAAATGTGTTTACATCTAATATTCGGGGATAGTGACCTGTTTTCAATATTGTAACACAGCAGCAGCTCAATAATTTTACTGCACATAATCTCTGTGACACCCTCCTATATCTACTGATCTAAAATACACTTTTGTATGATGGCTGTTGCATGAAACATAAACAAAACATTTGTCTGCAAAATATCTGCAATAGAATCTAACACATTACCCACATTAAAAATAAATTAAAGGAAACCCCTTTTTACAAAGATCGGTTTAAGAATTATTCAAGGTCATCAGGGCAAGACTCTGTAGAACAGACCTGGCTCTATCAGGGGGCCCCCTGAAAGGCTGGGGCCCTGGGCCAGAGTCCACTTTGCCCATTCCTTAAAAACGTCTGTGGTTTTACGTTACTTTTCTAACTCGGTGTGAATATGTCTTGTAGCTATTTTGCATTAGTACTGTAGTAGAGGCACATAGTGCTAAGGATTTGTTTACTAATTATGTTTAGTTGTTGTCTAGTACACACTGCTGTTCAAATGACAAGTGCTTCAGTATGGTCAGTATGTGTGTCTAATACCTGGACTTAGATACAGATATATTTTGTGAGAAATGCTGTCATAGTAGAATGTTTGGATAGCTCATCATTCTGTGTAGATTGTAACAATAATGAAGTGTATCAACATCACAATGTTTCCACAAACTAGCCCTTCAGTATGCTTACAACTCCTCCATTCAAAGATTTAAAAAACTGCTCTACCCAAGATTGCACTGGACCAGAAGCACTACTTGCATGGATACATCATTACCAAGGAGCGGATTCTGCAATGGTATCTTCTTCTACCTGACTGGCCCAACACCTTCACCAATATCCGCCTTATAGAAGAAGCAGTATCTTCTAAGGAAATATTTAGATTTGTGGGCCAGCTGTACTTTAATATTGGTCACAAATATTGGTTGTACATTTCATACAGACTTAATGTGACCACTTTTTTATTTTGCAATCTGAAATATGTACTAATAGGTTGGTTTACAAAATAATAAATTCCAGGGTGTCTTAGAAGGGCTTGCCAAATTATTATTCATCGGACAGGTTGCAATTTGTGCCCCTATGTTTGCCTACAATAACAAGGATGGCGGCCCGCGAGGGACCACAGTCCACCATCCCTGTGATTATATTCCAGTGATCTTATAACAATTTTTTTATGAAGCAGACTGAATTCTTTAAAGAGTTGGGGAAATGTAAGTGAGAGCAGGCAGTGGTTCCCTAGATCACTACCTACTCCCTCTGAAGCTGCTACCGTTTTCCAAATAGGAAGGGGGCCAAAAAGCAACCTGTTCCCCTTTGCAAACAGTTACCATCCTAGCTTGGAAATTGCCAACTGATCAATGGTTTGAGATTTGAATTATGGTCGCAAACCATTGATACATATGCTCCTGATTCACAATTTGGAAGGAAAACCCAAAATACACCCCTTCCAAATTTAGAATCAATAATGATTTCTAGACTAATTTTGCGAATTGCAAAATAGGTTTTGCAAGATAGAAAAAAAAGATTTAGTGCTCACAAAGGCTGTAATTAGCAACTCACAGGGTTTGTGCCCTCTAATCACTTATTACTTCTGGCCTGTGATCATTTGCTTGGTATTAACTGAGAATACAGATTTAAAATGCCAGCGGTAAGCTAATGGCATCATTAAAAGATGAGATAAAGTGTTGTGTTCAGATGTCTGGCTGTGTATGCATTTTCTAGTTTAGTAGATGTAGATATGGTACCATGTGGAATAATATGCTAGAAAGCCTGTGCATCTCAATTGTGAGTAAAAATGGGCTTAGGACTATGCTACGCTTGCGTGGTTTGTGCAACTATGCGCTACGCGAATTGCACGTAGCACAGTGCAAAAACACGTAGCGTAGCGAAGAGGGCATTTTTTGCTTGCTCGCGGTCCTCAACGTCAAGTTGGCGACCGCGAGCGAGCCAAATGACATCCCGGCGAGACTTTCCTCGTTCGCGATCAGCAACATCAAGTTGCAGATCGCGAGCGTGGAAAATAAACCTCCTGGGGAGATTCTCAATGTAGGGAGGTCAGGTTTCTCATTGCGAGTGGTCGCGTGTGCTCGCAACCGCTCGCCATGAGAAACTAACAGTCCACGTTGAGAAAATTGCTGCTCGAGTACAAATCTACTCGAGCGGCAGGAAACAACCGCTTGCACTGTGCAAGCTGCCATTTGCAATGATTGCACAGTGCGGACAAGCATCCGGCACTGTGCAATCAGTGCGAACAGCATTTTCCTTACCGCACTATGTAGTTCGCGTAGCTACACGTAGCTTGCATAGTGTGAAGTGCACTTTGCGTAGTTACGCTTAGCGCGACTACGCAAACTACGCCCAGGGTTAATTGTGAGCCTTGGACAGTGGGGTAGATCACTTTTGAGACTCCAAAGACTCCTTGCTTGATTTCAAAGTGAGTTGATATAATGTATCCGCTATAGATATTTCAGTCTTTCCTTCGTTCCTGAGTCTATTAGCAAACTTGGTTTAGCTTGCTTACCTGCTTTATTGAACCATCAATGCTGCTTAAGCATTAGGCTATTGTGATATTCGCTGTTTTAGTACGGAACTGGACAATACATTCAAACAGATTGTTGTGAATCCTTAAGAAGAAAAAAAAAGGAAAGAAAATAAATGACTGATTCGTAAATTAGGAACAAGCTATCAGAATGTATCAATCAATCCTACATCATCATCCCTCGATTAAAGAAATTGTAGTGGTGTTAGTCCAAATATTTTATAGAAGTGCATAATGAGAAAATGGTTTTATTGAATTTAAAAGAATGTTTTAATGCATACAATGAATGTATTTATTTCCACATCACTTAAGTAAAGTCAATTTTAAAAGGTATGGTCGCATCCATTGATGCCTCTCTAAAAAATAATGGTAACATTGGTTGCTTCCGTTTTTCATTTCTAGTCAACTTATAGAAAGCTTCGTTTAACATTTTAGTTGTTCCATTTTTTTAAGTTAATGTCAGTGGTCTATCAAAATGCTTTTTTTGCGTAAAAAGGTACATAAGTGGAAAATGTATAGAGTTGTCATCTTAACAACATTTTAGCTGGTGTAGAAAAAAAACAAATCTTTCTTCGTGGAAACCATTAATGGCAGAGTACAAGGCGGAGGTTGTGTATTTGTTTCTGTGCGCCTTGCACTATAATAGAACCCACAGGACAAGTGGCTGCTCAAACTGGGAGTGCAGACAAAGATAGATCCAATGATTCTGTGGGTTTCAACAAAGATGCTGAATCTCCAGTAGTTGTTAGGTGTGATCCTGTTGAAAAATTGGCCCCACAACGTGTGGGATTTGGTGCATTTCACACTGTTTGCAAATGTACAATATTGACTGTGGAATACATTGCCTGCAATGCATGTGTTTGAGCTTGAATGCTTGGTAACATAGCTACCATTTAGACACAATAATATGCAATAACACCTGCAATGACAGCATGAGAGGAGAATGTACTTCAACATTTGTGTTCCCATATGTGCAATTTACATACTCGAGGAGGAGGTCCGGTTAGTTTTGATTATCCACACCATCTATGGAGGAAAGTGATGGTGATAGACCTTCCACTACATTTGCAGCCCCACAGATGCTGCTGCACATATGGTGGACTTGGGTTAACACTCTGCTCGTACACCCAACAACCTCTGTGCAGATGACTTAATTTGCATTGTGTTTGTGATCTACACAATGTGTTAAACTATGCTCTAAACAGGTGGAGAAACAGGTGCCAAACAGGTGAGAAAATATTAGCTTCAAACATTGCCTCTTATATCCCATGAGCAGTGACAGTTTCCAAAGCACTCTCTCCGGAGTAAAGCTTCTAACTGATCCTTTAGCACTCCAAATTCCTTAATAACCACTTAATTGGTAGAAAAATGATAGATATATTTTCACTTTATAATGTAATGTTTTGTGTGTCTGTGTTTGTATATTAATTTACCTTAGGGTGTATGCTATATGTCAGTTGGGTGTATTGTTTCACAAATGTTCACGAACATTTAAATGATGTGGTGGATACTCCTACGACCCATTTTATGGCTGTATAGTTACTATTAGTAATTTTCCAGTTGTTTTTGGAGACCTCATTCCCTACGAGAGTAATGTACTTATAGAGAGTAATAGGCATATTTAAGAAGCCTAATTGTAAATTAAAGATTTTTTTCATTAAAAAACAAATGTTTCTGTCTCCTATTCACCTCAAGCCACCAGAGTACCAAGGACAACACACCTGCACTAATACTTAACATATTGAACCATTTTAATGTAATAATTGTTTTGTATTTATGTTGTCATTTACTTAAATTAAATGTTAATTTCCCCACTCCATACTGCTTACAGTACTGCTTGATTTGAATGCATCTGTTTTATATACAAATTATGTACTATCTTATTTGTAATTTACAATTTTGAAAAACCTGTTATCATTTGCCATTACCATTACCATTTCCAAGCTTTATTTCGGTCATTATAGACCATAAAAGCAATAGATAAAATACATTCATCACTGAATTTGGACAATAGAAATATCAATAAACATTACAAAATATAACCAAAAATAAACAAATGAGTTGATCAAATTTCATAGCAGTTAAAAGATACTAAAATTTAAAAAGGAGGTTAAAACAATGATTTGATGAGGTAATAGTGTTAAAACAGTAGGAAATAGAAAAGGGACCTTTAACATGTGCGGGGGGAATATAAAAACTTGCAGCACCTATACCACATTGAGTTAAGGAAACGGGGCACAGCAAAAACAATCGGAGGATGAGTGTCAGTTCTCAAAACTCTAAAGGCGTCCCGGCACTGCCTATACCCCAGGTTCCAGCATAGTGGTAAGAGCCAATGCCTCCTGGCTGTGTTATAGCCAGGACAAAAGAAGGAAACATGAATGGCTGACTCTTCTTGGCTGTTACAAGCAGGACATCAAATAGTAGAAGATTTTGACCATTTACTTGTAAATGCATGAACCGGCAGGCAACCCAACCTGAACTGAGTATAAAGTTTCCTCGCCATGAAAGGATGAACAACATCAAGGAAGGCCTCAAATAAATATTGGTCTTTAAAATTGAGGAAATCAGTGGTTAGACGGCCTAGTTTTATGCTCCCCTGGATCTCAGCCAATCTAAACAGTATGTAACCTTTAACTAGTTCAAGCTGCGATATTGTCCGGGACACTTCCTCAGGTTGGATCCATAAGTTTGGCCGACCTAATCTAAAGCATAGGTCTTTTATGTGTACAAACCAGGATAGTTTTTCCACCCCTGGGAGTCCCAAAATTGCCTTGAGTTCAGACTGGTAGGCTGTTCGTTCGGGGGTCGTCCATACTCTACGCCAAAAGGTCAAAGGACGTAGTCCAATCTCCTCCTCTATAGGTCTAATCCCGAGGTCCATACGTAAGGGGATGAGAGGGGTGCTTGGATGTAGACCCAAGAGCTGCCTCATAAACTTGTTCTCAGATTTAACCAGTCCACTTGCAGGAAGAAGACCCCAGAGTTCTGCCCCATACAATACAGCACTCCTGATTTGGACTATATAAATCTCGGTCAGCGGGCCCGGTTGTCTAAATGATGAGTTCCTGTATAGTATTACTATTGCCCCGGCCATCTGTGCTAGCCTTAAGCCTGCCTTTTCTTGCTGCGGGCCTCATCCAAATGTTTCTTTCAGCGTAACACCCTGGTAGTCAAAGACAGCTACCCTCTCTAGCTGGGTGCCATTTAGGAAGGGATTTGGGCGAGATGTTTTGCTTGGGTTAAAAACCATGTACTTGGTTTTTGATGTGTTGATCTCCAACCCCCTGTCTTTGCAAAATAGAGAGAAGCTGTCAAGGATCCTTTGGATGCCCATGGGAGACTTGGATAGTGACAAGGTGTCGTCCGCAAACATCATTGCTGGCACCTGGTCATGGGCCAGCTTTGAGGCATCAATATTGGCTACCTCATTTAATTGGTCTACCAAACCGTTAATAAAAAGACAGAACAGTGCGGGGGACAGAAATCACCCCTGCCTAACACCTCTATTCACTGGGAAGCATGGGGTTAATTCCCCGTATCTCCCGTATCTCACCTGAGCAAAATTTCCAGTGTGTGTGCGCTTGATCAAAGACAGCAAATAGGGCAGAATGCCCATTGGCTCTAGAACCACCCAGAGTTTGTTGTGAGGTACCAAATCAAAGGCTGATTTAAGGTCAATGAAGATCAAATAGAGGCTCCCACCCTCTATTGTCACCGTCTTCCAATATAATAATTGGAGCCTGAAGATTTGATCAATAGTAGAAATGTTTTTTTGAAAACCGGCCTGGTACGCACTCAGAATCTCGCGCTCGTCCACCCAGGACTGAAGACGCTTCAGGATAATCTTGGCAAACAGCTTCTGAGTTACGTCAATCAGGCTAATTGGCCTGTAATTAATGGGCAGGAGGGTGAGCCCTTCTATGATACTTTCTGTCCCAAGCCAGGTGTCTGGGATTTTCATGCCATTTAATATGGTGTTAAATATTACACATAGAAAGGGCCCCAGATGTTGGGTTGTTCCCGAAATAGATCCCCCGGTATCTTGTCTAGTCCGGGGGCATTTCCAAAGGGACGCTTCCCAATTGCGCTCAGCACTGCAGTCAGAGTGAACCCTATATCATCTTCAAGGGGATTCCCTACAACAGTTGGCAAAGTTCCCTTGATAAGCTCTATGGCGTCCTGAGTGGAAGGCAGCGATTGGAAATGAAGTTTCCAAACGTCTGCAGCGATGTTCGGCTCAATAGGTATCATTTGCAATATATTTCATTAAAATGTTATTAGTATAAACATACCTTTTAGATGTCCACATAAGGTATCCACAGTAGATTTCAACCTAATTTTCCCAACACTTGGAGGATTCTAAAGGTACCCAGGATTTGTGGATTCCCGTTGAGGGGGCCCATAAATTAGCCCAAATACACCTATTTTTTTTTTTTTAAATGGTGAAAAGTCCTGCAGAAGAAAGCATCTCTTTTTTTCCCTGCAATGGTATCAACAAAGGTTTTGTGGTACTGGAATCACCATCTTCCCTTATTTCAGGACAGACTGACTTTTTTCAGAAATGCATGGTTTTTCAATGTGTACTGGTTATATAGCAATTCATTTGGTAAAATATAAAGAGTGAAAAATAGGTATCAAAGACTCCTATGTATTTCTGAAATGGGAACAAAATATAGAGTTTAGAAACAGTAGCTCTTGGCCCATCTCCGAAATTGTGGGTACCCATACTAGCATGTGAATTAGAGGACATTTTTAAAAGTTACTTTTTTTTTACACATTGTCTTATATTTGGAAGACAGAAATGCATAGAAAGTAAGCTTGGGCGGAAAATCCGTTCCGCTCGCGGATTTTGCGGATTTTCGGTAAATTCGCAATCTGCGAGATTGGCGAATTTCCCGCAAAATCCGTGAGCGGAACGGATTGGGTCAAAAGTTCAAGCTGACTTTTGTAACTCTTTTAGAATGGGGCCGGCAAGCTGCCAGAGCCATTCTAAAATAGTTAAAAAAGTCAACTTCAACATGATGCTCTAATAGATAAAGTAAAGCAGGTGCTCAAGTTGAAGCTCAAATTCAATTACACAATCATTATTCACCCCAAACTTGGGGTGATTAATGATTGTGTAACTAAATTTGACCTTCAACTCAAGCACCTGCTTTACTTTATCTATTAGTGCTTCCTGTTGAAGCTCTTTGTAGCTATTTTAGAATGGCGCTGGCAGCTTGCCGGTGCCATTCTAAGTGGGGCTGAGGGCAGAAGGGCACAAAAGTGGGACAGAGGGCAGAAGGGGACAAAAAATGGGTGGGGCAGAGGGCAAAAGGACACAGAAACGAGTGGTACAGAGGGCAGAAGGGCATAAAAAACGAGAGGGTGGCAGTGATTAACAAGGCAAAAAAAAAACCTTCGAACACGCAAAGCGCCCCGCGAACACGCAAAGCGCCCCGCAAACACGCAAAAATATAAAATTCGCAAATTCGCACGAATTCGCGAATTTTGCGGATCGCGAATTTGCAAATTCGCGGATTGCAAATTCGCAAAATTTGCCCATGCTTAATAGAAAGTCAACAGGTAATAACAGTTGCTCTACAATTCTGTCTCCCTAAGTCTCCCAAAAGAAATGGTATCTCACTTGCGTGGGTAGGCCTTGTGCCTGCGACAGGAAACAGCCCAAAATGCAATGTGGACACTCCACATGTTTACAGTGAAAACAGACCTTCTTTTTGCAAAGTGCCTTGCTGTGGATTTTGAACCGTAGCTCAGCCGGCACCTAAGTAAACCTAGCAAACCTACAAATTTGTGAAAACTAGACACCCAGAGGAATCCAGGCTGGGGTGACTTGAGTGCTCTCATCAGGTTCTGTTATCCAGAATCCCTTACAAACTTCAAACTTTGTAAAAGAAAAACACATTTTCCTCATATTCAGTGATGAAAAGGACTGGAATCTGCGTGGAGATACAAAATTCCAACCACCCCACAGTTCCCAAAGTCTCACGATAAAAACAGTACCTCACTTGTGTGTGTAGGACTAGTACCCATGAAAGGAATTGGGTCAAAACGCAACGTGGCCACATCACATTTTTACAGTGAAAAATGAAGCTTTGTTTCAAAGTGCCTAGCTGCGGATTTTGAACCTTAGCTATGCCTGAACCTAGGGAAACCTATACATTTTTTTAAAACTAGACACACAGGGGAATCCAGGAGGGGGTGATTTGTGTGGCTCTCACCAGGTTCTGTTACCCAGAATCCCATGCAAAACTCAAACTTAGGAAACAACAACTCATTTTCCTCACATTTCTGTGATGAAAAATTCAGGAACCTGTGTGGAGCCACAAAATTCCAGCCTCCCCGCATTCCGCAACATATCCCAATGAAAATGGTACCTCACTTGTATGGGTAGGCCTAGTGCCCGCGACAGGAAACGGGACAAAACGCAACGTGGACACACCATATTTTTATAGCGAAATCTGGTCCTTTTTTTTCAAAGTACCTAACTGTGGATTTTGAACCCTAGCTCTGCTGGAACCTAGGGAAACCTAGTAAACCTATACATTTTATACAATTGTGCTCAGTACTTCAGTCAGAGTGAACCCTACATCATCTTCAAGAGGATTCCCTACAACAGTTGGCAAAGTTCCCTTGATAATCTCTATGGCGTCCTGAGTGGAATGCAGCGATTGGAAATTAAGTTTCCAAACATCTGCAGCGATGTTCGGCTCAATAGTTATCATTTGCAATATATTTCATTAAAATTTAATTAGTATAAAAATACCTTTAGATATTGAAAAAATATGAAATAATAAAATGCAACTTATTTAAACCCCTTTGCCGCTAGGCCTTACCTAAACCCCCCGTGCTAAGCCTTTTTTGAGCTATTTGGGTAGTACGCGCTTAGGCCCCTGTAACATTTTGTCCACATAAGGTATCCACAGTAGATTTCAACCCATTTTTCCCAACACTTGGAGGATTCTAAAGGTACCCAGGATTTGTGAATTCCCATTGAGGGGGCCCATAAATTAGCCCAAATACACCAATTTATTTTTTGGAATGGTGAAAAAGTCCTGCAGAAGAAAGCATTTTTTTTTTCCTTGTAAATGGTATCAACAAAGGTTTTGTGGTGCTGGAATCACCATCTTCCCTTCTTTCAGGACAGGCAGACTTTTGTCAGAAAACTAAAATGTTTTACACAGTTTGGGCATTTTACTGGGACATAGCCTATATTTGCTACTTTTTGTGCTCTCAATCTCCTTCCAGTTAGTGGTAGAAATGGGTGTGAAACCAATAATGGATCCTGTGAAGCTGTACATTTCTGAAAAGTAGACAACATTCTGAATTCAGCAAGTGGTCATTTGTTTAGATCTTTCAAGGCTTTTTTTATAGAAACTAACAGTTAGAAATAAGAGTTGAAAATGAGTTGAAAAAAACAGCCATTTGTGCCAACATTTTCACCTGTAACTTCTTCTAAGTATGACAGATTTTTGAAAACAATATACAGTTACATCTGCTGGACCCTTCTGGTTGTGAGGATATAGGACTTGTAGGTTCACCAAGAACCAGAGGAAACCAGAGCCAATAACTGAGCTGCGTCTTGCAATGGTTTTTCACTGTGTACTGGTTATAAAGCAATTCATTTGGTAAAATATAAAGAGTGAAAAATAGGTATCAAAGACTCCTAAGTATTTCTGAAATGGCAACAAAATATATAGTTTAGAAACAGTATCTCCTGGCCCATCTTCGAAATTCTGTGTACCCATATTAGCATGTGAATTAGAGGACATTTTTAAAAGTTACTTTTTTTTACACATTGGCTTATAGTTGGAAGGCAGAAATGCATAGAAAGTCAACAGGTAATAACAGTTGCTCTACAATTCTGTCTCCCTAAGTCTCCCAATAAAAATGGTATCTCACTTGCGTGGGTAGGCCTAGTGCCTGCGACAGGAAACAGCCCAAAATGTAATGTGGACACTCCACATGTTTACAGTGAAAACAGACCTTCTTTTTGCAAAGTGCCTTGCTGTGCATTTTGAACCGTAGCTCAGCCGGAACCTAAGGAAACCTAGCAAACCTACAAATTTGTTAAAACTAGGCACCCAGAGGAATCCAGGCTGGGGTGACTTGAGTGGCTCTCATCAGGGTCTGTTATCCAGAATCCCTTACAAACTTCAAACTTTGTAAAAGAAAAACACATTTTCCTCACATTCTGTGATGAAAAGGACTGGAATCTGCGTGGAGCTACAAAATTCCAACCACCCCACATTCCCCAAAGTCTCACGATAAAAACAGTACCTCACTTGTGTGGGTAGGACTAGTACCCATGAAAGGAAACGGGCCAAAACGCAACGTGGACACACCACATTTTTACAGTGAAAAATTAAGCTTTGTTTCAAAGTGCCTAGCTGTGGATTTTGAACCTTAGTTATACCTGAACCTAGGGAAACCTATACATTTTTTTAAACTAGACACGCAGGGGAATCCAGGAGGGGGTGATTTGTGTGGCTCTGACCAGGTTCTGTTACCCAGAATCCCTTGCAAACCTCAAACTTAGGAAAAAACAACACATTTTCCTCACATTTCTGTGATGAAAAATTCAGGAACCTGTGTGGATCTACAAAATTCCAGCCTCCTCGCATTCCCAAAATATCCCAATAAAAATTGTACCTCACTTGTATGGGTAGGCCTAGTGCCCACAAGAGGAAACGGGCCAAAACGCAACGTGGTTTTGAGTAGTCACACTATCACACAGTTCCACATAAAATATTCAGTTCCAGCGTGCTCTAGGGTGCACTCTCCGAGTCAAAGTGCATGGAAATCAGCCAAAAATCTGCGTGTCCCCTATGGGAGACGTCCCCTAGTCACAGCTCACTAACCCTGAATGGGTATTTCAACTTTCAATAAAGTTTGTCAATGAAAAAAGCTGTTTCAGTTCACAACCATTTTTTCTTTATTTTTCTTTTCTGATATGACTTGTTATCCAAAGAATTTTAATCATTCGAATGGAAAGGTCAAATTTAGATCCCCAAAAATTCAACACATCCAATGCATTTCGCCCATGGATTAGGCTTCATCAGGGATACATTTCTATAAACAAAATGATATAATAATACATGAGGTCACATAAGCACTGAGAATAAGTACACTGTAGCATGGAGTTGAGAAAGAGAGTGTAATAGACCAATGCCACCAGATCAAGAGGGGAGAATTCATGTAGATAACAACAAGAAAAAATGACGGTCCTACCAATGAAAACATGCAGAAAGGCTAAATAATCAAGTTCACCCGTGATGCAGTGCAAATGCTCTCTCAACGAGACTTGAATATAGCTAAAACGCGCTATTTTCCAATGCTATCAGCACTTTCATTAAACAACAAAGTCAATGCTTTCGCAGATTATTGATACTAGAAGCGGCAATGTTTACGCGTACCAAGCAGACTACACGTGTCCGAGCAATTATTCAAAGAAACACTGCTCTGCAAGCTAAAAAGCGACATCGCATACGCGCTCAAAGTCAGCTAGTTCATCAAGGACTAAGAACGTCCCTCCACCGGTCCCGAATAGTACAAGAGAATAAACTTACGTCCATATGACACAATATCGCTGTTAAACCGTTAAAAACCTCTGCATGGTAAACGCTGCAGAATGGTTTAAACCAGCGTTCCGATTCCCAGCATATAAATTGTGTATACATAGAGAAAGGACCAAGGTCTAAGGGAAAGGTCTAAACGGGCGCCATCTTAGAGAGGTGTAATGTAATGTGTCTTGTAAAGCCCACTATTGCCCTGAGGCGTCGTGGCGCTGTAGACCGCTGGGGAACCTGTCCTGGCTATCCCTGTGAGATGGTCCCTACTAGGTGAAGCCAGGCATCCCAGGCGAATGTGGGGGGCCGTTGTAGAGATGAGGCAAGCTAATGCCCAGAGCTGCAGAGTGTGATCCCTGGTTAGAGTAGGCACCGATGCGAGAATTATCGAGTCTGCTGACCCTGGTCCACCACCCTGCCGCGTCGGGAATTGAACCCTGGTCCCGGGCTGTTCTCTGCTTCCGGGTCTGCCACCTCTAACCAGTGAGCCACACCACTTGAAGGTGTATTCTAGCATTCATCAGCCTCATTCAAAAACAAATAGGTAAAAAGGCAGTAAACAGTGAGAAAAAGTAAAACATATTGCAGGATATTTGCTACAGCATGCATTGCATTTATAAGAAGACATGTTATAAATAAAAAAACATGTTATAAATAAAAACGGTCAATCAATGGTGCAAGCAATGTCAATAAAGTTTTTTTATAGGGTTCCTATTCCTATAAGTAACAACTAAATTCAACCCTGTCGTTCATTCCTATGGATTTCAGAGTTTCCAATCTGTAAATCCAGTAATTTTTGCGCCGTAGCAGTTGTTTATTGTTATCCACTCCTTCTTTTTTCGGCACAATTTCCAGAATTAAGAAGCGTAGTTGGCTAATGTTATGTGATGCCTCTTGAAAATGATTAGCCACCATGGTTTTTAAAGATTTATTTCGAATGTTAGACTTATTTTCATTCAAAGCACCTTCATTTTCCTTTTTGTCTTTCCTACATATCCTTGACCGCAAGGACATTTGAGAAGATGAATAAAATAAGACCTGTCGCACGTCGCTGTTACTCTCAACTTTATTTTTATGTCCTTTACTGGGATGTGTAATTACGTTCCCATTAATCACACAGTTGCAATGACTGCAATTGTAGCAAGGTAGAGTTCCTTGAAACGTTTGAACAAGTGCAGTTTCTTTGGTTTTTATTAAGCACCCCAGATTCGGGGCCCGTTGGTAGGCGAACAGTGGCATCTCCTTAAATATGTTATTGAACTCAAATTCCTGTGATAATATTACCCAATGTCTTTTAATTATATTTTTTTAAAATCTTGCTCTTAGTTGTATATTTAGACACTATAACCACCCGGGTGGTTTCTTTAGTCTTTCGTGTCATTTGTAAAAGTTCCTTCCTCTTTTTTAATGAACAGCGTACTTGAGCTTCTTCCAAAGTACTGTGAGGGTATCCTCTATCCTTAAATCTTCTTTCCATTTCTTGAATCCTTAGTTCAGATTGTTCCACAGAAGATACATTTTGCTTGACCCTAATCATTTGGGAATAAGGCAGATGTTTTTTAGGGAATCCTGGTGGAAACTATTGTGATGTAGGAGATTGTTGCGATCTGTAGGTTTTCTATAGATATCAGTCTCAAATCTAGTGTCCTTTTTAGTTATTTCTACATCCAAAAATGTCATTTTCTCTCTGTTCACTTCTGATGTAAATTGGATGCGGTCATCCTTGGTGTTCAATGTTGTTATGGCTTCTATTAGAGACTCTTCAGAACCGATCCAGATGAAAATCATATCATCTATGTAGCGTAATATGAGCCTGGTATGTGATTTCCAAGGTTCTTGGTTCAAAATATGTTCCTCTTCGAAGTTCTCCATGAAAATATCAGCGTATCCTGGGGCTGCCGAATTTACCATGGCAGTCCCGGTCTGTTGAAGGTAGTATTGGTTCTTCCAGCGAAAATAACTGTGGTAGAGGGTGAAATATAGAAGTTCCATCAGGAAGACTTTGAATTGCTCTTCTACTTCAGTGTTAAGTAAGGCATGTTCTATGGCTTCTATGCCTTTCTGTATAAAGTTTACAGTTCCGTTTAATGTGTCCCTTCTCAGCCTTTGTCCTTAACAAATGTGCTTGCAAGAGTACTGCTTTGCGGGTATGTTATTTTCCAACCATCACTCCAAGCTAAACTCTGTGTGTCCATGTGCAGTCCTACCCTCACTATCCACACAAAGTTGCCAATGGTGTGTAAAGAAGAGTGGTGTAAAAATTGCACCTTGTTGAGTTATATTTACAAAGTGATGCATTTCGGTAGATGCGTCACTTTGTAAAGCCATGTGCCACATTATATGTGCGTAAGGTGTAATGTATGCAAAGGGGGTGTATTGACGCAAAGAAGGGTTGTACAAATGATGCAGTGAAATCTATGAGATTTCACTGCGTCACTTTTAGGACGCTGTTGTGTCTTTATTTTGCACCTGCCTCACAGTAGTTGTAAGACTGACGCAGGCCCTTTCAGTTAAGGCTTACCCCATGTGAAAGGATGCATTGCTGGAAAATATTTTTTTAAATGGCATAAATTGAGATAGAATATACAAAAAAAGAGAGACATATTTACAAGCTGCGTGCGCAATCTTTGATATAGTTGTGTGTTTATAAGGTAGACTTTTTTATAAATTGTTTTTTATGCTTGGATTCAATGCTGGTTTAGAAATTGTGTAATGGTTTCATTGGAGTTGTAAATATGCACATTTTTATGAAGCACATTGTGCAACCTGTAGCATGGGTAGAAGGAGGGAATGTCTAGAGAGGGATAGGAATAGCAGATAGAAAACCATATGAAATGGTGGGGAGATGCATAAACAAAAAACACGAAGAGTGGAACAGGTCAGGGTAATGGTGTGTGGCTATAACAGTAACTAGGGTCCAGCCGGCTGCAAAAGCGAACCAGTGTTCATTGGGAAACAAAAGGAGCTAGTCTCAATCCCATCAGACCACCCCTTTGGTGGAATATACGTCATGTGGGAATTGCTGATCAATCCATCTCTTGGCTGGCCATATAGTGCCAGTTTTTGAAGTGGATGTCAGAAGACTAGTCAAAATGTTTGCCATCCTGTGGACTAAATAGTGCGCAGTGCTCAAGTGGAAGTGATATTAAAATGACTACACTGGCTCTGAAAGGGTATGTATATAACAGTCCGTGTGTCAGGGGATAAAAACAGCGCTAGGTAGTGTGACTACCCTCTGGCGCTAGTGAAATGTGGTCGACATGTTTCTGCCCAAAGGGGGATTTCCCCGGCATTCTTCAGGACCTCGGAAAAGGATAGGCTACTGCCGCTGTGACTGGAACAGTCACAAGGAATGATAACTAGCAAAACAATTACTAGAAAAAGGATACATGTCTACCAAGAACATTCATGGTTGGACGTCCACTAAAGGGAAAGAAGCATTTCTTCTTCCCAGCATTATGTGGGTGACGACCTCACCTCACCCGGCAACCGCTCGGGAGCATGAGGCCCCGCTCTGTCCGTCGTTGCCTCGGTACGTAAAGCGAGCGGAAGTGGAGGCCTCCGGCTGGACCCTAGTTACTGTTATAGCCACACACCATTACCCTGACCTGTTCCACTCTTCGTGTTTTTTGTCTATGAATTGGGGAGCGAGTGGACAGGTCGTTAAATATTCCCTTTGACCCTCCACACATCCTGTTGTTTGCTAATGAGATGCATAAACACACAGCTAAGATGCCTTCTAAAACCAGAGTAGATAAAAATTATAAACGGAAATTAAGGTCTAAGGAAAAAGAAAATCAAGAAGCAACCAAAATAAAATCTTCAGAGAAAAAGGAAAATTCTTCTGGTAAGCAAAGTAAAAATTATTGAAATGTCAAGCAAAAAAAAGTTGTTTACCTAAGAAAAATAAAACACCTGTAATTTCCAAAAAGACAGGATATCCTTCTAAAAATGTTAGACGTGTACAAGGAGACAATATCTTGCAAAGAAATACAAGAAGTAAACAATTTTCTGACATTCGTAGACGAATGTTTTACAACAGAATTGTTTTAAATTTATTAAAAAATATCAAAACGTATAAAAAAAGACTGCTTTTTATTAGAAAAAAACCATAGTTAAGATTGTGGATGAAGCATTTAAAGTGAAAAATAAATTGTTTAGTTTAGTAATGAATAGAATTTGTAAACTTGATAAGATAATCAATGTGTTCAAATCAAAATGTAAGTGGAGGAGAGTAATTAATCAAACTAATTTCTGTGATGTTTTTTCTGGAGAATGGAAGCATAGTTCAAGTTCTGAGCCCTATTTTAATGAAGAAAGTTTCTTTCAAGATAATGATTTGGTGCATTCAGTCGACACCAGTGGTCGAGCATATGAGGTGAAGGATGGTTGTCCGGTTGAAAAAGAAGAGATTGTGTCTCGAAATACAGAAGAGGTGTTAGCAAATGATGTTTTAGGGAGATGACCTAAGGCTCCAGTGTATATATGGAATTGTAGTAAAATTTGTAGTGTTCGACAGGAATCAATTGATTTGTTTTGCAATTTCTTACGGACATATACTAAGAAAAGTGTGAAACAAAAAATGAAAATTTTACAAGACTTAGATCCTTGTAGACTAAAAGAAAAAACGGGTTTGCAAGGGCATTCATTGGCTTGTCTTTCAAGAAAAGTATGTCAGAGTGTTTTTCATCATTTTTACGATGTTAGCAGTGCATCATAATAAAGTGAGGAAATTAGTGAGAAGGTTGTACTATGCAAAAAGTCCAGCACTTAAACTAAAACAGTTAAACAGTGCTCTTTTGCATGGAACTGAATTAGATGTCAAAAACATTTGTGATGATATTGGGTCTTGTTACTTGAAAAAGAGGTCAGTACAGAAATTGATACACTAATAGAAGGTAATGTAGAAGAGAATAAAGAGATTTTAAGTATAGAACATTTTGAAAATGAAATTATAGAGTTTAAAGTCAATTCAAGTGAAAGGCCTAATTTTTCTTGTGTTTGTTGTCGACGAACTCATTATAAGCATCAGACTAGATTAGTTGATTTATATGTAAAAAGCGAAAAGATAAACAATAATGAGTGGAAGGATTTTGCTACTTCTTTGTTGGTTGAAAATTGTTTTGATTTGGGCTCTGATCAACGTATTTGTACATATTGCTATAATAAATTAAATGAAAATAAAATGCCTGCTAGAGCTGTTCATAATAATATGGAGTTGGTAGACATTCCTTCTGAATTGATGTATTTAAATACCTATGAGTCTATTCTGATTCAATGTGTGCATCCTTTTCAGGCTATTGTTCGCTTGGAGCCTAAGACTGGGAAATTGCCTCCTTCAGATTTACAGAAAGGATTAAAGGGAAGAGTTGTTTATTTGCCTCTTAATTTTAAGAAAAATGTTGATACAATTGGTATCGAAAAAGTAGAAGAGGAACCTCTGGTTATTCTAGTTAATGGTGTTCCGACAAAAAGTAAGAAAATCTGGCAATAATTAGTGGATGTTAGGAAAGTCAAGAAGGCAACGTTGTATTTGGTAAAAAAAAAGAATCAGTACTATAGAAATGTGTATCTGGGAGAAGAAGAAACAACTGTAAAAGAGGACACTGATGTCTCTGCTGGGCAAATAGAAAAAGTTAATGTCTCTAGAAGTGAAGAAATTTATGAACATTATAGTGTTCATCCATTGCATTTCAAAGAAGTAATGGGGAATGCTATTGACTTGTTTCAGATGAAAAAAGCCGAAGGAAGTCCCATTAGTGTATGAGAAGAAAGTTTGGAAGCTCGTTGTTTTCCACAGTTATTTCCAACAGGTGAAGGTGGACGATATGATGACCGACCTGTTCAAATTCCTGCATCTGAATACCGGACTTCAAGATTATATGCAGAAGATCCAAGATTTCGTCAATGCATTCCATATTTGTTCCATCTACTGTTTGAGAGTGACTTGTCTGGACTTTCCTATGCAGTAAACCATATACTGAAAAGTGGAGCACATCTACATAATATTTCGGCAAGGGATTTTATGGATGAAGTCAAACTGCAAGACAGTGTTTTGGAAGCTAATTAATCGAGTATTGGTACGATCGTCATGGGGAATTGAAATGTATGCTAAGAAACTTAGGAACTCCTACATGGTTCCTCACTCTTAGCTGTGCTGAGTATGCTTGGGAAGACTTACTTGAATTTCCACGAGAGGCAAATAAAAACATTGAAAATATTGAATACAAGACACCTGGAGAACTGTGCTCCTTGGATCCAGTTAATGTATGCAGGTTTTTCAATCATAGGTTTGAAGCTATGATGTCTTTTATTACAAATAAAATAAATCCTCCGCTTGGAGAGGTGTTGGATTTCTTTTGGAGAACGGAGTATCAAGCAAGAGGTGCTCCTCATATACATATGCTCCTATGGATTAAAGATGCACCAAAATTTGGAACAGATTAAGATGAGAAAGTGATGAGTTTCATTGAGCAGTATTCTACATGTACTGTTCCGAAAAGTACAGACGAAAACAATTTAAGACAGCAAGTTTTACGCTTTCAAACCCATCGTTGTGGGAAATACTGTCATCGAAAATACAAATCCAAGGAAATGTTTTACACAAAATGTTGTTTTGCATTTCCACGTCCAGTAACATCGAAAGGAAGAGTCAACAATTTTGTGTCTTCTCTGCGACATACTGTGACAAGGAAATCACCCAAAAATACATACAACCTAAAAAGAAATGAGGAATCCAAATACATAAATGACTACAACCCAGTCATTTTGTCCATGTGGAATGCTAACATGGATATTCAATATGTGGCTGACTACTCTATTGCAGTGGCTCGATTTGTGACGTCTTACATCACAAAATCAGAAAAAACGGAACTGAAGGAAATGTGGGAGGAAATTTCACATGAAAAGAGTCTAAGCAAGAAATTATACAGTTACAGTTTAAAGATGTTGTCGCATCGAGAAATTGGAGCGTATGAATGTTCTGATCGGTTGTCATCAGCAAGTCTATATGCCAAATCTAGAACCATCATTTGGGTGAGTCTAGGTCTTGCTGCAACACGAAACCGAGTTTTGAAATCTGTACAAGAAATTGAGTATTTGGCGGAGAAAGAACCAGACAGTACAGATATTTTGAAGACAAACATGTTGGATACATATTATCCAAATAGATGTACTCACCTTGAGAACGCTTGTCTCTATGAAGTTCTGCAAACCTACACTTTTAAAAGGAACGTCACAGAAGACATCAATAAAGGTGTATATGCTGTAATTGGATGTGAAGGCTGTTTAGTAAAACAAAGAAAAGGTAATTTGATTAATCATTGAAAATTGAGTTGTGATTCTCCAGACAAGAGAAATTTTATTAGTTACCACTTTTACAACTCTTTAAACCTTGGCGTAGAGAAGAGGAACTACTTGGAGATTTTCTTACTTATGAAGATTCATTCAATGCAACCAAAGATACCATAGAATGTCCTGTTTTTTCAAGTTATCTGCAAAAGTTGAACGAGGAAATACAGCAAGAAGCTACAATTGCAGCAGAGATTGCTAGAGACAGTTCTCAAGACAGTCAGAGTTCTGCTTCATTGAGTCAGGATCCACTAGGAGGACCAATTACACAAAATGAAGCTGCCACTGCCATGGATGAAGTTGAAAGAGCCATGGAACAAGCTCAGGAGGATGGAGTTGACTTAGAAGATGTGGAAAAAGAACTAAACGTTGAACAGAGACAAATATATGACCAAGTCGCACAACAAATTGAGCATGGTTTATTACATGAGAAAAAAGAGTGCTCATGTACATCATTTGTGCCTATCCCACTATATGTAAGTGGATAAGCAGGAACTGGGAAAAGTTTCCTGATTAAAGTGATTGCAACATATTTGCAGAAAAAAACGGATTCATCGCTCTCTTGTGTTGTTACTGCTCCAACTGGGTTGGCAGCACACAACATTAATGGAATTACTTTACACCGCTTATTGATGATGCCAGTTGAGCATGATAACAAATTACAATACCACAAGCTATCTGGAGAAGCTTGTTGTGAAGTTTCAAGAGTACTAAAAAAAATGAAACTTCTTATCATTGATGAAGTAAGCATGGTATCAAATGTAATGCTTGCTTTTGTGCATTTAAGAATGCAAGAAACTCTTAAAACAGACTATGATGTGTTATTTGGAGGCAAACACATCATTGTTTTTGGAGATTTACTGCAACTAATTCCAGTGAAAGGACAGCCAGTGTTTAAAATGCTTACGCATGAAGATACCAGGAAGTGCTTAGGAAGCATTGGAAATGTTAACATATGGCTACATTTTAAATATGCAGAACTACTTCAAAATATGCGACAGGCAAAGGATGAAAATTATAAAAATATTCTACAAGATGTAAGAATTGGAAAAGTAACTGAGCATGGCAAAAAAGCTTGACATGCACGATTAATTTCAAATTTGTTTCCAAAGGAAAATATTTTCCCAGAGAATATTTTTAAGAAAATTCCTGAAAACAAATCTGTCATATGCTTGATGCCAACGCTGCAAGAATGTTCAATCTTCAACACCAAAATGTTAAAGTTGGAAAATCAAGAGATTGTAAAACTGGAAGCTTTTGATAAAATAGAACATGAAGGAGCCACTATTATTTTGTCAGAAAAGTTGAAAACAAAATTGAATTCTTTAGAGAAAGCAATATCTAAAACTGCTGGTATGGAAAAGACTCTGTATGCATCTTTAAATTGTCGTATAATTCTACGACGTAATTTACATGAGGAAAGAGGTTTAGTAAATGGAGCAATGGGTCATGTTGTGAATTTTGTGAATTACCGACATAGATCGAATTGAAATTATAAAAATTAAATTTGATGATATTGAAGAAGTTCAACAAATCAGTCGTTGTTCTGCTCGCTTTTTGCTAGTGAAAGATTTATATGTCCGCAGAAAACAGTTTCCTGTTTCTTTAGCATAAAAAACATGTAGTTCTCATAGAGATAGTATATGTTTATTATATAAAGTGTGCTGTGAGAATTATAGGAATTATTTATTAAATGTAAGCTAGAGATGGAAGCAAAACTCTTGTTTCATAACGTGAAAGAGTTTGGAGCTTTTCTTTCAGAAAGTTGGGTAAATGAGACAATACAAAAACAGTGGACTAATTCACATAGAAAAGGACTTTCCATATACTATTTGGCCTCGTGGAAAAGTGGATGGATCAAAAGAGAGTTTAGATATGGTTTTTAAAAACTTACAATATTTAAGTAATTATTCAATGGGTTTTTTAAACACAATCATTTTGATTGTGTTTTTTTTTGCCCGCTGTTATATGATGAGTACTTTTGAAGTCACAGTTTAAGTGAAATTCAATATATTCTGAGAACAGCAAAAATAAACCATTTAACATGTTGTTGAAATGATTTTGTATTTTCTATTATTAAATATATATTATTTTTCCATTCTCTTATGCTAGGTTTCCTATTTCCACCCTCTATCACTCTTTTTAACTCAACCTCACTGGCCTTTTTTGACTCTCCCTCACCTCCCTTCCCTAATTTCATTTTCCACACTTATTCTCATTAACCATTCCTTCACTGCTCATTACCTCTCTCCCAGCCACCAATTTCCAGCTGTCAGTCACTCTACTTCCTTCCCTTCCCTTTGTTTCCTTTCTTTGTTACCTCAATAATTCTCCTTCTCTCATTCACCTTTTTACACTTTACTCACTTCTTTTCTCACTTCCTCTATCCTCTCACATCCTCACTCCTTTTCCCTCACAGCCTGTCTCTTAGCTTCAGTCTCTGGATCCTCTCACTCTCTCACTCCTCTTCCGTCATGCTTACTCCCTAAAAATAACCCACACTCCCTTCCTTACCTTTCTTTGCTCTCTTACTCAGTTCATTTGTGTCACTCTTTCCTTCACTAGCTCTATATTCTCACTCCTTCACTTCGTTTGTCTCAAGCTTACTTGCTTTTATCCTCTCGTTATTTCCCTTTTTCATCAACCTCCCTGCGCTTCACTCATCCTCACTTACCATTGTTAATCTCCTACTTTGTCTCTTGTATTGTAAAATATATATTATAAATATTGTAACTTATTTTGTTTTGTCTTTCAAAGATATGAATTTAAATGAAAATATAAAACTAAGTTGATATTACTTATAAGGAAAGTTTGATGTAGAATAACTAACTGAAAAGGCCTGCGTCAGTCTTACACCTACTGTGAGGCAGGTGCAAAATTTTGACACAACAGCGTCCTAAAAGTGGCGCAGTGAAATCTCATAGATTTCACTGCATCATTTGTACAACCCTTCTTTGCATCAATACGCCCCCTTTGCATACATTACAACTGACGCACATATAATGTGGCACAGGGCTTTACAAAGTGACGCATCTACCTATAACGTGGGAATTTGAATGGTTTTGTATGAGTGAAATGTCCAGCTAACTATAACTGGTGTGAAACCTATGGTTTTTTAACTGAAAAAACCATAGGTTTCACACCAGTTATAGTTAGCTGGAATTTTTAATGACATAAAACCAATGAAATTCCACGTTATAGTTAGTTGGACTCACTATAACTTGCGCACCTGCAATGCACTGCTGATGACGTCACATATTACATCACTCATGACATGGTCAGTGACATCACTCATGACATCACTGATGACACCATCCAGTGAATGTGTGTCTTTCTGAAAAATATATATGTTTTATATATGTATTTGTAAAGAACGATGGAAGAATACATGGTTAAATAAGTGTGTAAATGCATGTTTGTTTTTAAAAGAATTGATTGGTTAACTGCCTTATTAAGTGTATCTTAGTGAATACATATATTAGCAAGTAACTTTTAAATATTGAAATGTATGTATCAGTGTTTCACTTCGTGTATAAGTGGCTGTATGGGTTGGTGACTGACTCACTGTTTGTATGTGTTTTGAAGACAGCATATGTACAGGACTGTATGGATGGATGAGTGTGTATATGTGTGTGTTAGTGAGTAAACGACTGTCTCACTATTGTCTTTATCAGTAACGACATATGTTTTAATCTAGTATATGTGAGTATTGATATATATATAAGTGAGTATATGTGAGAGTGAGAGATTGTAAGAGTTCCTGTTTAAATAAGTATGTGTTTCTATAAGTGATTGTTTAAGAGAGTAAGTATGTCTAAGTTTCCTTAGAAGTAAAGTGGTAGTGTGTGTATAGCTGTATATGCAAATAAATGGATGTTCAATAGTTTTTTTGCATGTGTGAATATGTGTGTGAGTAACTTTTGGATGACTGTCGGTGTGTAACAGGATGTATAGGTCTATCACTACATATGATGAGTGAATATATATATGAATGACTATATAGAACTGTTGGTGAATGAGTGGATGTATATATAAATGGTGGAATTACTGAATTGGTTGTTGTAACTGGTAAAGGTATCTCCACTTTTTTGAAAATGTTAGTTTCTATTTTTGAATATGTGTTTCAAGGGTTACTTTACAGTTAAAGGAGGTCTGTCACTCTGTCACAAGGATGGTGTTATCAGTGATGTCATGAGTGAAGTCACTGACCATGTCATGAGTCATGTAATATGTGACGTCATCAGCAGTGCATTGTAGGCGCGCACGTTATAGTGAGTCCAACTAACTATAACGTGGAATTTCATTGGTTGTATGTCAGTAAAATGTCCAGCTAACTATAACTGGTGTGAAACCTATGGTTTTTTCAGTGAATTTAATAGGTTTTTTAAATGCTAATTCCTAACTATAACTGGTGTGAAACCTATGGTTTTTTCAGTGAATTTCTTAGGTTTTTTTAAATGCAAATTCCTAACTATAACTGGTGTGAAACCTATGGTTTTTTCAGTGAATTTCATAGGTTTTTTAAATGCTAATTCCTAACTATAAGTCTCACTTTATAAGTAAGATTGTTAGCGCTCTAGTTGTTCTTTAGAACACTCTGGTACATTCTGTCATTGGGCTATAGTTGGGCTACATCTGGTTGATATTTGGGCTACATTTGGGTTTTTTAGTCTCTGGTGGCCATCTTAGGGCTACATTGGGCTACATTGGGCTACATTTGGGCTACATTTGGGCTCTAACATATATATAGCCCAATGTAGCACAATATATATTTTTTTCAAAGTTAATTTTCGTAAAAACCACTTGAGCATATATCTTGAGACATAGCAAAGGCACATCGGGCTACCAGTCCCTACAATTTTACCAATTTTTTTTTTTGTATATTGTGTTTTTTTTTTTGTTGCCTTGGAGCGCTCCCGGTGCGCGCCCCGGTGAGCGCCCCGGAAAGCGTAGTTTTATGAAGCGCCCCGGGGCGCGCACCGGAAAGCGTCCCGTAAGCGCCAATATCGCTAACGAAAACATAATCGTGACGTATCACGTAGCCGCATCCGCGTGATACGCACGGCGTAAGCGCACCCGGAAGCACTCAAGCGAATAGGATCGCGCAACGTAGGCGTCCGATGCGCTTACGCGGTGCACCCCTGGGCGCGCCCCAGGGCGCGTAGCATACGCGCGTCGGGTCATGTGACCTGAAAATAACACTTTTCATTGGTTCATAACAGTTTTGGTTTCATAATGATGAAGCCCCTGGTCATGTGACCTAAAAATAACACTTTTCATTGGTTCAATAACATTTTTTTTTCAAAAGGATGAAAGACCCCAACTTTTTTCCTTATTCTGACTTTGTCCTTTGACTTAGGAAGACCTGTTTGTACCTGTCTGTACCTTTTTGATCTATATAATGGCTTCAGTAGCAGCAGCAGCTGGTGCATCTGCACCACCACCACCACCACAACCACCAAGAGGACCACCTCAAGATATCATCGGTGGTCAACAAGAGGAGGAGGAGGAAGAGGAGAGGAGAACATGGCTTGAAGAACAAAATACCCCATACCAGCCAAGACCACACATTATATGGGAGATTTTTTCGATCCCAGTGGGGAAGAAAAAAGTAAATGCAGCCAAGGTGACTTGCAAAATCTGTGGCATGGAACTTTCCAGGGGAAACCTGAACAAGAAATATTCATTTGGAAACAACACGATGATATGCCACATGCAGCGCAAGCATCCAATAAATTATTCTGCTGCAGAGATGAGGGAACTGGCCAGTAACCCTCCCCAATCCACAAGCACTACCTCAAAAAGGAAGCAACCCACTCCGTCGGCACCAGAGGAAAGTGAGACGATGCCTTGCATTCAGCCATGATTTGCAGATTTCCGAATTATCTGTAAATATTGTGGGAAGACCATCTCCTATGGAGAACAGAGCGTAAAGCTCATCGTCCTTGCTGGGGACAATCACAAATACCCCAATAAACCCTAATTATTTCTTTTCTTTTTTTTTGCTCCAGTTGAGCCATTTTCAATTCCCTGTTTTTTTCGTTTCTCGCCATGAAAAATACCCAAAAAATATAAAACTGTTCAGAAAACCCCAAAAAAGTACAAAATGTTCAAAAAACAATAAAAAAATATAAAACAAAAAAAAGAAGAAAAAAAACAGTTCTTTTTAGAACTACCTCCAATTTATAAAAAAAGGCTTCTTTTTTCCCCATGGTCCGCTCCCCGGTGCGCTCCCCCCGCGGGACCCTATTATAGCCCCCACATCAAACCTAGGGGGTCGGGGGGGTCTACCCTGCCCCCTTATGGTCATTTCCCCCTTTTTTTTGCCACCTCTTGTGTCTCGATCCTACCATGACACAAGATGGCGGCCGCTCCGGACTGTTTCGAATGTTTACAGACACCCGAGAGCCAATCAGCCTTCCGTGCGCACCAGGCGAGGCGCGCCCAGAATGCTCTCCGGTGCGCGTACCGGGGCGCTGCCATAGATATATATATTTTTTTGAACCTAAATTACTCAAAATCCACTAGAGCACATATCTTGAGACATAGCAAAGGCACATCGGGCTACCAGTCCCTACAATTTTGCCAAGTTTGGTGGTAATCCATTCAGCCGTTCGGGCTAAAAGTAAGTTCGACCGTCCTATAGAAATTAACATGGGGAAAACACGTTTTGGGACTCTCCTTTTATCTCGGCCCCCGCTTGATGAATCCCCCCGAAACTTTCAAGGAAGGACCGGAGCTCCGAAAGGCAAATTTGAGGAGGTTTTCAGGCAGATTCGTCAACCGGCGCCAAAGTTATTCCAAATAGAATTTTGAGATTTTGCATTGAAAAAAATCCAAACTATAACTACCTACCGGCGACCGCCAGTAGGATATATATATATATATATTGAACTGGGTATATATATATATATATATATATATATATATTCTCTAAATATTTAACTAATTTTATATTTGAATTTTTTCCACCCAGATGAAGTCCGCAAGAACGAAATGTGTTGGCTGGGCTGATTGATTGTTTCTGAAAAGAATAAAAATAAATTAAGAAATTTTCATCAAGACTACGTGACTCCATGTATTAATAAGACTCACTTTAGTTTATTTGAGTTGTACTCTATGTACATAGTATGGATAAATATATACTTTTTCTCAATAGACTTTTGTGTGATTGCAGTATTATAGAAGAAATTAATGGGATGATTATGGTATATTTTTGATTAAATTACTATGAAAATTAGATTGTCTAGATAACAAACAATCCTGCTCTGCTTGTTTTAAGGAATTCTTGTATGTAATGATTTTTGGGTAGTAGGATCACGAACAATTCACTGTTTTCTGCAATCGACAATATAGATAGATATGAGTGCGACCATTTCACAGCCTAGACTGCCTTGTCTAATTTTTGTACTTCTCAAAATCGACTTTTGTGTTAGGAGCACTGTAGAGTGCGGATTTACAATATCGTTACATATTTAGAAACCCTAAGGTCTCCCGTAGGTGTTCCAGGGTTGGGGGGTCCTGTAAATATAGAAAGTGTCCTTATAAAATATGCTTTATAAGCCTGGATTTTAAAAACATTGCCCAGTATATTTTCCCTATTTCAGATCCCCAGCATAGCTTAACATGGCATTCAGTTATTACCTAATAACTAATGCTAGGCTTTGCAAATTCATTTCATTTTCATTTCATTTGATCTTTATTTCGGCAATTTCCAGCCATAAAAGATACAATTAAAACATTTGTAAAAAACATTTATAAGAACAGGCAATATAAAATGGTCAATTCAAGTTATACAATCAGGGTATACAATCAGGATGTACAATCGCCCCAAGCTACCACTGAGGTTAAAAAACATCTCTTAGACCACATAGCTAACAGGAACTTTGAAACTTTGAAAATGCGCTGATGCATCAGTCTTGAGAATTCTCATTGCAACCAAGCATTTGTCAAAACCCATGTTCCTACATAGAGGTACTAACCAGTACTTCCTAGCTTTTCCGTAAGCAGGGCAAAAAAAGAGTATGTGCAATTCATCCTCTTGACTCGCACTACAGCCAGGACATGAATTATTCGTAGGGGTAGACCATTTGCTTGCGAATGCCCTTATTGGTAGTGTTCCATGCCTCCATTGAATGTAGAGCTTTTTTGCTCCTACTGGATAAATGACATTCAAAAACTCCTCAAAGACATATGAGTGTTTGAGTGTTAGGAACACCATTGTCGGAGAGCCAGCTTTGGAGTCATGCAACCATATGTTTTGCTTGAGATCCATAAAGGACTTCGTAAGCAATTTTGCTGAGACCTCCCTGCACGCCCGTTCTGGTTCCCACCAGAGGTCCGATAGTCCCATTTTCCCCAATTCCTGTTTCACGAACGCAAGCCAAGGGATTTTTGCTGCACTTCTATTGCTCAGAATGTCCTTCAGTTCAAGCCTATAATTTGACAGTTCTGGGGTTGTCCAGAGCCTGTGCCAAAACCTGAGAGGCTTCAGGGCAAGCTCGTCCTGAATAAAGCTCAGTCCTAGATTTAACCTCAATGGAAGGAGAGGTGTACTTTGGGGGAGTGCCAGTAGCTGCCGCATAAACTTGTTCTCCAGGTTAGGGATTTCAGGCCTCCAAGAGTGCCCCCAGAGTTCCCCACCATAGAGAGCCGATGCCCTCGCCTTGACCTTGTAGATCTCCAATGCGGGGCTCACTGGCTTAAATGTGGATGTATTTGACATTTTGAGAATACCTCCCACTAATTGGGAAAGTTTAAGTATTTCACTTGTTGAGGGCCCCAATCATTAATCGTTAACCCTAGATATCATTCAAGGACTTAGGAGAATGATATTGATAAATCCAACAACATGCTGTGGTTGAATTTATCCTGAAATGTACAGAAAATAAGTTATAAGACTTTCTTGTCTTTAAGTCACAATTCTGTCTTCTAGTGGTCTGCTCTGATTAGTCGGAGTTAAGTGGATTAGCCAGGCTGCTTTGATGATGTGATGAGTGGCACCTGGTGTAAAGAGCCATTCTGGGAGAAGAGGGTTTTGCTGCATAGAAATACCAGAGCAAGGGGGAGAGGTCGTAAACCATGAGCTTTAAAGGCCCAGGGTAACAGACAGAGAAAGCCAGGTCCATCTATGCTAAGGATGGGCGGTATAATGCACTCTGTTGGCGGACTTTGGGAAGTTTTTGCCACTATGCGCTCCACTTGGAGTGCCGAGTTTTGCACAAACTCCATATACTGGCGCTTAGAGCACTCATTACTTATTTCTTATTTTTTTTTTACAAATATCCATCATTCTCCAAGGTAGGCGTGCGCATGTCTGTGATATCTAAATGTGCAGAGAAAATACAATACTACCATGTTTTCAAGCTGCCCAGTGGCAGGGAAGGCTGGGAAACACATGGGCGCCTCCCCTGGCGCAGTAGCTATTGGGCATCAAAATCCCCTGTTAATGCCTGGCAAGAAGTCTGTTGTCCTGTGCTGTGGGATTCAAAGTGCACTGATAAATGCAGCGGCAGGGCACGCCTGGAAACACGTGGGTGTTTTGGGATTAAAGTCTCCCGGAAATGCCCTACAAGAAGTCAGTGGTCCACTGACTTTGGCTGTTTGTTTTACGGCTGTTAAACTTAAGACTGATATGTAATATATTTTTTAATATGATAATATCTGCGGTCCCGGGCTGATCACTTTAGCACTGTTGCACTTTTCATTATATATTCTTTGTAGGTTTTTAATTGATTATTGCAATTGCAATGCTGGATGCTTTTTATTGTATAATGTATCTTGATGAATTGTGCCTTTTTATAAAACTATTTGCTTAATGGCTCTTGGCTGCCGAATAAAGAACTGTTGACTGAATGACTGAAGACTAATATCATCATTGATCTATGGCCTCGCTGCTCCTCATCCACCCACCTGTTGGGAATTAGGCCCAGCTGTGCTCATGTCATGTGACTCATATCTGGACTCGGCTGCAAGGCAGTGCACGCAGGCGGACTGCCTCATTCCTCCGGACTCCGGGACCTTCACTCTATCCCTGTCCCTCCTTTTGATGACTGAGCCATCCTGGCTGCTATCTGCCATGGCAGAAGGAGGGGTCCAGCAGTGCAACTAACTCAAAGGCTAGCAGAGAGGAGCTGCTGCTGAAGTGACAGGTTCTTTCTTGGTCAAATAAGTGTTCAATTATATGTGTTACCACCGTGGCTCACAATTAAGTACTTAAAAATGTATCTTGGTGTGGACCCGCTATGGCCACTATTTGGCCACTACCCCTGTTAAGACCTACAAACCTTTCCTAGTGAGACAGTAGTAAGGGGTACTATGACAATATTGTAGTTTGAATTGTACAGAACTTGAGCCGAAAATCATTTAAAATATTGTTTTGGTCTTATGTTGCACAAGTATTATGTCATGTGAGTTGTACATTTGTTCTATTGTTGTATTTTTTTTTTAATCGTGTGATTCCTGTGTATATCAAATAATAAGGAACATCTTAAATGTATTAAATATTTTTTTTTAAATCTATTTTTTTTCCAGAGAACTATAATTTTAAAATAAAATAATTCATTTTGTTGATCATAGCAATTGGTTTGTGTGATCTTGATGTGAACGGGTGACTGGATGGTGATCAGTATTGGCAATTTTCCTGTTGTTTAGTATTCATGGCCCAGCCTTACTGATTGAGGGCCAAACCCTTTTTTGTTAAGAGAAGTACCCATTCTGGCACCAACTGTCGCAAGGAGCCCCCAGGCCTTTCCCGAGACCATATGCAGGAGACGTGGAGAGTCACGTTGGGCACATCGGAAAGCCTTTTCCCCCGCTGGGGACTTTTTCACAGCCGGTATGTGCATCTTTTCTTCTTCTTATGGTATAGCGCTGGCGCATTTTCTGTTGACATTTATTTAATAGGGTTGTCAGGGCCTGCTCTGTGTGCAGGGCTGCTTCTGTGCCAGGGTGCAGACCAATTCGTGGGTTCTGGTGTAGTGTAAAGGAAGGATGCCCAGTCAGTCCTGAACCTCTAGCAATTGACAGAAACATATTATTGTACAATGGCTGAGAATTTTGTGGTGTTTTTAGATAACTTCGCAGAATTCCATGGAGTAGAACTCTGCAAGCTCCGCTCACCCCTAATCTATGCCCACCACCTCTGCACCCAGCCAGATGGCAGGCTTAAGGAAGGAACATGCAGATGTCACGGAGAGGGAGACTATGGAGATGAGCCATCCTGGATGTTGGTTTATCCAGCTCTTGCCTCTCTGCTGAGACTTCAGCCATATTGAATTTTGGAGAAATAGTGCTTTCTGTGAGACCATTGTGCCACACCTCATTAGACAGGAGTGCCCGCTTGTCTGTCCCCAGAGAACACTGAATAAGTATCTGAAAGGGGCAGAGCCTCTCAGATCTGCTGCTTGAAACAAGAGGACAAAGAAAGGTTCATTCTGTGAAGTTTGATTTGCAACAACCAGGCCCTGCACCCTGACTGACTGCTCCTGCTGGGCAATCTGGAATTACAGCCATGTGGACCTAACTTGTTTCAAAAGGAATAAAGAGTGGATTCCCTGCAAGCTACAGGTTAGAAGAGCTCACCTGGACCATCACCACCAAGAATCTCCAGCCCAGATTGACTCCAGTGGATTTGTAAGGGTTTTGTCAAAGTGGATTGTGGGAACTGAAGTCCCAAACTTTTTAGGACCATCTTGGAGCTTCCAGAACCTTGGAGTAAGTTTTGGCCAGTTTGGGACCCTCAAAGGAACTTCAGGAAAAAGTTCCAAAAGGTTGAAGAAGTTTGGAGCAACTTTGGAGAAAAGCTTCCTAAGTGGACCGACTCAATCTGGCCAGCCAAGCCGGCGACCCTCAACTTCGAGCAGGCCTCGCCTCCAGGTTCGTCCCACTGAAAAGCTCCAGGGGTCTGACTTCCAGAGTCTGACCAAGAGCTCGTCGAAACCCAACCCGGCGAACACTCCAGAATCCGGCCTGTTGAAGAGCATCAAGGTACCCGGGAGAAAAAGCACTGTAAAAGGTTTTAAGTCCAAAGGTAAAAGAGTTGACCAGGACCGATAGCGAGAGTCAAGCTGCCCACCTTCAACCTGCTTGGATCTCTGGTTCGTCCCACTGAAAAGCTCCAGAGATCTGACTTCCATAGTTTTGACCAGGAGGTTGTTGAAAGGCAAGCCGGTGAACCCTCACCGAATCCGGACTGGTGGAGAGCTTCGAGGACTCTGCGAGAAAAATCTCTAGTAAAGTTTCTAAGTCATGAGGTAAAAACATTGACCTAGGCCTTCCGCAAGGGGTAGCCACACAGGGCTCCATCGCGGTCGGCCTGAAATTTTGACCCTGTCTAGAGTGACCATAAGCGCTTTTGGTTTCTATGTGCTATGTAGGGCTACATCTTTCAAAATTAATATCTCTGGTTCCCTACGTTGGATTTTTTTCATTTTTGTGTCATTCTAATGTATTCTTTATGCTACTTGTTGTCCTATTTTAGCTCTTTTTAATCTACAGGTCCGGTACATCCCAAAGTTGGAAGTGGGTCCTCGTGCCCTGATGAATTTGCAAAAACATTAAATAGCAATGAAACATGTCGACTCTTCAGGTTAAAATGGTCTAAACACAATGTGGTTTTTCGGATGAGTTCGGGCACAATGAATTAAAGACAAATGTTTTTTTTTCCTGTAACTCAATTTTAACCTTCAAAGTGCCAGAGAAGGCCACCTTTCATTGACTGGGTCTGTAGGGAACTCGTGATTTGGATGTGCACTAAATTTTCTTTAGTTCGCACACAGTTTTCTTCTCACTTATATTTTGGGAGTTGTTTTTCGTTTCTGCTTGGGAAAGTGCTGATGATGAAACAGTGAGCAAAATGGTGAGTACTTGCCAACTGCTCCCAGTATGTTGCTTATGTGAAGCACTTCCGAAACAAATCACATTTTTTCGTGTCTGAACAGTTGGCAGTATCACCCTGGGAGATTGGATCTGCAATAGCCTTTCAAAAGATATACATGGGGGATTTATGAATAGACATCAAACCCTTCCCAACTGAAAGAAAACAAAGTGGAGTAACCTTGAAACGCTTAAATGTTCATGTGTAATGTGCAACATGGGCATTTTTTGTTGGTCATTTTAAAGATAAAAATATTTCCTGTGTTGCATTTTTATTGTGTGTTGGGTCTTAATTATTTACTGAATTGGTGTTTTTAAATGCTTTACATATCTGTCTTGTAAGCGGGCCGGCTTGCAGCCAAGTTACCAAGGGTTAAGCATAGGAATAATTTTCTAAGACCTATTCTGAGCCCTAGACTGTGTAAGTGGCCTTATTGTCAGTGGTAGATGCATATTTACTACTACTACACTTTCCAACACTGGGTGAAGCCCACTTCTTTAAAAGTCGCCTAATGTGGTGATAGTTTCTTTTGACAACTGCGGTTTGTGTGACACCCCGACCTGATTTCCTGTGCTCGTCCTTCTGTTTGCTGGAAGTGGTGGTCCCTTCTTTTATTATTTAAATTTTTATGGCGATTACGTTAAAAGGCATTCTTTTCTTACAAAAATTAGGGGCCAGCCTCAGAGAAACTGACATACAATTTATATATATATATTCAGATATCTGTATCCTGCATTCTGTGACCTTAAGTGGATCAAGTTGGCATGGGCAAACGTTCTAGTCACTGTTTTATATGTCTTGTTGGATATTGCAAATGTTAATCTATTGGCCAAATAGGAGGGCTTTTGGGCCTTCTCTAAGAGCAGTGATGAGGGATGAATAAAGCTGCATCTGTCACATATGTTGCAAGCAAGGGGCGATAATCTCCATTTGGGAAGCTGAATGTCTAATTATTTTTTCAAGTCTACACTCTGCTATTTATTTTTTAAGAGGGGAGGGGGCAGAATGGGCCTGGTTACACAAGGTTGAACACTAGGTTGAGCATCTCAAAATGAGTTATGGTGCCCTCCTAAAATGCTGCAGACTCAATGCTGCAGTTAATGTTCCATTCCCACTATGCAATTTGACCAACCAGACTGATTCTAGGCCTGTAGTTTGTTCTCAGCTCTGTGGCTGCCAAGTTCAACCCCAAAGTTGCAGTAAGCTCCCTGTTTGCCGCAGCTCCACCTGGCTACAGCAAGCAGGGAACTTCTGCTGCCGCCACCCGCTATAGTTGGCAGAAAGCAAGCAGGCAGAGAGAGCATGCTACAGAACCTGGGAAAATCTGCTCATTGTAGATATAATATGAGAAAGCCACCGAAGCAGGGGGACTGAGCCATTCTGGAGCTGTTATTTGACAACTGAGGGAGGCTGTCATCGGGTGGCAGCGCTGCTGAGGGTTCTCTATGTCTCCCAGCACACCAACTGCTGCTGTTCTGCCTTCTTGCTGCCGTCCTTCCCATTTCTGCCTCTAATTCTGGGTATTGTATACAGTAGATGCAGAAGCGGGACCGGAATTCCACCCATTGCGTTACTCTGTGGAATATTGCAGAGTTTTTACGTAACTACGGGGGATTCGGCAGAGTAATACTCCATGAATTCCGGCCACCTCTACTCTTAACACCTCTCTTTGGAGATCCAATCGCCAGGATCTCTCCACTGGACCTCGCTACCTCCAATGCATTCTGGAGCTGTTATTTGACAACTGAGGGAGGCTGTCATCGGATGGCAGCGCTGCTGAGGGTTCTCTATGTCTCCCAGCACACCAACAGCTGCTGTTCTGCCTTCTTGCTGCCGTCCTTCCCATTTCTGCCTCTAATTCTGGGTATTGTATACAGTAGATGCAGAAGCGGGACCGGAATTCCACCCATTGCGTTACTCTGTGGAATATTGCAGAGTTTTTACGTAACTACGGGGAATTCTGCAGAGTAATACTCCATGAATTCTGGCCACCTCTACTCTTAACACCTCTCTTTGGAGATCCAATCTCCAGGATCTCTCCACTGGACCTCGCTACCTCCAATGCTCTCCTCTTCCTGCCAGGGCACACTGGTCTAGCAAATAGGCAAGCACTGGTGATCCAGGTGCCAAAGGCAGCTGGTCTTGGATTCCCTGGATGATGTCCCCTTACCCAGCTGGGAGACTAGCAGACCTTGGCCACTAGTCCTGGTCACAGTCAGAGGTCTTTCAGAGCTTCTCTTTTTCACACAGCCTGACACAGTTGATTATTTTGGGGGCCTCTTCTTCTTATAGTCCATTTCCAGACACCAAATGTGAATGAGTCTTTGTAGTTTATGTTGGGGGTATGCTTCCTGTTGAATTGCCCACACCTGTGCCCTGCACTTCCTCCAGAAAGAAGTCTGTCACTGCATTTGCTACTCCAAATCTGATACCCTCACAACACAGGCCATGGGAAGGACTAGAGGTTTACACCTGGAGGTCAGCCACCCTCATATGTTTACCAAAAGGTTACCCTAGGGCCCCAGCCCTATTTTTTATGATTCTCTTATCAGTCCCATCTCCTTCATTAGTTGTGTCCATACCCCTTCCTATTGACCTCTCTCCGAAGCAAATAGCACCATTTGAAGTATAATGAAGAGCCTGGCACTCCCTTCCTCCGGTGTGTCCTACCCAGCTTACAGGAATGCAGCAATCCACAATCTGTCAGGGGGAATTTCTCTACCTCCTCTCCTCATGGTCCTCTAGTCAGTCCTGGGTCTCCCAAAAAGCAACCCATAGTCTTCCATGTATTGTACCATTTACAGGCACCCTACACCAAGCACATGCATAAAGCATACACACACCGCACAGCAATACATCCTTCATGTGTTGAACCACTCACAGGCACAAATACACTTAGCATGTGTACCACACATAGCACTTCTGTGTGTGCCTTTTCTAGTAATAATTTGCAAACACAAAAAATGCTGTAAAGCTGTTCTGTGCAAATTTATGTCACAAAGGACAGATCCACAAAGGAATGTAAGAGTACATAAATCAGTACTTCTATAGTACATTTTTACATGTTGTTACATGCATTTGTGAATCAAAACTGGGACAAAAATTGGAATATTTGTGTCATATTCAGGTGTAGTTAGGTGAAATAGAAAGTACTGTGCCCTCTTTGTACTTTTTAAAATGGAGAGTTAAACTTTTGCGAATTAGCCTCATATGTTTCACTGTTGTGGTGTTTGTGTAACAGAATGTGTGTTGATATGAACATGTTGCGTGAGTATATTGTGTGTGTTTTTATGTATCTTTTCCATAAACCTTTTTGCAAACACAGACCCTGGGCACACAAACTCTATTTTAATGTGTTGTCACTGTTTTGTTTTTATTTGAGTTTGCAAACTTATGGCACTATATTTTCCAATATGAATGTTGAATAGTCCTGTGCATTCGCGATTGGGGGTTTGCAAACTTAATGAAAAATATACGTAATTTGTCATGAATGTAGTGTCCTGCTGGACACAGTCTAGTTGTTCTAGTGTTGCTTTACACTGTGCGCCCACCCACCACAGACATCACTGGACTCCTCACTCTCGATGACCAGACAAGTCAACGCCGTTTCATCATCCTGTTTCAACATTCTTCGCATGCTTAAAAAAACATTTCGCTGGATCCCACCGAAACTCGTAAAACGGTCACCCACGCACTGGTCACTAGCCGCCTGGACTACGGAAACACCCTCTATGCCGGTACCACCGCAAAACTCCAGAAAAAACTCCAACGCATCCAGAACGCCTCTGCCAGGCTCGTACTATACATCCCGCATAAAGAACACATCTCTGGTCATCTGAAAACCCTCCACTGGCTCCCCGTAAATAAGAGGATTACTTTCCGCCTCCTAACCCACGCACACAAGGCACTTTACGAACTTGGACCTGAATGCCTCAACACACGACTGTCCTTCTACACCCCCTCCCGTCAGCTACGATCCTCCAACCAAGCTCTTGCCACTGTACCTCGCATCAACAAAACCACCATGGGAGGCAGATCCTTCTCCTACCTGGCAGCTAAAACTTGGAACTCCCTTCCTACTCACCTTCGCCTTACTCAGAACCACCTAGCATTCAGAAAACAACTTAAAACTTGGATATTCGACAAGTAATTCCCCACCCCTCCTCAAGCGCCTTGAGACCCTATGGGTATGTAGCGCGCTATATAAATCTTTCTGACTTGACTTGACTGGTCAGGTGACGCTGATGTAATAAAAGTGGCAGAGCGCACGTGCTCGTGGCCAATTGCACCCAGTAACCAGAGTGTTTGTGTCGCAATTACTTCACCAGCATGCGGGCCTAGCACCCCATCTTACACTGGCAATGAGGGTAGCTGTGCCCACACGTGCCACAGCTAAAAAGGAAACATCGTGGAGAAAGGGGAACAGTGCTGCCTGCCTTGAAGGCACCCCCCCTGAACAGCGGTGACGCGCCAAGAGGCCCACGGGGCACGTGTTGAGCCCCGGACTTGCATGCAAAGGAGAAGGTGTCCGGGAGCTTACCCCGCACCTCTCGAGCACAGCATGAGCCGAGCCCTGCCGTGGGAGTGCCCCGGAGCGAAGAGCAGACCGAGCGGTGCCCACCCTCGCGGCCCCAACAAAGAGACACCACTGTGGAAAGCGAGCTGTGCGGAGCCCAACCGCATCAGCCGCATCAGAGTGCCCCCAACATGAAGTGACCAATGTGGAGCCCACCCGCGTGGTTGAACAGGCCCGTAGGCCAGAGGTGAGCCCAGCCGCTGGGAAATGCCTGAGGGGCCGTGCAAGCCAGAAGCGACACCCCCCTTATGACTGTATATTAAGCGGAGCCCACCCGCATGGTCATGGCGCCCTGCCGAGCGTAATGCGGCCAACAATAAACATTATACGGTGAAGCAAGGCCAGCGGAGCCCACCCGCGGCCTGCCTGCAGCGTCCCCTGTCCCCCGCTGCGCAGCGTATGTGAATGAACTTCAAAGGGGAGCGCCCGCAGCGTGTGGAGAGCTGCCAGGCGCTGAGCACTGAAAGCAGAGGAACTGACAACCAACACTGCTGAGATATGAAGGAACCGGCGGGTGCATACCCCGCACGTCGGAACATGGCCCACAGACCCACCCTGCGCGAGGACTGTGTGAGGCTAGCGGGCAGGGAGGGCAAAGAAAATGCATGTTATGGCCGCCGCAAGGGAAAAATAAATGTGCCCCCACCTCCTGGGTCCCCCGGCAGAGGAGTGAAAGGCCTGCAGCGTGAGCCGAGCTGCGGAGGCCTGCAGAGGACAGCAGCACTAAGAAAAGTCAAGGACCAGCCGCTCTGCATGGCGGCAAAGGAGAAGCCTCACAAAGTGCAAGCACACGCTGCCGGAGTCTCCCCCCCCCCCCCCCTTCGCGGCATAGACACCAAAATGCGTGTGCCCTACGGCCCCCAAGTTTAAAAAGTAAACAAAAGATGAAACTTACCTGAATAGTCTACGAGGAGCAGGTCCTGCAAGAAGAAAAGAAACCCGGCAGGAAGAAAGTCAAGTGGGAAAGGAGGCTACTGCTGAAGTACAGCCTAATCCTATACTACCATCTAGTGGACACTGCATCCAAAGAAAAGAACAAGCCTTGGACAAACCAATCGAACCACAATGGTCACTGCACAATGACGTAAGGAATCACAGACCTTTGAGCACACAGAGAGACGATAACGAATGAGAGCGCCGGAACACGCCAGGAGTGCAAGAACTCCACACCCACACACCAGGACAGCACAGCACTGCGCTTCCTGGAAGAGTTTTACTTGCTTCTTCAATTCAGCAGGTTCAAAACCTAATCCTAAAACATGTTGGGATTTTTTATTATTATTTTGCATTGTTAATGATAGGAAACGTTTGAGGAGATACAATAATTCCAGCAGTGTAGAACTTGTTAATGGCATTTGGCCTTGATGAACTTCTAATTTAATCATGTAAATTAAGGGGTTGTTTTAAGGTATGCCTTAAAAGAAGTTTATTGGGTTTGGTAAAACAAATCCTGATTAAAACATTCTCATGTCATTTATGATAAATGTCAACATTAGCATTCCTATCTTTGGTGAAGACAGCTGGACTGTGGGAGAGAAGTGCATTTACTCGAATGTCAGAAGTATTGGACCAACGGTTGATTGACGTGATTTTGGTGCATCATCTATGTGTTTTTGCACTATAACACCTATAAGAGATGGAAAGAGCAAGATAGTTATTCTTGAAAAGAAGATATGGGTAGTATTCACATGTGTGATTGATTTGTGCCCTCGTGATCTTATGAATTTGCAGGGTAAATTAATTTCAAAGTTTCGTATTGAACGTGGTATTTGCAGTCCTTTTTTATTCAAAAGCATGTGCGAAAGCAAAGAACAGTCAAAACGTGTTTCGCCCAGGGGCCAGCAGGCCAGGGCTTTCTCAAGGCAGAATATCCAATGTTAATTAGGTTGTAGTTAAAATTAATGAAGAAACGTGGTTCCGGCAAAATTATGGCTTGTGTGTGTCTGGAGATCCCTGCGGTGCGTGTGGCTGAAAGAAGATATGGGTGAAGCAGTAAGAACAATAGAATACATGAATTCAGGATCCGGGAAATGCCCTGCCTGATGGGTGGGGCAAGGGTTGACTAGCAGGGCAAGTAAAAGATATTATCAGTCAAATGGTGTCTTTTCCATTGGGATCAGAAACGAACACATTTCGGTCTTTCAATACAGTGAAATTGACTTATGTTCTGCTATCAAGAAATGTATGTTCAGACGTCATCCATCCAAAGTTGCCAGCTAAGCCAGAAGGACAATGTTTGAGGAGGCTGATAACAGAGATAGTGGGTTAAGCAACTATGTTAAAACTAAAACAATGGAGCTGGAGTAGAAGGATTCGAGGAAGCTGCCAAGAAGGCTGTGAAGGTAATGGCCATTTAATCACCAAGAGACTGTTATAGTCCTGAGGGGTTGCCATGGCTATGCATGGGCCAGATGAGTTGCGAAGCCAAGCTTCCAAAATAAAAAAGATGTCCAACCTGTTATTTACAAAGCACATCAGTATTTTACATTTGTGTAGTGATTGAATATTTAATTGTGCAGGGGAGGGGCAGTATGCTCTACTTGAGGAGGTGTTATAGTGAAGAATCTGCTCAGTGCCTCACATAATGCATTTTACAATGTCTTGACAAAGTAAAACAACTTTTCTTATAAGCAAAAGGCTTATTGTGCGTGCTTTTATTTCAATGCAGGTCTTAACCCCTGATATCCTGGTTCTGTTAAATACCTTTGTTAATAACTACTCCACATGACAAAAGGACATGGCATAAACTATACCTGCAGACCCACAGAGACAATATTCTATTTATTAGCATTGATGAAGGAGGGAGGGGCACCATGGCCCATTCAAGACTTCACCTCTTGAGCGTGGTCTCCCCTCCCTTTGACCAATACTGGGAATGAATAGCATATTATATTCTGCCTGTATATATACGATTTATGCCAAGCCTATGAAACTACAAGCAACCTATTAACATGTCTTATTCAGAGCACATCTACTGATACTAATAGACTAACATTTATCACTGCAGTGAAAATGTCAAATCCCAAGTTATTACTGCAGTACAGGAGAGATGGATCTGGACTATAATCTGCACTTTCACCACCTCATACTATGGGCTCATAAAATGTGACTGGGTTCTGATCCTGTTTAATGACCTGTGTTAAGAACTAATGCACATGATCAAACTGACTGGCCTAAACCATATATGCATGTGTGCAGAGAGTGATAGGCATTAATGCCCATTATGCCGCTGAGTATAGTGACTGTGTCCAAAGTAGACAATATATCAAGAAGAACAAGTAGACATGAGTTTCAGGGCTCATCAACAGCCTGGAGAAAGGAGGTCTCATTAATACAACCCAGTCTCAAACTCAGTTCATTATCATAGGTTTGCTGCTTGAGTTGTGGGGCTACAACGCTTTCAATATTCCTTTGAGGAACAGAGGTCCTGAAACAGACTGGAAGTTAATCAGATTGCCACCATTAGCTGAAGGATTTTTCACAAGTGGAAAGATTTGGCGAATTGTAAGACAGTCCTGGCGAGTATCTTGCAGAAGAGTTGAACTCACTAGGTAGCTGATGTGTCAGTCATTGGCAATATTTGCCAATTTTCTATGTAAAGGGATCTGAAAGTTTCGCCTTAGCAATAATTTTCAGTATATACTATCTGAAATTTCTTTTAATGCAACCAATTCATATTGAATTCATGTTGCGATTCAAGGCACGGAAGCCAAGGCATCAGGAGTTCAACAGATCTGACTTACCAAAGAACCGAGCACATTCTTTGCCTTTCAAACCAGGATCTTCACCTGTACACGTTCATTGGGGTTCACTGGTCAACATTACACATTCAAATATTTGTTTCAGATGATTAATAGCAATGTGTCAAAAAGACGTGACGTGTGTGGCTTTTGCATTAAAGATGTGCCTCTTATCAATTCTCGTTGCTGCCTTAAAGTTATGTGGGTTAGAGAATAAGAGTAATGGTCACTCTTAGAGATTTTCTTTCTTCATAGCATTTTTTGGGAGAAAACCAAGAAGCAGAGGATTTACATGTTTGCCTTCATTTTATAGGGTGCTAACGTGTCAAGAAGTTCATTTATACAATCATTGTATTTAGCAGTGGTGTCTAGTGCTGGAGGTAACGGATGCCCCACTGATCGTGATCTAGCCTGCCCGAGTTTAGGGCAACTCCTTTTAAAAACGCATTTTCCTCTTCACATGAAATATTTCAAGCATGGACCGAGCAGTTGCCGGCATGAAAGGGTGACAAGAAGGTAAAACTCAGAAGGGCTAAAGACCTCCTGGCACTAGCTGAGAATGACTGAAGGTTGAATCAGAAAGGGCACTAAATAGCCATGAAAAGAGCTATGTAGGGGTTGGAAAGATGTTTTTAGATATGTTCTTCCTCTCCAGAGGTCAGAATTCGTACCTTGTGAAAGAAAGGGCAGAAATGAAGGATACAGGCTGAAAATCCAGGAGACAAGGCGTCAGCAACAGGGTCTGTCTGCCCTCTTTCTTCTGTTACCTGACAAATGTGCACCTATCTATATTCAGAGGCAACGGGAATGGGTATGGCAAAGGCAGGAGTCAGGTAGAGTCAGGAGTTGGTTGTAGGCAACTGGGTTTAGAGGTTAAGCTGCAGGTTTAGTTGAAAAGGTGTGTCTTGATGTGCTAATGCCTTTGACACTTTGTGAGGAATAGTGCATAAAAATGGCAGATAGCATATTCAGGTTGTTTCATTATCTCAAGCTGCGTGCAGGTTTGTCAAGGGGGAACATAGTTAAAGGGGGATGGAATTGTGATTTGATAATAACTTTGGCTCTGTGACATCTGTTACAAGCATCTATATGGAATCTAACAGACAGTCTGCTTAACGAAATTGGAGTTGTTGTGTCAGGTTTCGTGTTGATCCATCAAGTGGGGCCAGGTTAAAACGGTGTAACATCAGCCTTCTTGAAATCGTAATCTTTAACCAAAATAAAACATTTGGCATGGGGTGCCCAAACCCAATTATGCATAGCTAAACGATCAGCAAGGTGAGGTTTGTGCATGGAGCTTGGTACAGACATTTCACGCAGAGACTCTTGCTCACAGTGGAAACTGTGAACAGCTGATTACAGTTGTATAGGCCTGTCCCAGTGCACACAGTGCAATGTCAAGGCATGCACAATGAGTTCTGTGTACAGTTGTATGTGTTTTTGAAGAAATTCTAATCTGAAAAAAAGGGTTCAGTTGATTTTTTTCATCGAAACATTATCAACAAATATTCCTTAAGAAGGATTTTCACCTGGTTTATGAAACCAACCTGGGTAAAAGCCATAGTGCCGATATCGGCAACCCCTCCACTTAGCAGTAATTGGAAACACTGCACAAAATAATCAGTCCACACAAATGTTGTTGGAAAACAGTTTGCTGCAGGTTTATTTCATACGAGAAGTATGCCAACGGGACTCCTGTGGAAATTTGTCCCAGCAGCTGGTCCGCTGGGATGTACCTAATGCGGCACCAAGGGGGCCACCCTCTTACAGGGCCCACTGCATGTGCCAAGGGCAGCCACATTCTTGAAGGTATTTTATTTTTTTCGACTATTCAAAGGAGATTGCCTTACCCCACTTTAAACCCTTTTTTAAGAAGGTGCCCTCTAGTGCTCCTTTTACTCTTCTCTTGTCTCTTAGTACCCTTAATGCTGCTTCTGCACCTCTCCCCAGTGCTCCCACAATACTTATCCAGGTTTTGTTCCTATACCTTATTATAACCTATCTAAAAATTCCTCCATCCTCTTTTCCCACCCCCTTTTACCTTCATATCGCAGACCTTTCCAGGTATGTAGTAGAAACAAAAGATGGACTACCACAACCTTTTATTTTTTAGACAATTGCCTTTCCCATAGAAACGTTTTTGTGAAAAAAATATTTCGGCATTTTGTTATTTGTCCATTATGGGGTTCCGTGATTTTCTCAGTCTGGCTTTCTTCATTGTGGAAATTAATGAAAATTATGAAATACCCTCTGGACAAAGGCATGTGGCAAAGGCTGTGTGCAGCAGGGACATACATCATGCATAAGTTTTCAGTGCAGGTTCAATCGTAGGCCAAGACCTGATGGAGCTAGGGTGAAAACAATTTTTTTTGTATACCCCTCTTGAAGTCTCTTTCCCATAACTGTAATATGTATTAACCGTGTGGTTTTGAGATTAACCAACATAGAATAGAAAGCAAATAAACGTGGGATACACATTTTTTTGTGTTGCGAATCTTAATGTATTAATTAAGTGAAATTGTCATACTAAAATAGTACGCAAATGTCATAATCTAACGAAAACCCTTGCATGTAAGCTTCCTATATGTATTATTGTGGCAGAAATTATGGAGAATGATAAGAAAACAACACTTGATTGTGGCTAAAGTGCTAGGTAATAACTAACAGGCTTAATTTAGAATGGGGGAGGTAAACAGAAGGGTTATATTTCGAAGTCTAACGTTTAATTGTGTTTGTTTCTATAATAACTCCGTTTATGGCCCATGCGGCCTAAGATAAAATGGAAGGTTTGCGAGACTCCGAAACTGTGGTGATTTCCGCATGCGCGACTATGCTCGAGAGATGTGCAAGCAGTCTGTTCCTGTACAGCATGGGTCAAGGTCAGCATGGCCTGGAGTGCAGAAGGGTGCTAAGATTTTGTATCACCGCGTCGTGAGCCTGAGAAATTTACTCCAAGTGACTAGTTAAAGGACACAAGTGGAAAAATTGTGTTAAAGAACAATCAGAACCTTATTTTTTATTATAATGATGACTTGGCGGAAATATGGACAATGAGGAGATGAGGTGATGTTCATACACCCCTAAAAATGGACCAATGGAATTGAGTGTGGACCCTAAAAGTTTCAAATTTCGCATAGATAGTTGGGGAAAAAGGGTATACCTAGGACGTTTGGAAGTGAAGAAGAATCTTGCTTTTGAATTTATTTTCAACCCACGACATTCTGTCGGACTGAACGATTTTTCCATGGTGCATAGACTTTGAAATTATTCTTTACTTTAACTTTTGATGGGTGCGGAGTCCGGATGGGAGGTGAACATCAAGAAAGAATAGAGAGGCGTTTTTTGGGAACTTTCCTGTGCTAACCCTGATGTCAATTTATTAAAATCTTGGCAATATGGTTTTGACTTATTTCCTGAACTATTCTGCTAATAAATGTAAACTGTTTGAATAAAACTTTCTTTTTCTTTAGGTATTAAAGTGTCTAATAATTATCGAATTAAGGCTAAAAATAAGTTCATGCTAGGAGATTACGTCTCTAAATAAAAATTAAATAGATGGAGAATTAAGCTGGACTTCTTGTCCATTAGTTAACTCTTACTAGCTGATCCATTGACCAAAGGCTGAGGTGTTTTAATGTTTCTCTAGGATAAAACCATGGTAAATTTGATAAACTGCAAATGTACATAGTATATAAATTCTTAGTAATTAACCGCATCGCTGCGGGCGATATTTTCCTCCTGTGCTGGGCCCCTATGATAATGGGTGTAGTCGTGACGGAACCATTCCGTCATCAGCACAGCCAAACTGTGACTGATGACGGAATGGTTCCATCACCAGCATCGAAGGGGTTAATTAGAATGAAATAAGAAACTCCGCTAAAATCCAGCATCTCCTCCTCTAGTCTTCACTGATCTTGGGAGCAGGGTGATTTGTGTTCATGAATGACTCGCGTTATTATGGGCTCCACAGATTAGTAAAGTGTGATAGCTCCTAGGAAATATAGTGATGGTTTGGAGGTTTGGTTTGGAGCCGCGCTGGACCTTTAGTATATCATTACAAAAACCTATTAAAAAATCACTGTAAAAACATTGTTAAATGAGAGCTGTGGTCACCTTTATTATATGTTTAGAAAAAACACAGAAGTAGTTTACCTACAGTTACACTTTAACTACAGTTAAAGTGACCGTACTCTTGCAAAGCAAAACCTAAAAACCACTTAACTGGCCAGGCATGGTGAACTTGAAAACCATAAGTGAGGTGCCCTCTATGAGACTGATGCCATATATTACGCAATTATTGATGACATCAAAGAAATCACATATGACAACAGATGGGATTTTTTAAGCCCCAGTGTGACGTTCCTTATTGCACATGAACTAAGAAACATTTTTTAAAAATAGGTAATTGGTAAACACAAGTTTCAGCCTATGTTCTTTTTTATTATCATTTCTTTTTTGAGCTATGCATATAATAAACAAAAGGGGCGTCAAGGTGTATCAGCCAAGCTAACAGTTGTTTTCGGGTTACAGTAGTAACAAGATATGACTAATAAACTAAGACTCTGGGTGCCCGAGCACTTGCCTCAACTGAGGCATAAAGGAATCAAAAAATGCACTTACAGCAGGGAGATATGGCAGCTTGCATGATGGAGTTGAGCTTGGCAGAAAGGGAAGTAAGCAAAGGGTGGGGGGTTTGGGGTAGGGAGGTTGGGAGAAAGTAGGTGGTTGGATGGCTGTAGATAGGGAAGGAAAACCCCTTGCCCTAATTATGAGGGTTCTTTCTGTAGAGAGAGTAACCCTGAGATCCATGGTAAAGACTGGTAGTAGGGAGAAGTGGGAGACTCCACTCGAGGTATGGCACTTTAGGTCAGTATTGCTCTCTTTGGGACATGATAGTCTGTCCGGTGTCAACCTTGGGGCTGGATCATGTCGCTGACTCGGTGGTCTTTGATAGAGGCCCTCCTCATCTCCAAAAACCTATCCAGTCGATGAGAGCAACCAATGAATATTGAATTAAAATAAAGCCACTGCCACCAGCACACACAATGTGTGCTGGCTGAAAAGCCATCTAGGGCCACTGCGGCCCAGGGCTCCCCCGCTGCCCTCATGTAAAATAAACCATGTGAGTGCCCCAGTGGGAACTGGGACACCCACACAAATATTTTTTTAAAGAATAATAAATGAGCGGAAGGATCTACTCATTTATTATTTATGGCTTCGTGAAGGAGTGCCTCATAATGCCCTGCAAGTGCTATTTCATTTTTTTGGGCTTTAAATATAAATAAAATCCAGTAGGTCACATGGGCCATTATAACCATGAGCCCAGGAGAGGTTATGACATTTTTTTTAAAGCACTCCTAGCTGAAGGTCTGTAATCTTCAGCAGAAGAGCCAGGCCGGCTTGTGGATATTTTTATAATTTAATTTTGTGGACTAAAAAATGTTTCAAAAATAACTCAGAGACATGTTGCTTTTAATTTGTTTTTGTTTTTTTAAAGATAATATGTCACTGAGCAAACAAAATGCAATAATAAAAACTACAGTTAAAAGAAAGACTCACAGAAATGTTGTTTTACGAAAAGTTTATTAGCCATTTTTAGGTCTCGCTCGAGACATATTGTTGCCAAGATGGGTCTGAAGGGACTTAGACTGGGGGACGAGCGCCGATTGCCCATCGTGAACGCGCACGCCCAGACCCCGCCCCCCCTAGCCGTGCACATCTCAGTCAGAGTCAGCCATGCCTCTCTCAGTCATGCGCGCACACACACATGCAGGCACACACACACACACTGCATACACACGCTCACACCCCCCCCCAAATCTACTCACGGGCGCGCACACAAACACAGTCACACACACGTGCATCCACACACTCGAAGTGCCCATCTCCTGTCCCGCTAGCCTAATGCACCAAAATACTTGGTACTCTCAAAGAACAGGGCAGGGACATTATATTTATGTTACCTTTCTCATATTTAAATGGATAGTACACTTACAATGGGTGCTTATGGCCCCTACTCACCGGGCTGACTCAGGACTCCCCCGCTGTTCTCCAGGCCGGTCTTTCCTCCTCAGGTGTGTAGGGTCAGCGGCTCAGGCTCGGCAGCAGGCGGGGTTCTCCATGACGAGTTTCCTAGACATCCGAGGTGCACGCTCACGGCACATGGAGACGCGCAGCGTGACTTTGAGTGTGCGCCCGCCCGTACAGCTGAGGTGCATGCTCGCATGCTCATGACATTATCCTTCGCTTGTTTAGGGCTCGCTGGTGTTGGAGCGCGAAGCGCTCCCGCCACGCGCAGATTGTGGTCTGTGAACGCGCAGATTGTCAGCGTGCGCGTGCTCCCTTCCTGGCTCCGAACGCGTGCTGCTGCTGGCGCAGGGGCTGCAATTCCACAGCTGGCCACTCGGGACAGGTCCGAGACCGTCAGGGGGAGGCTGCGTTTGAGGTAGGAGCGAGGCATCGCCGCAGAGGAGGAACCAGGCCGGCTGCTGGGCACTGAGCAGTGAAAAACTCAGGCGCAGCAAGGCCCCACCTCTCCCCACACCTCCGGAGTCCGGTTCGTTTCAAACTTGTTTCAAGTCCATCTCCCACCAGTAACAGGCGGTAGTCGTTCTTGTTGAATAAGCAGCAGCCAAGGATGGACGGGGGGGGGGCCGGGAGAGACTACAGATGAAAACTCCATGCAAACGCTGTAGAAATATCTCACATGGACAACGAGGGTGCCCCCAAAAGAGCTGGGAGTGGCGAAAAAAATGAAGGTTTAGCCGTGTATATGAATGAGACTTCCCGAGCTCTGCCAACATCATCAGGGTCCTAGTGTGACATGCATGACTTTTGTATCAGATGTTTCAACCTTTGAGAGGCAGGGCCCTTCCATACAGGACACTCCACCAGTGGCACGGGCCACCGATTTTAATGTCTCTCCATCCACGCAGGTGATTTTTCAGAATGTTATTTCACAGGTGCGCATATACCAGAAGGTTCTCGACCCCTGAAAGAACCGTCAAGTGCAGTTATCCCCGCAGAAAGTGAGGCGTGTTCCGATCTTACACTTTAAAGACTAAAATACTTGGTATTCTCAAAGAACAGGGCAGGGACATTATATTTATGTTACCTTTCTCATATTTAAATGGATAGTACTCTTACAATGGGTGCTTATGGCTTTGTGGGGCCAACTTTAAAACATTATAAGCAGAGATCTCTTAGGTTCAAGTCTGTTCCTGGCTGGATTTGGGCAATAGAGAGCATAGGCAGCTGTCGATTCACTTGTCTAAGGTCTCCTCTCCCTCTGTGATGACATTTTTATCTGTTGCATTTTTAATTGTTTACATTCATTTTTTTCGCCTCTCATGTCTGTTAGTTGTTACTATAATTTGGTTAGCTTGATTCCATGTTTGTGGCAGCCATGCAAATTGTTAGCATTCCCTTATCTGTTACTAATATATGGGTTACAGTAATTGAATTTGCTTATGTCACGTCTTATTTTCGTCACGTCCTCGGAAGGCTGAAGATGGGATAGAGCCAACGTTTTTGGTGTGATTTCTGGTCTCTTCATTTGCAAGTCAGCTCAGCTGGTTGAGGCCGCCTGCAGAGATCTGGGTGAGGCTTATGGGTCACAGCTTACATTATTATCAGGGAGACTTTCACCGCCATAAGGCTCAAGCTGATGTTGTGAATGCTGTGGGTGAGGCAGCCTGTTAGTAATTGGTGCGCAGAAGAAGTTTTCATTACTGCTGCATTGTACCTTGTTCTAATTATGTTCTTTGATTCAGTGGCTTGCCTTCAGGACTATTAAACTGTTAAGGAATGTGGCCATTGACAGAAGATGCCATACAGATTCATCTCAGTCATAATAGCAGTAGTCACGTGTTCCTGTATAGTCCATTTCATATGAAGCAGCCATACTGCTCATGCTCCCTCCCAGAAAAAAACGAGATCGAGGCTTGCTTTGATCTCTCTCCCCCACATCAACCGCTAGTGAAAGTCAGTGTTTTTGTAATTAATCATGGCATCATAATAACTACATGAGCCCAATGTCTTCTTGCCACAACTATATAATCAGATTGATAAGACTGGTAATGATTCTTGATGCCTTTTTTTGGGGAAAAAATGTGATCATCCTCAGCCTTTCTTTGTAATACTTTGGATTTGATGTTACCGTTTAAATCGCTTTATTGGCATTTTCATATGAAGATGGCAACAGGTAGAGGGCAGCACTGCTGAGTCCCGGCCTCTGACTCATCTCGGACCCCGACCATCGCCGGAGACTCGACCCCCGGCGCACTCACCCGCCTGTCACCTCTGAGTCAGAGCGCACTCTGCTGTCACCGTCCCTGCACTCTCGCCTCAGTGTCAGACCTCTCTCACTCTCGTCTCAGTGTGTGTCAGACCTCCCCCCTTACTCTCCGCTCTCATCTCAGTGTCAGATCTCTCTCCCCTCTCACTCTCCACTCTCTCTCCCCTCTCACTCTCCGCTCTCTCTCCCCTCTCGCTCTCTACTCTCTCTCCCCTCACACTCTCTGCTCTTTCTTCCCTCTCACTCTCCACTCTCTCTCCCCTCTCACTCTCTGCTCTCTCTTCCCTCTCACTCTCCGCTCTGTCTCCCCTCTCACTCTCCACTCTCTCTCCCCTCTCACTCTCTGCTCTCTCTTCCCTCTCACTCTCCGCTCTCTCTCCCCTCTCACTCTCCTCTCACTCTCCTCTCACTCTCCACTGTCTCTCCCCTCTCACTCTCCACTCTCTCCTCCCTCTCTCTCCCCTCTCACTTCCCTCTCACTCTCCGCTCTCTCTTCCCTCTCACTCTCCGCTCTGTCTCCCCTCTCACTCTCCACTCTCTCTTCCCTCTCACTCTCCGCTCTCTCTCCCCTCTCACTCTCCACTCTCTCTCCCCTCTCACTCTCTCTCCCCTCTCACTCTCCACTCTCCCTCCCCTCTCTCTCCACTCTCTCTCCCCTCTCACTCTCTACTCTCTCCTCCTCTCACTCTCCGCTCTCTCTCCCCTCTCACTCTCCACTCTCTCTCCCCTCTCACTCTCTACTCTCTCCTCCCCTCTCACTCCCCTCTCACTCTCCGCTCTCTCTCCCCTCTCACTCTCCACTTTCTTCTCCGCTCTCTCTCCCCTCTCACTCTCCGCTCTCTCTCCCCTCTCTCTCTCCGCTCTCTCTCCCCTCTCTCTCTCCCCTCTCACTCTCCGCTCTCTCTCCCCTCTCACTCTCGACTTTCTCTTCCCTCTCACTCTCCGCTCTCTCTTCCCTCTCTCTGCTCTCTCACCCCTGTCTAGGCTGCTCTCTGACTGTCTCCAGTGGCCTCTGTCTGTCTCTGGTCACCCCTCCTCACCATCACACACGCTCACATCCACTCACCCTCACACCCTCACCCTCCCTCACACCCACCCACACTCACACCACTCACCATCGCACCCGCACTCACCCTCACCCCCTCATCCTCACACACCCTCACTCACCCTCACACCCTCACCCCCCTCACAACCCTCTCACCCTCACACCCCCTCACCCCCCTCACCCTCACACACCCTTACCTTCACCCTGACACACCCTGTCACCCTCACACCATCACCCTCACACTCCCTCACTCACCCTCACACCCCCTCACTCACCCTCACTCACCCTCTCACCCCTCACACACCTTCACACACCCACTCACCCTCACACACCCTTACCCTCATCCCCTCACCCTCACACACCCTCAGTCACCCTCATACCCTCACCCTCACACCCCCTAACCCCCTCACCCCCTCACACCCCCTCACCCTCACAACCCCTCACACCCTCACCCTCACACCCCCTCACACACCCACTCATCGTCACCCTCACACCCCTCACCCTCACACCTCCTCACCATCACATCCTCTTACCCTCACACACCCTCACTCACCCTCACCCACCCTCACTCACCCTCACCCACCCTCACACCCTCACCCACCCTCACACCCTCAAGCCCCCTCACCCTCACACCCCCTCAACCCCACACCCTCACACACCCCCACACCCTCACCCCCCCCCACAACAATTGCACCCCTCACACCCTCACGCCCCCTCACACCCCCTCACCCTCACACACCCTCACTCATCCCCACAACCCACACCCCCTCACGCCCCCTCACCCTCACACCCCCTCACCCCCCCTCACCCTCACACCCACTCACCCACACGCCCCCTCACCCTCACACCCCCTCATCCTCCCTCACACCCTCAGACCCCCTCACCCTCACACATCCCCTCACCCACCCCCGCACCCTCACTCACCCTCTCACCCATGCTCACCCACCCTTTCACCCTCACCCTCACTCACCCTCACACAACGTCTCACCCACCCCTTCACCCACCCCTTCACCCTCACACACACCCTCACTCGTACACACACCCTCACTCTCACACACCCCCTCACCCTCACACACCCTCACCCTCTCACACCCCCTCACCCTCTCACCCTCTCACACCACCTCACCCTCTCACACCCCCTTACCCACTCACACCCCTTCACCCTCACCCTTGCATGCTCTCACTCACACACTCGCACTCTCACACACCCTCACTCTCACACACCCTCGCTCTCACACACCCTCGCTCTCGCACACCCTCGCTCTCGCACACCCTCGCTCTCGCACACCCTCGCTCTCACACACCCTCACTCTCACACACCCTCGCTCTCACACACTCACACACCCTCACTCTCACACACCTTCACCCTCTCACACACCCTCACCCTCTCACATACCTCTACCACTCTACCGCCCTCACTCTACCACTCTACCGCCCTCACTCTACCACTCTACCGCCCTCACTTTACCACTCTACCGCCCTCACTCTACCACTCCACCGCCCTCACTCTACCACTCAACCGCCCTCACTCACTCTACCGCCCTCACTCACTCTACCGCCCTCACTCACTCTACCGCCCTCACCCACTCTACCTATCTATTGCCCTCCCTCACTCGATCTATCAATCTATCACCCTCCCTCACTCGATCTATCAATCTATCGCCCTCCCTCACTCGATCTATCAATCTATCGCCCTCCCTCTATATCGATAGCCCTCACTCCCTCTATCTATCGCCCTCACTCACTCTATCAATCTATCGCCCTCCCTCTATATCGATAGCCCTCACTCCCTCTATCTATCGCCCTCACTCACTCGATCTATCTATTGCCCTCCCTCTATATCGATAGCCCTCACTCCCTCTATCTATCGCCCTCACTCACTCTATCTATCGCCCTCACTCACTCTATCTATTGCCCTACTACCACAGCATCACTCAGGGGCACCACAGCATCACTCAGGGGCACCACAGCATCACTCAGGGGCACCACAACATCAATATGCGCTACCACAGCATCACTGAACGTCACAGCATCACTCGTCGCCACCACAGTATCAATCTGTGCCACCATTCAACATCAACTGGTTCAAATATGTTCTCTCAATGTTTCAAGCTTTATTACAAATGTCACAAAGATGTTAATATTGCCATTATAAATTACAATAACTTTTATTTAAGTATTATGTATTTAAAAAAATTAAAAGCCATTGTTATTTGTAATATCAATACATCTAAGTCACGTAAATACAAAACATGTTGCATTACAAATGCTATAGGTGTCACATTTGCAAAAGATAAAAGTATTGGCATTGTAAATGACAAAGCTATTAATTTTGCTATTTTCAAAACCAACACATAAATAAAAAATTTGTCATTTACAAGACCAATAGCTCAAACTTTCATAATGCGAGACCTATTGCATTGCAAATGCTTGTTATAATAAGCTCTAATAATAAACCTCTCATTCTGTGAATTACTGAAATAGACACTAGATTAAAAATATTGTTAGTTTTGAAGAAAGATGATAACTGGGTCACTTTATATGTTTTGTTGTTTTAACTCTTTGTAACAGCTAGTAAGTCTACCTGAGTGGAGCTAGGCCCTATGAGACCAGCCAACGCTGTGGGGGATAGGGCTGCTGGCGGAGGTGTTGGATACAGGACCTGGCCACAGGCCATGCACTGTTGAGGGTTGGCTTTATGTATGGTAACTATTACTTGTGCCTTCATGACATGTCATGAGTGATGTAATATGTGACGTCATCGCCAGTGCATTGCGGGTGCGCGAGTTATAGTTAGCTCAACTAACGATAAGAGGGGAAATTCTCTGGTTTTATGTGAGTCATATGTTCAACTAACTATAACATCCCTGAAACCTATGTTTTTTTTAGTGAATTTCTAAGGTTTTTTAAATGTTAATTCCTAACTATAACGTCTGTAAAACCTATGGTTTTTCAGTGAATTTCAAAGGTTTTTTTAATGTTAATTTCATATTTTAATGTTTATAAAACCTATATTTTTTCTATTATATTTTTAAATATTTTGGCACTCTATTATACTTCTTTTTGTTAACTTTATAAATTATGTAATGTTTTATATCTTCCCCCAAAAATATGTATCTCTTCTTTTTTTTGTTGTTGAGAAAACTGCACTCCCATACCAGTAGCGTACCAAGCTCCATCACCAAGCGAATCCCATCCACCATATTGCTAAACTCATAAATGATGTGCATTTCGTATTCATATACGCAGGAAAGTCACCCCAGCTGCTACTTTGGTATCCAACGGGTACGCAGTACCAAGCTACATGTTACGTCATGTACATATGGGGACGCACCCGTTGCGTGTGCGACGAGTGCACGCTGCCAGGCCCTGTGTTACGTCATAGACTTATGGTGTCACGCCGGGTACGCCATTCCCTCGTTTTTTTCTTTGTCTCAAAAGTATATCTAAATACCTTAAAATAGTCTATGAGAGCAAGTGATAATCTAAAATATTTTAAACATTTATATATTTCTAGCTAATAAACTTATATTATTATAAATATATTTTCTCAAAATCGCTTCAGGTGCGGCCTCCCTATACTCTCGGTGCGCGATTGCCATTTGACCATAAAAAAAAGCATTTGATTGCTTCATAACATTTCCCATTGTAACAGTTGGACAACCCCACCCATTTTAGTCAGATTCTCTACAGCGTTTGATGAGACACACCCCTTCTGCTTAGAGAGCTTTTTTGAAAAATGTTTTGCTGTATACACATATCTTATACTACACACAACATGCAACGATCATCTTGATCAATATTCATGGTTTGTACATTAGCCTTCCACGTGTGATTGCCATGCATCTCAAACGATAAATCAAAAAAAATGTGTGTTACACAATGCCCCTGGTGTGTGTGTGTGCACATTATTGTGATGCCTTTCGGCCTGGGTATTGGTGGCTCTAAGAAGTATCAACAGCCACAGGCAGAGTGTACATACCAGATCACATGTGACAAACAGTAAACAGTAAAGTATAGATTTGTATTGCTGTACGCTCTGTTGTCAGGCTTTACCACTATAGTAGAGCTGTGGTTCCCAAACTGTGCGCCGCGGCACCCCGGTGCACCGCTATAAGGTGCCAGGGGCGCCGCGCTCACGAGTTTTGAAAGTGCACTTTTGTGTCCTCTTTCCCTCGATGCACATTTACTTCCTTGGTGGGTAAAATACCAATTGGCGTGCATAATATTAAAATAAGCTTCTGAACTCCCTTTGGCCCTGGCAATATTTACTCCAAATCGGGGACACCATGATGCCGCAAATATGCGTTTGCCCTTTTGTTTCGCCCCACGCCTTGGCATTCAAAGTGACGACGCCGAGAGCATAGAATGCCTCTTAATTTGTAAAATATGTGGTTCCAGGGCCTATGGGCTTAGAAGTCCTCAGCAAAACCCAGTGCTCTAAATTAGGTGCCAAGCGGGTTGGGATTCCTTTGTAGTCTGTTTTGTTTTTTAACTTCTTTGCTCCGTGGAGCCCGCCTTTTTACTGTAAAATTATTAATCAAACTCCATGCCGATCTTCGGCCTAACATCCGTTTTACACTCGTATCACCAGCATTATTTTTACTGTCAATTGTACAGGAAAAATAATGCTGGTGATACGGGTGTAAAACGGAGGTTGGGTCGAAGATCAGCATGGTGCTTGATTAATAATTGTACTGTGAAAAGGCTGTGAAAGGCGGGCTCAACGGAGCGAGTAAAAGTTTAAAAGAGCAAATCGTACTTTTGCAGAAGAGGGACAATTAGTAAGTAATAATAATAACCACTTTCCGTAAATGCCAGAATAGATTTATAACTCTGGAAAATAAATGCCAAATGCAGGGCTTTAAGTCAGTTTAAGTGGGTCGTGTCCTGCCAGTGCACACTGGGAGTTCAGTCTCAGCACCTGCTTTTCAGGTCTCTTTCTGGGTCTCCATTTTTGCCCTCACCATCAGGGTGAAAAAGATGATGTAAAATCGAAATTACTCGTTATGTTTCTTTGACAGTCTCATCACGTCACAACTGAAGCATTTTCAATGTTATAACAACAAAGCCATAGTTGTTGATTATTTATTTTACCTTATGCAACTAACAAGCATTAATAAAGTAAAGCCAATAGTCCTGGCTTGTTGTAAGTGTGATTATAATACCTTCATTATTGCATCCAAATTACTTTAGGAAGCCGCCAGTAAGTACTCCCAAGGTCGTTCTTACCCCCTCACCACCCGCCCACCGGTAAAAAAAAATGGTGGGGAGGCACTGCCAACTGCCAATCAGGTCAAGGGAGCCACGGGTCAAAAAAGTTTGGGAACCACTGTAGTACAGTTTTAAATGTGAGACTTTCAGATTCATGTTTGACATACATTGCTTGACTGTAATGAGCATTATCACTGTTTATGACGTAGCCTCACTGCTGATCCTCCCTCCATCCAAGCACATTCACATGTGTGTGGTCCGCGATAGCAACACTTTCAATAATACCGCACACCATTGACATGCGTATCTGACATATCCACAAGCTTGACCACAACATGTGATGTTGGCCATTTAATGGGTTTGAACAGCATCTCATTACTGATAGTTGCAGCCCTCCCGGTACATGCTACATTAATGTAAATTGCACATTCTGCGATGTCAAAACTGCAAAAGAAACACACATAAGTACATTTCCTGGCCAGGCAGGAACTGAACAACACCCAGGTCCCCGGAATAATTAATCACACCCCTACGCTGGCCTGGCGAATGCAAGTCCAGGCCACTTTGCATACATATAAATAGGATAACGACGATGCCACATGTCCCAGTTCTTCCACACAGCCTCAGGTGATATGGCCACATCTACCTCGCATATCACAATGCACAAAAAAGAAACAAGGGATCCATGAGGTGTACACCATCTGGCAATCAACACAGGCTCTAAATTGGGAATCCTACTGCCAGTCGTGTTTCAAAGCGGATCCATAAGGTGTACACCATCCGGCAATCAACACTGAAACTGAATTGTGAACACTGCTACCCGTAGAGTTTGCACACACAACAATGACAGCAGGTGAGCAGTGGGGCCTGGTTGCACAGCGGCTCCAATTGAGTGCAGTGCTGCTGGAGGGGTGGGCTGCATCAGCCTGAGTGCGCAGGTGCGAACAAGCGAAGTTACCCTTCATAATGATGTGATCTCTGACCTTATTCAGTCACATCTGTCTCATTTTAAAGACCTGCTGGACCGTAATTTAGGCCTGAGCCGGCAGGCAGCGCTGCCCTACAGACACGTGTTGAGCGCAGTGCTGCAGTAGGGGTGGGTGCAAGAGCCTGAGTGGGCAGGTGCGAACAAGCGAAGTTGTCCTGCGTAATGATGTGATCTCTGACCTCATATAGTCACATCTCTGTCTGATTTTAAAGACCTGCTGGACCATAATTTCACCCTAAGCCAGCGGCCAGCGCTGCCCTACAGACACGTGTTGAGCGCAATGCTGCAGTAGGGGTGGGTGCATGAGCCTGAGTGCGCAGGTGCGAACAAGCGATGTTGCCGTGCGTAATGATGTGATCTCTGACTTGATTCAGTCACATGTCTCTCTCATTTTAAGGACTTGCTGGACCGTACTGTAGGCCTCAGCCAGTGGGTAGCTCTGTCCTACAGACACATGGTGTTGGCTTTTAGGGCACTGTAGTGAGCTCATTACTATGTGTACATGCACATAGGCTTCCTCCACTGCATTACACACGCACATTATGCTTCTAGCATGCGCTCCGTTCCTTTGTCTGTGAACGTTGGTATAACATATTATTATTTAACCTTGTGTATTCTTGTGCACTCCAACTCCTCTTTGAACCATGATTACCACTAACAGTTGGTAGACCGTACTTCAAAAACAAAGGATGCACTTAACAGGCGTTTTCTATTAAGCTTGAAATAAACCTTCCTTTACCTCCACACGTTTCCACCATTAAATTATTTCTCCCTTTTCAGACACTAAATTAATTCACCCAAAATGGGCTGAGCAAGTTCTCACCCCCTAATGATGCCCTGGGCATTCTGAGCCTTCCATCGTGGTATCAAGACACCGTCCCCGACCTGAGACCTGCTCTCCCACCCTATAAAAGTACCCCAGACTCAGAGCTTGCACCGGCACGTTGTTGGACACAACGATGGTTGAAGGTGAGCAGTGAAGCCTCGATGCGCAGGACCTACAATTGAGCACAGTGCGGGGGAAGGTGCTGGGGTTCAGCAGCCTGGGAGCACAGGTGCAGGCAAGCAATGTTCCCATAGCTAATAATCTAATCTTTTTTCCGTACTGCGGGAGGGGTTAGCTGCATCAGCCTTGGTGCGCAGGTAGGAACAAGCGATGTTGCCGTGCGTAATGATGTGCTCTCTGACCTGATTCAGTCTCATCTCTGTCTCATTTTAAGGACCGGCTGGACTGTACTGTAGGCCAGAGCCAGCGGGCAGCGCTGCCCTACAGACACGTGGCTTTGGCTTTTAGTGCACTGCAGTGAGCTCATTACTAAGTGTACATGCACACAGGCTTCCGCCACTGCATTACACGTGCACATTATGCTTCTAGCATGCGCTCTGTTCCTTGGTATGTAAACTTTGGCATAACATACTATTATTTAACCTTCTGTATTCTTGTGCACTGCAACTCCTCTTCTGAACCATGATTACCGCTAACAGTTGGTAGATCGTACTTCAAAAACGAAGGATGCACTCAACTGGTGTTTTCTATTAAGCTTGAAATAAACCTTCATTTACCTCCAGACGTTTCCACCATTAAATTATTTCTCCCTTTTCAGACACTGAATTGATTGAGCCAAATTGGGCGGAGCGGGTGCTCACCCTGTCATGATGCCTCAGCATTCTGACACCTTCCATCGTGATATCAAGAAACCGTCCCCAACCGGCGACCTGCTCTCCCACCCTACAAAGGTACCACGGACTCAGAGCTTGCCCCAACACATCGTTGGACACACCGATGGTGGCAGCTGAGCAGTGAAGCCTGGGTGTGCAGGACATATAATTGAGCACATGAGGGTGAAGGTGCTGGGGTGCAGCACCCTGGGTGCACAGGTGTAGGCAAGCAATGTTCCCGTAGCTAATAATGTAATCTCTGACCTCATTCATATGTTTCATTTTAAGGATTTGCTGAACCACACTCTTTCTCGCGTACCCCAGTGTCCTAGACAAACGGGTGATGCGAGGTAAACACTGAGGGCTGGGTGCGGTAGGCTGACGCTCTGTCTCCTCCTCCCTCTGTTCTTTTGACTCTCCCTCCCCTTCTCCCTTCCGCCCACTCTCTCTCCCTCCCATTCTCACTATCTTCCTTTCATTCGGACTACCTTTCTTTTCCTCTTCCACATGGCACACATACTTATGTTTCATTTTGGTCTTTCAGGTTTTGTACGCTGCTTCCGGAGGAGTCCCACCCACGTATTTCATGTTATACTGTTGTTTGTTCTAATAAGCTTGCTTTTCCATTTATTTGTGTTGTTTTAATAATGGTTATTTTTTTTTCAAATAAATAAGTGAGTGTATAGGTCTTCTTTTTCTGACAACACTTGTCTGTAGTTTATTGTGAAAATGGTCTGTTTATAGGAGGTTATGATGGAAAACATTTGTAATTTTGCGGTGCACCTACAACATATAAACCAACAGACTATCACATATATGAAGCCTGCGTAATTCTACAACTGCAAGAGTTCTATGTGTGTATCACTTTATACCAGCATGAGTACTGCCCGTGTGATTGCAGAACCAATAAGGCACTGGCTAGTACCTCCAAGGCTTCAGGGACTGCCGAGGCCCACCCTGCATATTTAAGTAAAGCCCCGGAGGGTGGCGATCCCCGGACTTCTGTTGGCCTCGAAGCCCTCCGAACAATTAGTAAACAATACCCGGGCAGGTGGCGACATCCTGGGCTGTGTTTCGGTTGCCCTCCCGTGCCTAATTTAATTGTGACATTAAGATCCCCAGTCCTACAGAGACACCGCAATATAATAACAGGATTGGCCACGGAATATTACCCACCAGGGGCCTCATTTAAATGAACGGGTGAGACCGTGCTACTCTTTTTTTATTTTCATTTTTACCATCTGGATCCGCTCTATTAAATCAATACAAGGTTTTTCTCCCCTCGCTTCAACTAGTCAAACAAGGATTTGCTATCACAGGGTGGAAGCCATGCACCCGCCCTCTAATCCGTCCCACGGATGCACACCCCAAGACATTGTATGAGCTGTGCCTGGGTGGTCGTGCCCCCACGGACCATGATGCATTGGTCAGTATAAACGCATACTAACACTAATTACACACGTGTAGTACAGCGACCAGAGTGTAGTGAAGAATATACAAGAAAAGTCCAGCCGGACTTAAAGATTTATTCAATACTTAATTAAATTGAATCTGGAAAAAACAATGGAACAGTGGGACACAGTCCTGCATCCACAGTGCTACACGTACATTTAGACAATACAAACATAGAAAGTATTTCAGGCATGTAAGGAAAAGGGAGCAAAAAAGCAGTATTTACAGTGTCTTTGCTTCACATATGTGGGAAACACATCATTTTAGGCACATAGTAGTGAACTGGTGTTAGACCCACATATCATGTCGACGGCGTTTCGATCCAGTTAAAAATAGTGGATCATCATCAGGACTAACATTGCCTGCCTGAATTTCAAGCCTGTATGGACAGGGAAGAAGGGGACATATGACAATACATTAATTATCTGTGTGACTCTTAGAATACTTTAAAAAAAATGTGAACTCATACCATGCTTTAAGGTGCTACTTGGTCATTCTTGTGAGAGAAGTGTCAGACATCTAGTGCTAGATCATCCACGGCGCATTGTGATTATTTCATGCCACGAAGGGTATTGGTGTCAAGTCGTGACTTTCATGTATCAATTTCAAGTGCCTAAGGCATGCCGGAGTGATGTATTGCTCATTATTTTACCAGAGTGGTGAGTCGTTAATGGGCCGAAAGACGCATTGGGATATTTACATGAGCGCGAGGGGTGTGAATTATATCGCGCTGTCCAGCTGTCGCCTGTGGAGGAGCTGGAGTGGAGCTGATGCGAACGCTACAATGTGGAGCTTTGGAGGGCACCTGTTAAGGGAGCAACAATTAGGGTGGAATCGGCATGTCTAAAGGGCAGCTGGAATACAATGGCCAAGGTTGTCTGGCTTACCTTGCTTTGTGGTGTTAAGGTATCCAGTAGGAAGCCTGTTCTGGTTGGGAGGCTAGGGTTATGGACGCAAAAGCATTCATGTGATCTGAAAGTATAAGTAATTGTTCTGTAATTTAAGATTACACCCGACGGAATAAGAGACCATGAGGAGGCAGTATATTCCGGCAGAGCATACCGCAGAAAACCTTGGAGCGGTATCCCCCGGGTGGTAGCAGCTACTGGTGGGTTAAGCCCGTGCCGAAGCATTAATTGCAATTTTGTTGGCCGAGCCCTGCATGGCTTATTTATTTATTTTATTTATTTGCTTGTAAAGCGCCTGAGTCAATTCCCGAAGGGATATCTCTGCGCTGTTGCCAGCAGTTTTAGGGCAGCTTACTCTAGGGGTGAAGGCTGAGGGGGGAAGGATATTATGGCCTGGTGAAAAGGTAAGTTTTCAGTTTTTTCCTGAACAACACCAAATTGCTAATTTGTTTCAGTTCGATGGGCAGAGAGTTCCAAAGTATGGGTCCTTTGTAAGACAGGGCTCGGCCTCCCTGTCTAGCTTTTCTTATTTTTGGAACTTGTAGCAGCAGATGGTTGCTAGAGCGGAGTGCTCGTCCAGGGCAGTATGGTATAAATTTCTCTCGTAAGTATTTGGGGCTGGTACCATACAGGCATCTGTGTATGATGTTACAGATTTTAAAATTGATGCGCTGCTTCACAGGAAGCCAGTGGAGTTGGTGCAGTAGGGGGCGGGAGGGCGTTCTGGGGGGGGCGTTGAGGGCTAATCTTGCTGCCGTATTTTGGACAACCTGAAGTTTGTCTATTTGTTCTTCATTCGCCGATAGATAAAGCCCATTGCAGTAATCCATTCTGCCTATGATTAAAGTTTGGATGAGGGTATTTCTGTGGTTGTCTGGCAGAAAAGGAAAGACACGTCTAAGGAGCCCCACCACGTGAATGCAGGCACCTGCAACCTGAGTGGTGTGTTCCTTGAGCAGGAGTGCTTGGTCCAGCTTAACACCAAGGTTTTTTGCTAAGGGCTTGGGGTTGGGGACAGGGCCTAATTCCAAAGGCCACCAATCTGGTGACCAGAGGAGAGTCGCTCCTCCAAACAGCATGACCTCTGTTTTGGTCACGTTGCACTGAAGAAAGTTTTTTGCCATCCAGTGTGCTATCATTCTCATCCCACTGGCAAATGATGAAAGAATTGCCGGTGTGAGAGTTGTGAAGGGAAACAGAAGTTGGGTGTCGTCAGCGTATGACACCGGAGTGAATCCAAAGGATCTTATCATATTTGCTAAGGGGGCCACATAAATGTTGAAGAGCGTGGGGCTAAGGCATGAGCCCTGTGGCACACCCTTAGTGAGCACTCTAGATGGAGAGGAGTGAGAGCCTAGTCTGACTCCTTGGGTGCGATCGGATAGAAAACTTTTTAGCCATGCAAGAGCCATGCCTCCTATTCCCACATCACTCAGTCTTTCTAGGAGGAGTTCATGTGATACCGTGTCGAAAGCAGCGGATAAATCTAACAGCACTAGAATCACGGATTCCCCCCTGTCCAGTGACATCCTGATGTTGTCGGTCACGGAGAGGAGGGCTGATTCAGTGCTGTGATTAGGCCTGAAACCAGATTGGGATGGGTCCAGGGCTTCCGCTGCTTCGATATATTTTGACAGGTGTGTATTGACATGCTTCTCTGTAAGTTTGCTGAGGTAGGGTAGGAGGGAGATGGGTCTGAGGTTTGAAAGGTCCAACCAGGGTATAGTGGCGTTTTTCCGAATTGGATTGACTACAGCTTGTTTCCATTCTGTAGGTACCTGTCCTTTGCTCAGGGATTGATTTAAGATGGCTTGTGTGGGTGGACCTAGGATTGAGTTTAAAGGGGCCATCATTTTCGCTGGTAAGAGATCATTAGGAGAACCAGATTTTATGTGGTTAATTAGGGGAGAGAGATCTGCATTGGACACTGGGGGAAAGGAAAGTAGAGATGGTGATTTTTTTGGTTGCGGGGTCATGGGGACATAATTTCCACAGTTGGTGCTGGTTGTTTTCAGGATTTTGTCGTAAATCGTGTTGATTTTGCTCTCGAAGAACAGGGAGATCTTGTTACACAGTGGTAGTGAGAAATCATCTGCGCTAATACAAGCTGTGGGTTTCACAAATGATTCCAGTATTTTGTACAGTTCCTTCGAGGAATTTCCTGCCTCTGACAGTTGCTGTGCCAGACAGTTTTTTCGAGCTTTCCTAATGTTTTTGTAGTATACCGATTGGGCTTCTGAGTGGGCTTTTTTATCCTCTGCTAGATGAGATTTTCTCCATTTCTTTTCCAGTCTTCTGCACCCTTGCTTCTCAGCTCTTAGTACCTCTGTGTACCATTTCTCCTTTTTATGGGTGGGGAATTGTTTATGGAGTTTTAGCGGTGCTAGTTTATCTATTGCTTCCAGTAGAGAGGCATTAAATTTAGCAAGCATGTCATCTACGTTATCTGTGTCTAGGATTGAGGGTATTATCCAGGTTTCCTGTAATCCTTCTATAGTTATTTTATGCCATTGGCGTCGCCAAATTGGGGGAGAATTTTTGTTTGTTGTCTTTTTATGTGAAATGGGGAGATTAAATTCTAGCAAATAATGGTCAGTCCAGTTCAGGTGAGAAGTGGTTTTGCAGGGCAAGGTGGGGCTGTTTGAAAAAAGTAGGTCTAGAAGGTGTCCCCCTTCATGGGTGGGGTCGGAGTTATGAAGTTGGAGCCCTATTGTGGACATGTCTACAAGCAGAGCTTTGGTTTCTGTAAGTTCCAGATTGTCTGCGTGGATATTAAAATCGCCTAGGAGAACAAAATTTTCTTTTGCTCTGAGGTACGGGACTATTAATTCCATAAGAGAAAGGGAGAATCCGGTACATGATCCAGGTGGACGGTATATGAGTGCACCTTTCATAGCTATTATGGTAGATAGATTTATTCGGAAAGTAACGATTTCCAGGGTAGGGCTACATTTTTCCTCAAGAATGGTTATTTTCAGATGTTCTTTATAAATAATAGCTAGTCCGCCACCTATTTTAATAGGTCTATCCATATGTAGAAACTTATAACCTGGGGGAATTGCTATTGCAATTGCGGGTGTAGTATGAGGCTTCAACCAGGTTTCTGTGAGAAAACACAGATCTGGTTGATTGGTATGTAGTAGGTCCCAGATCTGAAGCTGGTGTTTGGGCATTGATCGTACGTTAAGCAGAATGCATTGTAAACTGCTTACATGTTTCCTTTCCTCAGATGTCTTGAGGTCTTGGCGGGGGAGGGTAGTGGCTTGAAAGCGGCATTTCCTGCAGGTAAATAGGATATCGGTAAATTAGTTATCGGGTACTGAAATTTGAAGCCAGCTCGATGGCGGGACCGGAAGCCTGCGATGGGACTTCTGGAATTGGTCTTGTTGCGGTAACCAGCGGTGGACCTGTGGCCGGGTTACAGAGTTAGAGTTGGTTAATGGCCGGAAGGTTAGACTCCTGACGGTGGGATAAGGCTGAGGTAGGGGCGTCTTACCTTAATTGCAATGCAGTGGCTTCCAATTGCGGAGCGCTGTTGTCTTGGAACGGGGCTCCTGCAAGGGAAATGGGAACCTGTAATTATCGGAGCGCTGTCGTTTTTGAACGGGGCTCCTGCGAGGGAATTGGGAACCTGTGATTATCGGGGCCCATCAGGGAGGAATTAGGATCAATGGAACTGAGTGCCCTGCTTACCTTGGTTCACGATGGAACTGAGGAGTACGTCCCGGTGCTCGATCGCGCCGTGGAACGTCTGAATGTGGGCGTGTTGGTTACAAGTAACCTCAATGGCCATGTTACTCGAGGAATTGGCATGACGTGGCAGCCATGTTGGAAGTGGCAGGAACCTATTCGGAAGCTGGAATATTGGTTGGGTCATTGAGGGTAGGTAGCAAGGCGGTGAATTGAATAGAGTGGCGATGTGATCGCGCAAGGCATGCAAGTGACTAAGGTGACTTCCTCACATTCCCTAATTTACATATTCACACCCCTCGCGCTCATGTAAATATCCCAATGCGTCTTTCGGCCCCTTAACGACTCACCACTCTGGTAAAATAATGAGCAATACATCACTCCGGCATGCCTTAGGCACTTGAAATTGATACATGAAAGTCACGACTTGACACCAATAGCCTTCGTGGCATGAAATAATCACAATGCGCCGTGGATGATCTAGCACTAGATGCCTGACACTTCTCTCACAAGAATGACCAAGTAGCACCTTAAAGCATGGTATGAGTTCACATTTTTTTTAAAGTATTCTAAGAGTCACACAGATAATTAATGTATTGTCACATGTCCCCTTCTTCCCTGTCCATATAGGCTTTAAATTCAGGCAGGCAATGTTAGTCCTGATGATCATCCACTATTTTTAACTGGATCGAAACGCCGTCGACATGATATGTGGGTCTAACACCAGTTCACTACTATGTACCTAAAATGATGTGTTTCCCACATATGTGAAGCAAAGACACTGTAAATACTGCTTTTTTGCTCCCTTTTCCTTACATGCCTGAAATACTTTCTATGTTTGTATTGTCTAAATGTACGTGTAGCACTGTGGATGCAGGACTGTGCCCCACTGTTCCATTGTTTTTTCCAGATTCAATTTAATTAAGTATTGAATAAATCGTTAAGTCCAGCTGGACTTTTCTTGTATATTATAGTGCATATTGTGGCCTATAATTATTGTAAACGATATTCTCATTGTCAAGGACCTTTGTTTCTTTAATAATTGATACCCCAGGTCCTTGCTTACCTAGAGGGTTCCCTTGTCTTTAAAAATAGAGTGTAGTGAAGAGGCATAGGAAGCGCAAAATCTAAAAAAATAAATTCTAACACAGATCGGATGACATACTTCAATGACCTGATGACCGTTGGATGAGTAGAAACAGCTACATGAAGAAAACGGGTCTTCAGCACAATGCAAGCCACTTTGAGATATTGGTGAGAGCTGCCTTCTTTTTACCTTCTCCCGCTTTGCCAAATTTATGTACTGAAGAGGCAGACAGCAGTTGATCCGATAAATAGATTTATTGCAGGAAAACAAGACACTTTAAACAGCCACCAACATGAGCAGACAGCAAGGCAACAGTCTTCTCCAGCACAGTGTACAAACTTCCCAAGTTCCCCTCATGACAGCCCTACATTCTAACATTACATACTTACATTCCAGTAGAATTACATACTAACATTCTACTATGACAAACATTGGTATACTACACAGAGCACATGACTTTACAGCAATAAGCTCATGCTTTCATCCAAAAGTCTTGAGACCGGTATGGGTGAGAAGTTCGCTTTCCACTCCCTGTATGGTATAAACGCAATCTAGCACTACTTCCACAGGTATACTACAGCACTCAGAGCACATCATTTTACAGCAATGAGCTCACAATTTAGGCTCACGGTTTAATCCCCAAGTCTTCAGACCAGTAGGAGAAAGTAGTTCGCTACCCACTCCCTATAGACTATAAACGCATACTAACACTACTTATTACAGTTATACTACAGCGGCTAGGATCCTACAGCACCCAGAGCCCATCCCTTTACAGCAATCACCTTGGTTTGATCCCCAAGTCTTCACACCGGTAGGCGTGAGTACTTCGCTTCCGGTATAGTATAAACGCACAATATCGGTCAGTAGTTTGCTTCCCACTCCCTGTATGGTATAAACTCCTACTAACACTACTTGCACAAGTTTGCTACAAAGACCAGAGCACATCACTTTACAGCAATGAGCTCACGGTTTAGGCTCTCGGTTTCATACCCGAGTGTAGCAGCATATCATCTCAGCACCATGTCTCTCTGAGCACTATCGCACTTTCAGACCGATAAGAGTGACAACTTCGCTTCGCACTCCCCCACAGAGGTTACAGTGCTCCTACCCTCCTTTCCTACTTTTTTCTGCCTTTTTTCTCCTTAATCGCTTCAATGGAATCACAAAATGGCGGCCAACACTTCCTAGTTGCAACCGCTCGCAACTAATAAGCAGCAAACTCGTGCTCGTAACGCCTTAGCCAATCAGATGGCAGAATTCCCCAAAATCGATATCTGTAAATTTTGATATTTCTCCAAAACTACTGAACGGATTTACACCAAATAAACGAAAGCGTGCTTTCTAGACCAAGTCCTTTCTCCCTACCAAATTTGGGATCATTCCGTTCACCCGTTCGACCTGTAGCCTGTCTAAAGTTTCCTTTGGAAATTAACATGTAGAAAACACGTTTTGGGACCCCCTTTTATCTCGGCCCCCCTTGAAGAATCACCCCCAAACGTTTAACATAGGAGCTGATATGAACAAAGAATTAGTTTTGAAAATTTCATGAAGATTCATCAAACGACGCCAAAGTTATAAGCAAAACAGAAAATGCTCTTCCTATGGAAACTTGGTCCTAACTATAACTACCTACTAGCTACCGCCAGTAGGTAATATATATATATATATATATATATATATATATATATATGTATTCTACTAGTATAAAGAGAGAACATAAACCTTTTGGCAAGGTAAACTCGGGAACCACAGCGCCAATCCACACACCCAATACATTGTTGGAATCCTCAGGGTGTGTAGATGGACATAGGCGACATAATATAAAAAAAAACGTAAATTAAAAAATTTAAATTTAAAAACAAAGTTGTCCCCTAAAACTAGCGCTGACCGCGACGTAGCGCTGACCGCGACCTAGATGTGCGTGATGACGACAGGCGGGGAGGAGCGGTGACAAGCAGCGAGGAGTGGCGGTACAGTCCGGACCTCGGGGAAGAGCGGCGGTTCAGGTAAGGCGAGGTGGGAGGCGGTCTGAGCAATGTCGGGCGGGGGCCCGGGAGTGGCGGTCAAGTCTGGAGCGCAGCACAGGTAAGGCAGAGGTGGGAGGCGGGAGGCAGGGGGGCGGGAGGCGGGAGGTAGGCGGGCGGGGGGGCGGGAGGCGGTCTAGGCAATGTCGGGGCAGGGGGAACTGCAAAAAACGGGAGTCCGCCATCATATGTTTCGGACGAATTTAGTCATAAGATGGAGGATAAACAATGTTGGGAATGGGTATAAGGGGGCACGGGAGACATATCCTGACCCACTAGGTTTTCTGAGGGTGGCTGAGGAGGCCCATATATGTTAAAAAAAAAAACTTTTTTAAAAATAATTTCGCACAGTTAGCGCCCGGTCCACGCACCGGGTAGCGTTCCGGAAAGCGTAACAAGGGGAAAAGCAAGGGAAATAGTAAAATAATATTTTAGAGTGCTTTGAGGTAGGGTAGCTCTGAATAGAGCTGTTGTGTTGTGTGGGTGATGTAAGTACCAACATGTAGGTACCAATGAAGAGTCTAAAATTCAATGTACACCTTCTCCTCTGTAGATATTTTGTATGTTCTAATATGGGTTATTTAAATGTAAATATGTGGAAAAGCACTTCATGCTTTAATGCAATTGTATTTTTGAACTGATTGTTCTTTCCTCTTAGTCCTCCTCTTTGTTTTTTTCCAAACACTCTTCTTCTGCATGATAGTTGATAAATTCATTCCCTCACCTCCCTTCCCTCTCCCTCACTCCCTTTCCTCCCTCACTTTGCTTACTGTCCTTACAGTGCTTCCCTTAGTCTTTCCCTCACTTTTCCTGTATCGTTACTTTTTTCTTTCACCCTCACTCTCCTCCCCTCGATCTCTCTCACCGCTCTCTTCTTACTCTGATACCTCAATCTCCCTTAGCAGTTCTTGTCTGTCCCTCACTCCCTTTCCCTCACTTGCCTTCCTTCACTCTTTCACTCACTCACTTTCCTTCATTCTCCTACTGCATGAATTACAATGAAAAAGAATAATGTGCCAAACAATTTTAAATTTCTAAATATAAATGTATTCTGTAGAATTTTCTATATTTTGAAGAACTTGTAACAAGTCTTCATCAGGGATTTCCTCTTGAATTATTTCCTCAGGACTGTCTTTATTTGAAAGTCTAACTAACAGGTCAACTGCATCCAAACATTTGAGGTATTCCTCATCAAGAGATTGATCCCAAAAATCCCTGTCTTCTTCTGCATTTGAAATGTCATCAATATTTTGGCTCTCATTTTTAGGGTGAATTATAATTTCCTTATAGGTTGATGATATCTCCAAAGTATTTGCAACAGCCTCCTTCGATTGTTCCATTTTATTTGGTTTTTTTTTGCTGTAAATTGCAGAAATAAAATAACTTTAATTTATCGTTTTCAGTAGTACCTAATATGAAACTACCTTTATCAAGCATTTAGTTATTTGCAATTAATATGGACAAATCTGATCATAAAGTTTTTAAAGCTATATCAGTAGAGATAATGCGCTGTAGGGGTGAAGTTGATACAGGTTTTTCTGAGTTTTTATCAGTGAAGTTATCTTTGGGCAGTGTATAGTATCAGGCAGGAACTGAACAAAAGAAGAACTGCATGTAATGAAGCCTAACTCAATCCATAACTATAACTGAGGGACAGTACATAACTAACAGAAAACGTTTTTTAAAAATAACTTTAGCTGCACAACATATTTCCCCTTAGTAACTATCAACTTACCTGTGGCAAAGTGTTTCAGGTTTCCCTGCAAATGGTTCTTAAATGTACCTCAGGGAGTACCAGTCAAAATGGCTGTCTTTCCCTCTTATTTTTCATATATATTCATGTAGCAAACCAATCAAATGTCAGCACATAAAAATACAACTTGAAAGTAATGTTATCATTGGTTGAAAATGTTAACTCTTTCTAATGTGTTTTTGCCATGTAATTTACCTCAGGATATTTAGACAGGGCTACAACTTGAATGGCTCTATGGAATTCCATCAAATTTGGGAAAATGGTAGGGACTGGTATGTAGTAGGGACTATTCAAAATTTGGTGAAAGTGTCTCCAGTGCTTTTTTGGTACATTAACTTCCCACATTTTTTTTTGCTGCGTGTGCCATTGCGCGCCCCGGTTCGCGCACCGGGTAGCTTACCGGCAGCGTAACGGGAGTCCGCCATCTTGCTTTAAGGTATAATTTGGACACAAGATGGAGGATAAACAAAAACAGCTGAGAGGTATTTTAGTATTCCAGAATTACTAGGCGCCACTCCTGGGTTGCCGCAAGGTGATATGTTAAAACGTTACTCAGTATAGGCAATGAGGCGAGCGGTAATACCCCAAGACCGCTCCAAAAAGGACCAGCAAGCTGATCCACACAATTTAGAAAAAGCAACTATGCCCCTGCACTTATACACAGTCAATGAGTAAATAGTAATGCTATAAGTTTGTTCTTTAGAACAGTAATGAAGGTATCAGGACAACTTTACACATTAAGTAACTCTCCGAGAATGAGTACATATGAATCAAGATATATAGGTGGATAGACAGTCTTCTTCTGTTTATTGTTCCATAGCAAAAGCCATGTTCCCTGCGATGAAACACGTGTTGGCTTTTTGCTATGGAACAATAAACAGAAGTGACTACATCAGAAAAGACTGTCTATCCACCTATATATCTTGATTCATATGTACTCATTCTCGGAGAGTTACTTAATGTGTAAAGTTGTCCTGATACCTTCATTACTGTTCTGGAGGATAAACAATGCTGGGATTGTGTAAAAGGGGGCAAGGGAGACATATCCTGACCCCCTAGGTTTTGTGAGGGTGGATGAGGAGGCCCATATATGGCCAAAAAAAAAAGAAAATTAAAATTTTCGCGCGGTTAGCGCCCGGTGCGCGAACCGGGTAGTGCTCCGGGAAGCGTAAATCGTGAAAATTAGTGAAAAAATGTAACATTTTAAATTTATTTAGAGTGATCATAGTTAGGGTAGCTCCGAAAAGAGCTTTTGGGTCTGTGGAAGATTTAGGTACTTATAAGTAGGTACCAATACACAGTCTTAAATTCTGGATGAAAACTCTGTTCCCCTCATCTGAGAGTGCACACCATCTCCTCTGTAGATATCTAGCATGTAGTAACGCAAGTTATTGTTGTAGATGGAGCCCATTCCATGTTCTCTCATGTAAGCTGAAACAGACTTATTTACATGCTTCCTCGCTTTCTCAATTTGTGGACAAAATTGATTGGACCACCTCCATTTCTGTCTTTGGCATATATTTGAATATACCAAGGCAGTTTGAGGAAAAAGTGCCATCAATTGCTCAAAGGTGTCCTTTAAAAGCATTTCCAGACCTACCCCAGTCAAAGTGTCCAAATCATTTCCTCCACAGTGCACTATTAAGAGGTCAGGGTTTGGCAAATGCAAAAAGGTTTTCACCAATGGTATCAATTGGTGACATCTCAATCCTCTCTGGCCAATCCAGTTGATTTCCACATTTTGTAAGGTTGTGTAAATTTCTGTTATCAGCATACCTGTGAGCCCAGTGGATGTAACTATGTCCAAGAATCCAGACAGAAAACATGGTGAGAGGAGGTTCTACTGCAGTCAGATGAAGTGTGGGAATGAAATGGCAGTTGAAACAGTAGGAGTTTGTACTGAAAAAAACTGTGGAGTTTCAGTGCTAATGATTCAGTAGCAGTGATTGGTGGATTTTGATTGCTGAAAACAGAAAGTTAGGGTGCATGGATGTGTTCTTTGAAAGATGTAATTCGAATGGTTAAGAAAAAATCATTTTAAGAAACATTGCACTGGATAAGCAGGTGTACTGAGAGTTCAGAGTTCAGTTGAAACATTGTTGTGTGAACTTGTAAACATGAGAGGTCTGTCAGGAATAGTTGCTATGAAAAAAAGGCAGAAAGGGCAGAGGGGGGAAGGGTGTTGATTTGAAAAAAGTGAGGGAAGAGTTTTGATTGGGTGACATGAGAGATATGTGTGATGAATTACAGCATTTCTGTGCCATTGTTGGTTGCAGCCTCTGGAGTGCATACCCTTTGCTCTGCTAAAGAAAAATTGGTCTGCTTCTTTAAACAAATATTTCACTTCCCCCATGAATCAGGGAGAATAATTTGCTTACTCGATTTGTTTAAAAAACGTTTCTTGAAGTCATTTAGGTTTCTTGATATGTACTGCTAGAGTTTCATAGCCAGCATGGGGCACATTTACAAGGCCTTTGAGCCACTTTCACGTCATTTTCCCCATGTTAAAAGTGACGCAAAAGTGGTGCAAGGGCCTTGTAAATACGCCCCCATGTGTGTTAGGACATTTTAAGTCACTTCCCCATGAATATGGGAGAATAATTTGCTTACTTGATGTGTTTAAAAAACGTTTCTTGAAGTCATTTAGGTTTTTTGATATGTACTGCTAGAGTTTCATAGCCAGCATGGGGCATATTTACAAGGCCTTTGAGCTACTTTCACGTCATTTTCCCCATGTTAAAGTGACACAAAAGTGGTGCAAGGGCCATGTAAATTCGCCCCCATGTGTGCTAGGCCATTTCAAGTCACTTCCCCCATGAATCAGGGAGAATGGTTTGCTTACTTGATGTGTTAAAAAAACGTTTCTTGAAGTCATTTATTTTTCTTGATATGTACTGCTAGAGTTTCATAGCCAGCATGGGGCATATTTACAAGGCCTGCATACCCTTTGCTCTGCTAAAGAAAAATTGGTGTGTGTCTGAGACTGTTTTCAAACTCAAAAAGCATTTGCTAAGGTGAGAAAAGATTCATTTAATTTAGATAGAGACTAGTATGCTTTAAGGAGAAAACTAGGAAGCAAGTTGTGTATTTAAAATGTTGCTTGGTGTCAAGTGTTTTACAAAAAGATTTTGCTTCTTTGTGAAATTGTAATTGGAGATAATGTGAAGTATTAGTACTGACAGAGTGTGCTTGTACATAGGAGCTGTGCCGTGTTTTCAAATTATGACTTGAAAATCGTTTTTAAGGAAAAGGAATGCTTTTTAAATTTATGAGAAGGAAAAAATGGTGTCTGCTTCTTTAAACAAATATTTCACTTCCCCCATGAATCAGGGAGAATAATTTGCTTACTTGATGTGTTTAAAAACGTTTCTTGAAGTCATTTAGGTTTCTTGATATGTACTGCTAGAGTTTCATAGCCAGCATGGGACATATTTACAAGGCCTTTGAGCCACTTTCACGTTATTTTCCCCATGTTAAAAGTGACGCAATAGTGGTGCAAGGGCCTTGTAAATACGCCCCCATGTGTGTTAGGGCATTTTAAGTCACTTCCCCATGAATCTGGGAGAATAATTTGCTTACTTGATGTGTTTACAAAACGTTTTTTGAAGTCATTTAGGTTTCTTGATATGTACTACTAGAGTTTCATAGCCAGCATGGGGCATATTTACAAGGCCTTTGAGCCACTTTCACGTCATTTTCCCCATGTTAAAAGTGATGGAAAAGTGGTGCAAGGGCCTTGTAAATACGCCCCCATGTGTGTTAGGGCATTTTAAGTCACTTCCCCATGAATCTGGGAGAATAATTTGCTTACTTGATGTGTTTAAAAAACATTTCTTGAAGTCACTTAGGTTTCACGATATGTACTGCTAGAGTTTCATAGCCAGCATGGGGCATATTTACAAGGCCTTTGAGCCACTTTCACATCATTTTCAACATGTTAAAAGTGACGCAAAAGTGGTGGAAGGGCCTTGTAAATTCGCCCCCATGTGTGCTAGGCCATTTTAAGTCACTTCCCCCATGAATCTTCGAGAATAATTTTCTTACTTGATGTGTTTTAAAAATGTGTTTTTTGACTTAAAATGGCTCAAAGGCCTTGTAAATATGCCCCATGCTGGCTATGAAACTCTAGCACTACATATTTTGAAACCTAAGTGACTTCAAGAAACGATTTTAAACACATCCAGTAAGCAAATTATTGTAGAAGCATTCCATTCCATTGCTACTATTTGTGGGTTTTAAATTTGTCTATGCTGCTAAATTACCGTAGGTAGAATTGACAACTAGTGTGTTAATTGTTTGCCTACTGTTATTGGTTTACTGTTTGGTAATAGTGGTTAATAAAAAAAATTTAAAAATTTACCACAGATTCAACTCAAGATCTTTTGAAAAATTCAAAAATGCCCTCAAGGCAAAGGAAAAGAAAACAAGCAAAGCGACTTACACCCCACCTTGGTAAACCTTTGCAGCAGTCCTCTACAATAAAAACTTGTCAAGTCACCAAAAAAACTCCGGGTAAGACAACAAAATCTTTTTTAAGAAACATTTGCAGACGAAAAAGTATCACTACAGAACATGTTTTAGTCCAGAAGAAGAGAGCCAATTTAAACGGGAAGGAAAGGCCCCTCAAAAATGTTACTGCTAGAGCAGGAGATAACTCTGTGCATGGCAGTAGAAGGAAAAGTCAGTTTAGGGACATTCGTAGACGAATGTTCCGCAACAGGATAATTGGCAATTTGTTAAAAAATATTAAGAAAGGTCAACAGAAAGTGGCTTTTTATAAGAAAAAGAAAAATGTAGAGAAAATTATTGATCAGGCTTTCGAAATTAAGCGAAAATCATTTATTTTGATAAACAATAGAATTAGGAAACCAAACAAGGCAATTTATGATTTCAAATCAAATAGTAGATGGAAGAGAACAGTTAATCGTACTAATTTTTGTGAAGTTTTTTCAGGAGAATGGATGCATAGTTCAAGTTTTGAGGCATTTTTTAATGAGTAGAGTTACTTCCAGGACAATGATTTGGTGCATGCAGTTGACACCAGTGGTCGAGCATATGAGGTGAAAGACGGTTGTCCGGTTGAAAAAGAAAAACTTGTGTCAACAGAGGCAGAAGAGATGTTAGGTGATGATGTTTTAGGGAGACGTCCTAAGGGACCAGTGTACACCTGGAAGTGTAGTAGTATTTGCAGTGTGCAACAGGATCCCATCAATTTGCTTTGTGATTTTGTACGGACATTTAATAAGAAAAGTTTAAAACAGAAAATGAAGTTGTTGCAAGAATTAGATCTTTGCAGAGTGAGACAAGTGACAGGTTTGCATGGTCATTCACTGGCTTGTCTTTCTAGAAAAGTATGTCAGAGTGTTTTTCATCATTTTAGGATGTTAGCAGTGCATCATAATAAAGTGAGGAAATTAGTGAGAATGTTGTAATATGCTAAGAGTCCAGCAATTATGCTTAAACAATTAAGCACTGCTCTTTTGCATGGTTCTGAAGTAGATGTAAAGAATATTTGTGAAGACGTTGAGTTTTGTTACTTTGCTAGTAAAGAGAACAATGTTGAAATTGACCCAGTAGAAGAAGGTAATGTGGAAGAGAGTGTACAGATTTCTAGTACAGATAAGTTTCACAAGGAAATGTCCACGTTTATGGTGAAATCAAGTGAGAGGCCTAATTTCACTTGTGTGTGTTGTCGACGGACTTATTATAAGAATCAGACTAAATTAGTGGATTTATATGCAAAAAGTGAAATGGAAAACAATAGTGAATGGATGGATTTTGCAACATACTTGATGGTAGAAAATTGTTTTGATTTGGGATCGGATCAACGTATGTGTACTTATTGTTTTATCAAATTAAATCAAAACCGGATGACTGCTAGAGCGGTTCATAATAATCTGGAATTGGTTGACATTCCTTCTGAACTGAAGGATTTAAATACTTATGAATCTATTTTGATTCAAAGTGTCCATCCTTTTCAGGCTATTGTTCGAATGGAGCCTAAGACAGGGAAATTGCCTCCTTCAGATTTACAGAGAGGATTAAAGGGAAGAGTTGTTTATTTGCCTCTAGACTTGAGGAAAAATATTGATACAATTGGTGTAGACAAAGTGGAAGAGGAACCTCTGGTTATCCTAGTTAATGGGGCTCCGACAAAGAGTAAGAAAATCTGGCAAGATTTAGTGGATGTGAGGAAAGTCAAAAAGGCAACATTGTATTTGATAAAAAACAATGAGTACTACAAGAATGTATGTTTTGCATAAGAGGAACTAAGTGATGAAGAGGACAGCGATTTGTGTGCTGGACAAATAGAGAAAGTAGATGCCTCTAAAAATGAAGAAATATATGAACATTATAGTGTTCATCCTTTGCATTCTAAAGAAGTCATGGGGAATGCTATTGAGTTGTTTCAAATGAAACAAGCCAAAGGGAGTCCCATTAGTGTTTGGGAGGAAAGTTTGGAAGCTCGGTGTTTCCCACAGTTATTTCCAACAGGTCGAGGAGGAAGATATGATGAGCGACCTGATCAAATTCCTGCTTCTGAATACCGGACTTTACGATTGTATGCAGAAGATCCTAGGTTTCGTCAATGCATTCCCTATTTGTTTCATCTACTGTATGAAAGTGATCTGTCTGGACTGTCTTATGCAGTGAACCACATCCTGAAAAGTGGTGTACAGCTGTAAAATATCTCGGCAAGGGAGTTTATGGATAAAGTCAATGTGCAAGACAGTATTTTGGATTCTCACCTGATTAATCTCATGGCATGTCAGCGTGGTACTAATGAATATTGGTACCGTCATCATGGTGACTTAAAATGTATGCTGAGGAACTTAGGAACTCCCACATGGTTCCTCACTCTCAGCTGTGCCGAGTATGGCTGGGAAGACTTACTTGAATTTCTACGAGAGGCAAATGGAAACATTGCAAATATTGAATTCAAGACACCCGGAGAACTGTGCTCTTTGGATCCAGTCACTGTATGCAGGTACTTCAATCATAGATTTGAAGCTATGATGTCTTTCATTACGAACAAGAAAAATCCACCTCTTGGAGAGGTGTTGGATTTCTTCTGGAGAAAGGAGTATCAAGCAAGAGGTGCTCCTCATTTACATAGGCTGCTATGGATCAAAGATGCACCCAAATTTGGAACAGATCCGGATGACTTGGTGATGAGTTTCATAGAACAGTATTCTACATGTGCTGTTCCAAAGACAAAGGAAGACAAAAGTTTAAGAGAACAAGTTTTACGCTTTCAAAACCATCGTTGTGGAAAGTACTGTCGTCGTAAATTCAGAAACAAGGACAAGTTCTATACAAAATGTCGTTTTGGGTTTCCACGATCAGTGATATCTAAAGGAAGAGTGAACAATTTGATGTCTTCGCTGTGACATAATGTGACGAGGAAATCACCCAAAAATACATACAATTTAAAAAGAAACGAAGAGTCCAAATACATCAACGACTACAACCCAGTGATTTTGTCCATGTGGAATGCTAACATGGATATACAGTTTGTGGCTGACAACTGTATGGCTGTGGCTCGGTATGTGACGTCTTATATCACAAAAAAATAAAAGACAGAACTGAGGATATGTGGGATGACATTTCACATGAAAAGAGCCTCAGTAAGAAGTTGTACAGTTTCAGTCTAAAGATTTTGTCGCATCGAGAAATCAGAGCATGCGAATGTTCTGATCGGTTATCTTCAGCAAGTCTCTATGCCAAATCTAGGGGTATAATTTGGGTGAGTCTTGGTCTTGCTGCAACACGTAATCAAGTTCTGAAACCTGTACGGGAAATTGAGTATTTGGCGAAGAAGGAGCCAAACAGTACAGATATTTTGAAGACCGAAATGTTGGATACATATTATCCAAATAGAAGCAGTCACCTCGAGAATGTTTGTCTGTATGAGGTTCTACAAAATTACATATTCAAGAGGAACATCAAAGAAGATATTGATAAAGGAGTGTATTCTGTAATTGGAAGTGAGGGATGTCTGGTCAAGCAAAGAAAATGTCAATTGGTAAATCATCGAAAATTGAGTTGCGAATCTCCTGAAAGAAAAGAGTTTTTCTATTTAGCTCTTTTGCAACTTTTCAAGCCTTGGCGTGTAGAAGAGGAACTGCTTGGAGATTTCCTCTGTTATGAAGATTCTTTCAATGCAGCCAAGGAGTTCATAGAATGTCCTGTTTTTCCAAAATATCTAGAAATGTTGAATGCAGAAATCGAGCAGGAAGCAACAATTGCAGCCGAGATTGCTAGAGACAGTTCTCAGGACAGTCAGAGTTCCACTTCATTGAGTCAGGATCCACTAGGAGGACCAGTTATCAAAAATGAAGCTGCCACTGCCATGATTGAAGTGGAAAGAGCCATGGCACATGCTCAGGAGGATGCGGTTAACTTAGAAGATTTGGAAAGACAACTCAACGTTGAGCAGAGGAAAATATATGACGAAGTTACCAACCAAATTGATCATGGATTAAGTCATGAGAAGAAAGAGTGCTCATGTACGTCGTTGAAACCTGTCCGACTGTACATGAGTGGAGAAGCAGGAACTGGAAAAAGTTTTCTCATTAAAGCAATTTCATGTTATTTGCAGAAAAGGACTGAGTCATCGCTGTCTTGTGTTGTCACCGCTCCAACTGAACTGGCAGCACATTAAAGGTATTACTTTGCATCGTCTACTGATGCTGCCAGTGGAGCATGATAACAAATTACATACCACAAGTTATCTGCAGATGCTTGTTGTGAAGTTTCAAGAGTCCTAAAGAAGATGAAACTTCTTATCATTGACGAAGTAAGCATGGTTTCCAATGTCATGCTTGCCTTTGTGCATTTGAGAATGCAAGAAGTTCTTAAAACAGAGTATGATGTGTTATTTGGTGGCAAACACATCATTGTTTTCGGTGATCTTCTGCAGCTGACACCAGTGAAAGGACAACCAGTGTTTAAACTACTTACGCATGAAGATACCAGGAAGTGCCTAGGGAGCATTGGCAATGTTAATATATGGTTAAACTTCAATTATGCTGAACTGCGTGAAAATATGCGTCAGGCGAAGGATGAAGATTGTAAGAATATTCTACAAGATGTTAGAATCGGAAAAGTGACCGAGCATGGGAAGGAAGCTTTACATGCACGATTACTGTCAAATTTGTATCCAGATGAAGACGTTCTGCCAGAGAATATTTTTCAGAAAATTACTGAGAAGAAATCTGGGATATGTTTGATGCCAACTCTGCAAGAATGTTCCATCTTCAACAACAAAATGTTGAATTTAGAAAACCAAGACATAGTGAAACTGGAAGCTATTGACAGAATTGAGCATATGGGAGCAACAATTATTTTGTCTGAAAATTTGAAATCTAAATTGGATTCTTTAGAGAAGACTATATCTAAGACTGCTGGTTTTGAAAAGACTCTGAATGTGTGCTTAAATTGCCGTATCATTTTGAGAAGGAATTTAAATGTTGAAAGAGGTCTGGTAAATGGATCAATGGGTAATGTTGTTGATTTTGAGAAATACAGAAATAGAGATGGAATTGAATTTATAAAAATTAAATTTGATGGCATTGAGGATGTACAGCAAATTGGTCGTTGCTCTGCTAGGTTTTTGCTTGTTAAAGACTTATATGTTTGCCGTAAGCAGTTTCCTGTTTGCTTGGCATATGCGGTGACAATCCATAAATCGCAAGGTTTAAGTGTAGACAGTGCTTTGGTGAATATTGGCAGTTCTGTGTTCAAGGAGGGTATGGCTTATGTGGCATTATCACGAGTCAGATCTTTATCTGGATTGTACTTGATTGAGTGTGATGAGACAAACATTTGTGCAGATCTAGATTGTGTTAAGGAATACAATAGGTTAAGAAGAGAGTATGCGCCACATTTGCCTCAATATCCTTTGTTTGAAAAACGTGTGGTAGGCCGGAAATGAAGAAATGTGACCAATAGTAGGGAGGTTGTAGCAAAAACACGAAAAGTCGATGAACCCGAAACTGTAAGCAGAAAGAAAATGGATGCTGTTCAAGATGTTGTTGGTTTTCAATTTGAAAACAGTTCTGGTGTCAACTGCTATGCTAATGTAGTGGTTAATGTTGTCTTTTCTCTAGAAACTTTAAAAGAACAGATTGTGGTCAATTTGGCTCAAAGATTTTGCTGTTTGTTGAATTCTGTGTTAGAGAAATGTAGCACTGATAGAAGAAAAATAGAAAGTGTGTCTGAAATTCGAAATCTCTTAGACAAATGTTCAGGTCAAACGCAATTCTCTCAAAATATTCAGCAGAATTGTCAGGAGTTTTTAATGTATATGCTTGATGTATTGCAAGATGAAGGTGTAGATGTAGATTATCTGTTTGGCCTTTCTTATCAATGGCAGCATGACTGCGAGAACTGTAGGCTATCAAGTACTACTAGTGTAGACTCAGAAAGATTTATATACTTAACTTTGCCTGACAGTAGATCAGTATCCTTTAATAAGCTAGTAAAAGCAGCCGATCAAAACATGGAGTGTAGCCAATGTAAGTCTGCAATGATGTCCACATTATTTATACGAAGTTACGGCCAGTATGTCATTTTAATGTTCCAACGATGTAGGCCTGATGGAACTAAATTGACAACTTTAATTAAAAATGTTGTGGCTTTGCAGTTGTCAATATCAGGAAGGACTTTTATAACTGCAGCAATTATATATCATGACGGTCCTTCAACAACTTCAGGACATTACACAGCTTATTTAAAATCTGGAAACGGCTGGTCATTCTAGAATGATTCTGTTTTAACTTTCAAAAAACGTTTATCTTTTGACTTAAAAAATTCTTACCTAGTGTTTTTACAACCAAAATTTTAGGGAAGGTAAGTGGCCTACGAAGATTGGAGCAGTTGATAAATTTTAGTCTGCTGTTTTAAATTGCTTTGTGAATAAGAGCGATCATGATAATTAAAAATGTAAAGTAGTCATAGAGGTACATAACTGGCCTATAATGATTCAAAGAGTTGATATGATTTACTCTGTTGTTTTAAATTGCTTTGTTAGTAACTGAGATCAAGAGAATGAAAAAATTGGAAAAGTCATAGAGGTAGTGTAAGTGTGCCTCATAGTAAGTGGTATCAATGTTATAGGAAATGTGAAACATGAGTAAGCTAGAAGGGGAGATATTAATAGTACAAGATTGTGAAAGTGATTGTCGACGTTTTCATTCTGAAAGTCGGGGAAAAATGAAAATCTCGGGATTTGCTTTGTGGAATTCGAAGAGTTTAAAATGGCTCTTACCAGATTTGGCCTTGAGGAGAAGTGCGGTAGAGAGCGAAAAGTCATTTATTGTTTCTAACATATTACTAAAAAAAAAAGAGCTTTTCTTTCAGAAAGTGGCGGGCACGGATTTTTTAGAGCACAACAGAGTATAAGCTGTTCATAGCATATCATTCGACGTCATGGAAAGTAAGTGTACTTTTGATGAGTTCTGATTTGTTATATTATATGGGTTTTTTAAACACAATCATTTTGATTGTGTTTTTTTCCCCACTGTTATATGATGAATACCTTCAACTCACTGTTTTTAGTGAAATTTGATATATTCTGAGAACAGCAAAAATAAACCATTTAACATGTATAATTAATTCTATACTTTTTATTGTGATTTTTAATTTGTACTCGTCTTGTCTCATGCTCACTTGTCTTTTACTACCTTCTATCAATCCTCTTTACATACTGACATTGCCTTTTGTTTTATTCTCTTTCACCCTTGTTCTCTAACTCCACTTATCTTTCAACCTTTGCTTCCTTATTCCAACTCTGCTTTTTTCTTTTCTCTCATGCACCATTTTCCAGCTTTTAGACCTTCTGCTTCGCTTCTCTTTTCCATCTTTCCTCCCTTTGTTTTCGAAATTAAATATTTTTGGGTTCTCCTTTTTTGTTGCAATCAGTTAGTATAACTCACCTTCACTCATTTATCTTTCTTTGTTGCCTCACTCAGTCTGTATCTGACACTCTTTCCTTCACTTTCTCTGTCCCCTCTCTCCCTCACTCTCTTTTCCTTATTCACCCTTTCCTTATTTAGTTTACCTTACTCACATTCTTTTAGTATCTTACACATCTTCAGTTTATTTTTCTCTTCTATCCTTCTTTTCTGTCACTGAATCTATCCTCCTTTTTATTCTCTTAGTAATTTACTCTATTTCTATTTCTTGTTGTCTCTGTCTGTCTTTCACCGTTACTTTATTTTACTTTCTGAATGTTTATCTCTAACTTTATTTCTTTGTAAAATTGTATGATTTTCAACCTTTTGCCTTGTCTTTTCTATTTTTTTAAATACATGTTTTAATATTTTTCAAATTTTTGTTCTTTCTTTCACAGATTGAAAGTAAAAAAATTATAAGTGATGAAGTTAACAACAACTATAAAGTAAGTATTTAGTACTCTTTCCCTTACATCTCTATCACATTCAACTTCTATTAGTTCTACTGCTTTATTTCCTTAACCCTCAGTTTCCTTCCTTTGCTTTTTCTCTCATTCATTTTCAATTACTTACTTACTCCACTCCTTCCACTCCTTTTGTCAGTCCCTCTGTTCTCACAGTACCTCACTCCTTTTCACTCAGTCCGTCTTTCTTGCTCTCACTGTCTCTGTCTCTTCACTCTTTTACTAGTTATTCATTATGCTTTCTCCCTGTAGTTCAAGCACACTATGTTATTTACATTTCTTTGCTGCTTCAATTATTCCTTTTCTGTCACTTCTTCTTTTCTTCTTTCTGCTTTTTCTCTCTGTCATTCCACATATTTTAACCTTATTCACTATCATACACCTTGTTTTAATCCTATTTACTTTCGCTCACTGTTTTTTTAACACCTTCCCTCAGGGTTGTTGTTTTAGTCTGGTTCTATCCCTACCTCTCATTCCAAATCCAATACTCTCTTTCTTTTTAATTTGAACATTCACTCACATTCTCCAAATAACTCTTGTTTATTATTCTTCTACTCTCTTTTTTTTCTTTCACTTCCTTATCTATTTTCTTTTTCTCAATTTTACCCTCTTACATCTTTTCTTTGTATAATTATCTATTATACAGTATCTCTATGTTACTCCCTCTAGCTGTCTTTCTTTTAACATTATTCTCTCTGTCTCCTTCCCTTATACTCTTTATTTTTTTTTCATTTTTTTTTTTGGTTCGCTTCCGGTTCGCGCACCGGCGCGCGAACCGGGAAGCGAATTAAAAAAAAGAGATTGCCAGAGTGCTAAACATTTTAGCAATTTTTTATAAATGGGAGGTAGTTCTGAAAAGAACTTTTTTTTATTGTTTTTGTTGTTTTATATTTTTTTTATTATTTTTCTGAACCTTTTTTTTTGTATTTTTTGAACAATTTTAATTTTTTTTTGTTTTTTTGGGGGGGACAACGAAAAACAGGCATTAGAAAGGGCTCAACAGGAGCAAAAAAAAATACTTCTTGGGGCGTTTTGAGCACTAGTGGTTTTCAAAATGCTCTATTCATTAAATTGACACTCCTCTCCCCATAACAAAGTAGTGCACCACAATAAATGCACACTAGCTTCATGTGCGCAAAATTGTTCTGAATACTTGGGACCGTCTCCCTCGCCTCTGGTCCCGATAGAGTTTCCTGTGACGATGTACTGGCCACAGGAGTTGGTGGGTTATCTTGGAGGTGACGCACCTCAGCAACGCTGTAATTAATTGGATGCCACCTCTGCATGTGTCGGTGCATAGTATAGTTTCCGAAACTATACTTTTTGTCTGTGCCTCGGGACAGAAGTGCTTTGCAAATGAGGCATGTCACCCGCCGGGCATTGACCTTTTTTTGGCCATGAGGGAAAGAAAAAAATTGCCAAATAAAATGGTCTTTGCAGTGGGATTGCCGGGGCTCTTCAGGCAAGAACTGCCTCTGCTCTACCTCCTCTTCCTCTTCTTCTTCCTCTTCCTCTGGGTTTGGAAGGAACTGTGAAGGTGGTCCTTCCTTCCAAGGAGGTTGTGGTGGTGGTGGGGGTCCACCAGCTGCAGCTACTACTGATGCCAACACTGAATAATGAGAAACAGGACTTCCTCTCACAAAGTTGAAAGTCAGAGTGAGGAAAAAAGGTGGGGGCTTTCATTATTTGGGAAAAAAAATGTTCTAAACCAATGAAAAGTGTTATTTTCAGGTCACATGACCTTTTACGCTTACGTTACGCGTCCCGCTACGCACCCGGAGCGCTTCCGGGGTGCTGCACTTCGCGCCTCGGTTCGGGCTCCGGAGCACTTCCGAGTGCGCTAACGCGGCGCGTTATAGGACGCATTACGCGGCAACGCGATATGTCGCGCTTACGCGACGCGTCACGATGTTGTTTTCGAACACGGCAGTTGCGCTAACGGAATGTTTCCCGGTGCGCGGAACGGGTCGCGGCACCAAATTGAGCTAACGGGACGCTACCCGGTGCGCGAACCGGTAGCGAAACAAAAATATTTTTTTTAAATTATATACATAAAAAAATGATAATAAATACATGTAAAATATATTTTTCCTTTAAAAGAAGAATACATTTTACAGCTTTTGATATTTGCTATTAAAAAACCATTGAAATTCACTGAAAAAACCATAGGTTATAGACCATTTATATTTAGGAATTAGCATTTACAAAACCTTTAAAATTCACTGAAAAAACCATAGGTTATAGACCATATATAGTTAGAAATTAGCATTTACAAAACCTTATTTTACTCACACAAAACCATTGAAATTTGCATATATAGTTAGTTGGACTAACTATATATCGCGCACCCGCAATCCACTGCTAATGATGTCACATATTACATCATTCATGACATGGTCAGTGACATCACTGATGACAACTCAAATGACATCACTGATAACATCACTGATGACATCATTCATGTGATAATACGATGAACCTCTTCAGACTCTAATATAACCTTAGATACACTCAGTGTAAACAGACACTCACATACTGTCACTCATCCATGGAGTTACTCATACACCTAGTCAGTCATGCAAAGAATCAATCACACCTCCATTTCCTCAACTATACAGTTATACACACCTTACTTATTCAAACATAGTCTTCGTATACAATCACTGACACAAGTTTACAATGATCCATACATCCATTCACCGGCTCTTATACACAGTTATTTATATATGTCAACTCTAACATGTATTGTGTTTTACATATGTACTTACTTTGACATGTAGCACTGAGATATCCATTCACTCACCAATACACTCATGCACAGTCAACCACCCATACAGCTGTTTCCACATGCAGTTTTCAACCCATACATCTAGTGAATCAACTGTTCACACATCTATGCACAGAGTCACACACCTCCCAGCCACCAACACACACACTCACTCTCCCATACAAATACTTGGGCAACCAATCAATAACCCATATAGTTACTCATATAGCTACTGATCAACACATGCAGCAGTTTATAGAACAACAGATATAATGATGCACAAATTAAGACAGTTTAGTCACTAACCCATGCACTCAGTGAGACACATTTAATCACTCTCTCATACAGTCAGTCATGCACCTATTAAATCCTTCATCCAGACACTTATACATCCACTCATTCTTCAATATGTAAGACATATTTTACCTTTACAGAAACATACAGTCACTGGATGTTGTCATCAGTGATGTCATTTGAGTTGTCATCAGTGATGTCATCAGTGATGTCACTGACCATGTCATGAATGATGTAATATGTGACATCATAAGCAGTGGATTGCGGGTGCGCGATATATAGTTAGTGCAACTAACTATATATGCGAATTTCAATGGTTTTGTGTGTGTAAAATAAGGTTTTGTAAATGCTAATTCCTAAATATATATGGTCTATAACCTATGGTTTTTTCAGTTATATATATATATATATATATATCTATATATATATATATATATATATATATATATATATATATATATATATATATATATATATATATATGTATGTATGTATATATGTATGTATATATATATATATATATGTATGTATATATATATATATATGTATGTATATATATATATATGTATATTACCTACTGGCGGTCGTCAGTAGGTATATATAGTTAGGATTTTTTCTCTATGGAACTTTTGAAAATTCTATGTCTAATAACTTTGGCGTTTGTGGACGGAATCGGCTGAAATTTTCAGGAAAATGGCACATTTTGTTTCTGATCAGCCCCTGAAAATTTAGGGGGGTTTCGTCAAGGGGGGGCCGAGAAAAAAGGGGGGTCCCAAAACGCGTTTTTCCCATTCATTTTTCCATAGGGCGTTTGGCCTCACTTTTAGCTCGAACGGCTGAATGGATTTGCACGAAACTTGGCAAAATTGTAGGGACTGTTAGCCCGATGTGCCTTTGCTGGGTCTTAATATATGTGCTCCAGTGGATTTTGAGAAATTAACGTTTAAAAAAATTTATATATCTGTGACAGCGTCCTGGATAGCGCACCAGTTCGCGTACTTTTCGCGTAACGGAGCTTTGCAAAGCGAAGCTGATTGGCTCTCCGGTGTCTGTCAACATTCTAAACAGTCCGGAGCGGCCGCCATCTTGTCTCTCGGTAGGATCGAGAGACAAGAGGAGGCCAAAACAAAGGGGGAAATGAAGGAAAGGGGGCAAGGTAGACCTCTTCTGACCCCCTAGGATTGATGAGGGGGATATTAAAGTGGCCCGCGGGGCAAAAAAAAAAATGCGATTTTTTGTCGTAGAGGCGCACATCGGTACGTGAACCGGGCAGCTAACCGGCAGCGTAACGGGAGTCTGAGGAGAAGCTTATTGGCTGTCAACATTGTAAACAGTCCGGAGCGGCCGCCATCTTGTCTCTCGGTAGGATCGAGAGACAAGAGGTGGTGAAAAACGAAGGGGGAAATGAAGGAAAGGGGGCAAGGTAGACCCCTCCTGACCCCCTAGGATTGATGAGGGGGATATTAAAGTGCCCCGCGGGGCAAAAGAAAAAAAAAGAAAATTGCGATTTTTCGCGGCAGAGGCGCTTCCCGGTACGCCAACCGGGCAGCTAACCGGCAGCGTAACGGGAGTCCGACATCTTGTGTTTTTGGAGCATCCGCCCATACAGCTGTTTACACATGCACTTTTGAACCCATACATCTACTGAATCAACTGCTCACACATCTATGCACAGAGTCACATACCTCCCAGCCACCCCCACACACACACTCACTCTCCCATACAAATATTTGGGCAACCAATCAATAACCCATATAGTTACTCATATAGCTACTGATCAACACATGCAGCAGTTTACAGAACTACAGAAATAATGATGCACAAATTAAGACAGTTTAGTCACTAACCCATGCACTCAGTGAGACACATTTAATCATTCTCTCATACAGTCAGTCATGCACCTACTAAATCCTTCAACCATCCACTCATTCTTCAATATGTAAGACATATTTTAACTTTACAGAAACATACAGTCACTGGATGTTGTCATCAGTGATGTCATCAGTGATGTCATTTGAGATGTCATCAGTGATGTCATTTGAGATGTCATCAGTGATGTCATCAGTGATGTCACTGACCATGTCATGAATGATGTAATATGTGACATCATCAGCAGTGGATTGCGGGTGCGCGATATATAGTTATTGCAACTAACTATATATGCGAATTTCTATGGTTTTGTGCGAGTAAATTAAGGTTTTGTAAATGCTAATCCCTAACTATATACGGTCTATAACCAATGGTTTTTTCAGTGAATATATATATGTATATAGATACAGATACATTTGCGGCAACGAGGGAAGCAGGCACTTTACATCAAACTCTAAACAAAGGCTGATCCTTTTTGCTATTTTAATGAAGAGCAACATACAGCCAGCATGAATGTGCTGTGCGACGGAGTTCCATTTGGAAATAAGAGCTATTCAAGCTGTAATGTGCCTAGGGGATTTGTTGTTGACATTCTTTTTGAGTTTAACAACATATTTAAAGATGGTCACACGCTGGTTGTAACGCTGGTTGTAATGGGGAAAATGAAGACAGTACATTGGGTCTTCATAGCAAATGTTTTGTGATCCAATGGGAGCAAGTGCTGATGTATTTAAAAATGATCATGTGATCTTACATGGAAACCAGTATTGAGAAAGGCAGTGTGCTGAAATGCGTCTACTAATGACATCGATGATTAAATGGTACATCTAGCAAGACGCCGAGTGCTCCGTGTCCCTTTTGGAATGTTGCTGCTAAATTAACTGATGTGAAGCCACTTTCACAAGACGGAGGCACCTGTTCTATGGTGTTCTGCAGGTTTGAGTGAAAATGTGTGGAATATATATATATATATATATATATATATATATATATATATATATATATATATATATATATATATATATATATATATACTACTATTATAAAGAGAGAGCACGCACCTTTGAGCCAGGTAAACTCGGGAACCACAGCGCCAATCATCACACCCGATACATTGTAGAAATTGTCAGGGTGTGCAGATGGACATAGGCTATAAAAAATAAAAAACGTACATTTAAAAATATAACTTTTAAAAAAAAGTAGTGCCCTGAAAGTAGCGCCGGCCGCGACGCTGCTCTGGCCACGACGTAGCACTGGCCACGACGTGCGTGATGACGAGGAGGAGAGACATGGAGCTGCGGTGAAGTGAGGAGCGCGGGCGCGTCATGGCGAAGAGGAGCAGATGGCGGGAAGGAGCGGCAGCTCAGGTAAAGTAAATGGTCCTTGAAATCGAGGCGGGAGGCAGGCGGCGGGCGGCGGGTGGCGGGAGGCAAGAAGCAGGAGGGGGCGAGTGTACACAGAGGGACAGGCGGGAGGAGTTGGGCGAGAGGGAGTCGGGGCGGGAGGGAGTCGGGACGGGAGGGGGTCGGGGCGGGAGCGGGTGTACTGCCCCCAGCCCCTTTCTGCCCCAGGCAACGCTGGGGCGGGCTGCTAGTATATATATACCCCTTGCTATTTTAATCTGGGACTTTGGTGGCACACATTCAGCCTTCTCCCCCTTTCGGGCCTCACAGGGCGCATTGAAGCGCTACTCCGCTATTCTGACTGCAGCTGCATTGCATGCTGGAAGACCGAGTTCGTCCAGCACTGATCAACAGCTGCAATCACTAAAGGCGGGGCCGGAAAAACTTCAATCATTCTCGGAACTCCACAAGATGAAAGAGGGAGCTGAAGTAACCCCAGGCAGTCAAGGCATCTGAGGAAGGCAAGATAAAAACGCCGAAATGCATTATGCTGTAAACCTGCGCCAAATTAAAAGGTTACCTGGTACCCCCGCTGTGTCCTTTGGTCCTTTCATCTGGAAGGGCTCTCTCTGCATCTAATTCCACGAGCTTTGCCTTAGCGCGTGCAAATGAAGGACCCGTCTCGCAAAGTGGCCGGCAACAAATTAAGGCAACATGGCATCATGACTTTTCAAAACCAAGGGATTGGTAGTTTGCTGGTCCACCCCAGGAGCACGACGGACAAAAGCTGCTGCTACCCGCAGTCCGTGAAGTCACGGGGACGCTGGATCACGGTATCTCATCGTCACGGCCCGGTCTGGAACTGCTCAGGGGGTTGAGGCGTAGGGGACTCGAGGTAACCCTTTGCAATTTTAATCTGGGACTTTGGTGGCACACATTCAGCCTTCTCCCCCTTTCGGGCCTCACACGCCGCATTGAAGCGCTACTCCGCTATTCTGACTGCAGCTGCATTGCATGCTGGAAGACCAAGTTCGTCCAGCACTGATCAACAGCTGCAATCACTAAAGGCGGGGCCGGAAACACTCCAATCATTCTCGGAACTCCACAAGATGAAAGAGGGAGCTGAAGTAACCCCAGGCAGTCAAGGCATCTGAGGAAGGCAATATAAAAACGCCGAAATGCATTATGCTGTAAACCTGCGCCCAATTAAAAGGTTACCTGGTACCCCCGCTGTGTCCTTTGGTCCTTTCATCTGGAAGGGCTCTCTCTGCATCTAATTCCACGAGCTTTGCCTTAGCGCGTGCAAATGAAGGACCCGTCTCGCAAAGTGGCCGGCAACAAATTAAGGCAACATGGCAACATGACTTTTCAAAACCAAGGGATTGGTAGTTTGCTGGTCCACCCCAGTAGCACGACGGACAACAGCTGCTGCTACCCGCAGTCTGTGAAGTCACGGGGACGCTGGATCACGGTATCTCATTGTCACGGCCCGGTCTGGAACTGCTCAGGGGGTTGAGGCGTAGGGGACCCGAGGTAACCCTTTGCAATTTTAATCTGGGACTTTGGTGGCACACATTCAGCCTTCTCCCCCTTTCGGGCCTCACAGGGCGCATTGAAGCGCTACTCCGCTATTCTGACAGCAGCTGCATTGCATGATGGAAGACCGAGTTCGTCCAGCACTGATCAACAGCTGCAATCACTAAAGGCGGGGCCGGAAACACTCCAATCATTCTCGGAACTCCACAAGATGAAAGAGGGAGCTGAAGTAACCCCAGGCAGTCAAGGCATCTGAGGAAGGCAAGATAAAAACGCCGAAATGCATTATGCTGTAAACCTGCGCCAAATTAAAAGGTTACCTTGTACCCCCGCTGTGTCCTTTGGTCCTTTCATCTGGAAGGGCTCTCTCTGCACCTAATTCCACGAGCTTTGCCTTAGCGCGTGCAAATGAAGGACCCGTCTCGCAAAGTGGCCGGCAACAAATTAAGGCAACATGGCAACATGACTTTTCAAAACCAAGGGATTGGTAGTTTGCTGGTCCACCCCAGGAGCACGATGGACAACAGCTGCTGCTACCCGCAGTCCGTGAAGTCACGGGGACGCTGGATCACGGTATCTCATTGTCACGGCCCGGTCTGGAACTGCTCAGGGGGTTGAGGCGTAGGGGACCCGAGGTAACCCTTTGCAATTTTAATCTGGGACTTTGGTGGCACACATTCAGCCATCTCCCCTTTCGGGCCTCACTGAGCGCATTGAAGCGCTACTCCGCTATTCTGACTGCAGCTGCATTGCATGCTGAAAGACCAAGTTCGTCCAGCACTGATCAACAGCTGCAATCACTAAAGGCGGGGCCAGAAACACTCCAATCATTCTCGGAACTCCGCAAGATAAAAGAGGGAGCTGAAGTAACCCCAGGCAGTCAAGGCATCTGAGGAGGCAAGATAAAAACGCCGAAATGCATTATGCTGTAAACCTGCGCCAAATTAAAAGGTTACCTGGTACCCCCGCTGTGTCCTTTGGTCCTTTCATCTGGAAGGGCTCTCTCTGCACCTAATTCCACGAGCTTTGCCTTAGCGCGTGCAAATGAAGGACCCGTCTCGCAAAGTGGCCGGTAACAAATTAAGGCAACATGGCAACATGACTTTTTCAAAACCAAGGGATTGGTAGTTTGCTGGTACACCCCAGGAGCACGACGGACAACAGCTGCTGCTACCCGCAGTCCGTGAAGTCACGGGGACGCTGGATCACGGTATCTCATCGTCCCGCCCCGTCTGGAACTGCTCAGGGGGTTGAGGCTTAGGGGACCCGAGGTAACCCTTTGCAATTTTAATCTTGGACTTTGGTGGCACACATTCAGCCTTCTCCCCCTTTCGGGCCTCACAGGGCGCATTGAAGTGCTACTCCGCTATTCTGACTGCAGCTACATTGCATGCTGGAAGACCGAGTTCGTCCAGCACTGATCAACAGCTGCAATCACTAAAGGCGGGGCCGGAAATACTCCAATCATTCTCGGAACTCCACAAGATGAAAGAGGGAGCTGAAGTAACCCCAGGCAGTCAAGGCATCTGAGGAAGGCAAGATAAAAACGCCAAAATGCATTATACTGTAAACCTGCGCCAAATTAAAAGGTTACCTGGTACCCCTGCTGTGTCCTTTGGTGCTTTCACCTGGAAGGGCTCTCTCTGCATCTAATTCCACGAGCTTTGCCTTAGCGCGTGCAAATGAAGGACCCGTCTCCCAAAGTGGCCGGCAACAAATTAAGGCAACATGGCAACATGACTTTTCAAAACCAAGGGATTGGTAGTTTGCTGGTCCACCCCAGGAGCACGACGGACAACAGCTGCTGCTACCCGCAGTCCGTGAAGTCACGGGGATGCTGGATCACGGTATCTCATCGTCACGGCCCGGTCTGGAACTGCTCAGGGGATTGAGGCGGAGGGGACCCGAGGTAACCCTTTGCAATTTTAACCTGGGACTTTAGTGGCACACATTCAGCCTTCTCCCCCTTTCGGGCCTCACAGGGCGCATTGAAGCGCTACTCCGCTATTCTGACTGCAGCTGCATTGCATGCTGGAAGACCGAGTTCGTCCAGCACTGATCAACAGCTGCATTCACTAAAGGCGGGGCCGGAAACACTCCAATCATTCTCGGAACTCCACAAGATGAAAGAGGGAGCTGAAGTAACCCCAGGCAGTCAAGGCATCTGAGGAAGGCAAGATAAAAACGCCGAAATGCATTATGCTGTAAACCTGCGCCAAATTAAAAGGTTACCTGGTACCCCGCTGTGTCCTTTGGTCCTTTCATCTGGAAGGGCTCTCTCTGCATATATATATACACATGTATATATTCACTGAAAAAAGGTTAAAGTGATGTTATATTTAGGCAAAAATGTCAGTTAAAACATAACGTTTTATAAGTATACACAAGCATATATATGTGTGTGTAATAATTATACATACATGTATAATATAATATAATATAATATAATATAATATAATATTATATATATTGTAATATAATACAATATATTATAATATAACATAATATTTTTTTAACAGATGAAAACCCACTGACAAAACTTCCACCATACCACCCCTATAATGGAGGAAATCCTGCTGGCCTGGTTTTTATTTGATAGTGGAAAATGGTCTGGCGAGAAATCTCATTCATTCAACCAGCATTTGAAACTTTATCTCGAGTCCATCAGGAACACCCCAATGCTGCTCCAATTTAGGGAATTAGTGAAGATGCACCTCTTTAAAGAACATTGCATCACAATGCATTAACATTTACAAAATAGCTATCCCTTCTATCACTCATTGAATTTATGCTTGTCTTTGACCCTGTACTGTGCTTAACTGCCTCTTGGCTTGGTTTACGCTATAGGATACCACATACATACTTACATACATGCATATAGGGGGATATCATGGTGGCAGAAATTCTGCAGGTTGATTCTGCACCTGGTTTAGTGGTTCCTCCAGGAATCGCAGGATTTTCTGTTCCCGCCTAACATAGCTCACTAAGCAAACGTGAGAAAAAAAATCACCATGAATGTACTTTTTTAGAAATAATCTTATCTTTTTGCAGCGCAAACAGGGAGTGGCGTGAATTAGTAAGCTACAATATCACAGCCATTTGCAGCTGGGCAAACACAAATTCTAAGGAGGCCATTGGGCAGCGCCATTTGTACACAGGGTCTTAACTAGGTTTCCAATCAGTGACGGTGGACCTCCGCCAACAAAAGCCCTGCCTGGCGGAAGCTTACTAGATACCTACTTGCACCAGTCAGGGGCACAGCCTACAAAAACCAGAGCAAGCAGAGAAAGTGCCAGAGGCACAGAGGAGAACAGCTACTGGCATCCAGATCCAGGTGAGGAGGTGGGGAGGGTGGGAGAGACAGAGAGAATGGGAGAAAGAGAGAGAGGGCGAAAGAAGGAGAGACAGAGAGAGCGAGAGAGAGAGAGAGAGAGAGAGTCTTTATCGTAGAAACCTCAAGCGAGGTTGAGTTTGAGACCATATATATTAACTTACGAGCAAATGGAAAGCTACTGTGCCAGAGAAACCTTAGGGTCGCATTCAACCTAAGGTGTAGCATATGCGAGGCCTAATCTATGCACCTGGATGCTTGCATCTGTGCCTTATTCTCAAGCGTTTCACACTTCCAGTGGCATAATTCACGAATGGCGATTTACTCTCAGTAGATTTTTCACCCCCATGTGTGTGTATACTACATGCAATGTGAAGTATGCATTTATGGGGAAAGTACGTGTTTAAATGAAACTCTACCTTGTATTAGGAACAAATACACAGAAAGTGGGTTTTCAGCCTTCCCTCTTTACATTTGCTTGGTAGGGTCAGCATCCATCCCTTCAGCCACTGTTTCTTTTTAAAGTGCTCGTCTTAGACTGGGGTAGCCCACGGCATTTTGGGGATGTTTTCATTTCGTATTTACATTTTGTAGTAGTCCCTCTCTAGGATCGTAGGTGCTCTTTTCCGCTTCACTCTCGTGAGCATGCGCAGATAGTGGTGCAGCTTAATATCCCCAGCAATGCAGGTAACTGGCTTGTTCATTATTAAAAAAGAATGAATAGTGACCATGAAACACTATCTTCAGTGTCCACTCTGCGCCTTTTGTGGGCTGTGCTGTTGAGCATGATTGCGTGTGCACCTTAGTTTGAAGAATACGCTTAAAAGTTATTAGTTGAGGGAAATGCAATGGAGGGGGGAGTGGAACCTACTGGTGTTGGCAGAGTCACATTCACCATGTTCCTTCTCTCTGGTGGAGACGTCATTGGCCAGTCACAAATGGATTGAGCCAATGGCGTATGGCAAATGGATTGTGACCCACTAGTCAACTTATGTGGAGTCAAGTCCAGTGGCACCTTGGGCCTAGCCATTCTCCTTACTGGCCACTGTGGAAAGTTCCTTGTTATTTCAGCTTCGTGCTGTTTCTGCTTTACACTTTGATGTCCAAAAGATGATTTGCCACAGGGAATCCAGGGCAGACTATTGTACCTTGTCAACTAGGATTCACACCTGGGCTTGAGAGATGCATCATAGGACCCTGTAATGGGCTCGATTCTGGTTCAAACACCATGGAGAGACCACCTCACTCGAATCCCTATCACACCCAAGTAAAAGTAAACAATTCCCCTTTCTTATGAAAATTGGCGCGTAATACCACAGTGTTTTGGACAGCACCCTATGCATCTCAAGCTGTTTCAGCTTTTGGGATTAAATATGAAGTGACAGTGAGTTACACAGATAACTGTTATTCTGTGTGGGGTATGATAGGTAATGTTTGCATAAATAGTTGCTTGTACCACAAATGACTTTGAACTGCTTTATATTTCAGTCAGTAGTTAACTCCTGTTATTAAACATTGGGGGCCTTATTTATGAAGGCCTTGCGCCACCGGTGCGTCACTTTTTCCCATTTTAAAAATGACGCACCGGCGGCGCAAGGCCTTCATAAATAAGGCCCTGGATTTATAGCAATTCTGGCCTCTAGCAGTCACTTCCCCTCTTGTGAATATTGTTGCACAAGGACATTTACAATTTAGTATTTATTTCCTCTGCTTGATTCACACAACGTCCACCTCACACTAAGGGTGGTTTGAAATAGCGAAAGAAATGTTCACAGACATTTGAGATTTTTTTTAAAACGTATACAGAATTTCACAAAGTGTGAAAAATGAACTTGAGGGAATACTTTGTGCTCAAAAGTTACATCAAGAAAATGGTGGGGTCTGCTTCAAAAAAATGTCGCTTGGCAACAGCGTTTTTGTTCCTGTAAGACATTTTATGCATAAACCAATCTGTAGCGGGCATAGGTGCCTTATTCATATATTTTGTGAGATTTTATACATGCCTACTTACTTTCTCGTGCTGCACTTCCCAACCAATACTAATTCCAGAAATAAACATATTTTTCCTTCCCTCCACATCCTTACTGATATTTCTTACTCTGTGTACAGAGATGCAGGTACCGAGCAACAACATGAGACAGTAAGATTAGATTAGAATAAAATACTTGTAAAGCGCATGGCTGCCTCTGCAAAGAGGCTTCCCAGCGCTGGAGCAAGACTGAGCAGGGGACAAGACCAAGGGGTTAGACCTGAGAGAAGAGCCAGGTCTTGACAAGACGTCTGAAGGCCTGGTGGTCAGGGTTACTGTGAATGTGTAGGGGGAGAGAATTCCAAAGAGCGGGGGCCAGACGTCTAAAGGAGCGGCTGCCAGAACTAGTTCAGCCTATGCGAGGGTTATGTGCAAGACACTGGTGCACCAAACACAGTGTACAGAGTGCATAGATCGCCTTGAATGTCTGGCGGGCTTCCTGTCAGTATCTTATGTGTGATGCAGAGCGTCTTAAAGTGGAGAAGTGTGGCTCACTGGTTAGAGCGGCGGACTCTGAAGCAGAGATCAGGCCTGGGACTAGGGTTCAAGTCTCGATGCGGCAGGGTCTTGGGCTCAATCTCCGCGGACTCGATAATTCTCGCCTCAGCGCCTACTCTAATCTTGGCTCCCACGCTGCAACTCTGGGCAATAGCTTTCTTAATCTCAACGGCCCCAACAACACTGGGATGCCTGGCTTCACCTTGGGGGCCTCTCAAAGGGAGAGCCAGGAAGGGTTCCACAGTGTTATACAGCGCCGGGACGCCCCGTTGCTGGGGCAGCTGTGCGCTTTACAAGTCTACATTTACATTTACAGTAAAGCAAACACGCTGTTCAAGGGGCAGGTTGTGTAGACGACGGAGGAGATTAGAGGCGAGGCGTAGCTGAATTTAGGGAGAGCAAAGATAGCGCGTGCTGCTGCGTTCTAGGCCTGCTGCAATCTATTGAGCACTGATTTATTAGAGTGGAGTATTAGAGTAGAGTTGAGATAGCAGCTAAGACTAAATGGCTGATTACAATGTCGGACTGACTCACGTTCGCCAGACATTGACGTGGCCTCGGGACTGACCAACCTCTGATCGGCGGCCCAACACCGTATTTGCAATACGAGAGCTTGTGCTGCGGACATAAACTGGCTGTAGCACAAGCTCCCATGGAGAAATGGGAGGCTGTGTAAATCCCTGCACCATGTGGCAGGCACCTCACAGTTCCTCCCACACGTTGCAGGGATTTACAGGGGGGCACCGTAGGTGTCCCCCAGTCCCCAATCAGAGCCTTTGGAGACATAGCAGCCCTGCTATGGGCTCCCAATGTCACTTCCGACAGGCTTTTCATGTCAGACAGCCTGACATGAAAAGCCTGTTGGACACCGACCTCATAATCCCCACAGCATACATGCCCTACATAGGGGATTATGAGTGGCCTCCAACCGGCCGATGGGCTCCTTGAGCCCATCAGAAGCTAGTCGGTCCGACCAGCCAGTTTTAAATCAGACAGTCTTTATCATAATAAGGCTGTCGGATTTGAATCCTACGATGTGAGTCGGAAAGCCTCCCACCTGTGGTAATAGGCCCCTCTGTTGAATGGAAGTCAGCAGTTCACAGTACGGCCTACTCTCTCTGACCACAAACAAACATTCATGAATGGTACATACATGTTTCTAATTTACTCTCAAAATGATTCCATAGAAGGGTTCCCAATCTGTTAATCTTCTGAATTTATCAGCCTTCTCAACTATAAACATGCCATATGAGCCCTTATGGGGCCTGAAGTTCCGAAAGTGCTATTAGCAATCATTACCAGGATTCCCCTTAAGTCTTCAGTGTTGTGCCCTTCGTGGAGAAGTGTGGCTCACTGGTTAGAGCAGGCAGACCCTGAAGCAGAGGTCAGGCCCGGGACCGGGGTTCAATTCCCGACGCGGCAGGGTCTTGTGCTCAAAATGTCCATGGACTCGATAATTCTCGCTTCGGTGCCTGACCTAATCATGGGTTCACACTCTGCAACTCTGGGCATTAAGCTTGCTCAATCTCCACAATGGCCCCCCGCGGCGGGATGCCTGGCTTTCACCTTGGGGATGCCCTGTAGGGGCTATCTCACAGGGAAAAGCCAGGACGGGTTCCCAAGGCAAGCGCGGAGATACCCCTTCGGGGGTCGATTCTGGCGCTATATAAGAAACATAATAATAAGAAGAAGAAGAAGAAGAAGAAGTGCTAAGCTCTTTTCTTTCAGTGGAGTGGTGTGGCTCACTCGTTATAGGCGGCAGACCCATAAGCAGAGAACGGCCTGGGACCAGAGTTCAATCCCCGACGCGGCAGGGTCGTGGACCAGGGTCAAACGGACTCGATAATTCTTGCCTCGGTGCCTACTCTAACCAGGGAACACACTCGGCAACTATGGACATTAAGCTTGCCTCATCTCTACAACGGCCCCCCACAGACGCCGGGGATGCCTGGTTTCACCTTGGAGATACCCAGAAATGGACCACCTCACAGGGAAACACCAGGACGGGTTCCCCAGAGGTCTTCAGCGCCAGGATACTCCTTGGAGTCACAGTGCGCTTTACAAGTACACCCACATTTACATTTATATTTACATTCTTTGATAACTGGTTGAGTTTGTGCATCAGACACAATTATATTCTACAAATGATATCCAAGACATAATAGTGCTTCTCCCGTCACATGTAGATTTTTAAAGGTAACTCAGGTTTGTCATTTACCTTGCAGAATGTTAATAAAGTAGTCAAAATATTGGATTCTTTTTCCAAAAATTGGGATAAAAATCATGTGTAGGGAAGTGTATTTTTTTCAAAACGTGGAATCAAGAAAAGGTTTACTGTGCTAAGATCACTGTTTTCCTAGCTTTTACAAAGAAAAAGAAGGTTAAAAAAAATGTCATCACTGTTTCTGCAATTTTGTTAGCAGAGTTCAACATTTGTCTGTTTTGTAGTTTCTACCGATTGTAAGGGAAACAGATTTGAAACTCATCAGCAAATCTAGAAAGCTTTCCATTTCTGAAAACCACACAAAATTCCAAATTCAGCAATTCATCATTTAAATCATTCAAAGGTTCCTCAAGAAACTAAGGGGCATATTTATGTTAACTGGCGCATCCCCAGGGATGCGCCAGTTAATGTGCGCCACAGTGCGCCACAGCTACGCCATCCATGGTGCGCCGCATTTATAATGAGGCGCACCATGGTGCAAAAACGGCACAGATGCGTGACGCATCTGTGCCGGAAATGTGGCGCATTGCTGGAGTTGCGTTGCAAGAGCGACGCAGCTCCAGCAAGGCTCGGGGGTGCCCCATCTACACAATGCTGCGTCAAGACCTACGCCTGCTTCAAGCAGGCGCAGGGTTTTGACGCAGCATTGGCCTGAAAGTGACTGAGTGAAATCTCATAGATTTCACTCAGCCACTTTCAGGAGGCGTTCCTGCGCAGGAACGCCCCCCCTGCGCAAGAACGCCTCCTCATGGCGCAGGGCTTTACAACGTGACGCATCTCCTAGATGCGTCATGTTGTAAATAGGGTGCATCGTTTGCGCCGCCGTTGCGTCAAATAAAGTGACGCAATTGCGGCACAAGGGCGTCATAAATCTGCCCCTAAGGGCTTTATTTTCATATCGGTGGTTTGAACACCGACCGCTGTATTTCAATGAAGGCGGTCGGAAACCGCTCATAATCCATTGAGGATGGCGTTTCTGCCATCAGGATTATTTTGTCAGTTTCCGACAGCCTTTTCATGTCGGCATTTCTGACATGGAAAAGCTGTTCGAAGCCTACGGTTGTGGCTCTAGCGGGCCATAAATATCCCTGCACTGTGTGGCAGGCACCACAAGGTGCCTGCCACACAGTGTGGGGATTTACACAAGCTCCCATTTCTCAATGGGAGCTTGTGTAGTGGGTGGTTTCTGCCCCCCGCACAAGCTCCCATAGAGAAATGGAAGTTTGCGACTGCACAATGTGTGGTCGCATCCTAATTTGGTGTGCGTCCGCTGACCTATGGTCAGGCGGTTCACACACCGAGACGGTGACGGTCAGAGGCAACTCTGACCGGCATCGTAATGTGGCCCTAAGCAGAATGCCTCAGCGAGCTTCCCAGTTCTCCATTGATTATGCTAATGTCATTAATCCTGAAAAGGAAGTCATCGGGACTGACATGAAAGAACTTCCTTGTCAGCTTCCCAGGTGAGTCAGCGTTCAACTATGAAGCTTTTGATGTGAGCTCCAGAGGATTCCCTGTGACCCAGTGGTACAGAGGTAGTCGGGAGGTTGTGGAGGTCAAGTCCTCATGATAAAGTGGAACAAGCCAGGCATGGGTCCCATCCTCTCTGTGCAACTGAAATCAGCCTATACCCCACTGATAAGTCCTAAGTAGGTTACAAATTAACTGCAGCTGATTGTATTCCTCTTCAGAGAGGTGTTTCTTGGCTGTTTAGCCTCCCCTTTTTCTAAAGCAGCAGGACCAAAACTGAATTGCATATGGATTCTCCCTGTCTGCAATGGATCAGTAAGAAAAAAAGGTTGGGACTGGAATATGGCTTCCTGAAACGAAACTTCTGTAAGCTTTGCACCAGTCACATTCTCTTGTTTTCATGTCATGCCCTAATTACATACAAACTATGCTAAAGCAAGTTCCTGAGCATTGCTGTTCTTGTTATTCAGAGTGAATGTGGCCTACATTCTGAGCTGGACCAGGTTCTCTAGGAGGAGGACCAGCACTGATTTGTGAATGGTAGCTCTCTGTCTGGAGTGGTCCAGTGATCAAAAACAATGCACTATAAAATGGCCAAAGCGACTGCTAGTGGCTGGCACCTTTGCAAGAATTCTACGCATCATCTTTTATGACAAGACTTCAAATTATGAGATGCACTTAAGTTTGACAGATAAGTCCATCCCTAGGCCCTGTGCTCTCTATGCCACAATATCCAACTGCAGCTTGCTGATTAGGGCCATCTAGGTGGAAACCAGTCTGGAGCTCCTTGTGTTGTCATTCAGAGAAGACATGTCCCAGAAGTGCAGTGAATTTTATGTTGGAGCAGGCCGAAGACGGACTTGCGTGTGGTTGCTCACAGGTCAGAGTGGCATAGTGGGCAAAGAAACAATCGACTTAGGGCCAGATGTAGGTAATCACATATTACTGATTCCTAAATACCGAATTTTACCGATTCGGTATTTAGGAATCGGTACATGTGATGTAGGTAATGATTCAGTAAATGTTATCGAATCGGTAATATTCGGTATTTACCGATTCGGTATTTACGGAATCGGTATTTCCCATTCATTCCTTTGGGCCTGAAGGCCCATAGGAATGAATGGGCATTACCGATTCGGTAAATACCGAATCGGTAATAGGAGGAAGACTTACAAGGGTGGCATTGGTATATGTGATGTGGGTAATGATTCGGTAAATGTTACAGAATCGGTAATATTCGGTATTTACCGATTCGGTATTTACGGAATCGGTATTTCCCATTCATTCCTATGGGCCTGGAGGCCCATAGGAATTAATGTGAATTACCGATTAGGGGGTAGACTTACAAGGGTGGCAGGGAGTCACATTGATACCCTGTTGCACCCCTGAATAGTGCATGGGTGCACATGTGACACACATACATTCCCTAAGGGCATGTATGTCTGCCACATGGCACTTTTAAAAAAGCACAAAATTGCTTTTTTAAAGGTTTTCAATATTTACCACTAACTTGTAGTTGGTGGTAAATAACGAATCCTTAAATGAAAAATGCACTCACTTGAGTGCTCCCTACATTAAGGATTCGGTAATTTACCGAATCGGTATTTAAATTACCGTTCAGTAAATTACCGAATCCTTAAACCTACCTCCTACATCTCAAACCCTAAATACCGGTCGATAACGACCGAAATTCGGTAATTTCGACCGTTACCGACTGGTATTGGGCTACCTACATCTGGCCCCAAATCTTCCTGTGCCACAAAAATATGAATGTATTCTTGTATAATACAACTGGTGCTCATGTAAAGCGCTTCAGGACCTTCGGGTGAAGTTTGCTCAAAATAAAACTACAAAAAAGGTTAGCAGCCAAATCTGGTACAAAAAAACTCAACAGCACACTCAGAAATTGCTCAGATTTGAGACTAAGTTGATGCATCTGATTTACATCCTCATTACAGTTCACTAATAAAACGAGCTACCAATTCAATTTAATCAATTAATCTTTATTCAGTCATAAAAGACACAAAGCAATCTGACATTAGATAACAGTTGTATAAAGTGCAAGATGCCAAATAAAATAGGTAAAACGTCTTGACACCATGTGATAAAAGGCATAAAATGCAGAATTAAAAAAGCGACAAATAGATAAATATTATTTCAACAGAGCGGGTTCTCCATGGTATTCCTAGTTCTAACTGTAGCTTTTAAAAATGAGTATATCCTGAAGCAAATAGCAGGTGTATTCAATAGTAGCAAACTGAACTAAGCCTCTCTACATTTGCAAAGGCCCAATGGTTTTAAAAGATGTTTGAGCACAAGTCTTCAATAGTATCTAAAAGAGTTGCAGAAAAACATATAGTGTAATAGCGATTGTTCCGAAACCCCCATCGCAGGAACAAGTTAAATTATGTCACTCTAACATATCATTTGGGTTACCTGGACTCATGAGCCTCCAAACCGTACCAGCTCTAAAACGGAGAAGGAGCGACCTCTTATGCAAGGTCTCCCTCTTGACTTTCAGGGCATGCTTTTAATATTGACGTGCAAACCGGACTTCAGCCAGATCTCGTGGGGATGTAGACTTAATCTCCAGTTTGCTACCAAACATTACTCGTCAAACCAGCGTAAGCCCCTCTTATCTGCCTTCACAAATCTAAGGAGGTGTTGTTTGATAGTCTGGGTTAGTGCATCGTAATGGGCTGATAAAAAGTTCCCCATGCTTCTGTTAGGCATTTTATAAATAGCTCCTGATGTTAAGTCAAATAAAAACAGTACATTTGTCTTGGGCACCAAATAAGCCTACGACTGTCAGTAGAGTGGCTGCACACATGTTTATCCAAGATCTTTACCTGGATGTGCAGCTCAGCACTTAAACTTAACGGTTCAAAAACTGAACTGATGATGCTGGGGAACTCCCCTCCCTCCCTATCCCCGAGCAGCTGGCCCAGCTGTCTGGGAGCGGCACCCACCCCCAAACAGGAGATTAAGAGCTTGGGGGTGTGGCTGGAGCAGGACCTTTCTTTTAAGACACACGCTAAAAAGACCGCAGGCGTGTGTTTTGGTCTGCTCCGGTCTGCCCGGAAGATATTACCTCTACTCCCGTTGCCCTCTAGGAGGCTACTAATCCAGGGACTCATTATTTCCCGGCTGGATTTCAGCAATGCGCTGTTTCTGGGGGCTCCGGAAACAACCCTAAATAAACTGCAGCAAGTACAAAATGCCGCTGCTAGGCTCTTGACGGACCTTCCCAGACGCCAATCAGCTCGCCCTGCGCTCAAGGCGCTTCATTGGCTCCCTGTCAGAGAGGGGGTGAATTTTAAAGCACTCTGTATGGCCCACAACATCTTGCAGGGGAAAGGGCCACCTATCCTACGGGAGATGGTCCAATCCTACAAGGCCTTGCGCTCAGATCACCTACATCTGCTGCAAGTTACGAGAGTAAGGAAGGCCAGGACTGGCGGCAGAAGATTTTCCATAAATGTGGCAACATTGTGGAACTCCCTTCCGTTATACCTGCGCTCTGAATCGAGTACCTTACGATTTCGCAAACTTTTAAAGACCCATCTGTTCCCTGCCTAACTCTTTTGTCTCTTGCTATGGTGCGTCTATCTGGAAGAGCGCGGGGATGCCCAAGGGTAACCAGGCGCGATATAAAACTCATTAATAATAATAATAATAATAATAATAAGAGTGATGGGTGGGAATAATATAATCAGTGGGTTGAAGCCTGCTTACGGGTCACTGCAATAAAGCTCCTAAGATATTATGATTCCCCAATCAGTCAACACAACTTCCCCTTCCCACACTGTGATGTTCCAACTCAAAAGGGCGAACATACAGGTAGCACTGGGCCAAGAAGCTCACCATCAGGGACCTCACGGTTGGTGGTGACTGAGGATATTGCAGTTGACAGTCAGTCAACACTTGCTAGAACCTCAAATCTGTTAGACGTGGGGATAGGATAGCGGGTAATCGACTGCCCTAAGATGACTTCAGGGCGTTGCAGGGAAGCCCTAGGTATATCACTTGGTGGATAGTGGGCTGGAGGACAAAATGTAAAAAACTGCTGGTGTTTGTAAGAAACTTTAGATTGATCAGTTGGATCACCCCTAGGCTAACTTTTCTTTGGGGATAGCAGCATGGCAATTTGTAGAAAAATCTCAGCGGCACCAGAGTGATAGCCCTGTACACTGTGCTGAAATGGAATATGGGCCAAACAGTGATTTGTGAACTAAATTCAGTAATCTAAAATTTACAATGACACAGTCACTGTCCAGGTGTCAGGGATCAGGCCAAATCCAAGTGCACCTACGCAACATTAGAATATCTTTCACATAAAAGATTGAGAATCCTCAATTCCGTACTAACCAATCAAAGGATTTGTTGAAAATGTTCTTAAATGATTCATTCTGCCCTTTTCAAAGGGGCAGGACCCAAATAAGCACTGCCACATAGGGACATGCAGCAGGCAGTAGTTGACCACAAATTTGCCAACACCTTGTGATAGCCTCCTTTTGGTGAGTTCAATCTCCGTACTGATGACACTCACTGCATGCTCTAGCATTAGATCTAAAGAAATGCCACTACCACGAGTGGTAGAAACGGGTGCGCAACTTCTGATCTACTTGAGGTACGGCTTTGTAGAAAGTAAGGTCCATAAAACTAATCGCTTTCTCCCTTTTCTTTACAGGTCCGGAATCAGGAGTCTTCCCCGCTGGTCCCTCAGGAGAAAAGTAAAGCAAAAGGCAGGTAAGTTACCTACTCTCTATAACTTGCAAACCACCACCTTCACCGTGTTGTAAAGAGTGGTAGCCACCTTACTCTGGGCTAAGCAGAATAGTGCTCAGTGGATGAAAAAGGAAAAAGAGAACGTTTTTGCCACAGAGCCTCAAGTTGTAAACAACTGATACTGTATACACCAGTAATTAATACCAGGTGAGGGAGGGGAAGAGTAATGCTTGACTATTACCATATTTACAAATGGCCTGTGGTCTCCCCTTCTTTTGTGGTACCTGCCCATCTTCCCCATGCATTGACCCGTTGCGCACCTCCAGGAGTAATGCTGCTCCTGGAGCGTGGCTGGTTCTGGCACACCAGCAGGGTTTGTCCCCAGCAAGTGGGACACTACCTCTCCGTATACCGTGGTCGGCTCCCTCACTGATGGCTGACTAGCTGTCAATTTCCCAGTGAGAAAATAACAATATTGTGGTGTTTGTTATTTCCAGTAGGTCTCAATTTCCATAGTATTTAGAACTGAAATGTTCCGTATCCGCATGATGATTAACCATGGAAACTGCTGTTCATGCACCAGTTTCTGTATGTTTTTCCACTCATTCGTGAACTTTTCCCTGACATGTTCATCAGGGCCAGACAGGCCTATTATTCTACAGGACATTATTCAGGTGGGCTACAGTCCTTCGAGGCCGGTATTGAAAGCCCAGGGCCACTCCTGGTGTTTCTGTCTGTTAGATCTGGGGGTCTCTAGTTGGCAGAGGTAGGTACCAATGTCCTCGCTTATAGTCAGGGTAAGAGGGATACACTCCTTAGATAACCCCTGCCCACCCCCTTGGTAGCTTGGCACGAGCAGACAGGCTTATCAAAGGCAATGTGTAAAGTATTTGTACCAACACTCACAGTAACACAGTGAAAACACCACAAATTGACTCCACTCCAGTTTAGGAAAATAAAGTATCTTAAACTAAACTACACAAGACCAAAACGACAAAAACCCAACATTCACAGTTCAGGAATATGATTTTTTAAAAGTTCTAGGGTTTGCGTCAAAATAATCCACAGTTGCCTCACTTTTAGCCCAAAGTACCTGTAGATGTGACAAAAGTTCCTAGCGGCAACTGCAGCGTCCAAAAACAAGCGATGCGTCACTCCTGAGAGCCTGAGGAGGCAATGCGACAACCCCGCTGCACACAGCAGGCGTGTTGCGACGAATCCGGTCTGTATTGGGAGCAACACGATACATTGTATGGATTCCAGGGCGCAGGATTCTCCAGTAGAAGCATCTCGCACAGGCACGATGCGACGATCTTTGGGGCGGCGTGATCTTTGGTGCGGCGACGATGCGTGCCGCAGCGTTGACCTTCTTCTGTTGCAGCCCTTCGATGTGTTGACTCTGCGACGATGTTCACAGCGACGGGATGCGGGCCGTAAGCAAGAGGTGTGTTGGGTTTCTCACAGCGATGACAGGCTCTGCGATGATACTCGCAGCAACAGGAATCTTCCCGTACCGGGGCGATGCACTCCGCAAGCGAACGATGCGTCGGTTCTTGCAGCGGCAACAGGCACTGCGACGATCTTCGCAGTGGCGGGAAATTTCTCGCACTGTCGACGATGCGTTCCGCAAGCGAGCAATGCGTGCAAATTGTAGATCTTCTCCTTTTCTTCTTGTCCAGCTCCCTAAACATCAGGAAACAACCTGTAGAGGCCCCACAAATGGATCAAGCACTCTAGGCAGGTCAGAACTCACACAGCAGAGTTCAGGGGGGAAGCTGGGGGTCAAGTCCTTTAGTTCCTGGGACTTCTTAACAGGAGGCCAGCTCTTCTCAGGCACTTGGAGATCTCTTCAAACAAGGGGACACAGCAACAGCAAAGTCCTTCCCCTCTCCTTGGCAGAATAGCAACTGCAGGTCAGCCCACAAACACACAGCAGGACAGTCCTTCCTCTTCAATCTTCCAGCTTTTCTCCTTGGCAGAGGTTCCTTCTTGATTCCAGGATGATCTAATTTTCTGAAGTCTGGGTAGCCCTTTTTACACCAATTGTCTCTTTTTCTCTGAGGGTAGAGAGGCCTTGGCTTAGTCCAAATCAGTTTTTGTCAGTCCTGGAGCACTTTGTTTACTTGACTTCTTCCTTCGTTTGAGAGAGGCGCAGGGTCGTCAGCCGCCCAGCAGGAGGTGGAGCCAGCATTGTGGAAGGCAGGCACAGCCCTATTCAGGCCCAGGTGCTATCCCCTCCCACCAATCAAAATGCAGATGAAGCTATTCAGCCTAAGGCTGACTCATTCAGCCTCTGGGAGCCACCCCAGCCCCTGTCACTCACAAACCAGACAGTCACTTCACAAACAGGCCAAGGCACACAGAAAGGTTAGACAAGAAAACAGCTACTTTATAAAAGTGCTGTTTTCAAACACAGGATTTAAAAACCATCCTTCCCAAAAGATGTGTTATTAAATTCTGAGTTCAGGGATACAAGACTTTAAATTTCTATCTTGCTCCTATGGGAAAATATGCAGATAAACATTATACACAGCATTCCCCATTATAGCCTATGGGCAAGATAGCCTTTCAATAGTGAAAAAAAAAGTTGGCAGTATTTCACTATCAGAGCATGTAACCTACATTAGTACATGCTCTACCTTTCACATAGACTGCACCCTGCCCAGGGTGGTACCTTGGGCCTTCAATAGGGGTGTCCAATGTGCACAGAAAGGGAAGGGTTAGGCCTGGCCAGTGGGGACACTGGTCAGGTCAGTATAGCAGTTAGCAACTGCACACAGGCACTGCGGTGGCAGGCCTGAGACACCATTTTAGGGCTACTGTGGGTGGCACAACCAGTGTTGCAGGCCCACTAGTCGCATTTGAATCACCAGCCCTGGCACACTCAGTGCACTTTATTAGGGATCTACTGTTAAAACAAATATGCCAAACATAGATAGCCAATTACAATAACAATTTATATAGAAAGCATATGCACTTAAGCACTGATTAGCAGTGGTAAAGTGCCCAGAGTCCTATTGCCAACAACCACTGGTCAAGAAAAACACGGGAGGAAGAAGCAAAAAGTTTGGGGATAACCCTGCAAAAAGGGCCAATTCCAACACTGTCACTTTCCCAGCTCACAGAGGATAACTGCAGCGGGCACTAGGGAAGTCAAGACAAAGAGAGGAAGGGAGGGAGGAAGTAAGGGAGGGGGAAGTAGGGATAAAGCAATCAGCGATGGAGGAGGGAGAGAGGAGAAAATGGATGATGGAAAGAGAGCGATAGCTCAAAGAGACAAAGGGTTTCAGCATTTTTCCTAGGGCTGCTTTTGGTTCCCCAGTTCGGCCCTTAAGTTCAGACAAGTTTTCACTTGTGTAAATGGTCGAGGGAAAATCCCAGAGCAGTGGCTTTTTCCACTGGATTTGTATCACTATGTCGACAGTTCTGATTACGGCTGTATAGGAATTAGTATATAATATGTTACGAGAGTAAACATCTTACAGTAAAGACAGGGAATAACACATGAACAATTTGGTGCCTGCTTTAAGCTTGTTTTAAGCATGTTCAATGCTGCTTTGTCCCCTAGCTGGTAATGGCAAAATTGATCACAAAACCAAAACCATGTAATCTGCGTTCCTGTAGCAAGTATCAGTAAGCCATATTACTGGGCCTATTTTAGGTGTCTGTTGATTTATTTTAAGCACTGCAGTGACAGGCACTGCAATTATTGAAAGGAAAGCAGGGGTCCTGGAGTTTTCTTATATTTTTATTCTTCAAGTCAGGTAATCCAACAAGATTTGATCGGAGAAAATCCAAACGCCTCTCTCAGTTCAAACCCATACACTTCTAACTCTTATGTGCATGCCGCTTTATGTCTCCTTCAGCACAGAACAATTCAATATTCTACACTATTAAGTTCTACTAACCACAAATGCTAATGATGTAAGCTAAAGACCCGACTCATCTTTCCCCTGCGCAACAAAAGCTGCGAGCCAGCCCCCCCATCCTCAACTCAATCAATAAATCAATCATAACATTTGTAAATCGCACTACTCACCCGTGAGGGTCTCAAGGCGCTGAGATGAGGGGTGCTGCTACTTCTCGAATAGCCAGGTCTTGAGTAGCCTCCTGAAGGTGAGTAGGTCCTGGGTCTATCATAGAAGGATGGGGAGGGTGTTTCATGTTTTTGCGGCGAGGTGGGGGAATAATCTGCTGTCGATGTTCGCTCTTCGGATGCGGAGAACGGTGGCGGAGCAGAGCTTGTGGTTTGGGGTGTAGAAGGAGAGTCTGTTGAGGTAAGCCAGTCCGATGTTGTGGAGTGCTTTGTGCGCGTGGGTGAGGAGCTTGAAGGTGATCCTCTTCTTGACAGGGAGCCAGTGCAGGTCTTTTAGGTGGGGTTTGATGTGGCTGTGGCGAGGAATGTCGAGGATCAGGCATGCGGAGGCGTTCTGTATGTGTTGTAGTTTTTCTGGAGTTTGGCCGAGGTTCCTGCTTAGAGGGCATGACCGTAGTCTAGCCTGCTGCTGACAAGGGCCTGGGTGACTGTTTTTCTTGTTTCAGTGGGGATCCACCTCTAGATCTTGCTGAACATGCGGAGGGTGTTGAAGCAGGAAGACAAGACGAAGTTGACTTGTTTGGTCATGGAGAGTGTTGAGTCGAGGATGAACCCTAGGTGGCGTGCATGGTCGGTGGATGTCGGTGCAGCTCCCAGTGCAGTCGGCCACCAGGAGTTGTCCCACGCCGAGGGAGTGGAGCCGAGGATGAGGACTTCCGTCTTTTCTGATTTCAGCTTCAGGCAGTTGATCTTAATCCATTCGGCGACGGCTTTGATTACTTCATGGAGGTTGGTTTAGGCAGTGAATGGGTCCTTGGTGAGGGAGAGGATCAGCTGGGTGTCGTCGGCATCAGAGATGATGTTGAGGTTGTGCAGTCGGGCGATGTGAGCGAGTGGAGCCATGTACATGTTGAACAATGTCGGGCTGAGGGATGATCCTTGGGGTATGCGGCAGATGATCTCCATGGCTTCGGATCAGAAAGGGGGAGGCAGGTGCTCTGGGTTCTGCCGGAGAGAAAGGAGGTGGTCCAGTCCAGTGCTTAGTCTCAGATCCCGGCGTTGTGGAGGCATGTGCGTAGGGTGCGGTGGCAGACCGTGTCGAAGGTGGCTAAGAGGTCCAGGAGTTTGAGGGTCGCGGTTTCCCCGTTGTCCAGTAGGATCCTGATGTCATTGGTGGCAGCGATGAGGACAGTTTTGGTGCTGTGGTTGCTGCAGAACCCAGACTGGGACGGATCCAGGATGCTGTTCTCCTCAAGGTAGCGGGTCAGTTGTCTGTTGATGGTCTTCTCGATGACCTTCTCTGGGAATGGGAGCAGCTTTGATCTCGGCATGCTTCCAGCTTTCCGGGAAGGTCACGGCCTCAAAGGAGATGTTGATGGCCTTGCGGAGATGGGGTGCGATGGTGGAGCTGGCTTTGTTGAAGATGTTGTGTGGGCATGGGTCTGACGGAGAGCCTGAGTGGATGGTGTTCATGATTTTGATGGTGTTGTCGTCGTTTATGTTGGTCCAGGTGAGCAGGAGATCAATGAGGATGGTGGCTGTGAGGTAGGAGGTCGCGGTGATTGTCGTGGTGTTGAAGCTGTTGTGGATGTCTGCGATCTTACGATGGAAGAAGGTGGCGAGGGAGTCGCACAGGTCTTGCAAAGGTGGGATGTCGTTGGTGTTGTAGCTGGGGTTAGAGAGATCCTTCACGATGTTGAAGAGCTCTTTGCTGTTGTGTGTGTTGTTGTCTTAGCAGCCCTCTCAGACACTGACAGCCTGCGGATTGCTTGTTGCACAGAGGTGCACTCACCCACTGATACACCCACCCTACGGCTGCGGTGTGCACACTGAACCCCACTAGCTGGTGTGCCTCCTCCTCAGCGGGGTGTCCTGCCCACAGCCCGGCTCCCTCTTTCAAGCATGCTATGCCCCAACCAACCACACGAGGGCCGCGTCAAAAAATGCTACACTCCAGCCAGCCACAAGAGTACCCCCTTCACAGGTCATCCCTGCGTACATCCGCATTTGCGCTGCTTGGGTGTCCTCCCACCTTCTCCCAGCAGATGATACATGCTGACTACCATACCCTCAGTGGTGTATCCCAACTGGTTGTCTGTCCAGCAGTGCCCAGCAGTACCATCTTCCATGCCTACCAACTCCCTCCGGTGTAAATGAGTATACACCCTGCCACTCACCTCAACATGCCTCATATCCTGGCAATTGAACCTTTTATTGTTGAAGGAGTCTCCTCAGCGCAACCTCCTTGCCCCCACTGGAAGCGGTCATTGCAGCCAGAGGCTGGAGGGTGCAATCCCAAAGCAGCTATCTGGTTTCAATGTGCGCCTGGCAGACGACTGACCTGAAGTCGTTCCCGGATGCCATTAATTTATGACGAGGCATAACAGCTAGAGATTGACAGCTTGCCTGCCTGCATATTAAACATGATCTTTACATTTCAGCCTTATACAAATGCTCTTCTTGACCTCTAAACTGCATCTGAAATTAGGCTCTGCGATGGTACCTTATATGGCAAAGTCAGTGGCTGCGTTCCAAGGATATGTGGTAAACTCTTGCACAGGCCACCTAATCTGGAATATATTCATACCCAAGTTTTTTCCATGGATTATAGCGCCAGCATTCGGCTGTAAAGGCAAAGGTTTCACTTGGCATATCAAGAGGGAGAGAGAGGACTAGAAAGCTAGTCCGTATCCTCGGGGTTTATATGTTTATCAACAAGGACTTATTTGGGGTGACCATATTATAGGACTCTGAACCGTATTGTCAGCATGCACCTAATATGTTTTTTATGAAGCCCTCACCCACCAACCTAGTTGGTGGCATGCTTCATCATCGGGCCCACCCAGTGACACCTAATGTGTCCCGGGTGTGCTATGATGCCTGATTACAGCGGAGCAGGTATTTTTCTGAGAGTGCAGTGTGATGAATAGTGCAGTGAAGTTAAAACGGCTAAACGGTGGTCCCAGTACCCGAGGGTGAATTACATTTTAATAGCCTGGGCCTCCGTCAGTGGTTAAAAACAAGGCAAGTGGATGTTTACTGAATCGGTAATTCCAGATATAGGTGAAACTTAAAATAGTGCCACAGGCCCTTAAGTATTCGTTATTTACCATGAGATACTATCTCATGGTAAATAACGAATTCCTGTGTACATGCACATCTGTGCATGTACACCTGTGCCATGTGGCACACATACATGCCCTAGGGGCATGTATGTGTGTCACATTGCACACAAGCCAGGATCAGGGGTGCAACAGGGTGTCAAAATGACACCCTGTCCCCCTTGTAAATTCGGTAATTTCGGTAATTGCCATTGATTCCTATGGGCCTCAAGACCCATAGGAATCAATGGCAATTACCGAATCGGTAAATACCGATTCGGTAATTACCCAATCTTACTGATTCAGTAATGGATTCGGTAAATATACCTACATCCCGATTGCCAGTTCTTAAATACCGAATCGGTATGATTCGGTATTTAAGAATCGGTAATCGGGGATTACCTACATCTGGCCCAAATCTCTAATTCAAGCAAATGAGAGACCGATTGCATTTCCAATGCTTGTCTAATGTTGACCCACATTTATGACAGTACACCACATGGAGGCGCTGTCAGTCCATTTTAATATAAGCACTGGAGCAAAGTGTTCAACAGTTCAATATACAATTACAAATGTAGTAACCAGGCTGCTCATGCCTTTCTTGCAGGTTTGGGTCACCTAGTGTAGTCACAATTGTCACATTTGTAGGACTGTAAAGGCTACGTAGATGCCATTGGTACATGTATTTGGCAGCGCCGGAAAGGACCACAGGTGGTGCAAACTGCAGTGGGCACCTGAGAAATATTTTGGGCCTAGCCCTTAATATTTTCAAATTAAGCACTGTCAGTAGTGTACCCAGTGCAAGTTATATCAGTTGCTTCAACATTTTTTTTTACAACTGACATTTTTGGGGGCGTTTAATATACTATGTGTGTTGCGTATTTATGTTGTGGGATTTGTTTACATCAGTGAAATAGAACTAAAATGCGCGTGCCTCCTTTTCCCTATGGGTGAGTAATGTAAACAACGGATGTGGTGTGTAAACAGTGCTGTCCTTCCCAACTAACGCCTGTAATCTCTCTCCTGCAGCAGCCGGGCATCTGAAGGAAGTGGGAGACTGCATCAGAGCGCTCAGTATGGGCAACGGAGCTGGTACCCATGTGGCTAACTCCACCGGGAGGACCATCTGTGTCTTCTACTGCACCGATAAGATGGTCACCGAAGAGGTGGTCACGGACGTGGACACGGGGTATGGAGGCTCCGCCCTGGAGACGGAGGATTACGTCTGTGCTGCAAGAACCTCCAAGTTCAGTCTGCGCAGGAACCCGCAGGTGCAATGCTTCGCCCTGCCAGCAGGTGACCTGGCCAAGATCCCGCGAGACGGCGACATGTACATCTCTGTGTTCTTCGACGATGACGGGGGAGACGACGGGGACATGATCTGCTACAACTTCTTCATCCCCTCCGACCGGTCTGTGATCGTGACTCCCGACTACAACGTCAGGCTCCAAAAGTACGGCTCGCGCGAGTGGGAGGACGAGGAAGGGAACTTCTACCAATAAAGCCTTCTTCTGTCCAGCATTGCAACTTGATTTCAACCTCCCTAGTCCATTATACAAAATGACTCTTTGTGCCCCGCACTCATCCGGTAAAGTTAAGCATTTCTCCCTTTTCTGCTGTCACCAACTCTGGTCTTACCCTCCAAGCGCCAAGATGCTCCTTTGGGGGCGAAAATCGCGCTTTTCAAATGCACTATTCATTCATACAAAAGGAAATGGCTAAAGGATTATGGATTGAATTACACAACATGAGACGTCTCTCTACGAAATGTACCAGAATGTCCAAGTCACACTCTAAAAGCAATCTTGTAGTTGTTCCACATCTAGGTACACACCGAACTGCTACCAACACGTATAACCAAACACATGAACTCCAGTTTGTTTCCTGCAGGAGTGCCACATGAATTCTCCAAGAGATGCTCGGTTATTTGATCAGATCCTAGCCTCGAACTTTCTCTCCATGACTGTGTTGTACCAGGCGCTCGCATGAAAGAGAACGGCGTGGCATGGATCAAGATGGTATATGTTTTTTAGAATTATTGTAATCAAAATTCCCATTTTATTATATATGTATAAATGTGGGTAATCAGTACTTTCAATACGATGTAATGCTGTAGAATTAAATGACAAATCTGTAACAGTCTACTTATTTTCTGCACTGCATTTGACTTTTTGTTTATATGGTTTATTGAAACCAATATCAAACTATTAAATACATATTAGTGAACCTCTGTGCCACAGTGAAATCCCCAAGAGAGTGCCAAGTTCATCCTTTTTGAAGCACAAATGCCGAAGCCCTCTAACTCCCGATGCTCTTCACAATGCCTCAGAATCTGAACAAGCACTGGCGCCTTCGGCCTCAGATCTGACCATTAAGGGAGAGGTTGAAATCTACCTTGAATACCCTGGAAAAGACACACTTTTGTATCAGATGGTAATCCTTGGTACAGAATTTAATAGTCTCCTCAGGATTGCTGTAAAAGAGTGAACCAGAAATAATCCTCCAGGGAATCCCAATCCTGAAATCAACAGAACGTTCCGGGGGGGAAATGTTAGCGGGTAATAGGAATATGGCTCCAAAATGAATGGGTCCATGGTCATTCCATATTTCTAAGGGTACCCTGTTGACTGAATGTACAACACGGGATATGTAAAGTGCGCTATCAGGCACATGCATTAACCATTTTTGCAAGCGCAAGCGATTCGATTCGCAAGAATTGTCCGTTTGCGCCCGCAAAAAGGGCATTTGCGATGCATCAAGGTTCAAGGCACTCACAATTTGAGAATTCACGATTAATTGTGATTTCTCAAATTGTGATTGCATTTAAGTAATCGCAGTTTGCGATTTCGTAAATGCAATGCAAGAACCACTTTTGAATAGCGATTTCGCTACAAGTTGAACTTGATGGCAATTTGCAAAAACTTTGAAAAACGCACAATAAATTTTTCAAAGCTGCAGGTTACACACACACATGCCCTTGGGGCATGTGTGTGCGCAAAAATGTGTGCTCAGAGCAATTTCAGGGGTGCAGCAGGGTGTGCTTTTGACACCATTGCACCCTTGAAATTGCCTGTGCAATTTGCGAGTAATAATAGGTACTCACAAAGTATGCATGCAATTTCCCATTCATTCCTATGGACCCATAGGAATTAATGGGAAGGCATTCCTTAATTGCAACTCACAATTTGCGAGTCGCAATTAAGGAATGTTTGGGAATCGCTAATTTTATAGTGTTTCCTGCATGCATAGGCTTTTGCAATTCCTTAATTGCGATCCCTTAATAATTGCAATTAAGGAAGCTCAAAAGCCTACATTGATGCATGTACCTGTCTCACCCTGACAGGGCATTGCAGTATTCCACTAGTAACCCCCGATAACGCCATCCAGTACCCCCAGTATCAGTAACTCCAGTGGGTGAGTTACTGGGAGAATTATCTGGCCACTCGTAATGAGGGCCTCTGTCCATTACACCAACACACTCACACTGTTGGGAATTCCAGGCATAGAGCAGCGCAGCAAATCAAGAAGTACATTCTTTTTTCTAATCAACATATTGTTTACCAAAGGGAAGCAGGTGGGGCAGCAGCTCAGGAAAATAGCACCGATTGTTTTTCTAGCTGTAGCATTATAAAAATTCCAGACATTTTACGAAAATACGAAACATATTAAAATGAAAATAAGGGATATTTGAGAGTCAATAAAGAAGCATTTTACAATTAAGGTTGTGTGTCAGAATACCGAACACAAAACTTACAGTAACATCAGATTGCAAAATGGCAGAAGTCATAGGGAAGAGGAAGAGCAGGTCAAACAGGTGGCAAAGGAACCATACTAGCCCGTTTTACCTCCTTCTTGAGCAACCTCAGACTAGGGCTCGTGCTCATCCGCCATTTCTCCTGATGATCTTGTCCAATATCTATAGCCACATCCTAGAACGTCTCATTGCCATACTCCCATCTTCCATTTGAGCAATATCTGGAAGTTGTTTCTGTTAATACATACAACCCAACATCAGAAAACAGCAATATTGTTTGGATTGTAACACTGCTGAACGATGGGATGCAAGGAAATATAGATCAATTCCTATGTACTTGCATGACCAGTGAGCACCCGAGAAAATGCACCAATGAAACTGACATTTCAAGGGAGTGTGTCCAGACCATGGGCACGATTAACGCATTGCAGAGTGCCACATTATCGTAGGTTAATTTTATGCTAACAGAATTTGTTAAACTCACTTTAATTAGAAAGGTGCACACCCAAGCGTTTGAGTTACTACTGGGTTTTAGTAAATGTAATTTCCCATTGTGGTATTCTTCGTATTTTCAACATAGTTTTTCTTTAGGGAGGAAACTTGGCTATCTTAAGCAAGTTTCTGATGAGTTTATAGCATGTTTTATAATAATAATAGTAGAAAATATTTACCTTTTTGTTTAAAATGTTTTTATAAATTATTTAGTTATAAAGTAAACATTGGTTAAGACAACGAGTGACCACTAATAATGTTTTGGAGTTTCCATAAATGGACTGATAGCCCATTGTCTTACCCTTTAGGTATGCAATAAATCTATACATTGTGAATTTAATTTGTGAATGATTTTATCAAATGTATTAAATTAAGAGGTGACCCCAGGTAGATAAGTTTAAATATTAAGCAGTGAGAACGATTGCACTGAGTCTTGTGGGGAGAAGTCAGATTATTTGCCCACAGAAATATAAGGATAGATCAATGGCCGGCCCCTCGCTCCATTTTCAATAAGCCCTGTCCAGAGCAATTCTCAGCGCCTTGAAAGACCCTGTGTCTCGGTCGGTGCAGGTCCTTTTCTTGTCTCGGGTGCCTCGAAGTCACAGATACACCACCGTACCCAGAGTTTGGAGTATGTTGTCCACTGGGATGACGCTGTGGCCTGCGGTATAGTATATATGCCTGTGCGCATGTATGTGCTTGAGGCCATCACTTTTGAAATTGTATCTATTTCTCATAAATCATGGAATGAGACCGACATAAACCTTCTTTCTTCCTCCCCAAAAGGGCTCCCAAACTTGTCTGCAGTCGTATCTGGCAAAGCTCTAGCCAGACCGAGCTAATGGCGGACTCACCAGAGCAGCCTTGGGGTGAGGGCTGGAATATAGAGCTCGCTCAGTTTAGGTTTTTCCTTTACATCTTGGCATTTGTAGAGCTTTTAATCCATTATAAACTCAAGACTTCAAGTTGCAGACTGCTACAAATAAACATGGATTGGATGAGCTCCTCGTGCCCGAGAGGTTTGAGAGTACTGAAAGCCTGTGCCATACGTCCTAGAATTAGAAAGACTAGTGCATTTTCTCAAGAACTACAACCTAGACCTATTTCTCTTGGCGTCTTTGTGTTCTTTCAAACCTTTGGTCTTTAGGGAAAAGAGCATATGGCACTGCCCTAGCCCTCTTCTCGAGTTACATTTCTGGGCAGGTTAATGTACTTATTAATCATGCATATTTCTGCTATCCTCCAGGACAGATCACATCATCATGAACACAACGAATACACTGCTAGAACCTTTGGGCACATTTGAAACTTGAGGGCTTAGAACTTCAGCTTTCACTGAATGTCAAGTCACTTGGACACTAACCTCACCCTCATGGAACACATTCCAAAAAACCCCACAAAGATGGCTTTGTTCCTGTTCTTTGATATAAAGAAAGTCAAACCATTTCTTCCAGAAAGAGTCTACACGACTTCTGTTTAAAGGCTTTTACTATTGGTTTCTGAATGGTGGTAATGCCCAACTCCACTGCTTCCAAGGTTCCCCCATGGGCACCTCTTAGGGGCATCCTACATGCTGCAGCACACCTCACTTAGGGCTGTAAGAAGTATGACTCCATCCTGATGTAATTGCATTGGCTCCCCTTGCTGGCCTCAGCATCTTCAAAACTCCCTGCATCTTTTACAAAGTTATCACAATCAACCTGCCCCCCTTCACCTGCGTATTTTGCATGCAATATCACCATCTCTGGTGGATCTCGGCACACCCACAGTCAGGACACTGATAGACGGGGGACTAAGAAGTGTAAAGAAGAAAACACAAGACAGGAGGCCTTTCCATCTATGCACTTAGGATCTGAAACACCACGCCTATAAGCACCAGGAGTGCCCCAACACTGTTCCAATTTAGGAAAGGGTTGAAGACTCACCTCTTTATATAACTATGCATCCCAATGCATTGACCATCCACTACCCAGCTTCCCCTTCTCTTACTTGTTGACTTTATACTTGTCTTTGATCATGTACTGTGCGTCGCTACCTTTTAGGTTAGCACTAAAGAAATGCCATTTAGATACATACATACATATATGCACCTGCAGTTTCAAGACTTGCGGAATGATTCTAGAAAAATAAGTCCACCTAGAAGTGTTAGGTAGCAGGGTAGTTGCCCTGAACATAGTGCATCCTTTACCCCCTTGCCTTTCCTTTTTGTTTGACAGAATTTGAAGCAGGGCTGAGTGATACAGTTGGAGATTTCATTGAGGCAAGTGATCTTCTACCATACATCAGAACTTTATTATTGAATATGAATAAATGCTTAGGAGGGTGCTGTCTGTAGAAGCATGCAAAATAGTCTGAGGGGAACATGGAACAGGCTGGCTATATGATTGTAATTCCCCAACAAGTGCTGCCCTGCCATCAATACAATCTATATAGATTCTTCAGGTAATACATTTGTTACAACTCTAAAAAAAGATTCAGTTGTGCCAGGTCAAGAAGGGACACGTGGAGGGCTACTAAGTTTGAAACAGCTGGGATTGAAATCTGAGAGCCAAGTGAATCTGTGGTGTCCTCAAGCCTCAACTTGCCCACAACCAAAGAGCTGAACATTGGAAGGTGCACACTTTTGTGTCTCCGCAGCCTTACATGGGAAGTTAGCTTTAGGCTGTCACAAATACGTGCATGTGAAGTTGGATATTGTTGTGAAGGGTGGCTCAATGGGAGGAGAAGTGTGGCTCAATGGTTAGAGCGGCAGACCCTGATGCAGAGGTCTAGCCAGGGACTAGGGTTCGATTCCCCGCCTCGGCGGGTCTTGGGCTCAAAAATTCCATGGACCTGATCATTCTCGCCTCGGTGCCTATTGTAATCATAGAGTCCCACTCTGCAACTCTGGGCAATAGCTTGCTTAATCTCCACAACGGCCCCCACAACGCTAAGGATGCCTGGCCTTCACCCTGGGGGTGCCCAGGAGTGGAGGCCCCCACAACGCTAAGGATGCCTGGCCTTCACCCTGGGGGTGCCCAGGAGTGGACGCCTCACAGGGAAAGCCAGGACGGGTTCCACAGTGGTATTCATACAAGCGCCTTGAGACCCTTGCAGGTGAATAGTGCCATATACAAGTATCAATTTACAATTTTATTATGAGGAATGGGGATGTAGTTGGGGACTAACCCATATTCGATGGAAGAAACCAAGAGACAGCTCCTTGCCCAAGGTAGACTCAGAAGACTTTACTGTCAGTTTGTGTGTCCAGCCACTATCTGATGGCCTCAGGCCTCCATAGCTTTTCAATGATCACATTCACAAGGGTTACAAGCTCAGACTGTTTCCCCTCACTATGTCAAATTTCTGCCATACAGATTCCTGACAAGCTGGCCATTCAATGTTATAAGGGAGTGCATGGGGAGGAGGAAGAAATCTAAATATACCTTGCTAGCTGGCGTCTATGCCCTGGTGACGTTACAGCAAACAGATGACGCAATGCAGCTCATGATCCAATACTCAGTTTTTGTGTGTCTATACAACATGGGATGGGCAATGTTGGGCCCAAAAGAATCGAACATTTAAGAGATGAAGACTCCACCCCAAATGTGCCTGATGCTTATGTGAAGGGGCAATATCGAGCATCCTGCGGGTTGGGCAGCTTATTACATGACATGCAGTTCGCTCTGCTCAGACAAAGCAGTTACCTGGAGGAGTGTGGCACTATATAATAAATAATACTCCCATGACAGGAGTGCCAAGAAACTTGGGGCCAGATGTAGGTAGCCCTTTACCGATTGGAATCGGCCGAAAATACCGATTTTCGGCCGTTTCCGATCGGTAAAGGGCTATGGAGATGTAGGGGCACATATTCGGTAATTTTACCGAATCGTTATTATTACCGAATCGGTAAATTTACCGATTCGGTAATATTTACCGATTCGGTAAAATTACCGAAAATGCAATGTGGGTAGCCAATTTTCCATTGGCACATGGCTTTCAGAATCGGTATTTTACCATGGAATACAAATCCATGGTAAAATACTGATTCCTGTGTACATGCACATCTGTGCATGTACACATGTGCCATGTGACAGACAGACGTGCCCTTAGTGCATGTCTGTGTGCCACATTGCACACATGCCCGTTTTGGGGGTGCTAGAGGGTGTCAAAGTGACACCCCCTGCACCCTTGACAAATTCGGTATTTACCGACTCGGTATTTGAATTGAATCCTATGGGCTTCAAGGCCCATAGGAATCAATAGTAAATACCGATTCGGTATTTACCGAATCGGTAAATACCGAATTTTTAAGGATTCGGTTACAAATCCAGATATTGGTACCTACATCCCATTTACCGATTTTGAAATACCGAATCGGTAAAATTCGGTATTTCAAAATCGGTAAATGTGATTTACCTACATCTGGGCCAAAGTCCCCTAAAGTGGTACAGCTATCAAAGGAAGAGGGAATGACTCATTGACCACATTGAAGCTCACAAAGAACTTGATACCGACTTTTATCAGACATGGTCTGCTGAGTGCTACATTATCCAGGTTTTTGACTGCAGTCAGTGTACACAGCTTAGACATGGGTAACAGTGGTTCTTCTCAGCACTCCGGAGGCACTGGGATCTGCAGGGTGTACTGAAAGGTATAGGGACAACAGGGTTGGGGTGACTTGTGAACTAAATCTGAGGGTGAGCCTACAACTTGGAAAGCATCTAAACACTCTATAGGCAAAAAACGGGGAGTGAAACCTCTAATCCTGAAGCCACGGGGAATCATTAGGGCATGGCGTAGAGAAGAATGCAATACTGCCCCTCAACTCTTCGATGGGTGGATCATGTCCTCAGAAAGTCTGGAGCAGAGGGAGAGAACCCCTTTCCTCTCTAAAAGTAAGCAACAGGTGCATGATTGATCAAATGAAACATCTGATTAGTATTCAGGATGGGTGTTATTCTTAACAATAATTCTATGCCGATTACCTGGATTGTCTGTCAGGTAACCTTATCTGTTCTATTATTCGATAAACGTGGAATAAATGGGTTTCACACTAAAAGCTGTGCAGACTAATTTTGCTGCTGCTCAGTAACATACACATAGATAACTCATGATTCGGGCTCCCTGTTTTCCGTTTTTACTGATTTTTACCGATAAATACAGACAGAAAACCATTGATTTTCTTGTCTGTATTTATTTTTAAATGTGGATAAAAACGGGAATTGGGTGCATTTTGAGTGATTCTAAATACACTTTGCCATGACTGCCAGGCCAATAACTGTGTGAAATGATAGGCCAGGGGGTTAAAAAAGAAAAGCCTTTTAGTAAAGAGGCTTAAACAGCAGTAGATATGCACAGAGCTGATGCTGAAATGGACATATTTTCATATAAGTGCATTGATTTATCTTCTTAGGATATACCAGTTTCAGCTTTATTTTTTTCACAAAACGCATAATAAATATGGATAAATACAGATAAAGTTGACGAAAAATAAATATGGATAAATACAGACGGAAATGACCAAAAAATAAATACCATAAAACCGGGAGCCCTACTCATGATGCGTCGGCCTTGGTTATCAATGCTATGTGGATGGCCATGCAACACTAAGGACGACTGTAGAGGAGACAACAGCTCAGAGGCTTAATCAAAGTGGTCGATGCATATTATATGTGCATTTGTGGCAATGGAACTCTAAATATAGAGGGCAGGACAGCTGCTACTTTCTGGAGGCTTTCCCTCTCTGCCAAAGCAAGGTCTTTAATGTTCCTCGCAAGAAACGAAATATCAATGTCATTTTGGGTGGAAACTCAGTGCTCTTTCCCCTGCTTGAAAGACGACTACCTTCCACCACCATGGACTGCGTAATACTGGCATCAGCACCTGGTTTGCTGAGGAATAGTACCCACCACCCATATGGCATTGCTTCCAGGGGTCGGGAAGAGCATGGCATGTAATTAAAGGTCTAGCAAAAGAAGTACACCCCGCTTTTGGCCTTTATGTTTTTTGCCTCCCATCTTCCATGCTTGATAGTGTACCAGTTTGACATAAACTAAATACATTTGATGTCTAGAGTCGCCAGGGTAATCCTAAACTTCAGCAATGTCAAAATACCCCATGATTATAATCTTGGCTTCAGCATTCTCGTGCATCTTATATGTCAACATTGTGATCTGGGTTGGTATCCCAAACCTGACTAAAATACAAAAAAGCATTCCTCAGACCACGAGGTAAGATGCCTTCTATGCATCCAATAAAAGAACTACAGCAGGAATCTTATTAATGGAAGGGTAATCCAGTGTTTCAGCTGAATAATGTGTGTTAGTCGCTCACTGTCGTCTAGCAATAAAGCCATTCTGATCCTGGTGTATTAGTTTTCCCACTATAGAATTCAATCTGTTAGCTAATAGTTTCTTTATGATCTTGTAATATGAATGTATTAATTCCATTGTATTGATAACATGTGTGTGAGAAGCTGACCTGGTATATGATGTCCACTAATGTAAGTTGGCACCTTCACCAGTCCAGACAAGTCTTATAATGATTTAAGAAGTCTTAGACAACAATAGAAAGCTCTCTAAGTGGTAGCTGTGGAGAGCAGCCTTCAGGCTTAGTCCAGAAGGAGTGTAAAGCAGCTTGTTTTCAAAGAATTCAGTCTTATAGTATAGATTAAGTGAAAAAGAACCACACCAGGTTTTTATGAAAATACGTATTTATTATATAAGACTCTACAGTATGTCCCAATATCTCCAACACGGAGATAAGCATGATGCACACAATACTTTGGCACCTTTAGCATGTACCCTAGTACCCACCTTACATATACCAGGGAAGCCGGGTGCATATGTGTGAAGTGGTGTCGAAAATCGCTGTCGAACCCAGTGGAGGACTTCAGGAAAGTGCCGCTGCTGGAAGAGGAGAAAGTGTCCATGGGAGTCCAAATGTGTATTCTTGAATAGGAGTATCTGAAAGCAGAGGGGACACTCAGGAGTGACCAGCAGACTTGGAAGACGAATGCCTTCCGATATCAGGTGCTTCAGGGAGGATGACAATGACCTTGACTCTGCAGCTGTGAGGACCAGATGAGACTGAGGATGACTCAGAGCCATTCACGAGCTGTCCCACGAAGGATGTAGAGTGCTGAGGGGTCGGTGTCCAGTGGGAGCACCAACAAGCCTTGGCAAAGGCAAGTCACAAAGGAATCAAAGTAGGAGCAATGCCGGGACCAGCAAGGTCCAGGGGATTCACCAAAGGCAGGGGAGGCAGGGCAAGCCCCAAGCAATCAGGGTGGACCCACAGGCCGGAGGCACTGGAGTTGGGAGAGGACATTAAGCAGCTCACCAAAAGATGCACGCCATGATGCACACAATGTGGTGTGTCTGAAGATTCTGGTCACAGGAGATGCTCGAGGTTGGGGCTACTTGGAGCCCAAATATCTCCTTGCAAAGAAGCCAACAAGTCTTTGCAACTGCAAGCTGGATGCAGTAGACAGCGTTTCGGTTATTGCGACCCCCTCGAGGGATACTGGCCTTAAACTTGGTGAGAGGGTAGAGCAGGCCTGAGGAGCTGGGGAAAACCACCACCTGTGTTGTAGAGCCCATAGAGTCTGGAGGAGCTCAGGATCTGCAGACCTGTCAACCTATTTGCAGTGCCTACAAATGCAGGGGAGTGACTCTTTGACTCCAAGAGAGATTACTTCAGGTGTCTTTGATGCTTCATAGGCTTTGGAAGTTTCTTGTATGATGCACAGGCAGATATGATGCAGCTGACTGGAAGGGAGACACAGTCAGGCCCAAATAAAGTCCAGCTAAGCCCAGAGTGCCCAGACGTTAGAAGTGCAGTGGTATCTGATCTGAATCTTAGCCCACAACAAATCTAGGGACCTACACCCAGGTAAGTCCTTAAGTACCCTAGGGGAAGGGTTGGGAAGCTTCAGGGGACCCTCCCAGGGGAGGGTCGTGACAGTGGGGAAGTTACTCCCACGTCCTTTGTCCAGTTTTGTGCCTGAGCAGAGGCCAATGGCTCCCAGAACTGATTTGAACTGGACTATTTATGGGGACACCAAGTCTGCCCCTCATGCAGACTTTCTGGTGCTAGCAAGCGCACCCACCTGGCCCCAAAACACTAAATCATGTCTTGGAGGTGGTCACACCTCCCTGTGAAAGGATGCCTATTGTTCCACCTTCCTCTGCCCGAATTTTTCTCAGCAGCAGAAGGGCAGAAATGTGTCTCTGGTCGGCAGCAACCATTTTGTGCTTTCCAGATCCGGAATACTGGTACCAGAAACACTGAAAGCCTAACGGAGGGCTCTTCCAGTGTTTGGATTCATAACTACCACACCTATTACGATGTGGGGGTATGATTCCAACATGTTTGATAGTAAACATGATAGGATTTGTTTCAGCGGTATTCAAGATGGTCATCGTGTAATTACGCGGTGCCCCTATATGTAGTATATGGCTTCTTCACTGACAACCAGGGAGAATGGCCTCCGTAGTCTGCAGGGGTGTCCTGCTAATTCAGGGGAACCCTCTCACTTAGAACCAAGCACCCTGCCTTCAGGATTGCAAAGGCCTGCTATTCAGGTGACTTATAGGTTTTAAGTACAGTGACCCTTAGATATAGTAAATCTATATCTTCAGTAAGTGGTGCATGCACCAACTTACACAGGCTGCAGTGGCAGGCCTGTAGTTCCATTTTGCATGGTCTCCCATGGGTGGTATAATGCATGCTTCAGCCCATGGGAGACCTCTGGTGTACCTATGCCCTGGGTACCTTGGCCCCATATACTAGGGTCTGATAAGGGTACCCCAGTATCCAATCTGGAGTGTACCTAAGTACTCAAAACAAACATTTAGAGAGAAAGCAGATAGACTGGAGTCCTGATTAGAAGGATCCTAGTCAGACTTGTCATAATACAGCTTAGCACCAGACAAAAAGTGGGGGTAACCATAAAAGTAGATCCTACTTTCCTACACAACCCCTGCCCCCCCCCCAAAACATAATGTGACACACCTTGCACAGTTCAGTCTTCATGTTCTAAGTGGAAATATCTAGAAAGTCCATCTGCATTGGCATGGTTACTCCCAGTTCTATGTTCCACTTTATAGTCCATCCACTGTAGAGAAATGGACCACCTCAAAAGTTTGGGGTTTTCACCATTAATCTGTTTAAGCCATAAGAGGCCTCTCTCTCTGTAGCTGACCAATGTTTCTCTATGGGGATCGACCTTCTACTGATGAAAGCTACTGGTTGATCCTGGCCCTCTGCATTAGGTTGTGACAACACAGCCCCTACCCCCAACTGAGATGCTCTGTTTGGACAATGAATGTATTAGAGTAGTCAGGGCTTTGCAGAATGGTAGCAGGGCACATGACCTGCTTGAGGTCATAAAATGCCTTCTGACAGCTAACTGTCAACGGAACTTTCTTGGGCATTTTCTTTGATGTAAGATCATTCAAGGGAGTCACTATGCAGACCCTCCAGGATTTCGCGATTTCGCGATTTGCAAAAAAATAGCGAAATCGTCAGTTTTGTAAAAATGCCGCGATTTTTACAAAACTGCCCGCGAAATTTGGACGGTTGGTGAGCTCATAGAAGGATGCCCATTTTATGTCTGTGTTGTCAGTACAGCTCTGCCCTAGTGGCTGAGAAGTACATGCTTCGGTATCAGATGTGTCTTGCTAATGTTTCAGGAGCTGGGGGGGTTTAAAAGAACCCGCTCAACCTGCTAGAATGTCGGCCCCCTTGTGTCTATTCCTGCATGTCGCTTCACTCCTAGAAAAAACTGCGAGGGAGGGAAAGATGTGCAGCGTGGAGAGGGGGGGGAGGGGGTGTGGGGCTGAAAAGTAAGATTTGAAAGAGATGCGAATGAGACCTGAGAACAAGGATTTGAGGGGGAAGGGAGGGAGAGGGAGAAAGAATGAGGGGACGAAACGGGGAGGGCAGGAGGATGCAGCGGCGAGGGGAAGAGAGATTGGAGGAGGGGGAAATGTGAAGAGACAAGAAAGGGAGAAAAGGGTGAGATCTGAAGTAAGAGTGAAGAAGCTAGAAAGGGGAAGGTTGGAAAGAAATGGAAGGTGTGAGTTGGTGAGGGTGGGAAGGAAGAGAGAGATGGGATAGAAGAATTAGCGGCGCACCACTGATCTCGGTGGCAGGTCAGAAAGGGCCATGGGTTTAGGTGGCACTGAAGGGTGCTTTTAAAGAGCCCCTCTTTGGTTGTTCTGATTACTTTTTGTTTTATTTTATTCTCTTATGATATTTAGTTAACATCCCATCCTGGAGTGATGTTTGAATTCCGTGCATGCTTTCTTTCGATTCCTGGAGAGACGTCACAGACTGGTCTGGGGAGAGATCCCAGACTGTGACATCACTTCAGGAGCCTGACTCGTCCAGTTCCCATGCCAAGGCCAGCCGATCTCCAGATATGAGACAATTTTCCCGAAATACGTTAAAATGAAAGACAGGTGCAGCCAATCTTGAAACTACTAATATTTTGCTAACTCAAACTGCATTCTGGCGTTTAAAGTGGTTATTTCCATTTCTGCTGCTGTTTGTGATTTCACAGATTTGAGACACTGTCGAGTTACATTCAGCTGCCTTTTGTACAACAGATAAGGAGCGTTATCTGTTTACATTGAACTGCTTGTGATGTCATAGAAGGCGAACATGTCATGTTTGCATTTCATTGATTGTTTATGATGTCATAAATGAGAACTGTTCACATTCGTCTCTCTGATTGTGATGTAATAGAGAGCGCTGTTTACATTCCACTGTTTGCGGTGAAATGTGTACACATGCTTACATTTCATAGCCTGTGACGTCATGGAATGAGAGCTCAACGTGTTTACGTTCAACTGTTTGTGATTTCACAAAGGGAAGGAAGAGAGAGATGGGATAGAAGAATAAGGTGTGCAAAAAGAGGCCAAGTCTAAATATGGCAGGGAAGAGAGAGGCCTTGAAGGGGGTAGAACGAGGTTGAGATGGGGAAAAGAGGAGCAGAAGAGATATGAGAAGAAGGGAGAAAGAGTACAAGATGTAGAGAGCGGTGGGACAGGAGAATAGAAATGCGAGGAGAATGAGTAAAAGGTTTCCCTAGCGGAAATAGAGAGGGGGAGGGAGAGCTTGAGAGCTGAAGTGGGGGAGGAGGGCAAAGAGGATAGAAGAGAAGAGGGAGAGGTGGGGAGATGGAATATAAATGAGAGACAAAGATAGAAGAGATGGGAAGACACAGTAGAAGTGCAGGAAGTGAATGCGCAAGAGAGGCGAGAAGGAATAGGTGAAAGATAGGAAGGAAGCGAAAGATGCAGAGGGAATTGGAGCCAGAAGGTAAAGAGGAGAGGAGAAGAGAACGAAGAGGACTTGAGAAAGCGTGAACGGTGTATAGAAAGATGAAAGTGAGAGGAAGACAAGGGATGCCTGGGAGGAGGAATAAAAGTGGGAGAGGGAAAGCTAGAGGGCGAAAAGGTGGGGAGAAGAAGAGCCGTAACCCAAGGTTCAATGCTCTTAATTCATGAGAAATGCAGACTCTGTTAGACTAAAATTTCCCTAAGAGCCCTGACAGGCTGGCTGAGTCTTTATTTCAATTATTTATCTACTTGATACTTTGCGGCAATTCTGATTTTGTGGGGCAATAACATGTTAATTGTATTCCTTAATGCACAAAAATGTGTCAGTCCTGTACATACCAGGCCTTTTCCTCTGGCTAAATTCCCGCAGGGTTGCTTTGCTGAAATCGAACAAAGGGTAATATTGAGTGTGATAGGCATCACAACACTTACAATCTCGGTCTCTGGGCAAACAGGTGTTTGAAGGGGGATCGCAATTTAATGGGCGTGTTATAATCAGGCCGTATAATTTTATGTATTCACTATCCAAGATACATAGAGAAACTTATGCCTGCAAGCAATGTTACCTAAATGTAAATACTAATCAGGGCCTATTTCAAAGTGGAATACTCTGCTAAAACAGTTTTCATTGTTTTAATGCTGAAAATGAATGATTAGGAGTAAAATAAAGTGCAGCAAAAATGCTGCTAAATTTCCATATTTGTTCCTGCTAAATTTCCATGTTTGTGCCGCTAAATTTGCTAATCCATGCCGCTATATCCTGGGGGGTCTGACTATGGACTCTATCCTTTGACAAATCGTCTCTAATACCCTGTCAGGCCCAAGACAGCTCTGACCTGAATCTGGGTAGTTGGAGCAACCCATTCCATTATGGTCTGGATTTTGCTCTAAAGTGGTTGAACCTGGCCTCTACCCACAAGGTGGCCCAAGTACACAACCTTACTCTGCCCTATCTAGCCCTTAGTAGCCTTGATAATGAGGCCTGCTCTTTGCAGAGCCTCCAAAACATTCTTTAGATGGACCAAGTGATCCTACCAGGTGGAGCTAAAGACAGCTATATCATCAGGATATGCTGCACTTTAGGCTTCCAGGCCTGTGAGAACTTTATTTACCAACCTTTGCAATGTGGCAAGTTCATTCTTCAAGCCAAAGGGCATCACAATAAATAGATAATGCTCACTAGGGGTTGAAAATGCTGTTTTGGGTTTGGCATCCTCAGCGAATCTGATTTGCCTATAGCCAACAGTAAGGCCAAATGTACTTAAGAACTTGGCTCAGGACAAAGTGTCAATAAGCTAATCTGCCCTAGGAATTGGATGAGCATCAGTACTAGTGACTGCATTGAGTCCCCTGTAGTCCACACAAAACCTCATCTCTCTTTTTCCACCCTTGGTGTGAGGTGTAGATATCACGACTACTGGGCTAGTCCAAAGACTATCTGAGGGCTCAATTACTCCCAACTCCAGCATCTTTTGGACCTCTGTCCTGATGCAATCTCAGACATGGTCAGGCTGCCTGTATATTTTATTCTTGATAGGTAGACTCTCACCTGTGCCCACTTCATGGGTACACCAGGTGGTATGACTTGGAGTCAGAGAGAACATATGACCTTCTTGCAATCAATCTACTGCTGATCAGTGAGGCTGCTGCCAAGGCTACTCCATCTACTGATCCATCATCAACGTTTTTTGAAAGGATATTAGGGAGAGGGTCACTCTCTTCCTCCTGTCCCCCATCAGTTGCCATGAGCAAGCCCATGTCAGCCCTGCCCACAAAAGGTTTAGCCTGTTAACATGAAACATCCTATGTGGGCTTCTGGAAGTGCCAAGGTCCACCAGGTAGGTGGCCCCACCCTTTTGCTCAATGATAGTGTGGAGTCCACTCCAATTGTCCTATAGAGCTGCTGGAGCCACAGGTTCCAAAACCCACACTGTCCGGCCTGGCTCATAAACAGTCAGGACAGTCTTTTGGCCATGCCAAGCTTTTTTCAATTCTTGGCTGGCCTCCAGGTTTTTACTTGCCTTCTTCATGTACTCAGCCTTCCTGGAGTGGAGACCAAGTACATAGTCCACTATGTCCTGTTTGGGAGGTTTGAGAGATTATGTTATCTTATGTTATTTTAATTTATCAAGCGCACGTATACACGGAAGTGTCTTGGCGCTAGGGACGGCGGGGGGTCTGCACTGACAACTAGTTCTGGAACAGCCAGGTTTTCAAGCCCTTTCTGAAGGAAGTGAGGTTGCGCTCCTAAGCTCAAACGGAAGGGAGTTCCAGCGCTTGGAGGTGTAAAAATGGAAGTTCCGACTGCCCCATTGTAAGGCACAGATTTCCGGCACCTGCAGAAGTTTGGTACCGGAGAAGCGAAGGTGTCTGGTTGGTTCATACCAGGCAAAAAGATTTTGCAGAAAAACTGGACCCTTTTGGCTCAGGGCTTTGTAGGCAAGAGAAGGTGCCTTGAATTTGATCCGTTGTTCCACTAGAAGCCAATGCAACCTTCGAATTTCCGCGGTGACCAAATTATTACTAGGAATATTAGATAGTAGCCTTGCCGCTGAGTTCTGTACACTTTAAAGTTTTTTCAAGCATTGCTTCTGAACGTTTCCCAGTAGTCCATTACAGTAGTCCAATTTTGACTGGATTAAGGATGTGACTTCGGTTTTTCTAGTTTCTACAGGGAGGTAAGGAAGGATCTTCCTCACCTTTTAATAGGAAAGTGACTGTCCGAAACCGTTGCATTTGTGTGTTGGATAAGAGAGAGTTTGTGGTCCAGCCACAACCCCAAGTTCTTGGCCTTCATCACAGTTTTAGGGGGCTCACTCATCGCTGCTGGCCACCACAGATTACCCCAGCTAGGTAGCTTCGATCTTTCCTTCACCAAACACAGGGGACCCCTAACAGGATGATCAAACAGAGGTTCAAAAGGGCTGTAACCAACCCCCTTCTGAGTGACTTCGCTGTAGGCAAACAGAAGGCAGGGCAGAAGGACCTCCCATTTTCTCCTAAGCTTTTCTGGGAGGCCCTTGATCATACTCTTTAGGGTTTTGTTGAATCTTTCAACTAACCCATTGCATTGAGGATGGTAGGGTGTAGTGAATTTGTAATTCACTCCACACTCTTTCCACATTGCAGTAATATAACTTGACATGAAGTTTGTACCTCTGTCGGTTAAGACCTCCTTAGTGAAGCCCACTCTGGAAAAAATTGCCAAGAGGTCCCTTACCACCACAGGAGCTATAGTGGTTGTAAGTGGAATAACTTCTGGGTATATAGTGGCATGGTCCACCACCACTAGAATATAACTGTGCCCAGATGCTGTTGGAGGGTTCATGGGACCAATTATATAAATCCCAACCCTCTCAAAGGGAACCTCAACCACTGGAAGTGGAATTAAGGGAGCCTTTGTGATGCCACCTGACTTGCCACTGGCTTGGCAGGTGGCACAGGAGCGACAAAACTCATTTGTGTCCTCAGACATGTGGGGCCAGTGAAAGCGAGGGACACGCTTGTCCCATGTCCTACTTTGCCCTAAGTGTCCTGCTAGGAGAATGTCATGTGCTAGGGTGAGCAGGAAACATCTAAACTTCTGGAGTGTAACCAACCTCCTGGTGGCACCAGGCTTGGGGTCTCTAACTTCTGAGTACAGAAAGTCAAAGAGGTTAGAACGGAATGGAGCCCCTTTAGCAACCATAACCCCCTAACTCTTGAAATCCCATATAACGGGCTGACAGTAAGGAACGCCCTTTCAGGCATTGAAATCCGTCCAACTGATCAGGGGAGGCGTTTAAGATGGGCAAAGATCAATGCACAAGAATTCTATAGCTCCTTAATGGAAAGAGGGAAGGAACAAATAGAGGCCTGTCTTGAACTTACAATAGAGGGCAGAGAGTTGGTCCTGGCATTTGAGTCCTTAACCAAGGTGGTTGATGGATTACTAAAAACCAAGCGTCCTGCAAAGGACTCACCAACTCCACGATGGTTTGACTCCAACTGCTCACAGGCTTTGAGGGAACTAAAACTGTGCCTTAAGACGCTCCCGAGAGATAAAAATAAAGTGGCCCTGTGTAGGCGTAATTATAAAATGCAGGTCGAACAGAGAAAGATCACGGTCCAAAAGGAAGTTTGGGCAGACCTGAGGGAAGCAGGTGAAAATAGGGATTATACCCAATTTTGGAGAATCATCAATAGTCCCTGCTTTCGAAATTCTAGTTCCCCTGTTATCAGCACTAACATTCTTCCCGAACAGTGGGTCACTCAATTTGAGAGTTTATACAATCACCAGGGCGAGAGAGCTAGGGTCGGAGCATGGGCGGGGGAGAGACCCACGGAATTAGAATGCTCCCTATTGGAAATCACCAAAGCAATCCAAGGTTTGACCCAAAATAAGGCACCAGGCCGGGATGGCACCCCCCCCAGATCTCTATCTAAGCAATATTGAATTATGGGCACCGATTATGACTAGAGTACTAAATCGAGCGATAAAATCTGGGCACCCACGATCTTGGTCTACAGCATTGATTGTCCCCAACTACAAGAAAGGGAGTAGGGACAACCTGCAGTGCCATAGACCAATCTCGCTGATGGACGTGTCAGCTAAACTATTAGGTAGGGCAGTCTTAAATCGCCTTGCTGAGTGGACTGAAGCACACCATACCCTAGCAGACACCCAATACGGATTCAGAGCAGGTAAATCAACTAGTGATCAATGTCTCAATCTTTACCTCCTAGTTGCCAAATACACTAAAACCAGTAATGGAACTCTGTATATGGGGTTTATGGACTTGGTGGCGGCATTTGATAACGTAAATAGAAATAAACTCTGGGCCCTCATGTTCAAACTGGGAATTGACCCAGAACTTCTAAACATCTTAAAAGAACTACACTGGAACACCACTGCCAAAGTCCGCTATAGCGGAGGAGGGGTGAATACTGATCCCTTCCCGTGCACTAGCGGAGTGAGGCAGGGGTGTATCCTGGCCCCTTTTCTATTCTCTCTTTACATAAACGACCTAGAAAGCTCATTGATGGCCCTGGACACTCACTACCCCAAAGCAGGATCGCGCCATATACCAGTACTGCTGTACGAGGATGACGCGGTCCTGCTTGCAAGAACAGCAGTGAGCCTACACCATCTGGTGAATGGATTTGTAAAGTTCATGGAGAATCTGGATCTCTCCGTGAACCTGACCAAATCGTTCATTATGGTGGCAGGGAAAAAACACCCCAAGAGATTTGTATTTAAAATAGGAACACATGTCCTAGAAACTGTTAATACATTCTCCTATCTGGGTCTTTTTTTTTTGATGGAGAGATTAGGTTTGCCCCCTTGTTGGAGGAAAGGTGTAGGAAATTGGTCTCAGCAAATGGTGAACTTTTAAATTTTGCACGTAGGCTGGGCCGCTGGTCACCAGAGCAAGTAATGACGTTGTATAGAGCTGTTAGTACCGCCAAAGCCACGTATGGGGCAGAGGTGTGGGGATTTAGGGATGTACACCAGTTACAAGTAGAGGAAGACAAATTCCTACGTAAGATGCTGAAGACACCACAGAGCATCCCAGCAGCAATTGTACATAAGGAGCTTGGTATCCCACATATTACTGACCAGATAAAAGTGAGACCCATCCTGACCTGGCTCCGAATCTGGGTAAACCCAGAAGCAGAGCTCAGTAGGCAAATAATTAAAGATTGCCTTCAGAGGGACAGGTGCCTACAAATCCCCTGGCTTAAATATGTCAAAGAAACTCTAGGGAGCATAGACCACCAAATATTATTCACTGATCCGTCTTTGATCGACACTTCTTGTAAACATCGGATGCATAATCTGCTACTGGGCAAATATGATTGGAGCAGGAAACAACTTGACTCTACAAAAACTTCTGTAGTCTCACACTCTTTATTAAGCAACGGAGAGGGTATGGAACCATATTTATTTTTAATGTATAATCAGCAAAATAGATTTTTAATGTGTCGTTTTAGGCTCAATTTGTTACCTAATATTTTAGCTTACCCGTCTGGTTTTACCTTAACAATTGAGCAGAAGGGTCCCTGCGGCTGCGACAATAGGTCTCCGCAGGACACCCTCCATTTTGTACTATTATGTTCCTTTTATCGCACCCCTCGCCGTAGATTTCTTGTAGATATTTTAAAAGAGGCAAAACTTTGTCTCGCTAAATCTGCCCTATCATTTTTGGAAAGAGCTACTGATATGCGCACATTGTGTTCTTTCATGTGTTTTTTAAAAATTGCTGTTAAATTAAGAAATACCAGGGGCTGACTTAGGATGTATTTAATGCTTTTTAATTATATCAATCCCGTTTTTAACATTGTATGGTTCAGAAATGTAATGTAATTGATGATTTTGATGATTTTGTATTATGTATTTTTATGATGGTTTTTAATCATCGAAATAAAATCTACTGAACTGAACTGAACTGAGTACAGAAATCCTTCCTCCCAGTAGATCCTTTTTTTTAATTTTTTTATTTTTTTAATTATATTTATTTTGTCCATGCTGTACACACTTTATACATTATAGAATTTTCCAGCATTAATACTTCATGCTTCATAGCTAAATAAACTATTTTTACAAGATATACAAGCTTTTCGTTACACATTTCCAAAAACAGTGTTTATGAATTTCTTAGTTAATCACAATTAAAGCTTAAGCCCTTCTTGGGTCTACCTGAGACCCAATTCCTTCCTTCCAAATACTTATAGGTTGCCATATTCTTAGGCCTAATGTCCTTCCCCTTTTCCCTTTTCGTGCATATATATTCTTCTCCATATTATACGCATTCAAGAGATTAGCCAGCCAGGTTTGCAGTGTCGGTGGGTTATTGTCAAGCCAAGCCCTTGCTATGGTCAATCTATATACTGACATTGCCACAAACAGAAATTCCTGATGTATGTCAGCCCCTTCCAATCCCAAACCTAAGATTATTCTAGCTGGACTAAGATTGATTTGAATCCCCAGGGATCTATCTAGAAAACCCTCGATGTCCCTTATTAGCGTGTGTAATTGAGGGCATGTAGCGAAAATGTGGATACTATCTGCTTCACTAGCGTTGCATCGGGGACAATTTATACCCGTGCTCCCTCCCCATTTGGCTATCTTGGCAGGAGTATGATACAATGAATAAATAGTTTTGTAGTGTTGTGACTGCATGGGGGATGAGCACAGTATAGTACGGCCCAGGTCCAATGATTTTTTAAACCACCCAGCGTCTACGCTGAGTTTTTCCGCCCATTTATTGCCCACCTTTCCTAAGTCATCAGTTTTCCCTTTCATCAAACAGGCATAGAAAGACCTAATGGTGCGATCCCCCAAAAGTCTAATTTTTTCCAGTATCTCATTCCTGCCTACTCCCACTGACCCCCCTGTTTTATCATAAAAAAAACTCCTGACCTGGAGATACTTGAAGAAATCTCTATTGTTAATACCATATTTAGTTCTTAAATCTGCGAATTGTATGATCCCCTCTATATCAAATAAGTCCCGGATCTGGATGATTCCACTGTTTGCCCATTCAAACATTGCTTCATCTGCAAAGATTGCATGAGGAAACGACCTGTTTCTAAAGAGTCTAGTATATCTGTTATACTTCCCAATTTTACTTCTTTTCAAGAAGGCAGTCCATATCTTAACAGCAGTTGAGACCGTCTTAAACCTTGTTCTTTTAAAGTAGCCATAATCAATACAGTTTAAGAAGCAGTTTCCCGCGTCTGTCCCTAGGACCGTAGCATACAATTTCGTAGACAGGTTATTAACTCTTTCATCCAGGCCATTTCCTCCTATTAACCCCTGCATGTACTGTAGAGCAGCTGCCATATAGTATAACCTGAAGTCTGGTGCACCCCACCCCCCCCCGTTTCTCTTGGGAGCGTCAAATATTTATATGCCCTACGCGTCTTTCCATGGGCCCAGATGAATCTGTTGCATAATGTCTCTAGTGTATTAAACCGACTATTCTCAATGAATAAAGGAATCGATCTAAAAAAGTAAAGAAATTTGGGGAGAATCAACATCTTAATAACGTTAGTGCAACCCATCAGTGAAAGGTGTAAATTATTCATCCTTATTAGATCTATCTTTACTCTTGACATCAGAGGAGCCATGTTTATCTCTACCACCCTATCCAGATTTGCTGATATAGCCACCCCCAAGTACATGGCCGAACCAACTACCCTAGCGTCATTACACCCTGAATAGCCATTTTCAACGATCTGTGTCTTGGTTTTGTTCAATTTATATCCTGAGATTAGACCGAAGCGTTCCGCCTCTGCCTCGATTTCCCTAATGGCAGTGGAGGGGTTAGGTGTCAAAATAGCGACATCATCCGCATACGCAAGGGTTTTTATTGCACAGCCATTTATATTCATCGGAACAATCAGTGGAATCTGTTCCAGCCTGCGCAGATAGGGATCCAGGTATAGCGCAAACAACAGGGGGGATGATGGACAACCCTGTCTGGTCCCTCTACATATCTTGACTGCTGCAGAGTATCCCCTATTGACCCTAATCTTAGCCATTGGATTGATATACAAGGTCTGTATGGCCTTAATAAAACCCTCCCCAATTCCATTCCACCTCATGGCTGACCATAGGTATCCCCAGGAGACTCTATCAAATGCCTTCTCTGCATCTAGAAAGAGCGCTGCCATGGGGTCTCCTAGGGTACCTGCTGCATCAAACATGGTGATAACCTGCCTAACATGCTGTGTGGTTCCTTTACCTGGGATAAACCCATGCTGGGAAGGACTGACTAAACCCTCGATCACCCCTGCTAATCTCTTAGCTAACATCTTTGAGTAAATCTTGACGTCAGCATTCAACAGGGTAATTGGGCGGTATAAACCTGGTTCGGTTATTGATTTACCTTTGTTTAGTATTACGATTATATTGGCTGCACCCCAGGACTCAGGGACGGATTCACCCTTTTGTGCCATTGCCATGATGTTAAACATGTCCCCTATGATTGCTGTTTGAAACATTTTAAAGAATTCCACCGGGATCTGGTCCGGCCCTGCTGCCTTCCCAGAGGGCAAACTACCAAGAGCAGTAACTAATTCCTCTACCCGGAGTCCAGCATCTAACTCCTCCTTTTCCATTGTGGCAAGCACAGAGGGAGGCACCTCGCTCAGATATGTTTCTACCACTTCTGTACTTACTGTAATGTCTGAGGAGTAGAGATCTGTGTAAAACTGTTTAAAAACCTCCCTTACCTGTCCTAAGTCTGTTAGCAAGTTCCCTTGTGTATTGGCTATTTCTTTAACGTCTGCTGTTGCTACTCTCTGCCTGGCTAAGATATGTCCCACCCTTTCACTGAGCTCATGTGTGTTCTCCCTATTTGCCATATATTTCTCGACCATTTTTTGGGTAAGCCCTTCCAGGGCATCTGCTCTCAGTGATATTAGTTTAAGTATAATTTGTTCTATCGTGACCTGTTGTTGAACAGCTACTACTAGTTCTTCTTCAGCCTTTAATAGATTTAGGCGTATTTCTTCTGTCTTCTGTTTCTCTTTTTTTTGTGCGGACAATACAAAGCTTAACGTCTCCCCTCTAACAGCAGCCTTAAAAGCATCCCAGACTATCCCTGGGGGTGCTGTCCCTCTATTTATATCCCAGAAATCCTTGATCCATTTTGTCATATACTCCCTATATATGTTATCTTGCAGTAGCGACCTTTCAAAAGTCCATTCCACCTCTTTTTTTATTAAAGTTCCCTAATTTTATTGTCAAAATTAATGGACTGTGATCGGATGTAATTCGGGGTTCTTTTTCAATTTTTGATTCACCGATTAATCTATTTGAAATTAAAAAGTAATCAAGTCTGACCAGCACCTGGTGAGGTGATGAGAAGAAGGTGCTACCATCTAAGTTTGGGTGCCATTTTATCCAGGGATCTTCCAATGAGTTGTGGGTCGCCATATCAGACAGTGCCCTATACACCTTCCTCTTCCTGCCTCGATATTGTGAGCCTAGCTGCAAAAATGAGCTGGTTGGGTCATGCAGATTGAAATCGCCACAACATACAATTAGCTCAGGCCATTGTGCTATTTCCCCATCCAGATACTGGAATACATCTGGGTCGTCTTCTGTAGATCCGTATATTATAGCTAAGGTGAATATCTCCCCCTTAAAGGCTATCTCGGTCAGGACCCACCTACCCCATTGATCTTCTTTCTTCCTTTTTATAATTGTATCCCTACTCCTGCCCAGCACAGCCACCACTCTTCTAGTTTTGGTCCCTTGATTTGATTTTGCCATAACTTCGAAGCCTAGTTGGCCCAATAGGTGGGCGTTGGTGCCCTCTATATGGGTCTCTTGCAAACAAACCAAATCAACGTGCAGTGTTCTGAGTAGTGCTGCTACCTTAAACCTCTCCTCCCAGTAGATCCTATGGTACTCATTGATATTCCCTTCAGCCTCCGCGGCAGCTTGCTGTCTGAGGGGTTCGAGAGAGTGGGAGGTCTGCTGTTCCAAACTTAGATCTGCTCTGGAAGGACACTCTGCCACCAAGAACTCAACCTGGTCAGGTTCAAGTTTATCTCAGGCAGTTCCTTCACAGTGCCAAAGATCATCTCCCTCAAGAGACTGGTCCTCACTCTAACCTGGACACAGCAAATACACTTGCAGAGATGTCCAACATTTCTGCATGGGTCCTTAGCTCATACTTCAGCCCAGGGTGAAGTTTCGAAATCATTACCCAACTAACAATCCACAGGGAGGTCTGAAGATACCACAACCTTTTTAGGTCCAGTTACCCCTCCCCAGCTGAAATTAACAACTGCCAAGGAATGATCAGTCCTAACATTGCTAGCAGTGGTCACTTGGTACATTTCTCCAAGTATGATCTTGTCAGGAGACATATGTTTTTCCATCACCATTGTGACACTGGCCCCTGTAGGCCATGGCCTCTTTTCGATTGATTAAAGGCTGTTGTCTGTACTTACCCAGATTACTGGGACTAAGTAAGGTGACAAGATCTATACCACCATCACAGACTAGAACAGAATGAGCTGGTGCTCTGACTGAGTCAGAACCCATCTCAGATCCCAAGGCTAACCCTACTAATCCCTTGGTTGCTGTACTACCCCTTATACTGGAGCTAGGGGTACAGTTGCCTTAGGGACAGTGGTAGTTGTGGTTTCCTTGGTCTTTGGACAATCAGCATCCCTTGTCCAATAGGTCTTGTGTTTACAGAGATTACACCAAGGTTTCTTTTTGCCTTTCTTGTTGGATTGTGACTCCCCCCAGATGCAGATTTTTTGGGCCCTTGAGAAGACACCTTCTTGTCTTCGCCCTTCTCCCACCCTTATCTTGAGTTTTAGAAGAATCTTGCTTCTTTTGTTTGCCACTGTTGTTCTGGTTTTTCCGCTTCACTCTGGTTCAGACCCACTTATCTGTCTTCATTCCTAATTCTTGGGGAGAAGTCAGACATGAGTCCACCAGGTACTGATGCAAAAGCTGTTTTGACGATTATTAAGGATCTGCTCCCTCATAATCAAATTATACAATCCTTGGTAGTCATGCACTTTGATGCACCTTCCAGAGCCTTAATAGCACTATCCACAAAGTCCACCCAGTACTGGGTCTGTGCTTTCTGGGTGTCTCTGAGCTTAATCCTCAACTGTTCAGTGGTTAAGCCAAACCCACCAATGAGAGCACTTTTCAAAACTGAGTAATTGTCAGCTTCCTCTTCTCTAACAGTGAGGAGCTTATCTCTACCTTTGTCAGCAAAGGAGAGCCACAAGATAGCTGCACACTGCTTTTGGGGGACCTTCTGAACTTTACATGCCCTCTCTAAAGCAGTTATCCATTTGTGGATGTGTCATCCCCAACATGGTAGGGAAGGACAATCTTTTTTTTTTTTGTCCTCATACGCCAAAAGATATGCCCAGAGTCCACCTGATCCATGCATCAAGTGTGCACCTCCACTTGTCATGGACTCTGGAGATCTTATTGAATGCACTTTCCACAGATACCCTTACATGTGGTCAATTCAGTACTTCTAGCTTGCCAACCACGGGACTGATCCGAAAGGAAGGACAATCTTGTTGAGGTTCCTATGTTCAAAGGAATGTTCCTTAACTCTAGAGACACTGTTTCTGCCACCATAGTCCAAACTTTTTCCTAGCTCTCTGGACGTCTAGAGACTTTCTATCAAGGGCCAACTACTCTTGCCTGAGCTTAAGCCTTGCTTTCTCAAGCTTCTGGAGTTGGTACTCCCTATCCAAAGAGTTCCTCCTTCTCTGAGAAATGGAGGTCCCTGCTGACTGTCCTGATCCATTGGATTGTGCAGAGGAGGATCTAGACCTCCTTGGTCTACTCTGCACCTTGTCAGGAGGATCAAAGGTGGCTTTCTCTAAGCCCTCTGAGTTCTCCTCTGGGGGGGTCTTAATTGTCCAGGTGAAAGTCATCAGGCTCCACCTGGTCAGGGTTAGATTCTAGGTCAAAGAGGGGTACCTCTCCTAGCCTATCTTCTGTTCCTGCCCACCCACTCTCTCCTGTTCATCTTACCTTGTGGCTTTCCTGAGGCCATCTAGCAGTAACACCTCTAGGAGGCGTTGAGTTTTGGCTCCTTTCCCTGTCATTGACTTTCTAGAGGTAGACAGTGCTTTCAGTTCATGGAACGAAAGTTCACTGTATCTAGCAGTCAGAGAGCCACTGGCATCTCCTTTGGAAGACATACTAAGTATGGTGTGGTGTTGCACCTACCTAACCTAGTGGGACCTAAACTCTCTTAGATTGGAAAAGGGTGTGCTAGATCCTTGACTTACCAAACCCAAAGTTCAGTAGAACATACTTATTCTAAGCTTATATTATATCTGCCCAGCAGTAGTGATGGCTTTTCAATTAATCAATACAAAGATTTGTCTGGTAAAACGATGCAAGCTTGAATCCCAATCGCTGTACACCAATGTGAGAAGCTGGCCTGGTATATGATGCCCACTAATGTAAGTGGTACAAAAGGAAGTGGTGATGGACGGAGCATCTGAACCAATCAAACACTCACACCCAGTCAACAGATCTGGGTTTAATCCATCACCGTTCTTTGGCCCACTCTGCCACCCCAGTTCAGACATGGCCATATGCAAATCAGTCTGACCCTGTGCCTCATGGGAACAGGCCAGCCCGAACGGCCAAGCCATGCCTTCCCTGGACTGTAAACAAGCTTCTGAGGACCGTTTTCTGGCATTTCAGCCGTCTTCAGCCCGGCTTGCTTGAATCCAGTGGCAAAGTGAGCAAGGGACTCACGTCTGAGCATACCCTGCCAACTTATGGCGAACAAAGTGGTACAAAAGGAGGTGGTGATGGACGGAGCATCTGAACCAATCAAACACTCACACCCAGTCAACAGATCTGGGTTTAATCCATCACCGTTCTTTAGCCCACTCTGCCATCCCAGTTCAGACAAGGCCATATGCAAATCAGTCTGACCCTGTGCCTCATGGGAACAGTCCAGCCCGAACTGCCAAGCCATACCTTCCCTGGACCGGAAACAAGCTGCCAAGGATCGGTTTCTGGCTTTTTAGCCGTCTTCAGCCCGGCTTGCTTGAATCCAGTGGCAAAGTGAGCAAGGGACTCACGTCTGAGCATACCCTGCCAACTTATGGCAAACAAAGTGGTACAAAAGGAGGTGGTGATGGACGGAGCATCTGAACCAATCAAATACTCACACCCAGTCCACAGATCTGGGTTTAATCCATCACCGTTCTTTAGCCCACTCTGCCACCTCAGTTCAGACATGGCCATATGCAAATCAGTCTGACCCTATGCCTCATGGGAACAGTCCAGCCCGAACTGCCAAGCCATGCCTTCCCTGGACCGGAAACAAGCTTCCGAGGACCGGTTTCTGGTATTTCAGCCATCTTCAGCCCCGCTTGCTAGAATCCAGTGGCAAAGTGAGCAAGGGACTCACGTCTGAGCATACCCTGCCAACTTATGGCAAACAAAGTGGTACAAAAGGAGGTTGTGATGGACGGAGCATCTGAACCATTCAAACACTCACACCCAGTCAACAGATCTAGGTTTAACCCATCACTGTTCTTTATCCCACTCTGCCACCCCAGTTCAGACATGGCCATATGCAAATCAGTCTGACCCTGTGTCTCATGGGAACAGTCCAACCCGAACTGCCAAGCCATGCCTTACCTGGACCAGAAACAAGCTTACGAGGACCGGTTTCTGGCATTTCAGCCATCTTCAGCCTGGCTTGCTTGAATCCAGTGGCAAAGTGAGCAAGGGACTCACGTCTGAGCATACCCTGCCAACTTATGGCGAACAAAGTGGTACAAAAGGAGGTGGTGATGGACGGATCATCTGAACCAATCAAACACTCACAACCAGTCAACAGATCTGGGTTTAATCCATCACCGTTCTTTAGCCCACTCTGCCACCCCAGTTCAAACATGGCCATTTGCAAATCAGTCTGACCCTGTGCCTCATGGAAACAGTCCAGCCTGAACTGCCAAGCCATCCACCCCCTTTTGTACCGCACTAATGTAAGTGGGCATCTTGCACCAGTCCAGACAACCCTTATGGTGGTTTAAGAGGCCTCAGACAACCATCGAAAGCTCTCTAAGTGGTAGCTGTGAAGAGCAGCCTTCAGGCTTAGTCCAGAAGGAATGTAAAGCAGCTTGCTTTATCAGAATGCAATCTTATAGTATAGATTAAGTTAAAAAGAACCACACCAAGTATTTATAAAAAAATGTATTCATTATATAATACTCTCTAGTATGTCCCAATATCTCCAACATGGAGATAAACACAATACACACAATACTTTAGTAAAGAAACATACTTAATAGCACAAAATACACAGTGGCCAAAGATGGGGACCATTCTATATAGTAAGAAAGTGGTATAAGAACCATAACTCGAGTCAAGACAGTGTTGAGAGGATGTAGAAGTGCTGGTACCCCAAGAAACCACCTGAGGTGAGGAGATAGGGACCCCACGGAGAGCATGTGCAGTTTGGAAACACGACTGCGTGCTCCGTACAGCTCTATGTGCAAGTCACGGTTGGATTTTTAAAGACTGAGGACCCTTCCTAGTGGATCCTGAAGAAATCCCTTGGTAGCAGAAGGTTGGAGAGCCAGCATACTCATGGATACCCTAAAACCCACGTTACCTACACCTGGGAAGCCGAGTGCATATGTCTAAAGTGGTGTCAGAAACTACCGTCAAACCAATTGGAGGACTTCTGGAAAGTGCAGCTGCTGGAAGAGGAGAAAGTTTCTGTGGGAATCCAAATGTGGATTTTTCAAGAGGAGTACCTGAAAGCAGAGGGTACAGAGTATATGCCTGTCACGGTTCCTAGAAGAAGGCTCTCAGAATGAGGTAGGCAAGGCCGGGGACTGTCTTAGGTATTTGTTTATTTAAACCAAACAAGTGTTCAACAGGGGTCTTTTTAGTTCAGTTCAGAGCAAAGCAAGTATTCCACAAACGTTCTCGGAATACACAAATAATGTAACCAATACAAAGGTGGAGTTTGGGGTCTCTTCAGTCTTTCATCGTCTTTACCGGGGTCCGGATACTTCTCCAGGGACCGGGCTCAGGAAGGAAAGAAAAACACAAAGAAAAAGACCCAAATTACTGGACGTGTCCTGGGGCGTATTTTTGGATGAAAAGGGCAGGGGGTGTGAGGAGATCACTGGGGAACCGTCACCCGTCTCATACCATGCAGCCAAACCACACCGAGAGTGAATTGGGAGTGCAAGAGCGAACGCTAACAGTCCTGTGACCACCCTCAACCACCCCTACCCCGTCCCACCCCGTGAGTAAAATAACCCCCTTAAACGGCCCCTTACCTTGTCCAGCCACACTTCTCCAGAAGTGCGGCGGGACAGCTCGCAGTAACGGTGACCTCCTGGCGTGACGATCTCTTCGGTCGGGTCCTCTTCCGAACTCGGACTCGCCTTCTGGTGTTCCAGTGCAGCAACGCCGTCCGTCTTCCTCGCTCCTGGGCTTCTCTCCCCTCCGGCATTCGCAGCTTCGTCTCCGTGTTGCGCTTCCTTATCCGCCCCCGCCTCCTCGGATTGGTCCACAAGGGATGACGTCATATTTTAAGGCGGGTCCAGCGAGGAAATCCAAGCGGCATTAAAGGGGCCGTCTGTGTCCTGCGGACGGGGTGGAAAGGAACAGTTATTAAAGTCCTTACCCCGTCCGTCAGTGTCACCGACCCCGTGACACATCCCACCCCCGGGATTTTCCCCATCGGGGGAAAGCGGAAACCGGGAAAGAAAGTCCACGTTCCCCTGGTTTGAGCCCTTTCGATGACGGGCGTCAATTTGATATGGCTGTAAGGCCAGAAACCACTGCAGGATGCGATCATTATGACCCCGGTTACTTTGGAGCCATGTCAGTGGAGCGTGGTCGGTATAAAGAATGAAGGGCCTTCCATCCAAGTAATAGCGGCGCTTTTCCACCCCCCACCTAACAGCAAGGCATTCTTTCTCGATTGTTGAGTACGCCAGTTCTCTGGGAAAAAGCTTCCTGCTGATGTATAGTAGGAGTCTTTTGGCCCCTTGCTCATCCAGTTGAGAAAGCACCGCTCCTATCCCCACCCCTGAGGCGTCAGTCTGTAAGATGAAGGGTTTCTGCAAATCAGGGGAGGCAAGAACAGGGAAGGAGGTGATAGCAGATTTTAAGGCCTGGAAGGCAAGAGATTCTTTGTCTGAAGGAGGAGGTAGTGAAGAAGACCTCTGGGATTTACGAAGCAAATCGATGAGAGGCCCTGCCAGGGTAGCAAAGTGGGCTATAAACCGGCGGTAATAGCCCACCAGACCTAAGAAGGCCCGAAATTCCTTTTTGGTAGACAGGTAGGGTATGGCTTTTATAGCTTCTACTTTCTCGGTCTGGGGTTCTATATGTCCTTCTCCGAGAAAATAACCCAGATACCTGACCTTTCTAAAGGCAACTCGGGATTTCTTTGCATTTATGTGGAGGTTGGAAGTTTGCAGACTGGTCAGTATGTTCCTTAAATGCACAAGGTGGTCTTCCCAGGTTTTGCTAAAGATGACAATGTCGTCCAAATAGGCCGAAGCATATTCCAGGTGAGGGGACAACAACGTATCCATGACCCGTTGGAAAGTCGCTGGTGCCCCATGCAACCCAAAGGGGAGGACTGTAAAGTGAAAGTGACCTGACAGAGTAGATAAGGCTGTCTTTTCTCTATCAGCAGGGGCTAGGGGTATCTGACAATATCCCTTGATGAGGTCGATGGTTGTAATGTATCGGGCCTCACCAAGGCGCTCTAGTAGCTCGTCCACCCTTGGTAAGGGAAATGCGTCTTGTTTTGACACCCGGTTAACAGCTCGAAAATCTATACAGAAGCGGATGCTGCCATCCGGTTTAGGCACAAGGACCACAGGTGAACACCAATTGCTGTGGGAGGGTACTATTATTCCAGCCTGTAACATGCTTTGCACTTCCTTCTGAAAGGCCAAGCGTCTAGCCTCAGGAATGCGGTATGGCTTCTGTTTAACTACCACTCCTGGAGGGGTAGGGATAACATGTTCGGCCAAAGTAGTCCTCCCTGGTTGGTCCGAGAAGACCTCGGAAAAACAAAGGAGGACGGATAGGATCTCATCTTTTTGTTCCCGTGAGAGGTCCGAATTGACCGGGGTGTCTCCAATGGTATGAGGAACTGTTGGTTTTGTGGAGAAGGCGTTGACGGTTTGTGGGGGGTTTCCAAGCCACTTTTTAAGTATGTTTATATGAAACATTTGGGTTTTTCTTCCAGCCAACTGTAGCACATAGGTGGTACGCCCTATCTTCCTAAGGATCTTGAAGGGTCCTTGCCATTCTTTTTTTAATTTGTGGGTGGACGTGGGTAGTAAAACCAACACCCAATCCCCTACACTGAATTCTCTCCATTTTTTCCCTCGGTCAAAGAATGTCTTTTGTTTAGCTTGGGCAATTGCTAAATGGTCATGAGCGAGGGTTCTCAGTTTATGAAGCCGTGTCTGTAATTGTCGAGTGTAGTCTAACAAGGCTTCAGCTTCATTAACTCCCTCGGTTTCCCAGCTATCCTTGGTAATCTCCAATAAGGTTCTCGGTTTCCGACCAAACAAAAGTTCAAACGGGGAAGTACCGAGACTAGACTGAGTCTGGCTGCGGAGTACAAAAAGGGGGGCAAAAGCTGGTGCCAATTTTTTCCGTCCCCAGAAAGCAGTTTTTTTAGCGTCAGTTTTAGGGAGCCGTTGTATCGCTCAACCAAGCCATCCGTCTGCGGATGATAGACGGATGTTTTTATGTGTTTAATCTTTAGTTGTGCACAAACCTGTTGCATCAGACGGGACACAAAAGGGGTGCCCTGATCGGTGACAATTTTTCTAGGAAAGCCCATACAGGAAAAGACTCCTACCAGTCTCTGGGCAATGGCTGAAGAGGTAGCAGCTCTGAGAGGAAAGGCCTCTGGATAACGAGTAGTGTAATCCACCAACAGTAGGGCATACTGGTTCCTGACTTGGGCAAGGGTCCTATCAAGTCCATCCCTACCCTATCGAAGGGAGTGCCAATGATAGGTAATGGATTCAAGGGGACAGGAGGGGGAGTGTAGGGATTTCGTTTTTGGCAGATCCTACATTCCTGACAGTATTTCTGGACCTGGGCGTATATTCCTGGCCAAAAAAAATGACGCAATATGGCCTGTCCGGTCTTTTTTGCCCCTGAATGGCCAGCCAACAAATGGGCATGGCCAAAGAATAGAATCTGATCACGGAACCCGGTAGGGACCAGCAATTGGGGTTCGGCATCTGCTTTAGCTAGCCTATAGAGAAGACCATTTTTTTCTATAAAGGTGGGGTACGTTTGTCTTAAGGGATCCTGAACACCCCGGGCAGTTTGACATGCATTCGTTAGGCTAGCATCATTTAATTGGGCGGTTCAGAAATGTGTGTCTCTAGCCCAAGGTTCTGAGGATAAGAAAGAATCATGGGTTTTTCGCAGGTGTTGGAGTGCGTCTAACATAAGGGTGTTAAAGGTTGGATTGTCTACCCCTATAATAACTGGCTCAGGAAGATCTGACATAACCCCTACTACTACTTCAGTCCCCTTCCCGGAGGTATTATAGAGTGTGACCTTAGCTACAGGGTACTCTTTGATGTCTCCATGAACACAATGGATGTGTACAGTCCTTTCAGGTATAATACAGGAGGGCGAAACTAGTTCTTGTCGCACAACCGAGTGCTTACAACCGGAGTCCAACAAAGCCCTAATGGAAACCCCATTGAGAGTCACACTTACATAAAACACCGTTCCGGTTTCCTGAGCATAAAGAATAGACCGAGGAGCATAGCTCACATCCATAGGTTCATCTTCCTTTTCTTTTTTCTTTCTGCAGTATCGGGCTATGTGGCCCCATTCACCGCACTCGTAACATTGGGGACCGGAGACGCTAGAAACTTCCGGTCGCTGGAAACGAAGATGAGGTGGTTCCACTACCGCTTTTGGTGTCTTCTTTTCTCCCTTCAAAGGCGTTATGCTCTTCGTTGTCTTCTCTGGTTCCCTGATATAGAGTCTGCCTTGTGCTCGGGCATAGCAAGTGGCCATCTCTATGGCATGTTCCAATGTCAGGCCAGCGTGTTGTTTGAGCCAACACTGAGTACTACAGGGCAGAGCCTCGAGGAACTGCTCTAAATATATCTTGTTCATGACTGCATCTATATTGCCTTCTTGGTTTTTTAGCCACAGATCACCGGCTTCCTTGAGTTTGAAGAACGAGGTTTTAGGCAGATCTCCGGGGGTTCCTCTTTCTTGGCGGAACCTAAGCCTATGGGTTTCCTCGTCTACCCCTAACCGGTCAAGTATATATTGTTTGACCAAAGCATATGCAGTTGTCCCATCACGATTTTCTGTTTGGTAGGCTGCTTGGGCCTCTCCGGTGAGGAGGGGAGCGAGATAGAATGGCCATCTGTCACCTGGCCATGAGCTGGCTCTAGCGGCCCTTTCGAAATTCAGGAAGAAAGCCAAGGGATCTTCTCCAGGGGTAAACTTCTGAAGGGGGACTACAGTGCCAGGGGGTGGAGCAGTGGTCCTTCCTTGTCCCAGGACCGTCATAAGTTGGGTTTGTCCCTCGGCCAATTTGAGGAGGTTTTCAGCCTGTCTCTGTATCGCCTGTGTGAAGGCTGTCCGGTCAGCTTCGGCCTGGCTAGCGCTTTGTTCTATGGCCCATTCTAATTTGGCCTGCCCCTCTTTCATCTGGGTAATTATGTTCTCCATTCTGTATCGAATGATGGTTCACTTCTGAGGCTCCTATCTGGCTCGCCACTTGTCACGGTTCCTAGGAGAAGGCTCTCAGAATGAGGTAGGCAAGGCCGGGGACTGTCTTAGGTATTTGTTTATTTAATTAAGCAAAAAAGAATACAAAGTTCCCCGGGGACAACAAAAGAGGTATGTGTGTGTGAATCTAGATTAGAGCAAGGGCAGGGAACGGGGTGTTCCCTTGTTGGAACTAGGAGACCTCACATACCCAGAAGCTTAGGTGTCATGCTTCATCATTGGTCTCCTGCTCCTCTTCAGACTGGCGCTGCAATGTCCGACGAGCGCCGTAGGCGCTCTTTGTTGGAGATCTTTTGTTCCAGCCAATGGTTTGAGTGCGTGTGAGGGGTCTGGTGAAGGTGTAGTCGTGAGGGAATGGTGAGGTTTAAAAAAGGTGAGTCAATACACTGGGGACTTTATTCACGTGGCTGACTCCCTTAGTTAAAATGGTGGGAGGGGAGAAAGGAACCATGAGGTGCACAGTAAACTAACTCAACCCTCTAAAAAGGTCGACATGTTTCTTGCCTTGCTGGCAATTCTTCAGGACCTCGGGTGCTAGGTACTACACAGTGAGAAAGATAAAAAAGAAGAGATAGGTACAACCTCACTGGGTCAATCAGGAAGCAGGCCAAGTGGTCCTGCTTTTAGAGGGGAGACCTAAAAAAAATATGCAGAAGTGAGCCACAGTGGTACTGAGCCAGTGCTGCTGTCAGTACATCAAAACATTGTTAACTCTATGAACACTATGTCCAACATGGCCACCAAGCTGACAACATCAAATGGCTGGTACTTGAGTCTCACCCTTCCATTACACAACAAGCCCTTTTCAGAATCGAACAACGATGGATACATCGCCTCCAATTAGACACACTGGGCCTAAACGATTCTGTCCCATGAACATCCCTTGCCAGATGAACCCCTGGTTTCCTCTGGAACACTGTCCCCTGTTGCCTTTTGCTTTGCCGGCATTGAGATCCTTGCTGGGTATAACATATGACTGTCACACCATGAATTGAATAAACAAATTACTTGGACACTGCCATGATACTACTATCCTATAATACCCATCCATACCCAATGAACTCCAGGTATAGCGCCTTGCAGCATCACTGGTATCTTTCCCTCCTCACTACATCTGACCCCCCTTTTTTAAGGGTCTTTGAGGGTTAGGCACTCACTCTGCAGAGACCACGAAGCACAATAATTGTGTGTATTCTATTTGAACACCGGTTGATCCACCAAGCCCAACCACTATACCAATAAGACTACCACGCTATTCCAAACTATCAATTTTTGGTAGCTTTGGATGATACACTCCTAGGTTGTGACCTACGCTATTTTTACGCTATTGCATTCATTTTCCGCCTACCCATCCCTACACCACTATAGGCTGTTAGACAATATGTGCGTTACTTTTAACGTTGCTTCAGATTGGAGGCATTATTCCCTTACTTAGCATTTGGTTTCTGCCTTCTATATTAACTTTACCCCTGCTAAGATGGCCACCGCATTACTACACAACCCACAGCTGCAGCCTGGCGCCTCACGCGTCCACTGTAGCCGCTCATGCGCAGTCAGGTGCCGGGATGCCACGCCCACTGACGAGGCGATGCTACGCGGAAATGCGGAAGTGCGGGATCCGATATTTAATCCCGGTTACCGAGGCGAACCTGCACCAGCTGTTTCGCGCTACCGAGTGGGGCGCTTTCCATTGTGGGTAGGTCCTACGCCCTGGCGTTCTGATCTGAGGTAAGCGGTGTGACTTTCTCCATGGAGTCGAGGCTGCCATTGTGTGGTGTGGAGCTTTTCACCTAACTGAGTCTCGTTGGTGCAACCCTGCTCTCTTACCTCGAGGGCATACCTGGAGTTATCTTGTGTCCTCATTTTCACCCGTGATTTGATGGGTTGTCATTGGCTTAGCCTTACTGTACTACCGTGGACTGGCCAGGGAGGTGTTTTTGGAAGGGCTCCTTACCATGAGTTGAGATAATCCCATTGTCCTACCGGGATAATGTTGACACTTTCTCATCCTCTTGGAATGTGGTTATTCCTCTCTCCCTCCCTTTGACCTTCCCCTGCTGTATACGGGGGGCCCCATGCACACCATCAATGAGGGTCTCTCTGGGGCACATCATTACCTACAGCTGCCCGCGATACGGAGGCGGGACCCACGATGAGCCGCCTTAGTCCTTATTAACAGAGGCTCATCCATGTCCATACAGCCTCTTACTTTGACCCGCAGTTTACCTTAGCCTGCTTCCCCTGTTGCCCCACCAACATGCCGTACTTCACTCTCTGGAAACTACCTGTATGGCTGTATCTGTTCCTCTCTTTCAGGTATCTTACCTTTACGAACAGCCCCACTGTAACAGACTGCGGGGCCCTTTAGGGTTATTCTTAGGGTAAGTACTAGACCAATCATCCGTTAATATATTTTTATACTTCATCAACCCATGTTTAAGCTATCAATGTTTTGATGTACTGACAGCAGCACTGGCTCAGTACCACTGTGTAAGCTGTGGACGAACTAATCTTAATCGCCAATTTTTGTATGATCCAGGACAGTATCCTGTCTTAATGTTATGCGTATGTGTGCTTTAACGATTATTGTGGTGCCCTATGTTTTGTTGAGATGATGCCATTGTTTTTGTACCTTGCTCACTTCTGCATATTTCTTTTTGGTCTCCCCTCTAAAAGCAGGACCACTTGGCCTGCTTCCTGATTGACCCAGTGAGGTTGTATCTATCTCTTCTTTTTTTATCTTTCTCACTGTGTAGTACCTAGCACCCGAGGTCCTGAAGAATTGCCAGCAAGGCAAGAAACATGTCGACCTTTTTAGAGGGTTGAGTTAGTTTACTGTGCACCTCAAGGTTCTTTTCTCCCCTCCCACCATTTTAACTAAGGGAGTCAGCCACGTGAATAAAGTCCCCAGTGTATTGACTCACCTTTTTTAAACCTCACCATTCCCTCACGACTACACCTTCACCAGACCTCTCACACGCACTCAAACCATTGGCTGGAACAAAAGATCTCCAACAAAAAGCGCCTAAGGCACCCGTCGGACATTGCAGCGCCAGTCTGACGAGGAGCAGGAGACCAATGATGAAGCATGACACCTAAGCTTCTGGGTGTGTGAGGTCTCCTAGTTCCAACAAGGGAACACCCCGTTCCCTGCTTTTGCTCTAATCCAGATTCACACACACATACCTCTTTTGTTGTCCCTGGGCCTGGGGAACTTTGTATTCTTTTTTGCTTAATGATTGACTGGACAAGTACACTGGACCCCATTAAACATTGTCCACATTTTGGTTCCTCATTTTGTACTGAAATGTGTTTATTTAAACCAAACAAGTGTTCAACAGGGGTCTTTTTAGTCCAGTTCAGAGCAAAGCAAGTATTCCACAAACGTTCTCGGAATCCACAAATAATGTAACCAATAGAAAGGTGGAGTTTGGGGGTCTCTTCAGTCTTTCATCGTCTTTACCGGGGTCCGGATACTTCTCCGGGGACCGGGCTCAGGAAGGAAAGAAAAACACAAAGAAAAAGACCCAAATTCCTGGACGTGTCCTGGGGCGTATTTTTGGATGAAAAGGGCAGGGGGTGTGAGGAGATCACTGGGGAACCGTCACCCGTCTCATACCATGCATCTAAATCACACCAAGAGTGAATTGGGAGTGCGAGAGCAAACGCTAACAGTCCTGTGACCACCCTCAACCACCCCTACCCCGTCCCACCCCGTGAGTAAAATAACCCCCTTAAACGGCCCCGTACCTTGTCTAGCCACACTTCTCCAGAAGTGCGGCGGACAGCTCACAGTAACGGTGGCCTCCTGGCGTGATGATCTCTTCGGTCGGGTCCTCTTCTGAACTCGGACTCGCCTTCTAGTGTTCCGGTGCAGCAACGCCGTCCGTCTTCCTCGCTTCTGGGCTTCTCTCCCCTCCGGCATTAGCGGCTTCGTCTCCGCGTTGCGCTTCCTTCTCCCCCCCGCCTCCTCGGATTGGTCCACAAGGGATGACGTCATATTGGAAGGCGGGTCCAGCGAGGAAATCCAAGCGGCATTAAAGGGGCCGTCTGTGTCCTTCGGACGGGGTGGAAAGGAACAGTTATTAAAGTCCTCACCCCGTCCGTCAGTGTCACCGACCCTGTGACAATGCCACTGAGGAGTGACCAGGGGACTTCTAAGACAAATGCCCTCCGATGTTGGGTGCTTCAGGGAGGATGACTATGGCCTTGACTCTGTATTTGTGAGGAGCAGGTGATGCTGAGGATGACCAGGAGCCATGCATGAGCTGTCCCACGGAGGATGTCGAGTGCTGAGTGGTCGGTGTGCGGAGGGAGCACCAATAAGCCTGGGCAAATGCAAGTCACGCAGGAATCAAAGAGGGACCAATGTCAGAACCAGCAAGGTCCAGGGGACTCACCAAAGGCAGGGGAGGCAGGGCAGGCCCCAAGCAATCAGGGGAGTCCAAAAGAAAAAAGGGTGACCCTCAAGTGGACCCACAGGCCGAGGCACTGGAGTCGCGAGAGGACCTCAAGCTGCTCACCAAAAGATGCACACAATGTGGTGTGGTTGAAGATTTGGTAACACGAGATGCTCGAGGTTGGGGCTACTTGGAGCCCGAAGATCTTCTCGCAAAGAAGCCGACAAGCCTTTGCAACTGCAAGTTGGACGCGGTATACAGCGGTTTGGTTATTGCAACCCCCACGAGGGATTCTGGCCTCAAACTTGGTGAGAGGGTAGAGCAGGCCTGAGGAGCTGTGGAGAATATATGACGTTACAACACAAGCTTCTACAACACAGTTTTTACAACGCAAATACCATTATATCGCATGTTTTTACAATGCATACCATTACAACGCAAAAGTTAAATGAACCATTACAACGCATACAATTACAATGCATTTTTTTTTAAATTGTATAATAAACCCCTGGAACGGGATGCAGGGAAAATAGGGTTTTGGGTGGGGTAGTGTACTAAAAGACAGATAGTTAAAATTAGTACTTAGTATTGAAAAATTAATACTTGAATACTAAAATTAATACTCGTGTTATTAATATATAAAAAATCTGATACTAACAAATAGGTCGGGATGCAAAGAAAAAAGGGGGTTTGGGTAGGTTACTGTATTAATAAACAGTATTTTAAAAAAGTACTGAACATGACAATTATTACTCGAGTACTAAAATGAATACTTGTGTATTTTTTTGTGGGGAAAAATACATCTATTCAAATATACTTTTATTTTATCTAATGAAACTATAGCTATCACATACAAAATTATAAAAAGAAAATAATTAACAATATCATTTTAAATCGAGTATTTAAATTAAATGCACATCATATAAATTTTTAAAAAATATGGACAACGACCCCAAAAAACGAACATCTACCATTATTTTAAATATTAAACATAATAAAATGCGAATAACACAAAACTAATCAAATCCAAACAAATAACCCACCATTTTAAACTTCACGAAAGTCCTACAACACTTTCAATGAAATCTCCTTGACCCGCAGGTCGCCATAATGGTGGACATAACAGATATAAAAAAAAATAATGAACATTTATAAATCTAAAAAAATTATTACAGTTTTAGACAGCATTACAAAGATGACAAAAGAATATACACAAAAAATATTTTGTTTTCAATTAACGTACTCCACAAAAAAAGGAATAAAATTAGCTGTCCATCATTTTAAAAACAGTGGTTAATTTACTGCCAGACACACCACACACGTTTTGCCTGCCAGAAAATTATAGACATCAAACAATGCCATCTACAATTGCAAGTAAATGAAACCTATATTAAATGTAAAATATTAGCAAATTAATCCAAACAGAAATTTAATAACATATACCATTTTATATATCGTACAGCTTTTTTCGAAACATTTTCAGCATTGCATAAAGCACAATAGAAAACACAGTCACACTAACAAATGTATAATGTCAGTAAACAAAAGTTTATATATTTAAATATTTATTGTTTTTAAGTAAAACAAACATTTGTTAACATTATAAGAGTACAATATTGTAAATGTTTAAACTAATAATACTACTCTAACAAGTGCTGGCCTTAGAGAAATTAATATATAGTTGTGGGAGCAAAATTACTATTCCTACACCAAAGAGACATTTCCTCAGGGAAAATGCTGGATAGTGGTGGGTGCTTAACTCGGGGAAATGAATTAATAGAGTAGGGGGAAACATGACAATTCATACTCCAACAGGTGTTTGCATCGAGGAAACTGCTGGATAGTGGTGGGATTAAAATTACTATTCCTACTCCAAAGGGTGCTTTCCTCAGGGAAAGTGCTGGATAGTGGTAGAGATAAAATTACTATTCTTACTCCGATGAGTGCTTAACTCAGGGAAAATGCGGGATAGTGGTGGATGCAAAATTACTATTCCTACTCCAAAGTGTGCTTTGGATAATGGTCGGAGTAAAATTAGTATTCCTACTCCAAGGCTGCTTACCTCAGGGAAAATGCTGGATAGTGATAGAGAATTCTAATACTTAGCGCACCCCATTATCTTGTAAGGATGGAGAACAATGATATTTGGATGATGGATGGAATGTTTAAAAGAACGCCCTATCCATTCACCCAAATATACACTATTCATGCATTTATTAACAACACAGTAGTTCCCTTAGTTCAGAGTTTAGTCAACAATCCTCAACATACACTGAATTATTGTCAGTGATAAAAGCTAAAACATCAAATAAAAGTCCTAAAAAAGAACTAATTGACTTTAAATTATACATGATTAATACTATTACCAAATTGTACACGGATACCCAAATTCAAGGATTTTTTTTCACTTTTCACAGGCATATTTGCGAAAATGTCTAAACAGATCCTTAATTGAGGAATATATATCAGATAGCAAACTACAGTTTGAACTTAAAAAACGAACTGCTCTTTGCGAGTACTACACTTTAATGACAGAATCAGAATACTTTACCTCAAACGAAGATAAATTGGTGCCTATTCTAAATTATTTTGAAGACACAAGGATTGGACATCTAAGCAGGTCGCGTCGCAGGAGGAAACCACGTTTCCATGTGGAGTTGTGGAACTGCTACACAAACTGCTTAGAGGGAGCAGCAAAAACAAACAATGCGATAGAGGGATTGCACAACTCCTTCAATAAATCAATTGGCAAACCTCATCCTAATTTCTATAATTTCTTGGAAATTTTGAGGAAGAAGCAAAGGTGCACATGCATTGTACTAAATACCAGTTGCAAAGGGCCAGATTCTGCTAATCTGCACTTTTGTGACCAGTTTTTTTGCATTTGGGATGCATCAACCCAAATGCAAATTAGCAATTTAAGTTATCGCAAAATGTACAATTACTTAAATTGCGAATGCCTTTAGGAAATCACAAATTGCAATTCCATATTCATTTGGACTTCTTTACCTAAGCTTTTTCCTTTCAGCTTGTGTAAATATATATAAAGAAGGTGTACATTATGGTTTTAAGAGTAAGATAGTACTTATATAGAAGTTTCCCATACTGTCATACTGATATGGTTTAAGAAGAATATGGTCTTATTATTGGAAGTACGAATAGACAACTTGTAATTTTATGTCAAAAAAATTAATGAATAGTGGAGTGAAGTTTGTATAGGGATCATGGCCTCCCATAATGCACATTTAGGCATGCATTACAATAGAATGAGCTGACTGCTCCGATAAATATCTGTGCAAATATGTAAATAGAGTAGTAATGTATGTATATACAAATTGTTATAAAATATTCTTTAGTGTGTATATATCTGTGTACATTAGAGGTTTGAAAACATTGTATGTTGTCTATGTTTAGTCGCCCTGAAGAAGCCCTTAAATAGGACAAAATGCGTTGGCTATCTGTGAAGAAAAAAATAATAAAATTCAAAGACTAAAGAAATGTGTGAACAATTTCACTTGGTGGAACTGATTATTTGCTTTTAATGTGTGTGTATCAAATCATTTCTGTAAATTTTTGATGTGGAATGTTTTTTTACACACTAGGAAACTATGAGGTCTTGTTTCCTTTGATCATTGCACCATATGCTAACAAACTCCCAAGATACAAATGCGTGTGGTATTAAATGTTAGAACTCTTTTGTAAATCATTCATGGTATTATAGTGTACCACAAGCATGTACATGTACAATCCTGACAAGTGGCAGGTCAAAAATAGGAGGACAAACCACCAATGTGCACTCAAAGCAAGCTCAGGAACAAGAATCCACCTTGTTGCATGTGACAGACACACAAGTAATGCACACTACACTTACAACACACATCTGAATGTATCACACAGCAACAACTACTCACACACAATGTCATGCAAATAGAACATCACACACACATAGCATCTGTCAGTAGCAAGAGCCAACACAGGCCAAACACTGCATACATCCACAACAAAAAAACAACAGATGCACTTACCAATCAATCACATTGCAAACTCAGCTGCACATCAGGAAGATGCACACCAGGCAAGTACAAGGCAACATACACTCACAGCACTGCATGCACACCAACCAGTGTGTGCACACCAACCAAACCAGTAGCACACACATCTGAGTGCCACACCATGAACTCCCACAACACAAATCATCAAAGTACACCGATAATATCACACACCGTATGGGTAGTAGTACCTCAGCAAACACAGATACAGCTTACCCATCACACACAGATGGACACGTCAGGTACACCCAGGTGCAAACAACATGACTAGAGGACAGTGCTGCTCAAACATATGCACTGCACATGAACAACCATGACAGCAAACAAGTTGATGAAAATAACACACTAACTAATTGGGAAACTGTCCTGAGTGTCACATTGGTCCTGTACACAGTTCAGCCTCACACAGCATAGTGTCACACTATTAAGTGATAGGGAGGCTAACACACTGGCAAGCCATGGGGTGGAAGATATGAGATTGAAGTGTTGTGTACTTCAGTAGTGGCCAGGTGAGGAGTGTACAGTACACAAACACATAGAGGAGTTACTCACAGTATGTAGGCATCAGAAGCACACATAGGGGATGGCAGGACTCCACATACCACATACCATGCTGGAGCTAAAAATGGGTCAAGTCACAGCAATGCATGAGAAAACTCACAAATAATGTCAGTGTGGCTGAGGAGGTCAGCAAAGTGAGCACAAATAGTAACAAGACACATGGCTGATCAACAAAACACAACACAGACTTAGCAGTCACACACTCTGCATACTCACAACTGGCAGCAACAACAAGTAGGTGTCCCCCAGGAGTGCAAGGACACACCAACACACTGCACAGTGTCCAACCTACAGCTCCTACATGTGCCCACAATCTGAAGCACATGGCAGACAATTGAAACAAACAGGCACTCATTACCTGGATCATACATGCGTGCAGTTGGCACACACATCAACACTGCTGACAATGACATCCCATTGACATTGTATGACCACTCAAGTTCACATATTCAAATGTACCATGTGACTAGGAAGACATGCCTACACCAGATGACCACACAACAACACTGCTGTTCAGAAATCAAGACGGATCACACAGATATGATTGACCCTGGCGACCCCACAAGTAATCCTATGGATAGAATTCACCCCTGTTCTGGTATTGCATCCCAACATGACATATACAATTTACCAAACCTGACCACAGAATGATTAGGATAAGAGTAGATCATCACTAAAAACCATCATTTCACCCTCAAACCTCAGAGTAAAGAAAAACTAAAGTGCCTGTCACCTCTGGCAAACTCTGAAAAAGTACAATAAGCAATTGTTAAGGAGGCATAGAGAGCATGTGTTACATGACACCATACCCATACATAAAACATTTTATTTAGCAAGAACATAACCAAAGCAGACAATAGAAGTAACTGTTTTTATTACATATCACCCAGATAGGCATCCATAGTGACAAACAGCAAGGCCTTTGGCCAGTCCATAGTTCAAAGTATGTACATGTGTGCATGAGAAACAACACAGGTAATGGGCATCCAAAGTGACAAATAGAAAGGCCATTGGCCAGTCCAGAGTTCAACATATGTACATGTGTACATGAGAAACTGTACAGGGAAAGGGCAATCAAAGCGACTAAGAGCAAGGCCATTGGCCAGTACAAAGTAGCAACAAGTACATGTGTGCATGAGAAACTGCACAGGGAATGGGCATCCAAAGTGCCAAACAGCAAGGCCATTGGCCAGTCCATAGTTCAAAATATGTACATGTGTGCATGAGAAACTGCACAGGTAATGGACATCCAAAGAGACAAACAGCAAGGCCACTGGCCAGTCCATAGTTCAAAGCATGTATATGTGTGCATGAGAAACTGCACAGGAAATGGGCATCCAAAGTGACAAACAGCAAGGCCATTGGCCAGTCCATAGTTCAAAGTATGCACATGTGTGTATGAGAAACTGCACAGTTGGGTAACACCGTACACTTGCATGGGAATTACCACAGCTCCGGGGATACCAATGGGCAGTACAAGCACCGCTGTGGGAGGGATGGGTTTGGAAGGGGGACTGTGTGCCAGACTTGGCTGTCAGATGAACTGGGAGGTGGCTGACTGTCAGGGACAGTTGTCGGACTGGACATGGGAGAGAGAGTGCCTGCTGAGGTAGAGGCATCAGGTAGAGGCATCAATGGCTGTGTCAGACGGAGGGCTGCTTGGACCAGGTGGCATGGTGGCAGGGGGAGGCGGAGACATGCTACAGTGAGACACAGTGTGTGAGGGTTAATGTGGAGGGCTGCCTCTCTACTTCTTGGGATTCAATAGGTAAGAATTGTCTTGGTAGGTGTGGGAAGTAGGGCAGGCACAACAGCCTCAGTCTCCACCAACGGTGCATCAGGTGCAGGTGGTGCCCCCCCCGTGGGGATTTGCTGGATCTGGTGGTATGCTTGGCCTAGCCTTGCCTTTTCCCCTCCATCCCCTGTTGACCAGGTGAACCCCCCACATTGCTCTCCTGTCCCATCTTCACAGGGGTGTGGGTGGGAGTTAAGGTTGTGGGTGAATCTGCCTTAGAGAGATGTTTCCGCTGACTCTTTGGAGGCACTTGCTTCACAGTAGGCAGGGCAATGGTTTGTTTGTTTTTGGGAGCAGGTTTGGGGACGGGAGTGTCCTTGGATGGAGTTGATTTGGATGCATGTGAGCCTGAAGCCGGCTTCTTGGCCTGATGCCCCTGAGTGTCACCTGAAGGGATTTTGCCTTTGCGCTCCTGTGTGCTTGTTTTTTGTTTTGGGGATGGTGTCTGTGCTCTGGGCCGCTTGGAGTGCTGATGTTGTCTGCTGCATGTTGAGTACTTGGAGCCTGAGGGCTGTGGTGTGCGGTCACACTCGTCAGATGTTGCCACTGGCAGGGTGGTTGCTGAAGGGACTGGAGCTGGACTCTGAGCCTGTGACAGCTGAATGGCTGCCATCACTGTGGAGGACAAAGACTGGACAGTTCTGTGTAGCCCACACACTTCAGAATGAATCCCCTCCATGAAGGTAACTACCTGAGCCAACTTCTTGTCATGATCCTGGAACTTGGAAGGCATTCAGGAGAGTAGTCTGACCCACACACAGCTGGTGCAAAAGGTCCATCGCCTTAACAAAGGGCAGCAGGGGAGACAGGGGCAGGGGCAGTGGTGCCTGGGGGGAAGGACACTCTACCATTCTTACTGCTGCGGGCACGGGCAGAACTAGTAGTAGTCGCCAGGAGGGTGGGCACTGGACGATGTTTGGTGGAAGAAGAGGCAGCATTCTCACTCCTTGTGCCCGCCAACATTGAGGGGTCCCCGCTGGAGTCAGATGTTGTTGAGGTTGGCGTTTCTGGCCGTGAGTCTTCAAGGGCACTCCTGTCCCCCTCCGAGGCGCAGGTCACATCAGTCTCAGTGAGCTCATATGTAGCAGTCGTGCCAGAAGCAGCACCACTGGTGTCCGTCCCCTGTCCTTCTGTGCCCTCCGTAGATGCTGCAATAGACAGAGAACTAGGTTCTGTATAGTGCCATACTCACAGACATCATATGAATGCGAAGTCCAAAACTAGAATATGATTCCCCCATGTTGCATACCACCCTGTGCAGTCTGCATGTGCAACCTTAATGCAAAACTCAGAAAATGCATGGAAACATGCATTGTTGACATCAATGACCCATGTGATGTTTACGCAGCCAAATAGCTGTCTCGTGCCTCATTGTAACCTAACATACTGATCTCTGTAAGCATACCTCAGAGAGAGAGATATACCTCAACATGTTGTCTCAGTCCCACATGGAGTCACTTCTAGGGATAACACAGATACTGACTCAAAATTGTCCTTTTACAATGTTGTGTTTTGAAGCACAACAACAGTTGCACATTGGTGTCAGATTTGCAGTACTCACAATTTCCAAGTTAAGCATTGCACACATCTCCAAAAACACGCTAAGATGATGCACATTGCTGTTCACTGCCCGGTGATGGCTATGACATCCATAATACAGCAAATGCCAGAGGGCAAAATTTCATCTTGCATTGTAAAGTGCCATTGTTTTAAACACATGAGGGAGTACATGTAGCAAAAATGCATGATAGCTGCACTCAACACAGAGGCCACTTACAAGCCATTGCATCACACTAGGAACATCACAGAGCTCCACACCGGCTAAGGGTTGGGATACATGCAGTCACTTCACACCCAAAGTCACCCTTCACAGAATGCTCACCCCCAACTTGCGGCTAATGGGCCCTCAAACGTCCAACCAGCTCTGGCTGTGCCACTGCCAAGATGCGGGCCATTAGTGGTGTCATGCTCCTGCGCGCGAACCTGCCACTCCGAGGGAGCAGCCCCAGCGTCATCTCTGCCACGTTTTTGCTCAGCTGGCAGATGTCATCCCACCTCTTGTGACAGTTTATGTGTCGTTGGTTGGAGACACCCAGAGCCCGCACCTTGCGTGCAATGGCCCTCCATAAGGACTTCAGCTGGTGGTCTTTAAGCTGCAGGCATGAGAGACAAGAACAGGAAGTTTCAGTGACACTGTGTCATGTACCACTGTGTCTTAGTACAGGAGCATGCACAAACATAGCACAGCTATACAGAAATGTCGAGCAGAGGCCATACAGCATGACACGTAGTACATTTGCATCAGATAATCTTATAGACATGCATGCAGGTATGAGGATGGACACAGTACATGGCCATCTTATACACATGCAGAATGCCAGCACAGAAAGCAATGTGAAGAAGGCCCTCATCTGTGATGCAGTATGTGAGGGAGCAAGACATGCATTACATTGTAAATCATGTGTCGGGCCAGACTCACTGTGACCAACACCACACACCCCTCAATGTCCTTGGCATGTGAATGGCTCACTGTGTCATGAAGTTCACATTTAGGGCCATGATCCTACATTCACACACCCTTCTCAAAAAGTCTGTCTTGTGCAATCCTCATGCCTAAGATTCCTCATTGATGAATATGGTGGCAGACAACACGTATGTCTCTCTCTGTCCAATTACTGATGGGTCCCTGTCGAATTGGGCAGTATCTGTGCAGGCCATGGGGACTCACACTGAGGTAAAACGTGGGCCATCAGGACATTCACATGCATGTACAATATGAGAGGGCAAGCAATGCCTGCACATTTGAGTCAGTATATATAATGAAAAAAATAGAAAAAGGATGTTTCAGAAGTTCATCAATCTGAGGTGTCATAGGTTAATTTCCACCTAGCGTCACCCTCAGGCATTTAAATATTGTACATGATTCCTACATATCCATGGGGGCAAAATTAAAAGTCTACACACATCCTTCATTATCCTCTGGACGAAACACACTTGTAATGTCACAAATGAGCATGTGAAAATCTCATGGACTCTGACACCCATTAGCACAGGCAATGTTTGTTCTGACTTCCACTTTCCAAACCAGCAGTGTTACTGTATGGCTGCAAAAACATTGCATGTCCCTCCCATCCTTAAATGCGGCCAGGGATCTGTGGAAATTAGGCTACAACCCCCATTTACCTGAAGTCAGCATGCTAGGCAGTATATCACACAAACTTGCACTCACAGATACATACTACATCAGGTCAACTTCATGTGTTTACTCTTTGCACTAACCAACATTCACTCTGAAACACTTACCACTGCATCAGGAGCACCATATAGCCTCCCATACAGTGAAAGCACCTTGTCCACAAGGACCTCCAGCTCCTCTGTGGTGAAGGGACGGGCCCTGGTGTTCTCAGTTCTCGCCATCACTGGGTCCAGGAGGCAGGAACAGCTGCAGTTGGTGGTGAAGTATGGCATGCAGCAGTGTCTGGATGCAGTGGAAATGTGTGGCTCTCTCCCATACATATTTAGCCCCCTGGGGTTGTTTCAGTGGTACTCAGCTGCTACAATTGGTTTTCCAGGTCAGCTTTTTTCAAATGTGACCAATGACCAGCCCTGCGGTAGCGGAATAAGCCTACAGTGATGTTTATACTTGAGCTTTATGCATACACGGTGCTCATTGTGTTGGTAATGGGTGCCCTGCCCGAGTCATGCAAGAAGGTGTGGCAGGTACAGCAGCTAGAAGCCAGCAGTGTTGCAGTTTCAGACATGTGCTGTGTCAACTATTCTCAGGGCTGTTGACACACGATGTCGGAATCTACCATTTGGCATTCACATAGTCTGAATCTGTTTTGGGGATATTCACTATGTACATACTGGACATGTGTACAACTACTTTAGATAAAGGTATCTCTACATGTGACTTGTGCTGTAAGCTGTTGTTTCTGGCCCGTCATTGTTGGTGCTGTGTCAGTCAAGATGTAAGGTGTTTGACACATCTCATAGAGGTATTGAATTGACATGTGTTCCCTTTCATCTTACCTACGAGGCGACCAAATGTGCATTGTCCATTCACATTGCTTGCAGACATGGAGGATGAGGACGTCATACGTAAATTCCATTTGGACAGACCTACACGTCAACATCTATGTGCTCATTTGGAACCCCATCTGAGACCTCGCAGAACATATCCGACTGCTTTGACAGCAACATGTAAGGTGATGGCAGCCCTGCATTTCTTTGCAACTGGTTCGTTCCAGTACACGGTGTCCAGCGCAGGTGGGATGTCTCAACCAATGTTCAGCATGGTGCTACATGATGTCCTGTGAGCTATGATGACCTACAAGGACAGCCACATCCATTTTCCCAGGAGCCATGAATTGGCAACTGTGAAGGGTGAATTTTGTGACCTTGCCCACATCCCCAATGTTGTTGGTGCCATTGACTGCACACATGTTGGTCTGGTTCCATTACAGGCACGTGACCACATCTACAGGAACAGGAAGCATTTCCATTCCAGCAATGTTCAAGTGGTATGCCAAGCGGATATGACCATCTCCCAGGTCTGTGCCAAATTTCCAGGATCAGCACATGACTCCTACATACTGCGTAACAGCATCGTACCACAGCTGATGGCAAATCTGCATCCGGATCGAGCATGGATTGTTGGCACATGCTGGTCTGGTTCCATTACAGGCGCGTGACCACATCTACAGGAACAGGAAGCATTTCCATTCCAGCAATGTTCAAGTGGTATGCCAACCGGATATGATAATCTCCCAGGTCTGTGCCAAATTTCCAGGATCAGCACATGACTCCTGCATACTGCGTAACAGCATCGTACCACAGCTGATGGCAAATCTTCATCCAGAGCGAGCATGGATTGTTGGTGAGTATGCAGAGTCAAGTAGCATGCTGTATGTGTGACATGATGTCCTCTGCCACAGTTATATAACAAAATTGGTCTGTGTATCTCACACCTAGGTAACTCTGCATATCCCAACCGGCCTTGGTTGCTGAGCCCACTGAGGAATCCCATGACCTTCTGTGAAGTCCACTACAATGAGGCCCATGGGCGGAAACGTCATGTGGTGGAGCGTACCTTTGTTCTTCTGAAGTCTAGATTCCGGTGTCTGCGCAAGAGCGGAGGTGCACTGCTCTACTCTCCCCAAAAGGTGTGTCAGATCGTAGTTGCATGCTCCACAACCTGGCATTGCGCAAAGAGATCCCCCTGCTCCTGGAGGATGATGAGCAGCAGATTACCCCGCCTACAAACCCATACATATCCAGTGATGAGGATAGTTGAGAGCAGGAAGGTGTCGACCTGCATCAACATCTCATCCACCGCTACTTCCCTTGAGTGTGAGTGACATTGTACAACAGTGACATTGTCTGCCATCTTTGATGGTTGTGCAAAGGCCTAGGGAAGCATTCTGAGTGCTGCCTGTTGTTGGCTCTGTGTTGATGGATGATGTTTGTGGCACAGTGTAGTCACGACCAACCACATGATGTATATGTCGATATTGTTTCTCATTGTAATGTGTGCTGGGTTGTGTACCTTGCTGGCTAGTGTTGTGTACTGACTGTGATGCCAGCACCTGACAAATAAATGTAATTCTCTCGTGCCTTTCTAGGTCTCTTGGGCCTCTCAATCCCTCGTCACAATCCTAGCTTCAGGTACATTGGAATCAAAGTCAACATTGTACATCCTGTGATAAACAAGGAGTTGACACAAAGACATAGTTGTATAAAGAGTGTTTATTTACAAAGATTGTTTGTGACAGAAAGTGGGAGTTACAAAAAGGGTGCACAGTGAATCAATGAATTGTCAGTGATGGTAGACAAGACAATAGAGTAGTCACCACATTGATATGGTGACACAGTCTAACAGACAGCTGCCATCAACATGGCAGTCAGGGTAAGGATAGAAAAAAAGTCAATGTCAAGGCGAAGAGAGGTGCCATCATGGCTGGCTCTTTGACTTGCATGTGGCTGGTGCTTTGCCACATGATCCTCCTGTAGGGTTTCTCTGACGACCTCTTTTGTATTTTCCAAGGGGGGCCTCTGCTACGGGCTCAGCTGTGCCTGAGGAGTCATCCTGTTGCAGCTCACCCCTCTCTGTGGCCGCAGCTGAGGTGGTGGGAGTAATGTCCTGCAGGCCACTGGAGGGAGGTTGAGATGTCCTTTGGTCCACATGTCTGTCCCTCAGAACATCCACAAGCTGGCCCATGAGGTCCACGATTTGGCCCATACGGGTGTCCATGGACCTCAGCAGCAGATGGAGCTCACACACTTCTTCCAAAACCTGGCCCATCTGTTCCTGGGTTTGTTCATATACCCCAAGGACACGGGCAATGTTGGCAAGGGCTTCAGCACCAGTGTCCTGTCTATTTTGTCCCCCAGTTGCCCTCCCACCTGCCCTGCTGTCCTGGACCTGTGGCGCTGCCACTCTACGCACCCACAGACTCTTCCGGCCCTCCTCAGATTGTTGGGTTGTGTTGGTATCCTCTGAGGAAGGGACAGTGTTGCAGACAGCACTGGTGGTGGTGGTTGAGGCTGCACAGATCATAGCAGCAGGGGTGAGCGCGGTTGTTGCTGAGGTGGTGGGGATAGTGGGGGCCGGGATCCTGGTACACCCTGGCAGTCCTAATGGGCCAGGTTCGTTCTCCGCATCCGAGAACCTGAGGGAGTCTGCATCCAAGGGTCCATGTTCTGAGGGAGAATGGCTCTGGAGGTCGGTGTTCTCTTCTGCTGCAGTCAATTGTTGATCTCCTGTTGGACAGAGGTGAAGTGGTTATTGAAGTGTACTCCACAAGCTTGGTGTTAGATGTTTGGATGTTACATGTGATACTCCAAACAGTTTACATTGATATCACTTTGTTTGGCTGCACTGTAATAAGCATCATGACATGATGTTGAGGTACATACATTACTTGTTCATGGTGTGACAGGTCAATAGATACCATTTTCCATGTACAGATTGTGTGAATACAAGGATGTGTCATCGTCTAACGACCAGCAGCACAACAGCTTTGTGTGAGGCTTTTTTTTTCGTTTACTCTCCATGGAAGACGTAACATCTGAGCAAGGTATGCACCTGTTACAACGCAATTTTTACAACGCACTACCACTACAACGCAGGCATTACAACGCATACCATTACAACGCATTGCGCTGGGGGGCGCTCTAGGATAAGAGGTAAGTTTAATTTACTATCCAACACCTTCCCTAGGGTCCACGGGGGCTGGAGTTAGAATAGTAAATTATACTTACCACTATCCAGCACCCCAAAGCGCTATGCATTGTAACGGTATGCGTTGTAAATACCGCGTTGTAATGGTATGCGGAGTAAAAGTATGCGTTGTAACGTCATACATCCTCTGAGCAAGGACTTGCCATTGTAATCATATGCATCTTTTACCAACTGACCATGCATTTTTTGTTTTACTATGGGCCTTGTTGCTCTACCCCATTGCACATACACATGGCATTCAGTGCTGGGCATGATTGTGCCCTAAATTTCTTCAACATATGACTTGGTGGTTCAAACTTTAATTTCTGTGACTGTGACAGTTACATACATTTTTCTGTCTGCACACTGGAAGTGCCTATTGGATCTATGCCAAGTTGGATGACATGTGAGGGCTGGCGTGGTCATATGGATCCATGCCTACCTGTTCTGGGACACAGTTTAGGTGAATTGCTGCCACATTGTTGTGGGTGTGGGGAGTGTTCAATCCTGCTTAGCTGTGGGACAACGGGGGCCTGAAGGGAGTTGGAGTGTAGGCTTCCCCCCCACAAACACCCTCCCTGTTAAGATGGTTACCTACCTGTTAGGTGAAGGTGAGCACTGCAATAGCTGCCACATGGTTGGGGATGTGGGGAGTGCTCCATCCTGCTGGTCTTTGGGACAGGGTGCCTGGTGGGGGTTGTAGTGCAGTCTTCCCACCCACACATCCCCCTCCCTGTTAAGATGGCTACCTACCTGTGAGTTTGAAGAGAGCACTACAATAGCTGCCACATGGTTGGGGTGGGGAAGTACTACATCCTGCTGGGCTTTGGGACAGGGTGCCTGGTGAGAGTTGTAGTGCAGTCGTCCCACCCACCCTCCCCCTCCCAGTCAAGATGGCTACCTAGCTGTTAGGTGAAGGTGAGCAATGCAATGGCTGACACATGGTTGGGGGTGGGGGAATGCTCCATCCTGCTGAACTGCTGGGACATGGGGGCCTGGTGGGAGTTGTAGTACAGTCTTCCCAACCACCCCACCCTCCCAGTCAAGGTAAAAGCGAGCAATGCAATGGCTGACTCGACCCTGCTGGGCTGCTGGGACAAGGGGGCCTGGTGGGAGTTGTGGTGCTGGCTTACCTCCCAGAAACACCCTTCTCAGTCAAGATGGCTACCTACCTGTTAGGTGAAGGTGAGCAATGCAATGGCTGCCACATGGTTGTGGGTGTGGGGAGTGTTCCATCCTGCTCAGCTGTCGGACAACGGGGGCCTGGTGGGAATTGGAGTGCAGGCTTCTCACCCACAAACACCCCTCCCTGTTAAGATGGCTATCTACCTGTGAGTTTGAGGAGAACACTACAATAGCTGCCACTTGGTTGGGGGTGGGTGGAGTGCTCCACCCTGCTGGGCATTGGGACAGGGTGCCTGGTGGGAGTTGCAGTCAGCCCACCCACACCACCCCCTCCCAGTCAAGATGCCTATCTAACTGTTAGGTGAAGGTGAGCAATACAATGGCTGACACATGGTTGGGGGTGGGGGGAGTGCTCCATCCTGCTGGGCTGCTGGCACAAGAGGCCTGGTGGGAGTTGTAGTGCAGTCTGCCCACCCACACCCCCCCTCCCAGTCAAGATGGCTACCTAGCTGTTAGGTGAAAGTGAGCAATGCAATGGCTGATACATGGTTGGGGGTGGGAGGAGTGTTCTATCCTGCTGGGCTGCTGGGACAAGGGGGGCTGGTGGGAGTGGTGGTGCTGGCTTCTCACCCACAAACACCCCTCCCAGTCAAGATGGCTACCTACCTGTTAGGTAAAGGTGAGTAATGCAATGGCTGATACATGGTTGTGGGTGTGGGGTGGTGTGTTACATCTTGCTCAGCTTTGGGACCAGTGTGCATGGTGGAGTTATAGTGCTGGCTGCCTGTGCACATGCCCCCATGGTAATCCTGCTAGCTAACTTTGGGGTGTATCAGAGGGAGTGGATGCTGGATCTGTGAGACATGTTTTGGGGAGAGGGTGGTGCACTTGCATGCATTTGGGCCTAGGAGGTTTTGCTTTGTAGTTGTGCAAGACAGTACTTAGCAGTTTAATGGTAGACATTTGTTGGTACTTACCAGCCTCCACTCCCCTGGGTATTCCTGTTAGACTCTCTGGATGCAGTGTGGTAAGCACCTTCTCCGCCTATTTGGTGAATGTTCGTGGGAGGGCCACCACCAGTCATCTGAGCCAGCTTAATGTTTTTGTTGTTCCTCTCTTTTACTTGCTCTTGAGGTCATTCCACCGCTTCCTGATCTCCTTCTTGGAGCAGGGAACGGTCCCTACAGCATTGACTTGGTTCAATATCCTTTCCAGCATTTAATTTCTTTCTGGCTTTTAGTGTCTGTTGGACCAGGCTTCCAAACAAATGTGATTCTACCTCATCTACCATCACTGACAACTCATTGTCAGTGAATGTGGGCATTTTCTTCTGTGACATGGTGTGCAAATGTGTTAAAAGTGCAGTTGCGAAGGTGGTGATGTGTGTGTGTGGTGTGTGTGTTGTTGTGCTTGTGAGATGTGTTGGTGATTTGCCTCTCTTTTGTGCTGTGGGGTTGGTTCCTTCAGTAGTGGAGTTGTGTAAAGGATTCTGGTCAGGGAAGGGGCTGATTTCACACTCAGCTCTGGGGGTGGGTCAAATGGAGCATCCCTGTCAGGTGTGTTTTGTGGTTTGACCTCGGATTTGTATTTTTTACCTGCCATGGGGATGTGTCATTAGGGTGTGTTTGGTGTTTTTTGAGGCAGAGCCAGGTTGATGGCCACACTTGTTAGCCTTGTGGTGTGTTCTTTTGTCGACCGCCATTACTGTTCCGGAGCAACTGCAGTGGTGGGAACAAAACGGCCATTCCGCAAGCTCTCCCATTCACCTATTGTTGCAATTGTGGCGCTTGGAAACAGCGGATCGTTCCGCTGTCAACGCAATGGTATCATATTTTGACACAGATTGTATTATTTTACAAAATTGATGCGAATATCTCAATCTTTTTGAAAGAAATCTTTGAGCTCGGACTGGGTGAGTGCTCGGATTGAGTCAATTTTTTTTTCTATGAGTGGCTTGACCGCCAACGTAAAAAAAGATGGCTGCCACACTTGGTGAGCATTTAGTTGAGAATCGGGCATATCAACCGGGACTTCCTGGATACAGGTAAAATGTTCTTTTAGGAGCAAGCGCGCTATAGTCTTAACTTTGGAAGTCTCTATATATTGAAAATTTCATGTTTTAAACTTAGCGTTACATACGGTTTGTCCTTCTGGGTAATACTTGTTTTTTTTTGTTTTCGCCCCCTTCCTCTGTTGGCGCTGTGTCAGTCAAGATGTAAGGTGTTTGACACATCTCATAGAGGTATTGAATTGACATGTGTTCCCTTTCACCTTACCTACGAGGCGACCAAATGTGCATCGTCCATTCACATTGCTTGCAGACATGAAGGATGAGGACGTCATACGTAAATTCCATTTGGACAGACCTACACTTCAACATCTATGTGCTCATTTGGAACCCCATCTGAGACCTCGCAGAACATATCCGACTGCTTTGACAGCAACATGTAAGGTGATGGCAGCCCTGCATTTCTTTGCAACTGGTTCGTTCCAGTACACGGTGTCCAGCGCAGGTGGGATGTCTCAACCAATGTTCAGCATGGTGCTACATGATGTCCTGTGAGCGATGATGACCTACAAGGACAGCCACATCCATTTTCCCAGGAGCCATGAATTGGCAACTGTGAAGGGTGAATTTTGTGACCTTGCCCACATCCCCAATGTTGTTGGTGCCATTGACTGCACACAGGTTGGTCTGGTTCCATTACAGGCATGTGACCACATCTACAGGAACAGGAAGCATTTCCATTCCAGCAATGTTCAAGTGGTATGCCAAGCGGATATGATCATCTCCCAGGTCTGTGCCAAATTTCCAGGATCAGCACATGACTCCTACATACTGCGTAACAGCATCGTACCACAGCTGATGGCAAATCTGCATCCGGATCGAGCATGGATTGTTGGCACATGCTGGTCTGGTTCCATTACAGGCACGTGACCACATCTACAGGAACAGGAAGCATTTCCATTCCAGCAATGTTCAAGTGGTATGCCAACCGGATATGATAATCTCCCAGGTCTGTGCCAAATTTCCAGGATCAGCACATGACTCCTGCATACTGCGTAACAGCATCGTACCACAGCTGATGGCAAATCTTCATCCAGAGCGAGCATGGATTGTTGGTGAGTATGCAGAGTCAAGTAGCGTGCTGTATGTGTGACATGATGTCCTCTGCCACAGTTATATAACAAAATTGGTCTGTGTATCTCACACCTAGGTGACTCTGCATATCCCAACCGGCCTTGGTTGCTGAGCCCACTGAGGAATCCCATGACCTTCTGTGAAGTCCACTACAATGAGGCCCATGGGCGGAAACGTCATGTGGTGGAGCGTACCTTTGTTCTTCTGAAGTCTAGATTCCGGTGTCTGCGCAAGAGCGGAGGTGCACTGCTCTACTCTCCCCAAAAGGTGTGTCAGATCGTAGTTGCATGCTCCACAACCTGGCATTGCGCAAAGAGATCCCCCTGCTCCTGGAGGATGATGAGCAGCAGATTACCCCGCCTACAAACCCATACATATCCAGTGATGAGGATAGTTGAGAGCAGGAAGGTGTCGACCTGCATCAACATCTCATCCACCGCTACTTCCCTTGAGTGTGAGTGACATTGTACAACAGTGACATTGTCTGCCATCTTTGATGGTTGTGAAAAGGCCTAGGGAAGCATTCTGAGTGCTGCCTGTTGTTGGCTCTGTGTTGATGGATGATGTTTGTGGCACAGTGTAGTCACGACCAACCACATGATGTATATGTCGATATTGTTTCTCATTGTAATGTGTGCTGGGTTGTGTACCTTGCTGGCTAGTGTTGTGTACTGACTGTGATGCCAGCACCTGACAAATAAATGTAATTCTCTCGTGCCTATCTAGGTCTCTTGGGCCTCTCAATGCCTCGTCACAATCCTAGCTTCAGGTACATTGGAATCAAAGTCAACATTGTACATCCTGTGATAAACAAGGAGTTGACACAAAGACATAGTTGTATAAAGAGTGTTTATTTACAAAGATTGTTTGTGACAGAAAGTGGGATTTACAAAAAGGGTGCACAGTGAATCAATGAATTGTCAGTGATGGTAGACAAGACAATAGAGTAGTCACCACATTGATATGGTGACACAGTCTAACAGACAGCTGCCATCAACATGGCAGTCAGGGTAAGGATAGAAAAAAAGTCAATGTCAAGGCGAAGAGAGGTGCCATCATGGCTGGCTCTTTGACTTGCATGTGGCTGGTGCTTTGCCACATGATCCTCCTGTAGGGTTTCTCTGACGACCTCTTTTGTATTTTCCAAGGGGGGCCTCTGCTACGGGCTCAGCTGTGCCTGAGGAGTCATCCTGTTGCAGCTCACCCCTCTCTGTGGCCGCAGCTGAGGTGGTGGGAGTAATGTCCTGCAGGCCACTGGAGGGAGGTTGAGATGTCCTTTGGTCCACATGTCTGTCCCTCAGAACATCCACAAGCTGGCCCATGAGGTCCACGATTTGGCCCATACGGGTGTCCATGGACCTCAGCAGCAGATGGAGCTCACACACTTCTTCCAAAACCTGGCCCATCTGTTCCTGGGTTTGTTCATATACCCCAAGGACACGGGCAATGTTGGCAAGGGCTTCAGCACCAGTGTCCTGTCTATTTTGTCCCCCAGTTGCCCTCCCACCTGCCCTGCTGTCCTGGACCTGTGGCGCTGCCACTCTACGCACCCACAGACTCTTCCTGCCCTCCTCAGATTGTTGGGTTGTGTTGGTATCCTCTGAGGAAGGGACAGTGTTGCAGACAGCACTGGTGGTGGTGGTTGAGGCTGCACAGATCATAGCAGCAGGGGTGAGCGCGGTTGTTGCTGAGGTGGTGGGGATAGTGGGGGCCGGGATCCTGGTACACCCTGGCAGTCCTAATGGGCCAGGTTCGTTCTCCGCATCCGAGAACCTGAGGGAGTCTGCATCCAAAGGTCCATGTTCCGAGGGAGAATGGCTCTGGAGGTCGGTGTTCTCTTCTGCTGCAGTCAATTGTTGATCTCCTGTTGGACAGAGGTGAAGTGGTTATTGAAGTGTACTCCACAAGCTTGGTGTTAGATGTTTGGATGTTACATGTGATACTCCAAACAGTTTACATTGATATCACTTTGTTTGGCTGCACTGTAATAAGCATCATGACATGATGTTGAGGTACATACATTACTTGTTCATGGTGTGACAGGTCAATAGATACCATTTTCCATGTACAGATTGTGTGAATACAAGGACGTGTCATCGTCTAACGACCAGCAGCACAACAGCTTTGTGTGAGGCTTTTTTTTTCGTTTACTCTCCATGGAAGACGTAACATCTGAGCAAGGTATGCACCTGTTACAACGCAATTTTTACAACGCACTACCACTACAACGCAGGCATTACAACGCATACCATTACAACGCATTGCGCTGGGGGGCGCTCTAGGATAAGAGGTAAGTTTAATTTACTATCCAACACCTTCCCTAGGGTCCACGGGGACTGGAGTTAGAATAGTAAATTATACTTACCACTATCCAGCACCCCAAAGCGCTATGCGTTGTAACGGTATGCATTGTAAATACCGCGTTGTAATGGTATGCGGAGTAAAAGTATGCGTTGTAACGTCATACATCCTCTGAGCAAGGACTTGCCATTGTAATCATATGCATCTTTTACCAACTGACCATGCATTTTTTGTTTTACTATGGGCCTTGTTGCTCTACCCCATTGCACATACACATGGCATTCAGTGTTGGGCATGATTGTGCCCTAAATTTCTTCAACATATGACTTGGTGGTTCAAACTTTAATTTCTGTGACTGTGACAGTTACATACATTTTTCTGTCTGCACACTGGAAGTGCCTATTGGATCTATGCCAAGTTGGATGACATGTGAGGGCTGGCGTGGTCATATGGATGCATGCCTACCTGTTCTGGGACACAGTTTAGGTGAATTGCTGCCACATTGTTGTGGGTGTGGGGAGTGTTCAATCCTGCTTAGCTGTGGGACAACGGGGGCCTGAAGGGAGTTGGAGTGTAGGCTTCCCCCCCACAAACACCCTCCCTGTTAAGATGGTTACCTACCTGTTAGGTGAAAGTGAGCACTGCAATAGCTGCCACATGTTTGGGGATGTGGGGAGTGCTCCATCCTGCTGGTCTTTGGGACAGGGTGCCTGGTGGGGGTTGTAGTGCAGTCTTCCCACCCACACATCCCCCTCCCTGTTAAGATGGCTACCTACCTGTGAGTTTGAAGAGAGCACTACAATAGCTGCCACATGGTTGGGGTGGGGAAGTACTACATCCTGCTGGGCTTTGGGACAGGGTGCGTGGTGGGAGTTGTAGTGCAGTCGTCCCACCCACCCTCCCCCTCCCAGTCAAGATGGCTACCTAGCTGTTAGGTGAAGTGGAGAAGTGTGGCTCACTGGTTAGAGCAGGCAGACCCTGAAGCAGAGGTCAGACCCGGGACCAGGGTTCAATTCCCGATGCGGCCGGGTGTTGAGCTCAAATGTCCACGGACTCGATAAATTCTCGCTTTGGTGCCTGACCTAATCATGGGTTCACACTCTGCAACTCTGGGCATTAAGCTTGCTTAATCTCCACAACGGCCCCCCCGCGGCGGGATGCCTGGCTTTCACCTTGTAGGGGCTATCTCACAGGGAAAAACCAGGACGGGTTCCCAAGGCAAGCGCGGAGATATCCCTTCGGGGGTCGATTCTGGCGCTATATAAGAAATGTAATAATAATAATAAGGTGAGCAATGCAATGGCTGACACATGGTTGGGGTGGGGGAATGCTCCATCCTGCTGAACTGCTGGGACAAGGGGGCCTGGTGGGAGTTGTAGTACAGTCTTCCCAACCACCCCACCCTCCCAGTCAAGGTAAAAGCGAGCAATGCAATGGCTGACTCGACCCTGCTGGGCTGCTGGGACAAGGGGGCCTGGTGGGAGTTGTGGTGCTGGCTTACCTCCCAGAAACACTGTTCTCAGTCAAGATGGCTACCTACCTGTTAGGTGAAGGTGAGCAATGCAATGGCTGCCACATGGTTGTGGGTGTGGGGAGTGTTCCATCCTGCTCAGCTGTCGGACAACGGGGGCCTGGTGGGAATTGGAGTGCAGGCTTCTCACCCACAAACACCCCTCCCTGTTAAGATGGCTATCTACCTGTGAGTTTGAGGAGAACACTACAATAGCTGCCACTTGGTTGGGGGGTGGGTGGAGTGCTCCACCCTGCTGGGCTTTGGGACAGGGTGCCTGGTGGGAGTTGCAGTCTGCCCACCCACACCACCCCCTCCCTGTCAAGATGCCTATCTAACTGTTAGGTGAAGGTGAGCAATACAATGGCTGACACATGGTTGGGGGTGGGGGAGTGCTCCATCCTGCTGGGCTGCTGGGACAAGAGGCCTGGTGGGAGTTGTAGTGCAGTCTGCCCACCCACACCCCCCCCCCCCCCTCCCAGTCAAGATGGCTACCTAGCTGTTAGGTGAAAGTGAGCAATGCAATGGCTGATACATGGTTGGGGGTGGGAGGAGTGTTCTATCCTGCTGGGCTGCTGGGACAAGGGGGGCTGGTGGGAGTGGTGGTGCTGGCTTCTCACCCACAAACACCCCTCCCAGTCAAGATGGCTACCTACCTGTTAGGTAAAGGTGAGTAATGCAATGGCTGATACATGGTTGTGGGTGTGGGGTGGTGTGTTACATCTTGCTCAGCTTTGGGACCAGTGTGCATGGTGGAGTTATAGTGCTGGCTGCCTGTGCACATGCCCCCATGGTAATCCTGCTAGCTAACTTTGGGGTGTATCAGAGGGAGTGGATGCTGGATCTGTGAGACATGTTTTGGGGAGAGGGTGGTGCACTTGCATGCATTTGGGCCTAGGAGGTTTTGCTTTGTAGTTGTGCAAGACAGTACTTAGCAGTTTAATGGTAGACATTTGTTGGTACTTACCAGCCTCCACTCCCCTGGGTATTCCTGTTAGACTCTCTGGATGCAGTGTGGTAAGCACCTTCTCCGCCTATTTGGTGAATGTTCGTGGGACGGCCACCACCAGTCATCTGAGCCAGCTTAATGTTTTTGTTGTTCCTCTCTTTTACTTGCTCTTGAGGTCATTCCACCGCTTCCTGATCTCCTTCTTGGAGCAGGGAACGGTCCCTACAGCATTGACTTGGTTCAATATCCTTTCCAGCATTTAATTTCTTTCTGGCTTTTAGTGTCTGTTGGACCAGGCTTCCAAACAAATGTGATTCTACCTCATCTACCATCACTGACAACTCATTGTCAGTGAATGTGGGCATTTTCTTCTGTGACATGGTGTGCAAATGTGTTAAAAGTGCAGTTGCGAAGGTGGTGATGTGTGTGTGTGGTGTGTGTGTTGTTGTGCTTGTGAGATGTGTTGGTGATTTGCCTCTCTTTTGTGCTGTGGGGTTGGTTCCTTCAGTAGTGGAGTTGTGTAAAGGATTCTGGTCAGGGAAGGGGCTGATTTCACACTCAGCTCTGGGGGTGGGTCAAATGGAGCATCCCTGTCAGGTGTGTTTTGTGGTTTGACCTCGGATTTGTATTTTTTACCTGCCATGGGGATGTGTCATTAGGGTGTGTTTGGTGTTTTTTGAGGCAGAGCCAGATTGATGGCCACACTTGTTAGCCTTGTGGTGTGTTCTTTTGTCGACCGCCATTACTGTTCCGGAGCAACTGCAGTGGTGGGAACACAACGGCCATTCCGCAAGCTCTCCCATTCACCTATTGTTGCAATTGTGGCGCTTGGAAACAGCGGATCGTTCCGCTGTCAACGCAATGGTATCATATTTTGACACAGATTGTATTATTTTACAAAATTGATGCGAATATCTCAATCTTTTTGAAAGAAATCTTTGAGCTCGGACTGGGTGAGTGCTCGGATTGAGTCAATTTTTTTTTCTATGAGTGGCTTGACCGCCAACGTAAAAAAAGATGGCTGCCACACTTGGTGAGCATTTAGTTGAGAATCGGGCATATCAACCGGGACTTCCTGGATACAGGTAAAATGTTCTTTTAGGAGCAAGCGCGCTATAGTCTTAACTTTGGAAGTCTCTATATATTAAAAATTTCATGTTTTAAACTTAGCGTTACATACTGTTTGTCCTTCTGGGTAATACTTGTTTTTTTTTGTTTTCGCCCCCTTCCTCTGTTGACTTTTAGGACTACAGACTTATCAAGGTCCAGGAAATCCATACAGGATTACCAAGGGTCGCGAGGCAGCTTCCAAAAGTTTAAATTTTAACATATTGCCGTTTGTATCAGCACGGGTTGTTCAATACTGCCTGTCATTCCACTGGGTAAGAAGTCCTGAGATGGGCTGCCTTTTAAGCCGTGCTACTTAATGCAATGATCGGAATCTTAATATTAGAGATGTGAACATTGCAGATTTTTTTTTAACTTACAAGACAACGGTAAGCACCAATTTTTAACAGATTGTCTATGACTCAGTGTCATCGAGAGCTGAGAAATTCCTTACAAACATGTTTTTAGAATCCAGATTTGTTATATTATCCCGTTCACACGTTCAATCTATGAGAAGACCTTTTTATCTGGTCTGAGTTGAGAACACAGGCTTAAGTTGAGCTACAATAATTCTGCTTATGGAGTATGAGCTGTTATTTTAGTTTATGCAGCGATTAACCGAATGGCTAATGTACATTAGTAAGTGACTTAAACTACAACATTGGTTCGTGGTTACAATACTTTTCACTGGAGAGTAGTTACTTGTAGGACGAAACTAAATTGATGTTAGTTGCCTCAGGAATATTGGACAAATATAGTTCCTGACAGGATCTGTCCTTTTTCTTAAACTACAGTATTCACTCTACATGGAAGAATTCCTATCAATAGATGGGTGTTTACTGAATAGCAACCCCAATATCATCGACAGGAAAAGTTTTTTAAGGTGAGACTATATTTATCACCTCCAGTCTCTGATTCTATCTAAGTGGTGGGTCTTCTGCACCATAATAAAGCATGAAAATACTCTGCTATGTTTCTGGCTCATTATAACAACACAAGGCCTTTATCTGTTTTTTCCTATCTTCTCCAGTCTCACATTTGGTTCAAATCTTTCAATTTATTCTTTGCACGTAAGTGAATATTAATTCACTTACTTGTTTTTAAACTGCCAACATGCATGTAATCACTCAAAGATAATAACATCTTGAATTGGGTGGACTTTCTTCAGGATGCAACAAGATTCTTGGTAACACCATGCACCTTGAGGGCATGCAATCTCTATGTGTACATTGCAGACTATGTCTAATTTTTAATTTACAATAGTTGTTATGTATGTATTCTCTGCAGCCTTAAAAAAGCCCTGCGGGCGAAACGGGTGAGTGTGGTCGAAGTATTTTTGAAACGACATTGGATTAAGGGTTCATTGGAAACATATCACGAGGAAGAATTTCCTCCATTGTTTGCTTGATTACCTATTGGATTATAGATATAGTGATTGGGTGTGCTCTGGTGTATTGCGACTAAATATTTTATTTAATATCCACAAAAATATTTACTAATTTATTTATATTAATATAATACACTACCCCAAGATAATATTAATATACATCAATGATTTTAATAAAAAATGCCTTACATTTTTTACTTTTAAAATTAATCTCTTCTCCCTGATAATACTATATCACAATACATTTATTTAAAAAAATAAAAATACTGTAGTATTTATTTATAAACCTGATTCTTTAAATTCATTTGCAAAACCATAAATTAGTTATATTTTCAAAAAAATTTAAACATTTACCCTTTTATGTACTTATATATACTCATAAATTAATATCTCATTTTTATTATAAAAATACTTTAATATTTAATTTCATAACTCAGGGGGTCATTATGATGGCGGAAGGACCACCACCGCCGGGCCGCCGTGGTGGTCCTTTAGCCATCACTGAGCATTTGACTAAGTTGTGGTACCTGCAAATGCAGGGGAGTGACTCCTTGACTCCAAGGGAGATTACTTCAGGTGTCTTTGATGCTGCACATGCCTTGGAAGGTTCCTGTATGATACACAGACGATGCAGTAGACTGGAAGGGAGATGCAGTCAGGCCCAAACGAAGTCCAGCTAAGTCCAGAGTGCCCAGATAGACGTGCAGTAGTGTCTCATCTGAATCTTATCACACGACAAATCTAGGGACCTACACCCAGGTAAGCCCTTAAGCACCCTAGGGAAAGGGTTTGGAAGATTCAGGGACTGGACAGTGGCGGGTTACTCCAATGTCCTTTGTCCAGTTTCATGCCAGAGCGAGAGCCAATGGCTCCCAGAACTGGTTTGAACTGGACTATGCATGGGGACACACTTGGTTCCCCCTTATGCAGACTTTCTAGCGCTGGATAGTGCACCCACCCAGCCCCAATACACTAAATCCTGTCTGAGACGTGGTCACACCTCCCTGTGACAGGATGTCTATTGTTCCACCTTCCTTTGCTCAAGCTTGGCTCAGCAGAAGGAGGGCAGAAATGTGTCTCTGGTTGGCAGCAACAATTTTGTGCTCTTCGGGTCTGGAAGACTGGTACCAGGAACACTGAGAGCCTAGCGGAGGCCTCTTCCAGTGCTTTGAATCATACCTCCCACACTGTTTATGATATGGGGGTATGATTCCAATAAGTTTGATACCAAACAGGATTTGTTGCAGCTGTTTTCGAGATGGTCATCGCGTAATTATGTGGTGCCCTTCTATATAGTATACGGCTGCTTCACTGACAACCAGGGAGAATGGCCTCTGTAGGCTGCAGGGGTTTCCTGCTTATACAGGGAACCCCTCTCACTTAGAATCAAGCAACCTGCCTTCTGGATTGCAAAGGTTTGCTATAGAGGTGACTTATAAGTTTTAAGTTCAGTGCCCCTTAGATATTGTAAACCTATATCTTCAGTAAGGAGTGCATGCACCAACTTGCGCAGGCTTCAATAGCAGGCCTGTAGTTCCAGTTTGCATGGTCTCCCAAGGGTGGCATAATGCATGCTTCAGCCCATGGGAGACTTCTGGGGTACATATGCCCTGGGTACCTTGGCACCATATACTAGGGTCTGATAATCGGTACCCCAGTATCCAATCTGGAGTGTACCTAAGTACTCAACATAACTATTTAGGGAGAAAGCAGATAGATGGGGTCGTGGTTAGCAGGATTCCAGTCATACTAGTAATAATACAGCTTAACACCTGGCAAAAACTGAGGGTGACCATAGAAGCAGATCCTACTTTCCTACAATGTGTGAGTGGCAAATGTTCTTTAAGAGCTGCCACTCTGACCCAAAGTGTTTTATGCTTTATTGTGCTACTTTGTGAATCACAAAAATCATTTTGTTGCCAAAAGAACAAGTTGTAATTAAGGGATTGCACACAGTAAAAGGAATCGCACACTACAAGTGTTGGCGCCTCAGGATCAGCAAACTCAAGAGTCTGAACAAAAGCACATAACTCAGCCAATACCGTAGTGCAATCCTCAAGGGATTGTGTGTGAACTGAGGAGGATTTAAAATCCCCATCCGCTTTTGTGCACGCAACAATCACGCAGACTGGAATAAGCATGTTTAGAACCAATGTCAGGCTGTGCTTACCCATCAGTGTAAATTATACATGTGTAATGATCAAGAGGGAGTAGTGATAAAGGAGGAGGATGAACATGTTCATATTGTAAAAACTCTTCTGTTTGCAAAGAAGCATCAAAGATAAACTTGACATCAGCTGACGTCAAAGAACAAGCCCATTGTATCCAATGAGGATGCAAGGCTTTAGAATTGGGTACACTCGCCTTCGTGACAGCTTCTAAAGCAGGCACCGGTGAAACCATGAAAAAAGTGTTTTCCCTGAGCAATGGGAACTGTGCCCCCTTAATTGAAAATCGCGCAAGAGAATCCTAATGCTCCTAGTACAATCCTTATGACCAAATTTGTTGTATTGTCTCTAGTTAACAAGGATTAAATCATGAGTAGACCAGACTGCAAAGACCAAAGTACTGCGGTATGTTCCGGGAGCCAACTGGAAGAGGAAGAAGAAGGTTGTATCAACGCGTATAGTGGTCTGAGATGCTGTGCATAATCAGGAATGTAAGTCCTGCCAAAATTCAAGAAACCCAGCAAAGATTGCAATTTTTTTAGGGTATATGGAATTTGTAATTGAGCACATTTCTCCACAACAGGGGGGCCAACCCTCTACCATCGTTATTGAGCTCATAACAAAGAAAAAGGACAGCCAAAAAGCCAGTATGAGACTTCGAAAATTTTATTTGTAACCTAAAGTCGCAAAATGTTTGATAATGCGATCCAAACGTGCAAGATGCGTATTCATTTAATCGTCCATCAAATATATGCAACTGACGTACAAAAAGGCATCAAGGTCAACTTCATGTAAGATCAACACAATGCGTGCTGCCAACACTCCTGGGCTAGTCTTATATCCCATAGGCAATACCGTATATCAACATTGATTGCCTAGAGCACTGAATGCAGTCAATTCACAGCTTTCAGGAGCCAATGTGTGACTGAAATATCCATTGGAACTACCCAACGTAATTTTACACTTCTTGCGAACAATGTTGTTTACTAACGTAGAGCTATGTGTGTTCTGTACTGCAAAGGTACAAACATGACTGTTCAAATGTCAGTAATCTAAAACCATACAATATGAACCATCCAGTTTCAATATCGAAAAAGATGATTGTTCATTGACGAAACACAGGGCTCAATTACACCCTGATATTTCAATTGAGTCAAGATATTACTAATGGACGCCATCACGTGTAATTGGATATTGCATTTGGGCTGTTGCGTTGAACGCAAAAGAATGACATGCACTGGTGAATCTGTGTCCCAACCCTCTTGATTGTGATATAATGTAGTATGTATGTATGTTTGTATGTATCGCCTATTTGTACCGCGCATACTGTCACCCAGAGGGTATCCTGGCGCTTTGACTCTTAGGATCACCATACGTGATGTTATGCTGTCGTGGCAATTACACTGTCCTAGGAAAGAGATAAGTTTTTAAACATTGTTTGAAGGAGGAAAGATCCTCGACGATTCTCAGAGAAAAAGGTAAAGGTAAAGGAGGTAGGAGTTAAGGCTAGGACTCCCTCTGATGCGTAAGCATTTTGAGTCTCCTCTCGGACATATGTCAGTTGCTTTTCGCCTCCAGGTGCTGGTTGAGTGTCTGTCACACTATGGTAACTTCTGCCACACTGTCGAGGAGGGTTACCGCACAACTCCTATCAAGGAAGAGGGCTCTCACTGTCTGAGGCATACTTAGCAGTCAAAATATGGCAACTTTATTCTTCTGAAATCGGGATCGATATTGAAGTGGCTCCCCTTGCTTGACCTTCACGCCAAACTGATGCTGGGGGACTCGCCTTGTGTGCGTAGGCTCGCCTTGTCTGTGACCATGTCGCCTTCCTCCACCAAATTGTTGATCTGACAATTCATGAAAGGAACAAGGAGAACGAGGAACAGGAACCTGGACCTCTATGTGTCTTAATTGTAGAGCGGTCACGTAAATCATATCTACATTTAGAAGCGTCAGGTGGAAGTGAACCAGCACAAGAACCAGGCTCCTGTTGTTGCTGCCGCACATTCCTATTCCATGTCTTCTTTGGAAAGACTGGACAACCCTCATTTTAAGGAGGGGGCTTACCCTGTATCTGCGTAAATGGTCGGATCCCCAAACTATTGCACCATAAGGACAAATACACATCCACAATTATAATCAGCGACTGTCACGACCAATCAGCGTCCGCCGCCAGGCGTTGGCGCACCTGAAAGCAAACTGGTTCACCTTTAATGTTGGCCAGAATCACATAGGAGACAATAGGGAACATGCTCAGTAAATTCATCCCCAAATCCAGGGCTGGACCAGCCCGTGATAATCCTGTACTTGTTTGAGAACGCCTGGCAGAATGCTCTTGGACGGGTGCCAAAGAACAGTGTATACACCAAAGTAAACACCGTTGCGCAGGTGTTGCAGTTCGCTAATGGAAGTATCAGACCACTCGGTATACTAATCATAAGGATTCTGTCTTTCTCAACAGGAGATGTATGTGGAAAACCATCCTCAAGCTGCTCAAATTTTTTGTGCTATTCAAAACGGTAAATCCTCACAATTTTGATGACATTTTCCCATCACGGAGTTAGACATGACGGGACTAATCATAAGTCCTCTGTCCTGACCTGGTGCCGGAGGAGCAGCTCCAGCCAGAGCTGCCTGAAGTGCACAAGACACTGTATGACTTGCCGATGAAGATGAACAAACTGTGTATATAGCATACGTAGCTCCATGATAGTAACATTGAGATAATTAGGATGTTGTGTAAAACCAGCCAAACAGGCCAAAGAGCGCCATCGAAAGAGAAGGGGCCCAGTCGAACAAAAGAGACTGGGTGAGGAAGGGCACCATTAAACTAAATAGCATGCTCCCAGGACGACAACGGAACTCCAAGCATTGCATAAGTACAGTATGCTGCTGGAGGAGCTGCGGCCATGTAAGTATGACATTTTTTTCCATTAGCATTAACTCCTGGAAATGTAACCCACGAATGAAACACCTCGAAATGGTAAGCTGGATCCACTTCAACCACAAAAATAAAGGTAGCCACCAAATTGGGGATCCCGTGCTGATTCAAATAATTTGTAACCACCGCCCAGTGGTGCCGGATTAACGACCGGTTGTGCCATGTAAAAGTGACAAAAGTCAATAAAATGGTAGAGCAAACAGGTCTAAAAACCTTTTAAACTTCAAGCTTGAACAACCTACACAAAGAGGTGTACCCTACAAAGGCAGGAGGAGAAGTCCCCTCACCACGGACTTCTCCGAGAACCGGTGAGAGGATAAGAGGATATCATTGACAAGCACAAGCACTACTCAGGGGTTTCGTGAAGAAGTACCAGACCAAACGTTGGCAACGCCATGTGGCAGGGATTCTGCACAAACACAGATCTATGCGTAGGATTATGGGACCTTAGTGCATAGGGACTGGGTCATCCTACCACCTTAGTACCCATGAGCCCAGGACCGACTAGCTATAGTGTCTCCCTTGCTCTCCTACTCAATCACAGAGAGACAAATGTGTCAGGGTTTAGGCTGGTTGCGCCTACCTGAGCTACAATCCCATGATTCATGGTGCCCAGACTACATGTCCCATGAACCTTAGCGGTACCGCAGGATATTGAGGGGCGGAACTGGGAGATCAGGGCTTGCGATTTTGCTGTGCTGGCGGGAGCTCCGCTCCCAATTGTCCTGGTATCCTGGCTGACAATAAGGAGTTCGTCTTTACATGGGAAGGTATCGTTTTTGGTTATGGATATTGCGCTTCCATGCGCGCTGTTTTGTTTTGTTTCATAATGACTATGAGCTAGGGCTGCTCGAGCCTTACCCACCTCGCAGCTGTGAGGGTCTTGGGAAAAGAACGTTTCTGAACACTCGGTTAGAGTGATTTATTACTTGTTCATTTGGCTGCTGATCTCATATTATTCCAGTGGCATAATGCAGGGGGGGGGCCTCCGCATTGCCGTCATGAACACATGATGTGGTACGTTGCCTCATAACTTGTTGGATTACAAATACTAAAGCGGATGATAGTTGTGCTGGAACTACATCATGCCGTGTTTGGTTTCCTTTTGATACGTGGTGTGTGCTGTTAGGGCACTTCAGCACCTCATTGCAGAGAGTGAATCTGCATACACGATAACAATACACTTTGCACATTTCATTCTTGGATTTAAACTCTGGAACTTAAAGCGCCTTCTCAAGTGATTTTTTTAGGGGTTTTTTCTTTATACTTTCAGGGTATGTATCTGGAGAGAGCATTTGCTTTAGGAAGTGTAGTGTTTCATTCTCTATGTTAATAGAGATCATTGTGTTGTTTAGGACAGAAGGGAAAACAGAAGATACAGCTGAATGAAGGTTTCAGGCACCAGACCTTCACAGGTGATTCATAAAGTCCTTGTTTTAGTGAGAACGTAATGAGTGTAGGGTTAAGATTATTTATTAACCATTGCGTGTTTTTCTTACAGCTTCTTTTCCCCCGCTGTCCCTTCCTTCTATCTTTTCTTTTGGGTTTTTTCCCCTCTTTGGGTTTTTCCCTCACCGTATCACCTGAACACCCTGTGATATACATTCGGGGTGTTCGGGAGGTCCGGAGGTGGAGCATTATTTCTGCGTGCGGATCCTGCGGAGTGCAATCCTGACAAAATGATTTGACACCCCAGAACAGAACACTCTTGAATTTCTCAGGAATCGCGGTTGCAAGACACTACCTTTCGCTCACACTCTTGTACTTGTCCACAATAAGATCTGACACAGACACGAACAGGTTTAAAATATTTATTTAAACAAACGTGCTCTAATATACAGTATATGTGCCACAATAAGCAGGAAAATGCATAACACAAATAGGGAAAGCATAGCAATTTGTCCATAAAAGGAGATGTCATTATAAAAAGACAGTGTAGCCTAATCTCTTCTTCTTGTATGGAAGCAGAATGATTATATATTCAAAATTCTCTGGGCGTTATCTGCAGACCCTGTACCTCAATCTATAGATGGTAGCTCTACATCATAGGTGCTGTCCTGTTCTTCTTCCTGGAAAGGTCCCTCTCCAAGTGTGTGCCACCTATTTGTGTATTGCAATAAGACACCAAAGCACATATTCCCAAAACAACAGCTGCATCTGTATGTTTTATCTAGGTGCTAGGGCCTGACCAGAACAGAATAACAAGGTGCATTTTTGATCGACCATGCTCACAATGTTCAGACTAAATCCCAGTGTGAACACAGCAACAGCTTCTCATGTGAAAATGGCAAAAGAGACATTCGCAAAGTAAACTTGTATAATAATGTGCGCAAAGCAGTGGACAATCTGCAGCGTGCTCATGCTAACTTAGAGAAGAAGACAGTGTCCCCATGGGTCATGTGACAGCGATTTATTGACCATCGTATTTTTCCTTCTCATACAGCTAAAAAGGCACCTCCTCGCATCTGGTTTTACTTTGCCTGCCTCTGCTTGTGTTTTCGCAGGCTTGATATGGATCACTGTGCTTTCCAATCACCCGTAAATCTTTTCAGGGAAACAAGCTCTGGCCATGAACTCAAGAGGGGGCGAAAGGGCCAAGAGCTCCACTTACAAACTGAGGAATCCAGTTGTGATTATTGATTTGTGACTATTTAAGACATCAAGTGGACACTTATGTGGTCTGCAGCAGCTGGAGAGGAGCCCAGCAGCAGTTCCTCCTTGCCATGGCCGTCGCACACTGCCTTTGCAACTTCTTCTGCCAGAGGATCGTGGTAGACATCCTCAACAGAAAGCCCATCTCGGAGGTACAAACAGCAGTGGCTGTAGCACAGAGGCACATGTTCAACAGACGTTCCTATGTAATCTAGCCATAACAAAGCAGAGGTAGACATTTTGCAAACAAGTGTGTTACAAGTAAGAAGGACCGAGTGCACCTGGTAGAAAGTGGTTGGTTCATGAGGTAAAATGCAGGTGATGCGTTCTTGTCTTGTTGTGAACGTATCTAGGACCCTAATTAAATATTCCCAATTTATGCCCTTGTGTGGTTATAACAAATCATATCCGTATAAAGGCATAAGAATCATAGCCATATTTAGTCATAGCCAATGCAATACAAATACGGCACGGCTACTTCCTTAGACTCCTAGAAAGTACAACAAGTTCTTTCAACAAAACAAACCTCCAGCAACCCGGGAATTCCGCCTGCTTTTGTTTTGATTTGTCCTAGAACTCCTGCGAGTCCTGAAAGAACTGCCAGTTCTTAGTGACATCTCTTATTGACGTCTTATGTCCAACCTTACGTCAAACACGGCACCTTCCAGGTATAAATATACCAGCACTTGCCTTAAGCAACACACGGTGGTTTGGAGCAGAGCGGCTATCTACTTACCTGAAGCCCAGCTGATGCGAGTGCCGAAGGAAGCCGTCCCTCCCATTTGACGCACTGAGAAGACGCTGTCTTTTCTCCTGCCGAGAAAATCCAGCTCCAGTGTTTCCAGTCACCCTTGCGGGTTACTGGGAGATCGAGTCCTGAGAACGAGATTCTAAAACCAAGGTACGGAGCTGATTAGACCCTTAGAGAATTCTTGATTCAGATTCTTGGCAACACTAACTTAACTTAAACTGCAACTCCCTTACTCCTTCCCATGTACTAGGCTTAGGTTAGGTACACTGGTGTAGGCGTATTTTAGAAGCACCAGTTGAGTACGTTTAGTCAACTGTTAGCATTGTATATAACTGTGTATATTTTATCCGTTTTAAGTATCATATGGCTCAGAAAACATATCAATGCTTTTACAGTATCATTTCATAATACACCTTTTACTGTACGCACTTTACTTTATGACAAGTATTGCAATTGTGGCAATTCACTTCTCTTGCATGAGAAAGAAGACTGCTCAATAAATAACACCTTTTATTGAAAACCCCTGTCTCTCTATTTCTCTGCACTCTGGTGAAACTAAGCATGCACGATTGACTGAGTGAAATAGCTATCTATTGTTTTCACACGACTCTGGAGATTAGCAGGCACATGCATCAAGCGGATCACTGAAATAATATCGAGAGACAGAATATCGACCATCAAGAATATCGTTGACAAAATATAGACTGACAAAATATCGAGTTTCTATCTACAATCTATAAGTTTCATTCATTTAATTTCATTTCATTTCAAACAGGTAAGTACAAAAATATCGAGTTAAAAATATCGTTTACAAAAAAATAGTTATAAAAAATATCGACTTTACTAAAAACAATGTTAAAGAAAATTAATAATAAAAACTAATTACTAAAATATACTTTAAAATACTTAAATTAACTTATAATAATTAAATAATTAATGAAAGTAAAAAAATAATGTGTATTCATATTTCTTAAAACATATATATATAGTAACAAAATATAAATAAATAATAGGCAATATTATTAACTTACAATAACAAAAGTGTAAAAATTACTATTCCCACTCCAAAGAGTGCAAGCATAGGGTAAGCGTTGAATAGCGTAGGGGTTACAATTACTATTCCCACTCCAGTGGGTGCAACAGTAGGGAAAGCGTTGGATAGCGTAGGGGTTAAAATTACTATTCCCACTCCAGTGAGTGCAACAGTAGGGAGAGGGTTGGATAGCGTAGGGGTAAAAATTACTATTCCCACTCCAGTGGGTGCAACAATAGGGAAAGCGTTGGATAGCGTAGGGGTTTACAATTACTATTCCCACTCCAAAGAGTGCAACAGTAGGGAAAGCGTTGGATAGCGTAGAGGTTAAAATTACTATTCCCACTCCAGTGAGTGCAACAGTAGGGAAAGCGTTGGATAGCGTAGGGGTTAAAATTACTATTCCCACTCCAGTGGGTGCAACAGTAAGGAAAGTGTTGGATAGCGTAGGGGTTAAAATTACTATTCCCACTCCAGTGGGTGCAACAGTAGGGAAAGTGTTGGATAGCGTAGGGGTAAAAATTACTATTCCCACTCCAAAGAGTGCAACAGTAGGGAAAGCATTAGATAGCGTAGGGGTTAAAATTACTATTCCCACTCCAGTGAGTGCAACAGTAGGGAAAGCGTTGGATAGCGTAGGGGTTAAAATTACTATTCCCACTCCAGTGGGTGCAACAGTAGGGAAAGCGTTGGGATAGCGTAGGGGTTAAAATTACTATTCCTACTCCAAAGAGTGCCTTTGTAGGGAAAGCGTTGGATAGCGTAGGGGTTAAAATTACTATTCCCACTCCAGTGGGTGCAACAGTAGGGAAAGTGTTGGATAGCGTAGGGGTTAAAATTACCATTCCCACTCCAGTGGGTGCAACAGTAGGGAAAGCGTTGGATAGCGTAGGGGTAAAAATTACTATTCCCACTCCAAAGAGTTCAACAGTAGGGAAAGCGTTTGATAGCGCAGGGGTTAAAATTACTATTCCCACTCCAGTGGGTGCAACAGTAGGGAAAGTGTTGGATAGCGTAGGGGTTACAATTACTATTCCCACTCCAAAGAGTGCAACAGTAGGGAAAGCGTTGGATAGCGTAGGGGTAAAAATTACTATTCCCATTCCAGAGGATGCAAACAGTAGGGAAAGCGTTGGATAGCGTAGGGGTTAAAATTACTATTCCCACTCTAGAGAATACAACATTAGGGAAAGTAAATATTTTATATATTATTCAAAAATCTTAAAATGAATATCTATTAATAATTAGTTAAAAATAAATAAAATTTGTATCTAATATAATAATTATTATTTAAAAATTACTAATTAACAATAATTATTTCAATTAATCACCTATTAATACAAATTAATTAAACATTAACAATTAATTATTTAATAATTAAAAATTAATTTACAATTATTTCCCAAAAATAAATGTTAATTAATTTAATTATTTAATTAATTATTAATAAATTACTTCCCACCCTATTCCCCTATAAACCCACAATCCGCTACAGAAATTAAATTAATGAAATTGACATAATTACCAATTAATCAATTAATAAAAATTATTTAACAATTATAAATAAATTAATTAACACATATTAATTAACAATTAATTACTAATTACTATCAATAAATGAATTTACATATTTAATTAATTATAATTAAATTACTTCCCACCCTATTCCCTTATAAACCCACAACCCGCTACAGAATTAAATTAGTAACATTTACATAATTACCAATTAATCAATTAATAATAATTATTTTCCAATTACAATTAAATTAATTAACACATATAAATTAATTAACAATTAATTATAAATTACTATCAATTAATACATTTACATATTTAATTAATTATAATTAAATTACTTCCCACCCTATTCCCCTATAAACCCACAACCCGCTACAGAATTAAATTAGTAACATTTACATAATTACTAATTAATCAATAAATAATAATTATTTTCCAATTACAATTAAATTAATTAACACATATAAATTAATTAACAATTAATTACAAATTACTATCAATAAATAAATTTACATATTTAATTAATTATAATTAAATTACTTCCCACCCTATTCCCCTATAAACCCACAACCCGGTACAGAATTAAATTACGCAATAATTATAAAAACAAAATTCATTAAATAAACTTATTTATAACATAAATACACACTTTTCTCACATATTATAACATAAAAATACACTATCAAAAATTATATATTATTAAAAAAATCGATATTTTTAACTATCTATATTATATACTTCGATATTTTAACTATCTATATTTTTAACAGTCGATATTACTTCACTTACCTTAAAACGATATTTTTGATATCTATATTCTGTCCTGTCGATATTTTGTCCAGTCTATATTAAAAACTCGATATTATGTCCAATCGGTACTTTGGACTCGATATTATGTCTGTGCACCGCATCACACGTTTAAGAAATCGGTAAAATTGCGAATCGCTAAAATAAGGCATTTGCGATCACAATTTGAAGATCAGAAATGCATGAACCTTAATTCAGCGAAAATCTTTACATTTTCGCAAAATTAAGGAATCGCAAAAAAATTCAGTGAAAACCATTGCGATTTCCCGTTTGCGATTCGCAAGTAAAGAATCGCAAATATGAAATCGCAATCCAAATGCAAGAAAAATCGCAATTAGCGATTTTCAGGAAAATCACTATTTTGCAATCGCAATTTAAGAAGGGACCCAACCAGGTGGTAAAACTGAGTGCAAATCAGAAACAGCTGAAGACCAACACAAACATATATAAACACACCCACAATGAGGCCCCAGTTTCCAAAATGGCTGCTCTGTACCTGATGGCAAGGAGGATGAGGCTGCAAGCTGCTCAACAGAGAGGGAGGCAAATTAATACGCGTCACTCAGCTTGGTCAGGAGGATGATGAAATATATGACAAGTATAGGCTGAATGGCCAAATGATACATGATCTGATCCATGAACTGGACCCTATCTTGCAACGACGGACCCATAGGACCAATGCAATCCCAACGCATGTGCAGGTATTATGTTGCCTACATCTACTGGCGTCAGGCACTTTTCAGGGAGTCATAGCAGTAGCAGGAGGTGTTTCTCAAAGTGCAATGTCACGAATATTGGCAGATTTTCTTGATGCTATGATGGTACGGATGCACAACCACATAAGTTTTCCGACCACAGCCCATGAAATAGCTAGGACCAAGCAGGAGTTTTATCAAATTGCTGGCTTCCCCCAAGTACTGGGTTGTATTGATTGCACCCATGTGGCGATATGTCCCCCTGCAGCTCATGAATATATGTATCGCAATAGGAAAAGTTATCATTCGCTGAATATTCAGGTGGTATGCAATGCAAAGAACATTATAACGGACATCGTGTCACAATTCCCTGGCAGTGCACATGATTCGTATATCTTCAGGCAAAGTGGCATTCAGACCCGTCTAGCAAGGGGAGAGTTTGGAGAGGGACATTTGCTAGGTAATTATGTGCAAAACATCTTTCCATTCCTTGTACAAATGTAAAACTCAAACAACCACTGACAGCCTTTCTACCCTCACATGTAGGTGACAGCACATACGCCTTGCAAAATTACCTGCTGACACCATATCTAAATCCAGCCACAGCCGCACAAAGGAGATACAATGCAGCACATATCTCTACGAGGAACGTGCTTGAGTGCACATTTGGCCTACTCAAGAGCCGATTCAGACGCCTCCATAAGACCGGAGGTGCAATGAAATACAGTCCCGTCAAGTGCTGCAAGATAGTGGCAGCATGTGCCATGCTGCACAACATTGTAACAAAGGGAGGTTTGGAAGTGGAGCTGTCTGACAGTGACTCGGAGGATGGAAACCAACAAGTGCCACACCACCCTGCCCAGCAAGGCACAGGCGCAGCAGAAGGCCGCAGACGCAGATTGGAGATTACACAGAATTACTTCTGAGGTGAGTAATGAAGACACAAACACATTCAATGAAATGCAAAGTATACTTTATGTAAATGTATTGTGACCGGTGAACATAAGCAAACAGCCAAAAGTGACTAATGTCACAATACTCATTGGAATTCGAAAATAAATAAAATGATTTAAATCAAATGTACTTGAAAGTCAGTGATATGGTCACAGCGTGTCAATGGTTAAATCACCATTTCACTCAAAATGTCAGGATGGGAGACTAGCGTTTTTTCCCTCGAACACCCAGACGTCTGTCTTGCACTGCATCTTCTTGCCTTTCATTGGCAGTGGATGGGGTAGCGCTGCGAGTAGTGCGTCTCACAGCAATTGCAACAGGCACTGTGGTACTGCTCATGCTTGAGGCATACTCACTACTGTCATCCTGTGCAGTCATGCGCACTTGCCTACCGGATGCATTCATCAGGTCTACTGCATTAGTCACTTGATGCAGTGCTTTGTCAACATTTCCACTACAGTGACACATTTCCGTCTGCAAAGTCACTGATCTATGCGCCAGCAGTGTCGTGGCTGTGGCCAGACTATTGTTGGTCTTTCCTTGGTGTTTGAGTTGCTGCATCAGTTGGCGGTGCTGTCTGTTGCGTGATGCATCCCCCTCCTGCATGACCTTTGTGAGTTCCTGGACACTACTGGCCAGTACAGCAATGTTGCCTGACATCTGTGCAATTTCCTCCTTCACTAACCGAGTGTTCTTGCTCTGCAGGCGATGTGAATGGAGCATCTGTCCCTCCAAGCCACCCCAGACTGGATTTCTCGCCTCCACCTGCTGTGGTCTGCGTGCTCTGCGTCTTCTCCTTTGCGATCTACAAATACCTCTCAGGATCTGTGTTGGTGTGGGTGTTGCGATGTCTGTTTGCCATACACGGACTGCAGGTGCAGCATTGCCCTCATCATCGGAAGCCATGGGACGCAGTGTTGGGACAGGTGCCCTACGGTAATGAGGCACACATGACTGGGTAGTTGGCAGAGCTGGTGTGTCCTCATGTTCTGATGTGCTGCTGTGTTGCATTTCCTGACCATCAATGTCCCCGGCCTCATTGAGTTCTGCATCTGTGAGGTGAAACAGTGCAAAACTGCATCAATGTATGCTTGTGAGGTCATGTCACCGTTCTAATTTAAGAAAATTCTTTATATTTTGAACATCTGCTACACTATTTCTTACAGTTTTGGGCATATCTGTGTGTGTCTCATTGTCAGTACTTTGCCTGACTACAACTCCCATGATGCACTTTCCTCAGTAATGTAATAGTATACAGGCTTTACAGTGTGTGCTAATGCTGTGCTCTGCTGACATCCTGACTCATGTACTTGGGGCAATTGAGACATGCATTTCTCTTACCTGCTGAGGTGTGTGCTGCTCAGGAGGTGTCCAGCTGTGTGACTCCAACTACTGCTTCACGCTGGATGGTAGACTCCACCAAATCCTCCATGGGAGTGTTTTCTGTGTGTGTTGGTGTGCCCCCTCCTGTCTTCTGTGCCTCCTTCATACGGTCTGCAATGCTCGCTTGGCACGACTGCGTAAATCGTACCACCTCTTCTTAAGTTCCTCTATTGAACGGTGAGTGACCTCGATGGCATTAACTTGGTTCTGGATCCGGATCCATATTTTACGTTTTTCCTGCTCTGGAACCTTCAGTGAGGCTTTCCCAAACAGCTTGCCATTGCTGTGCACTACACCCTCAATTAGAGTCTCTAGTTCTTTTTCTGAGAATGTAATTTTTCTCTTCCTTGAACTTTGGCTGTTCTGTGCTTGTTTGTCAGCTTCCATTTTGCAGTTCTTTCCTGGTGTACACAGTCTCTCTCCCTCTCACTCTTATCTGCTCCCAGAGCCAGCTCCCTCCTCCCCCTGAGCCTCAGCAATGAAAATAAGGCTTGGACAGCACATTTCCTGGTTATGATGTCATCACCATGCATCAATGCGCGACCTCGCAATTTGCGAAATCGCTAATTGCGAATTCGCAATTTGCGAATTCGCAAATTAGGAATATCGCAATTTTTTCTCCGAATTTTACCGATTCCTTATTTAATCGCTATTTTTTTCTTGCATTCCGTTTTGCAATTCCTTATTTGCGATTCCTTAAAAATCGCTAATAAGGAATCGCAAAACCTTTCATTGATGCATGTACCTGTAACTCCTTATTCTGGAGGGAGAAAAGTTGTCATGTTTATGCGGTTGTCAGAAGCTAATCCCTTCTTGTCTAATCAGGGAAGTTAACTCCTCTCTGTTCATTCGAGAAAGTTTCTAGTGACCTCTGAGCTAGCTGGCATACCTAATTAAGGCTAACATATTCAGTAGGGACCTAGTCGACCTCAGTCCTACGTCTAAACTGGTGTTTATGTTATTCCAATGCGCAGAGCCTACTGGGAATATAGGAACTACACTACAGTCTAGTGCTAATTTCACGTCCTCAGAGCATGATACTTCGGTCTGAAGGAGCCGGGTAGACATGTTCTAGAATGGAGCTCTAGAACCTCGAGGCAATGGTACTTTTTCACAGCATGAAAGCGTAGGGGGTAGAGATATAGTTAGCAATGTCAATACATCCAATTTCAGTTCTCCAGGGCTATTAAGTATCACAAACTACAGAATAAAGTTAGTTAGTTTATACAAAGCCAAAAACAACTGGCTATACAGACACCTCAAGATGAGGGTGTAGAAATGCATTGGGACTAGTACAAAGCCAAATCTAAGATTGAAGTTAAGGTGATGCAGCATACACAACATGATTAATTCAAGAATCAAGATACAAAAAATCATGAAATAAGAGTCCAAATTCCCCTGCATCGAGGGTTCGTGGAAATAAAGCATTAATCTATCCCTACACTAACACTAACGTGACATCACTACTTTGGCATTTTGTGGACAAGATCAGTTAAGGTCTCAGCATGTAGAGTCTTCCTTAGAAGACTCTCCATTCTATTGGGTCAAGTTGCATGATGCTACAGAGACAGAGCTCATTCTAAGATGCTCTCTCTCCAAAGGACAGAGAAGAAGAGGGCTCTTTCCCTACACACAATATTCCCAATATCTCAAGTATCTTCCCAATATGCATTGCGGGTCATGCCATCCGATCAGGCCACATTCTTGTAGGTAATTTTCCATGGGACGACGATTTTGCATGATGACCTTGATTCCCAGGCCGTCTCCGGTGAGAAAGTATACCAGTTCTCCTTATCAGCATTTTCTCCCAATGAATCCTTCTTCCCTCCTTGCATAACTCCTAAAACAAAGACATTTTTCTAACTTACAAGGGCGCTTCTTCCACCCGCAACATAAAGGTGAGAAAGAACAGAATCTAACACACAGAATTTTTCTAATGCAAAATGTTAGACCTGGTATCATTGGCATGAGTCTTCCTTCCATTTTTACTGATTGCCTTCTCTGTTTTTGATATGTTTTGCTGGTTATATGCTTTAGGCACTGTGCCACTGCTATTCAGTGCCACATTGCAAGTGCTCCTTATGTTAAATTGATGTATTGATTAGTGACTCCTTCATTGGGTTATTTGATTTGTCAGACCATAGTACAGTGCACCATGTGTGCCCAGGGCTTGTAAATTAAATGCTGCTGGTGGGCTTGCGTTATAGTGAACAAAGGTCCTTAGCTTATTTAAGAATCAAAACAATACAGTATAGGAACACAATGGAAAGCTATACGATTTACGATTTCCAAACCCAGCCGGGAAAGGAGTTTATTTTTAGGAAGCAATGTCCAATCTTTCAATACAAACCAAATAACATGACACAAGCCTGTGCCGTACCGAAAAGAGGGAAAGGAAAGATAGGATTAGGGTGAAAGGGGTGTCTTTCAGGCAAAGGAAGAGAGCAAGGACAGGGCACTGTAAATAAGTCAGAGATCAATAACAGTGTCGCCTGGAGTGGAGTGTACACAATCTCATTTAACAATATTATAAGTGTAAACCCACTCATAGGTGTCGACGTTTCGATCCCTATTGCTCAACTAGATACATGGGATCATCATCAGGACTTTTATAATGAACAAAGCATGCCTGAATGAGATAAAGCCTCAGTGAATCAAGGTGAAAAGCCTCACATGGGAGGTGTCCTTCATTTCAGAGTGGAGCGATGATGCACGTTGTTACACGTCGTGGAGGTCTTTATGGGGGTCCAGACGAATTGCTAATTACAAGAATTACGGGTGCAATTCGTAGTTCGTTTTCAACTGCATACGATGGCAGCACTTACTCCACTCAACGTGAGAGCGGGGAGTAGCTTTTACCGTGTAGGCAACAGTGGCCGTACACGCGGAGTGCCAACGGTGTAAGTCTAAATGAAGACTCGTCTCTCCTGGGGCTGCTCGGTCAATGCTGGTTGGGCTGCATTGCAACCGGCATTGACCGAGCAGCCCCAGGAGAGACGAGTCTTCATTTAGACTTTCGTCTGAACGCTACACCGTTGGCACTCCGCGTGTACGGCCACTGTTGCCTACACGGTAAAAGCTACTCCCCGCTCTCACGTTGAGTGGAGTAAGTGCTGCCATCGTATGCAGTTGAAAACGAACTACGAATTGCACCCGTAATTCTTGTAATTAGCAATTCGTCTGGACCCCCATAAAGACCTCCACGACGTGTAACAACGTGCATCATCGCTCCACTCTGAAATGAAGGACACCTCCCATGTGAGGCTTTTCACCTTGATTCACTGAGGCTTTATCTCATTCAGGCATGCTTTGTTCATTATAAAAGTCCTGATGATGATCCCATGTATCTAGTTGAGCAATAGGGATCGAAACGTCGACACCTATGAGTGGGTTTACACTTATAATATTGTTAAATGAGATTGTGTACACTCCACTCCAGGCGACACTGTTATTGATCTCTGACTTATTTACAGTGCCCTGTCCTTGCTCTCTTCCTTTGCCTGAAAGACACCCCTTTCACCCTAATCCTATCTTTCCTTTCCCTCTTTTCGGTACGGCACAGGCTTGTGTCATGTTATTTGGTTTGTATTGAAAGATTGGACATTGCTTCCTAAAAATAAACTCCTTTCCCGGCTGGGTTTGGAAATCGTAAATCGTATAGCTTTTCATTGTGTTCCTATACTGTATTGTTTTGATTCTTAAATAAGCTAAGGACCTTTGTTCACTATAACGCAGTTATACCCATGGTACTTAGCTATCCGTTGGGTCCCCCTTGTGTCTTAAAGAAGCTGGTGGGCTTGCAGCACATATTGTGCCACCCACAGAAGCAGCTTGTAAAGTGTTTCTCAGGCCTGCCATTGCCGAGCCTGTGTTAAGTTTAGTACTGCCATGTCGACTTGGTAAGTGCACCCACTTGCCAGTCCCTAAACCTTCCCTTTTCTTAATATCAGACACCCCTATAGTAGACCCAAGGGCAGGGTGCATTGTACGGATAAGGTGGGACATGCCCAGGTGTGTGTGGCATGTCCTAATATTGAATTACAGCCATTTTCGTTTTTCACTATTGCAAGGCTACCTCAAGTAGAAAAAATCTTTATTTGGATAAAAGAAAAATATCCTTAAAAGCATTTCACAGTAAATCCACAAGTCAGCACATTGTTATAAGAAATTCCGAAGCATGTTTTACAACAGTTAATCAGTAAGAGTCGTCCGTATCGTGTTACTCAATTTCTGTTGCACGTTAAAGATTAAACATTTATATGCTAGACGGCAATAACACTTAGCATTAGGACAAAAGGGTTTGAAGTACAGTTGCCGACTTACAACTCATAAAAACCAAACAAATTCACAAAATTGATACTAGTTGTGCAAAAACGCAGTCCAAATAAAATAGGTCGCTGGTCAGTGACAACCAATATGATAAAATGCGACTAGTTATAAACAATTTTTTAAAACTTAGGGTTAAAATACAACTTGAATTAGACAGCTAGGCAGGGGAGAGCGGGGGTTACTGGTCCTTCCGCCTTTAGCGTGAGGATGCGGTGTGCGTGCCGTATGTAGATTGTAAAGGCAATGTTTAGAGCTGTATTTTCAGGGTTCAAGGATGTAATAATTGCCTGTCTACAGGTCCAAACACCCAGCCTATTCCACTCTGCTTTGAGATTGTGTCTGCGTTGGGGCATGAGGGTGGGACGTAAGCAAACCATGTGCTCCAATGTTTCGGCTGTCTTGCCGCTCCCTCTGCATGTTAAATCTTCCGTGGTGCACCGCCATGGGAGCATGTCTTTTAGGAATCGCCAGACCCCCATTCTGATAAGCAGAAAACTGCGTTTTAAATGCAGTGAATAAGTACAAGAAAGGTAGGTAGCGGGGGATAACCGCCCATAGGAGTTCATGACTGACCATGCATGACTGCGTTTACAGAGGTGCACTTTATCAATAATGAGAGAGCTCATTCTGACGCTTTTTTTAATGCAGGTTTTAAATGCAATTGTGCTAGGATTGAGGGCCCATAGGTCGCCCGCCGACATTTCGCGAATAGAATCTGTGAAAAGGCGGCCGTACGAGCCCCCTGGGTTTTTCTGGCTGATCTCTGACCAAACTAAAGACTCTAAAGTGCCTATATCTGCTTTTCTGAGTTTGTGACAGAAATGTAATTATGTACCGATGTTGGAGGCCTCATAATTTAATAAGCCCAGTTCTAGCCTGATCTGGGCAGCGGAGGCAGATTTGGGCAGATGGAGGACTTTTTTGTAGATTTTGGTCATGAGCTGGTTTAAGATTATGTTTAATTTACCCCTAAATATCTTGATGCCATACGCTAGGGTAGGCCCAATTTTTGCTCTCAGGATTTCCAGTAGGAATGATAGTGTTGGACCAGACAGCTCTTTTGCGAGCTTAGATAAAGTAACCTGTAAGATCGTGGCTTTTACTGTGATCTCTTTGCGCTGTTTGGAGAAATTACCCCTAGAGTCAAAGTGGACCCCTAGGTATTTATATGTGCGTCCCGTTGTTAAGCTTTTATTATTATATGACCACCCACCACCACTGTTGCGTTTTCTTCCGAAGTTCACTACTTGGGTTTTCTTTAAATTTACCTCAAGTTGGTTCTTAATTGAATAGCTGTATAGCTTATCCAAAAGCCTTTGAAGCCCGACCCGTGTAAGGCTGAAAAGGACCAGATCGTCGGCATAAAGAAGATTACTTATTGGTAAGCCTCCGACCTTAGGGAGGTGACTATTCATTTTGTCAAGTGCGACCGACAAGTCTGCTATAAGCAGGTTAAAAAGAAGGGGGGCCAGCACGCATCCCTGTTTGACACCTCTAGTTGTCATGATTTTCCGTGAGAGATGCGTGCCAGACCCCAACTTCACCTGGACCCATGTGTGTGAGTACAGTTGGATTATTGCCTCCAGAAGCTTTTCAGGGATCCCCCATTTTTTTAGTTTTTCCCATAGTGCTGCCCTTGGGACCCGATCAAACGCGGCTTTAAAGTCAAAAAAACAATAGTACACAGTCCTGGAAGATGAGAGCGTTTTCTCAATAATTATAGACAATGTAAACAAATTAGTCATGGTCCCAGAGTTGGCAGTAAAGCCGGTTTGGTTCACTGGAATCAGTTCGCGCAGCTCAGCCCATGCCCTCAGCTCCTTCAGTAGAATTCCTGCATAATGCTTGGCCTCGATGTCTAGGAGGGCAATTAATCTGTAATTGCTTGGAGTGGCACGGGAGCCTGATTTATGGATTGGGTGGATTATTGCACCACGCCAGGAGTCCGGAACAGTTGAAGTTCTTAGTACAAAGTTGAAAAGATTGGTTATGTGCCCCGACCAAAGAGCTATGTTTGATTTAAACAGACTCTGGGGTAAGCCATTTGGGCCCGGGGCCCAGTCTGATCTTGCTTTTGACACAGCCTTGGTAATCATTTCTTGAGTGATCTGGATATCTTCGCTGCAAGGGTCAACACCATTTGTGTTCTTGCGCACGCTGTTATTTGGGGAGGCTTCTGTCTCTATGGGGGCGCGGCTTCCTGTTGGCGCTGTGCTCTCTGAGGACCTGAAGTGGTCGGTCAGGAAGGTGGCCCAGTCTGATTCCTGTATATTTGCCGACACATGGTTTAATGGCCCCGAATTAGAGTGATTGATTAAGGCCCAGAATGTTCTTGTGTTGCGTTTTTTGCTTTCCCATAGTAATTTGCCCCAGAATTGATTTTGATGTAATCATTTGTCTTTTTGTGCGGCCATTCTGAATGATTTTTGCGCTGATTTGTACACATGCCTGTACTCGTTGTTTCCTGGGGATTTTGTAAGCGCCCACAAGGCGTTGTTCCTGGTTTTTCTTCATTGCCCTTGAATGGGTTGAAAGTGAAAACCTCTGGATGGAAGTGGCATTGTGCAGGTGCTGTTTGGTGGGAAAAAGTGTGACCAGTTGTGAGCAAAGCATTGTCCATGCAATGATCGGGGAGGCCATCTGATCTGTTCCGCCTTTAATGAGTGCCTTCATGATGTTGGGGCTTATATCTTCACTCCATCTTAAGCGCTTCAGATTCTCAGTGTGGATTCCTGTGCAAGTGGTTAGAGCAGATAGATGGTACTCTGGCTTTATGTTAAGGGTGATAACCTGTGGGCGGTGATCACTTTCCAGTTGCGGTTGGATGCTAAAGCTGGCCAGATGATGGAGCAAGGCTGAATTGCAGATGGTATAGTCCAGGTAGGATTGCTTATGCCCATTTGTCCAGGTCCATTTTGGAGGGGTGTTATCCAATGATTTTCCGTTCATTACCAAGTATCGGGCGCTGTAAAATTGGAGCATGCAGAGTTCTCCCAAGGCACAGTGGGCTTGGTTTGGGGGTTTGGATTGTGCTGGCACCTCGGATTGTGTACATGGAGAAAGCCCATCATATTCTGCAGGTTTGGCCTGAAAGAGGTTGGTGTTCAAGTCCCCTGAAACAATGCAGTCCAAATCGGGGTGGTCCCCGGCGAGATCGCTCATGATTGTTTATAGACGTGCCTGATGACCCTTTTTTGTGCGTGTGCTTGGGTTGATGTAAACATTGAGAAATAGGAGCGAGCTTTGCTTGGATCATGAATTGATTTTAACGCCAAGTAACCAATCTTCCTCAAAGTTTAGTGGCACAATCGGGCCTTTTAGGTTGTTTGAGACATAAATTGACAGGCCCCCTTTTGGGTGGCCATAGCGGCAGTCTCTGATTCCTGGTTTCCATAGTTCAATAAAACCAGTGACTGGACAGCTTTGAGTGGCCCAGGTTTCTTGCAAGGCTATTAGTGCGTGCCCGTATATGAAGGAGTGTGTCTCTAGGTTGGTTAACTTCTGCTGGAGGCCGCTGATGTTCCATGAACACAATGTGAAGGTGGAGTCTCCCTGAGTGATTATAGCGGTTGCAGGTCGGGATATTTGGGAGCTTGCTTTTACCAGTGCTTTATGGCAAGGCTACCTGTTCTCTATAGGCCCGAATGGGCAGTTTGATTATCACATCCTATAATCCTAACTGACTCAAGGAACATGGTAGAAATTCAATTTTAGTATGCCTGAACTTCACTACATCTTTTAGTGAAGTTGGTTTTATCATTCTGTGTTTGAAAATACCACTTTTAGAAAGTAGGTATCTTCTTGCCTAACTATCCAAGGATGCCTCTGCTAGGTTGGGTATTGAGTTTTTGGTTCCAGGAGACAGGGCGAGTCAGCTGAACTGAATAGAGAGATCTACATGCAGATGGATGGGAGGAGTTGCACCTTGAACCTTAATAGTGCTGTGCCTTACCTCCACAATGCTGTTCCCACCTCCTGTGGTGCGTCTGATGTCTCTGCCCTGCACGGTGAAAGGAAAGAAGGAGTCATGTAAACAGAGTGCTCCAGGCTTACCAAAACTGGTTTGGACTAGGCAAAGGCCTCTCTGCCTTCAGAGAACAAAGAGAAAAGTAGTATAAATATGGGGGCCCAGACCCCAAGACTTTAGATCACTTCTGGGAACAAGGCAAACCTTTTGCCAAGAGGAAGAACCAAGGAAGCTGCAGGAGTTTGGACTGCCCCTCTGCCAGTGTGCTGTTTGCTGCGTTGGCTTGCAGTGGTTTCTTTATTGCCAAGGAAAGGAGAAGGAACTTTTACAGAACTTTCATCATCTTGCAGAATATTTCTCCAAGGGCTTGAACTTGTGCTTGCCTCCTGCTGAAGTCTCAGGGACGAAAGACTTCACCACCAGCTCTCCTCTGAATTTCCTTGATAGGAATTCTGTCTGCAGAAGCCTGCTTGTCGCTGGGAGCTGGAAGCGCGACGCATCAAGAGAAGCATGTCGCAGTCACAGCTGTTGCTGTTGCATCCCCGGAGAAGCGTGTCCCCGCCACAGAGGTTGCCACCGCACCACTAGAGAAGCATGCCTTTGTCAAAGCTGTTACCCGACGCATCACCGGAGAAGCGTGTCGCCGCCGCAAGGTCGCCGTCACATCATCGGAGAAGAGTGTCGCAGGGCCTGTATCGGCTCCAGAGCTACAGAGTTCGCCGCACGGCCGCCCGGGCGTGCATGCATCATCTTCACGGCATCGCAGCGCCATCTTGTGCATCGCAACCAGGCTGCAGGACGAGAATCTACGCATCACCTCCACTCGTGTAAGGATCAACACGCATTTCCTACTCTGCGCAAGCATTGGGGCGCGACGCATCATCTCCTCCGAAGCAAGGAACCAATGCATTTCCCACTCTGCGAGCCTTTTGTTTGTTTTGCGTTACGCATCCAGATACTTTTGTGAGAACTTTGTCGCATTTATCATCAACTTAAACTAAGCAACTTCCAACATCTTTAAGTCTATTTTAAGTACAGTATTGTGGATTATTGTCATTTGTGGTCTTGTTTTAAGTCTATATAAAGTCTATATAAAGAATACTTATTTTTATAAAAACCTGTGTTGTGTCCATCAGTAGTGTTCTCACTGTATTACTGTGTATGTTCACAAATGCTTAACACACTGCCTCTGAGATAAGCCTGTCTGCTCGTGCCAAGCTACCAAGGGGGAGAGCAGGGGTTATCCCGTAGTGTAATCCCCTTTCCCTAACTTAGAAACAAGGGTCCCTATTTGGACAAAGGTGTATACCATTGCCAACTAGAGACCCCCAGTTCTAACACGAGTTTCCAGGGGAAATGCACTTCAGTAATTTATAAACACAAAAGGACCTGACTAGCTCTGAGAAGATAACTCTTTTATCTTCTTTTAAAACATAGGGGGAGTTTTTAAAGACATTAAACCTCCCTCACAGGACAGGCCTACTACCAATAACCTGTTAGTCCAACTTTTCAGTTTTTAAAGAAATGTCAATATACCACATCCCATACAACTGGCAAAAGGAAATTTGATTTCAATATAACAGCAATGGACAATATATTGTCCACGACTGTACATCAAAAGCACACTGACAGGAATTCTCTGCTGCACTGTCGCTCATTTCATCCTAGCGCATTGCGTGACAACCTTCCTGTGGGACAGTTCTTGAGGTACCGCAGGAACTGTTCATCGACGCAAAAGTTCATGGAACAATCAGAAGAGTTGGTCAAGAAATTGAAAAATAGGGATTATCCTACAAAGGTGGTCAAAAGAGCACGCAAATGTGCCTTGAACACACCCCGTGAGGTCCTGCTAGAGATAAACATCAAACACAAGGAACCGTGTTTACCTGTAGTCACCACCTTTGATCCACTGTCCACTAAAGTCAGACAAATAATAAGAAAACATTGGCCACTGCTGGATATTGGAGAAAAAAAGATGCCCCCTCCCCCAGATTTGCCTTTAGAAGGGCTGCCAACCTAAAATACAGGTTGGTTCAGACATGCCCTACTCAGCAGAAAAAGGAGTCAGGCTTGCCAACAGGGCCTTATCCTTGTTGCTCAGTTTGTGATCTTACTGAAGCTACTGCTATGGGGGTCCCATGCCAAATGGTTGCGTGTCCCAATAATAACTGCAGTTGTCAGTATCAATCTGAAAACACAGATGATTCAGCTATCAGTGCAAGATCTTTCTCAGCTGCTAGTCTCAGATTTTGTCTTTTCTGCTTCACTGGCCATGACTTGGTTGCAACCTCTTTCTTCCTTGACCATACATGACCAATTTCCTCACCAGTCTCTCCTGCTGAGTCAGACTCTATACCACTCGCAATGTTATCATCTCCCAGGGAGTCAGTACCAAGTTCTTGTGTAGCTTGACCCCCTCAGCTTGACTCAGTGAGCGTCCTACCTCTTTAGGACCCCCCCACAGCTTAGCATGTGCTCTCCAGTGGTCTCGCGACCACAGCTGGACTTACTTCTAGGAGAGGAGTTGTTTCTTCCAAGGGCCCTGAGACTCAATGGGTGTGTGAGGCATGAATCCAGTTTGGCAGTCATCCACACTTCACAACCGTATTCGTCACCAAGATTACCTGGTACAGACCACCCCACCATGAGTCGAGAGTTCTTTTTGTTGTGCTTTCAGACCAACACCCAGCCTCCTGGGCTTAAGTAGTGGCAGAGGTCTTTCAAGGTCAGAGCAGACTCAGCTTCATCCTGGTGAGACACAGAACAAACCACGTTAGCCAAGCCTTTACAGTAATCAAGGGCCAAATCGTCTGTGATGTTAATTAATGCTATAGACTGCACTGCAGGTCAGCATATCACTCTCCGCATGATAATCTCGTGTTGGGATAGCCCAGTTCTCCTATCAGGAATGCTGTGCAAACTCATTAGAACCAAAGGCAATACACCCGGCCATTTCAAAGAAGCCCACCCTTTTCGCTATTCCCATCTTCAGCATCTCATTAATCTGTTCCACAATTATGGATGCCTCAGGCCTGTTCTACAATAGTCTCTGATCCACGTTTAAGGCGGTACACAGCAGCCTCATGATCTCACTGTGGAAGTATGTTCCTCTATCCGACTCTAATGTGGTTGAAATTCCAAAGCGCGGGATAGACCCCCCTAAAAATAACTTTGCTACTGTGAGCCTATCACACCTACTAGTTGGATAAGCTTCCATCCACCGTGAAAAGATGCACACAACAGCCAAAATGTACCTCAATCCATTACAGACAGGCATTTCAACAAAGTCCAATTGAATTCGGTTGACAGTAACCCCCATCTCCCAGTGTGACTCAGAGCAACCACCATTTTCTTTCCAGCATTCGTTTGTTGGCATGTGACACACTGATGACACACTTGATCTGCTATCACACGAAACCTCGGGTTGAACCAAGTCTGCCTGAACAATCTCACGATTGCATCTCTCCCTATGTGAGCTGCTCCATGAATCTGTCTCACCATTGGCCTCAACAAACAATCCAGTAGCACTGCTCTAGCATCACCTGAAACTCAAATGTTGTTTTCCCCTTTTTCACAACCTGCTATGATCCAACTGGCTTGTTCATGATCTGTTGCTCCCAGTTGGAATCGCCTGACATCATCCCAAGTATCTGCAATAGCTACCATCATGCTGAGTTCGGTCTTCTCTGTGCTGTCGCCAACATATTCCCCATTAAAGTTAAATGCATGAGTAGCACAAAAGTGGGCAACTTCATCAGCGTAGTGGTTTCCCACCATAACAAAATCATTCCCCCTTCTGTGGGTGGCACATTTCACAACTGCTATTTCCTTTGGTAATTGTAAAGCTTCCAACAACTCTCTCACATATTCCCTGTTTCTTATGGGAGATCCTGATGACGTTAAGAAACCTCTCTGTAACCATAGCTGTCCGAAGTCATAAACTACACCAAAACCGTACTGGCAATCGGTATAGATGGTGACTTGGATTTGCTCAGAAACAAGCCATGTGCGGGTCAAGGCAATGATCTTGGCTACTTGTGTGGCGTATACTCCCTGTAGACAAGCAGCTTCCACAACTCCAGAAATGGTACAGGAAGCAAATGCTGCTCTCAGATTACCCTCATTGTTCATTAAGCATGAACCATCAACAAAAAGGATCAGACAGTGGTTCGTCGACAATGTCAGGTCTCGGTTCAGTGCAAAGTTCAGTAACATCCAGACAGTCATGGTCCTCACAGTCTTTCCCATCAACATTTGGAACAGGTATCAAGGTAGCAGGGTGTAATACAGAGCATCACTTCAAGATGATATTTTCCGCAGTCAACAAACTCTGTTCATACCTTGTCAACCTGTTTTTCGTCAAATGTTGCATTTTAGTTCTCGTCATCAGAAGCTCAGCTGAGTGTGGAACATATACCGTAAGTGGATGACCCAGGACAATGCTTTTTCACCTTTCAATGATGACACCCGCGGAAGCAACAGATTTGAGACATCCGGGCAACGCTGAAGCTACAGGATCTAATGTAGCTGAGAAATAGGCCACTGTTCTATGGACACCCCCGTGTGTCTGGATGAGTACAGAAAGAACACAACCCTCCTGTTCACAGCAGAACAGCGAAAACGCTTTGTTGTATTCAAGCTGTCTTCAAGCTGTCCTAAATCTGGAGCACGACAAAGGCACCCTCTCAGCTGCAAGAAGGCAATCAAGCAGTCATTGTCCCAAGGTTCCGTATCGCTCACATGTTTCTGTGCTAGCATTTGCAAGGGCTTCGTCTTCAAGGAGAAGTTTGGGATCCACTGTCGGCAGTAGGCAACCATTCCCAAAAACATCCTAACTTCCTTTTGTGTGGTAGAAAGATTCATTTTCATGATATCCTCTATTCGCTCTGGTGACACTTTCCTCTTGCCCTTCTCAATGCCATGACCCAAGTAGTGTACTTCAGTTAAGCAGTACTGAAGCTTATTTGGTGACACCTTGTCTCCATTTTCAGCCAAATAGTAAGGCAATGGTATCGTCCCTGTAAGCCCCTTGCCTTCAACTTTCAGAATACCCTTGAGGGATAGGACACCACGTTAAGACACGAGTCTCCAGAGGGAAAGCTAATACAAATTGGCTTTTCTCATGCAATGGAATGGAGAAGAATGCTTGGCACAAATCAATGACAGTAAACCAAACAGCTTTGCTAGGGACTTGAAACAGGATCATAGATGGAATTGGTACCATGGGTCAACATGGAATCCCAATGGCATTTATCTTCCTAAAATCCTTAACTGTGCAATATTTTCAGCTTGGCTTCTGCATTCCCATAATAGGCGAATTGCAGAGGACTTCCTATGATCTCCCTCAGTATACCCTGCGCAATTAGGGAATCAATCACAGGTGTAATTCCTGCCACCATTTCCGGGGTTAAGTTTTACTGAGGCGTTCTCAGAAATTCTGCATTTAGCTTAATCTGTAAACAGACTGGCTCGAATCCTCGAATCAGTCCTATCTCTTCCCCTGTGAAATCCCACACCACTGAAGAGACAGTATCTCTCAGGTCCAGTGCCATGTCTCCCACTGTTAGTAAAGGAAACATGTCTATGTAAGGGTTCTGATTAGCTAACTTGAAAGCGATGTAATCATCGATAGTCTGCAGCTCAATTTCCTTTGGCGTACAATAGATGGTACAGTTCAGTTTACACAAGCGATCATGCCCTTACAAACAGACTGGACTGGAATCACACACCACGTACTGGTGAGGATCCTAAAAGGTTCCGATTTTTACCGGCATTTCTTCCGTCAAAGGGTTTGTTATTCTTTTGTTGGCAGCTCCTATGACTTGGATTAATTTACCAGAGAGGGGTCGGTTTGGGACTACTGCAGATCTCATACTAGAACAGGTAGCACCAGTTTCAATCAAGAATATAATTGGAAGATCACATACATCCACCTCCACATAAGGTCCACTCTGGTCTACCTCTAAGACTGCCCCAAGGGAACAGTCTTCCTCCTCCCTCAGCCACCGTCATTGGGATAGGTCCTGATCAAATCCTTCTAGCGCTTCCATAAAGGGCATCTGATAGTATGTTCAATTATTTTGTAGAATTCTCAGAGGCTGTGGCACTTGCACTAATTGATTTTGATTCCCCTGTCCTAAGATCTTGGCCTTGTCACCGTATTTACCACCTCTGGCACTTGCACTATGTCTCCCTTCTGCATTTGATTTGCTTGATTCAGTCAACACTTGTGCTTCCACGGCCTGATCTTGTGGTAAAATTGCAAGTGTTTGTCTTTTTCAGCGTGGTAATGTCTATTAATGTTTTGGGATCTGTAAGGACACCTCTCCCTCTACCCTGTGCAGCTGCACCTGGAGTTTTCTTAATCCCTCCTTGGGTATTTCCCTGATTTCGACTCAATGTTCCTGCATTTCCCTGTGCCTGGTCTACCCTCTGCTCATTCCATATTTGAACCAGCATCAACTTATCTTGTATACTCCTATGCTTGGAATCCAACTCATCACTACAATATCTGGCATACCGTAGAATTTCATCCAAGGACTTATTCTGCCAGCAGATGAAATGTTGCTGGTTCATGAGGCTAATCTCTTGCCTTAATCCCATCACAAATGTACCCCTGTCTATTGGTTCGAGTGTATACAATCCAATATACTGCTTAAAGGCTTGCAAAATCCTTTCATAATAGGCATGTACTGACTATTCAGGCTCCTGGGTCGTTCGATCAATCTTAATCTCCAATCAATGTCTTGTGGATTTATTTTGGACTGCAACCATGTAATCACCTCTTCGTACTTTTTCATGACCAAGGGCGAAGGCCCATGTGTTACAGGATACCTCTCTGGCTCAGCATCAGGCCAATCAATAGAAATTTTACATGCAGACCATAAGACACCATGAACCACAATTTCAAAGAATGTATTCAAGCCAACCCACAACACCTACAAGATCTTAATAAAGCAATTGACTTGCTCATACCATTCTGCAGGCTTCTCTCTCAATCTATGGAAGTCATTGGTGAATGCAGCTAGGTCGCCCCTTCTCCAAGGGACATGCACATATCCTCCACTAGGCTCTTCTCACAATGGATAAGCCTCACAAGTACTATATGGGGCAGAGGTCCTATTCCTTAGTGGTAAAGGGGATTGGAATCGGGAGGAAGGTAAAGCGGTAAAAACGCTACTGTCCTTGCCAAAGTCAGCCATGCTACAGGCAATTAGACTCGAAACAGGACTGATAGGATGGAATACCCAGACCAGAATGGCTGTGGCTAGATTTTGGAAACGGCAATCTCTAGAGGAAGCGCAAAAGGTGTCACTTTGGTGTAGTGGGTAAATACAACATAGCAATCTAAGATGGGCAGCTGAGGCAAAAAAGAAGATAAAAGAGAAAATTTGTTGCTTAGATGTGGGTTCAACCCAAAACCCCTTAGAAGCAGTCTTTACAAAAGTGACACTAAGACAAAAAGGAAGGGAGTACTCGAGGTCACAGGACCTAGGTTATTTAAGAAACAAAAAATCGGTAAAAAACATGATAGAAGTGTGGGAAACCGTTATAGGATATCCATACCTAGAAGCACTCCCGAACTATGGATTTAGATGGGATATTTTAAAAATGAGAATTGGCATTATCCCCTGGAGAGTGGAGGAGAAAGTCACGGCAGAAATGATGTACCCAGATGATTTTTGCAAGTGCGGTATGGGGTCTAAGTGTGAGATAATGCACATTCTTCTTGACTGTCTCAGGTATGTTGAAGTGAGAAAACGGATTCTGCGACCTATATTCATAAAATATAACACAAGAGTGAGAGCCCAAGCAATCAAGTTAGTGCTAAGAATGGAATATCTAGAAATAGCTATAGCTTTGGGTTATTACCTGAAAGAAATTAATCAAATGGTCAGGGGAAAGCTCAAAGAAGCGTAGTGAGAAACCCCAGTTACCCTGTATACAATAAATGAAGAAGAGTAACTCAGGCAGGATAAGTCCAATGAGTTTTAATACCTTTTAATCTCCTTATAGCAATGGTGGATTGATGAAGATAATGAACAGTCCGGCCTTTAAAAGTCTAAGATAATTCGGATTTTAAGTAGAATGTTCTGTATGTTTTATACTTTTTTAAAGATTTTAACAAAAGTTGTACACTGTTTTATTAATAACTAATTATGTATATTATCCTGAATTTTATTCGATTTGGTTTTAAAGACTAAGGTCTAAATAAAACAGAGTTTTTCTCTCTCTCTTTCATAATAGGCATGTACTGACTATTCAGGCTCCTGGGTCGTTCGATCAATCTTAATCTCCAATCAATGTCTTGTGGATTTATTTTGGACTGCAACCATGTAATCACCTCTTTGTACTTTTTCATGACCAAGGGCGAAGGCCCATGTGTTACAGGATACCTCTCTGGCTCAGCATCAGGCCAATCAATAGAAATTTTACATGCAGACCATAAGACACCATGAACCACAATTTCAAAGAATGTATTCAAGCCAACCCACAACACCTACAAGAACTTAATAAAGCAATTGACTTGCTCATACCATTCGGCAGGCTTCTCTCTCAATCTATGGAAGTCATTGGTGAATGCAGCTAGATCGCCCCTTCTCCAAGGGACATGCACATATCCTCCACTAGGCTCTTCTCACAATGGATAAGCCTCAACTCCCGATGTTCCCCCTTCTGGAGGTGGCTTTTCCCCCATGACTCTCCAAAGGCTTTTCTTTTCTGACCACCTTTCCTCTCACTTTTACTCTCTTCTCCTCTATCTCCTGGTCACTGTAGTTAAGCCTATGATTTCCCTGCAGCATTTTCGTCGCAGACAAGTCTACATGATATTTCTGAGCCAATTCTGATAACTTGTCATGTGCTCGTCTTGGCTTACAGCTGACATCCTTTGCTACAAATAACAGTTTGTCTAGCTCATATGTCTCTATTCTTTCCAAAGGCAAGTTCCCACTAATTATTTTGTCTACCTGAGCCTTCAACCTCATCACTTACAACAACTTTGCTTTTACCTCAATCTTGATTGTTCCCGGACTCAACGTTCTGTCCTGTCCTTCCTTACTGTTATTATGGCCTCTCAGGCAATTCTCTAAATCTGTGGCATCTAGGACATGGCGGGTCCTGAGGATTGCCTGACTGGTACTTAATTCCAATGTCACACCTACTGGTCATCTCACTGAAGTTTCCCACATCCTCAAGTCTGAGCTCATATTCACTGTGGGTAAAGATCGTATAGTACTGGAACCAATCGGTATTCCTGAGGGGCCATCAGTCGCTGGTAAACGGGTACTAGAATTCACAGGCACTAAGGACGGGCCATTTACGTTCATGTTCCCAGTTCCTCCCAATCCAGTTTCCTCCGCCAACACTGGTTGCTGCTGACTAGATTTTCCAAAGGAACTTGAGCCATACACAGACACAACAGGACCAATGGTTACCGGTGCTGTGAGAGCTTCCGGTAACTGTGGAGCACCATTGACTCCACTTGTTTTTGCATCTCCCAAAATGGACACTCCTGTCCCCCCTCCACCAGCTGAGATCCTTGCCACTACCCTTGCACTAAGACCTGTCTGAGATGCTGAGAGCCTGTTCCCTGTATTTGCCAGTTCCCTACTTCCCTCCTCTGAATGTGGGTTGTAAGGTGGAGGACGCTCCGAAAACAACCTGTCCAAAAAGCTGTCATCCGTATCACTCCCATCATTTCCATTTTCCCCTCCATTCTTATTCAGAGAATTTCCCTCTCTCACCAGCATTGGATACAACATGTCTCCCTCTATGGTGTCTACTCTCTATTTCTCGAGTTGTGCATTCCAGCATGCTTCCTGACATGCCCTCATAGCCTTCTTCATCTTCCCTTGGAATCTCCCTCTGCTCTTTGCATGTGCTGCCTGCATCCATGTGTCTAATGCCTCAAACTGAGCTGGTCTAGGCAAAGGCTGCAGCGCAAACATCACTCCTCTCAACTGATGCAACACCTCCAACTGAAATGACCCATAGCTTGGAAATGCCAAATCCCCTTCCTTTTCAGTGATCTTGTGCCAATTCTGAAGCCAAATTATAGTGTGAAGTCCTACTTTTGTTGCCATATAATGTGCTGGAGTATCCTCAGGTGGTGTTTCTTTGCCCACTCGAGTAGCGACTCCCTGATCTCCCCTGAACAGGTCCGGCAACACCCTAAAAGATTGAATGATTTAATCAAAATGTTCCTTCTCTACGGACAAGACTTCCTTAATCACAACTTCGTGATGACTAAAAACCAATCCCAGTGCGACGATACACCAACCAACCTACCGCAGCGCAGCCCAGCACAGCACAGCAGAGCACACTCTGACGTCACCTTTGCTCCTTGCAGCGGCTCACTCTTTTTCACAATTTCTTTGTCCACTCACACAATCATCTCAAACTCCGTAATTGTCTGCCATCAATAAGATCAATAGAATTCAATCATCCAACAACATTCACAAACCAAACCTCGACCTGCGTTGATCACCCAAAATCATGATGGTTCAACCCTGTACACAAGGTTTACCAAACGATTCCCACTTGTCCCATTCACACAAAGTTCCCTGTCTTAGGTAGAACTGCCAATGACGTCTCACAACAACTCCTCAAATCACTCGGTGTCTTCTACACCATCTAATATATCCCGGGATCGTAGGCCACTTCAGGACCTGAAACTCAAATCTTAATCCTTGGACCACGTACGGTCTGAATCCCCATTCACTCGACTCTCACACAAACTCCGCCAGACTTCATACAATCACTTTATTCCCACAATCACACAACACATCCCTATTGATACTCATTCCTCCATTCACCACTGTTCTCGCTGCACCATCAAGCTCTGTCGGTCTTCGCCAACATCTGTTGCTCTTCGTTCTCGACCATGGGACACTATTTTGTTGGTTCTGGGGTTCTGAGTCTCTTTTCCAGATTTTTCTGGATTCTCCCCCCACTTCAGGTGAGAACCATCCTACTCTGCTACCAACTGAAGGAGTTTTGTCTAGTGTAAGGTTGCTCAGAGATTTAATGGCAGTTGCATAATCGATGTACCATGCAGATCAGAGGGCACATAATGTAAATAGGTCAGTGGGTTACTGCTTTTGTGAGAGAAATCATTTTGTTACTTGCAGTTTATAAGTTAAAATCCTAATATAGAACAGTGAGCTAGTAACTTTCATCAGAGAGCTGCATGAAAACTACAAGGTGTAGATTCAAGCGTTATTATTTTTTCCCCAGTATTTAATTATTCTAATGTTGCCTGAAGGGTTGATTTGGGTAGAAATCAATTATTAGTAAAGACAAACCAGAACCATGGTGTTACTTTTTAAATTCTGACTTTCTGCTTCGCCAGACCAAGCACTCAAACTATACTGCCTAGCAGTATGGGTGAAATGTGACTCCTACATCTGGTAGTCCTCTGGCTTATGTAAAATTTCATATACATTGATTTACTGACATATGATTGATTGTCTCTGTGTAATATGTGTGTGATGTAAAGTGCTCTAGTAAACAAAGAGGAGGGACTTTTAAAAGTACAATATTTATGGGGGTCCAGTGTACGTGTCCTATAAACCTGTAACCAGATGATGTACAAAGTTCCCCAGGAAGTAATGATAGTGTGGCTGAACAGTATCTCTCTCTCTCTTGGTGGATGTGTGCAAAAGCGTCATTCACATGACCCCTCTGGGCGACACCCAACGCTTTGGTTAAGGGGCTTTTCTTTCTTTATATACAACATTGACCTACATAAGCACAGTATGTATGCGTCTGCGGAGAATATTTACATAGCTATTTTCCTCTTTTCAGGGTTGCTTTCCTACGCAGGACACCTACCTGCCTTGGGCTCTGACCCCTCAGGTTGTATGTTATACACTTCCTAGCCCAACCCGGGCACACCATGAGTCTATGAGCACAACTTAGGTCCTGAAGAATTGCCAATAAAGGCATGAAACATGTTGACCAGACCACAGGCGAGGGTTGAACAAGACCAATCTCCTTAGTTTTTGAGTCCCGATACCCCTCCCTTCACCATTTTAACAAGGTAGTTAGCTACACGAATAAAGTTGTCTTAGTAGACTATACTAACCTTTTTAAACACACCACTTCACGCTCGCTACTTCACAACTTAGGCCCCTCACACACACTCAATCAACGGCCAGGAACAAAAGAACTCCACAAAAGTGTAGCACTTTGTGCTACCCGTCAGGCATTGCTGCGCCGGCCTGACGCTGGAGCAGGAAGCCGATGATGAGACAAGACAACCATCTGGCTGTATGACAGCAGTCATCAAGCTAGTGAGTTGTGTGAGGCATCCTTAGTTCCGACAAGGGATCCCTTTTCCCTGACGCTTTTGCACACATCCACCAAGAGAGAGAGAGATACTGTTCAGCCACACTATCATTACTTCCTGGGGAACTTTGTACATCATCTGGTTACATGTAAAGTGCTCTGACACCAAAGACTGGTATGAGTGACGGTATAAAACAAAAGAAATGCATTGGAAAGAGAGTGGTTATTGAGACTTCAGGGGCACTGTTAAAGGGTGATAGTGGAAGAATCCGTGGTGGAGGTGGTCTTTGGGGGCACCAACAAAGAATGTTGCACCAGGCACCATCAGAACTAAAGCCGGCCCTGACGTGACCTTTCTATTTACGGAGTTAGAGCGCAGGAAAACGCTTACCTTTGAAAATGTGCAGCTTTTGTGTCCAGCTCTAATTCTGATTAATTGACGAGTCTTATGAAACCCAATTTTTTTCATCCTTTTTTTTTATTCCAGAGCGTTACCACAATGAAGCTCTCCTCATAATTTAGATTAATGCGTCAGATTGACAAAGTCGTTTGCAGGGCTGCTTTCATTTTGAGTGCTGTTGTAATCCATTTCAAACACAGCCTATTCCACAAAGCCCGTATCCGAGGTACAAACAGCAGTGGCTGTAGTGCGGAAGCACATGTTCAACGGGCATTCCCGTGTGCTGCTAAGGGGGTGGAGGGAGGTTCAAGTTAAAGAGTATACAAACGGCATTTTGCCATAGAAGTCGAAAAAACAGCAAAATCAAAAAACGTTAAAAAAAATTATTTTGAGGATGACAACATTCAGAAAAGAAGCTTGCCTATGTAAACCCATATTCCATTCAAGGCAGCCCACAGTTAATCCAAGCTGCCACCTTGTGGTTAATATAACACCCCACTTTGCCATCCCCGAATGACAAAGCAAAAAGCTTTATACAACTTCTACATCAATAAATCATCATGGCCAGAATCATTCTGCATAGTAAGTCTTCTTCATCAGGCCCAGTTGCATCATCACGCAAAGGTCGTGCTTTTGCAATGTATAGGATATTCTGGTGCTAAGGGATAGCCTGAGCCACATATAGCATTTAATCATTATTTCAAGTTTGCTGCCAGTGGAAGCTGATACAGTGAGCTTCCTTTCCCGTGCTACGTGACTTGCTAAGTAATAAGCACGCTGTAGGAAGTACTACAGAAAACGACACACAATAGAGTTCTTTCTTTAAATAAGGTGGGGAGGGCATTTCCTTATCAAGTACATTACATTTTAGCTGTTTACATCACATATTATGTCATTTTAGAATTATTTATAGGCGTTTTTGTGCAGCCCTGAACCGCACACCACATCATTAAACTCCACAACATACCACAACACAAAATACAATTCCACAAAATTACACTCCAAAACACACAATCCCACTCCACATAATTCCAGTACACTGAATACCACATCAGTACTATCCACATACTTCCACAGCACCCCATGCCAAATGATTCAAATAGAGAAATCCTCCCACACAATTACACAACTAACTAATCCAATCCAATCCACATAATTCCACAACACATCACATACACATGAGTAAAAACATTGCCATTTACAATGCCAATACCTCCAACTTCAACAAATGCCAGGCCTATTACATTCTTAATGCTTCTTTGATCAGCCCCATGTCCCGGCCACATGGGTGATGCACTGGTATAGGCATGTGAGTAACAGCTCTCTAGGAGAGGGACATCTCCTAGGACGTATCCTCAGGGACATTACAGGTGCTACCTTATGTTAACAATGCCCCCCCATGTGAAAACTGAAAGGTAGTTATTTTCGTTGATCTTTCTATTACACGAGACTAGATCTGGCCCGAAGGTATCTGCCCTGGATTCCTGGGTCTATATCGAAGTGTATAGCTTTACTTCGTAAGAGTCTTTCAGCTGACGGCAATTATAATATTACGATCTACCTTATGTTAACAATGCCTCACTTATGTTCTAGCTGTTGTTTTTTGGTTATTTCCTCCTTGTGTATCTTTATTATTCATAGGAGAATGTCTATCCTTTGTTTATTCTTGTTTAGAGGACTCCTTCCAAAATACTTTTTAACTTCAGGCTACTGGTATCAGGATCGCTGTGATTCTCCTTCTTCTCTGAACCGCTGCTCCTTTAAACATTCAGGTGAGCTTCTGCTGTCGGTTGTTGATATCCGGTTGTAATAAAACATGAAAGTAAATAGGGCCCCCTTTGCTAAAATACTCTTGGTTGGAGATATAATTTTTCTTGGAGGTCTTATCTGCACCATATTTGTTTCTATCTAACCTTGAAATGGAATAGGGCTGTCTATGCCTAATATATCTTCTAAGTGCATATGTTTTATATGGCCCTCTATTTTCCTCCTTTTTTCTTTTTTTCTCTATATATTTCATAGAGACTGACTATTCTACGCCTGCAACTACTTCTACCGCCATCTACGGTGAGGCCTGACGTCTACCATTCTTATGGGTTAGACGCTGATGAGTTTCTCCTTTCCGGTATGTAAACATCTAGACTTCCCCTTGTTTTCATCATTAGCCGATTGCCCTCTCCTAAGCTTGCACTGTAGGAGTTGCTGTTTGAGTAGAATAGAGAATATTACATTTCTTTGCCCATATGTCACCTTAATAGGAAAAATATATATATATATATTTTAAATAATCTGTTTTCCTGTAAGGGCCGGCCCTTTGGCAGGGCCGCCAAACCCCAGGGGCCGCCACAACGAGGATCGGAAGGATCAATGATACAATGCGATGACTCGCATTGCGTGGACATCACCTTGTAGGTGTGTAATATGTGCACGGCCCCTTAATCCTGACCATAGAACAAACCGCCGGCAGCAGGATAGCTTTACCTGCCACACTATTGTTTGTCTTAAATCAGCGTATATTGTGGACTCCTAACACCATACTGATACATGTTCCCGAACGCTAAATTGCTCCCCTTCTCATGTCACGTTTGTGATGATTTGTAAAACAGTTCAGCAGGTTAGTGCACCTGCAGAGGATGCCTTTAACTGAAAGCTACAGGTTATAACCCCCCTTAATGACTTGTCATTTCTTTTGGCTGGGTAACAAGGATCGGACTGAAACTGAAAATAGGCCTTGGCACTATAATAAAGGCGTCCCACATTAGTGAATGAGTAAACTACAAAACGGACCCCTTTTTGCAAAGTGGGTCATTTTGAGCGTGTAAAGACAAGCTGAATAAGTGTTTTGCAACGTACGGAATACTGAATTGATTTGTGCTTGCTGCAGGCAGGGTTTGTTTTAATATCAGGAAAAGCAACAATAAAAACCGGCCCTGCATACCATAAAACAAGACCGCAAATAGCACACAAAAACGGCCTATACACTGAACTGTCATACCAGCCTTTCAGGCACTTCCTGATTGCACTACATGCCACTCAGACCCTGACGTGGCTACTGAAGTAGGATGCAAGCAGTGGCAACACTCTGTGCTCGCAATTAACCCATAAAAGGCCCTTTAGTATGTGATGTAGATATGCCCAGGGTTCCATATTTTAACATTTTTACAAACTATTCAAGTAAAGTGGTTAATTTCACACTAAAGGATGGGCCTCTTTAATTATCGGTGCCCTACTGAAAACAGCAGGCGTGTCCCTTTAATAAGGTCCACTTTACTCCCATTTGAAATCTTCCCCCTTTGTCATTCGTCAGGTGTCTCGGGACAGTGCTGCTACGAATGAATCAGGCTAATGTAAGCCCTCTGAGTTTCCCGAGGGTATGCTGTGACTAGGGCTGAGATACATTTAGTACAACCTCTAACGTTGTACAACAGCTGAGGGGAAAGGAGAAATGTGCTAAAACTACACCGACAGAACTAACCCCTGTCGCTGCTGTTGAAGCTGTAGAGTGCTTTACAGCTCCAGGGACTTGGGCCGGCGGCTCCACCTAACAGGGCACACATTTTTCCGACGTATGTTTTTTAATCGTAATTACTGGACTACGGCGCTAAAGGTCTCTGGTCGAGTTACTTAGACCTGACCGGAAGCTTCCAGAGCTTAGGCTGCCTCGTGTGCCACCAAGTGCAGCTCCGGGAGACGCTTGTTATCTCGTGTAACCAAGGGCTCGTCCTAGCATTAGTGTCATGTCACGCCATCTGTGCGCTGACTACGTGACTTCGTGTCGCCAACGCATATTTCCACTGGATTCAATACATCAGTGCATTCTGGGAGTTGTAGTAATGTTTTCACACTAAAACCAATCTGATTGTCTGTACTATACTTCAATAGCTTGCAAAAGGAAAGTACTGGTCTGGAAATATGGCTTTCTATTAGTACGAGCCATGTTGGTAACTGGCCCCCCAAGGCCAGTAGAATGTGTCCTTCCTCCTTGTGGCTCGTACATGGTTTAGGTTTCCATGAAGATTTAGCTGCCTGCTAAAGAGATAACCTTTCTCGTTATATTTAGGTTTGACTGCTGGCATTTTTCAGGACTTTAAGTGGGATGAAAAAACCCGGAGGTGGGGTCTTGCAAAGGGGCTTGGCCGATGCAATTAAAGACGAGGCTCCAAAAAAGTAAGCTAACAATCTGTGTTGAGCATAATGGGCTGCCCGACTGGTATTTTGCTGTTTCTGTCATTTCTTCCAAATATATATTACACAAGTAACATTACATAAACATCAAGACAGGGCTATTGGCTCTGTCAGTGGTTGTTAGTTGCATAAAATAAAAAAGCAACAACCATGGCTTTGTTGTATGTGATATTGTTAACACTTCTGTTCTGAAATGAGACTGTGAAAGAACTAAAACGAGTCTCTTTGAAGTTACATCAAAGGCTCTGAGCAGTAGAACTAGCCAGGCATGCTGTATTGGAGTATGTTTGTGAAGCTCTGCCCACATTTTTCATTGGCCATTGTCCTTTGTAAATTCTGGCTTCTGATTCATTAATAGGCATGTTATTCCCACCTTAGTACCACATTGTCTTCACCTGTAACCTCCTATGAGGACTGGCTGATGTACTTCTGTTGTTATACGCTATGTCTTATTTAGTCTGTAAGCACTATCTTCTTTAATGAGTTTCTCCTACTGCAGGCACAACATGTTTTCCTGCAATATTCGGCGCACTATGCCATGCGTTCTTTCACTTTCCAAGCAGCCTGGGACAATGGCAGCCGCTTCTTTGTAGTGAAATAGGTCTCGCCTTTACAAGAGTTTGAGCTATTGACACTGTAAATGACAATGCCTTTTATTTGTGTTGACAAAACAGATAAATAAAAGGCATTGTCATTTCCAATGCCCATTGCTTAAACTATCCTAAATGCGAGATATATTGCATTACAAATGTTTGTTTTTTCAGAGAGAGTACAGAGACTGAGGCTGAGGCTGCTCCCAAAGCTCTTCCACTACTGGGAGCCCCACCCTGCCAATGCATCTCAGGCCTGACTCACAGCCCTACTGGCTGTTGCACTGCTCGGACCTTCTTCTTTGCAGGTGTCTGCCAGCGGACCTCAGTTTGACAAGCAACAGTACTGAACCCCCTATGTAGTTCTGCCAGTGACCCTCAGTCCTGGCTGGCGGTAGCCAAATAGGACACAATGCCCCCCTCCTCCTAAATTGTATCGTTCTGAGACGAATTTGGAAGGGTAGGAGCAGCCGCAGGTACTGGTCATCTAACGACTTATCTGGACGTATTATTAAAACACCTTCCTGAGCTCCGCCCTGTCCGGACCCCCTCTTCCGGGGCCCCCACCTACGCTCCCTGCACAGGGCCACCATGAGCCTAGAGCCGGCCCTGTATGTATGTTGATTGGATGTAGCATGATTTGATAGTGTCTTGTTTTTACTCCATGTATTGACCAAAACCAAAAAATCCCCCCTTTCCCCCCTTTTGTTATTATTGTAGATTTGCTTTTGATTTATTCTGTTTTTGCCCACAGTTACGCTGTGATATGCTGCTGTTTGCCCAGAGATTATGAAATTGAGCTAGTTCTATTACCTTGAAATTTTGTAGGACCTTGATGGCCGTATAAATTTGAATAATTGGCGCCCTGATGAAGGAATTCCCCACTGTGGCATTTTTCCGAAACGCGCGTCGGCGCTTCTTTCTGTCTGGCTGTTGAGAGTGCGTTTTTAGTTGATTGTATCTAGATTGATGTTTTGATCTATGAGTGTGTCTGTGAGTGTATGAGTGAATAATGTATGAAAATTGCTTTTATTGTTCCTTGTAGTTCTGGGCTGACGCTATATGAACTATATATGATTGTTCTATTTACTGAAGTAATGAATTTTTTATAAATATAAATGGCAATAAAATGATTTAAATATAACCAGCTGTTCTGTGGGCAATTGTTAATATTGGACCCTATTGGTCCTTCAGATTAGTGAGAACCTCCCTTTCATGTTGTTATACATATTTACTTCCCTGGTGGGTTGTTCCCCCTTCCCGTATCCTTTCTTAGGTTCAGGGTCCCTCTTCTGTTCTTTGTAATTATGCCCGGCACTGTGCCGTGAGGGTTCTTAGTTCTTTTCCCTGGTCTTTGGAGTTAAACATTTATGAGACTGAATTGAGTCTTGCTGGATGGTTGTTACTTGGTTATGTGTGTCTTTTTATGAGTGCTATTTCTTTTTGTCCTTTTCTTAGTCATTAGAATTATTCTGTATTTATTTTTAGTTCTTTATATCGACATAACATCTTCTATACCTTAGTGATATATAATGGATGCCATTAAGACTTTCGGTTTCAGTGAAGAGGACTTTAATCGACTTATGGGACCATCTTCCTCTTCAGAACAACCCTTTTCACTAAACAAAAGTTCCAACGATGAATGGCTTAAACTTCTTAATCTTAAGAAGAAAGCAAAGAGAACAGAATCCCATGCTGAGTTCATGATACAATATCTGAAAGCCGGAGTGATCCCTAATGGTCTCCATGTCAGGAATATTCCAGGTCTGTTTGTTGAAATCCGTCTCTTCTTGGAAAGATGGTCCCTTATATCTAATCGTTGCTCTAGAGACCTGATGCTACTTATTATTGAAACTGCCAGGGAAGTAGCCTGAGGTCTCTTGAAGGAAATTGCCGAAATGGAAGATCTGCTTCTTAAAAACGATGTGGTCGGAGATGCAAAACGTAAATTAGAGGAGGTTAACTTGGAATTGGACTCCTTCAGTGAATATATTTTACGTAGAAAAACTGACAAACTTAAAAAGGATATTCGGTATTTGTTACGCTTTGGGCGGGTGGCGGCGCAGGAGTTATGGGCAACAGCCAGACTCGGGGTAACTTAGGCTTTATTGAGGCAAACAATTGGTCTGTACAACTCTTTCGGGTACTAGGGGGTCTCCGGGGGGACCGGCTTCTGCTCCTTCTCCGGTGGCGGACCTTCTCCTTTTTGCGTGTCCCTTCCGGTCCTCTGGGGGGAGGGTCTTCCTCTTCGGAGTCCGTCCCGGCGTGCGGAGTAGCTCTCCAGCAAAACAAAGAGAAGACAAGGATAGTATCAGGCGTCTGTCCGCAAAAGCTCGTACAGGGAAGGGGGTGAGGGAGTTTTCACCGGTGCTCTACATTCACAGTGCACTAACGTGAGGGGGGGGATAAGTGCACAGGGAAGGGTACCGGGGATTCAGGCGTCCCGTGGAGTTGTACCTAGTGTACTGCTACCTCCCACCCAGACCCGTAACCGGTCACGCACCTGGCGGAGCCACGCACCTCCCCTGGGTGAGTGGCTGGGCGGCTCACAGGAACGGTGGCCTCCTGGCTTTCCTCCGTCCATTGCAGGCGCCGAGTCTGCTCCTGTCAGGTGTCTCGTTTCCTTTCCTCGGATGGGGTCTGATGTCAGTCGCCGACCTCCTTCTCCCGCACTCCTCCTCCAGCTCTCGGTTTCTCCGTCGGCGCTCCTCGCTCTCTCCTCCGGTGTTGCAATCTTTACGTCCTCCGCCTTCTCCTCTCGACAATCCGTACTCCGCACACTCCTCTCCTCCGACCTCCAGGTGAACAAGCACACTGGTGATTCGGCGGGCTCACCTTTTGACGGACAGCTCTGATAGGTTGGCTCCTCCCACTCGGCGTCTTCTCCTGAATTAAAGGGCCAGTCCAGGGCGTCCGTATCGTTCAAGCTTGCGCCCGGGTCCTGCGATGAGTGAAGAGAGAGGGGGGGGGAGGTACAAGTGTTAGGTCGAGCCTCCCCTCGGTCGGGCCTCTAGCTCGGGGAAGACATGCACCTAGAGGCTGAGGAACCTGTGTACATTCGGAAGCCCTCCGGTACACCCCGTTACACACCTCCCCCCTAGGATGCCCCCGATCGGGGAGCGGATGACGAGAAAGGTAGTCCGCATTAACATTCTCCGACCCTTTCCTGTGGCACACTGTGAAGGAGTAGGGCTGGAGTGCCAGGAACCACCGCATCACCCTGGCATTATTGGATTTGTTACGGGACATCAATGAGAGGGGAGCATGGTCAGTGTACAGGTGGAACGGGCGACCCTCTAGATAGTAAGCCAGCTTTTCTACCGCCCATCGCACAGCCAAGCACTCCTTTTCTATGGTGGCATATTTTAACTCCCGGGGGAAGAGCTTACGGCTGACATACACCACAGGGTGTTCATGCCCGTCCTTCCCTATCTGTGACAAAACTGCGCCTATGCCGTAATCGGAGGCATCAGTGTGAAGCATGAAGGGAACCGAAAAATCTGGGGAAGTTAGTACAGGGGTTGTGGTGATTATGCGCTTTAGGTGGTTGAAGGCATTGGTCATGTTTTCCGTGGGTTTGATGGGAAAGTTGGATTTCCCAGGGTGTCGTAGAGCGTCCATAAGGGGGGCGGCAATGTCAGCAAATAGGGGGATAAATCTCCTATAATATCCCACCAACCCTAGGAAGGCCCTCATCTCTTTTCTAGTGGAGGGGAAGGGAGTGTCCGCTATTGCCCTTACTTTCTCTATCTGTGGTTCAATCATGCCGTGTCCCAAGACATACCCAAGGTATTTTACCTTCTGGAAGGCCACCCTGGATTTCTTGGCATTGACTCGTAGTCCAGCTTTCTCTAGTTCAACAAAAACCTGATGTATATGCTGCAGATGTTCTTCCCACGTTTTACTGTGGATGACGATGTCATCCAAATAGGCCGAGGCCATGGAGGAGACGGGAGCCAGAATCGTATTCATGAGTCTTTGGAAGGTGGCAGGCGCCCCATGTAGCCCGAACGGGAGGACGGTAAATTCATAATGACCCTCATGAGTGCTGAAGGCGGTCTTCTTTTTGTCCTCCTCTCGTAAGGGCACCTGCCAATACCCTTTTGTAAGGTCGAGGGTCGTGATGTATCTGGCTTCCCCTAGGCGTTCTATGAGTTCGTCAACGCGAGGGATTGGATAAGCGTCGAATTCCGATATGTCGTTGAGAGCTCGGAAATCCATACAGAATCGCCTGCTACCGTCAGGCTTGGGAATCATTACTATGGGGCTTGACCATTGGCTCGTTGAAGGTCTTATCACCACAAGGTCCAACATGTCCTGGACTTCTTTCTTGATGGCGGCCCTCCTGGCTTCAGGCACCCGGTAGGGTTTGATCTGAACGACTTTCCCCAGAGGGGTGTATATGCAATGTTCAGTCAGGGTGGTTCGGCCGGGCAGATCTGAAAACAATCCCTCGTGTTGGAGTAGGAGCCTTTGTACATCATCGATTTGGGTTTGTGTTAACTCCTCATTGATGCTCAGTTGATCTCTCGTGGAATTGGTTTGGCTGATACCGCTTGCCACTTGCACATCCGCTGGCGGGGTTCCTAACCATTTTTTTAGCATATTTATATGGTAGGCCTGGGTTTTCTTGGGTCCGGTTTGAAGGCTATGGGTGGTTTTCCCGATTGTTCTGACCACTTTGTAAGGGCTTGTCCAGCTGGCCCGGAATTTCTGGGAGGATGAGGGCAACAAGACGAGACCCCACTCTCCCTCCTTCAACTGCCTCCATTTCTTTCCTTTATCATATGCCTGTCTCTGCCTTTGCTGACTAACACCCATATTCGCATAGGCCAAGTCTCTCAGTTTCCCCAGTTTTGCTTTGAGGTTATGGGCGTAGTCTAGAGTGGAAGAGGTTTCTTCCGGAATCTCGTTCTCCCATGCTTCTTTTGTCATCTCCATCAGAGTCCTGGGCTGGCGGCCATATAAGAGTTCAAATGACGAGACTCCCAGGCTGCTTTGTCGTTGCCCTCTAATTACATAGAGAGCCAGGGGTAGTATTTGATCCCAGTCGTTCCCATTGACCTCCATCATCTTTCTCAATGTGGACTTCAGAGTGCGGTTGTACCACTCTACTAATCCATCCGTCTGAGGGTGGTACACGGAAGTTCTGATTTGGTGCACGTCCAGACATTTACACACTTCCTTCATCAGACGGGAGACGAAGGGGGTTCCCTGATCCATCAGGAGCTCTTTTGGGAACCCCACTCTGCTGAACAATTCAATCATTTTGTCTGCAACCTGCTTGGTGGTAGTAGCCGTTAGAGGAAAGGCCTCCGGAAACCGTGTGGCATAATCTGCTATTACCAATACATATTGGTATCCTTTTCTTGTTTTGGGTAAGGGTCCGATTATGTCCATTCCGACTCTTTCGAACGGTTTGCCGATTATGCGAAGGGGCTGTTGAGTCATGTTCTTCGTCTGGCACACACTGCATTCCTGGCAATGTCTGTTGGCGTCTTTATAAATACCGGGCCAATAGAAATACCGGAGTATGTTCTGTGTTGTCTTTTCGGCCCCGGTGTGTCCGGCTACTAAATGACTGTGTGCGAAGAATAGGATTTGTTCTCTGTAGGAGACAGGGACCAGTAATTGTTCGGGCTCATCTTCTTTCGCCTGTTGGTATAACAGCTCCTTGATTATTAGAAACCTGGGGTATCGGGGATGAGAGTTGTCAGTGTCCTGGTGGGCCTGCTCCCAGGCATTATACAGAGAGGGGTCATTTATCTGGGCGAACTTAAAGCTCCGGTCCATTACCCACGGTTCTGGAGTCAACAGGGCTGGTTTGGGGGTTAGGTGGCTGGGTTCTCCTTTACCTATACTCTGTTTGAACCAATGTAGAAACCGGGGATTGTCGGTCCCTATGATTAAGGGTTCAGGAAGGGTATTGAGGACCCCTACTCTTACCATCTGCTGAGGACCCCCCTTGGGAGATATGGGTATCTGAGCAAGGGGGTAGGTTCTAACATCCCTGTGTACACATCTTATTGCTACCGATTGCTGGGACAGATACTGGGACATAAGTACATTTTGGGATTGAATAACGGACTGCCTGCAACCTGAGTCTAGCAGGGCTTGAATAGAAGACCCATTCACCTGCACACTCACCCTGTATGTGCTCCCCATCTCGGCTGAGTAAAGTACTGTGCGAGGTAAATATCCGACCTCCATGGGTTCTTCAGGGGGTCTCTTGGTGGGGCAGAACCTGGCAATATGCCCCCAGTTGCCACAGTCGAAGCATTGGGGACCCGAGGATGTAGGGGTCTCTGGTTTCCAGATACGTGGTTTAGGGGGATCCACCGGTCGTGGGGGTGGGCGTCTCTCTGGTTTTACTTGAGGCTTATGGGTACGCTCCGGTTCCCACCCCGAAGAGCGGGGTTGGGCTCTGGAAAAGGTGGTGGCCATGTCCACGGCTTCTGCGGTGGTCGAATGATGATGTTGCCTGAGCCACCGTTGGGTAGCGTAAGGGAGGGCCTCCAGATATTGTTCGAGATATATACGATCCATGATCTCTGCCTTGGTACTGGTGGAAGGGGTCAGCCATTTGTCCGCGGCCATCTTCAGTCTCACAAACAAAGTTTTAGGGTTCTCCCCCGGAGCACCCCGTTCTTTTCTGAACCTGAGTCTATAGGCCTCCTGGTCCAGGCCTAGATGATCGAGAATTATCATCTTCACATCAGGATAAGGGGTATCACCATTAGGGTTGGCCACCTGGTAGGCGGCTTGAGCCTCTCCAGACAGGAGAGGCGCTAGGAAGAAGGGCCACTTACTCATGAGCCAACCACAGGCCCTCGCGGCCCTTTCAAAGTTGAGCATGAATGCGTCAGGGTCGTCCCCAGCATGGTATTTCTGCAGGGCCACCGCGGAAGAGCCATGGGGAATGGATCTCTCGTCTCTCGATCCGCTTGGAGGTCCTGGATCAACCCAAACCTGCTGGGTTTCCTCTCTAGCTGCTAGGGCTTTTTTTAAGATCTCGCGGTCGGCCTGCGCCGAGGTCAATTGCTGTTCGGCTACCCATCCGAGTTTCTCCTGTCCTTTGATAAGCTCCTGGATAAGTGTCTCCATCTCTGTATCAGGAGTTAGGCTGCCTGCATTCTCCACCACTGTTACGCTTTGGGCGGGTGGCGGCGCAGGAGTTATGGGCAACAGCCGGACTCGGGGTAACTTAGGCTTTATTGAGGCACACAATTGGTCTGTACAACTCTTTCGGGTACTAGGGGGTCTCCGGGGGAACCGGCTTCTGCTCCTTCTCCGGTGGCGGACCTTCTCCTTTTTGCGTGTCCCTTCCGGTCCTCTGGGGGGAGGGTCTTCCTCTTCGGAGTCCGTCCCGGCGTGCGGAGTAGCTCTCCAGCAAAACAAAGAGAAGACAAGGATAGTATCAGGCGTCTGTCCACAAAAGCTCGTACAGGGAAGGGGGTGAGGGAGTTTTCACCGGTGCTCTACATTCACAGTGCACTAACCTGAGGGGGGGATAAGTGCACAGGGAAGGGTACCGGGGATTCAGGCGTCCCGTGGAGTTGTACCTAGTGTACTGCTACCTCCCACCCAGCCCCGTAACCGGTCACGCACCTGGCGGAGCCACGCACCTCCCCTGGGCGAGTGGCTGGGCGGCTCACAGGAACGGTGGCCTCCTGGCTTTCCTCCGTCCATTGCAGGCGCCGAGTCTGCTCCTGTCAGGTGTCTCGTTTCCTCTCCTCGGAAGGGGTCTGATGTCAGTCGCTAACCTCCTTCTCCCGCACTCCTCCTCCAGCTCTCGGTTTCTTCGTCGGCGCTCCTCGCTCTCTCCTCCGGTGTTGCAATCTTTACTTCCTCCGCCTTCTCCTCTCGACAATCCGTACTCCGCACACTCCTCTCCTCCGACCTCCAGGTGAACAAGCACACCGGTGATTCGGCGGGCTCACCTTTTGACGGACAGCTCTGATAGGTTGGCTCCTCCCACTCGGCGTCTTCTCCTGAATTAAAGGGCCAGTCCAGGGCGTCCGTATCGTTCAAGCTTGCGCCCGGGTCCTGCGATGAGTGAAGAGAGAGGGGGGGGGGGGAAGGTACAAGTGTTAGGTCAAGCCTCCCCTCGGTCAGGCCTCTAGCTTGGGGAGACATGCACCTGGAGGCTGAGGAACCTGTGTACATTCTGAAGCCCTCCGGTACACCCCGTTACAGTATTTTTCAGAGGAGAGGGTATATCCCTATCTTAATGCCCAATATTACTCCTCTAGGGAAATTCAACAGGGGGACCAACAATTTTGGTCCAATAGACAAGTTCGTAATTTTTCCGAGATGTCAGAATCTGACAATGAGGGTACGTCAGGTTCTAATGATACCTTTTCTAACAGACGTGCCCAATTTAATGGCCCCCAGAGATCGAATCGTTTTTTGGGGAACCGCCGAGGCACATCTCGAGTAAGATTCAGACCTCAGGAGAACACACGTTACCAACAGAGCGGGTATCAACAAGCAGAGAACCCGCCGCGATTTCTGGAGACCAGACAGAACCAATATTGGAGGGAATAGTTAGTATATCTGATACTTCTACAATCCCTATTTTCAACCTGTCTAACAAGCCTATGGAAAAGATCACTGCGGATCTCCTCTCACGCAGACTTTCTTTTGTTCCTACAGCTCCATTCAATGCTTTCGAACTTCACAAAGATGTGCAAACCTTCTTTCGCAAGATCAGACTTAGGAAATTCTTTATGAACAAAGAGATTGAACTCTCTAACAATATTTCAGGCTTCTGACCTCCTTCTGTCTTTACTCCATCTCTTGAACAAGTTGGCCCAGAAGTTGGTGTGTTTGAGAAAGCAGTAGGTATTAAAATCCAGAGCCTTACTAAATATGTCCCCAAACCAGCATACAATCTCGGTTATGACGAGTATCAGGCCTTCAAGAAGTTGTCTGCTGACAATTCTCTTACCGTTAAACCATGCGATAAGGGGGGGGGGGCATTACAGTGTTAGATAGTTTGATTTATAAAAACTGTATTCTATCTTTGCTTAACTGCCCAGAACACTACAACAAGGTTATGACTTATCCAGCTAGAAGGATTGAGTCGGAAATTTTTGAAATTACCAACAATGCTTTGTGTAGAGGTTCCATTTGTAGTCAGGAGTTCGATTACTTCAATAAAACCTTTTTTTAAATTCCGGTTTTATACGGACTCCCCAAATTGCATAAAAATCTCACAGACCCACCCTTTAGACCGATTGTGTCCACTATCGGATCCCTGACGGAACCCCTATGCAAATTTGTGGATGCCTGCCTTGCTCCCATTATATGTCGCCTTCCTGCATACGTTCGCGACACTGGGCACCTGATCTCCAAAATCAAAGGTCTAGAATTCAATCCCCATACTGATTTCCTCGTCTCAATGGATATTGAGGCACTTTACTCTAATATCCCCCAAGAAGGGGCTTTGGAGGCGGTCAAAAAGATGCTTGATGGTGCTGTGTGTCCCTCCGAAAAATTGTTTGTTCTTGAATGCCTTGCGGTTGTTCTTATAGAGAACTTCTTCGAATTCGATAAAGTTATTTATCAGCAAATACTGGGCATTAGCATGGGAGCGGCATGTGCCCCGAATGTAGCGAATGCATACATGGGGATATTTGAAGAAAAATACATTTATAACGAGCTTGCCCCATTCTCTGAAAACGTCACCCAGTATAATCGATATATCGATGATATTTTCTTTATTTGGCGAGGCCCCTCTGAACAATTGGATGAGTTCATTATGTGGATTAATCTTTGTGATCCACACCTCAGGTTTAGTACTAACATTAGCTCGACTAAAATTGAGTTCTTGGATGTTTGGATTTTAGTGAACAACAACCATATTGAAGTGTCACTTTATACCAAGCCCTCTGCCCGCAACACATTGCTCCTTTACGTCAGCTACCACCCGCAGAACCAGTGAAATAGCATTCCATTCAGCCAATTTCTCAGGCTCCGGCGCAACTGTTCTGATATGAGCAATTCTGAACATCATGCGGGAGTGATGAAAAAGAAATTCCTAGACAGAGGATACTCTAAGAGGTTGATCAGAGACTCATACAAAAGAGCTAAATACTTTAACAGGGAGACTCTCCTGGAACCTAAAGAAAAAAAGGATGATAACAAACTTGTTATGATCTCGACTCATTCAAACTTTAATGAAAAACTGAGATTTATAATCAATTCTCACTGGCACCTCCTTAACATGGATAAAGCTATAGACAAATTGGACAAACCTATCTTTGCGTTTCGACGCAACAAGAATTTGAAAAACTTTCTTGTGAGGGCATCGCCCTTAGATCCCCCAGGCCCTATCCAGAGGAGTATTACTGGACCTAACCCTATTTCAGGTAGTCACAAATGTGGCGGCTGCCACGCCTGTGATCAGGTTATTTGTACCCCTGAGCTTAAATGGGGAAGAAGGAATATCAAGTTGAATGAAATGACCAACTGCAGGACCAGCAACGTGGTCTATTTACTTACTTGCCCTTGTTCTAAGGGCTATGTAGGAGAAACAGGCAGAGAATTCCGCACTTGATTCTCTGAGCATAAATCCTGTATTAGAAACTCCCGGCTGGGAGCACCAATAGTTGCACATTGGAAGGACCTTGGGCATAAGATTGAAGATCTTAGGTGGCTCATACTTGCGCTGATTCATTGTCCTAAGTTTGGTAATTCAGATGCTTTGCGGAGCAAAAGAGAAGTCTATTGGATTTTCCTTCTTGAGACAGCTGTCTCAGGATTGAATGAATCTATTCCATGGGAAAACGCGATTCTTTGAGTCTGTTCTCTGTGGCCATTATTTCAAAGTGTCTCCGAATGAGTTTATGTATTCGTTTTTTTGTAAATTTCACCTTTGAAATTTTGTTTTCATTTTTGCACGAGTGGTTGTTTTTCTTTTTCTTTTTCATTTATTCTTGTCGTACACTAATAGCAATACTTTGCTTTTATCACCGCTTTCATCCTTGAGTCCTCTCTCTACTGCTAATTCCTCATATGAAGCTCTCCGATCGATATGCGGCCTTCGGGGAAGTAGTATCTAAAATGGCGGCTTCTTTTCTTGCCCTTAGTCGGGATTGAGGTTACCGGTCTATTGCTGGGCATGTTAGATCTTATTGCACACAGGTGCCGTATAATATTTCACTCCAGCACGATATATATACCCCCCCAGTCACTACGGGTCCTACTCTCATATCGGTGCGGAAGTTGACCCATGTGGTATAGATTCCGAGATCCTCGTCATTCTTTGTGAGGTAAGTCTGTCTTTGTGTAGCTGTCTTGACTTCCGCTTTTAAACTCTACCCCGGTCGCTGGGCTAAGTCGTTTGTTTTACATCTCTTTAGGACGGTGTTTGAATTATCTTCCTTACCCTGGAGGATACATCAACTGGAGTTTCCACTCGTATGCCTCACCTTGTTCTAACCATGTGAGAACCGAAAGGTAGTTATTTTCGTTGATCTTTCTATTGCACAAGACTAGATCTGGCCCTAAGGTATCTGCCTTGGATTCCTGGGTCTAAATCGAAGTGTATAGCTTTACTTCGTAACAGTCTTTCAGCTGACGGCAATTATAATATTACGATCTACCTTATGTTAACAATGCCTCACTTATGTACTAGCTGTTGTTTTTTGGTTATTTCCTCCTTGTGTATCTTTATTATTCATAGGAGAATGTCTATCCTTTGTTTATTCTTGTTTAGAGGACTCATTCCAAAATACTTTTTAACTTCATGCTACTGGTATCAGGATCGCTGTGATTCTCCTTCTTCTCTGAACCGCTGCTCCTTTAAACATTCAGGTGAGCTTCTGCTGTCGGTTGTTGATATCCGGTTGTAATAAAACATGAAAGTAAATAGGGCCCCCTTTGCTAAAATACTCTTGGTTGGAGATATAATTTTTCTTGGAGGTCTTATCTGCACCATATTTGTTTCTATCTAACCTTGATATGGAATAGGGTTGTCTATGCCTAATATATCTTCTAAGTGCATATGTTTTATATGGCCCTCTATTTTCCTCCTCTTTTCTTTTTTCTTTTTTCTCTATATATATTTCATAGAGACTGACTATTCTACGCCTGCAACTACTTTTACCGCCATCTATGGTGAGGCCTGACGTCTACCATTCTTATGGGTTAGACGCTGATGAGTTTCTCCTTTTCGGTATGTAAACATCTAGACTTCCCCTTGTTTTCATCATTAGCCGATTGCCCTCTCCTAAGCTTGCACTGTAGGAGTTGCTGTTTGAGTAGAATAGAGAATATCACATTTCTTTGCCCATATGTCACCTTAATAGGGAAAATACTTTTTTTTTTTTTTTTAAATAATCTGTTTTCCTGTATGTATGTTGATTGGATGCAGCATGATTTGATAGTGTCTTGTTTTTACTCCATGCATTGACCAAAACCAAAAAATCCCCCCTTCCCCCCCCCTTTTGTTATTATTGTAGATTTGCTTTTGATTTATTCTGTTTTTGCCCACAGATACGCTGTGATATGCTGCTGTTTGCCCAGAGATTCTGAAATTGAGCTAGTTCTATTACCTTGAAATTTTGAAGGACCTTGATGGCCGTATAAATTTGAATAATTGGCGCCCTGATGAAGGAATTCCCCACTGTGGCATTTTTCCGAAACGCGCGTCGGCGCTTCTTTCTGTCTGGCTGTTGAGAGTGTGTTTTTAGTTGATTGTATCTAGATGGATGTTTTGATCTATGAGTGTGTCTGTGAATGTATGAGTGAATAATGTATGAAAATTGCTTTTATTGTTCCTTGTAGTTCTGGGCTGACGCTATAGGAACTATATATGATTGTTCTATTTACTGAAGTAATGAATTTTTTATAAATATAAATGACAATAAAATGATTTAAATATAACCAGCTGTTCTGTGGGCAATTGTTAATATTGGAACCTATTGGTCCTTCAGATTAATGGGAACCTCCCTTTCATGTTGTTATACACAATACAGGTGCTAGCCTTGAGGAGGCGGGTCCCTCTGCGTGATATAAGTAATGGGGTGAGAAAGGAAGAATAAGATTGATGAAGATGGGGACGCGGCACGCGGCGAAACAAAATGGCCGCCTCCTGAGAACTCCCGCCGCATCGAGCAATGTTCGCTCGAACAGGGACAGCTTCTCTGCCTTCCTGCCTCGTTTGGCAGGTTGTTCTGGTCGTCGGAACACATTGAGAGTGTTCTGGGCAAGTAACAGACCTTATGGAGGTCTCTATGTCTTTCTTTTCGCTCCCGTTGTTTTCGGAGCTTTGCGGCCACCATTTTGTATGAATTCACTTCATACTTCCAGGGGTTTATTTATTTAAATGTTTTTGCAATGTTACGAAGCCGCCTTTGCTCTTTTGCCCATACTGTTTGCCTTTTAATTATTCACCTTAGCATTTTCTAAGGGGCAGAAGGCTTTTCTTTACTCTTTTTTGCCTTCTATGAGCACCATTAATGACTTTGATACACTATTTGAGGCACTTGCATACTCCTATGTGGAGCAGCTATTTTTCACGCTGAAGTCCTTATCCTGAATTGTTCTTCGCGCTGCCCCTCTGGAAAGTTGACCTTTTCTTATTTTCTGCTGAAGTTTTCCATTTTCCTCCTGAGGAGTTTCACTGACGCCTCCTCTCAAACCCTGGCGCAGCACTGATTTACTCATTTTTCACTGGACGCAAATATGGATCACTCACAAAAATCTCAGGGTTCTTCCTCTGGGGCTCGTAAAGACACCAAGGTTACTACTGGCAAACGCCTTAAACAGGATCCGCCTTCACCCTCCAAGTCGCCTCTTCCACTTACTTTGGAGGACATTATGGAGGAGCTGCGCCTTATTTGACCTTTCATGACTGAAACTGCCGCCTTCCTGCAGCGCATTGAGGATAAATGGACCGGCCTTGACTCCAGACTTTCAGATGTCGAGCAGAAGGTCAGTGATGCCCAAGACGTGGTTAATACTGTTGAATCTCTCAAAAATGAAGAAGACTACGGAGGACTTGGAAAATCGAAATAGGTGCAACAATCTGCACATTTACGGTATTCCAGAAAATTCTGAAGGTAATGACTTGATACTGTTCTTGAAGACTCAAGTCCTCCAGCTTGTTGGTCTTCCCAAAACCACGGACTTCAACATTCATCGAGCGCATAGACTTGGGCCTCAGACTGCTTCTGCCTCTTCCAAACCACGTGGCATTATTGCCTATTTCCTTCTTTATTCAGATTTATTGGCCATTATTAACACAGCGAAACAGCACAAACAACTTTTTTTGGTCAGGGCACAGAATCTTCTTTAGTCACGATGTCTCTGTAAATGTACTGCCATCCGTCGGAAGGAATTTCTTGATTTGAGACCTGCTCTTCGATCTATGAATGCCCGCTACGGGCTGATTCACCCCTGCTTCTTCAAGGTCACATACAAAGAAAGATACTAAAGTTTTGAAGATCCGACTGACCTTCGCAAGTTTATCCACTCCCATAAAGGAGAACAGATACAACTTAGCAAACCATGATAACTGTCTCTTTTCTCCTTAGTTTGTCTTAGTTGATTGTTTCCTATTATTGTCATTATGTTGATTGTCTGTGGTTTTGTTTCTATTACTTGTTAACCATTTCCTCATCAATGCCCCTTTGCTTTTCAGGTGTGCCTTCCTTGCCCTACCTGGTGCCGCCCCTTCATATGTTGCCCTCATGTATGCCCTACGTTTGCTGTATTGTTCCTTGGCCCCGCTCCTCCCTACTGTATGGTATGCCCTCCGATTTTCCTTCCCTTTTTAGTATTTTTCATCATGTAATTCCTTATCTTACTTATCTAATTAGTTTCCCACTGTATACCCTCTCTTTTCTCTGTCCCATTTTATCACATTCCTTTCTCGATGCTCCTCTTTTGTGTGGCTGTTCTGTCTTTCGTCGCTCCCCTCCTCCACTAATGCTTTTTTTCTTGCATTGCTCCTTGACTAGGGTCTACGGTCTCTCTGTCATCTTTTTCTTGCTATCCATTCTGGTGGAGTTCTTTCCTCCACTGCCTTTTTCTCTTTTCTTCCCTCTGCTCCACTCTCTTTCCTTTTCCTGTTTCATTTTGGTTATTTTGCATCTCCTTACTTTCTATTCATCCATCTTTTCATTCTCTCTTCAAGTATCCTTCCATTTTTTTACATTCCACTCAATTCCTTACAACTGCTCCCATTCCCACTCCTATCTTCTTTCTCTTATTTCTGGATTTTTCTCTTCTCCTTTTATTTCAGCCTTTTTATTCTTTCCTTTTTATTCATTCTCATATATCTTGCTTTCTCTCATCTACTCAAGTTCATCTTCTTTCTCTTTCTTTCTTCATAATATTTTCTCTTTTAATCCTCTATTCTTTTTTACTCCTTTCTCATGAAAGGACTACACATTATAACTTGGAATGTTAAGGGATTGCGCAATCCCATTAAAAAGCATTGAGCGCTTTCACATCTTGCCAAATTGAACTGTCAAATTGCAATGCTACAAGAATCTCACCTTACAACCCAAGATATATCTATGTTACGCAAGTATTGGGTTGGTGAGATATGTTGTTCTCTTGCTGTTAATAACAAGAATGGTGTCATTATTTTGTTTCATAAGTTGTTAAATGTTGTTCTACATAATGAATATGCTGATACCAATGGTAGACAGTTAACAATCACCCTTTCTCTCTATGCAATGTTTATGGTCCTACTGGTGTTGATACTTCCTTTTGGGCTGACTTTTAAACTCACCTTTCCTCCCACTCTGCCAAACACTTAATTCTGTGTGGGGACTGCAACCAATTAATGGACCCCTTCCTTGACCGTAAATCTCAGTCTAGATATGTCCCTAACAGAATGCGAAAAGGTTTCTCCAAGACTATTACCAATAGGGGACTTATAGATGCTTGGCGCACTTCTCACCCTGATATCCTTGAATTCTCCTTTTTTTTCCCCCGTTCATAAGTCACACTCCAGAATTGATTACCTTTTCCTTACACAATCCGCACTCCAATACTTGAATAAGATAGAAATTGGCTCCAATTTCATATCTGACCATGCCCCTGTGATTCTAGATATGGATTATCCTTCTCCTTCCTCTGCTTCCAAAAGATGGCGCTTCAATAATTCTCTTCTTTTAGATTCTCAATTCTCTGAACAATTTCTAACCTTTTCTCAAGAATTTTTTCGACTTAATCTCTCCTCCATCTCACAATTTCATACTCGCTTTCAAAGCCTCAGCCAGAGGCTTTATTATCGATTATGTTTCACGTAAGAAAAAGAAAGCCCTTTCTTACTCCCTCTCGCTTCTTAAGCAAATTAAAGCTCTGGAGCATAAATATTTCACTGTTTCCTCTCCTGATATTTTACCTCTTCTTATTCGAACTGAGATGCAATATAATAAGCTTTCATGGGACTCAGCCAGTAACACTCCCCTTAAATGTAACTCTAAGATGTATAGTGGTTGCAACAAAGCCGGCTGATCCATAGCGAACTATTTAAAGATTAAGAAACAAAAGTCAAAAATTGTTTCTATTAAAGATCTTCGGCACTTTACACTTCTCTGACTCCTCCATTCTTGATTGCTTTTCTAAACTTTACACCTCCCTATATACACCTGACACCTCTTCTTCTTCTGACCTTTTAGACGCCTTTTTCCAATCCATTCCCAAATCACCTGATACTGTTCCGGATCTTCCCTCCTTAGATACGTCCATCTCTGCTGTGGAACTGGCTGAGGCGTTATCCTTTTGGCCTAAAGACAAAACACCAGGCTGCGACGGTTTCACGGTTCGATTTTTTCTACATTTTAAAGATCTTCTGATCACTCATCTATTGTCACTTTTAGACTCCTTTCTATCTTCTGGTGTTTCTCAGGACTCCTTCATGCAAGCAATGCTCTGCCTTATCCCAAAAAAGGATAAAGACCCTACCCTGTGTAAGAACTATAGACCAATTTCCCTCATTAATACCGACTGCAAAATTTACGCTAAGCTCCTCGCCCTTCGTATTAATAAAGTTATACCGGATTTAATTAACATATATCAATCAGGCTTTGTGAAAGGTCGTTAAATTACAGATAATTCTCGCACTTTCCTCAATATCATTCATCTTGCCTCAAAAATCTCACTCCCCCCTTGCAGCTATCACCCTCGACGCTGAAAAAGCCTTCAACAGGGTAAGCTGGGACTTCATTTTTGGCTCTTTAGGATGGCATGGCTTTAGTTCCACTTTTATTGAATTGATTAAGGTATTGTATTCCGCTCCGACCACTTCCGTTTGGGTTAATGGTTGTCAATCCAGTTATTTCCCTCTTCTTCGAGGTACCATACAAGGTTGTCCGCTTTCTCCCCTTCTCTTCATTCTTGCCCTTGAACCGTTTCTAGAAACTATTAGACGCTCCAAATCATATACAGGTTTTCAATTTCGGAATGTTGACATTAGATTCACTGCATACGCCGACGACATCCTTCTTTTCATCTCAAATCCATCTGTTTCTCTACCAGCATTTTTAGGTTTCGCCTCGCCGAAAGCTGCGTAGCAGACTTTCGCGCAGGGCGAAATCTTTTGGGTTACAGTATGGCTGTTTGTCCCGCCTCTGTTTCCCATTGGCTAGCTCCATAAATGGAGGCTAGCCATTGGAAAACAGAGGTGTCCGTCATTCTGCGAGGCGACTCGTGGGCGTTCCCGAGAATTTTTCTCATCCGGCCCCTTTTAGGACGTCAGTGCAGCGGGGTTTATTTTTTTGTTTGTCCATGTTTATTTTGGTCATTCCGCGGTCGACCGCCGCCGGAGGAAGTCCAGGTCCAGGTGAGTGCTTTCCGTGTGCCCATTCGTTCCCGCACCCCCCTCCCGCTGTCCGTCTTCCCGTTCCTGCCCCCCCTCCCGCAGTTCGTGTCCCTGTTCCCGCCCCCCCTCCCGCTGTCCGTTCCCGCCCCCCTCCCGTGTCCGTGTGCCCGTAGGTGCTTGTTGTCAATGACATGGAAAGGTGTTATTTCCGTGGCGGTCGGTTGTGAACTACAACCACCAAGCAACCTCGAACGCGGACATGTTCAGTAAATTATTGTTTTAAAGGCAGAGATATTAGCGGCCGTTTAATTTGACCTCCAGTTCTCTCCTCTTTAAGCATTATTTTTCCTACAGCGGAGTTCTTTATTTCATTTTCAGTGCTTTTCTTTTTCCTTCCAACAACTGGACCATTTCTCCGTCAGTCAGAGAATGCGGTATGTCCATGAGACCGTAGGAGCAGATGCCCAACTACATCCCTTTCGCTGATGGGAAATACACTCACGTGCAGTCGGTAACACTGGCTGTAGACCCCTGTTGAAGCTGGCATTTCAGATTGTTTTTCGTTTATTTGATATATTGGAGATCAACGAGTCAGATACAATATGTGCTAGTCAGAACGCATTTCTATTTTTTTTGAATTCATGCATAATATTTTTGCACGTGTTTCAGTATTTCTTTCTCCTTGTAAACGTGTATGTACACTATTCTTTTGCTTTCCAGTACTTTGGACATTCTATACAAAAAGTAATGTATTTTGTCGCTTGTGACCTTGGTTTTCTAACACCAGGAGGTGGGAGCGCATTGCTAGGATATCGTAAATGTGCACCTCTGAATGTGACCCCTCCCCTAACGCCAGATTGAGTGGTTATTGCTGTACAACACAATGGAAACCCCGCTCCCTCCCCTATACCTCTGACGCAATCCTGGACTGCCCTACTCGAGTTGACACGCTTGTAGGAGGCACATCGTGAGTAGTCACTACGCCGAAAGGGAGAAAGCTGGGATCGAGCCAGAGACTGGGTGAGTACCAGAATACAAGGTAGGACTTTGTCCAATGCAGAGATCCCAGATAGTTTTTAAGTACAATTTGAGTCTTTTAAGCCAAAAGTTGGCTAAGACTGAAACTGCTTCAAGGTATTAGATACGCAAACTCTGAGCAGGACTTAAAGTACTTGAGATCGTGACTGTGCTCAAAGGTTTGAGGATCTCACCCTAGCAATGCGACCTAGTGGGTTTGACATCAAGTCTGCTGCATCCGTAGGTGAGACTTCAGATTGAGACTACGTGATGAGTATAGTAGCAAGATCTAGGGTGTATGAAACTGAGCCAGACTGCTTAAACATGTCAGCGAGGAATCTATTTAAACGTTGTAATTAATTAGATTGAGCGTGTTTGAAGAATAGATAAGGCCGTCATTATTGATATACCAATTGTGGTCGAAAGGGGCTTCTTTTCATTCGACCCCTCCCCCTCCCGTTTCTCCTCATAATTTCCACGCTATTTGACAGCTCCCCCATTGTATTTCCTGATATTTACAACATTTTCCTCGTTGTCTATTTATTTCACACTTTTCTCATGAAACTAGGTGTCCTAAAATGCGACACTTGAAGCTTATTCTAAGATGCCCGAATGTATGTGTTTGACAGTGCGTGCAGTGTCAGGCATTCATCAACTGACAGCGGTTTCAGATACCTGAGTGAAACTGCGCTCCCGTATTTGAAACTTGCACCCAATGTGCGCTTCTGTGCTCCATATTTGGAGGAGGGTACTCCATACAAAAGTAGGCATAGATAGTTAATAGGGTATTAGGTGGAAGCAGGCGACCAAGCGTTTTCATATCGGTATTATAAAATGCGCACATCATATTTTAATAACGCTGGTTAAGGAGCTGGCCCTCCGAACTCCGCAACCTGTTTAGCTGCGTTTGACCTGGCATCAGTAACAGTGACGTTTCACGCAAATAAACGTTTGTGCAAAAGTTGCATGAGTTGTGAGTGCAGAGTTGGGAGTGCAGAGTGACTAGGGAGTGCTAGGGAGTGCAGAGTGACTAGGGAGAGCTAGGGAGTGCAGAGTGACTAGGGAGAGCTATAGAGTGCAGAGTGACTAGGGAGAGCTAGGGAGTGCAGAGTGACTAGGGAGAGCTAGGGAGTGCTGAGTGCTAGGGAGTGCAGAGTGACTGCAGAGTGCTAGGGAGTGCTAGGGAGTGCAGAGTGACTGCAGAGTGCTAGGGAGTGCTAGGGAGTGCAGAGTGACTGCAGAGTGCTAGGGAGTGCTAGGGAGTGCTAGGGAGTGCAGAGTGACTGCAGAGTGCTAGGGAGTGCAGAGTGACTAGGGAGTGCAGAGTGACTAGGGAGTGGCTAGGGAGTACAGAGTGACTAGGGAGTGCAGAGTGGCTAGGGAGTGCTATGACTGCAGAGTGCTAGGGAGTGCTAGGGACTACAGAGTGACTGCAGAATGCTAGGGAGTGCTAGGGAGTGCAGAGTGACTGCAGAATGTTAGGGAGTGCTAGGGAGTGCATAGTGACTTCAGAATGCTAGGGAGTGCTAGGGAGTGCAGAGTGACTAGGGAGTGCAGAGTGACTAGGGAGTGGCTAGGGAGTGCTAGGGACTGCAGAGTGACTGCACAATGCTAGGGAGTGCTAGGGAGTGCAGATTGACTGCAGAATGCTAGGGAGTGCTAGGGAGTGCAGAGTGCTAGGGAGTGCAGAGTGCTAGGGAGTGCTAGGGAGTGTGAGGGAGTGCAGAGTGCAAGGGAGTGCAGAGTGACTAGGGAGTGCAGAGTGACTGCAGAGTGCTAGGGAGTGCTAGGGTCTGCAGAGTGACTGCAGAATGCTAGGGAGTGCTAGGGAGTGCAGAGTGACTGCAGAATGCTAGGGAGTGCTAGGGAGTGCAGAGTGACTGCAGTATGTTAGGGAGTGCTAGGGAGTGCAGAGTGACTGAAGAATGCTAGGGAGTGCTAGGGAGTGCTAGGGAGTGCAGAGTGCAAGGGAGTGAGAGGGAGTGCAGAGTGACTAGGGAGTGCAGAGTGACTAGGGAGTGCAGAATGACTAGGGAGGGCTAGGGAGTGCAGAGTGCTAGGGAGTGCAGAGTGACTAGGGAGTGCTAGGGACTACAGAGTGACTGCAGAGATTAAGCTAATGGCAATGTAAATGACAATGCCATTTATTTATCTGTTTTCAAAACCAACACATGAATACAAATTGTGTCATTTACAATGCCAATAGCTCTAACTTTTCCAAAGGCGAAACCATTGCATTGTAAATGCGTGTTCTCTCTTTTAAACAATTATTCTACTGTCTCCGGCTACAAATTGAATATTGATAAATCTGAAATTTCACCCCTCAACAAATTCTGTCTCCCCTCTATGTTCACCGTCTCTGGTTTTGCATGGTCTTCTTCTTACATTAAGTGTCTTGGCATTCTCTATTGCAATAACATTAAGGACGTTTTTAAAGATAATCTTACCGAAATTTGTACAAAGACTTTGGCCCTTATTGATAGTTGGTCTCCCCTTTTTCTCTCCTGGTGGGGTAGATTGGCCACAATTAAAATGATGCTTCTCCCCATTATTAATTTCTATCTCTCTATGCTTCCCATATCCCTTCCTAATACTTTCTTTCGTACCATTAACACTATTCTCATCAAATTTTTGTGGAACAATCGCAAATCCAGACTGTCACTAGCTCGACTTCAACTCCCTAAAGATTTAGGGGGTGTTAATTTTCCCAATCTTAAAAGATATCACTCTGCCTTCACCTTGAAACAAATATGGACATTCCTTTCTGATTCCGCCTCCTCCTCTTGTACGGCATGGAGTGCTTTGGAACAGGCCCAATATTCTCCCTTTTCTCTTCTTTCTGACATTCAAATTACTCTACCTCCTACACGTATGTCCTTCCCTACTTTCGTTCATTCTAAAGCTTTGGCTCTTTCTTCGTTTCGCAGTCATCCCTCTTTTCACGCTCTCTCCACGAATATTCCTCTTTGGTATAATAAACACTTCAAGATTAATAATCGTGCTTTGTTTTGGAAGGAGTGGATTGATAAAGGCATTTTTACCCCTCAACACCTGATGAAAGATGGTACCTTTTTGCCCTTTTCTGCCCTTCAATCCCTCTATCATATCTCTTCACAGCATGCTTCTCACTACAATACACTCACTGATATTCTTGCTAGTTATTACGCTCCTTTGCGCTCCAATCCCACTACCTCTTCTGACCTATTCCCTCTCCAATTCCTATTGATAGAACTTCAATGGGAAAAAGACCTATATCTTGACCTTCCTATACATACCTTTGGTCCAGAATTCACACTACTTCCCGCTCTGCCAGCACAACGCAAACTCTATATTATTTTTATAATAGATTGTTTCTGACCCCTTGTGACCTCCACCGTTTCCGTTTATTAGATTCCCCTAAATGTTGGTCTTGTTCTCATGTTACTGCGGATCTTATACATATGTCTTTTCATTGCCCTCGCACTAACAGCATGTGGATCGCTATTTGGGTCAAACTTAACGATATCCTTCAACTTAATGTGCCCTTTCATATCAACCATATTTTCCTGGGCAGTCTTTCCCCTGTTTTCGCTAATCATAAAGATGTAGATTCTTTCATTACCCTTTTCTTAGCAATTTCCTTTCAAATTATTACTGTTAACTGGAAGGATACTTCTAATATTTCTTTCCAAGCATGGTGGAATTTATTATGCCATCATCACAGAATGGATAGAGCTTATGCAAACTCCACCTTCTTGTTAATTAAGAGAGATTTATTGTGGTTACCTTTAACTACCTTCTTATCTAGAAAGTTAAAATTAATTTTGTAATTATACATTTTTATTGTTCACTTTATGCATAACTCTTGATTTAATGATGTTTCTTCTCCTCTCCTCTCCTCTCCCTTTCTTCTTTTTTCTTTTTTGTTCTCTCTCTTTTTTTCTTCTTTTCCCTTTCTTCTTCTTTCTTCTTCTCAGTTAAAATTCTCCAAAATGCTTTTTCACTAAGTATTGTTTTCTTTGATTGGACATTTTGTCAATTTGCTTAGTCTTACATTCCAAGTTTTTATTTGCTCCTATTATGATACCAATTTACACTGATAAAAAAAAAACATTTACACTGATATTCTACATTGTTCTACATTGTTTTACAACCACAATAAACCATTTTAAACTTAAAAAAAGAATTGATGAAGATTACTTTAGGTAATCCAGAAATATAGTTAATGACTCTGCAGTATTTTTTAACATGAATTGCATTGTTTTCATATAGAAATAAACATTCATATAAATATCAGATTAGAATGAAGCCGGTAAGAGAAGCTGATTTAAGAAGTAGGCATACAAATTTGATAAGAAATCTATGGTCTGGTTGGACATTTCGAACGTCACGAGGCAACTTATGAGTTGTCACAACACGTTGTTGAACTATTTATTTTAGTTGTGTTTGTTATGATTAAATAGTTGGTGCATGTGACCAGGAAATAGAGACGGAGTGGGAGGAGCTGATGCGGGTGGAAAGGGAGTTTTCATACAATGCTCGTTCAATTGGAAAAAAAGGAGCTGCCTATTCGCAGCGTTTCCTCCCAAAATCCGAATGAAGTGAAAGTGAAACTTACAGCATTGTAGTTCTTCTGCACGTAAGTATGGCGACGGCGGAGACCAACCCGATGGAGAGTCTGGAGGAGGAGGCTACCTGTCCCGTCTGCTTGGACTATTTCAATGACCCGGTGAGCACCGAGTGCGGGCACAACTTCTGCCGGGCATGCATCTCTCAGTGCTGGGACGGAGCAGACAGCCAGTACCCCTGTCCCGAGTGCAGGGAGATGTGTGCCCCGGAAAGCCTCAAAGCGAACAGGCAGCTGAAGAACATCGTGCGTATCACCCAACAGCTGGCACTTCAGGCAGCGAGGTCGCAGGAGGCTGGCCTGTGTGCCAAGCACGACGAGAAGCTGAAGGTGTACTGCAGAGACGACATGGCGTCAATCTGTGTTGTCTGCAGCCTGTCCACTGACCACAGATCGCACATGGTCATTCCCATGGAGGAGGCCGCTCAGGAGTTTAAGGTATGGAATACTTTATTCGGAGGTCTAAAGAAGCCCGTAATTGCAGTGCTGACAAGCATTCTATGACATCTTGTGCTTGTTTTGATCTTTTAGTTAGCCTGCCTGTGCATTCTGGGATTTGTAGTTTCGCTTTCCCATTAAATATGTGCAGCTGCCGATGATGAACAGTGGTGCGGTGGCATTCATAGATAGCTTCCTCAACCTGCATGGATTAAGTATAGGTATTCTACCAGGGAAGTTGGAGTGAGCGCCCCCCCCCACCCCTCCAAAAAATTGCCGATATTGTGCATTTTACGAATACATTCTCTAAAAGAGACCCTTTATTGGTAGTTCTGAAGGGACACAACAAAGTGTGTTAAACTAGCTGACTCTTTCTTGGAATCCTAAAACAGAGCAAACGGTGACAACATTGTGTATGTATCTGGACCATGTTCCCCAAAAGTTAGATATATTGCAGTAAGCCTTCAAAACAGTTCATCCTCTAGTCTAATATACAGTTTTACTCGCCCGCTTAATTCCCCCAGGCATTCATAGCACCGTTCCAGAATTGCCAGGGTGTGAAATTAAAGTTATAAGATCGCACAGTCTCTAGCTGAGAACAGCAAAGCGAAACCTCAGGTTAATCATAGGTTATACCAATTTTACAGCCTGTGTGTGGTGTCTGTACCAGATAAATTCTCTAGCAGAAAAACTTTTCCATCATTGAGATGAAATCACTGCATGAGTTAAGAACAAACAGCGAGAGAATCAAACTGCCCAATCAAAGAACACCAGGAGTAAGTGTTCCTCACTCCGCATGAATAATACATCAAGGATCAGCCTTAAATGATCATGGAAATGCAAGAATGTCCCTGCATATCAGTGTGTATTTTATTCTACACTTTCCACATTTTCCTCCTTCTTAGGCAGGAATGTCCCCTGCATGGAATACAGTTACGTTCCATGCCCTGTGTGCCGACAATGGGAATATCTGACCATGGTATTTAGTCCCTGCCTCATGCTATTCCACTGTGTGCACAAAGGCCTAGGCATACCCTCGTCTTTCGATGGGTTCTGGACTTGTGGACATGGAGGGGCTCACCAGGTAATCCGTCATATTGACAGGAGGACTGTTTTTTTTTTATGTGTTGCAATTTTTAGGTCTCGCCTATTCAGCGCCCATGCATTGCATAAGAAAGAGACCTTTAGCTATCGGCACAGCTTTGCGGGCAAAAACATGCACGCGTTGCATTGCTTTGAATGGCAACGTGTGCACGTTTGGCGATTCCCTTGCCGGAGCGAGCAGCAGCGCCATATGTTAGCAATAATCACGCTTTGCTGCTCGCTCCCGCAAGGGAATCGGCACAGACCCCCTCCTCTCTCCCCTCCCCCTGCTGCAGCGCAGGCGTGCTTGATTTCTTTTTTTGCAGCTTTTCCTTGTTTTAATAGGGTCGAGGCGCTACATCTGAACAGTCTAGTGCAGCCTGGAAAGCGCTGGTGTATGCGTGGCCCTGTGGTCTGATCCTAGGTCTTTCGCTTGGAGCTGGTGGCCATACATCAGATTTCCCAGGTTCTGGCGTGCCATCTGGTATTGATGGAGCTGTTAACATGATATGGGGGATCCCCGTCCATTAGTTATTGGGTCTGGGTCCCTTGCCCAGACTAGCATCTCTTGATGCAAAACTCAGGCTGAAGTTGAAACGATATGAGAAAGTCTCATTTCGGTGTGGTATACAGACCATCCCAGACCGAGCACTCTCCCTGCAGTGAGGTGCTGAATATTATCTGTATAAGAGTTCCACTCTTTATTCTTTCACTCGCTGTTAAAATTTAAAGTTTGCATTTCAAAATACACTAAGATGTAGATTTGGAATAACAACCCTTTTAGTTCTGGTTGTAATTTCGAATGAAGCAATGCATAGCTTGTTTGAAAGAATTGGCGAATTCTGGGGACTGAACTCCCCTTTACCCCACTCATGATGCTCAGATTGATTTCCAGGTTCCTATGCCCAGATGCATCAAGCATTTTTGGAGTCGCAAACGGTGCGATTCCTTAAAATCGGCCGTTTGCGATTCCAAAAATGCTTTTTGATATGCATCATTAGTTTTTGTACAAAATCGCTAATTTTGCGATTTTCTTAAATGCGATTGCATTTAAGGAATCGCAATTTTGCGATTCCTTAAATGCAATGCATCATTTAAAAAAAAATTGCGAATTTCAAAATTGCAAGTGCAAATTACCACGAGTTTGAACCTCGTGGTAATTTGCAAAATTGTTTAAAAATGCATTTTTTAAACTGTTAAGGTACAGACACACATGTGTGTATGTAACTTATAGCTAAAAGTGCATTTCATGGGTGCAGGGGGGGGGGTCATTTGGACCCCCCTCTCCACCCTTGAAATGCTTTGTTGAATTGCGATTTTGAAATTGCGAATTCACAATTCCCATTCATTCCTATGGGCATTTCAGCCCATAGGAATGAATGGGAATTGCGAATTCGCAATTTCAAAATCGCATTTTTTATGCGATTCGGTAAAAATTGCGATTTTTACCGAATTGCAAAAAAAATGCGAAAACAATGATGCATACCATTTTGCGAATCCTAATTTGCGATTCGGTAATTTTCGCAAATTAGGAGACGCAAAAAAGTAGTTTGATGCATCTGGGCACTAGTGCGTTGCGGACCGGGCACCCCTGGCAGTGATTCAGTCTGGCAGCAGCCGGTATCTCGAGGCACGGACCCTCCCTAGGTCTTAGTGCGGGACGCAGAAATCCAATCGGCCTCCTCCACTTCCTGCACGTGCACCCTCTCTGCTCTCACCTACCACTGCTTCTTATTTCCAGGAAACTGCCTTGCCTACCCGTGTTCCTTTCTCTCTGACAAAGCTCTAAAAGCAGTCAGTGTCTACTGCCCCGGGCAGGGCTGCAGACGGGCATTGAATGTGCTCTCAGCAGACCCTGCAACCCGCCCACCCTCATGCCTTACCTCTGCTTAGTCTACAAGGACGGCAGAGCGTGCTGCAAGAACAGGTGGCGCTGTCCACCCTGCATTTCATTTAGACGCACTTAGCTAGATCCAAACTGCCCTATCACAAAGCCCGCAGAATGGCTTACCCACAGAATTTTACAGGTGGTCTGGAGAGGAGATGGTTGATGTCTTACATGCACACTGACTTCCGGGAGGCAGAATAGATGTTTTCCCTCGGAACCCTATCCAATAAGGTGGTGATTGCAGTCTTACCCAAACCTGGGAGAGACCCTTTACTGTGTGGCAGTTAGAGGCCCATCTCCAAACTAAACTGAGACATTAAAGTCTGAGTAGGGCTCTCCCCTCTCTGATCCACCACACACAAATAGGCTACCGACCAGGCTGTTCCTCCAGATATCATCTTTGCCCAGGACCTCCCAATGGATGTGTTGGCTCTCTCCGTTGATGCCAAAAAGGTGTTCGACTGCATTGAATGGGACTACCTATTTGCTACAATGAAACGCTTTGGCCTGGTAGACCAATTCATTGTCAAGATGCGGTTGCTGTATGACTGCCCCACTGCCAAGGTTCACTGTTGGGGATTCCTGCCCAACTGTTTTCCGATTCGGAAGGGAACACACCAGGGGTGCCCACTCTCTCACCACGCCTATTCCTCTTGGCTATGGAACCCATAGCTTCTATCACCCGCAACTCTGCCAGCATAGTGGGTGTCCCACTCATAACCGGCCACACCAAGATATATCTCTATGCAGATGACGTCCTGCTTACTCTAACTGATCTTAAACGATCCCTCCAGGCGTTGCTGGATGTCGATGATGACTTGTCGATCCTCTCTGGCTATAAAGTAAATTGGGATTTGGTCCACAGAGGCGGCAGTCGGGAGTTGCCCACAACCATAGCCATTTAGGAGTAAGCTTTTTGGACGAGAAGCAGCCCAGCCTTAAAAGGCTTAGTTTCCTTTTGTAATGGTCCCTTAAGCATTCTTTCAAATATTCCTGAGGTTTTAAGTAGGTATATGACGGCAAAACGATCCAGGCATGGTTTTTGCCAGCCACTGCTGCTTTATCCATGAGTAATGATGCTTGTTTGACTGCTTTCTTGGTTATCAGCTTGAAAGCGGAATAAGTCATGGGCGAAAACCAGGATTCTTCCAGTTTTAATGCCCCGAGAGCTTGCCTCAAGATCTTGTGTGTTGAGTCTGGTTGCCCGGCCTGTTTTTCAACTTCTGACCAGCGAAGGTGGGCCAGGGATTCATCTGCTGCGTCCCTCATGCGCCAATAATATTTGGCGAGTGCTCCTTGTCTAGCCGGGAGCTGGTTAGTAAGATCGAACTCCAAACGAATTTGAGCTTGAGAGATGTGGCGCGGAATTAAGAAAAGATTTTTAAACAGCCTGGATTGGGCGAGGTTTAACACTGCGGAGTCCCGGGTTGCCAGTAATTCTGAGCCGTATGTCAGTGATGGCAGAAATTTAGCGGCTACAATCTTAAGAATGTGGCCGGTGGAATGTCCGTTTAGTTGCTTTTTAACAGTTTTAAAAGCAAATTGAAGCTGCTTAGCTTTGTATTTCCCCTGTTCCAGGTGCTGTTTAAACTTTAATCGGTGGTCCAATAAGATTCCTAGGCATTTATTTTGGTCTACATGGGTTAGAGAAGTAGAATTTATCTTCCAGACAAAATTTTGTTTTTTCTTTCTAGAGCCGCAGAAGCATAGAATGTTTTTTTTTTTTAGATATATAGTCAATTGTGCGTTCAAGAGGTACTGCGACAGTTTGGAGATCAAGCGTTGTAAACCGATGGGGGTTTTTGACAGGAGCACAATATCGTCTGCATATTGAAGACTTATTATAGGTGAGTTGGCCAATTTTGGTGGATCTCCCTGAATGGTACGTAGGTCGCTTTCTAGGTCCGCGGTGTAGTATTAAAGAGGCTGGGGGCCAGTACGCAACCTTGTTTTAAGCCGTTGGTTGTATGGAATTTCCTTGTCAGGCGTCGACCATCTCCTTTTTTTCACTTGGACCCAAGTGTCTGAATAAAGCTCGATGATTGCTCCCAACAACTTTGGCGGCACGCCCCAGGCTTTCATTTTGGCCCAAAGAATGGATCTGGGCACTTTGTCAAAAGCCGCTTTTAGGTCCAGGAAACAGGTGTACAGCGGGGTGGAGTTGTAAATTGCTTTATTAACAAGGAGGGTTAACGCGGATAAATTGTTCAAGGTGCCCAGACCTGGCCGAAAGCCTGTTTGTGTCCAGGGGATTATCCCTGTACTACTCACCCAAGATTCCAATTCTACCAACAAGTTGGAAGCATAGATCTTAGCCTCCACATCTATTAAGGCTATTAGCCTATAGTTGTTAGGGTCTGAGCGGGACCCGGATTTGTGGATTGGATGAAGAATGCTGCCTCTCCATGATTCGGGAATATTCCCGGTTTTTAGACTGTGACCAAATAAGGGTGTAAGTTGGCTGGCCCAAAATGTTGGATCTTTCCTAAATAAGGCGTTGGGAAGCCCGTTTGGTCCAGGCGCTCCATCTGTTCTCAATGATTTTATGGTGTTTGAGACCTGCTTTAATGAGAACAATTCCATGTCTCCTGTATTCTTTGATGTCAGTAAATTCCCAATGATTTTTGGAACTGGCTTTGTGCTCAGGCTGGACCAGGGAAGCTCCTCTGGACGCTCGTCGTTATTATCCGTAGGTGAATTGTGCGAGGAATTATATAATAAGTCGATGTGACTACTCCAGAGCTGGTCCGTCATATCGGAGTTAAACTGGCGATGTTTGCCGTTTAGCATAAAGTTTATTTTTGTCCAAAAATCTTTTGAGTTCTTCAATTTACTTGCATGGAGTATGGAGCACGCTAGTTTTTCCCTGTGCAATCGCTTGGCCAGATTGATCTCTCTTTTTAGTTCTTTTTTTAGAGATTCGATTTTGTTCAGCGTGGTTTGTGATAACTGAGGGTCTATTTTACGTTCGGCCCTAAGGAATGCGTTTATTTGCCTTTTTAGTTGGCGCAGTTTTGGTGTGTACCATTCCCCGCCTCTTTTTCTTGTGGGTTTATGTCCTCTGTTGTTGGATTGGTGTTTCTTGTTGATCTCCGTTACAAAGTTTTCCCAAGTTTTAACTATGTCTCTTGATGTTTCAGCTGGTTGGAACAGTGTGTGGCATGACGCCATTAGGATAGAAAGATTTCCTTTGTTCCAGTTTAGCCGTTTTAGGTTAAAGATTTTTGTGTTCAAGGACAAAGGCACGGCCTTCTCCGACTTTATGGGTTGGATGGTCAGGATGAGGGTCTGTGGGAAATGATCGCTTTCTCCGCGTTACTGAATCTGGAAGTCACTGATTTGGTGGAATAGGTCGGGGTCAGCCAGGGTATAATCTAAGGTGGAGCCTGAGTTCTTGGAGACCCTCGTTAGGGCGGCTGGTCTGTCCAAATGGCATCTCCCATTTAGGGTGTACAGGTGAAGAGCTTCCAGTTCTGAGGCACATTTCCTGCCCAATGCACTTTGTCAGCATTGATTGCCCTGCCGTCGTTCAATATGAGTGGGGAGGGGTCCCTCCTGTCCACGATTTAGGTTCAGATTAAAATCTCCCGTTATAATCAAGTTTTTGCTTGGGTAGATTGATATCAGTGACTTGATTGTAGAGACTAGTTGTTTTATCCTTTTCCCTTTATGTTTTCCGCCGGGGTGCATATAGAGATTCACGATCAGGAGACCCAGGTTCGGGGAAATTTCCACTTTAATACATTGCATCCATGTAGAGTCTAAGTCGATGCAAGTTGGTGACCAGGTGAAATCTGTTGATGTGAAAATGGATAGGCCCCCTTTGGCCCTGCCGGAGCATCCATCCTTCTGGGCTGGAACTAAGAATTCTTTGTATCCCACTAGAGGCGAGTTTTTAGTCTGCCATGTTTCTTGAAACAATAGTATTTTGAATTGGGTTATAAACTCAATAAAGTCGTCTTCCCCCAGCTTCGCATTTAAACCATTGATGTTCCATGAGCAGATCATGCAGCCCTGCTTTTCCCCCGTTGTTGGGCTGCTGTCAGTTCAAACTACATTCCTATGTGATTGTGCTCGAGTAGTGTGTTGGGGCCTTTCGGCAATGTTGAACTAGTCAGTGTGTAAGGGTAACACCTAGCTCCTCCCTAACCAATAGAGTAAAAGTTTCCAGGGGTAATCCTACCCACTTTTGCAGCACTTCCTGTTTGCTCTACGTCAGACAGTCCCACAGTGAACCTTACTCCTAAAATCCAAGATGGGGTAACCCTTCCTACTTTGTGCTTAGACCATGTGTCCATCCAGATGTGCGACCAGGGGAATAAGCAGTCCACTCCTGTGTGCCCATGATAAACTAGTTTTAGGGGCAGCTTCCCTCTCACTGGATTTGGAGCAAGCCTCCCTAGTGTTAGCCTGGGGAATGAAGGCTTGCCACCCTACACGCAGGCTGTTGTCTCTGCCGATGGAACAGTTTTCATACCTTGGATTTGAGGGAAAAGACAGGCCAGTTGTGAATTCGCCAAATTGTGGCTAAGGCACGAAAAGTATAACTTTCTAAAAGTTATTTTCCCCATATATTTAACAAAAATCTGACCTCACCAAGTAATTTTATGTTTAATAAATATGAAAATCAGACTACTTTAGCTGGTTCCTGTCAAAATTACAAATTATAGTCTAGGATTCGTACATTGACATTTTCACCGATCCAGCTACAGCCCTACCAGTGAAAATAGCTTTTGGGGACTAGACACTGGAGGATCATGGCAACTTTCATTTCACTGACGATCCACTTTTAAATATCAGACACCCTACCTTGTGAGCAAGCAACAAGGTGTACTAAGAGGTGACTTATTAATGTCTAAAAGAGTTTCCCATCTATCAGAAAGAGTTATTGTGACAGATGTTTCAGCAGGTTTTCATGCTACTGCAGTCAAGCTACACATGATAGTCCCAAAGCTATGTTTTACTGACCAAATCCCTGGGTGGTGCAGACGTTCTGCAGTCTACCGGTGGCATTTATCTTCCAGGCCCTGGGTACATTTTCAACACCATATATCAGGGACTAGTAGACAAGGTAAATTTGTCAGTCGGGCAAGCCCAGAAAAACACATATCACAAAAACTGAGGCAAATCATGCCTAAGATGGTTATTTCCTACAGTACCTTGGTGCATGAGAAGATGAAATAGGTCCTGATGATTAGTAAGCAACTCACTTATGAGTGACCCACCTCGCAGATGCAATATTTGTCAGAAACGACTGAGGATGATCCTGCGAAATGTGCATTGCTGCTAACAGGATTAAGAAAGGTCTGGAACAGGACTCTAGGCAAAAGGAGGAGAATAACTCTTCATAGACTGGTTTCAAACTGGAAGGTGCAGTGTCTTGTTAGTTACCGATGACGTGACCCTTTTGGTTCGTGATGGACTCCTGAGTTTGCGGTTACACGCACAGGAATTAAGACGAGTAATACTGAACTCTGTGTGTGACGTATTCATTTATGAGTACCATGGGTGAGGAGAATGCTACAACTGGCGATGAATTGGGGGATACATAATCCGAAGATCAACTGTGCTCTCCTAGAGAGTTTACTATAGTTTAGCAAACTGCTCTTGCGTGCCATATGTGTCTCAATCAAAGTGAATTAACGACATTTGGCATATGTGGAGTCAAAGTGCCCCTCCAGCCAGTGTAAAGCATTTGAAGATAACAAAAGTCTCACTGAGAAGTTTATTCATCGTTGGCCAGAAATCTGTGAGTCAGAGCCTGAAAGAGGTAATGTGCCACTATGCAACACTGAGCTATAAATTGTATGGAACGATAACTCTAAAGGCAGAAATGCCCAGGTATAGAGAAGCGCTAGAAGCAGCGACCAAGAAGAGCAAGAAAAAACTATAGGCGAACATAGCCAAATACAGAACAGTGTTAAAGGCAGTGAAAGCCAGGTACCATGCAGAAAGGTATTTGTATTGGTTATTTGTAGAGCGCAACTATCGCTCCGGAAGGAGCATCCTGGCGCTAATAAAACAAAGTGCATACAATTGCAGGTTCAGAGTTAAATGGCTGTCATTACGTACTCGTCTGGAAGATTGAAGATCCAGGTTTTCAGATGTTTCCTGAACTGGTTTTCTTGAGTCAGCAATCTAAGGTGTTTGGGCATTGCATTCCAGGCCTTGGAAGACAGGAAGGTTAGGGTCTTACCCCCCTTAGTTTTGAAGTTGAATTTGGTCAGTTTAATGAGGTTTTCTCCTGCGGATCGTAATGTCCTAGTTGGATTGTAATGGGGGAAACGCTTAATGAGATACTTCGGGCCGGCGCCATTGAAAGCTCGAAAGGCAACAATCAGGATTTTAAATAAGATCCTTTTGTGGAGGGGCAGCCAATGCAAAGTCTTTAAGGCAGCTGACGCTGAGGATTTCCTTGGCAATTTGAGGACAAGTCTGGCCGCTGCGTGTTGTACACTCTGGAGTTTTTTTAGTGTGGTTTTCTTAACGCCGGCCATCAAGCCATTGCAGTAATCCAAGCGTGCGAGGATTAGGGCCACAGTGACAGCTTTTCGTGAGTCGATGGGCAGGAAGTCAAAAAATTTCTTTAAGGATTTGATGATGCTAAAGCAACTTCCTGCGACATTCCTCACATGTTGATCAAATGAAAGCTCGGTGTCAAATAAGACCCCTAGATTTCTTGCTGATGACACAGTTTGTGGGGGAGCGGGAGAGTCTTCGGGCCTCCATTTGCTGGGACAGAAATGTTGGGACTTTCCCATAGGAAGAATCTCTGTTTTATTGAAATTGCATTTAAGATGTTTTTTATCCATCCAGAGAAACACATCCTTCAAACAGTTTTGTTCAGCATTGGTAGAGTTCCTCTCAAGAGGAACAATGAGCTGAGTATCATCGGCATACAATGTTACAAGTATGCCGTATGATTCAATGAGGGAGATGAGAGGAACCATGTAAATATTGAACAGGAGTGGGCTCAGAATAGAGCCCTGAGGAACTCCTGACAAAACCTTTTTTTCCTTGGAAAGGAAAGGGCCTAATGCAATTGTTTGTGATCTCTCCGTTAAAAAAGAGATAATCCATGTCAATACTACTCCTGAGATTCCGATATCTTTAAGTCTCCCTATCAGTATTGTATGGGAGATGGTGTTGAACGCCGCTGTGAGGTCTAATAAGATTAGAACAGCCTTCTTTCCTTGGTCCTGCAAGATTTTTTTGGAGTCAGTAAGTTCAATCAGGGCTGTTTCTGTGGAATGGCTTGGCCTAAAACCCGATTGTTGAGGATGCAAGATATTGTTGGTCTCTACGTATCTTTTTAATTCTTTATAAACCATCTGTTCTGTAATCTTGCCCAGAACTGGGAGAAGTGAGATTGGGCGTAAATTGGCCAGCTCTGTAGGGGGTTTGTTGGGTTTTTTCATCAGTGGTTTTACGACTGCCTGTTTCCATTGGCGTGGGACTATGCCTGTATTAAGGCATAGAAAGGTGAAGAAAAGCTACAAGAAACAAAACTAGTATTTACTGTAAAGCAGGAAGCTGGTGTTGTGTGTCTGGTGATTGGCCTAGACGATCCCAGTTCAAGAACTGAGCTGATACTTGTGGACGGTACAGAGTCAAATGCACATCAAGCCCTGTCTGAATAGCAAATACTTTCCATGACAGTAGCAAGAGGTGCGAGGTACACAGCTGCCGCCTTCTTGAAACAACCACCACCATTAAATACTGCTAACAAACTGAATATTGGTGGCAGATGGACTATCTGGATAGAAATGATTGATGATTTCATCGATGCATTGGAAGTAAAGTACAACAAAAAGATTGTCAAATATCTTAAAAAATGTACTTCTATGCTGAATGTCGCTTACGAAAATATATATTTTCAGTCAGGAACTACAGTGAGCTGGTGAAACAATCAGCAAATTTGTTTAGAGACTTGATACTCTCATCAAACACTAAATTCAATGATGAAAAAGCTATACATCTAAGAGTTTTTGATGGCTGTGTGTCAAATTCGTTTAGAGGAATAATGCTGAGAGAAACCCTTAGTCTTGAGCGAGTGCTAATGGCTGCCAGAGCTGAGGAACATGCTGATCTATAAGCTGCTAATATGGAGGCCGGAGGTGCCCATAATGAGTCAGTCATGAATGTGAAAAGTAAACAGAAACACCAAGCTAAGGACACAAAGTGATGTCTCCACAGAACATGAGACTGTGTTTAGATGTGGATTTTCATTTCCACACAAAATTAAATGTCCCACCATTGGACAAGTATGCCAAGGTTGTGGGAATGAGAACCATTTTGTAACGGTTTGTAGGACAAGGAAAAGCGAAGTGTGCCACTAGAATAAAACAAAAAAGCTGCATAAATGTTCCAGAAGTGACGTTCTAAGCATGCCCACAAGGCCAAGCGGCAACACTAGCTGAGGCATAGCGACACCAAATGAATTTGTTCTTTATCTAAATCATCAACATCCAAGAGTTCCTCAATAAACCTACAGCTATTTCATTAAAACAAATAATTTGTGCAAAGATAGTGACATGTTGGAGCTGGAAGCTATTATTGCACATCGATCCTGGAAACAGCACATTCGGCCTCTATCATGTGACAATGCATATCAAAAATTTGAAATTTGAACTCTGCATTACTCAAGAAGGTATTGTCTTATGAGGTTTAAGAATTGTCGTACTGGAGAGTCTGCGACAACAAGTAATTAAAATGGCCCATTAAGGGCACCAGGGAATTGTTGGCACTAAACAAGCTCTCCGACATCTATTTTGGGTTCCTTTTTTTAATGAGCGAGTTAAAGGCTTGTCATTTGTGCAATTGCTTATCCCCCAAAACCACTCAACATACCTTGAAAATGTCTGAATTACCAAAGCATGTGTTGGAGAGAATCGTGACAGATTTCTTTGGTCCTCTTGACAATGGATAGCACCAGTCATGATAAATACTCCAGTTTTCCATTGGTAGAAGATCTCTCATCGACCACTCAAGAAAGAGTCATCAAGAGGGTGGATGGCATTTTTGCAACATCGGGTGTATCTTCAATTCAAAGGTCTGACAGTGGCCCACCATTTGACAGTCGAGAATTCAGAGACTTTCCTAATCATCTCAATGTGAAGCATCAGAAAAACGCACCTCTTTGGCCACAAGCAAATGACATTGTTTAACGCTTTACAAGCACACTTAAAAAGATCATCCAGAGTGCTACATTGAGATGCTTCATCTGAAGTGTGCTCCCCATGCTGCTCTTCGAGCTTACCGTTTGACTCCTCATTCAACAACAGGTGAAAGAAAGCCTGTGACCTCGTTCAGGAGAGCCATGATGACCAAGTTACCACAATGGACAAACTTTTGATCTACTTCAGATGGCGAACTTCCTTAAATAGACTTGTGCCATAAGCGAAAGATGAAAGTATATGCCGATAAGCATCGATGTGCTAAAAACATTACATTCAAGAAAGGTGATCGAGTATTGGTGGGACAGTAGAGTAAACGCAAATTTGATGCTCCCTTTGATGCTGCACCCTTTAAAGTTGTGACTAGTAAAGGACACATGGTGCCTGCTCACTGTCCTGTAAAGTACATTATGTCAGATTCTTCACATTTCAGGCATCTGTCTCATCATTCACCAGTACCTGATGTTGTTGGAGATGAGACTGGTTTGACCACTTGGAAGCCCCTTGACTGCATCTGTCCCTAAATCATCAGTGCCAGGCATGGACATACATACATACATTCATAAATACATATACATACATACATACATACATACACACATACACACACACACACACACACACACACACACGTGTGTATATATATATACATACATACATACATACATACATACACATTCTTGTGTTTGTTGGAACAGCGTAATGAAATAAAGACTATGATGCTTTGAACGTCATGGGGGTTTAATATACCCAGCAGAAGGCATCACGCCAAAACTTGTGGCCGACGTGGCCACAAGTTAATTTTTAATTTTACTCTTGTGGCCAACAATCTAATTTGTGGCTTTGCCCTTGTAGATGCACTTATTGGAGAAACCCTATTGGACTCCATATATACCACTGAGTAAACCGCGTCAGCGCCTGCAATGGAATGTTGTGGGGTTTGGTGCTACTGGTTTTTACAATTTTTTATTTTTTATTTATTTCAGTATTATATAGCGCTGGCTAGATCCGAAGGTATTGGACAGCTTTACATAAGTAAACAGTGTGTTACAAATTACAGAATGAATACATATTGAATACAGGAGTCATTAGCGAAAACAAGAGTCAGGATCAAACAGATCAGGGAGAGTTGGGAGTCCAAAGGAAGGGGACAGCAGTGGAGGAGAAGACGAGAGAAATGTCCGAAGACTGGCTGGCTAGGTGACTGTCAAAGCGGTGTGCCAGAGCCAGTCTCCACTATAGCTGTCGTAGCAGCTCTACCGGGGATTGGCCATGCGGTTCAGACTCAGCCGTTTTAGGGTGAGGATCAGGAGGCGAACAAAAGACTTGAGTCCATGTGTGGATGAGTGGCGAGGGTGGGGAGAGGGGGTAGGAGAGGATATGTAGCTTGGCTGCCCTCTTTAAGTCCGTTTGGTCGGGGTTGTTCATCACTGTGTAGCTTCAAGCTGGGTGTTTTCAACCATGAGACTTGTCCTTGACTTGGTGGGATCAGTGGCAGCCATTTTGGGGACAGGTACGGAGTGTTGTTCAAGTTCCTTGTTGTTAAAGACAGGCCAGTTCCCTCGATAGAGATTTTGGTTAACCAGGAGACTCCATGATGATCCAGGGAGGAAGTCACCAGTTGGAGAGAGCCGAAAAGTCTAGCCCGAAGGAAAAGCAGCATGGGCGCCATGTTGGAGTCAGGCACGGCCAGGAATCAGTATTTGTCTCATGAAAGGAGAAAGCCCTATGGTAACTGGGGCAAGCACAGTCCACCTCAAAGATATTTTTGGGCCGTTAGGATATTACACGGAATCCGCACTCACCGTCGGCTCAAAGCAGGTCACCGGAGTTCTGAGGTGCCATCTTGTCCAGCGTGTCCGCTCCCTGGGACTTGTTTCGGGATACTTGATCTCCCGTCCAAAGCGCAAGCTCAATCCCGTCTCTTGTGTGAAATGGAGAACCTGGCAATGTCGGTCAGGCGGCTACGCAGAACACCTCCTTCGGCACCAGGCGCGGTTTCGCCGCTCCCCGGTTGCCATCAAGGAGGATAGGAAGACCAGGATGTCGTGGCTCGTATCTCGGCAAAGCAAGGTCCGAGAAGGGTGCAATTCAGCTTCCGGGAGTTAGCAAGTGTTCAGGCAAAGGAATCTTTGGGCTGAGTGGAACCCCAATGCTGCCGGACGCCGCTCCGATAAGTGGAGCGAGGGTTTGCCACAGAGCATCAGCTCTGAGTGGCCATGCTGGGAGCTGGCTCCTCCCCCATCCATGCTGTATTTCGCGTCACTTGAGTGGAGACCCGAACAAGCACAATATATATTGTATGTATGACTGTAAAATGTTTTATTTCACAAAGGAGGAGTTAGCGAAGACTGGGCTCTTTTGGTACCTGTAAAACTATGAATTAAGTGTTCAGGTGGAGAAACAGTCGAAACACTGCTGACTGACCCACGCATGTTCCGACTACGCAAGCTCTACCACGCTTGCCTTAACTACACATATGCCGTAACTATGCACAACAGTGTGTGGTCTAGCTGCTGGAATATAGAAGCTGGAAGATGCTGTGTTGAGGTAAGTGGGCTGTTACCTTTTTAGGGCTCGGGAGTAAGGGTAGGTTTTAGGGCAGTGGGAGAGGTTGGGGTAGTTTAAGGGATGGTGTGGGGGAGGGGTAGTGTAGGCTTTTATGCCTTAGGGCAGTAAGAGGGGAAGGGTAGTTGGGGTAGTTTTTAGGGCTGGTGTTTGGGGTTGGTATTAAGGCAGTGGAAGGGGTTGGGGTAGTTTAAGGGACAGCGATTGGGGTCAGAGTAGTGTAAGTTAGGGTGCAGGCTTTTAAGCCTTAGGGCAGGAGAATGGGTAGTTGGGGTCGTTTTCAATGTTTGGGGTTGGGTAGGGTTTTAGGGAAGTGGAAAGGGTTGGAGTAGTTTAAGGGACAGTGCAGGGCAGGGGTGGGGGTGGTCGGGGGAGGTGGGTTAGTGGTGACCTTAGCCACACATACCCCTTTACCATTCATGCCTACACAACGGAATATCGTAGTAAAGACGTGCGTGGTAAAGGAATGCGTAGTTGAAATGCATTTGTGATTGGGCTGCTTGGTAGAGGCACGCGTTGTAAAAACATTTGTGCTTCTATCATTCAGCCATTCAGGTGTGGTGAATCGAATTCATAATTAGAATGTTGATTTTCATGGTTACACGCACAGAACTAAAGACGTATAATACTAAGCTCCGAGTGCGGTTTATTCATTTATGAGTACCCAGGCTGGGGAGGACACTACAGAGGGTAAAGACCAGGACATTTCCCACGGTTCCTAAGGGGAAAGAAGACAGAGAATTGAGTCCCTAGTCGGGTACTAAGGAAGCAAAAATTAGGACAGGAAGCTTCTCCAAGCCCATGGTGATAACTTACCTTAAAAACAAAAAATCAACAAAGCAATGTATTTACGAATTGGAAGAAGAACAAGCATGTATTGCAATTCACAGTGAGAATTTCCTGTGAAGAGAACCAGTTTAGGTTTTTTTAGAAGGCCCTCACTCACCAACCTAGTTGGTGACATGCTTATCATCAGGCCCCACCAGGTGCGGCCGAATGCCACCCTAATGTGCTGCAACGCCAGTTTACTGCAGTACTGGTTACAGTGATTGGTGAAAGGTGAATTAATGAGTTAAAAATGTCCAGATTGTGTCAAAAAAGTATTTTATTAGTTTTGCCAATCAGACATGAATAAAAACTAAAGTGTAGGATAAATAACTAAATTAAAAGTTCAGTTTTATCCCAAAAGTGTGATCAATATGCTTCTGCCTATGTGTGAGCACTTAGTCAGGCTTTCATCAGGACCAAGAAAGTGTAGTGCTGAACCCCGGTGGTATGGGCGTGCGAAGGCCCACCCTGACCAGTCGTTACTAGCGTTAAAAAGATAAAAAAAACACCAAGTGTGAATTCCTTTAAAAGTAGAGCGGAACTGAGTTTATTCTGGTTAGAAACAACACAACATGACAAACAAACATAAATACCAAAGAAAGACAAAAGGATTATGTCAGTATGCTCCTAGAAGTTGTCATAATTAATATAACCATGCTGGTGTGCTCTTCGAAGTTCACTGTTAGCAGTATCAAGTGCCGCTAATAGTGAACTTGTGCGCATACAGTACTATCATCAGAATCCTTGTGAAAAAGACAAGGGACAGCCGTACCCTGTCTAGCCTATGTGGCATGCTGGTATAATTAAGGCTGATGGGCAAAACTGTGTCTCAATGCTCATATCACATTACTGCATAGCATGTGGACTTTGGAAAAACAAAGAAATAAACGGTCTAACAAAATAATTAGTGCGGCTGGACAAAAGACGGACTAAAAAGTAACAACGTTTGGTTCTTACAAAGGGTACAAATAATCAATGCACCATGAGTCACGGGGGGGGGGGTGGTAGCGATTTGGCACACCCTAGGAAGCATGATGAGAAGAAGGGATAAGTATTACGAACAAAAAGTGACACAGGATGGTACTTAGCTGCTGATCGTTGTACTCACACCCTTAACGCTAGGCACCCGCTTGGAACCTGCGTGCTCCCTCTCATATCCGGACACCCACGATAGTCCTAATGTGGACTGGTCGATGTTTATGAAGCCAAGATGCAAATCACCAGCGTTCAAGAACGCGGGACTGCACGTAGGCGTGATGAGGGGGGTGTGATTTGCAGGGGCCATTCGCCTGCGAACGCTGCCTACGATGAGGCAGAAACCAATCGTGAAAATAGGATAGTTTTTAGCATCAACTCTGTATGTTGACGACGCGACCAGGGGGAACCAATTACAGAGGTCGGTGTTTCCTTTGACGCTGTGATCCCCAATAGCAGACAACGAAAGGAAGAAGGAAACCAGGGCTGTCATGGTAACGACAACTCAAGGTAAAAACGCTACCGATCGTTACAAGGTGGAGCGGGGATACGACGCGTGGGATACAAAACTGACATAACCCAATGAATGGAGCAACTGATTGCTTCAAAACGATAAATATGAAGGTGAATAAATATGCAGCCAGCAAACCAACAATAGATCCAAGGTTATGGATCATTGCTGGGAAGGGAATGTTACACTGTACTTCAAATTGGCATTTGCCTATGCCAAAAGGTAGAGGCTGGTACACATAGTGTTACATAATCATTCCAGGAGATTTTCATTACAACTGAGATGGTAAGGAGATATAAGTACATAAATGAATAAACCCCCTAATTCTGCAAAAAACACAATCTGCAAAGGATCCAAGTCGAGTAAACCATTCACAGGGGGAGAAAGGTACCATTCAGAAAAAGAGTTATCCTTCTAATAAGGAGGTTGTTGCGTGGTTGGAGGCACCATGTGAATAGTAAACAGCAGTGCACAATGCATCTAGCAAGCAATGTTTTGAACTGCAAATCCCAGAGACTGCAATTAAAAATAAAAATCAGGAGAAACAGAGGGGTCGACAGGTGATTAATTCTGTAGTACAGTAGCCCAGGGGATATTGTCATTCAATCTGTGTGGGCATGTACCAAGTAGATACACCCCCCATCTTTTGGGCATTTCTTTTCGTGGTGACCTGTTCAATCACTGTCCACCTCAAGTCATTGGTCGTGTGGTTGTGTTGTAAGAAATGCTCGCTCACTTTAGTTGCTACCCGACCACATCTGATGTTGCTGCGATGTTCGAATATGCGTAATTTCACTTTGCGAGTTTTCATACCGACAAACCGCAAACCACACGGACAAGTTATCAAATATACCACATTTGTGGAGTTGCAGTTTGTATGGACCCTCTGCGTACACACTTTGTTAGGTTCAAGATCCAAAGATTTGGTTTGTGACATAAGGTAGCAGATACTGCAGTTTGAACAGGGGTAATGTTCTGTAACTTTTGGCGGACCCCAGGCGTCCGTGACAGATGGAGGTCTCATAGCAGGTATCTCTTTAGGGCGAGTATTGACCAGAGTACCCCGGAGACTTTGTCCTCTCTTGAAGGAAAAAAGGGGTTTCTCCCACTTTCTGTTGTTACTATTTATGAAACGCCAATCTATATTGATGTATTTTTTTCACTGCGTTAGATGCTGTACTGAAGGTAGTGACACATGTCAAAGAAATTGCGGTAGGCTCTCTAGGAGTCTCCCCAAGAAGCACTTCTCTCGGTTGATTTCTTGCTCTTTCTTAACCTTTATTAAGTACCATGGTAGGGTAGCCCCGGTTCTTGAGTTTAACAGTCAGATCAGATGACTTCCAGATGGCTACAATTCCTCCTTAGCCGCAAAAATTGTCCATAGGGGAGATTCTCCCGCAATGCCTTTGGGTGGAAGCTTGTAAACTTCAAATGAATATTCTTTGCTGTTGGCTTGTAGTGCGTTTTGGTGGAGAAATGTCCATCCTGTTTTGAGATTACCACGTCCAGGAAGACAACTTCTTGTCTGTCTGCTGTCTGTGTACTCTTTTTGCGATATAACGTTAAGTTTTACCCAGACTTCTGTTTCTTTACAAGCCCAAATTTGTATTACCTAACCATACTCTCCTTGTTATTTCACTGTCAACCTCCCAACATTATCAGTAAAATACTTTCCCAAGAAGACATCTCTCCCTCCCTAGGAAGTTGATGAAGCAATTCATGGCCCAGGCAAAAACAAATCCCTCTAGCCAAGAGATAACGAAGAAATGAAATGACCAGAAAATTAGCTGGCTGGGTATCAAGGTCAGGATGTGTTAGTGCTAAAGCCCATTTATCCCTGAGCTTTGATGTTGACCATACAAGGGAGTGCAGAAGGGGTCTGATGTGAACTACGTATTGGACATCTGTGCAAGAAGAGAACCCAATGTGGACTGACCTCTGGAAGGAGAACACAATGAACAAAATGGCTATGGCAGAGGAATATGAGTAGGACAGTGAGCCTTTTCTTGATTTGCTGCATAGTGAAAGGGTACAACTTACCCCCGAGTTGATTCATGAACAGCAAAGAGAACCTAGAAAGGTTTTGGGTAGGTTCCCTCATCTGTTCTTACTGACACCAGGGTCGATACGTGTGTGGCCATGATATTGTCACAAAATATAGTCTTCCTATCAAAAGTATGACTTATCGAATAGGAGATGGAGTTCATTGATGCATTAAGGCAGAAGTGTAAAAATATTTGACTTTTGTGTGATTGGACATTCGTGCCAGCGCAGTATTGTTGGTGTTGAAGCTGGATTCCCCTGACTTTCACCTTTGTATGAACTACTACGGCCTCATCAAAATCACCAAGACCGATGCCCATCCGATCCCCAGAACTGAGGAGTTTGTGATCGGTGGGGTACTACAAGGTACATGAGATTTGAGCGCTTTTGATCTGACCAGTGGTTACTGGCCGATAGCGTTAGCACAACAATGCCAAAGAGAATACAGCACTTTTTAACCTAGAGGGATTATTCAAGGGTAAGGCGATACCCTTCGGGTTGAAAAATGTTGCTGCTACTTTCCAGCATCTGGTGAAAGATGTTCTAGTGTGGTTAGAAGAGCTTTGTTTGGCTTATCTTGTAGTGTAGTTCCTATATTCCCAATAGGCTCTGCACATTGGAATAATATATACTGTAGTTTAGACGTAGGACTGAGGTCTACTAGGTCTCCACCTAATATATTAAACTTAATAGTGAATGCCAGCTAGCTCAGAGGTCACTAGAAACTTTCTCGAATTCACAAGAAGGGATTAGTTTCTGACAACCGCATAAACATGACAACTTTGTTTCCCCAGGATAAGAAACGTATCTCTAGAGTCGCCGAAACAATATATAACTATTTGACTCAGTCAATCATGCATGCTTAGTTTCACAATAGATGCAGAGAAATAGAGAGACGGGCGTTTTCAATAAAAATTATTTATTGAACAGTCTTCTTTCTCAAGCTTTGGAAATGAACTGCTACAATCGTAATCCTGGTTATCAAGTACAATGCATATAATACAAACAGTATTATATTATATTAGGTTAGGTGTACCTAACCTAATAGTACGAGGGAAGAAGTAAGTGAGGAGTAGCCTAAGTTTAGTAGTTCTCTGCCAGGAATCTATTCCAAGAATTCTCTAAGAGGTCTAATCAGCTCCGTACCTTGGTTTTAGAATGAAGGAGGTCTTATATCTCTCTCTCAGGACTCAATTTTCTAGATACCCGCAAGGGTAAGCCTCAAACACTGGAGCTGGATTTCTCGCCAAGAGAAAAGACAGCGTCTCTCTCAGTGAGTCAGCTGGAGGGTCGGCTTCCTTTGGCACTTGCTGCTGCAGGGCGTCGGGCAAGTAGATAGTCGATCTGCTCCAAACCACTGTGTGTTTGACTGGGCAAACCTAGGCATATTTATACTTTGAAGGTGCTGAATTTGACGCATGTTTGGACTTAATATCGTCACTCAAAGGCTAAATTCTTGGAAAACGCCAGGAGTTCTAGAGAACTTAATATTCAAGCAGGGGGAAGTTCCAAGCTGCTGAAGACGGGTTTTTCCAAGAAATCGTTGTTAATTCTCGGAACCTAGTGGAAGTAGCCATGCCGTATTTGGGCTGTATGGCTTAGGCCAAATAGGGTAGTGATTTTTATGCCTATATAAGGATATGATAAAGTATACCTATATAACGGCATAAATCGGGAAAATTACACTAGGGTCATAGATTTGTTTACAACACCCACTCCACGATCTTAAGTTCAAAAAAGCTAATCTAATAAGCACTGAACATATCTAAGGTTAGTGTTTACAATCCCACCCCAAAATACAGAAAAATGCATTTGAAATGGGTGTACATGAGAAAAATATTGAGCATTTCTATAGTACGCATTTTAAGGAAGTGATGACATTCTAAGCATATATTATGGTATCTAAATATGCAAACTAAATGAATCATGAAAATACATTTATGAAAATGGCTCTTAAATACAGAAAGAAAAAGTCGAGACCATTTCATAACCTAACATATCATATCAATAGTTATAGTAATTAGGACAAGGCCAAATATTTTCTCTAGGCAGTGTTCAAAAAGGAAAAGAATTTCTGGTTCTCTAAGAATAGTTCTACTTTAAGCAGATTAGTCTGTGCCAAAAAGGTTCAATGTTTTGGAGAGAAAAATTCAAATGGTAGTGAAAAATAGAGTTCCAAAGTTAGAATTCTTTGTTTTTGAAAAATTGAAGGCCAAATTTCAGAGTTCAGGGTGTGCATGAATCAAAGGTTATTCTCCTGTCCGGAGAAAACATCATATCATCAAGGCTGGCAAAGAAATTGTCTACCCCAGTAGGTGAAAGTGGAACCACTTGATCTAGCAGATCAAATGTGCACAGATGAGAAGCATTGCCATCAGTGCCTGGTGCCGCATTAGCAGTGTTCAAATCAGATAGTACCTGTGTGCCTGTTGATTCTCGTATCTCACCCTCAGTTAGACTTACTGGTGAGACCTCAATGAATGCCGTCATCGGGATTGATAGACGTTGGGGACAACATGATGCATGAGTCGTTACAGGAGCTAGCAAGGCGTCGACATCCGATGGCAGGACTGATGGAAGTGTAAGACAGATGTCCAACATGCATTTCTCTCCGCAAAGCAGGCATCGTAGAACAGGTAAGATGCAATCTTGCCAGATTGGTCTGAACGACAGAAACCAGAGTGTGTTCATATCTCTTAAACGAGCCAAGCCAAGAATCTGTGAAATCCTCTCATGATACCTCATGGCAAGGACGGCCCCTTCCATGTTGGTCTGGGTATCGTTGGTTGCCGGACTTGCCATATCGGAGCAGAAGGAATAAAAATAGAATTCCTGCTACGAGATGAGAGGCAGGCCGCCAAACACAGAGTGCACGAAGTTTGGAAAAATGCAGAGGACTGCTTCGAATGGTGTTAACATTCCTGAAAAAATCATCTTAAATACATGTGCGATGCCACTGGTATCAGACATGTTCAAGATTTGACTTAACATTTCTGCGAAATGTATTGGGCAGTTTGTTGATAATGCATGTATCTCTGCAGAGGTCCTCGCAACTTGCAGATCATACGTTTCTTTAGACGAGGTCAGTGGCACAGACTTTTGCATTAGAATGGCTTTTATTCTGCTTAAAGTATCAATTCGTATAGAAGAGATATTCAGTGAAGACCATAATGCCGTCCGACTGTCTGTCTTGTACGTTGGATACAATACTTGCTTGCAACAAGTAACCATGGATGACACACTAACGAGATCATATTTTCCTGGCATTATGCCACAGCAGCTGTGATCATTCAACATAACGTAACTGCCATTAGATAGCTGCCTGAAAATGGGTTCTATCACGGTGGAGGGAGTACGGTGCAGGCGGCTAGAGAGGTTATTTTCAGAACCGTCGCAAACTCCGTGTAAATTAATACCCTTGCACAAAAGTGTACCACTTAGTGAGTTTTCACAATATTTTCCACTAAGAAATGCCTCCTTTCCCTTGTTCCAACATTTGTATGTGTAAGGTAAAGTCTATGTCGGCTTCTTCTTCTTGTTTCATTTAATTCCTGTAAAACAGCCTAACGATCTTTGACATCAAAGGGTTTTTGCTCCACCACTGAAGTTTGACAATGGAGGTCTTCGATTATCATTCTAGTACCAAACAGTAAATCATAAGGAGTGATTCCCCCCAGAGAATTTCTTGGCAGATTGTTAAGACTACGTTGGACACTTATTAAATGTTTGACCCACACATCACCCGAACCTAATACCTTAGCTGTTATGGATTGCTTTATGTCACGGTTTTATCTTTCCACTACCACATTACCCTCAGGATGGAAGGGACTAGAATACCACAATGCAACGCCCAAGCTAACCATAGCCTCCTTGTAAGCTCGAGAGCTAAACGCAGGACCTTGGTCATAATGTAGCCTGCCAATTGCGTATGTGCCGATAAAGACTCGCAAATCCTTTATAACAGTGCTGGCGTCAGCCAAGCGCTGGGGCCATAACCAAATAAATCTTGGGCCGGAATCCACTGCGACCATAATATATTTATAATTGCCATCCCTTGTTAAGGGACCACAGTGGTCCAGGTAAACACACGCTAGTAGTTCATCTGAAATCAGAAGGGGCGTCTGTGCAGGACGTTTCACTGTAGAAACTTTCATTTTCTGGCAGATTTCACATTCTAGAACATAGTTTATAGTTTGTTTCCTCATGCGAGGCCACCAGGATCTCTGTTTTAATAATGATACTGTGGCGGAAACTCCCGCGTGAGTAGATGGAAGCCCTTCATGTGCTGCTACAATTTGTCCTAACCTATGTTCCATGTTTGGGATTGCCCTATCCCCCACTCCAAGGATTCGAGCACAAGGAACATTATTCGCATCAGTTATATATGAGTACTTTACTGGAAAGCCTTTCGTGAGTGTCTTACCACTGTCTTTGACTGAAGCAGTGACAGCTTGCCCTATATCGCTGTCTATTTTTGTTTTTGACTGGGTGATTGCAGCTACGGAAGCAGTTTGCACAGCTGCCTTCGCGGCATCATCAGCCAATGAATTCCCTGCAACGTGAACGCCATCACGCTGATGACTCAGTGTATGTATCACATGAGTCTTTTGTAGTTCTTTCTGCAAAAGAACTACCTGTTCACAAAGCATTTTATGCTTGATTGTGCCACCCTTAGCGTCTTTGAATTTTTGAACTCGTTTGTAACCCAGGTCTGCAAATTTTCGTTGTAAGATTCAATGCAGAAATATGAATCGCACACTATGAGTGTGGGGAATTCGCGATCAGTATTTTTAAGCGCCATCTTGAAAGCCTGTATGTAGTTCAGCTCTCTTAGCTGTACAGTCTCTGAGTGATTGAGTTTTTGTGACCATAGGTCTGAATTTTCCATCGGACCAGCGACCTTTAACAATCGCGTACGCAGCACTAAAGGCTTGTTTACCCCCAATTGCGGGTTGTGCTGATCCGTTTGTATATATTATACATCCGTAATGTTCAAGAGGCAGAATTTCGGTCAGCAGAGGACATTCATGTTCGTATTGGAGAAGTTCTTGTGTTTAGAGGCTGGGGTCAAAAACATATTCCATGTCTGTTGCAGCAAGAGAGTTAACCCATTGTATCCATCTCGGATGTAAAGCTTTAGCATTTGGGATGCTTGCTTTTGTCACTGCCTCTAAGGCAGGTACAGGTGTAACGATCATTATGCGTCTACCCTGCGCGAGAGCTCTCTCTTTTACTAATGCAGTTTGAACCGCTGTGAGAATTTTCTCAGTAGAAGTGAACTTCATTTCAGATTGTGTGTACAAGTGTGATTTGCATGTTATTGGTACCGTTTCTCCCTCATTAAAGGTCAGGTCCGTGAATCCGCATCTCCCTGGGATGATTCAGATCACAAGATTGCGAACGTTTTTGCGTGTCTGTAACTGTTTTTTAGCTAACATGTCTGTTTGTACTGAACGCAGAATTTCTGTGTGTGCTTGAGTCCAGTTAGTTGGTTCGAAATCAGGTTTGATTAGTTTGTAGAGAGGTTTAACCCTTTCTGCGTTATTCAGAACGTACATTTTTCCAAAATTAAGGAAACCTAGAATGGACTGTAAGTTTTTCAGTGTTCTTGGAGTTTGGAGCAGTGCACATTTCTCTAGAAAGTTTGCTGCCAGAGCTTTGCCTTCACTTGATAACTCATATCCTAGAAATAGGAAGTTGAGGTGGGCAAGTCGTGATTTCTTAAAATTGAATTTATACCCTTCAGAAGCGAACCCAAGTATTATGGTGTTCACTCTTTTCAAGTGCCTGTCCAAGTCGTCATCTGTAAGGTAGATGTCATCGACATAAGATAATGCCTCATCATCGTACGTTTGTAGATACTCTGTTACCCTGGCTGAAAATAACCCTGGACTATTCTTGAATCCTTGGTGGAGACGGCAAAATTGTTGCAGTGTTCCCATTATTGAGAAAGCTGTCAGATGCCTGCTTTCGGGTGCAATGTTTTGACAAAAAAAACATTTGAAATATCTAATGTGGTTTTTTATATTTTTTACGCACGATGTTATTCATCAGTGCTGCACTATGTGCATTTTGTACTGCAAAAGTTTTGCAACAGGAGTTTAAGTGTCTGTAATCCAATACTAGACGATATGAATTGTCTGGTTTGGAGACAGGAAACAAAGGATTGTTCATTGATGAGGTGCATGTTTCAATCGCCCCTTGGTGTTCAAGTTGATTTAAAATCTCCCTGACTTGTTTTTTAGCTTCTTGCTTAACTGGGTACTGTCTTTGTGCAGAAGGTTGATTTTTTTAACTGGATTTTGTGGTGAGGAGAATCCTCATCCCATCCCACATGATTTTTATATAATGCTGGAGGCTGAGCTAGTGCCCATTTTCTGGCATAAGTGTATTTTTTATGAAATAGAATGTGATTTGAGAAGGCTGGCATAATTATCTCTTCTCCTTTGGGCACTCCTGACAAATTCAGGCGGCCAGTCTTGTTCAGCTAGAAGAATGTCATAGCCCTTAGAGAGCTTCTCCCAAAAGAGTGCTCTTATTTTTCTAGTTATGTCCCCCTCCATCCGGAGTGTTACTTCATATAACTTGTGGGGTACACTAACCCTGGTGTTGGTAGTTTCAACTTGAATGCATTCATTCAAGTCCACTGTCTTAGATGATCCTTCAGGATCTTGCGAACTATGGTGACTTCTGCTGCGCTGTCTAGCATTGTTTGAGCCCACTCCCCGTTCTTGAGTTGTGTCCTCAAGATCCTCGGCATGTCTGATTTTGACGCTTGCTACCTTCTTTGGTGAACGGGTTCTTTGTCTTTGGACTTGACTCGTTCCTCCTTGTGTTCTGACCGTCCTCTTCTTTCCGATTTCTGCGAGGAAGTCTGAAAAGATCGAGAGGGACGTGTATCATTATCTTGATATCTGTCAGTTTTTTTCAAATTATCCCTATTCCTAAGGTTATACCTTTTTTCAGAGGGCTCAGGTTGGGGAAACTACCTCCCCTTTGGGGAGATCTTCCTCTGGACTGAGAACGTTTCTCTCTAGGAAGTGTCGGTTTAGTGTTTTCCTACTTCTTTTTAGGAGTAGTGAGATTATTTTTAATAAACAACTTTTCAGGATTTTCTGTTAATTCAGGTTTTACTGGTTTCCCACCCAAACTATCTCTTCCTAATTCTTAATATGATTTTTCAATAATTCTAGCAAGCTCAAATGGTTGATCTGTTATATCTGTTTCTTTCAACTTTTGGCGGATTGCCACGGATGCTGTTTCACCTTTAATGTTAGCTAATAATATAGCTGAGACCTGTTTGAAATCTTTCAGTAATTTCATACTTGGATTTAAGGCCGGTTCTGGGCCGTATTCATTTTCAATCTGCCTCGGAACGTCTGGTATTACCGCCATAGATGGTACACCATGTGTTTTTGTGTAGATTGAAGCAAAGACTGTACCCCAAGTGTCACAGTCCTCCACATGTGGTGCGATTCCCATTGGTAAACAGATTGTCAGAATTCTTTGTTTCTCATGAGGTGTACTATCAGGGAATACTGCCTCTATCTGAGTAATTTTTTGAGCTAACCAGAACGGAATTTGTTCCCTCAATGACTGATTGTATAGTCTGTGGTGTAATTTTGTTTGTGGTCACCTGGTGAGGGGTGTGCTGTGGAATTCTTATAGCTGGTTGGACTGTTAAAGTCTGCATGACATATTGAACTAATTGTCTGTGTATTTTAATTCACTGTTTCAGCTGAGCTAACAGTTCTGGACCTGTCATTCCGTTAATGTCAGGATGTGGTGTATAGCTCGCTAGTACCGGCCATGTAGCTCCTGGTCTACCTAGTGGACCGAGCATGGTAATGTGATTTTGATGTTGTAGGGCGCCTTTAAACCAGATCTGATGCTCCTGGTAAGTTAATGGAATTTCAACGTCCTCGAAAGGAACGTATTCCGCTGGAGGTTCCTCTAATTTGTAATAGTGGAACTCGTGTGTTACTGCATTTGCTGCAGGAAACATAATCCATGAATAGAATACCTCTGTCTGCCGATATTCATGTGCCTCTATAACAGAAATTACTTTATCACCTCTTGATGATATCCCAATTTCTATAAGTTTTATAGTTGTGGTTTTCCTTACATTTGCCGGGAGGAATATTGCATCCGCGTCATTTTGTAGGACGTTTGTGTCATCAAAGACAGCTTAAGCTGCTGGTGCAGCTACCTCGTCATCAGACATTATTATTTTACTGACTGAAAAGTTTGCAGAACAAGTTTCAAGGAAGCAAAGATTAGGTGCACAATATTTTGGAACACTGTATCCTTCAACGTTGAATAAACCAAAAACTAATACATAGGATTTTTGTCCTACTCAGTTCTGGCAGATATTATCCTTTTACCCACTCCAGACGTCTATTGGAGTATTTTACGGGAAAAATGGGTCTGTGTGAAAAGCACGACTGAGTTACTCTAGTATCTAGCGTCAAATTATCGCCTTACCAAACGTTGGGCGCCATGTAGTGTAGTTCCTATATTCCTAATAGGCTCTGCTCATTGGAATATTATATACTGTAGTTTAGACGTAGGACTGAGGTTGACTAGGTCTCTACCAAATATATTAAACTTAACAGTGAATGCCAGCTAGCTTAGAGGTCACTAGAAACTTTCTCGAATTCACAAGAAGGGATTAGTTTCTGACAACCGCATAAACATGACAACTTTGTTTCCCCAGGATAAGAAACGTATCTCGAGTCGCGGAAACAATAGATAACTATTTTACTCAGTCAATCGTGCATGCTTCGTTTCACCAGAGATGCAGCGAAATAGAGAGACGGGCGTTTTCAATAAAAAAGTATTTATTGAACAGTCTCCTTTCTCAAGCGTTGGAAATGAACTGCTACAATTGTAATACTGGTTATAAAGTACAATGCATATAATACAAACAGTATTATAAAGTAGTACTGTAAAAGCATGATATGGTTTCTAAGCCATAAAGTGCATAAAACGTATAAAATACATACAGTGATAAATAATGACTAAAAGTACTCAACTGGTGTTTCTAAAATACGCCTACCCCGGTGTACCTAACCTAAGTCTAGTACGAGGGAAGAAGTAAATGAGGAGTAGCCTAAGTTTAATAGTTCTCTGCCATGAATCTATTCCAAGAATTCTCTAAGAGGTCTAATCAGCTCTGTACCTTGGTTTTAGAATGAAGGAGGTCTTGTATCTCTCTCTCAGGGCTCGATTTCCCAGATACCCGCAAGGGTAAGCCGGAAACACTGGAGCTGGATTTCTTGCCAAGTGAAAAGACAGCGTCTCTCTCAGTGCGTCAGCTGGAGGGTCGGCTTCCTTCAGCACTTGCTGCTGCAGGGCGTCCGGCAAGTAGATAGTCGATCTGCTCCAAACCACTGTGTGTTTGACTGGGCAAACCTAGGCATATTTATACTTTGAAGGTGCCGAGTTTGACGCATGTTTGGACTTATTATCGTCATTCAAAGGCTAAATTCTTGGAAAACGCCAGGAGTTCTTGGAGAACTTAATATTCAAGCAGGGGGAAGTTCCTAGCTGCTGAAGGCGGGTTTTTCCATGAAATCATTGTTAATTCTCGGAACCTAGTGGAAGTAGCCATGCCGTATTTGGGCTGTATGGCTTAGGCCAAATAGGGTAGTGATTTCTATGCCTATTTAAGGATATGATAAAGTATACCCATATAAGGGCATACATCGGGAAAATTACACTAGGGTCCTAGATTCGTTTACAACAATCTAGATGTCATTGCTGTATTTAGCAGTTAAAGGAAGGACCACCTGGAAAACCTGGAACAGGTGTTGGTCAGGGTACAAGGAGTGAAACGAACCATCAAGGCAATCAAATGCTAGGTGTGTCAGTCCATTGTATTCTACCATGGGTATCACATGGGAAACAAGAAGATTCAACCTTTGGATGCAAAAGTATAGGGCCTGATTTAGATCTTGACGGGACTCCTGTTGTCCCTCCCTGGAAGTGGTTACAAGTACTCCATCAAGCTGACGGAGTCCTGCCACTGTATTTAGATGTGGGCTGGCTAAACCGCTGTCTGCATCAACAGACTATCTTTCGTTGCATAAGGGGCGCACGTCCGTCGATGCGTTGATGCGGCAAACTACTCTGCTGGCTAACAGTACTCCGTCGTCATAAGTCGGGCGGGTTTGCGCCAAGTCTATTTAGATTTCCATGTGGTGCTGGAGTAGTCCTAGTGGTGGATTCATGAAGGAGTGAGTGCCTGGTGGAGTAGAGACCAGTAGGAACTACTTAGAAATGTGACACCACACATATATGTTGTGCTTGCTTCAAAAATATGTATTAATCCCTTTTTTTTTGCATATAGCATTGCACACAAACAGCATACACACACACTATTGAATGTACACCCACAGGCACCAAAAGCACAATACCCACAACAAATACATTTTTTTACGTGTCAATAGTGGTGTGTTCATTTTACCTTGATGAGTTCTAAAATGAACACTACTACATTACATGTGTTGTAAAGTCATCCTGCTCCTGGGCACCCCCCAACTTTCTGCTTACTGATACTGATGGTAACTGATTTTGACTGACTCTGCCTAACCAGGCCCAGGGTCAGTGCTATGTTGAAAGTACACATTAGAATACAGTTAAGATGCCTACATACACTAGGGTACACAGTGGTATGGGGGGTTCCCCTGTAATTGGCATGGCCTCCCCTAAAGGACCATAGTATAAAATAGGGCAGGGGGATTGAAACTACCTAGAAGTCCCCAGTACCCTGGGGCATGGCAGTTTAGAGGCCATCAGCCTTTTTCTGCACTTGGATGTGTGCACTACTGAAGCCTGAGGTCAGTTTAAAAACAACCTTGGATGCCAGGACTGCTTTTAAAAAGGTAAATTGTGCCCAAACTCGACTTTGGTGTTTGGGGCACTTAAACATGAATAACCTACAATGTTTTGGCATAATAATGACCCCTAGAGTCTCCTCTAGGTATCCCAGGGGTGGGGGCAGGTATTTATAAGGTACACCCTTATTGCGGAGTGTATCTCGGTCATGCGTCGCGATGTGGCAGAGGACTGCGGCGTGGGTCGTCATGTAGTTTCTGTGCATGCGCTTGCTTGTCAGATGTGAAAATGCAGCGTAGTCAACTGGGGGGTGACATTCTGCAAAAGAAAAACTACCTCCTAACCGAGAAAGGGAATAGAAGAGAAATTGGGGATGAAGTGAACCTTAATTCAAGGGAGGGAGGGGGGTGCTGCAGTGTGGCTCCTGTTGTCCCAGGTCCGTGATCAGGTAGCGTGTCAATGCAGGGTGGGGATGCTGTGCATGTGTGGGCCGACTGTTATGGGCGAGTTGCGGAGGCCTCTGGCTTTGGGGCGGTGTCGCTCCTTATGTGGTCAGTCCTCCCCAGCAGGGGGGGAGAGGAGCATGGGGGGGGGAAGAAGAGAGGGGGGTGGGGAGGTGGCAAGCGGGGGGGAGGGAGGGACCATATGTTTGGTGGCTCATGCCTATATATGTGTGGCTCCGGCTTCGTGTAGGTGCCTTGCATTACTCTCCCCAGTCGTACATCTGCGCATCGCCGGGGGGGGAGGGTTTTCGCCCAGCCTACGTCAACCCTCGGTCATGGCATGGCAGGCCCTGTTAAATGTCTGTAGGATGTTGTCCCAGATCTGGGCTATTGGAATGGCTCTCCGTCCCGCGGTTTCCTCCCTGCGTAAAACTGTACCCTCTGCCATCGCCCAATAGTTGAGGGAGGCGCACCAGTGCTTCGTCAGTGGTGGGTTTGCGTCTTTCCAGTGTCGTGTTATGAGTCATTTGGCGGTTATCAGTCCCAGATCCCAGAACCTGGTATGAGCCTTGTTGTGTTTTGTTCTTTTGAATAGGCCCAGTACACAGGCGTCCCAATCGTGTCGCAGTTCTATGTCTGTCCCTTTTGTCAAGAGTGTGGTGACATCGTGCCAGTACATTTGTAGACCGGGGCATGCCCACATTTTATAAGGTACACCCTTATAAAATGAGTTTGTATATGCCTGGATAAAGTGAAATGTCCCATTTCACTCCCCACATTGTGGTAAAGTGCTGCTCAAATTCGACTTTGATCCTAGGAGCACAGTAAAGGGAGAATCTGCAATATTTCTACAGATTCAGAACCCCTAAAGTTTCCTCTAGTTTCACATTGGGTGGGGTTCCTGTAGATATAAGGCAAGTACTTATAAAATATGTTTTTGTAAGTCCTGGTGCTGGAAAAATGGCCCAAGTAATTTTTCCCATTGCAAATCCCCCGTTACATAGGGTAACATGGTATAAAGTTATTGATTAATAACTATTGATAGGAGAGGGATAAAAATGCCATTCAAAGATGTCCCAGAATGGTGTTAATAAATCCCACAATTTCATAGTGTTGTATTTCTCCTAAAGTGTACATACAAGAGGTTATAAGACTTTCTTGTTTGTAGGTTCAAATTCAGCCTTCCAGTGATCTGCCCTGATTGGTCAGAGTGAAGTGGATTAGCCAGGTTGCCTTGAAGAGGTGATCAAGACCTCCGGGGTTAATCAGCTCTGCTGGCAGGGCTGTGTGCTCCTCCATAGGAATGCCAGTCCAGGGGGAGGGGTCGTAAACTATGCTCTTTAAAGGGGATAGCAGAGACCATTGTCAGTTACAGCTCTGAACTTCCCACCTTAGGCAGATGGTAGGATTAAGGAAGGTATGAGCAGATGCGGGGGTGGGGGTTCTAAGTAAAATAGCCATCCTAGGGGTGTGTTTAGCCAGATCTTACCTCCTTGCTGGAAAATCAGCCATTAGGATTTGGATGGATTATGGATTTGGAGGATTTGATGCACTCTGTGACAAAATAATCCCACAATCTACAGGATGTGGTCTTAACTTTGAGGAGTTACCCTGCTCCCATTGGTCAGAACTGCATGACCCAGAGAACTTGGAATAAGTATCATAGATGGGCAGAGCCCTCCAGATCTGCTGCTTGAAACTGAATAGAATCAGAAGGTTCTGCCTGCGCTGAAGATTTTGAAGTGCATTTCTAAAGGTCAGGACTCTGAGTTTGCACCATTGAAACTACAGCCCTGTGGATCAAACCTGCTTGAAAAAGACTAAAGAGTGGACTCCCTGCAAGCTACAGGTTAACAGAGCTCAACTGGACTCCCCACAAAGAATTCCCAGTTATTTACTGAAATTGTGTTTTTAAATGCTTTACATACCTGTCTTTGAAGTTAAGCCTGTCTGCTCGCAGCCAAGCTACCAAGGGTTGAGCATAGGACATATGCTGAGTCCTACCATGTGTTAGTGGCCTTATTGCCAGTGGCAGACCTACATTTGCCCCTACCAATCACCCACTTTCCAACAACATGTAAGAAAAAAATTGCATGTAAGAGAAATGTGGAAATACACTAGGCTAAAGCAATTGTCAACACATGATTTATAGTAAGACAAGAGTAAGAGAAGCTTACCTTATATCCCTGTGACAACGTAGTTGATTGGCATCATGGTCAAGTAAATACAGCAAAGGAAGGACATGGACAATGAGGTTCAAGATGGAAACAGAAGTAGGGAAACAAAAAAAGCATGTTTCTACCTCATTTCCTTCAATTTCACCAACTCAAAGTAGTAGGTATCCGCGCCATAGTTTCTTTGACGGAAAGGCACATCGTGAATGACCCGGCAGTAATCTCTGTGTGATTCCTACCAACGACTGCTTCTGCATATGACGCCGCCGATGTGAGAGAAAAATCCTGGAAGAGTCGGTGGCACTCAGACAGTCTTTTGTCGATAGACCCACCAACATCTTATTAGAGTGGACAGGCCACCAAGTAGGCAGGTGGTGAAAAAGTGAAGGCGGGACCAGGTCTGCCAAGATCTAAATCTGGCCCATAGTCTGTTGGAGGGGATAGTGCCTAGTATCCAGACTCATGCAAGAGCCTTCTTTTTTAAAACTTTATTTATTCAAGGGAAAAAAAGAAAAGGAGGCAAAGGGCATTACAATTACAAAATATGTGACTTGTGGGTGACACAGACAATTGATAGTGAAAAGATATTTTCATAGTCTTTTAAGTGCATAACATAGGATCTGTATTTGATGACCGCTCCGATGCATGATACATGACCACATTTCTGAAAATAACATCTAAGGGGAACAATAAATTGCATTTGAGCTCTTTATCGGTTACATATCATTATCATCCTCCGTCTCAGCATTTTAAAGCGTGCTCTATGCCAGGCATGGCTGCAATGACGCCCATATATCCTCTGGACTAGATCTTGGCAGCATGAGAAAACTCCAGGAGTTTCTTCCACTTCAGATCTGGCACCAGGTATAAAAATAGGACCCGCTCTTCAGTTCTCTTCTGAACCTGCAGGGGACTGTCAGAGGAAACCCCTGCTATTCCGAGAGAACTGCCCTATTACCTGATGCCTGCTCTGTGCCCTCAGAGGAATTCCCTGTTGCTTGACAACTGTTTTTCTGCTTGAACCCAGGACCACCAGAGTGACTCCAAAGGCTAGTTTGCTGACTTCCTGTTCAGAGATACAGGAGCCCAAAAACCTCCAACAATTCTCAAAGTGCACCTTGACCCAGCCTGAAATGTGTCTTGCCCCTTCAAGTGATGCCCTCAAGTTCTTGACACTTGGAAGTGGTACTAAAGGTGCCCAACCAGCTATAATCTCAAACGTGGGTTTTGGGAAGGAAAAGTCCTCTGCCTGGTAATGGATGTGAACCCCTGCCCTGAGTGCCCAACTGTACTGATGTCTGGGTTCTTAATGCTGATTTTTGTTGTCATAGGCAAATACGAATTATGAGTGTGTGCCATGATATAGGCCTGTCTCACAGATTGTGGTCTTGTTGGACTTGGAAGGGCACTCCAAGCACTACACTCATAGTGGTCAAAGGCTGCTGCCTTCACCAGGAGTTAAGCAGCATTATTGCGGTGGTGGCGGCATACCATGTAGTGATTAGTAGGAGAGCACATGCCCTTTTTACCCTCTCACACTGGAGTGACACCTACAGGCTCATTGATTTGTAAAATTTCACTGCTCTGTGCTTTACTCACCCTTACTTGGTCTACATTGGTTTGTTGTGAAGTGCTGCATATCGCAGTAATGGTGTATCTGCGCTGGGTGTATGTGTACCTGAGAATGGTACAATACTGGGATAATGCAGTATTGAGCAGTACATGCATGGTAAGTGCATGTTCTGGGTGTATGTTTGCCCATGAGTGGTACAGCACATAAAGGATACAGTGCAGTGCAGTGTGTGTAGGTTGTATACATACACTGGATGTATCCATGCCTGTGGATAGTACAATACATGGAGGGCCCTAGGTTCCATTTTGAGAGACCCAGGTCGGCATCATGAAGCATGGAGAGGAGGTAGAGATGGGCTCTGTGAGGACGGAAAGCTCTGTAAGACTTCTGCCTGTGGCCAGGAATGAGAGCCACGGCCTGCTAGTTTCCTTGCTGGGTGAGGGGTCATCACCCATGGAACCTACGCTGGAACCTGGAGGATCAGAGCTTGCCTGCTTGCCAAGGCTATTGTGCTTCGTCAGGAAGAGGAGAATGTTGGTGGGTGTTAGGTCCAGTGAGGAGCCCAGTTGAGTGGACTTGCATTCCATCATTTCAGGTCTCCATCCTTTATTCCTTCTTGCTTTAATTTTTCATTTTCTCCATCCATCCTTTTCTCCATCTATTTACCCTTCTTTCTTTCTGTCCATTCATCTATTTACCCTTCTCTCTATCCATTTATCCACGTATCCCACCTATCTCGCATCCATTCTGTCTCCAGCTTTGTTTAAATCCATCCATACTTCCATGTATCCATCCCTGTGAGAAAGTGGGCTGTTGACTGAGGGGAGTGTGAGCCCTTCTCCAGCAACAGCAAAAATCCTTGTCTGGGTGAATGACAAAAGTCATTAAATTAACGTGTGCTTAACCCTCTGGCAGCTTGGCACAAAAGCAATCCGGCTTAACTTGGAGGCAATGTGCGAAGTATTTATACAGCACCCAAAAGAAAAACGCGACACCAATTTAGAACAATAGAGTAAAATTTAATGATTTTTTTGGCTCTAAAAAGACAAAAATCCAATCTGCAGAACCAGAGAGATTCACTTTTAAAGATTTAAGGTGAGCATAGCGCCTACGTGGACGACACTCGAATAGTAGTGTCCTTCTCATGTAACTCAGAGGACACTGCTGATCGTTTTGTATGTCCCACGTAGGCCAATGGATGAGTGCAAACTGCCTAAAGCTCAATGGAAACAAGATCGAGGTTCTTTTCCTGGGATCTGACGCCTCTTTTTGGTCACAGAACTGGTGGCCTTCGAGCAAGGGAACTCCTCCAGCCCCAGTTCACACGGTAAAGAATCTGCGCATTATCTTTGATGACAGATTACATTTCCAACATCAGATCAAAAAGGTTGCCTCTCTGGTCTTTCTGACACTAAAGTCAATCCGGAAGGTGCGCACCTTTGTTCCCCCCAAAGCAGTCAAAACACTGGTGACGGCCTTAAGCATGGCATGAATGGATTACCGAAATGCCCTATATTTGGGCCTTCAGAAACAGCATATGCTCAAACTTCAGTGAGTACAGAATGCAGCCGCCAGAATGTTGCTGGATATCCCCAAATTCGATTCCATTTCCCAAGGCTTAAAAAAACTCCACTGGCTTCAGGTAAAAAAGAGGACAGAATTTAAATCTTTATGTCTAGCGTATAAAGCTATACAGGGAACAGGATCTGCGTTCCTGAAACAACACTTCACCTGGTATCATCCATGCAGAAATCTACTTTCAGTTCAGAGCAAACTCCTCCAGACACTAACATTTAAGAAAGTTCGCTGGGGAGGAAGCAGTTTTATCCTGAATACAGTGAAACTGTGGAACACGCTTCAATTAGAAAATTGCCCAACTCTACTTTTCTTTAGGAAATTACTGAAAACATGGCTTTTCTCAAACTAGTTCCACCTTCTTCCACTGGAATCGTGGCACACCTCCGCACAGCGCCTAGACGCCCTTGGGCATTCGAGCGCTATATAAATTCCACAATCAAATCAAATCAAAAGCGTAAGGAGCCACTCAGTTATCTGGTCTTGGGAGACCAGGTGAAGGTCACAAGTTCAGGCCATCCACAATAGAACACGGGCTGAAGAGAGGGACAAGTTTAGCCCCACTGAAAACGCTATGTTCAAGGCATGTGGGCTGCTGAATTCATATCTGTGCATAGATCGCCGCCTAGTGTTGGGTCCGGATGATTGCACATTGTTGTCCTGGAAGAGTCTTCGAAGTATCACGAGATAGGTGGCTCCTCCCCTGGACTACAGTGCGCATGGGCATCCTCTCCATCCTCAGATTGTTTTTTTCCGCCATTGGGTTCGGATGTACTTTCTTGACTCAAGTTCGGAATCAGTATAAAACTCTTGCGCAAGGCCAAAAGGACTTCGGGGCGTCGGTATTGTCCCTTTCGGTGCCTATAATTCATCCAGTTCTTCGAACAGGACGTCGAAGGCCGTTTGCCTTTGTGACACCAAAGGCCCAAACTACGACGACGATGGAACGGAGCCCGTTCAAGAGATGCCCCGTCTGCAACTCCAAATACCCTCACATTGATGTGCACCCAGTGTACAATAACTGTTTATCCCCGGACCAAGACGAGGCCAGCTGTATGGCCTGTTCCAAGTTCCGGTCAAAGAAGACGCTTCGACTTCGACGCGCCGCACGACAGTCGGTGCAGAAAGCGGCGCCTGACCCGGAGAACATCTTCGAGGCTGATGACGATGAAGGCGTCGATGAGGAGGATCCTGACCAGCAGTCGGACCCTGAGTCGGAGCAAGACTCTAACTTCAGTGTGGACGAAGAAGAAGACTACGTCCATGAAGAAGACGTCGTCGAGGTAGTAGACGATGCAGAGGCCATCGGAGCCGTCGATGATGACTCGAGCGATGAGCAAGGCCCACCCGCTGTTACAGGGGCCTAATATTGACACTGTGCTCTCTAAGGCTTAGGTCGAGGCATCGCCGGAAGGCCTTCGCCGAGATCTTACTTCACATTCTATAGCCCCGCATCAAGGCCCGGCTAAGAATCCTTCAAAGGAGCCATCGGTCGATCCATCAAAATCGAAACCGAAACTAACAGAGGCAAAAACGAAACCGGAGGCATCCTCGGATCGACGCCCTCGGCCTACTCGGCTCCAGTGAAGTCTAAAAGTGTCATTGACCCTTCGGGGTCACAAGGGGGGCGTTGGCCTGAAGAGCGGGGCGCCGAAGCCACTCTCGACGGTCAAGCACGTCACTCTGAGAATCTGAGTTAGACATAATAGTCCAGTAACCATTTACCCACCTTTTCGTGGACTTGACATGAAGTAAAAATTGGTTGGTCGTTGTGGACCGTAGCAGGAGTATGTACCATAGCCGCTTGAGCCGTTCAGGTAAGAAACTGTATTCAGAACAGTATTGTTGCTCTTGTGCACACTAAATCCTTGAGATATTATAAGCCCTGTAGGCAGAACAAAAATTGCCTGTTTATTCCTTGTAATCACCATCATGCAATTGTCTGTGGGCGTATTACTGTTGTCACCATGTTGGATTTGAGCCCCATATCAGAGTAACCTTAAAATGTCTTGCTACATTTAACAATTTATGATCTTGCCCGTGTCCTATTACTATGGCACACATTCATACGTGCAGACATCTTAAACTACGACAGTAATGTGAGTGGCCAGATTATTATGCCACAATTATGTAATTTACAGACTGTTTCCATCGACTTGGCATAGATGGCGAACACCACATTTGGGATAGTATAGCAAATCATCATGATTCATCAGTATCTTTGGCAGACTAAATATATAGATCTCCTATTGTTATATAGGGATACTATGTCTATGCATGGCAAGATGCAGAAACATTATGACTTATATTTATGCCATACTTTCGGCCCCAGAAAGATCACCTTTATAATTTTTATCAACAGGGACCTCGTTGCAACCTTGATAGCTATTTTATAGCTCCCCTTTGAAGTCGGATTAAGAATTATTTGAGCTTCACTGCATTCTGAATTTTTTTTTGCAGTACCTTAATTAAGTCAGAGCTACTGATTTTCCCTTTTAGTGTTATTTCTCTTCTTCTCTTTCTTTCGGTTACAAGTTCACCTGCAAGGGGACATTTGTTAGTCCTATCGCTCACTCAAATGATCTTGGAGCGGGTCGCATCATTTTTCTTCTTTTTGTGTGTACACACTTGTGTATTTTCTTTTCTTTCTTTCTTAGATCTTTTATTGAGTTTTATTTTTGTGGAATATTCGATTTGTGTAGGGGTCAGTCAATACTCAAATTTATCGTCCTGAAGATGGACTAAATGATGTCTTCACTCCCTAGATCGAAACGTCGACACAACACCTATTTCCTTCTTTTTGAATTGGTCACGTTAAATATATTTTCTGTTTTGATCAGTTACTTTTTCCTGTTGCATAACTTCTTTGAAATAGGTGCCCATGTGGGAGACAATGAGATGTGTGTAATAACAAACTGTATAAATCTTTTTTTTTTTTTATTAAACATTTTTTATTGAAGTTGTATTTAGTATTATACAGTATATATCCCAAAGTAAAAATTTCACAAACGCTTATAATTACATTCATTTTCAATCCACCCCAATATATAGCAATTTACTCAAAATAACAACCCCAAATTTGATCGAACTTTTTTGTACTCCCGACTCTTTAAGCATATAATTGTTCACTTCTCCTAACCTTTTTCATTTTTTCAAACCATTCCAGAAACGTCAGAACTTTTGTTCAAAGCCAGTTCTGTAGCAATAAAGATCTAGCAACGGCCATTATAATATAAATCAATTTTGTCAAGTAGTTTGTAAATGTGCATTCAGGATCATATCCATATAAAAGCATTTTTGCATTACATGGAATTAATAACATATAAAAACTTTTTAGAAAAACAAAGATTTCTTCCCAAAAAGACTTAATTTTGGGACAATACACTATAATATGAGACCAATTGGCCTGCACGCAATTGTAATGTCTGAAACAACTGGCAGATGCATTATTATACATTTTAGCAATGATTACTGATGTGCGGTATAATAGCCATTTGCTAAAATAAAGCATTCAACGCCAATTTGCGCCACGCAAAACACAGAAATTAAATTAGTTAATAGTTTTCCATATTTCAGTTGATAGTACTTGATTTTCCTGTTTATCCCATTTACGGATAGCTTTAGAGGGCAACTCATCCTCCCAACTCTGTGCCAGGCGCTGTTTCCATGCCCCAGGTTTCTTCACCTGATCGTTAACAAAAAGATCTATTGCTAATGGAGAGAAGTTATTAGTAATAATACTGGGGTCTAATTGCATCAATGTAGGTCAAGTTAGTGTAGGACCCGATTAGCAAAAAATTGCCGGATATCAGACGTATCATATCGTTGACAGAGAACCAGGTCCCATTCCTTAGGAAATCAGATAATGTTTTAAACCCTGCCTGCCCCCAGTTTTCTATAACAACTTGATCGATTTTAATCCTTAAAAAAGAAAAGGCGCCAATTAAAGGAGTTGTTAAATGGATAGGAGGAAGCGAATATCTCTTATGCATAGCAGCGCGCCGTTTAAAGAACCAATTTAAAGTCTTATACCGAACAAATTTGGGTGATTTCGGTACAAGCAAGGGGGTTGTGATTTGAATTTCTGAACATATTAAATCCATTTTTTTTTAAATAAAAAACCCGGTGCCTGGGTTTATATTTTTGAATCTCTCTAGGTACTGTGCAAAGTATGCGTAATAATAATCTTTCAAATTTGGTAAAGAAAGGCCTCCATATTCAGTTTCTGCAGTTAAAGTTCGTAAGTCTATTCTAGGCGTTTTTTTCGCCCAAATAAATTTGGAAAACATAGATTCTATTTTCGAAAAAAAAGAACCAGGTAAATAAACTGGAATTGATGAAAATAAGAAATTGAAAAGTGAAAGGATTGACATTTTAATCAAAGCAGTACGGCCAAGAATAGATAACGGCAAAGGGTCCCAGCGGGCAAACATTGATTGAATTTTTTTTAATTAATGGAACAAAATTAAATATATATAAGTCTAAGATATTAGGAGAGAACAGGATCCCCAAATATCTTTCCGGTTTTGAATTGATGCAGTCTTGTAAATCTATATGGAGGACTGGGTCTGCCCCCCCACAAACTAATATTTCGTTTTTTTTTATTAATTCGATAACCTCCCTAGGGTTTCGAACTCTTCAAAAATTTTGAGTATATGTGTCTGTGATGCAAGGTCGGGTTTAATTAGTAACATGATATCATCTGCGTAGAGTTTGATCTTGGCCATGGCCGTGACTGGTGGAGTGATCTGGAGACAATTCCTGATGGCAACAGCTAGTGGTTCAATAAAAAGAGCAAAACGAATAGGTGACAAGGGGCAACCTTGCGTTGTACTGCTATTGAGCCTAGTGATGATTTATTTATAATTATGTTTGCTCTAGCACCCGTTTACAGATTCTGAATTAAATTAATGATATGTTGTGAAATCGCAAACTTTCTTAAAATAAAGAAAAGCGTGTCCCAAACCACCAAATCAAAAGCTTTCTCTGCGTCCAGCAAAAGAACTAAGGCCTGTATCCCCAGTGAATCAAAGTAATCTAATGCCTCAACTAAGAAATGTGTGTTTGTAAATAATTGTCTACCTATAATGAACTTGTTTTGATCGGGATGGATCAACTCCGCCGTAAAATTATTGAAGCGAAGTGAAAGCAATTTAGTGGTTATTTTATAATCTGAGTTTAGTAAGGTAATTGTCCTATATGAGCTCGGGTCTTTGGGTTCCTTCCCCTTTTTCAAAAAACTAATGACTGTACCTTCGTGGAAGGATTCAGGGATTTGCCCTTCTTCAAGCATTGAGTTTAATAATAACAGAAATAAATCACTAAAGGAGCTAAAGAAAACTTTAAAGAATTCTGAAGGAAGGCCATCAGGGCCGCAAGCTTTACCTAATGGAAGATCTTTTACCACTGCTTCCAATTCTGCTTTAGAAAATGGTTTTTGCATATGTATTTGATCTTCCAGAGATATACTTGGAATTTCATGTCGCCCCAAGAAATCGGATAGTTTTTGGTGATCGATGGTGTGATTTATAGTATAAATTCTATCGTAGTGTTGAAGCATAATAGAATTTATTTCGGCCTGAACTAATGTATCAATGTGAGTGACAGGATCTTTTAAAGAATTAATCATATTGGAGGCCGCCTGCTCTTTTACTTGCCAAGCTAGAAATTTTCCTGTAAAGTTACTCTCTTCGTATACTTTTTGTGATTGTTTTCGGAAGGCCTTTTCGCTTTGTTCATAGTATTGGGCACTGAGTTCATGTTTGGCCTCTCTCAGTTGATTTAATACATCGCCATTTGGTTTACAATGTTGACTTAATGTAAGATCCTGAATTTTTTGTAGTAGAGAGTTCCTAGTGATTTTCAAAGCAGACCACTCAGCCGCATCTTTGCTAATAACTATACCCCGTATAAAGTCCTTTAAAGAGTCCCAAATTATATGAAGAGGGGCAGTACCTGTATTTCGATCAATATATTCCATGATCTCTAATTTTAGCGCAGATACCCAATTCATATCCTGTAAATACATTTTATTAAACATCCATCTTTTCGCAATTTTAATGTTCTCTTCATAGTCAAAATTAATCACCACCATGGCTTGCTCCGAAAATCCATTATGGTAGAATTTCTGAGAGAGAAATTTGAGCTGTCTGGAGGCCAAAAAAATAAATCTATATGGGATGAGGATTTAAACCTACTGGACCAGCAGGTAAACTCCGTTTTTCATGGATTTATCAGGCGCCATGGATCACACAATCCTAATATAGATATATAGTTTAGCATAGTCCTATAAGATCTAGGTTTGGACTATCTTTTAAGGGACGAAGTGGAATCTAAATTAGGGTTCATAAGTATATTAAAATCACCACCTATAACGATGTGGCCCTCTTCTTCCTGTATTTCCCACGCTGGCCACTGGTGCTCTTCCCCTTTCTTAGAGGTGTCTTGGTATAACACCCCATTGCCTCCCAGCATCCCCTCCCTGACTACCCACCCACACCCTCCATAATTCTGTCACATATCTTTAGCCAGGCGACATTTTACTAAGCAGCTCTTGTGCCTCTGCAACATCGGTTAATAAATGAAATGTTCCCTTAATCAGCACCCTAAGTTTAGACTGTTTTGTGATTGCGGCCTGGGCTCCCTTAGCCTTAAACAAATGAAGTCGTTTAACGAATTTTTGTCTGAGGCGAGCAGCAGCCGCAGACATGTCTGAAAAAATCCTGCATTTAGCTGTAGCACTGGCAGCGAATTGACCTTGTTTAATGGCCCTTGATAAAATGGTCTCTTTTATTCGAATATCAGCAAAATTCAACAGGATTGTACGAGGGAGAGCAGAATTGGGAAAAGGTTGGGCAGGTACCCGATGTGCTCGGGTAATCGTCAGGTCACCTTTGAACTCCGGTATAACTTCATATAACAAAAAAGAGGACACTCATGTGACCATATCAGTCCCCTCAATTTTCTCGGGAACCCCGACTATTCTAAGGTTTGATCGACGATTAAAGTTTTCAAGTTCATCAAGTTTGACTTCAAAACCTTTAGAAGATTTAGAGTTATTTTGACCATCCTTTTTAACCTGAGACATCTCATCCTCTAGGACTGAAATCCTAGCTTCAGCTTCCCGAAGGCGGGGGGGAAAAGTGGATACAAGATCTTCAATTTTATCCAAGCGATTCTGGATCCCAACCAATTCAGCCCTTTGAAATTGCTTAACTTCACATATCTCATCTAATATCAGATTTAACATATCTTTAACTGATAGTTGCAGTGACCCAACTGTCTGGGTGGTTTCTGAATCCATATCTAGAATAGGGCTTAATACTTCCACCCCTTCAGTTGGGCAAGTTGTCGTATAGGTGGCAGTTGAGCCTGCTGGGTTATCTGTATTATGCATTGAAGTGGTTGCCACCCCTGCTGGAGAGGGTGCTGCCTTTAGATTTGAAGGATAAGACGATGGTGTATCAGCATTAAGAGATAAAGTATCAGTCTGTGAGGGCTCTGTGTCTGAGACAGCAATTGCTAGGGCTGGGCCGGGGTCGGGGTCTGGATCAGAAATAGTTATAGCGGAATTATTAGCGGCTAATGAGTTGAGCTTGGCATCAAAAAGAGAAAATTGCTTCAATGGCTTATTGGTGGTCATCATATTTCTTAAGTGTAGATTACCGTCCGAAGTCTCTTGGTGCACTTCTAAGGTACTATCCCCAAATGTCTCTTCTTCAGAGGTCAAGAAAGAATCCTCCTTGCCTTCTTCAGCTGCTAATCTAGCGGCCGCTGCTGCCGCTTCTTCTTCTTTCGCCTGGAGGCGACGGGCTCTGGCTCGAACTCCAGTAAGTTTGCCCATTATAGCGACACTATTATATTCCGTTCCTTTCCGTATCTCCCAAATGAAAAAGGAAGAAAATGTCAATGGAAAATGGGTAATATAATTTGCTTTAATTTTCCAGCTCTAGTCTTTTTATTCAGTTTTTTCCGTTTTTTTCTTTTTATGTGTAGTCTTCTGCTTTCTAGCACCAACGCTTCCACATTATGCCTCGCAAGCTTAGAAGTCTTATTTTCCCATAAAAAAGCCACCTGCAACAGTATCTGTTATTTTCAGTGCTTAATTAAACAGAAGCACCGGTATCAAGCAATTAGCTCTAAACCAACTGGTTGCCGAGTAGTTACATCCACCTCAGTTTCAGTTCATCTCAGCCCAAAATTGCAGAGAGTAGCGCAGAGCCCAATAATACAGTCACAAGGCTGAGTACACTATAGAAAAAGTTTCTGCTTTACCATGCATAACAGGGGACAGCTCGCACCGTGTTCTGTGTTCAAAATGCTGGCACCAGCTCCTGTTCTTGCTCTAACACTTTCACACTCGTCCCCCTAATGTATGGTCTGGAATTGTTTGTGATATATATATTTTTTTATAGGCTTTTAAGCACTTTTATAAATGGAGTCCAACAATCGTTGTAAATTAGTGCAAAAAAAAAAAGTCCAAATCCAAAGCCAGTTTTTTTCTTTTCCCTTTTTTTTTTTCTCTTTCCCCCAGTAATTACAGCAGTCTTTTTTTTTTTTTTAAATGTACTATAGTGCACTGATCGTATTTCCTCAAGGCGCTTGCTCAAAAGTTCATGCAGGTGAAGTGGGAGCTGAAATGTGTTGTAGACCCACACTACGGCTGTTTTCCAAATTAAATGCAGCCTCAGCGGCAATGTCTGTAGCAATAGTAACTCAAAGCGACAGGCAGTGAGCGAAGAGATACTCGGAGCGAGCACAGCGTTAATGCGCGGCCGAGATTGATCTATCCGGACACATTGTATCTCGGATCAAAACAGTGTCCATGATTTGTAGCGCCGCTCTCCTCGCTCCGTTCGCGTCTCGCGTCTCATTCAAAAGCCGGTTTCTGCTCCGAAAAACTCCAGTCCGCCGTACCGGCTTAATCGACCTCAGGAGTTTCGGATGTTCCTTAGCAAACTCGGAGGCACACGCCGAAGCAGCAGCAGCAGACGCCATTGACCTCAAGGTGAGGTGGGGGAGGAGTCAGGAATGGGTGCTCAGGCTACGTGGAGGTGTGGGACTCGGTAGCGTCCAGCAGGGCACATTCCCAGGAGCCTGTGTAAACTATGTGTAAATCTGAGGCGCCACGTGTTGTGATATATATTTATATGTATTTGTTTGTTGTACCCTTTAACAATTTTCTCATCATAAATTTGTATTCTGAAAAAAAGTATACCTGTGTTGAATTAGTCTGTGATAGATTCGTTCAAATTGAAATAAACCAATCCAAATTTTAAAATAACTCAATGTATGCTACTGATTAGAGCTTATGTCCATTGCTTGACTGTTAGTGATTCAATGAGAGGGGAGGCAATAGCGGAACATGTGATCAATTTGTTGATGTCCCGTCTGTCCTGCTGGGTCTCTCGCCTCATTTAGAGTAAGTGTGGATTTCCTATATGAGGGATCCGACCCCAGAATGAATTGCATCAGTGGGGTAACCCTATTTAATTTTTTTTCCTCCAACTCCATTTCCTCTAGCATCCATTCTGTTCAGGGCTGCCATGGGTGGTCAAAGACAGAAAATGCCTAGAAATGTTCCCCAAGCACAGGAAGAAAACACCTGTGCTGGTATCTGTCTTCGGAAACGTATAAAATGACAACAGTTCTGTCATGCCACGGTGGCTTGGCAGACCCGCTGTCCCCCTCCCAAAGCGGCAAAGGATGAGTTGCTGTGAGTGGGAGGTGTCTGCTGAAGTGAGGTATAGCTAGATCGGGACTATGCGGTAAGGCCAGACAGTGGCCTGGCCTCTAAAGGATAAACAAGCATTGGTAAATGCATTAGGTAAGTTGTAGCTCCCGAATAGTTGTATAATATAAGTTACAGAAAGTCTATTAAAGTGTTAAGATTTGTTTATGTAATAAAAGGCAATATATTGTGCTGTTACCAGAGGTGTAGTGTGGGAAAGGAATAGCGAATGTATGAAAATTGAAATGAAAGAGGGAAATGATAGAATTAATTGATGTAATAGCAATAGTATGTGTTTAGAGGAGGTATGGCAATTTTAGGCCCCAGTGCCACTGCACCTGCTGCTCCATTCACATTATGCCCTATTGCCTGTAAGGTAGCAGCACCTGTGACTGCCTATTTAGTAGTAAAATGTTGCAATATTTGGTGTTTAGAGGAGTTCCTAGAGCTTTGGGCCCCAGTGTCACTGCACCTGCTGCACCATTGAAATCATGATCCTAGTGCCTGCAAGGTAACAGACTTTTGGCTGCATATTTAGTAGTTAAATATAGCAATATTTTGTGTTAAGAGGAGTTCTGACAACATTTGGAGCCCTGTGCCACTGTACCCACAGCACCATTGAAATCATGGCCCTAGTGCCTGATAGATTACAGCACTTGTGACTGCCTGTTTAGTGGTAAAATATAGCAATATCAGGTGTTTAATGGGGTGCCTAGAGCTTTTAGTCCTAGTGGTACTGCACCTGCTGCACTATTCAAATATTGCCCCTATTGACTGCTAGATAAATGCAGTTGTGACTGACTTCTTTAGTAATACAATTTAGCAATAATCTGGGTTTAGTGGGGGTCCTAGAACTTTTGGCCCAAGTGCCATTGCACCTGCTGCACCATTCAAATCAACCCCCTTTTAACTGCAAGGTAACTGCACTTGTGACTTCCTGTTTAGTAGTAAAATATAACAATATTAAGTGTTTAGTGGGGTGTCTAGACCATTTTGGGCCCGCTGGTACTGCACCATTCAATTCATGACCATATTGTCTGCAAGGTAACAATATGTAAAATGCAAGCGCACTCCTGGTGTTGAGAAATGTTTACTCCTTTTAACGATGTTCTGAATACTTGGCGTGCTCTCAAGGCGGTCTGTCCTAAGACCACGTGGGTGAATACTGAACTAGAAATTGAAGCGGGTAAGCCTCAGACTTGAGAGCGCAGCAATTGCCGAAATGGCGTATTTCAAAAATCCACGAATTTAATCAAAGTTCAATCCTTTTATTGAAAATTGTATCCAATTCATTCCTCAGTTGTACTGGTTACATAGTAAACGGTTAAAAAGTATAAATGCTTCTACGCGGCAGCTGCGTGAAAACTTCTTGCTGTCGTATGCCCATACTTTTAAACAAATCGTTCAGTGAGTCTTCATATTCCCAATGCATTTCGAGCTTTTACGGTCGCTCGTCTTCAGGGGATCACTGTAAGTTTAAGCAAACATAACCGTCATGAATTAACATGAACCAACGTATATTTCACGTTAAATAGCTGTGTTCAAAAAAATATTTTGACTGATTAACATTTTCCCGCTATGCGCCACATAATGGCGCTACGAATTTACACATGAAACAAATCTAACATCATTGTGCTTTTTTTTTATGAATACATCGCTTCATTACCCTTGACGTTATAAAATTACGGGCTGATATTCATAGTAAATCGAGTTAACACGCTGAATTCTCTTATGCCTACCTTCGATCATGACAACCTTCTATTTTCAAAGTTTTCGTCAATGTATGACCGTCTAACATTTCGAATCTTAATAGGTGTAGCCCGGGGCTCCTCCCCCCTGTGATAACCAATGTGCATTGACACAATCATTAAACCTCACTTAAAGCTCCAACCTCCATAATGCCGGCTGTTAACCCTCGATGTACCCGCCCCTTTGTGCACAAAAATATGTGTTCGACATGCTAGAATTGTGAAAAATCAATCAAGGAAATTCAAACTCGTATACCCCGCCCTCCCTTATAAGATTTTACTGATGTCAATCAGAGCATGGTGGTTTAAGGTACCAATGTACCACATATTGAAACATGTAATACAGTTGTTACACGCAAAGTCCAACGTGCTATATTGCCAACTGCCGGATAATGGTACAACGTTCCTGTCTGCGAATGGTCATTGAGTTCTTGTTTTGTCCTTAGTAATCATGGGTGCAGCTTGTTTAGGACAAGGATATATAAGCAATATGGAAAATGCAAGCGCACTCCTGGTGTTGAGCAATGTTTACTCCTTTTAACGATGTTCTGAGTACTTGGCGTGCTCTCAAGGCGGTCTGTCCTAGGACCAGCTGGGTGAATACTGAACAAGAAATTGAAGCGGGTAAGCCTCAGACTTGAGAGCGCAGCAATTGCCGAAATGGCGTATTTCAAAAATCCACGAATTTAATCAAAGTTCAATCCTTTTATTGAAAATTGTATCCAATTCATTCCTCAGTTGTACTGGTTACATAGTAAACGGTTAAAAAGTATAAATGCTTCTACACGGCAGCTGTGTGAAAACTTCTTGCTGTTGTATGCCCATACTTTTAAACAAATCGTTCAGTGAGTCTTCATATTCCCAATGCATTTCGAGCTTTTACGGTCGCTCTTCTTCGGGGATCACTGTAAGTTTAAGCAAACATAACCGTCATGAATTAACATGAACCAACCGTATATTTCACGTTACATAGCTGTTTTCAAAAAAATATGTTGACTGATTAACATTTTCCCGCTATGCGCCACATAATGGCACTACGAATTTACACATGAAACAAATCTAACATCATCGTGCTTTTTCTTATGTATACATCGCTTCATTACCCTCGACGTTATAAAATGACGGGCTGATATTCATTATAAATCGAGTTAACACGCTGAATTCTCTTATGCCTACCTTCGATCATGACAACCTTCTATTTTATTTGAAAATAATGTGTGCCATTATGTGGCGCATAGCGGGAAAATGTTAATCAGTGAAAATTTTTTTTGAAAACAGCTATGTAACGTGAAATATACGGTAGGTTCATGTTAATTCATGACGGTTATGTTTGCTTAAACTTACAGTGATCCCCTGAAGAAGAGCGACCGTAAAAGCTTGAAATGCATTGGGAATATGAAGACTCACTGAACGATTTGTTTAAAAGTATGGGCATACGACAGCAAGAAGTTTTCACACAGCTGCTGTGTAGAAGCATTTATACTTTTTAACCGTTTACTATGTAACCAGTACAACTGAGGAATGAATTGTATACAATTTTCAATAAAAGGATTGAACTTTGATTAAATTAGTGGATTTTTGAAATACGCCATTTCGGCAATTGCTGGGCTCTCAAGTCTGAGGCTTACCCGCTTCAATTTCTTGTTCAGTCTGCAAGGTAACTGCACTTGTGGTTGCCTGTTAAGGAATAACATATAGCATAATTTGATGTTTAGTAGAGTTCTGACAACCGTTTGGGCAGGTGCCACTCCACCTGCTGCCCCATTCAAATCATGACCCTAGTTCTTAAAAGTTAACTGCACTTGTGACTGGCTGTTTAGTAGAAAAATATAGCAATATTTGGTGTTTAGTGGAGTTATGAGCACTTTGGCCCCGTTGCCACTGTACCTCCTGCACCATTTAAATCAAGCAACTTTAAACTGGAAGGGAACTGCAATTGTGACTGCCTGTATAGTAGTAAATTATAGCAGTGTTATGTGTTTAGAGGAGTTCTTACAACTTTTGAGCATGGTGCTACTGCACTTGCTGCACACTTGACGTCATGACCCTGTTGTCTGCAAGGCAACTGTACTTGTAACTGTCTATTTAGTTTTACATTTTAGCAATAATCTGGGTTTAGTGGGGTCAATAGAGCTTTTGGCCCCAGTGCCACTGAACATGTTGCACTATTCAAATCAAGTCCCTTTTAACTGCAAGGTAACTGCAATTTTCACTGCCTGTTAAGTAGTCAAATATAGCAATATTTTGTGTTTAGAGGAGTTCTGACAACTTTTAGTACTGTTGCTACTGCATCTGCTGCCCATTCAAATCATGACCCAGTTCTCTGCAATGTAACTGCACTTGTAGCTGCCTATTGAGTCGTAAAATGTAGCATAGCTCTTGTATATTAACTTTATTTGTAACATGCAGCGTTTATTAGAACATTTAGAATTTGATCATAATGACTAAATAGATTAAGTTGAAAAAATCAATGCAATAATGCCAACAAAGTGCAAAGAAAGGTACTGAGGCATGAATAGGAAATGCCACAATCGTTCTTAGGCTAAAGCATCTAATTTACACTACAAAGTAATAAAAAAGCAAGCAGTCCAGCATACTGTTAGAAGCTGTCTGCCTTTTCCGTGGGAAGAGATCTTATCTTGACAGGTAATGGAGCTTAAAGAGTGTGAACAGCTTTATTAGAAGTATCGTAAATGTGTGCCGCCAGGGGAAGTCAACAAAAAAAAAGTGCCACACTATCTCGAATGAACACAGTAATTCAGCCATGGGAACTGATAAGAGCCACCTTTTAAGATATATTAAATACAAGAGATTTGCGCTGTGCTGGCAAAACCAAATGAAGCCAAAATTGTCTAATAGTCTATTTAGAACATCCGACTTATGTCACTGACTGATGCTGCATAATGTACATTTAGTACCATTTGCAGCCAATGATTTTCTCTGTTTTATCATGTAAAGACTTAAAAAAATGTAAAATAGTTTGCAGATAAAAAAATACATCTCCTTGATTTTTCAGCCCTCCATCGTATAAGGAGTTTTTTTTCAGACCCTCTCACAATACTTTAGCACAATACTTTCCAATACACAATGTGATCTGAGAGAGGTTTGGGCTGTTTATATTCTGTTATTAGCCTCTGCCATAGACATGGATTTGTGTGTCACTTGCTCAGGGAGCTTTTTGTCTGAATTAAAATACCACCTCTGTCAAAGCTCCGTTGAGATCATGCTGCAGCCAGAGATAGGAGTTCCCTCTGCTAACCCAAGCTCTCCTTGCTTTGCTATTGTTGACCAAATGCAGTCCCACGTACCTGATTGGTTGTGAACTTTTGGATGCTGCAAGCTGTAGCCCTTGCCATATTTATGAGACAAAAAATTAATGTAAGTAGTTAGTTCGATCCTAACTCAACACCTTCACGCAATTGTATAGGTTTAAAAAAAAAAAAAAATTCTGTAAGAGCCTTCGAAATAAACTTTATAAAGAATTACACTGGCTTATGAAAATTGAGAGAATGTAGTGGCTAGGGCATTGCTTGTTCGTGTATTCCACTTTCCTTGTGTGTGAGTTGAAGCTGATACAGTACTTAATACAGAGAATGACAATTTCAAAATGGCTATTTAATTCAATGTAGTAAACCAACCAATCACAAGGAGGAAACATCTCTCAACATTCACCAATATTGGTGTGCCTTGCATGCTTCCATCAGCAAAGCAGGTTTATGTGCTCTTTCAGTGATAATTCCAAATATGATTCATCCACTACCTGCAGTTCCCAATCAGATGCAATAAATATTGCATCAGATTTTGGCCAACTCGTATTGAGACCTTTGTGTCCTGTGTGCCCCTCTTTCTATCATTGCATGCATTACTACATGTACATGACTATGGTATTGTTGCTCGAGTATGAATTCACCTTTCAATAATTAAAAAGATAAGAGGCGTTTGGCAAAACAAGAACAAGTTGGTTTAATGAAATGTGGCAGCCGGAAGAGCCTCGACAGAGTGCGTCTGCTCAAAGTCTCTTGGTGTACAAAGGGTTGGCTGCTGTTATATAGAATTCATGAGGTACAATAAAACAATCTTCTCCATTCCAAAAAAGTATCTCAGTTGTAAATGAGCAAGCGCGGGTCATCTGATAAGGACACAGGCGGCTCTCGACCTCGGGGAGAGCTAGTGAGGTCCAGTTTGTATTTGTCCAGATGTCCAGCACGATGAGCGCGTGATCACTACTTGCGGTGTGCATGTTCTGTCCTTATTGGTTCAGTGTTTCTTTCTACATGTGGTATTTTTGGGGAACGCAACCCTTAGCCAAAATGGTTTTATTAGGGCCAATTTCGTTGGATTTGTTTGTGGTCCAATTATCTATCTGTGGGACCGATCAGGGTTTTCCCTGGGTGCACATTTGTCTTTAGGTTAGAGAGGCCCCACCTGTGACCTGGTATTCAATAGGCGTGGATCTTGGGACCTGTCTAACCACTTATCTCCGACTCTGGTTGATAGGGAAGTCACTTTGAGTGAATTCGACAGCAATGATGTCCGTTCATTAGAACTATTAAAAATAATATGGCAGTCACTGGTATCATTTGTATTGACATCCTTATCATAGCATACATTTATATTATTTTTACTGGTATTGACATGATTACGTTTGCTTAGGTCATACCGTACATTGGCATTGTTCTTACTGGTAACAGTATCGTCATTTGAGCATACATTGCCATCGTCATTGCCAGTGTCTGCGCTGCTGTGCACGTCCATTTTATGACATACGTTGACATTGCATTGGCGGGTATTGGCTTGGTTGTGTGTGGGCACAGGTTATGACTTACATGGATATTGCATTTATTGGTATTGCCTTTGTCAGGCCTGCACACTTCACGGTAATCATTGACATCGTATTAACCTTTTGATCAGTATCAACAACATATTTCCTTTATTTATTATTACTGATTGTCTGTTTAAAGTCTGTAACCTGGTCTGTTTTTGGATTTTGATTTCAAGACAGAAGTGCAGAACTGAATTCTTCCAAATATTTTATACCATATGTGTCATAAACTTTTTGATATGGGCTTGAATTGTGCTGCAATGCATGTTCTAAAATACTTGCACATCTTCCTCTGCAGATAAAGTGCAAGAGCTGGTTATATCCACTGAAAAAGGAGATGAAAGAATTGCTGGAACAACAATCAAAGGAAAAGATCAAGTTTAAAGCATTAAATGTAAGTGTATACAGAGAAAGCAATGAACAGTGCATCCTAGAGAAGAGAAATTTAGAGCTATGATGATTGGAAGAGCTGCTATTGCATTCGTATAATGATGGAGCGAGATTACCAGCTTGGGTTTATTCTTAACACCATACTCACCTGGGCCCATAAAACATTCCTACAATAAACTGGTATTCATACGCTGGTGATCAGGGCTTAAATTTACCTTATAGTGAATAATACCTATACACCATTTCTTACCAATGGTTTATCACGTTAGTTCTCAATTTCCTCTGGTCGATAGATCAGGTGGTTAGCATAATAGGCATAAATGGCATTTCGCTTTTTATCTGAATGACCACAGACTTGGGGGAGTCTTAAAACCTTTATCTATGCAATAACTTTGTGAGTCAAATACCAGTACATGTCAAACACCAAAACCTTTGGAAGAGAAGTTATGATTTAAGTAAAGAGAGAAAGACTTAGTAAAATCTTATGATGTTGGTACCTGGGATGGGTGGAAAAGGAAACGGCACAAGGACATACCACACAGATTTAGATTTACCTAGAATGGTGTGATGACCAACCCCTGGCCAAGGGCTGGACAAAAGGGACTCCTGAGTAGTCAGGAGTCAACAGTTCAGGACAGGTACAGGACAGATAACCTCGTCTAAGTGCAATACCAGCGTTACACTCCTCTCTGGTACTGCTCTCAATTCTCCCCTTCTAGATGGACAGGTTTGTCTTCTTCAGCAATCTCTCTGGCTCTTCTCCCTCTCCGACTCACCATTCTCAATTCTTCTGTCAGAGTGCTCGGACAGCATCTCTGACCTCCGTGGCCTCCGGCGTCCTCTGCAGCAATGATGGGTTGGTGATAAGTCTGACAAGTCAGTGACAGTCTAACTGACTGAGCCTACCTTAGTTATACTATTCTCAATGTATGTACACCCTCCAATGTTTCAATATGTGTGTATTCCCATGTGGTGCTTGGACAATAGGATGGGGAGAAGTCATCACACCATACTATGTAATGTCAATTTTCTTAGGTTCATTGTTCTGTTCCCTCCCCTTACTTTGATTTCCCATGCTTTATTTTTCCCACCCGTATTTCACATTGGGTTTATAACAATGTAAGCAAACTCTTGTTTTCATCTTCCCTTCTTCGGCTCAAGGGGTGCTGTTCCCAGGAGTATCCTCCGGTCACTGTACTCTTGGCAGCCTTTCAATGTCATCTTGTGAAGTTTGCAATGTTCGATGCACGTGTGTTCCCCATGACCAGATGGCGCTTTCAGTCACCCTCCAGGCCCAAATACGAACTAATAATAAAGTCAAAGAAACACATGTTAGGATACAAGTATAAATGAATGCACTGTATACCACTTATTCCTACTCTAATTCCCTTTTTTTTTTTAAACTATTGCATTATCAGTTTTGTAAGACAATCACGATTTAGTTTCTGCGTAGCATGTTCATTATCATGTGAGATTCGAAGCAGCCATCTTAAATACTACTGTGCAGTTTCAAAGATTTCCTACCAAAGCAAAGGACGTCATACTACGTAGATGCAGTAGACGCATGCGCAGAAGAGTTCCTGCATTTCCAGCAGCCATTTTAAGACACCCGGGTTACTTGTTAGTAAAGCACATTTAAAAGTTTCCCCAAGATAGAATAAATGTTATGTGATGCAATTATTAGTACCTACAAAACATGTTGGTTACATTATTACATATTATTTCGAGAGGATTGAATGCAAGCAAGTTTCTTTATGTATGAAACCCTCTTTAATTGCATTCTATGCCATCACTAATTTCTTAAACCAGATGCCAACCTTAGCAATTTCCCTGTTCTATTTCTTCTATTACCTTGGAATTTTCCTTTCCCTTTCTCTTTTGAAAACCTTTCCTTCTTTTGTAAAAGTCCCCTTTTATTTCTTCAAGTTGAATTTCATCATATTTTCTTTTTCTTCCATTTTCATTCACTCCATACCATTTTCTTTTCCTACAGCATTTGCACCAAACCATTATTGTTAAAACTAATAGTGTTATTCCTATTATTGGCATCAGAATTTGACCTATAATACTTTACCCAACATTAGAAAACCAAGTACCTATAGAAGAAATACTATTTGTTAGTTTCTTCCATACACTGTCAACTTCCAGTGGTTTCAATTCTTCTTCCAAATTTGTGATTTTTTTACATATTGCCCAATTTCAACACTTTTGTAAGGTATGTAGGTGCAACAATGGTGCGCCTTCAACATTTTACAGACTCCGCCCTCTTTTGCCAATATTATGTCAAGAGCAAGTCGATTTTGCAAAACCATCGTCTTACCGCAACCTATTCAGTATTGATCAATAAAAATCCTCCAGCAGTGTCAGTCGATAAGCGATCCACCACTGTTGATAATTTACAAATTCTTTGTGTATTCAAAATTACTCCCACTGAAGGTATCACTGCACTGAATATACCTCCTACAATTTCTAAAAAAAACTATCCCTTTTCTTGCTTGTTAGTCCGTTAATTTCTTCATTGCTTCCAGTGATTCTTTTTACATGGTACACCTTTGGGAATACTATTCTGAAATAGCAACTTCCATACCAGTGGTCAGGCAGCTTAAAATAAGCCTTATTTCCACAAACATAATAGACTCCTGGAAATACAGGATCTGTTCCCCCTTTTGGTCCCCAACTCCCTATTATCAGGAAATTACGCTCACATTCACTGGAACCAATACATATATTATTATACTCTGTTTTTAACTTATGGAGACAGATTTTCCCCTTCTTTTCAAGGTCCAGGGAAATAGCAGCATGAGTCTTGCCAACTGTGATAAGGTATTCCCTCTCAGCCCATTTAGGTATCTGAGGTTTCGGTTCAATAGCCCTTCTATGGAAATCCTGTCTCCTTTTCTCTACTAAATTAAAAAATATATTTTCTTCATGTAATTTACATGTTACGTTATGCTTATGTGCTTCAGCTATATCTATTGTCTTCATGGTTAGAAAGTATCCACCCATAAATTGTAAATCTCTACTACTAAGGAAAGGGTTCATATTTTTCCGTAAAGGAATTTCCGAAAAAATCACATCCACATTAGAATAATAATATTGTAACTTTCCAGTTCTATAAAAAAAAACTAGCTAAAATACTACATGAAATACCATATCTCAATGGTAAATGATATGTTACTCCTTCTGCTACAAATGTTGGCATTTTCATGCACACATAACATTCATTAGGGAGGTGCTAGGTGGCGCACAGTCAGGATGGCCGCACCACTGTGAGGCTCTGGTGGCCTGGCGATTTTGATCCATTATTTATCCTATTGTACCACTAAGGATTGGTGTGAACACAGGCGGCTGGCCTGCTGAGACGAGAATGCAACTGGGGTGAAAGATTCCTGACCCACTGAGAAGTTGAGGCGAGACCAGAGTGAGTAGCAGCTGCTGGGGAGTGAGGCGCTGTGGCCGTGGTTACCTGGGATGGATCGCTGTGCTGCGGGAGCCCCGGGGATTCTACATGGCACTGGGCCCTTTGATGTGCAGCCGCGGTCGGGAACACAGAGGTCTGTGGAGGCGAGCGTAGAACAAACTTACACCCCAACGCAAGTATGCTTGGAAGAGGTGTGCCGGTGATTGGGCGCGGGGAGAGGACGGCCACAGGGACAGAAGGCGTCCTCGGTGCCATTTGCATCTGCCGCCTGAGGTGCGAGCGGGAAGAAAGTGCGGTGAAGCGGGCCCGCTGGAAAGCCCCAATCTGCACATTGAGCCCCCCTCGCATGACACTGCCTGGGTTGCTGGGGGAGTAAAACAAATTAACTTTGGACAAAAGGATGACATTTCGTTCCCCACAGGTGAGCCGTTGGTGAGTGTGCAGTGGCTTGGGTCCTCACTGTGCACCAGAACAGTATATTGCATTGGACCCGCTGAGGCAGATCTATTACTCCAGCAAACTGCATGAGCCGGCATACCATACTTCTTTCAGGAAGTGCCCGAACAAGCAGGGAAGCGGATGAATAGAGCCTGAGGATCGTGGCGCTCTGTACTACGCACAGGGGAGTCGAAGGGGGTAGAGGCCTCAGCAAGTGACGGCCTGAAATACAGGTGTAGTGCAAATATATGGTGGCTGATGATAGATCAGCTACAGAATAACACAGCAAGTGGCCCCATGTGCCAACTGACCAGACGCAGCTGCTGCAGATAAGTGAGGAAAGGCCAAATAAGTCACATGAGCTGCTGGATCTGGCCTTATGCCCCATACTCGCCTGCATTGCAATGGGGGTGGCTCCCCACTGAATGGCGGCTGCTGCCACTGACATCCCTCGCAACTGGGTTGATAACGGCAAGCCAGAACCGGCAGGTCACACAACTGCTTGTTGGTGGGGTCGGCGGTGAATGGACATGGACAATCTGTACCACAACATCTGCTGCAGGTAGAGAGGGAATTCGCTACGACCCACCTCCAAGATGAGAAAACCTGATTGTCGACAGCCCCGTCTCACCTTCGATAACAAGAAAAATCCACTATTTCCAACTCGGCGGAAACTGGACCTACTGGTGCGTAGCAGCCTCACACACCCTCACCAACCCTGGAGGAGGATGTAAAGATGCTCCTTCTCGCAATGAAGCATAGTTTAAGTGACCTATCAGGAAAGATGGACAACATGAACAGTAGGCTGGACTTCCTCGTACAAAAAGTAGACAAACGTGACTGCCAAATTAAAGAAGCGGAACGGCGGATATCGGACAATGAGAATGCCACGGCTCAGATGCAGAAGCAGGTGTCGCACATAGACAACATTTTAAAGGTTATAGCAGCGAAGAAGGAAGATTTGGAGGCCAGAAGACGCCACAACAATATCCACATTCTTGGAATACATGAAAGCACGAATACTGGTCACATGGAGGAGTTTGTGGAACGGCTGCTGGTCACTACATTTGGAGCGGACTCCTTCTCGGCGCACATGGTAGTAGAGAGGGCGCACCGCTCCGTGGGTCCTCGGCCCCCCCGGGAATTGCCCCGTGACCCATAATAGCAATGCTGTTAAATTACCGGGATCGAGGCGTGGCCCTCCGGAAAGCCTGAGAACTAAAGCAGCAGCAAGGGAATGAATACACTATTTATCAGGATTTCACAATGGCAGCGCAGGAGACGCGGAGGAAATTTCTGTCAGTAAAGCTCAAATTACGAAAAGCTCAGATCGAATATTCCCTAATGTACCCTGCAAGGCTCCGGATATCTCACAATGGCAAAAAGATTGTCTGCAACAATCCCCAGCAAGTGGAAGACTTTCTTAAAGAACTACAGCAGAGATCACCTCAATGGGAACGCCAGTCCAGATCATCTTCTCTAATGGACGACTGTGATGCATTCTCTTGGGTGGCTGGGTGGGGAAGGTGTTTGCCAATTCAGCGCTAGGGAATATTGAAAGAACCTGCCAGGCAGCTACAGTTCGGACGACCGGGATGCCTGGAGTTGCATGTCACTCTTTTTCTACTGGCATTGCCTCAAGCCTAAGACTACTGAGAACAGCTAAGTGCCCTCACGGCGAAACATGCTACATTTTTTTCTTTTCTTTTCTTTTCTATCTTTCTTTTTTGGGTTATTGTGTCGTTACAATATTGCAACCCCTCGCAACTATTATAGGACAGATGGTGGCCATATGGTAATACTTATCGTCAGGCCCCCTTCCCCTACCACTCCATCTCCACCCCCGTACTGGTACAGATGGACACTGCAAAGAGGCGGAGTGGGACTATGGGAAGGGTTGTTGTGGCTCACCAGTGCCCCACTGTGTGGGAGATGCCCCTTTCTGTTTGTTTTCAACTCAAGTTCTATATAGTGTAAATTTCAATTACACGGAGTTACAGTGGTGACCTCACATAGCATAGATCGTTCTCATTTTGTTTTGGGATACTTAGGAGGATGGGAGGGCAACATAGTACTGGCACGATTGGGGTGCTCTTGTGGGATGGGGAGGGCGGGGTATCAGTGCTAGCCTAACTGGCACAGGATGGGGAATTGTTGGGGAGGGGACGGTTAGGTTGTGGATGTTAGCAGATGTTGTTCTTCTCAGGAGGCAAAGGTTGTTCAGCAGGTTGGATGATTGTGGTCCAGCTGCCACAAGAATGTTAGAAATCACACGCGTTGCCCATAATAACCATCCACTCATAACCGGACGACACATTTTGAATCTATACGAATTAAACTACTCACGTGGAATGTAAGCGGGCTAGGAGACCCCTGCAAAAGACGTCAAATCCTGGCGAGTCTGGACAGGCACAATATACAGATCGCAATGTTGCAAGAAACGCATATAGATCCCCGCCGATGGTCATGTTTCCGAAGCAGGTGGGCCTCTATGAGGGTTTTCTCATCCTACTCCACATATGCACAAGGTACACTCATACTAATCAAAAGAGGCACACCCTTCGTACTAGGCAGTGACCCCTTGGGACGCAGCTGGCCGCTCTGTGGCACGCTAGGCACCCAATCAGTAACCATGGTTTCCTGTTATGGCCCCAATATAGACGCCCCAGACTGCCTCACCAGCCTCTGGGGGCAGATAATTAAGGTGGGATCCACTCACATACTGTAGGGAGGAGATTTTAATGTCGCATTTAACCCTGCGTTGGATAGGTCTAACTCTCTCCCGCAACACTATAGCAACACGCAGGATACCCTATCACAATTATTTTTAGGCCATGGGCTTATCGACGCCTGGCGATACATTCACCCATCTACTAGAGAGGGCACGTATTATATGACTGGACATCCCAACTGGTCACGGCTGGATTACTGGGTCTGTTCCAGGGGGTCCGCTCATGGATACAGTTGGTCGAATATTTGGCCCGAACATACTCCGACCATGGCCCTGTGTGTTTGCCAATTGTGCCACCCAACTTTCTTGAGTCCTTAAGATGCTGGCAGTTGGAACCGGGAGCGGTATTGGACTCCAAACAGAGGTAGGTGAAGAGACCACAGACTTTTTCGCCAGGAATAAGGGCTCGGTTCAGTATGTATGGGAAGCCTTTAAAGTAACAATAAGTCAAAAGTGTGATAACCTGCACTCCTAATAGTGTGCTTTTTTTGATAAATTATAATCGAATATGGTTTGGTGCTGTCCCAAATCTTGACTAGCCTCTGTCTGGTGAAAAAGTATATAAAGATAAAACAGAACCTGTGTGTTGGGACGTACTGTTCACATGCCCATTCAGGTGCTTACGTTTTTCCAAAATTGCTTGTTGCTTATATGGACTGCCTCGTCCAAATTATGACAAATGTTATTCAATATTATTCACCAAATGTTTAAGAAACAAAATCATGCCAATACATAATCAAATCAAATGATTGAAACTCTTCATTTCTTGTCTTTAATTTCTTTTGTTCATGGATATCCACGTGGTTTCACAGAAAATAATCCATTCATGAAGATCATGGGGGAATGGTAGTTCCCTCGTGGCCTCACTATTCTTTTTCATAAGACATAGTTCATATATTTTGGTCAAAAAAGTTCAGATCAGCACAGGTACACATTTGTTTTTCGATTATTTTCAGTATTTTATTTTTTTCATATGTATATCAAAAAACTTTTTTTCCCTTTTTTTCTTTACTGTATATTTTCATCCTTTAATCCATAATGCTTTTTAGTCATATAAACATTAAAATTCAATACATCATTTATATGCTTCTCCGATTCAATATATACATTTTTTTTAAAAGATGAAGAACGAACACCCTGTCTAACACACACCTATCAACACTCACACATTACTCATACATACATATACACACACTTCTCATTACAACTAGAACAATCTCTTTTTTCTGTAGCTGAGGTGGCACAGATAGTAATCGTGAATTTCCACGCCAGGTCGACGCGCGTTTGGGTGGGCTTGTACCACCTTCCTCAGGACCGACAGAGAAAAGTTTGCCTCCTTATAGTGTGGACACAGGGTATCCTCTATACATTGTGTATAAATGCACAGATAGGATGGCACGTGCTGCTCTATCATGTAATTTAGGTTAATACTCCCAGGGGCAAGTTAGATCTGCAGACTTAGTAGCCAGCGTTCTCTTCTTCCTTCGCTCGATTTTCATAAATATCGGTTTGATGAAGTTTTCTTATAACAGTCTGGGGACTGGCCCCTACAGATCCAGTTATCCAATTTCTTCCGTAGTATACTTATTTTTTGTTCTTTTATTCCAATACAAATCCTTATTCAAGACGACCTCTTCGTTCGTATTAGCGTCTCACATCTAACGCGCCCCGTTCGTTCCGGTCAAAACCGCCCCGGTATTCACAACACCCAATGCATTTCAGTATCGACCTTCATCAGGGGAATACTGTAAATAACAGAAACAATTCTATGTAATTCAAAACAGAAATCTTTCTTTCTTGTGTTAGTCTTGTTAACTAAAAGTGATAGAACTAGCCAGTCCCGGCATACCTCTGATCTATTAGTGTTCTTATATAATGTTACATCCACGTTCAGAAGTGTCAGAAAATGTGCAAGGTTGGTCCACAAACTGTTGTGTAACGCTGTGACTATATGTAGTAATTATTGTCAGCAAGTCCTCTGGTCAATTAAGGAATGTCTCTTGTATACAAATGTGATCTAAGTATGTAACCTGTTCCATTTAAACTAAAATAAAGTCAAAAAACAAAAACACACATAACATTCACTAACTTCCATGTTTTCTACATAGTGCACTAACATATTAGCAAAAACATTTAAATCAGTTTCATTTTTATTTACCCAATGATGTAAATCTGTCTCATCTTGTGCTTCTAATTCTACTCTATTTTGCTTAATGTTAGCTACCTTTCCATGTGCACTAGTGTTATTCTGTTCGTTTTTGATCATTAGGTAAGGGATGGCTATTGTCATTCCTAACCATACTAGAAGCACTAAAAATAGGCTACATATACCCATTCTACAGCATCTTTGTATACATCTTCGTTTCGGTTTACCAGCAGCTAGCTCTACTATCAGCCATTTCAGACTACAAACATTTTTCCTCTCTTTTGAGTTTTGTACAGGGTACAACCTAGGGAATCTCTTTCCTTCAAGTTGGTCTCACTTCTTCGTCTATTTGATCAACATTTAATTCTTCATCACTATCTCAACTTATTTCTAGATTCTGTAAATCTTCAAGGATTACATATGTCCATTCAGGACCTTTGAGTGTATTATTCAGTCTTTGAAATCGTGGGCTTCTCCTTCTTGGCTTTTCAGTAGATGGCCCAGATTGGCTTGTCACTTCGTTTACTTGGTCAGGTTCTTCATTTATTGTCTTAAGGTGATATTTCAGTCTCTTGATAATACTAGGCCAAGTATCACCTTTTCTGAGTCTTTTAGCTTGCACTGTGCTTTCAGTCTCTTCAAGTGCTCTTTTGTTTTCGTTGATTTGTGGCACACCTTGATTAGTTCCGTCTTCAGATTTCCTCTATCTGACCTTGTACAGGGATTGTTACATTTGCTTTTTCTTGCTAGATGTGTTCTTCTTCGCTATTCTGACCCTGTTCAGGAGTTAGCTTGCTTTGACTTTGTTCTCCTTCATCTTCCTGAACTTGTTTTTCTTTACCTAACTGGTCCTGCTCAGGTCTTATAATTTCTTGGACTTCTTATGCCTCTGCGTTTTCTCTAATGCCTATCTGTCCCTCCTCAGACTCACAAGTGTTGCTTTATTTGCTTCTGTCTGAGTACATTGCTCTTTCTTTATCTGGTCCTCCTCAGATTTGATGTTAGCTTTATTTTCTGTAATCTGAGTACGTTCTTCTATTCCTGTCTCGTCCTCACTCTCATCCTTTCTTTCTAATTGAGTTTGACTTCTGGTTCTTACAATGATTTCAGGTATGTCCACTGCTGGGATCCAGTCGTCCTGACTAGTGCTAGGTAGTTCTTGATCAGCTACTGCAACATCTATTGCCTGTGATTCTTCAACTGTACAACCATCAGCCCCTTCAACCACTTGAGTTTGTTTTGAATCTACTTCGTCAGGTGCTGGTACTCTCTTCGTATGGCTTGCATGTATCCAATTAGGCAAGCCTGCACATTTTACAGCTGTTGTAACCAATGTAACCTGATGTTGCTTTCCCCACCTTGGTGCTAGGCACGATTCTCGAGTGTGATCTTTCACTACTACCCAGTCACCAGGATTCAGATCATGTGCTTGGTTTGGCTGCCTGGCAACCGTGTCTTCCCCAACCTGGTGAGAGATAGAATGCACTTGGTCAGCCAACTCTTTGCAATACTCCAGTACCAAATCATCAGATATATTCAACAGCTTATGTCCTGGTATACATGCTTGCCTCATTGCCCTTCCCATGAGTATCTCATGGGGACTCAAGCCTGTATTTTTGTCTGAGTCCCATCAGGACAAGATGTAAAGCATTAGGCCACTCCAGTGGGGTGGATGCACACACTTTTCCCAGCCTTGACATGATTGGGCCATTTAGTTGTTCTACCACTCTAGAAGCCTCTAGACGATATGCACAGTACAGTTTTTGTTAAATTTTGAATGCTTTACAAATTAATCGAATTATTTCATTATTAAAATGAGACCCTCGGTCTGATTCAATAGTTACTGGAAAACCGAAGCGAGGAATGAGTCCCCCTTAATAGGAGTTGGGCCTCTGTCAAGCTGTCATTTCTTCTGGTTGGGTATGCTTCCACCCACTTTGAAAACAAACAAACAATGACAAGTACATAATTCAATCCTCAACAGGCAGGTAACTGGATAAAATCAATTTGAAGTCTTATAAATGGACGTTCAGCTTTTCCAATTTTCCCTGTGCAAACCACTGTTTTCCTGCCTGGGTTCATTTGTGGCCAAATTAAGCATCTCTAGCAAAGACTCTCTGCAACATTCCTGAACCTTGCATTAAACCAATCTTGTCGAAAGAGCCTAATCATAACATCTCTGCCTATGTCTGTGTCTCCATGATACATTCTAGCTATTGGTGCAAGTATACAGTCAGGTAACACAGGTCTTCCATCCAGGTAGGTCCACACACCATCCTCAGCACTTCTCTGACAACCTATTTTCTCCCATTCTTCCTTTTCATTTGTCTCTGCTTTGTCTTGTAATTATCTCACTTCCTCCCATGTTCCTATACCCCCAAGTACCCCAAGTTGGCAGCTGATTCCACTTGCATCAATTTTCTTGTTTACTGCTATTTGGTATTTAGTACAATGTTGGGCCACTTGGTCAGCATAACGATTACCAGCTGTCACCTGATCATTCCCTGACTGGTGAGTAGCACACTTGACCACAACCTCTTCTTTTGGTAATTGAATTGCTTCAATTAATTATTTTACAAAATTTACATTTTTGATAGGGGTTCCTGAAGAAGTCATGAAATCCCTTTCCATCCAGAGCTGGCCAAAATCATGCACAACCCCATAACCATACTGACTGTCAGTGTAAATGGTTACTCTCCAATTTTTCCCAGTTTTGCGCAAGCTTTAATTAAAGCTATCAATTCAGCTATTTGTGCAGACTTGACTCCTGGTAAATAAGATGCTTCGGTTATTCCAGCCAATGTGCATACAGCATAAGCAGCACTCAATCCTTCTTCCTCATGGTGCATACACAAGCCATCTACAAACTGCTCATGTTCTGCATTCTTTAATGGTTCCGCCTGTATGTCTGGACGGGGTATGGTACATAATTCTGTGACATCAAGGCCTTCATGTTCAACTTCATCTTTTACTTCTTCAAAATGTGAATCAGGCAACAGAGTTGCAGGGTTTAAGACCGTACATCTGACTATCGTTATATTCTCAGCCCCTAATATGACTCGCTCATGTTTTGTCAGCAGACTAGGAGTAAGGTACTGAGTTCGAGCTCGTGTTAACAGAATTACAACTGCATGTGGGACATACACCATTACAGGGTATCCCATTACAATGGATTCACTTTGTTCTAGACTCCCGCATGTTGCTGCTACAGCTTTTAGACATCCTTGCAATGCAGATGCCACTGGGTCCAAAGTAGCAGTGAAATATGCCACAGGACGTCGCATTAGGCCATGTCTGTGTTAGGGCTGAGAGTGCACAATTGTCTCTTATATCACAGAATAATGTGAATTCTTTGGAATAATCTGGCATACCTAAAGCAGGTGCTTCACATAGACAGTTTCATAGTTTCACAAAAGCGGTCATGCTTTCATCATCCCATTCTACTGGGTCTTTTGCTTGTTTCTTAGTCATTTGTATCAAAGGTTTAGCTAGTACTGCACATTCCACAATCCACTGCCTGCAATAACCTACTACTCCAAGAAACATCCCTATTTCTTTCTGGGTCTCTGGTAACTGCATATGTCTTATTATTTTTATTCTTTCTGAGGTCACTCTTCTGACACCTCTTTCTATTTGGTGTCCCAAATATTTGACCAAAGGTGTGCAAAATTGTAATTTTTCTGGCGACACTTTATGTCCACCTTCTGCAAGGTGATTCAATAACGCAATGGAATCAATGATACAGTAATTCCGAGTTTTTCACCCGACTAGTGAGTCGTCAATGTATTGCACCAAGACTGATTGTCTTGGCAACACCAGAGATTCAAGAAATTTTTTCAAAATCTGATTGAAAATTGTACGACTTTCAGTCTACCCTTGTGGAACACGATTCCAAACGTAAACATGCTCATCAAATTTGAACGAGAATAAAAATTGGCTATCAGGATGCAATGGAATGGAGAAAAAGGCATGTCATAAATCAATGACAGTGAACCACCCTGCGTTCCACGGTATCTGATATAAGATTATTGCTGGATTTGGCACTATCGGACAACAATGTACGACAATTTTGTTAATTTTCCTCAAGTCTTGAACCACTCTATATTTTCCGTTCGGTTTCTTTATACCAATCATAGGTGAATTACAGGGACTACTCATTATTTCTTTTAAAATGCCTTGCGCAAGCAATTGGTCAGTCTCTGCTACGACACCAGCTTTAATTTCTGGGCTAATTTTGTACTGTCGAATATTCGGGTAAACAGCACCTTCTTTTACAGTTACTTTTACTGGGTCTACATTTGTCATTAATCCTACCTCTTTTCCAGTGAAATCCCACACATCAGAATTTACTGTATTTTGGACCTAATCTGGTAACTCGTCTGGTGTCATCGTAGAAAACATGTCATTCACTCTGTTCCTTGTTTAGCTAACATGATCTTGTATACTCCGTCTTCATCAGGAGTCTGAATTGCAACACAATCCAGTGTGCAAAATATTGTGCAGTTCATTTTGCACAATAAATTCCTTCCTAACAGGTTCACGGGGCTTGAGTCGCACACCACAAACGTGTGCATTTCTCTAAAGTTGCCAATAAATACCTCCATTGGTTCGGTAATTGGAGTCCTAATTTGTTTATTAGAAACGCCCACTACTTGGATCCCTTCTCCCGAGGGATAGGTTTGCGATGTCTGCTGTTCTCACTGTAGAACGGGTAGCACCAGTATCCAATAAGGTGATTTCTTTTCCTTCAACTTTACCTCCTATAAATGGACCTGACTTATCTACCGGCAAGGATGCGCCAAGTACACACTCCATTTTCCCCCACTCAGGCACCATCATTGGGATTCCGCCTCAAACAATTAATCCTGCAAAAGAAACTGTGGGGTTACAGAATTTTTCTTACCACTTCCCTCTGAAATCCGGTGTCCACACTGTACTTGGCTTGACTCACAAAATCTGGCATAGAGCCAGGTGGCAATTGACTCTGTACAACCTGCTGTGGTTGCCTAATTAACAGCTCATTCTGCTTTTGTGGATTAACATTTTTAGTTTGGACATTATTATTCTGTATAAGTTTACACTTGTTTTTCCAATGCCCCAATTTTCCGCACCTGTGACAGGGAAACTTTTTCTTTGCCTCCTCTTTGCTCATTCTCCCTCTTTGTTTACCCACACTGTTTTCACCTTGACCTGGCCCTTTTCCTAAGTTTTCTGCCTGATTATTTAGCTGAAGTTATTGCTATTCTGCTAATTTAACTTGGGTCCACATTACTTTTTCTTCTAATTACCTTCCTCTACTGTCAATTTCATCCCTACAATACTTTGCATACTTAAGGATTTCATCTATTGGCTTCGCTTGCCAGCATAACATGCTGTTTAATCATTTGCTGTATTTCCAACCTCAACCCAGACACAAATCGATACACAAAATGAATCATGTCTTTATTCTCAATGTTCTCAAACCCACTGTATTGCTTGAACACCTGTAAGAGACGTTCGTAATACAAATGTACTGACTCGTCTTTTTCCTGGGTGATTCTGTCTATTTTTTCCCAATCAGTTTCTTTTGGTGGAATTTTCCCTTTCAGAAAAGTAATCACCTGATGATATTTGCTCATCACTTCGTCTGACCGGGCTCCTGTTTTTACATCTCTTGGGTACTCATCATTAGGCCAATCTACTGTGATTTTACATTCTGCCCATACATCAGCAGGAACAACGTCAAACAAACCATCTAAATCCTTCAATAAAACTTTCAAAACCTTCACAAACCTTTCACCTTTCCTGTAACATTCTACTGGTTTTTCTCTAAGCTTTGGGAAATCATTTGTAAATGATAAAATATCTTGTTAGGTCCAGGGGACATGTACATAATCTCCTCCCGGAACTTCTCTCATTGGGCACAACCTTTCAACTTTTTCTGCTTCTTTCATTAAGCACTCAGATGTTGTTCGATTTGCCTGTGCTTCTTCCTTTTTCTTGGCCCACCTAACTTTCCATCTGTCCAAATCTCCCCATTATTGCAAAAATGTCAATAGCTCTTTTATCTGTAATTTTCTCCCTGACACATTCATGTTTTTTAAGTCTTTGTCAGAGAATTCTAGTCTATATGGTTTCTGACATACTTAAGATTTACCTCTGTCGATTCCCATTTCTGAAGCCAAATTTATCAGTTTTTGGTGAAATATTTTCGTATTTTGGGTGATACTTCTGCATATGAATAATAACTCTTCTTCACTGAAAGTATTTAATCTTTCCATTTCTACATTTCCAGCTACCATTTCTTCCAATTTTACTCATCTCGTGTCCAACTTTCTATTTTTTCTGGGGTTACTACAATAGCACTCTTTGTCCCTGTGGGTGTTTCGATCTGTACCTCTTTGTTTTTTTTCAAAGATATGTTTATTAAAAGTTTTTTTTTGTTTACAGCTTACAAACTGAGAAAGCACCATCACATCATCTCACGCAGGGGTTTAGAAAGCCTCAGCAGAATTATAACAACTGAACAAGATGCATTGCTCAATATAAACCAGTTCCTTTTCTTGTTAAGTGGCCCGAGTGGTGGGTACAGTTTCTAAACATGCTAGAGCTTGAAATGAGTCCTTCCTGGGGCAAGATGCGAGCAGGCAGTTCCATAGAAGGCTCGTCTTCCTTCTGCGACGGTAGTTCCTCCAAATCGTTCAACTGGGGTGCTTACATGAAAGGAACATAAAGCATGTACAAACTTATCCCAATGTGGGCTATCCTAAATATAGGACATAACCCCCCCTTAATACCCTCCCCCCACCCTACCCGTGGTTGCTTTAACACTCATACAATCGAGGAGTCATATTACACTGGGACTCCAATCAAAATTGAAAGAGATGAAGGGCTCTTATGCTGGAAGGATACACAGCTGATTGGAGGCCTCTGGAGAGGAAGGAGACAAGGGGTCCCCACTTAAATTCAAAGTTCTTGTAGTTGTCCCTGAAAATATCAGACATACGCTCTCGGCTAAGCAATCTCCATAGAGTCCCTCCTCTTCCAGGCGACCGCCAAGGTAACCTTAGCCACTCCAATACACAATCACGTAATCATTTTATCAGCTTGAGTCTGGTGTTCCAGGGAGGAGTCTCGAAGCCCCAAAAGGACATCGGCCATGGTGGTGGGGATGGTATAACCCAACATGTCTTATGTGTGCCAACATTTCTTCCCAGAAGGGGTGGATAGCCGGGCAATCCCACCATTTATGTTGATAATCCCCATGTAATCCGACCCTCTCCATTATCTATCAGAGGTGGCGGAGAAGATCTGCCGAAGTTTGGATGGATGCAGGTACCAATCTATCATGGTCTTCAGGTGTGCTTCACTGAGTTCATTGGAGTGACTGAAGCATTCAATGTCGGACCATAGGTGCGTCCATTCCTCATCAGACATAGGACGGTGAATCAAGTCTTCCCTCGTGGACATATACCTGGGGCGTGGGGATAGGGCGGTTTTAAGCAGGAAGCTATACATAAACAAAATCACTCCTTTCATAGTAGTAGTCTTGGTGAGGAGCACCTCAAATTTCGGGAGAGGCCGAGTGGCTGCCTCCCGGGCCTCCCGGACCTGAGGAGTAAGGGCTAAATGCATCAATTCTGTATAGTGGTATCTTTCTGCATTCTCTAGTTCATAGTCCCGCTTACATTTATCAAAAGTGAGAGAGTAAACATTTTGGAACAAATGTGTCAGAGCTAGGCAACCCCTCTTTTTCCAGGCATCAAAGGGTGCCTCATGTTGGGCCAGGGAAAATGCTGGGTTGAAGTGAATTGGAGTAAATAGGGAGGGGAACGAGGTCCACCTATCGTCACCCGAGACTGAGTCCCACACTTTTAGGGTGGTGCGTGTGGGGGTGCTAATGTATGTATTGGAGGGTCTGTCCTTGCGGGGGCGCCACACCAAGTCCCAAATGGTCCTCCCCGTCACGCTGCAATCCATATGTAACCATTGTTTTTCGGATTCCTGTTGTGACCATTCAACCAAAACGCGTTGTGGTATAAGAGGATGTCTGGGCGTCCAACTCCCCCCATCTGTGCGAGAGCGGTGCAGAAGAGAGTAAGAGAAGCGGGCACGTCCACCCTGCCAAATAAAGTATAGAATCATGGCCTTCTCTTTTCGAAAGAAATCACTCTCCAGTTCAAAGGGTAAGGCCTGAAAAAAGTAGAGGGGCTTGGGCAGGAGAGGCATTTTCAAAGAGTGTATGTGGCCTAACCATTACCGGAAAAGAGGTTTCCATTTCGTAAGTTCTATTTGAATGCGTGCAAGGATGGGAGGGAAATTGGCAGCATATGGTCCTTCAATTCTCTGCGTTAGTTGAACCCCCAGGTATTGGATGGATGAGGTAGCCCATGATAGTGTAGCGAGAGACTGAAGCCGGAGGACTTCTGCGGACGAGATGGTTAGGTTGAGTATGTACGATTTGCCTAGATTTGTTTTAAACCCTGACACTCGTTCGAAATGCTCAAGTTCCGACTGTAAATGTGGGAGGGACGTAGCGGACTCAGACAGGGATAAAAGGACATCATCCGTGAACAGGGATATTTCATGGGACTCTCCTGTGAAATATCGGGGTTAGTCCTAATCGCCATGGCTAACGGTTCGATGCTGAGAGCAAAAAGTGCCTCTTGTGTGGGGGAAGGAGGATGACTGTATCCCGTTAATCACCACTCTAGAGCCAGGGTGGCGGTAGTAGCTCTAATCATATTGAGAAATGTAGGTTTAAAACCGAATGCTGTAAGTGTGTGGAATAGGAATACCCAATCAACCCTATTGAAGGCCTTCTAGGCGTCCAAGCCCACTAAGACCGCAGGAATTTGGCATCTGTTAGCCTTTTCTATCAGATGTATGATTCTATGTGTATTATCGTGTGTTTGACGCCCTTTGATAAATTCCAACTGGTCCGGGTGGATGAGGGCGGGCATGAGGTGATTTAAGCATTTGGCAATAATTGAAGAATACAGTTTAGCATCAAGATTCAAAAGGGCAATCGGCCTATATGATGCGCAGCGTTGGGGATCTTTCACCGGTTTGGGAATCACTGAGATCACAGCCTCAGACATGGTGTCGGAGGTCGCGCCGTCCTCTGCCATTTTGTTAAAAAGACGTACAAGATAGGGGGTAATGTCGGGGGCAAATGTTTTATACAAAAGGGCTGTCCGGCCCAGGAGCTTTGTGGCCGTGGTGACATCATCTATGGTAATAGGAGCAGTGAGCAAGTCATTTCATGCATCGGACACCTGGAGCAGGGGTTGTGACTGGCGGTAGTCCTGTTGGGCATCCGAATCTAAGGATTCCCCAGAATATAGGTTCCCATAAAAAGTTCGGGGAGTTCGATCAGAAGCATATTTGTGCGGCTCTTAGAGTAGAAAACAGACATAAAGAAGGCCAGACTTAATGAAAGCCCATGCCTAGAAAAACGCATTATTAAGTCATTCACATTAACAAGAAACACTTCTAACAACATTGTTGGTCCTTGCCTGAATCCAAAAGCAAATCCTCGACTGTTAAACCCACTTTGCCATAGGTAATAGGAAATGGCATCAGTCTTACTTATAAAGTCTACAATGTCCATGATCTCTCCTCTATAGAAAGTGTCCGACGCCTCAGAGACAGGGCCCGCAGCGGGCACATGATTGGGGCCCTCCTGGCTCTCCCAGTAGATTCTGGCCCCTGCTGCGCATCATCAGAGGCTTCTAGAGACGTCGGCCATTACTACTGGTAGGCAGGAAGCTGTGTAGCGCGGCCCATGGCGCGTCCATGAAGCAATCGGTGCCTTCCTCTGCGTGGCCCAGACAACCATGCTGAGGTTGATGGAGCTCCTCGGGTAGATTCTCCAGCTTTGCCTTGGGCGGGGACATCCTCTTCAGATGGAATGCCGAGAAGATCCAAGCTTTCCTGTTGGTCAGTGATATGGTGTTGTTTGTTCTGAAATTCAAAACTAAGCCCAAAGGGATATGTCCATCTGTACCTGATCTTGCCGTCCTGCGACTTAGTGGTAATGGGTCTGAGCAATTGTCTTCGTGCCAGAGTCGATGGAGCGACATCCTGATAGATGGTGCAGGAATGGCCTTAAAATGTGACGGACTCCTTCGCACTGGCTGCCTGGAGAACCGCCTCTTTAACTTTTTAGAAGTGGAATTTTGCCAGGATATCACACAGCCGTTTCTTCTCCCCGTGTTGTAGAGCCCCCACTTGATGAACTCTGTCCAATTTTATTTTGAAAGTCTGTGGGATCAAAATCTTCATGAAGAGACCCACCACGAAGGCCTCCAAGTCGGGCCCTTCTGCACACTCCTTCAGGTCCCTTATTTGTATGTTCTCCCTCTGTGCTCTGTTCTCGAGGTCCTCTGCCTTGAGTTGCAACTGGTGAAGTTGCTCCTTAAGAAATCGTACATCGTCGTGGAGTTCGGTAGAGAGTTGTTCTTATTCCGGATGGTGTGCCTCGAGGTCGAGAACTCTAGTGCCTACAGAATCCACATCTTGTTGCAAGGATGTCAAACTTTCCGTCAAGTCTGATTGCAGTTGGTCCATGGAAGTTTTTATGTCTTGGCTAATGTCACTGCGTAATTCAGATTTGAAGTCTTTGAACATGGACAAAAGTTCCGCCTTCGTAAGAGCCATTGCTGCCGAGCTTGCGTCTCCCCGTAGCATAGATCATTTTTCTGCGGTCGAGAAGAAGTCTGAGACCTTATTGGGTATCTTTCCTGCTGTCTTCTTAGGCGGCATAGGGCAAAATCTTCAGAATTGTGTAAGCGTAACCAGAACTTAGTGCACAAGGTACCGACTGGGAAGCGTCATTTGGTGGTGCCTGAACGGTCGATCTCCTTGTCAATAGGGTTTGTACCTTGAATCCTGCAAATGGATCATCTCAGGGGTTCAGCTAATCAGTCCCCTGGTGCATAAAGGCTGCCACTGTCGTTGTGAGGGAGCTTAATGAGCAGGTGCGCATCGGTGCCCTAAGAAGAGTAGAAAGCCTTAGGATGTTGTCCCTTCAGTCAGAAGCTGCAGTGTTAACAGCAAGATGCCCGCCTGTGTCGAGCAGGGTTGTCAGTAAAAGGATTGTGGACTGTGTTAGGCAGGTGCTGGTGGGTCCCGCAGGCAGGGGGAGGCGTGTAAGCCTGGTGTTATCTGGCATTGGTGTGTAGTAGCCCCCAAGCCTTCAGGCCATTTCCAATTGTGCACCACAATGCCTAGGGGGCCGAGGTTTTGAGTGCAGTGCCCAATGAACCTTCTAATGTGGAGCTAGCAGGCGGCTCTGGGCAATGATCCAAGAGTGCAAAAGTCCGCAGCCATTTAGTGGCACCCAGCTGCCATTTTGAGGTCAGGCATGTGATGGGGAGATGAAGTTCAGCTGACTTTAAATGGGTAAATATACCTCTGCTGCTGCCCTTGGGCCACCCGTTACCTTGCCTCGCAATCCGTACTCCAAGTGGGGGTTACACTGTTTCTGATCGCCGACGTGTGGTTCGGAAGGGCTCTCGTCGCCGCAGACGTCACGCCGCCATGTTAGCCTGTCATGCCTTCCCCCTTCAATATGGTGAAGTCAAACGGGGCAGCTCCCGTGAAGATCAATGTGCGCCGATTGACTCCGCCGATGCCTCACATCTTCACACGCCTGTAGACTTCGTTTGCGGTGAGTTGAAGATGCCGCATCCGCTGCTTCCCCCCCCCCCGAGACAGTGCGCGGACTGGGAGCCGAGACGGGTCACGTCCGCTCGGCAATCTTGCTCGGCCATGCCCCCAATACCATCTGTACCTTTTTGAGCATCCTGGTGTAATTTTTCTAAATTAATCGTTTATTGGCTCTCTTATTGGCAAATGCATTAAAGAAATTATCGACACATTCACTTGCCTGATCATCAATTATAATATTTTCTTTTCTAGGTTGTGTGATCGGTGTAGTCAGAACAGGAGTTTTAGGACAGTTTGTTTTATCCCCATATAAAGGAACTATGGGACCTATAGTTACCGGTATTGTTAGTGCTTCAGGATTTGAACTTAACTGGGTTATTTTCTGAGTTAACTCACTTCTGTTTTTATTTATTGCTTCGCTTTCCTTTTCTTGTAGTACCCTTTCCATTGTAGTCTCATGTACCACCTGCGGAACCAAAGGTGTTTTCAGAAGCGGGGCACTAGGGGTAATTCTATTTAATTCTTCTTGATAAGGTGGAGGATTTTTTCATTAATATATTTTCAAAATAACCATCTTCTGATGGAAATTTGGGATAAAATGTACTCCAGTTACTGTCACATCATAGTCTATCTCACTCAAAGGCCTCAGTTTCCCATTCTTCTAAGGCTTCGTACTGGGTTAATCTGAGTTTTAGTTCTAACTCATTCATGCGAGTTCGTAAATTATGTAGAATTCTCCCATTAAATGTTCGATACTCAAGGAATGCTAATACTCCATCATCTTTTGTGTACTATATACAATTTTCTAACCATACACAAGTGTGGTAGCCTCTTTCTATCATCATATATGATGCAGGTGTATTTGGTGGAGGAATAATAATTCCTTCTCTAGTTTTAATTGGTTTATCCTTTTTAAAATACTTATTCATTTTCTGCACAAATTACATTTTTCTTTTCTCCCAGTACATTGTTTTTGGGTTCCCTCTAATGTATTGTTCATAAGCAAATCCTAAAAATCTTCTGTCAGGATGGGGTCCCTATTATAGTAGGATCGGGGCTCCACATATAATCCCCACTGTCTATTAACACCTGAACTTCGATTTTGGCAACTAATCAATTGTTTACTTCTAATCTAATACTTCTCCAAATCCAGCGCTTCTTTTATTCTACTGACCGATCACCGTTTGGTTTACTGAATTATTTCAACCAATGCTTGCGTAGCTTTTCTGTGACATCAAGTTCACTCCTCTTGACTCACCTCTCCCTTACAATTGTACCTCGACTACATTCCTGCTGTTTTCTACCAATCCCAGCGCGCCTCTCAGTGACGTCAGTGCAACAATCGCAACTGACCCCTCCTTTGCAAGGTAATACGTAACTCAATTTCTTTCAATTTTACTTACGCATTTCATTAATTAACAACATAGAAACATTCACTATTGTGCCTGATTGACTAATTCAAAGGAAATTCAATTTATTTCGCTGCGAGTAAAACCTTCCGTTTACCCTTCACACACTACGGATAAAACCTCTTCCGCTTACTCTTCACTCAAGCATCAAAGAACCCGTTACTCCTTCAGTATTACCCTTTGTAGGGGATATAAGACCTAAGTTTCACCAGCAAACTCCTTTGCTACCGATCACTCTTACTTTTATACAAGAAAATAATCCCTAATTAGTGCTTCAATTTCTACCTAACTTTTCACACTTTCTTGACCCAGGCCAGTAACCTCACTGCAGTGTGGCTTCCATTTACCACCCGCTATTCAACATCCTGGGGGACTTCTGGACAACATGAAACAATACAAACAGGTTTAGGTTAATACATAAATCAATATTCCAATACACAACTAACTACCTATCTTAACTAAAACCTAACCATCCTCTGCTACCAAGAAATACTGAAGGAGCGAGATTACCAGCTTGGGTTTATTCTAAACACCATACTCACCTGGGCCCATAAAACATTCATACAATAAGCTGGTAATCATACGCTGGCGATCAGGGCTTAAATTTACCTTATAATAACTATACACAATTTCTTACCAATGGTTTATCACCTTAGTTCTCAATTTCCTCTGGTTGATAGATCAGGTTGTTAGCATAATAGGTATAATTTACATTTACCTTTTTATCTGACTGACCACAGACTTGGGAGAGTTTTAAAACCTTTATCTATGCAATAATTGTGTGAGTCAAATACCAGTACATGTGAAACTCCAAAGCTTTTCAAAGAGAAATTATGATTTAAGTAAAGACATAAAGACTTAGTAAAATCTTATGACGTTGGTACCTGGGATGGGTGGAAAAGGAAATGGCACAAGGACATACCACACAGATTTATATTTACCTAGAATGGTGTGATGACCAACCCCTGGCCAAGGGCTGAACAAAAGGGACTCCCTAGTAGTCAGGAGTCAACAGTTCCAGACAGGTAACCTCTTCTAAGTGCAACGTCAGTGTTACACCCCTCTCTGGTACTGCTCTCAAATCTCCCCTTCTAGATGGACAGGTTTGTCTTCTTCAACGATCTCTCCAGCTTTTCTCCCTCTCTGACACTCCGTTCTGAATTCTTCTGTCAGAGTGCTCGGACAGCTTTTCTGACCTCTGTGGCCTCCGGCGTCTTCTGCAGCAATGATGGGTCGGTGACAGGTCAATGATAAGTCTGACAAGTCGGTGACAATGTAACTGACTGAGCCTACCTTAGTTATACTATTCTCAGTGATTGTACCACCCCCCAATATTTCAATATCCGTGTATTCCTGTCTGGTGATTGGACAATGGGATAGGAAGAAGTCATCACACCATACTATGAAATGTCAATTTTCTTAGGTTCATTGTTCTATATTCCTTCCCCTTACTTGGTTTCCCATGCTTTATTTTTCCCACCCGTATTTCATTTTGGGTTTATAACAATGTAAGCAAAATTTTCTTCTTCCCCTCTTCAGGTCAAAGGGTGCTGTTCCCAGGAGCATCCTCTGGTCACTGTACTCTTGGCAGCCTTTCAATGTCATTTTGGGAAGTTTGCAATGTTTAATGCGCCTGCGTCCCCATGACAAGATGTCGCTTTCAGTCACCCTCCAGGCCCAAATACAAACTAATAATAAAGTCAAAGAAACACATGTTAGAATACAAATATAAATGAATGCACTGTATACCACTTTTTCCTACTCTAATTCCCTTTATGTATTTAACTATTGCATTACCAGTTTAGTAAGACAAGCAAGATTTAGTTTCAGCGTAGCATGTGCATTATCATGTGAGATTCGAAGCAGCCATTTTAAATACTACTGCGCAGCTTCAAAGATTTCCCACCAAAGCAAAGGACGTCATACTATGTAGATGCAGTAGATGCATGCGCAGAAGAGTTCCCGCTTTTTCAGCAACCATTTTAAGACACTTGGGTTAATTGTTAGTAAAGCACATTTAAAAGCTTCCCCTAGATAGAATAAATGTCATGTGATGTAAATATTAGTACTTGCAAAACATGTTGGTTACATTATTACATAATATTTCGAGAGGATTGAATCCAAGCAAGTTTCTTTCTTTATGAAACCTTGCTCCAGCATATAAGGTATGTATTGGACCTAGTGCAAAAACAACAGTTGATGGACAGAATGCAGAACAATGTCCTACATTCACCCCAGTACAGAGATCTGGGCCTAAATCCATCTGTATTGGACCCAGTGTTATTGGTGAATAACTGAAATTGATGTGGAATTGGTCCTCCTTATTGTACTGTCGAGAGACGTGTGTAATGTAAAAATAAAAGTCTGGTTCCTCTTTGTTCAATACAAAAGTTTACTAAGGTATATATTTTGAATCACCTGAATTCAAGTTTGGACTTTAATGAAGTTTTTCTGTTGCTTAAATGCTATTTTAACCAAAAAACGGACTTTGTGCATGCTAAAATAATTTTAAAGCTTTTTGTTGGTGCCTCCGAATCATGCAGACTTCATTCCACTCTAGTGCTAATTTTGCATACCTTTCCTTGTCAAGTTACGCTAGTGACCAGGGTTACCTCCAAGGACACTGTACTCCCACTTTGAATTGTGGTTTCACTTGTGGAGGTGCAACTGTATTGTAACACTTTTCAAATGACACCTAGGTTGGGCTCTCCCGTTTTTTGGATTGGGGGTTTGTTGGGTCTGCCACAGCGACAACAGGCACACCTCCAACTGAGTCCTTTGCACACAGATTAAGGTAAGTACTCCAGCTGAGACCTGTTGGGGCTTGAGACGTTTGATTCCGCGCCAGGACACTCTAGAGTATTAGTGCGCGATACAAGCTTTCTATAACCTGACATAACATATCTGCTCATTAGACTCCCTTATAGTGATAAAGACACATGGCATAAAAAAGTCAAGAACAGACCCTAGGTCACAGCCATATACAGAAGTCGACTTACTGGAAACACTCTGTTTTCTGTATTGTAAAATGTTTCCGATATCACAACATATTTAGTTTTGTAGTAATTTTGAGATACCGGTCATAAGTAATATAAAGCACATATTTAAGACACACACACTGTCTTGAAAATCGAACTATCAAGAGTTAGTTTGGAAGTTACTAGGGCCTGAATCTTAAACCCCTCTTTACCTCCCTTGGGCTGCACCCCTTGCTACCCTGAGAATCAAGTGCTAAAGGGGTGTGTTTGAATGGACCAAATTCCCGAAATGTGGCCCAAATACATCAAAAATACCCAGTAGCTCCAGAGCCTGTTCAAACAATGATATTTTGTGTTTTTCTTAAACAAACCCCTGTCTGGAGGGTATTGTTTCTGAAAAACAAAAACACATGGCAACCATCTGGCATTCATTTTTTTCCAAAGATGCATTGTCCTTACTGGTGGATACACTAGCAAACATATCCATGCTGACAAGGGAAGAATCTCTAAATTAGGGGGGCAATCAACCATCAGGAGGGTGGAAGCGGGACCTCTCCCAATCTGGCAGGCTCAGCGGGCTGCCTGTCATACTATAAGAGGCTGTAGAATATTCTATTTGACAATTTTTCAGTCTTCCGTGTATCAGTTGAAGAGATGCATCTTCTGTTAGTCTAACAGCTAAAATGTTGCAGTATCTTTATTATGTGAGCAAAGTCAGAGTAATATTAGCATGGACGTAATTTTGGGGTCACCAGGGGCCATAGCTGCGCCCTTGGCTAACCCCTTGCGATCCCTGGAACTTCCTTTGTGGCCCCCAATCTCACGGGTGGCAAAGTCAATGGCAGCAGCTTCGGGGCAGTTCACCCTTATGAGTGTCGGTTGGGATTCCATTTTCCTTGTGTTCTACCAATTATTTATTACCCTAATAGTGAATAATGTTATATTAAGGTAATAAAATGGTGTGTGTACAACTGACTAGAATGGTACATTTCCTCGCAACTATGGTATATAAAAAAATATTTGAAATGTATGTTGTGTGCATGCTTGTGGGTGAGTGTGTTTATGTGAGAGTAATTATGTATGTGTAAGTGGGTGTACATGTGCAAGCATGTGTGTATGAGTAAAAGTGAGTGAAAATTAATCACAGGTAGTGAGTGATAATGTGTGAGATTGAGTGTCAGGAAGTGAGTGTGAGTGAGTCAGAGTAAGAGCGACTGATTGAGAGTAAAGAGTGACTGCAAGTGAGTGAGAATGAACAAGCGTGAGGCATTGTTGGGGAGTCCGAGAATCACTGAGAGTGAGAATCCGTATGAGTAAGTTTAAGCATGAGTGGCAAAGTATGATTGAGTCAGAGAAAAAGTGAATTTGAGTGCAGGCATGTGTGAGTCTGAGTGAGTTCTAATAGGTAACAATGAGTAAGAATTATGGAGTTAGAGTAAGAGTGAGCAACAATGAATGAGTAGGGAAAATGATTAAGTGTGAGTGAGTGAATGTGAGCTTGAGTGAGAATGTAGTATTATACCGGTGAGTCTGCCACTTGCCCTGGCATAGTGAATGTAATTATTGTCTTTCAGAGGCACCCATTGCAAAACACTTGCACTGGCAATCCTTACCATGGCAGACACCTGTGAACAATTACGATAGAATGGAGGTGCTGGTGCCCTTTTGGCATGATTGAGGAAATACTTAGCATAGTGACAACTGAAGCACAATGTAGATATAAGAACATTGGATGTAATTATTGTCATGAGGGAGTGTGATGTTCAATATAGGTACCCCAATACCGGCTCAAGTACTGAATGCACCTTTCACCTACATTCCCCTGATATTACACTGCATACCAGTTCTTAGTACTGATCTTTTACCGAGTTACGGTAATGTCTAAAGATAACATGAGGTTTTCTTCGAAAAGCTTAAGTATCATTCATTATGCATGAGGATTCTTGGAATCACAGCAGGACAGCAGGCCTACCATCTCCTGCATAATAACTATGTATAAAGGTCATTCCTTCCGTCAACCCAGTCCGACATGACACAGCAAGGTATATCCCCATGGGGGTTCCACTTTGGGCATATATACACCATATATTGCTGAGGTAGTCCGAGGAGCAAAAGAATACACTGACACGAGACGCTGAGGCTCCTGCAAGCAGACAGTCCAGAACGCAGTGTCTGACATCTCTTGCGGGGTGTCCTTCTCGAGACCAAGACGGGGTCCCAAAGTCTCTCACTTCAGGTAATTGGGTTGACTTTATCCTAGAGGGATTCTTGGCTTTTTCACCTACATACATGCCAGGTACATTTAGGTACATCTAGTTCGGGTCACATTGTAGAAGTACGCATTCTACTGTCACGCACTTTATATATTTGCCTGTTTTCATTGTTTTAGCACAAGGGTAGAAATCTACCATCCTTTTACTCTGTTAGTGATTATAATTTATATATGTTACTGTCTAGTGGTTGTTTCTGCGCACCTATTTTACACTAAAATGACGCTGGTTAAATAAATGCTTATTGAAAAACGTCCTCCCCGTTTATTCTGTGTATTTCTATGGGACAAAGTGAGCCCGAATGACTGAGCGAAAAGTATTGCACTGTTTCCCCAATCCTGAGGGATCAGGGCTGTCATGTTCGATAGTTGCCAAGAACTATTCTCTCCTGGTAAGGGGGTTTATAGTGGCGCTGTGAGCTAGCTGATATATAGGCTAAAAAACCTGGTAGGGGCGTCTAGAATCAGTCTGACACCAATCATACCTATATGTTGTCTAAACGGGCAGATCCTATATGGGTTTATAGGAACTACACATTATGGCACCACCAACGTTGGTTTGGTACTTATTTAACGGTCAAATCTGAGCAGTTCAGTTGTGCTTTTCTCAGAGACCCCTACTCATATTTCCCCAGAGATGTCTGGAGTGGGAAGGGAACTATCCTCCACAGCTGAGTACTATTTATTGGCTGTAGGTTTATCAAGCTTGAAGGACAAACTGTTCCTATTTTGTGCGTACAACCGTATCTCAGTTTCCTTGAAACTCTACCTTGAGAGACTTTTTCAACAATGACTGAAAGAGATGACACTGTGCAAGCACAACGTGCTGTAGTTGAGGAAGAACTAGAAGGGGAATTTAACATTTCAGAAAATGTTAGAACTGCCCTTACTTTAAAACTAGTAGACTGTGGAGTGTCAGCTAGGAGTGGGAAAGTGACATTCATGATTGAGGAACACGAAGCATACAGAACAGAGGTATTCTATTCATGGGTTAAATTCCCACCAGCCGATGCAGAAAGACATTTCTTTCTTTTACTGAAGATGAAACACCAGATTAATACTGTACGTATGAGGACATTGAAGTTCCGCTCACTTACCAGGAGCACATAAACTGATTTAAAGAATGCCTTCCCTCATACTAATGACAAAGTAAGACTAGGTCCGCTCAATAGACACAGAGCCATTTGTCCAGGCCTTGCGGCTTACACACGGCATCCAGACATTTGACTCCATGCCAGTGGAAGACTTACCTCCACTTCATAAAGAAATAATAAAACACTACAGAAACCTGACGCAATTTGTGATGAGAGCACTCGCACTTCAGCCAACAAGAGCTACACATGGACAGGCTCGGGGATCTACAACTAAAATAATACCACACGCAGTTATGGGTAAAATGCCCACTAAACATGAGCAAATGCCATTCTGGATAGCTCAAAAAACAACACCGCTAGAGGCGGTATTTCCACACACAAGCCCTCAAGAAAAATACAGAATGCTAACAATCTGCTTGCCAATGGGGATAGTTTCCCAGATAGAGGTTTGTACCACTTGGGGTACAGTTTTTGCTGCAACATACACCAGAACTCATGGTATCCCGTCATTAGCAGTAATACCAGACGTATTAAGACCAATACAGAATGAGAATGGAGCAGAACCTGCTCTGAACTTAGGGATGAAATTATTAGATAATTTTGCCAAGGTATCATCCATCATACTAGCTAACATCAAAGGGGGTGCAACATCAGTGGCAATATGCCAACGCCTGAGGGATTTTATTCACTCCTTTACAACAGGAACGTGAATTATCTAAAATTATTGAAGACACCTATGCTGAATTAGGTAGAGTTAGTTTGGAAGCTACAGCAACAAAACCTCAGCTCATGGGTGGTCCTGAAAAGGATAACACCAAGCAAGCACCCGCATATTCCAAGAAGAAATGGGATAATAACAATAAAAAACAAAAGAACAGATCTCAATCCAGGAGTAGGTCTCTTCAACAGGAGCCCTCCGAAAGAAGATACAACCTTAGGAATAGAAATCACATTAAAAAACCCAACAGGTATCATGATACTGATACATGTTCCCCTCGTTCCTTTCAGAGTTCATCAAGAAACTCTGAGAGGGAAGGACGTTCAGAACACCCACAAGAAAAGCGTCTGAAGTCCAGAGACATGCCACTCACTTCAGATTATACTTCCAAGAAAGGAGAGAAGCCAAAATCATAATCTCAATTTTAAAAGAAGAAAGTAGCAGGTCTTAAAGTTAGACATGCCCAGAATTCTGAGGACTTAACTTCTGAACGGGGAATGGGCTCTGAGGATGCTAGCGCAGCAGAAGTAACAATAGCACGCCAGAACCTGATGGAATTTCTGGTGACAGCGGAGTTGAATGAGCATAGCACGGTGGAAACACCTAATACAAGAGTAAGTGTCCTGCATATGTTACATGAAATAACACTCCAAATGGAGGGGGACAAACTCAGAAAAATTAAAGGTCTCTTTTGGGAGAAGCTGACTTACAGCTGTGACATCCTTTTAGATGAAAGACATTGGCCGCCTGAAATTGTTATGGATTGCCCAAAGGGAGAAACGGTTATTTTACCAGCTTTTTTCGACCTAATTCCTATATACTTAAAACACACATACACACAGGAGTGTGTGGTAACCCTTGCCCCAGCACTTTATTGCAACCATGTTGGGCGGGAAGCTGAGTCACCTCACCATGTAATCATGGTAAAAACTACTCCAGTTCCACAGAGACAGTATCCAATAAAACAAGAAGCTAAAAAACAGGTTAGGGAGCTCTTAGATCAACTTGAATACCAGGGTGTAATAGAAACTTGCACTTCCCCAATTAATAATCCTTTGTTTCCCGTAATGAAACCTGCTAATTCATACCGTCTAGTTTTAGACTACAGACATCTGAACACATGCACAAAAACATTTGCAGTACAGAATGCACATAGTACCTCGTTAATGACTAACATTGTGCGGAAAACATACAAAACAACACTGGATATCTCAAATGGATTGTTCTGCCTTAATATAGCACCTGAAAGCAGGTATTTAGCCACATTTTCCACGCTTGGTTCCCAGCGTCAATTTTGTTGACTTTCCCGAAGGGTATAATAGCCCTGGGTTGTTCAGAGCTTGGGTAACAGAATCACTTCAGAATATGGATGAAGAGGCATTGTCCTATGTAGATGATATTTGTTAGAAATACGGGTCTCTAGTTGGCAGACGTAGGTACCTTTGTCCAAATAGGGACCCTTGCTTCTAGTCAGGGTAAGGGGGATACACTTCTAATACAACCCCTGCTCACCCTCTTGGTACCTTGGCATGAGCGGACAGGTTTATCTCAGAGGCATTGTGTAAAGCATTTGTGAACATATACCGTAACACAGTGAAAACACTACAAATGGACACCACACCAGTTTAGAAAAGTAAGTATTCTTTAACTAAACCAAACAAGACCAAATGACAAAAATCCACAATACAGTAATCAAAATATGCCTTTCAAAATGTAGAAACAGTTCTGTCTATAGCAAACTATGGATGCAACCCTTTCAACACAAAGTACATTGGATGCGTGACAGTCACAAACAAAAACAGCCACAGGGAAGTTGATGCTTCGGTTCCTGATACCTAGGGGAGGTAATGCATCGGTTCCTTTCTTCAGGAGAGGTGATGCGTCGGTTCCTTCATGCCATGCAGTGGAGGTGATGAGTCGGTTTCTTAATGAAGGGGAGGTGATGCGTCAGTTTCTTTCTGTGCGGGGAGGTGATGCGTCTGTTTCTAACTGCAGTCCCGGTGTACTTGTAGACTTGGCGCCCAAATGCGATGTTTTGCGGCACTTTACGAGGCTTCGCCTCGTCCGGCGTTTGGTGCTGCGCAGCAAAGCTTCAGGTAACACGGCGGGGCTTCGCGTCGCGTCGCCCTGCACCGGTTCCGAGAGGGTTTGCACGGTTTTGCAATGCTTTGCGCTGGGATCTTGCAGACAGCAGCTGCAAACCCCACTTCTGAGGCCTTTTGATTGCAGGAGGTACATCAGGCAAGGGTAGAACTCACAGACGGCAGAGTCCAGCAGCACCAGCAGAGTTGCAGGAAGTCTTTTGTGTACCTGAGACTTCCGAACAGGCGGCAAGTTCAGTTTCAAGCCCTTGGAGATCTTTTCTTCAAGTAGGTGACAAAGCAAACAGCAAAGTCCTTTTTCTTCTTTCCTTGGCAGCAAGCTGCCACTGCAGCCCAACCCCCGACAGCAAACAGCACATGGGCAGTATTCCACAAACCTAGCAGAGGCACACTGGATGGTTAAGCAAGAAAATATCTACTTTCTAAAAGTGGTATGTTCAACACAGAATCCAAAAGTCCCCTCACTAAAAGATGCACTTTAACATTGTGAGTTCAGGCGTACAAACCTTTACTTTTCTATCATGTTCCCAGGGTCAGTTATGTTTATAAGATGTTATAAACAAACTCCCAATTCTGTCTGTTTGGAACAGATAGCCTTGCAATAGTGGAAAACGAAATTGGCAGTATTTCACTATCAGGACATGCCACACACATCATGGCATGTCCTACCTTTCACATGTAATGCACCCTGCCCACAAGGGTACTTCGGGCCTACCTTGGGGGTGATTAATATGTAGAAAAGGGAAGGTTTAAGAACTGGCAATTGTGTGCACTTGCCAAGTCGGCATGGCAGTCCCAGACTGCACACAGACTCTGCAATGACAGGCCTGAGTCAGATTTTGCAAGCTGTTTCTGTGGATGGCACAATCAGTGCTGCAGGCCCACCAGCAGCATTTGATTTACAGGCCCAGGGCACACATAGTGCTCTGTACTAGGGTCTGACAGGTAAATCAAATAGCCAATCATGGAAACACTAATCCATAACACAATTTACAAAAGAGAGAATATGCACTTTAGCACTGATCAGCAGTGGTAAAGTGCCCAGAGTCATAAAACCAACAAAAACAGGCACAAGCTATACAGGAGGAAGGCAAAAAGTTCTGGGATGACCCTGCAAAAAAGGCTGAGTCCAACAATATTTATCTGACGGATGATGATTTAAAGGATTACTTGGTCAGGGTGAGCAACATAATTTTGGGGCTCGCCTCTGAGGGCTACAAATTCAACTTTAAAAACTCAAAAATAGCCTACCTCAATGTCCTATTTTTGGGCTACGAGCTTTCAAGTGAATGGAAAAGCCTGGCAGCTAACTTTTTTAGAACAGTGTGTCATGCTCAAACCTCCTAAATCTTTGAAAAATTTACAATCCATATTGGTATTTTAAAATTTTGGCAGAACATACATTTTGGATTACGCAGAAAAAGTAAAACGTTTCTAGCACCTAATCAGACCTGATTTTTCAGTTAGGCATTGGACACAGGAACACACAGATATCCTTTGTTCCATACAAGATGACATGATAGTTTCAAAACACGTAAACGTACTCAATCTGGTGATCCGTGTTATAGCAGGTCAATCAGGGTATACTTACTTAACCTTCAATGAAGTAGAAAAGGTACCCATATCATACAAATCACACTTGTATACACATGCTGAAATCCGCTTTACTTCCTCAGAAAAAATACTGACAACAGTACAGACCACTGTAGTAAGAGAAAGATCCCTGGCTAAGGGGAAACAAATAATTGTCATAACTGCAGTACCAGCTTAGGGGCTGCTACAAAGGCAAGCATTACAAATGCTAAAACCTTACATTCAAGATGGATACAATGGGCTAATTCTCTCACTGCAACGGATGTAGAATACAGATATGACCCAAGTCTAAAAACACAATCATTTCTGCAATATGAACAGGAATATCCTCTCCCAAATAAAATAATGCCTCTAGATCAGTATGAATACATCATTTACACTGATGGATTTTCTCAGCCGGCCATATAAAGTAAACAGCAATACAGCACCGTGTGTGCGATTGTGATGGGTCGTATGCAGGATGGCAAGTTCCATCCCAGCAATACCAAGACACAGTCTCAAGGAGACTGCACAGCTCAGCTGGCAGAACAAAAGCACTGTTACTGACACTTATAAATATGGATTGGGAATTCCCCACACTGATTGTGTGCGATTCTTTTTATTGTGTCCATTCATACAATAAATATCTTCACTACTGGGGTCAAAATGGGTTTAAAGACTCAAAAGGTTGCACAATTAAGCATAAAATGCTATGAGAACAGGTAGCGGAGTTCAAAAACGAGCTACCAAGAGCTTACGTGATATGCTGAGTCGTCAACATGATGGCGTTTACTTTGAAGGGAATTGGCTGATGAAGCCGCAAAGGGGCAGTACAAACTGCTGCCGTAGCTGCAATCACTTGTTCAAAAAAGGGGATGGACGGTCCGATAATAGTAGCTGTCATTGCTTCACGCAAAAACAACCCAGTCTTACCTAAAGTTTTTCCACTCAAATACTCCTACAAGTTAGATGCAAACAACATTCGGTATGCTCAAATTCCAGGTATGGGAAATAGAATACCAAACATGGATAGCAGATTAGGTTTAGTTCTAGCTGCACACGAGGGTCTAGGTTCTGCACACGCTGGGATTACAGCGACGGTTTCATTATTGAAACAGCACTATTGGTGGCCAGGTTTAAGAAAACAGATGAATAATTTTGTCCTGAATTGAGACTTCTGCCAGCAGATGAAGGGTTCCACTGTGGCACGTCCAGTTTAGACACCATTACTAATATAAGCCTTGCCTTGCTTATGTCTTTTTGATCACTGCAGCTCCCTACATTCGGGTGGGGCTTACAAGTATATCTTGGTGGCAGTGAATTCATGCTCACGATTCCAATGGGCGTGGCCTCAGTGCTCTGCTGATGCTCAAACTGTTATAAAAGATTTGAGAGTCTTCATAGGGACATATGCAGTTGGCACATTCCATTCTGATCGCTGCCCCGCGTTTGGGTGGTAGTTGGGTCAATCACTCATATGAGGTACAACAAGCCCATAACAACATGCGAAGAAGTTCTCTAGGGGGTGTCACTCCTTACGCGGTCCTATTTGGGACGAGAATGTGGGTACTTGATCTCAATTGTGAAGTCACAGTAGCGGATGATATCAACAAACTTTAGGCTGTTTTACAGGATCTGAACGAATCCTGAGCACTACTAAGCAGCGTGCAAGTAAAACAAACCGCCACTGGGGGAGTCAAATCAGTCACGGCAAGACAGTGCTTAATTTGTAAAATATGAAGTGCAGGTGCTCAGTTTTTCAAGAGGCCGCACCCACTTCCCCAGCCCACTTCCTCCAGTGGCTCCACCCACTTCTTTTATTAGCTTCACCCACATCCACAAGCCTCAACACATCAGAGCCACCTCCTCAATTCTTGAGTTGCGCAAGAAGCTGAATGCTTGGCTCTTCATAAAAGCACCTCAGGCACCTCACACCTACACACCTGCCCAAGCCCCTGGATACCCTCGTGGGTGATTAGTGTGCATTGCAAAGCATCATATAATTAATAGGAAGCCTATGACAACAACTTAAAAGTTCATTCTAATTAGAGAATGTGTGTAAATCTCAAAATGCAGCTTTAGAAAAGGTCATTTGGGGACTTAAGGTAGCTTTGCAAATGAAAGAAAATGTGCTTGTACACTACTGTTTAAAAGAAAGGAAACGATGAAGGAATGAATACTTTAAAGAAGGTAGTAACAAATGCAAGAGGAGCACTGGAGTAAGGAAGTGAAGTAATGGATGAAAGAAGGAGGAAATAGGAAAAGAATGTGAAAGGAAGCGATAGAGGGAAAAACACACCATGTATGTTTGTAAAGCATATATTCTAGAGGCGGTGTCTTGACACCAAATTAAAATGTTGTTATCCAGCTCAAATGCACTCGTTTTATCTAAAGATGAAAGACTGATTGGCCACTCCAAGATTTCAATTTATGACCCTGAGACAGAACACAGATTCCTGGAGTGGATATAAACATGTGCAGGAAGGGAAACATTAAAAGGGAGAGAGGGAGGTGGGGAGGTCCTCAGGCAAAGATAGATATAGTAGACAATGTGAAGAGAAATTTGAAAAGCAGAGATTGGGATTGCAAGATTGTAGAGGAACGTGAGTAGAATGAAAAGTGAAAAGAGGAGAAACAAGAAAGGCAAGGGAAGAAGAGTGGACAGCGGGGAGCGTGTGAGAGTAGAGTGGAAGGGAAAGGTCAACAATGAACAGCATTTAATGAGGGGAGGTGGCGATTAAGAGAAGAGAAGTTGCAGATGGAGGGCAGAAAGTGAAGGAACATTGGAGAGAGGGGAAGGAGTGAGGTGTGAAGGGGAGGAAGAAAAGCAGATACTGAGGAGGAGAAAGAAAAGACTACACCTCTGCTTTATTAAATATACAGTAATTATTTATGTAAAGTTGAGGGGTGACAGTAATGTATCATTCCTGGCCTATCTCATCAATGCATAGCAGTGTTGTCCAAGGCACACAATAGCAATTCTTTAACTGTGTTAAGTTTTATGCTATCCAAAGATGTTGTGTGCCATCACAATAGGTATTTCTGATAAAACATAATAACGTGCCAGTTATACCATTGGGATTATGCTTTGATGGAGAACCACGCTCTCATGCTTCAAACAAATAGTTCTATTACATCATCAGGCTATTAGTCGCGAAATCCCACTGCCACCTACTTTCAAATTAAGTTAGACATTCAACTCCATTCAGAGAGGCTTCCACACACACTGTTTAACTAATAATGCACAAAATTCAACTGAGTCTGCCACCTGTGCTATATTAGGATTGTATTTATAGTCAGCGAGTAACAAAGGTACGTCTGTGACAAAAAACAGAAACCAACTGAGCTATCCACGTATATAGAGTTCTGTCATCTGCATGGTACATGTTCTACATTAGCCCTCTGCGCTACAGTCAAAACTACAACTCGACAAAACTCTGATCTCTCTCTAATAGGTACACAAGGCTGTAAGTATCCATGGGACATGGGTCTTTGGAGGTGAAGAGATTGTGTGGGGCGATAGATCTCAGCAGGCTCTTGGGGGTGGGGGAAAAGTACAGAGCACTATAACAGGAGTGAGTGAGCGAGTGCTGTGGCCGGGAGGGGCATTAAGATACTGAGAGGAAGGGTACTGTAAGCAGAGGGGCACTGAGATACAGGTGAGAAAGGCACTGTGGAGAGAGGGGCACTGGGATAGTGGGAGGAGGCCACTGTGGAGAGAGGGACACTGTCGGAGGTAGCAGTGGGACACAGTCATAGTGGCAGGGATGGAAGGTGTTCAAGGCACTTGTGGCTGCAAAGGTGCCCATTGCAGAAGGGAGAGGACTGGTTTGATAGGGATGGGACGGTACTGGGACAGGTAGGAGTGAGGTACTAATACACTGACTGGCAGGAAGAAATGTTTTCACTTTCGGACCACCCTCAGCTGCTTCCCGTATTTCATTATTATGCTGCAAGACCTTTTCTGGGATCCTGAGGCAGGCAATTAGTGGGCAGTGCCCTGCGGGTGCCCCTGTGCAGGAATTTTTCAATGGTGTCCCACGGCCAAGAACTATTCTGTCACTCTGTTACCTGTAGGATAACAGTTCTATGTAAAATAAAGCATGCACTCTTCCCCTAACCTTGCAGCTTCGGCTACACTGGAAAGCACAGACCGCTGGCTGGTGCCACTGAAAATATGCTCCCAGTACATCGTGCGTGCAGTTCATACTGTGCGTGACACAACACACCCTTACTTCCCCCACCCTGAAGACCAGGCACACCAAAGCAAGCACTCTAGCAGCATGCACCAAATCTGAATGTGCAGCTGCACAATATTCGCTCCGAGATTATTAAAAGGTGGTTTAGCCCTCCCCGATATCAGCCTTTATGTTGTTGCTTTTCAGTTTAAGAGTCTCTGCACGTTACTCACTAGGCCAGATGATTCACCCTGGGGCAAACTATTGCAGGAAATGGTTAGAATCGAAGGGAGGAATGACGTATTTATGTATAAGTTCGGTTCCCCAAGATACTTCAAGAGGGTTCGTTTAAAGATTCTAAAAACAGCCCTGGAGACATGGTACAGGATAAGGGTAGGATGTGGAATTGGGTATTATTCAGCCTCATCTCCAATCTGGGACTCACCTGGTACCCCGGATTGCTTAAAAGATGCCCTGGCTGTACCCATCCAAAGAGCTGGGATAATGAAGTGGGAGGAGTTAATGGATGAGGATGGGATACACCCATGGGAGTATTTGAGGGCCAAGGTTGGGGTAGATATGTCAAGGTTTAAATCTCTTCAACTAGTGTCCTGGCATACAGCAGAAGTGGAAGAGATGGGGAACAATGAGGTAGTAGAAAGGCTTATTCGATCATCTACACCAATTTCTAAAGAAATCTCAGTTTGGTATCAGCAATTAATAAAAGGAGATGATACAGGGATGCCAGCGGCAGAAGGGGTTTGGAACAACTCCGAACTGGCTATGCAGGCAGAGGATATGTTAGAACCATCTTTGAAGATCTTGTACAAACATATAAAGCCTGCATGTTAAAAAAAAAAAACATTTCTTTGTAGTGAATAGACTTTACTACACCCCCTATAAAATCGGGAAATTTGAACTCTACCCCCACCGAAATGTCCAAGATGTCAGGAATTGTTGGCCAACGATATACAAATGTTTTTTGATTGCAAAGAGCTAGATCAATTTTGGACTGAGATAGGACAGGCTCTATCAGGACTTTTTAGCTCTGTGATTAAAGTCAATCCTTTCCTAGTGTTTTTTGGGGATGACGGCCTGTCTTTTCAGTCAGCTACAAGTGTGGAAAAAGGGCTCCTCCTATATTTGATACTGCTGGCTAGGAGAGAGATTTGTAGGAGGTGGAAGGACCACATACCCCCGAGTAGTGAGGAGTGGTTAAGATCAGCATTTAGTATGGCCCGGTTGGAATACGAAAGGGTGGAGGAGAAGCTGCTTAACATCTGGCATCCTTTTATAAGATGGGGAAGGGACTTAAGACTGATTCGGACACTCCTATGATTACACCATGTCCCCGGTACTAAAGGGGAGGAGGTCTGGTGACCCAAGTAAAGGTGGTCAGCCTGGTGGCCCCTAGAGATGGATTATGGCTGTAAAGGTTCCACAGAAACTTGACACGGTGAGATGAGGAGTAAAAAAAAAAAAAAAAAAAAATTCGCTCCGAGGCTGGGGCGTTTTAATGGCCTGTGCACTGACTGCATGGGAGAAAAATTCAACAAACCAAATCAATGCTATTTTTCTCCAGGTCGAAGCTGAGAAATTCCCCATGTATCCTCTCTCTGGTTAGGGGGGAATTAGGAAAGCCTCCTGGTTCGGGTGGCCAAGACTGAGAAGGTCTTCGTGATCTCACGGGCAAACTCTTAAAGTATGGATACTCAGGGCCCAGTGCAGGCTTTAATACAAAGCAGGGTGGGGAGGGGTGCTGTGAGAGCGAGGGCGGGAGCCAAGGGGCACTAACAGGAGTGAGCGAGTGCTGTGTCAGGGAGGGGCGTAGTGAAACGGAGGGTAAGGGGACTGTAAGCAGAGGGGCACTGAGATACAGGTGAGAAAGGCACTGTGGATAGAGGGGCACTGTGATAGTGGGAGAAGGCCACTGTGGAGAGAGGGGCACTGTCAAAGGTAGCGGTGGGGCAGAGTCACAGTGGCAGGGATGGGAGGTGTTCTACAAGGCGCTAGTGGCTGCAATGGTGCCCATTGCAAAAGGGAGAGGACGGGTGTGATAGGGACGAGACACTACTGGGCCAGGTAGGAGTGAGTAAGGGTATACAAACACTTTCCCCACAAGCCTGTGCATCCTGTGTTGATGAGGCTCTGGAAGTACCATGCGCCTGCCAACGTCCGCAAATTCTTTCCCTGCGCATGCCTCATTACACTGCCCCTCTTGACATAATGCTTTATTAATCGCTCAGTAACATGAAGTGTACTGTTTCCAAACTTCACGCCTATCAGGATTTATTTAAAATAACGCTTTTTCAGTATCAGACAAATCTCATTGAAACCAGGTTTCACTCAAATGCTTATTGAAATGCCATCAATAGCGCATAATCTAGGTACTAATACACTGACTGGCAGGAAGAAAGATTTCCACTTTCAGACCACCCTCAGCTCCTTCCTGTATTTTCTTACTCTGCAAGGCCTTGTCTGTGCTACTGAGGCACTCAGGAATTTATTGATGGTGTCCCATGGCCAAGCACTATTCTGTCACTCTGTTACCTGTAGGATAACAGTTGTGTGTAAAATACCGCACACACGCACAACTCGCCTAACCTGGTAGCTTCAGCTACACTGGAGAGCACAGACCGCTGGCTGGCGCTGCCGAAATGATGCTCTCAGTTCATTGTGCGTGCAGTTTATACTGCGCATGACACAACTCAGCCACTATTCCCCCACCCTGAAGACCAGCACTGAAGCGCACCAAAGCAAGCAGACTAGAAGCATGCACCAAATCTGAACGTGCAGCTGCACAAGCCTCGCTCCGAAACTGGGGTGTTTTAATGGCCTGTGCACAGTGCTGGCTGTGCATGGGAGAAAAATTCAACAGACCCTGCCCCTAGAAATAGGTGCTGGTCCTCAGCACTGGAAAGCACCGGCACAAATTAAGCACTGGGTATAGTCCACCTATTTAAGACCATAGGTTCTGGACTGTTAAGCACTTTTCAGACAATCCTCAGACTTATTCCTAACTTCATACACTCCGTATTTGGAAGCATTTTGGAGGGCTTCCGCTGATTCTGTTCATAATAGCAGGTTTCCTGATTGTCATTTTTCTGCTCGGCAATGGACGTCTTAGTCACCAAGGAGATGGAAAGAATGCTCTTGGAGCGCCGATACCTTCATCGAATGGTAATCCATCTGGGCACACCTCATCTTCGAGAACTAAGCGAGTCTTGGTTCCTGTCATTTAGACCAGTCTTGATCGACTCTGTTCTGCCTGTCCTTCGATGCCTGTTCTGCGGACAAGAATGCGTACTGGATCTATGTCTAACACTTCCAACAGTTGCGCCATGGAACATTGATGCTTTACTGGATCTGATAACTGCCCATGTTGTGTAGTGTGCTCTGCGTATTCCAGTGTTGATGACTGCATTCTTAGAGCCACCACAGGATGCTTTAGCTCCTGTTGGGGCGGATACTGGCTCCTAAACAACTACTCATGCCTTGTATGGCACACAGGCTACCCCAGCATCAGCTGTGGATAGTGCAGAAGAACATCTGTGCTCGATTGACCTAATCTGCGAGGTGTTGCAGGGATCGTCGCCTGCGATGGCAAGCAACCGTGCTGTTGCATCTCCCCGCCAGGACACATAAACATTTGGCTCACCGTGTGCTGGGAAAAATTTGGCCTTTTTCTAAAACAACCAAATTTGGAATTTTAAACAAGACATTTTTTTCTAAACTGTATGGCTTTCAGTCACTAATTGTTTGAACTATATACACGAACATATTCAGTACAGACTTCTATTGCATGCAATATTTTTCTTTTTCAGCATTTTTTAGAAATGTTGCGTTTTTTAAGTATGTTTGCATACAACATTTAGCCCTACGTTCGAATTTTTAGTATGTCATCATGTCGGTTGAGGAGTGGGTGTTATGTTCCATTTGGGAACCCAATACCGGCTCAAGTACTGAATGCACCTTTCACCCACATTCCCCTGATATAACACTGCATAACTGTTCTTAGTACTTACCTTTTACCTATTAACGGTAATGCCTGAAAATGACATGAGGTTTTCTCCGAAAAGCTCAAGCCTAATTTTTTATGCATGAGGATTCTTGGAATGACAGCAGGCCTACCATCTCCTGCATAATAACTATGTATAAAGGTCATTCCTTCCGTCCTCCTAGTCCGACATGACACAGCAAGGTATATCCCCTGGCGGTTCCACTTTGGGTATATATACACTATATCTTGCTGAGGTAGTCAGAGGAGAAAAGGACTTCCATGCTGACACACTGATGCATGACGCTGAGGCTCCTGCATACAGACACACCAGCTCGCAGTGGTCTGACATCCCTTGCGGGGTGCCCTTCTCGAGACCAAGACGGGGTCCCAAAGTCTCTCACTTCAGGTAATGGGTTTGACTTTATCCTAGAGGGATTCTTGGCTTTTACACCTACAAACATGTTATGTACATTTAGGTACATCTAGCTAGGGTCGCAACGTAGGAGTACGCATTCTACTGTCATGTATTTTGTATACTTGCCTGTTTTCATTGTTTTAGCACGATTTGGGAAATCTACCATACTTTTAATCTGTTAGTGCTTATAGTGATTCCTATCTGTTACTGCCTAATGGTTGTTTCAGCACACCTATTTTACACTAGAATGACGCTGGTTCAAAAAAACCTTATTGAAAAACATCCCCACCGTTTATTCTGTGTATCTCTGAGACGAAGTGAGCATGAGTAACTGAGCGAAAAGTATTGCTCTGTTTCCACAATCTTGAGGGATTAGGGTTGTTATGTTTGATAGTTGCCACAAACTATTCTCTCTTTGGTAAGAGGAGTTTCTAGTGGCACTGTGCGCTACCTAGTATACAGATTACCATACCCTGTGGGGTGTCTAGAATAAGTCTGGACACCAATCCTATAGTGCATGTTGTCTAAACACGCAGATCCTTTATGGGTTCATAGGAACTGTACAACAGGGGGGCAACCATGAGAAAATGCTGCCCTGGCACACAGAGGTTATTTGTGTTATTAGAGTTACCTGTGGTATATTGATGCTTTAATGCTAAATTTCCGGCTTTAATGTATTGTATGTAATTTTTCGCCTAAGAGGAAAACCATGAGAAAATGCTGGGCCTGGCACAATGAAGGTCATATTTGCCTTATGGTGACACCCATAGCACATGTTGTGAAAATGGGATGTACTAATTCTCCGGGGCAGGACTCCCATTAGCCCCCCCAACCCTCTTAAGCTCACTTGTTTCACTCATGTGCTACAATTCAAGGCAAGTATTACACCCCTGAACTTTCAAAGATCATGCCAGCACCATAATGCAACTCTAGTACGGTTTTGGACCCTGTCGAGGCCACGAACGGGCCTTCCACTAGCCCTTCCATTAGACCCCAGAATGTTCACAAACTCAGACTCAGTCCCAGATGCACCTACTGGCCGTCTCCAATAGCAGCTTTGGGGAGAACAAGCTGCGGCTGGTTCTTCATCCTCAGCCCTGGAACCTCTCTTCACTACACCGTCCAAAGATATACAGAAGGGCTTCGTGGTATCAGCAGTCAACCAGAGAGAAATCAGAAGCTTCTGCGAATACCTGGAGAAAAAAGTGGATTTATTGAACTCTAGGACTGTAACCCTTGAGAACAATGTTGGCGAACTAAAAGAAGACCTCGGTATGGCAAAATCAGATATCTCAGTGCTAACCAAAGATGGGGTAGTTCTGCGTGACAGATTGGAGAGTCTGGAGAACAAAGTGCGTAGAAATAACTTACAACTCTTAAATGTCCTGGAAGGAAGTGAAGGATCAAATCTTAGACCTTATATTGTCTCTTTACTTAAGACCTCCCTACAGCTTGAAGACTCAGAAGAAGCTTTAAGTCTTGACATACATAGGGTACATAGGGATCCCTTTCATAGGAACCCCAATAGGTCTAAGCCCAGGAAAATATTAATTAACTTCCTTACCTTTGCTTTAAAAGAGAAGATCCTCAATCTAGCACTGAAAATGAAATCAGTGAAGGCAAAAGAGTTTTAGTTTGAAATCCTCTCTGATCTTTCCCGGCTCACAATGGATAGGCAGTTGGAACTGGGAAGGTAGTTAGAAGACTTTAAAAAGCATGGAGCAGTAGCCCAGCTGACATTTCCCGCCTTCCTGAAAGTAATGCACAACAAAATGCATAATTTAAGATCAGTTCAGGAGGCTGGTGAATTTCTGGATATAATCAGTATGGGGGCTACATAAGAAAATATCTCTGCCTCGACCTGGATTCTAGCCTAGGTTTTACTAATTTAGATTTTGTAGCCAATCCCAGCAGCAGTTTGTCTTCCTTTTCCTTTTCCACTCCCTTCTCTTTCTTATTAGTACCAGACTGATAGTCAAATATGATCAAGGAGCTAGAGCTATAGATTATGCAATAGTGGTAGGAAGTAGCAGGAAGCAGCACAAAGAGGCAAGGAACAGGGCTGCCCACTCTCCCCTCTCCTCTTTGACCTATGTGTGGAGCCATTTGCTCAACGGCTCAGGGACAGTCCTAACATCCAGTCTTTTAAGTATGGGAGTGGGAGAGGAGGGTCGCCCTGTATGCCGAGGATATTTTAGTTCTGTCTGCCAACCCGTTAACAGCTTTCCCAGCTGTGATCAACCTGGCACACGAGTTTGGTCTGGTCTCAGGTTATGAGATCAATGCCTCGAAGACCGAAATTATGGTTTGGAATCTCGGAGGGACCTAGCATCAGCATCGGATCAAATCTAAAACGAGATACTTGGGTTACTTGGTTACTTCTCTAGCCTGACACCCCTCTGAGACTCTCCTGGTTCCCCCGGAGTGTTTGAGGGATAGGCTGGCACTACCCTTGAGAGAAGCTGGGTTGGTGGTTTGTGGGGGCTTGGTCCCCAACGGTATTTTGGTTTCATGGGAACAACTTAAATATAAAGTCGGAGCAGACCTCTCAAGGTTTAAATACCTACAGTTGAAAAGCTGGGCCCAATCAAAATCAAATCAAAAGAACCCCATAGGGACGAAGGAGGTTTCTTTTTGGTACCAAGTCATAATTGAATCTGTGGACAGCGAATTCAAACATGCCGAGGAACTGTGGGGTGGCTCCATACCTGCACAAGATTGCGATAATTTATGGCAGAACTCGTGCAAGATCCTATATGAGGTAGTAAAACCGGCAAGGCTGAAAAGAAACCATCTGTTCACCATTCATCGGGCCTATTTTTCTCCATTAAAACTTTCTAAAATCACCAGTGGCCCACCGGTGTGCTGCAAGAAATGTAGGCTGGCCTCCGCTTCTGACACCCACATGTTTAAGAAATGTCCAACCGTGGCCACCTTTTGGGGCTGTATCGGAAACTTCCTCGCAAGTACTTTGGGCTGTCCAATTCAGAAAAATGTATGGGTCCTTCTGGATCATTGCTTTTTTACGCTATGCTGCTAGCCAGGAGAGAAATCTGCAAAAGATGGACAGAATCCTCCCCCCCCCCCCTCCTTAAAGGCTGACATCAGTCATGGCGGTCTCTAAGCTAGACTTAGCTAGATCTTGCAGTATGAAGAAATTAGCATGTTGGTACTTGTTGCAACTCAGATTGGGCTCTGAGTTGTTCGACTAGGTTTTTATTTTTTTCCTGAGTCCTATGATTATGCTACCACACCACTCTTTGGGCTTTGTCGCTTACTCCCAGTCTCCCCTGGAGGTGATACGACAAGTGTCATCTAGCTCCTGGAGCTTGGCGGAAGAGTAATCTCAGTTGGTTTCTTAATTAGCACCCAAGTAAGTCTTGGTACATGTAGGCGGGTCTTCAGTTTCAGTTGCCTACCTTTTTCAGTTGCTGAGTATGGTATCGACATCTTGAGTGCGAAATGAAGTGAGATTGGTGGCGAATGAGGATATATAAAAAAAAAACATACAGCAGAAAATTTAGCTAAAGTTAATCTCCTTGAATCCAAAGTACTAGAAAATTTGACACAAAAGACATTAAATAAACAATGTATCAGAGAACATTTGAAGAGGATAATTAAATTAGTGAGCTACTTATCTGGAAAATTAAAGCTAGACAGATAGGGGATCACATGGCCCTGGGTAAAATTCAAGAAACTAATATTTTAAAAACAAAATTGCCCACTTTTTTGTCTTATTAAGAGCAGTTATATTAGGAGAAATTAATACCTAAATGATATGACATTCAAACACTATTGAAGGAGGCTGACTTACATAAATTAGAAACTTCATGACAGGACATGCTATCTACTTTTTTTTATTATTGAGGAAGTACTTTCAGCCATAAGATCACTCCATCTTGTTAATCTCCAGTGGGAGAAGAACTTGTGAACATATTTAATGAGGTTTTTGGAAAATATTTAGCAACAGAGTTAACTTTATTTAATGGTGTGACTAGTTAATATATATTTCCCACTTCTTTGGAAAAAAAGGTAACCTTATTTTTCCAATCCCAGAAACAATCCCATTAATTGTGGTTTATAATGTCCTATAACATTCTTGAACACTGAAGGTAAAATATACGTGAAATTATTAGCATCTACAATGTAAGGAATGATGATCCACAGAGTCTAACCAGACCCAGTTTGACCCTGGTTGAATGCATGCCACTAATACATATTATAGGTGCGAAGCGATTGACTGTGCTGAAAGGAACACCTTTTGCTATTCTTTTCTTAGATGCTGAAAAGGCGTCTACCAAAATGAATTAATTGGATAAATAACTGGCTAATTAATTGGCTAGCGATTTAGTTAATTGGACATTTGTATTCGTATTGAATAAGATGGACTTTCCTGATTATTTAGTGAAAACATTAAAGTCATTGTTTCTAGATGCCTCTGGTGAAATAATCATAGAAGGAAAATGTGGGTAGGTTCTCAATGGAATTTAGAACTAGCTGGATTGCCCTCTATCGACCATGCTGTTTTTATTGAACAATCATCCACATGTATTAATATGAATGAGAAGATTGAAGTAAGCCCTTAAGTTAGTCAGTAAAGACATTATTATTACTGCCTTTATAAATCCAGAAACCTTGAGTATTTGGAATAAGTTTCGAGTAATAGTAATACATTTGAAATTATCAGTAAATGAGATAAAAAGGGGAAAAAACTGAAGACATAATATCAAATGTAAAAAGTCAAAACCAGTGGCAGAATTTCAATACATTATTACCAATAAACCAGTATAATGTCTCAGGATTATAGTATATGTTTACACATCTCAAATTTCGCAATTAAATTACAAAACAAAATCAATAAAATGTGAAAGGATCACAATTCTTGTGAAAGAATTGTGAAAGGGTCACAATTCTTGAAAAATAATTTAAGGCATATAAATGTAATAAAAAATGGTTAAAGTGGTTATAGTCCACCAATGCCTCTTTTTGTTTGTGTCTTTTATATCACTTAAATAAAAATAATTTTAAATTAACTTGATAAGAGCAAAAAAGACCTAGGTGTTTCAAGAACAAGGCTATGTGCTCCTTTAAACAAAAAGAGGGCTGGAAGGGTGGCGGCGGCGGGGTAGACTTTATATCTAATTTTGGACTATACTCTTTCAAGTCAGTGTAGCTCAAAATCTGTGTAAAAATGTCATATCTGAGGCACAGGAAATATATTTTCTGGGAATAATTCTTCAAATGACCAAGAGATATTGGTAGCTGGATGTTTGTAGCTAAATTTATCAGCCCCAGTTCTACAAGAAAGTTTGGTTTAAAATGGCATTATGGAAAGACTATGATTCTTGTGATAAAATATTTAGCGCTGGTAGTGAGAGAGACTGCTTACCATTATGATATAATCAGAAGCCTTCTCCAAAAATAACTGTAGAATACAGTCCACTGTATGAAATGGAATTATAGAACTTGATCAGATCGTGAATGATGTCTAGATAATGTGATTTATGGAGATAGAAAACAAATTTTGGATTCGAAATAAACTGTGCTTTAGGTATTTGTAAATTATATTAAAGGCACCTTGCTTAATGGAACTAAATTATTTGGTGAGGTATTTCGATGAACCCTCAGCAAAGATAATGTTGAGAGGGTATATGATATAATTTTGTACTAAATTCCCAGAAAATATTAACCCCTTCGGTGCTTTGGACGTCCCCGACCATCATACCTCAAGTTGGCGTGTGCGGAGGATGACCAGGGGCTGTCCGAATCCCGCCTACTTTCTAAGTCCCCCACACAGGGCAAAGATCGACACCGCGTGCAACGGGTTAGGATACAAAATAGTTGGTTGGAAGATTTAGAATCGCGGGACTCCTTAAGTGATATACTTAAAATATTGGCTAGCTCATTGTTAAGGCATATTCAATATTTCTGTATGTCTTATACTCTTTTAAGAATCAAGAAAATGACCATTATTTTAGACTAGGGTAGACTATTTTAGAAGAAATGACATCAATTTCTCTAGCAAATATCCTGGGGCCGCCTTGCTGAGTAGACTTGATAACACTGGACAAATTCAGTGTATGAAAAAGTAATTCATATTGCTCGAAATTGGAGCTCTATAGAATATTCTACATTTGCAGAATATACTAGAAAAATGAAAAACAGGTTCCATTTATGAAAAACGTACTATGTTTAACTTCGTTTATGTTGAATGTTTGACAGAGCATGACGGTATAACAAAACTAGGCTGAATTAGTACTTTGTGGTTGGTCTTAATTTTCCTATTAGTCAGTGGCTAAAATAGTTAAAACATGCATTGCCAAATATGTATAACAGTTAGTAAGAAATGTTGTAAATTTCTGCTTGCCCATATTAATAAAAAATAACAAAAGACTACATGCACTTTACAAACTTTACACGTTTTTCCTGTGTTTTGGTTCTGGCATAGTTTTCCCCACAAATTGCCAATATTTGCTTGTCAGCTCTAGTTGAAATGAAAATGGATGTACTGCTTCCATGCTTGATAATATAATAAATTATTTTTGTGCAACTTTGACACTGGATGGATGTTACCGATCAATATATATTTTTCTCACACCAACTTAAGAAGGGTGTGAAATCCCAAATATTCCTTCGAAAATCCATATGGGGAGAACTTTGTGTTCTATGGGTAGCAATCATAGTTTTTGGGAAATTTGTGCAGAAAGCAAGTTAAATTGTACATTGTTACTGTACAGTTCTTGTGAAGTAGGAGACATATGTTAACTAATACCCTAAACAGAATGTGACCAAAATGCTACTCAGATATGTTACTGTCTTCCATATAATTCTTAAACATCAATACCTTTCCCTACAAAAGCCTATTTGCACTTCAGGGATTAATGTCAAATTCTCGAAATGTATTCGATCCAATTTTCAACCAGTTAAAATTATAATGATCTGAATTTCCATTTTATATTCGTGCATTTATTGTTGCATCAATTTTCTTTTTTTTTAAGCTTGTTTCGTTTATGACATTCTTTAGATGTATTTGTTGATAACAGTAGCAAAATACAAAAAGAGAGGTCAAAATACATGGATGTCCTGCTTCTCAAATCCATTGTTATGAGAGAGCGCAATTTGAATGAAAATTATGTCCGCATCATATTTACAAGCCTGTAGCGTAAAGTTAGCTTATGTAACTTAAGAACTGAGAATATGTATCTGTATTTACTCTAGAGTGTAGTAGAATTAGAAAGTCCCGTATACATGGAGGGCTAATGTAGAAATGTGTGAAAATGCTTAGGAACATTAGAACGTGCTAAACAGAATTCATGTATGCAGTTACTAAACGGAGAAAGAGATGAAATGCAAAATGAAGAAACGTGCAGACCACATAGCACTGTGTAAGAACGAAAGGGTACCATTGTATCTTTCATGTAACATGGATTCGATATTATTCAATGATTTGCTTATTATATATATGTGTGTGCTAAAAGCCATATCCTATAGAAGAGTTTTGTATAATTATAGAGTGGTGTATTAACATGTTATTTTAAACTAAAGAAGTAAGAGTTCACAAAGTACAGTCCACTGCATATAATTTAGTGGGCTTGGAGAGATAGGGGATAGCTTTGATCTGCACGTGCGAGCCAAGAGTCAAAAGTCTCGTTAAATTAAATTGCCAATGCTGGTCGAAGTTTTACGGCCTAGTGAGATAAGGGATGCTTGGAATTTGGGGCCCTGTTTCGAAGTGTCTGTTTCCAGGTGCGAGGGGGGTACAAATCACAATTGTAATGAATAGAGCTCTGTTTGAGGAGATAGGCTCTGGTCCGGAGGAGTCGACCGGAATGTCATGGGGGTACCAGCACGATGGAGACGGCGCCTGGGAAGCAAGGTCAACTTAACAGACGATTCAAAGAAACGAAACTATGGAAAAAACCAGAAGCAGGACCACGTGAAATGTGTACGTGGTGGGCGTCTCAAAGGGGCGTTCCACCCATACTGTGATTTTGTATTAGGGACAGCACCCCGGGGAGAAGGCAGAGCAGATGGCCTGAGGACTCTTAGAGAGCGGATGGGTAGGCAGAAAGGGTACTGCTACGCGACATAGGTTTCCATCAGAGTCTAAGAGAGTTTGAGCTTCTTCGGAAGTCAAACGGCTGACACCTTTTTAGGTAAAGATTCGCTAAGTAGGGATGTCATCTAGCATAGAGTAGGGACAGTTTAACCTGTTTCATTTTTTCTGTAAATGACGCTTCAGATCCACTTTGTGTCAATGATATTCAACTTGTTGATTTTCGAATTAGTTTTGATTGTTTTCTTCTGTAGATTGAGATTTCTTAGGGAATTCATGTTCCTTCTTGTACCTGTATACCTGTTGAACCTTATATTGAGGTGCTTGTACTTGCAACTGATTTTGGTTTTGTAATAAACCTTTAAACTTTTACAGTCGTAAGTGGTTCTTTAGAGTTGCGTCAGTCTATGGGGTTGATTTAACCTATGTGGGTTTGCCTTTTACTCAATGACAGTCAATAACCGATCCAAAAAGGGACTCAATGAGATAGGTATCTAGGAGATCAGATAAGAGATCAAAATCTCATTTCCCGCAGTTACCTAACCATATGTATAGTTGGGGCAACTGCAGAGTTTCTAACAATGGGGCCTCACCTGGCTCTGCCCTAAAAAACATGACTGCCTGCCGACCATTGGGATCGACCACAGGGATCATAGTGTGTCACTTCACTCAATTAATGACGGGCAACTGCCTCTGGATATTTCCTGCCCATAATTTTTGCCCTGCATCAAATAATGGCCCAACATGCAGAAAGAAAATTCCCTGCACATTAGGAAAGAGGTTTAGGAACCCTTTAGTGAACAAAAGTTACTTACAGAATTACTACCCTTCTCCCAGTTTTTAAAAAACTTTTTGGCACTCACTACGCTATTGTAAGGGTGTCAATCTTAAAATGTTTATTGGAGCATTTTAAGATGGCTGCCCACGAGTGTGTATGTGCTCACAGATGGTGGCAGTGGATGCGCTTGCATCCACAGCAACCATCTTTAAATTCATTTGTAATACTTTAATAAATAACACTTTAAGATGGCCATCGTGGATGTGTTCACTGTCACAGCAGCTACCTAACCCAAGAAGATCATTGGCAAAGCCAACGTTTTCCCTGCTTAGTCAAAGATTGTTAACATTTGACATGGGAAATTGCGACCAGCTTAATTATGCTGGTAACTTTCTTTACTAAAATCAGAGTATTACCAAGCTTTACATGTGTTAAAAGAAGCACAAAATGCGTAGAGCACTTTTCTAACACTAGTACACAGTTCTAAACAAATCTGTGTCTTTTAAGATGTTGAATTCTACTAGGTCAAACTTTAATATCCCATAGTGCATTGGGTTTGTTTCATAAACGTATAATAAGACATTCCGACATGAAAACAGCTAGATTCTATGACAGACCCCCTGTTTGTTCAGCAGTTTACAAAAATGATTGTATTTATTTATTTACTGGATGAGGTTATAAGAAAACCTTCCCTATAGCATTGGTCAAACGTGCCGGAATTTAGCAGAGGAAATGTGTACATTATTGACCATACGATGTGGATTTTGTTGTGGTAAACTCCAAAATTAGCATGTTATTCTCCGAAATATTTTATAGATGCTATTTATCGCAGCTGATAAATAACGTTTATGAGGTGCGATAAATAGCATCTTGATTTCACACAAACTCATAATCAGGGCCTCTGTAGTATCAGTGTGTTGTAACTTTGCACTTGGTATCTCCCACCCTCCTCTTTTCCCCCCTCCCATTTCCTTCCCTCTTGGTATGGCCCGTGCTGTCACTTGAGGCAGCATTAGAATGTTGATGAGTTACGGTCCTGTCAAGCTGGGAGCACCTTGGTGAATTGAACTTAATAAACGTTCTGGAAACTAACCACGTGTGGACAACTTTACTACATTTGTGGCGACGAAGGAAACGGAGCTGAGCCAGGGTCAGTGGGGTGCTCTCCCCTGGAATAAGTTGAGCTTGGACAAGGAAAAAGAAGATGAAGAAATGATTTGATGATCTACTTCGGGAGTTCTTATGAGATTGAGATTGTGAAGAGGAGTAAGACCCGAGTTGATGAGCTTTGAAATAAGCGAAAGTTCGTGAGTTGAGCAGCTGAAGCTAATGAGGAAAGCTGAGCGGAGGAGGAAAGAAATTTCTTTTTAATCGTTCTCACCGCGAGCTTGGACAAGGAAAAAGAAGATATGAAGATATGAAATGATAACCTACTTTGGGCGTTCTTGTGAGATTGAGATTGTAAAGAGGAGTAAGACCCGAGTTGATGAGCTTTGAAATAGAAGAAAGTTCGTGAGTTGAGCAGCTGAAGCTAATGAGGAGAGCTGAGCGGAGGGGGGAACAAAATTGGTTTTAATCGTTCTCACCGCATCTTGAAGTTGAAAGTATGAGCCTTGGTGACGAAGTTGAAAAATTAGCTCTGGAAAAGGCGAGAGTCCGTGTGAAAAGGGGAGGAGTGAGACCCAAGTACATGGCGAAAGTTCGTGAGGTGAGCAGTTTCAGCTAGTGAGGAAAGCTGAACGGAGCGGGGAACGTATTTGGAATCGTTGACACTGTGTTTGAACTTGAAAAAAATTGAGCCTTGGTGACAGAGTGGGAAAGCGAGCGAGGCAGGAGTGCCCAGAGTTCTCTGTTTCCGCAAGTGATATTGAGGTGAATCAGCAAAATTAGCGTTTGAAAGTAAACCCTCCTCAGTCTTTCTGTGTGCAGCCAAAGTTCCGTCACGTTTTATAAAATTCTCCTCAAATCTGCCGCGAAAAAACAAAACCATCATAGGGAAGGCACTGCCACCGTGTGGACATCTTAAGCATTAAAGTGTGTGAAAAATCTCAGTTCAGCGCATGACATTTCAACTGTGTTACGGGGAAGTGAAGCAAAATTTAGTGGCGGTTTCCTTCGGTTGTGGAAAATGCCAGAAGGAAAGAAGTGTAACTCTCCTCAGTGATTTGCGTAGGAATTTAACCACACCGGAGCAGAAAAGCAGCGTCAGAGAGAGTCGACGGAAAGGAATAAGAAGACCCGGAGCTTCCTAGTATCTACTAATGGCAATTTGGTGAGTCATTGGGTCTGGGAGGAGGAGAAGTGAGAGGGGCAGGGAGCGATCTACTCCCTGAAACTGCATTTGGAACTATTGTGAGGCACGGCTGAGTGCAAGGGGGAGCCATCCTATGGAGAACTTAAAGGTTACAAAGGCTGTTTTGATTTGAAAATAATCGAGAAAAAGAAGCAGACAAGCGCGTAGGAGAGCGTGTGGTGGTAAAGAGACTTTGAGTATTCAACAGTTTAACACGCAGCGCGAGATCAATGTTCATGGAACAATTACATTAAAAGTGCAGCATAAGTGGTATCTTAACAGATGTGGTGGTAAAGAGACATTGAGTATTCAACACAATAACACGCAGAGCGAGGGCAATGCTCATGGAATAATTACATCAAAAGGCGGTGCATAATTGGCGTCAGGGCAGGCGTTTTCCCCCTGAGACTTTAACTGTACAAGAGTGAGAATGTAAATTTATAGAGGCTTCAAATAATAACGTGACAAAGGGGACACTGCAAGCGTTCCAATTGAGTTTCCTCTCTGATCTCCAGTGTTCAGTCAAGAGCAACCGTCATAACGTATTCGCGTCTAACGGCCATTTTGTGTCAGGTAGACACCTATCTTGTTTGCTAATTAAATGCGCGTGTTTTGTCCTTAAGGGAAGCTGATCTCAAATTTCACCAGTCGAGAGTATAAATTCCTACTCTTTTCACCCTTTGCGTGCAACGCTAGTAACTGTACCGAGAGAAACCTACAGGTTGTGTTCCATTAACCCGGTTTTATAGCAATATTAGCATGGAAATAAACAAAAGGAATAACTTATCTCCAACGGAGCCATTTTTTGAAAGGGATGGCAATGATACTAATACTAGGGAAGAGTGGAAGGAGTATATTCGTAACTTTGAAGCTATAAAAGAGAATGAAAAAAAAACATTACTTCCCAATGATAAGGTGAAAATGTTGTTTAATAGATTAGGTGCAGGAGGGGAAGAAATCTACAGTGACATTGAAAAGAAGAACCAAGAGGGAGCTGAGAGTAATGTAGGTGTAGTAGTTATGGAAGATCTTTATATGCAAGTTAAGTCCCGTGATGTACAAAGGAACGAAGTTATCGGAGATGACAAAGTGGGGATGAACATGAGTAAAGTTAACCCGGTGTGTAATATCAACACAGGAGGTAGTGAAATTGTTAAAAACGTTGATGCTAGGTCACATTATTCTACGGTGAGCACGAGTTGGTGGAAAAGTAAGTTAGCTGGAGCTTTTGGATTTGAACTCAAAGAGACCAACATACCTCTTAATACGTATATAAGCGATGACAATGACACAATAGGGAGCAAAGAGCTGGAATGGAGATACAAGAAAAGTGGTACAAGTAATACTATTTACGTCACAGAAATTGAACCCTTCGATCTGAGAGGGGTGGAACAAAGGAAATCAAGATTGATGATATACCTAGAAAGTAATGAACACAAGAGTAATCTGGAGAGAATCAACAGTACACAAATAGCCAGGTTTGAGTGGTTTAAAGAAAGGAAACCACCATATAAGGGTGAGATGGCATGGAAAGGATCTGCTTGCAGGGCCGGACTGGGAAGTGAAAGCAGCCCTGGCAAATTTTGCCAGACCAGCCCCCGTCCGATGCGCAGCGAGCCAGCCCCCGTCCGACGCGTAGCGAGCGCGCGCAGCGCGCGAGGCCGATGGCCATTAGGGAGGCTTGGGGGGGGTTCTCCCCCCAAGAAATTTTTCAAAAACGACATACCAAAATGGTGAATTTTACAGCACATTTTTCATTACATATTCAAATTGTATCAACTTTCAAAGCACAGTAAACAGTAGATGATGACCTTAAAGAACATCAGGTTACCCACCCAGTCATATGTATCCATAGGCATTCTTTCAGAGAGCACTAAAAATAGACACAAGTAGTGAATCAGAAAGAACAAAGTAAAAGTGAGACCAACCCCCACATGGTGTGTAGCCGTGAGCAACCACTATGGGGAGTTTGGGGGGTTGAACTTCTACCCCCCAAGAAAATTTGGGAGACAAAGGCCAAAACAGCAATAGATCTGGTTATGTTTCGTACGTGGGGAGGAGAGAGAGTGGAGGAGGGGGAGAGAGAGAGGGTGGGGAGGGGGAGAGAGAGAGAGGGAGACAGAAGAAGAGATAGGGAGAAGTAGAGGGAGAAACACAGGAAGAGAATGAGAGAGGAAGGAGTGGAATGAGAGAAAGATGGGGAGAGGGATGGAAAGAGATAGAGAGAGGGAGGGGAGACAGAGGAGAGAGAGGGAGGGGGAGAGAGAGAGAGGGAGGGGAGACAGAGGAGAGAGAGGGAGGGGGAGAGAGAGAGAGAGAGGGAGAGAGAGGAGAGAGAGAGGTAAGAGAGGGAGGTGGAGAGAGAGAGAGGGGAGACAGAAATACAGGGATATAAAAGAGAGGGAGGGATAGAGAGAGGGAGAGAGAGAAAAGGATATAGAGAAAAGGATATAGAGAAAGGGATAGAGAGTAAGAGAGAGGGAGGGGGAGAGTTAGAGGGGGAGAGAGGGATAGGTATAGCGACAGATTGAGAGGGATAAATAGAGAGCGCGTGAGGGAGAGAGAGGGATAGAGAAATAGAGAGAGGGAGAGAGCGAGAGAGAGGGCAAGAGAAAGAAAGAGTGGGAGGGAGGGAGAAGGAGGGTGAAAGAGCGATGGAGAGAGAGAAAGAGCTAAGAGAGAGAAAGAGCTGAGGGAGAGGGAGAGAGAGAGGGAGAGAGATCACACTGTTCCCTTTTCTGTCCGCATTAGTCTTTTCTTCTTCCTTTCATCTCTACACCCCCGACTAGCTCCACTTCATGCATGCATGCCAGACAGAGCACGACTGTGCTACCTGTACGTCCCAATATTGACAGCGGGCAACACTTAAACCAAAAGGTCCATAGTCATAGAGCCGTTTTAAGGTTATTGGCATGAGATAAATGCACATCCACCGAGTCTGAAATGGAACACATTACGCAGTCTGTGCTTATCCCAACACCAGCCAAGGATCCAGCCTTCCTGGACCAAACTTGGACGCCTCTGCGTCAGCATTTCAAAACTTGTTGTTAACTGCAGCTGATCCAAAAGAAGAGACAACTTTTTTTTACAGCACGTTTGTCAGCCTCACTTTCCTTTGGTCCCCAAAGTGCAAACAAATGCGTGATCATGCGATTAACTCCAATGTTTAAACACAACTGGGTTTTTAGTCAAAAATAAGTAGATTTCACTGTTAGGAGTTATCACAAAGGCACATGATATGGCAATTTCAATGGACACAATGGGGTCAGGTTTGCAGGATGCACCACCGTGTACAGTTGTACTACAAAGATGGCCTTTCTGGCTCTGCCAGTGATTTACAACAATAAAGTGTGTCTGCATCTCACTGAATAGTTTCTCAAACTAAGAGCAAAAATAGCTTGGTGCAGCCTAAAGATTCCATGCACAATCCCTCAAAGTTACAGCAATTGCTGATCACTAATATTAATCCAACCCATGCCAAGGCCGTGATTAAAGTAGGAGCATGAACAAAGCAGCCAGCCAGCCTGGACTAGTTTCAGCATGGTTTAAGCAGTGAAATAATAACTAGGCGTGCCAAAATAATTTCCTTTGCCATCGTCTAAGATTTAAGCAGCTCACTAGAGCCTCCACTTGGTAGAAAACACATCCAGAAGTAATGCGCTGGAAATAAAGATGCAAGGGTCTGCAGTCTAGAGAGATTTTTACGATTTGAGAACATGCATAACTTATGAAAATGTCACACATAGCAATCTGAAACCTTGGCAGCTATGGGCAGGCTCTAGCTGACGACTCCGAGGGACTCCAAGACTAGAGGCCTCATGTAACATACAGAGCTGTGCATATACGGTCAGTGGTAGGCAACTTACCACTGACCGTATATACACAGCACAGCTCTGTATGTTACACACTGCGGTAACTGTCGGATTGGAATCACATTGCTCTGCAGCTGCTAATGTATTTTCAATCTTGCAATATAGATTAAATACTCATTGGCAGTCATTAATAATCAATTATTTTATATAGCGCTTCATACCAATCCTATGCAGCTTCTTAGTGTTTTAAATAAGGAGTTCTTACTAACAAATGTACCCAATTTAACGTCCATTTGGCCTGCATCAGAGGGACGTAGTCCGAGGCTGGGTTAGCTGGAAATTGAACTATTATAAAGATCATATCAGACGACGTAGGTGAGTGTTTAACCAACAAGTAACAATAGGATCTCTCAAAATCAGTAACCCAAGGACTTATTTACATTATAGGCACTCTGTGATCTGCATGGTGCATGTTCTTTGCAGCAGGCATATTAACTCACTGTGCTACCCTACCATGAGTCATAACTTGTAATCTAATGGATTTGTCACATATGATTCTATTCTTTTAAGTATTATGCTTTTATGATTTAAGCGTTTACATCCAATAAAGCTTGTTTTGATTTGGATTTGATTTGAGTCAAAACTTCCACTAGACAAACCTCCAATCTTTCTCTAAAAATAACATTAATCACCAGTGTTATCTTGACATTTTTTTGTTGCCTGAAAATTGCTGGAGGCCAGAAACGGGGCAACAGGTGCTTTTCAAACCATGATATACTTGCAAACATGATACCCCCTGTTGCACCAGTCGCACCATCCTAGAGCTGGCTCTGGATAAAGGTCTGGCCACTACTCAATACTTTAATGGTTCAATGGAAAGCAATAAGGACAGCAATAAGGACAGCAAGAGCTCCTTGGAGTATTCTGGACATGGATTCCTTGATTAGTAAGGTTTCAAAGGATCGTTCTTTGATGAGACCATTTATGAAATCAACATGTCCTACTTGGGATCTACCTCTAGTCTTTAAAGCTTCATAGTCTCATCCTTGTGAGCCTTTGGTGGAGGTAGACACTGGAAACATGTGTCCTTTAAGGTGTTCTCTTTCGCATCCATAACATCAGTCTGTAGACAAAGTGAGTTGGGTCTGTTGTCTATTAAACCCTGCTTTTTGAGGATTTTTATCAGATAGACTGATTCTTAGATTAGAACCAGGTTTCCATCCTAAAGTTATGTCTTCTTTCCATGAAGACAAGAAATATGTTTCCGTCTTCTTTTGCAGCATCTACAATTCCTGAGAAGGATACTTTAAACACAGTGCATATGCTGAGGACACTGTAGATCTATGTGTCTTATCTGGCGAGGTCACAAGACTGTAGATAGTGTGAAAATATTTTCATTTTGATATATTTTAATATGGGTAGAAAGCTTCCTCCCCGACTTTGAGTAACTGGATTAGAACTCCTATGAGCATGGCCTATGTTTCACATGACATAGTTTTACCAGGCAAGGTGACGGCATGTCCATTCGAGGAATGGCTGCTTCCTGGGTTGACACTTGTGGGGCTTCAATGTTAGATAGATTAAAGCAGCCACCTCCGCTACCCCGTCCACTTTTGTCTCATGTTATAGATTGGATATGGGGAACCTTGAGTCCATGGAGTTTTGGTTCCAGAGTATTAGCAGCCACTCCTAGTTTTGCATTAAAATTCGAATATGCAACAATTTGGAGTTTTGTCATTCTTCAGGTTGTGAATGTTGCTCTGGAAAATTGTTTGAGGAGGTAATAATTTGATACCTATTGGTAAACTCTGAAAAACAGTTTCTCATACCAAATATTACAACCGACCCTCTACGTTTCCATTTCACACCATGGATTTCCTTATAGCTTACAGTATGCAGGCATTGTTGAGTTGAGTTTCTTCCCTCTTTATTTCCTGTGTATTAGAGAGGTATTAAGGGTGACAGCGGGCAGAGTTTGCTTTTTGATTGGCTGTAGCTGCGGAAGTCATCTCCCTGAATGTACAGTTCAAGGTTTTCGTTTATTGTGATTTGCACGCATACCATTTTAAAAAGGTCCGTCAGACAAACCATGTAGAAATAAGTATTCAAAAAAGCTGCAAATTAAACATTTTATACATTGTAATTCTCCTGTGGTAGAAATATATGTTTTTCTACAAATTCCCAGTTATTCTAATGTACAAGTAGTATGCTATAGCAGACAGATAATCCTTTACTTCAGCTGGAGTGAGCCTTTTAAATCCTGCTTCATTGCAGATATCGACTTCAATGTTGTCTTCTGTCATCTGTCCTTCAAAGCTTTCCTTTAATGTTAAAACGGCTGTGTGAATGGCATCTTCAAGTTCCAGTTCTTCATTATACCCTTTATCAAGGAAAGTTTTTCCATTCACGTAATTTTCCCCATAGCAGTTGCTGTCCATGCAAAATAGGCACCAGAAGGATCAGACTGAATAAAATATGGCCTTTCCTCATCCCAACCAGCAATTAACAATGATACACCAAATGGGCGAACACCACCGGACTGTGTGTACTCTTGCATTACTGAAGCAACTCGGTGTACTAGCTGCGCTGTTGGAATTGGTTCCTGGTAAACCAAGAAATATTGCTGAGCCAACTTCCGAGCCCTCCGTACCAGTACCCTGTAGTCAGGACCCATGCCACTGACCACCACCACTGCGCGACGCGGCCCCTCCCGCCAACTTCAGTGAAGACCAAGCATTAACGACAAAGTCATCATGAGTCATTAATGATGAAAGAAAGTAACTGTAATTGTCGGTACGGGAGCCAGCCCAGGGCGGGAAAAAAAAAAATACACTTACTCAGTCACAGTAACGGTCACGTCGGGCCGGCCCGGCTCCTGCTGGTGGGTGGTACTGGCAGACACAGGAGGACAGGAGGGCAGGCTAGTACTTCCAGGGGCGGGAGCGGGCTAGCCACCACAGTAATAATTAAATTATGGCTGCGCCCGCTCCGGTGAGGTCCTTTCAGTGCTGGCTGACTCTCTCGTCATGATGGTGATGACTGCGCAGTTCTTTTGCCCACAATGCAATGCGCATGTGGGGGGGGCACCCTAGGCGCGCAGACGCGCCGGAGGAGGCAGGGCATGACTGCGCGCTGCGCACAGGCACCTCCCTCGGTCCCTTCTCCCTCCAGAAACCCTTCTTCCGCTTTTTTTAGGTGGCTGCTTGTGATCAGCCTTCTTGCTGCTTCGTGGCGCTGTAGCATGGGCGGCGCTGCAGGCTGCAGGCAGTCACAACACGACTGACACTTACACACTGATGCTGACGCTTGGCCTGTGACGGACGAACGAAAACGAAAATCGGCCCTCACTCACAAAACCGGCCCCCTCCTGACTCAAAACCGGCCTCCAACCCCTCCAGCCGACCGGGGGATTGCCCGGTGCCCGAAAGCACCAGTCCGGGCCTGTCTGCTTGGAGAGTGGAATGGAAAAAAAATGTTGTTATGGACAATCTCAAAGCAAAACGTGGTACGTTTAAAGGACTAGAAAGGAGAAAGAATATGAGCAAGGAATCTGTGAAGGAAAAAAGTGAAGAAGGTAGAAAAAAAGAAATAGAATTTGTTAGTAAAGGAAAATGTAAGGCAACCCCAACCAAAGGAGTAAAGGAGGAAAAGTGTAGTCCTATTCGCCACAATGTTTGGAGAGAGAGGCTAGAAGTTTCATGGAATGAACCCATGTCAAGAGGTTCAGGTGCAGAGTATGGAAAGAGATTTGAAGTGGGTTTCCACGTTGGATTAAGGCCAGGACATTCGGTTGGCCATCACAGAACTTAAACTCTCGTATACCTCCTGTGTAACTTTGAACTGAGGATTTCTAGAAGTTCGACATTGGGATGGCCATCACAGAACTAGCAACCGGGGTTTACAGTATACCCCATGTGACGTTTGACTGAGAATAACTATAAGTCTGAATAGCTGGCCCCTAGGGCCATGATTATGGGGTTGTGATATCCAACCAGTGTTTACATTATTTCCTTGAGCACAGTCACCCGTATTATTTAGAGCATGATGTCTCACGGTCTCTTGTTAAGAATTTAGGGGGTCAGGGTGGACGGGATGTGGGGGGTGTCCAGCCCACATTTTACCCCTCCCTATCAGATTTAACCGGGAGACTAAGGGGATTCTTAGTCTCTTTACGGTTGGTAGGAACGGGGTGAAGATTACATCCGGTTTCAGGTAACCACCCTCCCGTCCCGGGATTCCTCCACCCCTCCCTTTCAGAAACTGTTTATCTCGTGTAAAGTGGTCATCTGCCAGTATTGGTAGAGGCCCTTGGGGTTCATCCCTCTAGACGTCCCTGGTTCTCACCGGGGCTTAGGTCTTCTGTGTGGGACCCTCAGCCTTTCCTGTCAGCCCCCCAGCAGTCTTCCCTTCCCTCCCTGCTCATCTGTCCATCTCGCTCTTATTTTTCTCTTTCACTCTCTTTCTTCCCCACTTCACCCTCCTCTCCACTTCGCCCCCTCGCCCTCTCAGCTGTTCTATGCCTTTTTCCCCTTTGTCTCCCTAGGGAGGATGATGTGTTGTAACTTTGCACTTGGTATCTCCCACCCTCCTCTTTTCCCCCCTCCCATTTCCTTCCCTCTTGGTATGGCCCGTGCTGTCACTTGAGGCAGCATTAGAATGTTGGTGAGTTACGGTCCTGTCAAGCTGGGAGCACCTTGGTGAATTGAACTTAATAAACGTTCTGGAAACTAACCACGTGTGGACAACTTTACTACACAGTGCTTATCTCATTTGGGTAATACAGTACCCTATTAGGCACTATTTGGTTCTGGGCTGCTTGCAAGCACATAATACTCTTGTTGTATTTAGTATTTTTATGAGTTTTACTAATTTTTACGTCCTCTATGTAGGAGAAATTGGAAAACCTGAGGCAGCAAATCGTGACTGAGTCTGAGGAGCTGCGGCAGTTTCTGAATAGCCAGGAGCGCTTCCTCTTGAGCAGGCTGGAAAAGATGGACAACAAACTGGCGACTGCAGAAAATGCAAAAATTAGCGAAATGTCGCATCAAATTTCCGCTCTTGGTTACCTAATAGATGAGATTGAGGGGAAGTGCAAGTTGGCAGCAGGGGCCTTTATGAAGGTGAGAGTTAACAGGTTTTTGCCAATATATGTATATTTTTTTGTTTCTCGCAAATGTAATTTTCTACACGTGATGCTCCCCTCGCAATGTTTCCTTCTCCTTGTGTCTGTTGGCAGAACCATTGCAACGGACAGAAGGAGCAGGGATCATTTGGTGTCCTCTCTCTGATTGATGAACTGATCTGTGATAAGGCTGTGTAGATGATTTCACTGCAGCTTTGCTTGTGGTTTCTAGAAAAAGGAAAAATCATGCGGCAAAAGCAAAGGCCTAGGTATCTCGGTACTAGCACTTCTACACGACGCACAAAAGAGGAAGCCCTGTTACCCTCTCTTAAGCACTAAGGGCCAGATTATTAAGGCAGTTTCTGGTTGCATTGGGTCTGAGTTGCAAAATTGATTCCTTTGAGGCCCCACAACCATACCCAACCCAAACTGCGATATGATAACATGTTAAAATTTGGGTTTGCGACTTTACCGAATCTCGCTTTGGAAGGGGCATGGTTATGGCATCCCTTTCAAATAGCCATTCACAACTGGATGTGTTGGAACTAGCACGTTCTGGTTGGCTGAGCCAAGGCCTTAGCCAGGCAGAATCTCCCACTCCCATTCAGGGCGGGTGATTACACTCACTGTACAACCTGCGTTCCCCCTTGGGTATCTTGGCACTGAACAGTCAGGCGGATCACAGAGGCATTGTGTTAAACATTGGCACACCACTCACTCAGTAAATACACTGAGCATCACAAAAAAGACTTCACTTGTGGTGTGCATAAATATAATTTGTATTCCACACACATTAACACAACATCCCCCGAAATACTTGAGACAGTCCCACTGAATTACAGCTTACTGAGAATTGATAGGCCTATACAGCGCGGTGGAGGTCTTGCAATGATCTTTAAAAAAGAATTGGAATGCACCCTCACTAACAAGGGTATCACTAACAGTGAAAGCGGAACTTTCACTATTAAAGTGACCCCTTGTATGACCATCACTGGGCTTCTCATCTATCGGCCCCCTGGCAACGCTACTCCTTTTTGCAACCAGCTAATAGAAACGGCGACGCAACTAGCTATCAAATACAACAATTTTATGATTCTAGGCGATTTAAATCTTCATTTTGAAGATCCCAATGCTAAGGAAGCCCAACTACTGAAGACTGCCCTACACGCTTTGGGGATTACACTGCTCTCCACCTTTCCCACACACAAACATGGCCATCTTCTCGACCCTATCTTTGCGACTTGGGAAGGCATTGATATACAACCTCCGGTCCCAATCATCTGGTCAGACCACCATATGATCATGTTTAACATACCTAAGACCAGGACTAAGAACATTGTCAACAAACCCTTGTATGCCAAGCGGCGTAACTGGAAAAACTATACCCCAGAACGTTTGATTGACGAATTAAAAACCCACCCCCCTCCCCAAGGTCAGTCCTTACAAGATACCTGGAACTCTTATGAATTATGGTTAAGTAAGGCACTTGACAAAATTGCTCCTTGGACTTGTAAGCCCCCAGCCAGGAGAACAAAATCTGAACCGTGGTTCTCAGAAAAATTAAAAGTAGCTAAAGCCCGTTGTAAAGCGACTGAAAGAAAATGGAGAAAGAACTACTCCACGGAACTTAAGGAGACCTACAAACAAGAACTAAAGTCTTATCAGAGACTTATAAGAGAGGAAAAAAGTCTCTTCTATCAAAACAGAATTGAAGAGGCTATAAATCCATCTAAAGAACTATTTCGGATTTATAAGGAACTAACAGACACGTCGAGCCTGGATACGCAGGATACGTATTCTAATGAGTTATGCGAAAAAATTGCGGACTTCTTTGTCAATAAAGTAGAGAAAATTCATGCCACTTTCCCCACTCCCCCCACATCCGGTAAGAAAACACCCCCTCTTCATAAAACCACTCTTACCCACTTTCACACTCCCGACAAAGATAAATTGTCCAGCATAATTAACAGCATTCACTCTGGCTCCCCTAATGATGTATGTCCGTTAGATAAGTGCAAAGACATCATGGACCATACCCTTATGGATCAAATAAGCCAACTTATTACCCTCTCTTTCAAAGAATGTCATGTCCCGGAGGCTTGGAAAAACGCCCAGGTCATTCCTCTGAAAAAAAAACCCAACATTCCGGTCACCCAATTTCAAAATCTCAGGCCAATATCCCTATTGCCTCAATGCGCCAAAATAATAGAAAAAATAGTTAATATCCAACTAATGGCGTTTTTATAAGCAGAAAACATTCTCCACCCTACTCAATCCGGTTTTAGACCTAATTACTCCACGGAGACAGCTGTCTTGTATTCCACGGAATATATCCGCAAGATGGTGGTTGAGGGTGAAACAGCAGCGTTGGTCATGCTTGACTTAAGCGCAGCTTTCGATACTGTGCTACATGCCACGCTGCTGTCCCGTCTTTCAGATATCGGAGTAAAAGACCATGCACTGGCGTGGATTAAATCTTTCCTCACGAATAGATCTTTCCAGCTTCATTGCCCGCCCTTTAAATCATCTTCTCGTGCCGTGAGCTATGGGGTTCCACAGGGCTCTAGTTTGAGCCCTACATTGTTCAACATCTATATGGAACCCCTGGCTCAGATCATAGAGAACTTTGGGGTAGGCATTGTTAGCTACGCCGATGACACTCAGCTTATGTTTAAGCTTACTCCTGATACCGAGAAGTATGCCTCCAACTTCTCGGAGTGCATGGCTGCTGTTGCCATGTGGATGGACAGTAATTGCCTCCGGCTTAATGGAGACAAAACAGAGGTGCTAGTGATAGGGAACAAAACCTCTCTATGGTCTCAAGCGTGGTGGCCCACAACTCTGGGCGAATGCCCTCGCCCTGTTGAGAAGGTCAAGAACCTAGGGATCATGATCGACTCTGATCTATCAGGAAAATCCCATGTAAACAAGATCATTGGAAAATGCATTGGCACATTAAGAATTCTTAGAAAAATCATCGACCTGATTCCTATTAAAGCCAGGAAAACTATCGTGCATGCACTTATTACACCTCACCTGGACTATGGGAATGCCCTCCTTTTAGGCCTCAACCAAAAACATCTTCACCAGCTGCAATGCGTACAAAATGCGGCAGCCCGCTTGGTACTAGGCCTTCCCAAAAGAACTTCTGCCAAGGCGGCATTGTCTAAACTTCACTGGCTCCCCGTTAGGGAGAGAATAAAATTCAAGAGCCTCTGCTATGCCCACAAGATAGCCCACAACAAGGGTCCTACCTATTTAAGAGGCCTCATAACCATCCACCGCCCTACCAGAGACCTTAGGTCCTCAGGAATGTCCCTTTTCAAACTCCCCCGCGTCCACAGAGCAAAAATTGGTGGCCGCTCCTTTCGCTACCTAGGAGTGAAACATTGGAATGCTCTTCCGATTCACTTAAGAATGGAACCCTCTGAAACCCTTTTCAGAGCCAAACTGAAAACCCATCTCTTTCCTCAATAAACCTGTGATTCCATTCCTTTCTTGATTCTCTGTGAGTTTTTTTTTCAGCAATCAGCGCGGGGATACACAGATGTGCAGCCATGCGCTTAATAAATGTTTTATTATTATTATTATTATTACATGAACATCACGTATTTCTGGGCAAAAATCATATTCAGAAATATCAATATCAGAATTGGGCCCAACAGTATTTAAAATTACATCCGTATTTACAACGCATGCTTTTACAACACAGTTTTTACATTGCAACATCCTTTACAGTGCATGATGTTTCGACGCATGCCATCACTACGCATTTTAGAAAATATATTAAAAACGCATTCCATTACAATGTATACCATTACAACGCATACCATTACATTGCATAATACTTTTCAGGGCAACAGAAGGGTAAGTGTTGGATAGTGTAGGGGTAAAAATTACCATACCTACCCTAAAACCTGAAAAATCCTCACTACTTACCTTATAATGCGTTGTAATGGCATGCGATGTAAAGGCTGTGTTGCGTTGTAACAGCCACGATGTAAAGGCAGTGCATTGTAATGGATGTTTCCCAAAATAATCACCATTGAGAAAAATCTTACTTTACCCCTCCGCACCCTTATGCGTTGCAAAATGTTGTCAAAACGAGGCCCACCCTGGCAATTATTCTCATTGAATACCACACAGCTGTAGGGTGCATCCCAGTTCACAACAATGTCAGAAATGTGTACATACTGATAATTAAAACGTTTTTAAATAGCCCCGTGGGCCAAGGCCGCACTGATAAAAAACAATGTTAAACATAATATTATTTTGGCTAGGAAGCAACATGTTCGGCAACACCGACATGCGGTGTAATTAATCACAGACAGTCACTACCATTCATTCACTCAACACCGATACGTGGTGCTACGGACCGAATGGAGCGCACTCACACATACGCACACAGCACCCCAATGCGGTGGTGCACTGTTATCCGCCAGGTCAGTTGATTATGCACTTGCAGACCCTGTGGCCCAAGCCCTCCTCCACCCTTCAGCAAACTTGACTACCCTGCACTCATTGACTGTAAATAAAGAGAACCCTCCTGGTGATGCTAGGCCAATTGCGGCCGAAGTCACACTTAATCAGTTTTCCTGGAAAAGGGGGGCGGTGGGGATAGGTAACAGGCTAATTTGGCGGTAGTCAACAAATGGAGGCCTTGCCACTACTTGGGAAGTTCAATCACATAATTCCACACTGTGCCATCAGGCACCAGCCCAGTTCTGCAAAGCTCAGGGGGAGTCACTCAGTCTCTTGACCTGCTTCTGATCGCTCTCAGAAGCATTCTTTAGCCCAGTCAATTACTCTCACCATCCAGGCAATACTGACTGGCAACACAAGCTCAGCAGGCCGACTGAGGAGAGGGCAGTTGGTCTGCTGCACTAAGGGAACATTACAGTGGGAAAGCGCCCAGAACCCTTAGGCCACGGAAAGAGAATCAGCAGAAACGAGGAGAAAAAGCTAAAAGTTTTAAGGAAATCCCCTAAAAAGGGCCATGTCCAAAAGGATTTAGCAACTTTTTGCGACCAGAGGCCTGTCTCAAAGCATTAATATTTTACACATCTCAGAAAAGTAGTGATAACCCATTCCAAAATCGAAAGGGGTCCCATGGGGACCCTACCTCCTTTGTGATTGTTTAAGAAAAAAACATTTATTAGGAATTGGCAGTAGTTCCTGGAACCACTGTTAACACATAAAAAATGGTTGTAATTTTTTATTTATTTAAATGCATCCAGAAAACGGGCTGCATTTAAACCGAAAAAAAGAAAAATTTCTACCTGGAAAAGCAATCCCAGACATGGTGGTCTGCTGACTCCAGGAGGCCTCCATCACAGTGATTGTACACAGTCTTTTTAGGTAGAAAACTGTGACCTACCTCATGCATATTAAGGAGGAAGGTTGGATTGCAACACACTACAAATGGTGATTTTGGAAATGAGCCTATCAGTCCATAGGCAGGTTTGCAAAATCAGAAACTATGAAGTAAAAGTCAGTGTGTAATTTGTGACCTCTTCTATCTAATCAGTTCTTTGTATATCTGGTACAAAGTGCCTTAATTGTTTGTTCCTCTCATAAGCAGTTGGTACCTTCTTTGTTTGGTTCTGCCACTTGTCCCCACACCTTGTTCTACCCAGTGCTTTAAGAGGGATGAAATAAGCTGAGGTCTCTAAAAGGGGCAGGGCCTAAGAAGCATAACTAGGGATTGTTTCCAAAAGGTGCGACCTTTTTAATTAAGGGCATGGCTTAAAATGGTTAAACTATATATAAGCAAACAGAACAAGATGTCAGACGGAGCGCTGAAACGTTTCATACACTCACCCCCAGTCAATAATAGATCTGAGTTAAATCCATCATCATTCTTCTGCTCAGTTCACCGCCCCAGTTCAGACCCAGCCATATGCAGATCAATCTTGACCTTATTCGTCATAGGAACAGTCCACCCCGAACTGCCAAGCCCCATCTTCCATAGGCTGGAAGATGCACGGAGCACTGAAACTTTTCTGACACTCACTCCAGTCACGATTGGATCTGAGTAAATCCGTCATCACTCTGCTAACTTTGCCACCCCTGTTCAGACGCAGCCATATGCATTTCAGTCTTAACCGTGTTCCTCATGGTAACAGTCCAACCCAAACTGCCAAGCCAGGTCTTCCTTAGATCAGAAACAAGCATTCTGGGACCGGTTTCAGGGTAACATCCCTCATCAGCCAGGCTAGCTTGAATCCAGTGGCAAAGTGAGCAAGGGACCCACGTCTGGGCATACCCTGCCAACTTACAGTGAACAAAGCAAACACAAGGAAAACAAAGCAAACACAGGGAGATGATGGACGGAGCGCTGACACTTTTCAGACACTCACCCCAGTCACAGATCTGAGTTGAATCCATCATCATTCTTTAGCTCACTTTGCCACCTCAGTTCAGACCCAGCTATATGCAAATCATTCTTGACCCTGTGCCTCATGGGAACAGTCCAGCACAAACTGCTAAGCTAGGTCTTCCCTGAACCGGAAACCAGCATCCTGTGACTGGTTTCTGGGTAACACCCTTCATCAGCCAGGCTAGCTTGAATCCAGTGGCAAAGTGAGCAAGGGATGCACATCTGGGCATACCCTGCCAACTTAGGGCGAACAAGCAAACGCAATAAGATGATCGACGGAGCACTGAAACTTTAACTTTTCAGACACTGACTCAAAGTCAGTTTGCTTGTTCGCACTAAGTTGGCAGGGTTTGCCCAGACGTGGGTCCCTTGCTCCCTTTGCCACTGGATTCAAGCTAGCCTGGCTGATAATAATAATAATAATAGTAATAATAAGGACATTTATTGAGCACGCAGCTACCTTGACTGAGTTGTCCCGGCGCTAAAGTGGATAACAACGTAGTCATGCCAGCAGAGATCTAGTTGCTATGGCTGAACATCCAGGTCTTCAGGTCCTTTCTAAACTCCTATTCGGAGTGCATCAGACGTAGTGGGATGGGCAGGTCATTCCAGCATTTGGAGGTTCCCAACTCGAAAGGTCTGACTCCCATTCTCGCTTTAGCAAAGCTGGGGATGCAGAGGTAGCATTTCAGATTGGACCTCAGTGATCTGCACTGCTGGTAAGGGCAATGTCTCTTACTCAGATAATTGGGGCCTCTTCCCTGGTGGGCTCGGAAAGCAAATGTGAGGGCCTTAAATTTAACTCTCTTTGCCCCCGGGAGCCAATGAAGTTTCCTGAGGTGGGGGGAGTTATGGTGGCAGAGAGGGACCTGGTGGACCAGCCTAGCTGTCGTGTTTTGCACTATCTGCAGCCTACGGTCAAGCCGCTGGGCAAACCCAGATAGAGTCCATTGGCGTAGTCGAGATGGAAGGTGACTAGCGCATGCACTACAGTTTTACGAGCTGTCTCTGGCAGGAAGTCAATACGTTTCCTAATTATTTTCTTCTTACCAAAGCAGACTACCAATACATGCTAGATTTGGGCGGAAATGGATAAATCATTGTCCCAGCTTACTACAAGATTCTTGACCGAGTCCTTAGGGATAGGAGCCGTTCCCAGCTCAACTGGCCACCACAAAGCCGTGGGGGTGAGATTGCTTGGTTAAAAAAAATACAACCTCCGTCTTGTCTGCATTTAGATGTAAAAAATTGCTATTCGTCCAGTCGGAAATGCTTTTAAGGCACTCTCTGAAAGAGTCAAAGACGGATACCGACACTTCACTGAAGGAAAACATCAGTTGGGTGTCATCCGCATAGGATATCACCTTAATCCTCATGCTAGAAATGAGTTCCGCCAATGGTGCCAGATAGATAATAAATATAAGTCGGCTCAGGGCCGAGCCCTGGGGCGCTCCATCTTAGAGGTTTAGCATAGGAGGAGAAACCATGGAGAAAGACCTGTTGGTCTCGGCCATGAAGGTAAGACTTGATCCAGTCCAGCGCTGTCCCACAGATGCCAATTTGCTTAAGATGATCAAACAAGATGGAGTGGTACACAGTGTCAAATGCCGCTGACAGGTCAAGAAGTACCATCATGCTCGCAGCAGCCCCATCCACCGCCCTACGTATGGAATCAGCCATCTCAATCTGTGCTGTACCCAGGCCGAAAGCCAGACTGAGAGTCATGCAGAAGCCCGTTAGATCCAATAAAGGCAGCCAGCTGCTGATGCGCTAATTTCTCTTATGATTTTTGCAGGGGCTGAGAGAAGAGAGATGGGTCTGAAATATCTGGCGATTTCTGGGTCAGCATTGGGTTTCTTCAGTATGGGGTGGAGGAACGTATGTTTCGAGGTAGATGGAAAACCCCCTAGCCTGGGTGAGGAATTCCAGATGGCATTAAGGGGGGGTGAGGGGGGTGAGGGGGATAAAGCTATTTTGCTAGCAAACTGTAACGTCTAGCTGGCCTGCGTTCTCTAGGCGACCTGGATTTGCATTTCTGAAGTTCGGCCCAGGAGACCTCAAAGGGAATCATCACGAACTCAAAAAACACCTGCTGGTTCTTGCATCTTTCCCACTAGGGTGATGAACGGCAGGGAACGAGGCATAGATCTGTGATATTTTCTCTTCACAGAATTCAGAGAGATTGTTGCACATCTCCAAAGAAGGAACCACAGGGTGCAGAAGTGCCAAGGGGTTAGTGAAGGATTTCACAACCTGAAAAACTTCCTTGGATGAGTTCCTAGCACTTGCAGTCCGATCGGCTAGGACATCTCTTCTCTTTGTGATGAGAAGTTTGCGGTATTCTTTCAATACTGATCCATTCCCAATTTTATCCTCCGTGGCATATGATTTTCTTCACTTACGCTCCAGTCTTTTACAGTCGCTTTTTTTAGCTCTAATATCCTCGGTGAACCAATGAGCCGAGGGGGTTACTCTAGAAGAGAACTAACAAGCTTCTGAGACGCAATTTTATCCAGGGTCTTCCTAAACCAGTCATTCAGGTTTACAATGCTGTCCTCAAGATTATTTGAGTGGAGGGGCTCAGAATCCTTAACCCCTTCGCTGCTGGGGGCGTGGCTTGGCTGCAGAGCGGAATGGCTGCCTGAAACCGCAGCTCCGCCGATCGAGCCAATTAATCAGGCATTTATAGGCTAATCTGGTGTGGAGACTCGGACCCTTAGGCCCCGGGATCAAACACTAAACCACAGTGACAGCCTGGCGTAAATTTTGGGAACCGAGACTAGACCCAACAAACCGAAACAAAGATCGGATCGCAAGCGGAGGAGAGGCCTGGCGTGTAGGCGGAAGCAGGGGGCTGGCGTGTATACATAGCCCGAGGGAGATCAATGCTGCGCCGCAGATGGGCGGAACTCTAGACGTGCGGACCCTACGGCGGCGGAACACCAGCGTGCCCCAAGCAACAGAGAAGCCGGCAAGCTGGGGCATATGCCTCCACTTGAATCGTGGAGAAAGAACTACAGCGAGCGGCGGGGACTCGGGGCTACATCGTGCTCCCAGGAATCGCGTAGGTTAAACGCCGTACCACAGGCGGCAGACTGGGACGATTGATCGCATGTGGACAGCGCTGGACCCAGATAGGTAGGCGCGAGCTGCTTTGGTCCCCTACAGTGTCCCGTGAGATACTCCTGCGCTGAGGCATCAATCCTATACTGTTCCCTGGGTGGTGGAACTCTGGGCGGCCATGTTGGACACTGCCGTGTAACTGCCGGCGGACGCTGGCAAACTGTGTACTGCAAGCGAGATAGGTCCTGCAACACACTGCTCATGCACGGTGGATATAGCGCAAAAGGCGGCAAGTAACACAGGGACACCCGAGTGACCAGAACCGGGGTCAGGCACGGAGCGGACGGTCGGATCACAGATCCTGGGGACGAAGTGGGAAAAAACGACCAAAAAGAAAAGAAAATAAAAGGGCGCGAACGGCCATTTTGTACCCCACCCGATAAGACACAGTGATCTGTTCGTGACTGATAAAGGTCGGCATCAAGAGGAACAATGCAGAAAGCCAATAGCTCCTAAGGAGGACACCGCTTGAAACTCAAAGCTACCCCAGTGCACACCATGATCTCGAGTGCATAGCTGGAGGTGCCGTGCTCTGAAGGCGAAGCGGAGAATAGTGATTGGGTGCACCTGCCAGCGCTGTGGGAATAGACTGGAGACATATTGCACTGGGACACCGGGCTCTATATCACCAGGACGCAGACGTAACCTCACCACAGCTGCGTCAATAGGAGACAATGGGCAAGCCGGACACAAGACAACCAAGACTCACGTTTGACAAAACCAAACAAAAAAATGCTGGTCAGGAACAACAGGAAGAAGAAACGTCGAAAGAAGACCGGAATAGCTCGCAAACAGCGGATATAAAATCTATGTTCTAGGACCTGAAAACTAGCCTACACAGCTGTACGGGTTCGGGAGTGGAGGTGGGAACAGGAACTGAGTCGGAGGCTTGAAATAAGGATTTTAAGGATGGCTTTATTTTCAGCTATGCTCTACGACGTCTGTTGGTGGGCCTTAAGCGGGCAAACTCATCCGTTTCCGTCTTGACTCCTCTAGGAAATACAGGGTCCAGGGTGATGCAAACACGACAGGTATGGAAACCCGTCGGCCGTCCGCTTCTTCGGGTGATGCTCTGGGCGGCGGTCAGCTCCCGTTTTGGCAGGAAGAAAGGAAAGAGAAAGGAGGAATCAGTCTGGGGTTCTGTACAGACGCTGCGAAAGGGACCGGGTACGTGAGGGACACCAAGTGCTGTGCAGAGTAACGACACACGCTCGCTTTCGTGCTCGACTGTGCTTGTGAAGGTAGGGAAGGGTAGTGGAGACTATACACTTTAACAGTGACTCCTCACTCGTTCGTTTGTCCACTAAGTGCAACCCAGCCCGCCACTTTGCCCCGTACCTTTGTAAGCCACGCTCCTCCCGCGGGAACGTGGCGGGGCGAGTCGCCTGTCCGTTGGCCTCCTGGCTTGTAGTCCACAGCTGGGCTCGTCAGGTTCTCCTCTCTGCAACACTCTGTCTCCGATGTGGTCTGTAGAACTCTCGCGCCTTCTCCTCCTCGGGAATCGCCGTCCGCTGAGTCCCTGGACGCGCCTCCTTTTGACTCCGTGACGCACCAAGGGGGAGGAGCCCTGTCTTTCCCAAAGCCAGCATTAAAGGGACCGTCTGTTTTTACCGCTGTACTGTCCCAGTCTGCGCCATTGTCCATACGTGTCCAGTTCTCCGACCATGACTGGGTAGGCTATGTTGTGGAGACAGAAAAGGGTGTAAGGGGAGAGACACCTGACCACCAGTCCATGTTATCAGTACAGTTCATATCGGGCTGTCCCGCCCCGTGACAACAGCATAGATCAAAAGATGGATGACTTGGCCGCACGCATGGACAGCATTACCAAAAGAAAGGACAAACAGGAAGGGAGAGTAGGGGTGCTAGAAACACGAGTCACCGAAACAGAGGAAAGTCAGACTGATCTGGACAAAAAAGTGCGTGGCATGGACAAAGTGCTGGCGCTAATCCAACAAAAGAACGAGGATTTGGAAGCGCGCTCGAGGCGCAATAACATCAGAATCACAGGAGTGGCGGAATCGACAGATATTACAAGCATGGAACTTTATGTCGAGGAGATGATAAACTCTTTTTGGGTCGGGGCTTTCACAAATGTTCCTGGTGGAAAGGGCGCACAGATCACTTGGGCCCAGGCCCAAACCAGGTGCATCCCCCAGGCCCATCATTGCGCGAGTATTGAACTACAGGGACCTTGACACGACATTGCGCTTGGCAAGAGTCATGACAGAGCTGCAATACAAAGGCATCCGGCTCGCAATATACCCGGACTTCACCATCCAAGTTCAAGCTGCCAGAAGAGAGTTCGTACCGGCGAACAAGATTTTCCAGCAAATAGGCACAAAATATTCACTAATATATCCGGCGAAACTTAGGGTGCAGGGCCCGGGCAGGCCATCTTTCTTTGTGGACGTAAAAGTGGCATTGCAGTATGCGAAACAACTGGCAAGAGATCACAAAAACCAGGCGCACTCTGAGGAACCGGAAACGCAGGAGAGACTAAGTGACATTGCGTAAATACTGGGAGAAGGGATGCAGAACCTGCGCAAGGATTCCAATTTGGAGAGACAGCCAGCAATCACAGTGCTTGTCGGGAGTACAATGTCTTCGCCATGTGCAGATAAGTCAACAGGCTAAGGCACGCGGGAGGGGGTGGGGGTCCTTGAGCGGTCACAACCAAGCAAGCGCTCGATCACCCTGGCATAAGTACAGGGTTAGAAGGAGTCCAAACTGCGTACCCCAGGGGATGATTCCCATTTCTTTGTTTTTGATGCAGACATTTGATGATGTTTTGGGAACCGGGGAGGAGAGCTGGGGGGGAATTGCACAACCTGATTGGGGGGTTGGAGCGGGTGGGGATTGCGAAGACTTCAATTTGGGGTGTTATGGAGTTGTATGGTTGTTTTTGAGCGATAAGTCGTGTAAGGCGAGTAACTGTGGAATGAAAGATGCTGGAGAGCCAGGCTTGCCCGGGCGGCAGAGGGATTGTGCTATGTGCTATGATTGGCTGGTCATGTTGCAGTTGGAGAATATGTTGTTGTATGGCGCACAGTTCACATGGACGTCGGCAGATGGGAAATTGTATAGTGCAGATGCACCTTGGGGACCATATACCTCAAAATTGCAGACCTGAAGACCATGAAATGTCTAACTTGGAATGTTAGAGGCATTGGCAGCCCCGGACTTAGAGTTGTATGCATATAGTGCGCAGGCCCAATACCTGCTTTACTGGCAACACCCGATACCTTACCAACCACACGTGGCAATTGAGACTGATGTGGCGGCGCCCTGCCCCCTAAAGGCAGCGGTGTACAAGAAGTATAAACGTTCACAGGAAGACATTGATACTGTGGAGGTGGTACGATGGGCGTGGGCGGGTATCGCAAAAAGAGCAGGTGTCACTGAGCTATATGCCCCAAGCATGCCATTGGAGGGTAATCCACTGCTGGGGCCCCTGACGGACGCGGCAGTAGTATGGAGGGCGCAAGACTATGGACTGAGGGTAGCAGGCGACTTATACCCGGATGACATTTTCATTACACTACAAAATATGATAGCGTCGTCTGAACCGACGGCCTCAGAACTACTACTCTACTATCAACTGAGGGCAGCGTGCAAACACAGATACCCGGCGTTCCCGGAGGCCCCACCATCGCTGGCGGCTCTGGAGGACATACTCTCGAACAACTCCACATGCAAATTGATAACGCGCTTCTATAGAGCTACACAGAATGCAACACCTGTACCGCACACTGACTCACGGTTGCAATGGGAGGCAGAAGCAGGCGTACATATCACAGAAAAACAATGGACGTTTTGCTGCACACAACTTGAACACCTCTCACCCAACTACAGATTGCGACTTATACACTTCAACTACTTACACAGAACATACCGTACCCCCAAACAGCTATTTAAGATGGGTCTGCAGGCAGATGCATCTTGCTGGAGATGCGGCGAGAAGGAGGCTACGTTCTATCATCTGGCCTGGGTGTGTGGACCAATATACAAATATTGGGAGATGGTCTTCCGTAACATAGGGCAGATAGTGGAAACACCGATAGACCCTGACCCGTTGGTGGCTCCTGGGATTTGTCCTGCAGGTGTCAAATGCATCCCGTAGGCTGGTGGCCCTTCTACTGTTACTGGCCAAGCGGCAAATAGCGATACACTGGAAAAGAAGGGCTCTGCCGAAAATATTAAACTGGGTTAAGTCTGCAATGTATTGTAAGGATCAACTGACTGCCTACTGGGACATGATGCCACTGCCCTCAAGACCGGTGGACATATGGCAACCGTTGGTGGACTGGCTGGCTGAGGCGGTGGGGAATGATAGTGACTGAAAGGTGCGGAATGGGTTAGACTGAGGAATGTGTGTGTGTGAACCATAGTGCGCGACCCGCCACATGGCACATCTGACTAATGTAAATATATTCATGTACATTCATGCGGAATATTGCTCGCTGTATTACGACACTCGCTTACAGTTATTGTCGGAGTTTACTAAGTTAGTTAAAAAATGATAAGAACTTGCGCAGGTGTACATCGGATATCCGTATAATCTGGGGAATGCTACATTAATAAGCTGCCTGCCTCCTGGTTGTTGGCTGAATATCAGTGTACACATTGATGAGAATAATAAAGGTTTTTGAAAATATTTTTAAAAAAAAAAACAAAAAAATAAAAAATAAAAACAAAAAAACAAAAAAAACCTTCGCTGCTCATGACGAGCTCAGCTCGTCATGAGGCACGGTTGAGCTGTGCTGATGACGAGCCGAGCTCGTCATGAACAATGGGAAAACATAAGAGTCAGCATATGAGGAGAATTGCTGCAGCAGCGATGGTGTTAAGAAGAAGGATTAGGGATTCAGGGGAGACCCTACTCCAGTTCCTCCGCAATTCCTTAGGAAGAGTGGAGACCCTGGCCCTAGCTTTCAGGTGTACCTGGAAGGAGACCAGGAAGTGATCCGACCCAATAAACCGGGAGGGCGTATTCACTGTACCCTTCTGTATATTCGAACAGATAAGGTCAAATGTATGGCCCGCTTTGTGCGTTGGGGAGGAGACCAGTTGGGTCAGGTTAAAACCTGCCAGTGACGATACAAAATTTGCACTATGAGAATATGAGGGATCATCAACATGAAGGTTGAGGTCGCCTAGGACTGTAAAATTTGAATAGCGGGTGCTTTTCTGGGCAATATAATCTGCAAGAATGGAGGCGGAATTATGGCAACAGTCCGGGGGTCTGTAGAGGAAAAGGCACGCAAAGTAGTCTGAAGAGGAAAGTTTAATGCAGAAGGAGAGTCCTTCAATACTGCCTATTTGCCCAAAATAGGTAGTTGACTTCACCCAGGTGTCTTTGTGGGTAATCACCAGACCGCCCCCTGTCTGTTGTCTTGTCTATTTGCAGAGACTATGCTATAGCCCTGAGGAATAGCTAGGGCCACAGCTGGGTTTGAGTCTTCGCGCAGCCACATCTCCGTCCAGAACTTAAGGTCCAAGTTATAGTCCACTGGGGATTGGGGTATGTCAAAGGTGTGTTTTGACAGGGACCTGCAATTAATAAGGCAGGCTTTTAGGTCCCAGGTTTTCAAGGACTTTGGAGGGGATGGATGTGCCACCATATCCTGCCATAGTCTGCGGCCAGGATTAAGGGAGAAGTTGTAGCAGGGGGCAGTAAAAAGACCTAGCTAAGTCACCAGGTAGCATGCATTCCTGGCCTGGCCTGGGCAGATGGAAGGTTTCAATGCTCACTACTGACTCCTAGGTATCTATTTTGGAAGTCATCAGCCTTGTCCGCTCCAAGACGGGGAGCAGGAGGGTTTTAATCATGGCTTCCATTTTTACTAAAAGAACTTCATCACTATAAAGGCACATTGGGCAGGGATTAGAGGATCCCAGTGTGATAAGGGAAGGGCATAACACGTTATGGAAAATTGAGGGTGTTTGTGTATCTGGGGGGTGCTCGAGAACAGGAACATCATTTTTAGAAGAGTCTTTTAATTTGGGCATCTTGCGATCTCTCCCCCACCCCCCGGTGACTCGAGTCTTGCTTTCTCTTTCGAGATGTTATGTCTAAGCACGAGGGGTCTGCGTCTACTGGGAAATTCGATACATTGTTACTGGCATTCGGGGCATTTGAAGATAGTGACTAGATTCCAAACTAAAGTCAATTTCCCCACTTATCCTGGGTTTCAGCCCCCCCCCCCCCCCCCCCCCCACTAGATTGGGTATCATCTAAATTGTGATCTACATTGACCAAGGAAACAGCAGGGGGGCCCTCCCCCGCGCCGTCTATGTGAACTATTGCCTCAGTGGTAACAGTTTGTATACAATTAAATGCTGCATGTTTTGCAGGACTGGCAGTAGTTCCCAAACCACCCAACGATGATCACTTCCCGCTGACAAGATCGAGAGAGAGTCTTTTCCACCATCGCGATTTCCTTTTCCAAAATCCCTGTAGCTCGGGTAATAAAGGCATCCAGGGGGCCCGAAACAACTCCATTGGTGGTTTGAATTTGAACTGTGCGCTCTTTACCTGATCTTAGAGGCATATTGATGTCTGCGTAGGACCAACTATGAACTATGCTATGTCTCACACACTAATGGAAAGAATATTAAGAGTTTTATAAGAGCCACACAGTCTATATGTTGTTTCCTATGCCAAAACACAATTAACCATAGGGATATATTCAATCAAGGCGTTATACCTGCAGGAACAGAGCAAAGTCGGGCATAGGGGATGGGCCCGGGCCGGACTCTGCCGTACTCGAACGGCCTCAAACGGCTCGCTCTTTGCCCGGTCTTCGCCCGCGCTTCCGTCCACGCGCGTCCCGCGTTCGCGTCTGGAAGCTGGGCTAAATAGGAGGAGGAGGGGGGCAGGAAGAGGCAGGAGGTGCGCGCGATGACCTGGCGCTATCACCTCTGGGCCTCGCAGTCCCGCTCCCGCTGACCGCTTCGACTCCCTCAGCTGTTCCGCAAACCCTGGGGTGGAGCACACGGGCTCGGTGTTCACAAACTTCCTCCTTCAGGGCACTGTCAAACGATTTAGAGTTCCTCCGCTTTCACCAGGTCACCAAATATGACTGCGAGCGGCTCCCACGAAGCGGGGGCCGCAAGTCGTTAAGAGCCTTCAGGGAGGAGGGGGCGGGAAGAGGCAGGAGGTGCGCGCGATGACCTGGCGCTATCACCTCTGGGCCTCGCAGTCCCGCTCCCGCTGACCGCTTCGACTCCCTCGGCTGCAAGCGGCATGTTTCAATGCAAGAACCCATTGCTGTCCCAGCCACACTAGTGTTCAGCAAAAATGTGGCAGCATGACTGGCCCTGACCGCGTTCCGGGCGTGGATGGGCTTACCATTAGCCCTAATATAAGCCGACCTGATGGAAGGAGACTAGAGCGTCTTATCTCCAAGATGGCGGAATGAAAATGGCCCACAGGAAGTGGGGGAAAGTCAGGAAGCCTTCCTCCCTGGAAAGAAACTCCCTCCTCTCAAACAGCGGACTAACCGCTGCGGTGGACAGGGGAGCGGGGAGAGAGGCCCGAAAATGCATACAGCTCGGTAAATTTAGGCAGATTTAAAATCCCAAAGTAAGGTAAAACTACTGATAAGAACGCGATAATGAGACTGTTTAAGAACAGTACACAAATCATACACAATACATAATAAAAGGCAGCGGTGGATGCAGAAAACAACTGCAGCTCACACTAATCACACTAGCAGCTTACTTGTTAACTGCTGCGCATCAGCGCCATTAGCCCTAATATAGTGAGGAAGCTGGCCCGATGGACGGAGACTAGAGCATCTCACCTCCAAGATGGTGGCACAAAAATGGCCCACAGGAAGTTAGAGAATGTCAGGAAGCCCCGGAAAGAAACTCCCTCCACTCAAACAGTGGACTAACTGCTGTGGTTTACCAGGGAGCGGGGAGAAGGCCTGAAAATGCACACGGCTCGGTAAGTTTAGGCAGATCTGAAATCCCAAAGTAAGGTAAAAGTACTGATAAGATCGCGATAATGAGATGGTTTAAGAACAGTACACAAACAGTACACTGATGTGGGGTGTTACCCCGAAACAGGTCCCAGGATGCTTGTTTACGGTCCAGGGAAGACCAGGCTTGGCAGTTTGGGATGGACTGTTCCCTTGAGGAATAGGGTCAAGACTGATTTGCATATGGCTAGGTCTGAACTGGGGTTGCTAAGCAAGCAAAAAACGATAATGGATTCAATCCAGGTCTAATCGTGACTAGGGGGTGAGTGTCTGAAAAGTTTCAGTGCTCCTTCCATCATCTTATTGTGTTCGCTTAAACTATATATAATCATGTGCTTCCCATAGCGTGCCACCCAACCAGTGTTTTGGTGCTTCTCTGCGGGCCTTCAGTAACTGCATTCAGACATTTCACACAGTAACAGACTTACACCTAAAATGCATCAAACCTATTGGCTTTGTAGAAGGGGTAGTAGTCTTTGGAGTGTCTCAATCACTCTGTTTTTCCCTTTACAAAACTTTGCCCTGCACACACATTTTCTCTTTCTGACCACTTGTTTCTGTAACTTTCCATTGACATATTTCATAACTCATCTCTTTTCTCATTAGCACCCTCTTTTCACTCTGCTGCATATACAGCAATGCATCTCTTTTGCTTCACCAAACCCGCTACACATCCATCACACCCAGTCATCTGTAAGCACTGCATTTTTTTTTACTTTTGCCTGTAAAATATTTCAACACCTGTGTACCTTGCTCACACACATTCACAATCACAATTACAACTGGTACATGTGGCCTTGCTCTGTGACATCTGCAGAGAGGGCAAAGAATGGATGTTTGTTCATTATGAACACCTTTGTACCCACTGACAAGCTCTATAAGAAACTAGCACTACCTTCAGTTTCCGCTCCAGATTATCAATCATGACCCTGTATAAACACTACCCACAACTTGGAACTTTCAAAGAGTCCAAGAAGCGACTATCTTCACAGTTGCCAAAAATTACAGAAACACAGCATCCTGGAAAAAGCTAGTAATTTTAGTGAATGCAAAACTAAGTACAGCGTGAAATGTAAACAGGAACTACATAATTGACATGGATTAACTTAGCCGTGTTTACAACCATTGTTCAGAAACTGATCTATGTTTTTGCCTATGAAGTAAGGTGCTTTGAGTGTGGGCCATGTCTCTGTGCACCTCCTGACGGCCGCTTTACTTCTACCCACATCTATAATTCAGCACAGACTCAGAGGGTCTGAAGATAAGATCAGTACTACTAGTGTGCTGGTGGTATTTCTATTACGGAAGAGGCCTCCCAAGCATTTGTGCCCCCTTCTATAATCCTAGAGTGCCCTGAGAGTGCAGAAAACAAGCTCACACACCCCTTGCACTTCTGGGGGATTGTATGTTATAAGGGCCCAGGTATCTTGTGTGCCTCAGTACCTCTGTGGCTCTGGAGAGGTGTTAAATGCTTATATTAGCTCTTTCAACCCAAAAAGCTGTGTTCCATTCTCAACTCTGTTTCCTTCCCACTCTTACTGAGTTTGCAGCACTCTGAAGATTTCTTAAAACATGATTCAGTTGTAATCCTGCTATGAACCAATAAGAACCGTTCTATAAAATGATCAACTACATTTTTAACCAGCATAGGTTAAAAAACAACAAAAATATCATTTTTGCTGACTGAAGAGGTGCTTCTTCCTGCGCCGAGAAAATTGAAGTCTTCAAAGACCAACCTGTGGATGTTCGGGTAACCACAGTTTGGGCATTTGTAGGGATGGAATGAAGGGGTTGCTGGTTCCCTGTGTGGAACCTGGAACAGTGGTTGGAGTGAGGTTCAGTGAATTGGCAGTTGAGTGGAGGACGGAGAGGAAAAACTTGCTTGTGGCTTATCGCACGACTGGACATCCTTTCAGTGACGATGATCTTGTCCAGCTGTGCCTCTGCTTTTTTTTTATATATAAGAAAGTGCATTGGTGCAAGCAATATACATTCGCATTGACATGTCCACTGAAGAAACAATTATAGTGAATGATTGAGGCAAGTGCACTGCTCGTTATTTCCCAAACTTATACAATCTTTTGAAAATTCGGGTGCTCTGCAGGTGGCGTCTGACGTCCTGAGGCGCTTTAGTTAATGAACACTAGAAGCATCCCCCTGGGCACACCTTCCACCCCTCAGTGCGTAATGAGGGTTCTTGACACCATGTTAGTATTAAGGATTTTTCATGTTTTATTCACATGTTATCAATTCCACTTTCTTTAATTATTCTTCGTAAACCAATTTCTTTTTTGGTCAATTATAATCCATTCAATTCAATTTACAAAGTACGGCATTATTTTTTGATCCAATGCATTTCGGGCATTACACACTGCCCTTCATCAGGGAACAATCCTACAAGAAAAAGTAATAAAACGAAATCAGAAACCATTGTACGATCCTAATGTTCCTAACATTGTGTCCTAATGTTGTGACCCTTTGTTATCACCTAAGAAAACCAGCGTGTTCAATAATGCAAAATGTGTATGTCGCTCATCTAGTAACAAATATTGTGAGTTTAATTTGTCACCTTACATAGCCTTACAACCCGTGTGGATTCAAAGGTTGGCGGTATAGCCCACTCACATGCCGATTCTGTCGAGTAGCGTATCACCGTAAAAACGAATGCTATCCAAAGTAAAAGCAATAAACAGAACGTTAAGAGCAAAGCTCTAATGTCCAAACACTCCATTATTACCATTCTATCCATGTCCTACCAATAGTCCAATATCACAACTAACCTGGTGTATTCTCGCTTGTAGACCGCTTTCTCGAGTGTGGACCAAACTTTCAAAAACACTCCATAGTCCCTGTCTTGTTTTAATCCCTGCTAGCGCTCATTGGATACAGTTCCGATCACGTGGTGTGAAAATAGAAGACATACTTGATGCTCCGTCAGTTATAGCCAAAAACTTAAAAACTAACGCTCACAAAATATATCTTTATACTAGGTGGGTTTTATGCTATACCATATTTAAGTGGTCAAAAAGTTACAACCTAGGGGTGCGAACCTGGGGTTGTAAAAAGATCTCTTCTAGTGGTATTCTAGTGATACCTAAAGTACCTACCTATAGTAGGTGTAGTGTTTCAGTTGTAAAAACATAAACAAAGGACTGTTGCATAATATGACTGTTGCTTAATGTCAATAGGATCGTACATGTGTTAACCAAAAAACAAAACAAAATTTACATATATCGCAAGAATCAATTGTTTAGCACCAAGGCAAGGTCAAGATTTCATAAATAGCATGATAGTTCCATCCGGTCATTGAGCCCGTTGGGCTTATGAGTACACAATTTTTGAATCCATAAAGTTCTCTCTTTGTAAGAGATATTTCGTATTGTCTCTCCCTTCCATCTTATTCACAGTCTCTAACACGATGAATTTTAATCAATCTGGCTTTTATGCGTCTTTCTGTCTTTCCAACATGGAAAATTGTATGTTGGAAAGACAGAAAGACCCGATTGATTGAACACAAATCCAACATCCGGACGAATAATATGAAATCGACAGTTGCTGCGCATTTTGTGGAGGAACAACACAACATTTCACAGACACCATGTCAGGAACCCTCATTACGTACTGAGGGGTGGAAGGTGTGCCCACGGGGATGCTTCTAGTGTTCCATTAGAAGCACGTTTTCTTCACTGAAGAAACAAGACATTGGCTGCAACAGATTCCAAACAGTGGATAAAAATTACATCCGTTCGCACCCCCAGGGGGGCCTCCCGCACATATATACATGACATATCTGGACCAGAACTGTACATACCATTCTAGAATGCTTTATTGGGGTCATGCACTCACCCACATTTCATATCACTGGTGGAGGGGACTCAGCGGTCATGGGGGAGATGTAGATGTCCCCCAATATGTGTTCCGCTTTCCCCATTTGTGATCCCATTTCCTGGGGAATCCTGTCCCTTGAAGACCGTTTTCTCAGCTATCATTGCACAATCCCTATCTTTGCAATCATCCACCCAATTGCTGCCCACACGTGCTCCATCTGGGAGAGGTTGTTAGCCTCCCATGTGTTGAGAAGACAGAGTTTGTGAGAGGGTTGCAAGGGCTTGCCACATGTCCTAGCCATTTGGTGTGTCACCCTTTCCCAATAGGTTTGTATGTGTTGACATTGGTTCAAATTGCTTCTACTCCACATGTCATGATATCAAGAGAAAGGATGATTATATGTACTATTGATAGAGCGCGCAGGTCACCCGACTAATTCTATTGCCAAATATGCACACTTGAGCCCATAATATATTTCATTACACTTTATTTAATCGGGTAACCTACAGTCTACTACCAGTAACCCTGTTCCTTTCTATTTATTTCAATGTACCTGACTTACCGATCCTAGTCACAGGTACCTAAGATCTCAATGGATCAAGGAGCTAGCTGTAAAATAAGTAGTCAACACAATACAATATACAATTGAAATTCTTGTACTCTTTAAAATGACCACAGACTCGGGAAGTTTTGAAAACCTTTATCTAATCATCATCATCATCATATGTCATGAGCCAAAGATTTACACATATAAGACTATCTATAACTAGAATTAGAAATATTGTATAGCAATGAATAAGGCAGAGAATACTAATCATTTAGAAAATCGAAAAAATAAAGGGAAGGAGAAAATAAGGAACATGCTATTTTAGATCAACAGACTTTCACAACTTCATTAAAGGCGGGTAAAGAAAGGGAACATGCTAAATGAAAGTAGACTTTTGTAATTCACTAACTGTTAAAAGGAAATGAAACTTATGCAATTTGATTTATCCAGATGTGCTTATTCTCTATAGGGAGGGTAAGAATGGAACATAAACTATATAAGAAAAAACGATTTAGCATTTCGCTAAAGGTAGGTAGAAAAGTGGAACATGCTAATAGATAAATAATGCATGAAAATCTCATTTATCCCCTTAAGTGCTGCCTCGGTGCATTGGCCCACGGCAGCACTACCTCCCCAGTGCTGCGCACGACCATTGAACGTCCATTCAGCACTAGTTCTAATGGACAGCGCAGCACTGGGGAGGAATGTTTAATAGCAGCTATGAGGTTATAAAGGGACAGGGGAGAAAAGGGAACATATGCAATTATGCTTTACAATTATTCAAGATGTTAGGAATGCAAGTTTAGATAAACTATCACCCACACAGACTTTATATTTACCTAGGATAGAGTGAAGACCAACCCTGGCCACGGGTCAGTTTGGAAAGACGGGAAAGGACCCTCAAGGACTTAGGTGCCAGTAGGCGAGCAGGTACAGCTCATGGACAGTCAGGACAGGATAATCACAGAATTTAGATCAGGACCGGGTTCACCAAAGGGTACGACCAACACCCGCAGCTTCGGTTGCAACGCCTGCGCTACTCCCTCTCTGCAAGGAATCTGCCAATAACCCCGATTGGGTTCTCGAACCTCCCAGCAAAGTGCGTCGCCAGCACTTTGTCTGCATAAACCCCGAATGGGTTTCTCAAACCTCCCAACAGAGTGCTTTGCAGCTCTCTGATGGCAGTCAACTATACAGTGCGTTAGTTCAGCTATTCGGACAAGTCAGACGATTTCTCTAGCTAAACCTACGCTAGTTATACTGATTTTCGGGTCAGTGTAACACCCCCCAATGTTGCAAGTGTAAAGATCCCCAATTTTGATTGCACAAAGGAGGAGGTTAGGTCATCACACCACCTAAATTTTAGACTTTCTCAGGCTTAATATTCAATCTTCGTACCCACCCCTTAAATTCTAACTTCCCATGACATATGTTATACAGTGAACAATGGTGAATACAGCAGTTATTACAAATGTAACAAATCCTAGTACAGTTCAGCTTCTTCAGCTGGGTTGGAGTTCAGGTTCCCAGGAGCATCTTGGCTGTGGCTGCCAGCTGGCTGGGTTCCACTGCTGAATAGTTTTCTTTTCCCCCATCACGTGACTGGTACCATACGGGCTTTCAATATGGAGTAGCAAGCACCTCCCAGGCCCAAAGAATACGATACATGAAACGCAAGCGAAAACAATTTAGAAACACAAAATGAAAGATTACACTGTATACCATGAATGGCTATACTATATCCCTTACTTTATAATAACTATAGTGTTATGAGTAAGTGCAGAACAAACATCTTTGCAAAAGCGGCAATGCAAGCTCAGCGCATGTGAGAACACAAAGCAGACATTTTAGCTGTATTGCGCATGAGCAACAAATTCCCACCAGAACTAAGAGTACGTCACGTCACATGGGTATGACCGACGCATGCGCAGACTAAATTCCAGCGTAGCAGCAGCAATATTTAATGTGCAAGCGTATTAGGATTAATAAACACATAAGCAAGCTTCACTCGGACACCCAAATGTCATTCAAGGGGCAAATTAATGACACAAACAGGTTGATTAGTTAATTAGGGTTATTCGAGGTTCATGATTACAAGCAAGTCGCTTAATGTGCGAATCCTTGCTCCATCAGTATGACCCGAAGTATATTACTCAAAGGGCGGGGTGGAAGAAAAGGAAGAATGGGAAAGGGGAGGATGTAGGAAAAAAAAGAAGAGGGAATATGGATACGCCCAAATGGAAAAATATGTTTACCAAAGATAATGCTTGCTTCCCATGGCCCGACTTTTAAATGGTCCATCACATGTATGACGTGATGGAATGATCAGACTGTTTTCTTAGTGCTGATACAACGGTAACATTAGAAAGGGTACTTCCACTACCCCAGGCTACTTCCCTTCCCCACATTAAATGGATTTCATCTCATGCCCCCCTACAGAAAAGTACAAGTACGTGTTGGTTATTGTGTGCGTGTTCTGCAAATGGACTGAGGCATACCGATCCAAGAACTGCAATGCACAAACTGTTGCCAAATGCCTCTTTTGGGTTCAGACAATGGACCGACGTTTATCTCACATGTGAGTGAGGGGTTGTGCAAGGGGCTAAGAGCAACACAGAAACTACATTGTGCCTATCATCCACCAGCAGCGGGCGCGAGAAAGGACGGGAAAGGACGGAGTGTTGAAAAAATAAGATTGGGAAGATTTGTGCATCCACTAAACTGACCTGGATTGTTGCACTACTACTTGCTCTGTTGTCCATGAGAAGTATCTCAGACAGAGTGACAAATCTCAGCCCACATGAAATAGTGTTTGGATGGCCAAAAAACATTCCAGGTCACATGTCTATTGTCCATCTGTCTGTACCTAATGATCTGCTTTTTCAATACTACAAGAGAATGACATCGTCAGGTGCTCTAGGCCCTTCCTGAAGCAGAGACACCAGCAGCCCACGGCGTCCAGCCAGGGGATTGGGTTTGGATGAAAGCCCACATCAGATGGCACTGGCTCTGACATTGGTGGTAGGGGCCATATCAGGTCTGTTTGACAACAGCAGCAACCGTCAAGTGTGAGGGCCTGACTTTCTGGATCCATGGCTCCCCTACAAAGAAAGAAGTGACAGTACCACTGCCAGAGGAGCCTCCAGTACCTTCCCCTGCATCACTACATCAAGTACAACATCATTACAACACGTGTCCAACAAAAGGTACCAAGTGAGAAAGGTATCCAAGCTCATCCTGAAGGGTTGCACATGCTGCACACAGCAGAGAAAGGACGATTGTGTAAGCGGGCCCCGACTATACATCAACTAAAGATGTCTGGAACATCAATGCCCCAACCCCTCAGTCTACAAGTTGACAACACAACATCTTTACCTTCCTCATCACTTTGTTTTCTTCATATTGAAAGTGCCTAATTAATAGAAGTGCTTGGTAACCTCTCGAATTACTTGAAGAGAGGCACCAACTGTGAAGTAGTGTGGCTCACTGGTTAGAGGCGGCAGACCCGAGAGCAGAGGACGGCCCGGGACCAGGGTTCGATTCCCGGCGCGGCAGGTTTCTGGACCAGGGTCAGCGGACTCGATAATTCTCTCGCCTCGGTGCCCACTCTGATCAGCGATCACACTCGGCAACTCTGGGCATTAGCCTGCCTCATCTTCACTAACGGCCCCACCAGACCGCCGGGGATGCCTGGTCTCACCCTGGAGATACCCATTAAGGGACCATCTCTCAGGGAAGCCAGGAAGGGTTTCGCAGCGGTCGAAGCGCCTTGGGACCCTACGGGTAAGTAGTGCGCTATATAAATGCCAATACATACATACATACATACTGTTACTTTTCTGTTTACAGGTGTCATCACGGAGGCCCTGCATTTTCCTTAGCAGACTTTTGAAAAGGGTGAAAGTGCAACAGAGCATGAGACATTCTTCCGAATAATTGGTCGCACTAGTCACATGTACCAACGACTGGAACAATGCCTCAAGACCAATGAGAAAAAAATGGCCATGGGTGCTACTAGCAATATTCACCCCCATTGCTGTCATTTTAATGAGTAGTGCCTAATAGAGACTAACATGCAGAGTAAGAGGGGACATCACATTTTGTCATCTACAACTATAGAATAGACACACTCACCTGGAAGTTCCATTGCCAATGTAACAGACCACAACATTTAGAATACGCATTACGAAAGGTTCGGGAAAGTACACACCACTAATATAATTAAGGAATGACTAGGACACAAATTGCAAAGAATACATAGAAAGGGAACATATTGCGAAAGGCCACCAAAGATAGTGCTGCATAGCAGTGGTAGTGTTAGTTCGAGGAAGGTTCGCAAATTTCAGAATAGTGGGTTGCACTGTGGTCAGGATAACTGCACTAACTGTGAACAATACAACTGTACTAATTACAACACTCTGCCTACTAAGGAGTAATTTTGCGGTACCAACATGATGCTGGGGAGGCCCTGCGAGTAAGATGTAGTGATTTGGTATCAGATGGGGTAATGTAGAAGACCCCTTTATAATGTGATACCAAATATCTACTTTTAAAAGCCTGTAGAACGTTGACACACAATAATTAATTCAAAGTTACTGAAGCTGCTGAAAGTAAAGATGCTTTTGTAACACAATCCTTGCTCAAGAACCACTTTCCGACAGTACATGACGCCATGTGTATGAACACACCAAGTGTGGAAGTGGCACAGTCTACGTGCACGGTACTAGAACAGATGTCGCAAGTCACTTGTGTAGAAATTACCGTTACTGGTACATTGCATTACATTGGAAAGTCCTAGCAGCTGCCTACTTGAGACCTGTGGTCAGCAACAGTATATTTTCGACCATAAATGTTATAGCGCACCTAGGCATTTGCTAATTGGTCAAGTAGGCCATGCTTAATTTGTGCTACATGTATTATTATGATGCTGCATCCTCTTGTGGTCTGTGTCTATATATGCTTGTGTTTTACTTTTGCTATTCAAGCACTCAGCACCCATCTGAGGCTCCCCAGCACGTTAAATAAATTCTCTTTATTTTACTTAAGTGGTTGGGACGGCGTTATGATTTTGGGTTCTACAGATCTTTTCAGGTTCCACAGAACCTTAACGTTATTTTTACAAGACTTATGGGCCCACTGTTTGAATCATTACACAATTGTTCATTTCAATTTCCGTCATTGAAAGTTGCCTTCTTAACAGCTATTACTTCACCAAGACGAGTTAGTGAGGTACAGGCATTTACTTTAGAAGAACCCTTCTTTCTACTGCATAAAGACAGGATTTGTCTTTGTACAAATCAAACATTTCTTCCAAACAGTTTCTATGTTTATCAACCACATCAACTAGTCAGTTGAGTTACACATATTTTTTCCTCATCCTGATTCCGCAGCATAGAAAGCTCTACACATACTCGATGTCAAAAGAGCATTATTGTACTACAATAGGAGCGAATGGCCTTTTTAGGTAACATTCCCATAGCTGACATATGTAAGGCAGCTACATGGTTTACACCACACACATTTACAAAACATTATAGTGTAGATGTATCTGAAAGAGAAACGTTAGTGATAGATTCCTTACCTTAGAATATCCCCAGGCGTCAGACTGGATCCGCAAAGTTTTGCTAGCAGTACCTCTGCGCGTCAGTAGGTCGCGTCATGCAGCTCCGTGTCCGTCGCTGGTGTTGTAAGCTACGAGATGACATCACGGAGACCACTTTGGCGCCATCCATGCACGCTGCCGTCATTTATTTTTTTTCCGCGCCAGTAAGTGCAGATCCGGTTAGAGCACGTACCTCAGTCACTTTTTGACTATCTCTTTTGGGACATTTTGTCTCTGATTGGTCTTCACTGATGCTTGCAGTGATGCCTGCTTTCAAGTCCTGTGGGACCTGCCATCGCAACATCTGGACTGTCTGGCCTTGGCGCAGCGCCAGAAGTTGCTTGAGGTTCGGCATTCGTCCCAGGGCAGTTCGCTGTTGTGGGGCCACCATCACTGCTCCTCGGGTGTCAAGTCTTCACCCTCGTATTTGGGTAAGAGATGTCACAAAAAGAAGTCGAAGAAGCATTGCCGCTCTCCAACATCATTGGAAACTGCTTGTGAAAACTGCTGTGTGCTTTTGACTGCCGCTTTGCTTATTTACTTATTTGCTTTTTTAATCTGCCAGCGCAACTCTATTGCTGTATCTGGTATCGTTGTGCAGCGCATTTTCACGGAAACTGATCATAATATATTGCCTGCTGTTTGCTTTTGTCTGGCGCTCTGCTTATTAGCATATTAAAATTGGTAGCGTTTATTCCTTGCTGCATTCGCGTTTTCCCCCAGGCGCCCTTTGCCGTGCTGACCCCTCCGCCTCCATTTTGTTGTTGTTGTCCTCCTACGTTGCCCGCCCCGCCTCCCAGCTGAGCCGCCCTCCCACAAACTACAAACAGCGCTCCCTTACCTGGTAGCGCTGTGACTCGCTCTTCGCTTCTGTGCTGAGTGGTCGCTCCCCTCTGGCCCTGGTATCGTTGTGCAGCGCATTGGAAACTGCTTGTGAAAACTGCTGTGTGCTTTTGACTGCCGCTTTGCTTATTTACTTATTTGCATTTTTAATCTGCCAGCGCAACTCTATTGCTGTATCTGGTATTGTTGTGCAGCGCATTTTCACGGAAACTGATCATAATATATTGCCTGCTGTTTGCTTTTGTCTGGCGCTCTGCTTATTAGCATATTAAAATTGGTAGCGTTTATTCCTTGCTGCATTCGCGTTTTCCCCCAGGCGCTCTTGCCGTGCTGACCCCTCCGCCTCCATTTTGTTGTTGTTGTCCTCCTACGTTGCCCGCCCCGCCTCCCAGCTGAGCCGCCCTCCCACAAACTACAAACAGCGCTCCCTTACCTGGTAGCGCTGTGACTCGCTCTTCGCTTCTGTGCTGAGTGGTCGCTCCCCTCTGGCCCTGGTATCGTTGTGCAGCGCATTGGAAACTGCTTGTGAAAACTGCTGTGTGCTTTTGACTGCCGCTTTGCTTATTTACTTATTTGCATTTTTAATCTGCCAGCGCAACTCTATTGCTGTATCTGGTATCGTTGTGCAGCGCATTTTCACGGAAACTGATCATAATATATTGCCTGCTGTTTGCTTTTGTCTGGCGCTCTGCTTATTAGCATATTAAAATTGGTAGCGTTTATTCCTTGCTGCATTCGCGTTTTCCCCCAGGCGCTCTTGCCGTGCTGACCCCTCCGCCTCCATTTTGTTGTTGTTGTCCTCCTACGTTGCCCGCCCCGCCTCCCAGCTGAGCCGCCCTCGCCCCTCCCCCTCCACCATCCATATATGCCCGCTGCATTAACGCGCAGCGTCTATGCGCAGCGACCGCGCCCAATCCGCGCCGAAGGTGCGCCAAAGGTAAGCCCGTCTACGCCCGTCCGCGCCTGGACCGCGCCCAGCGCCATACCCCCTGGCCCTTGTCATGCCCACCCCTCCCGCATTACCTACGATGCCACCACCCTCCTAGCCCTTAACCCCGGCCGCTCCCCCAACTGCGTCCTAGCCGCTCCCGGACACACCCATGGACCTTTCTCGTGCTACTCCTGCAAATTCATCGGCACCGTCAACAACCCCGCTACGATCACTCCTCAGATTCCCGACCCCAAACTCCTACAATGCATCTTGCTCAACACCCGATCAGTCCACAGACATGCCATTGACCTATGGAATCTACTAGACACCATCTCTCCGGACATCGCCTTCCTTACAGAAACTTGGATGAACGCCTCCTCCGCCCCTGACATCACCATTGCCATCCCAGAAGATTATAAGATCATACGCAAAGACCGTACCGGCCACACAGGAGGAGGAATAGCTATCGTCCATAGGAAATCTATCCACATCTCAACCAGCTCTGACGTCAACCTCGCCAACTCTGAACACCTTCACTTCCAGATCCACATCGACCCCAAGACCACACTCAGAGACACCCTCCTTTACAGACCACCAGGACCCCGCGCACAATTTAGTGAGGACATCACGGACTTCATCACTCCACACGCACTCCCCTCCAAAGATTACATCCTCCTGGGAGACCTCAACTTTCACCTTGAAAAGAACAACGACTGCAACTCCTCCACCCTTCTAGACAACCTCGCCAACCTCGGACTTAGACAACTGGTCGCTTCCCCCACCCACATCGCAGGTCACACTCTCGACCCTATCTTCACCTCCAGCAATCATGTCTCCTTCACCCACACCACGAATCTCCTTTGGACTGACCACAGCTGCGTTCACTTTACCTACAACAAGCCCAAACCCAACAACCACCACCAACCAACTCTGCAAAGAAACTGAAACAAAATCACCATCGACCAGATCTCCTCATCGCTTCTTCTAAACCCCCCAGCCCACTCCTCAAACCCGACCAAGCCGCCTCCAACCTCTCCCTTTGGCTATCCAACAGCGCCGACTTCCTAGCACCACTGAAAAAACGTCAAAGCAAACTTGGCAGCAAGAAGGCCTCATGGTTCAATGAAGATCTTAAGAAATCCAAGAAACTCTGCCGCTCCCTTGAGAAGACCTGGAAAAAAGACCCAACCACCAGCACCAAGGACGCCTTCAAAAACGCCACCCGCGTACACCACCAACTGATCCGAAAGGCCAAGAAAACCGCCTTCAAGGAACGACTAGATAACAACGCCCACAACAGCAAGGAACTTTTCAACATCGTCAAAGAATTTACCAATCCCTCGGCCAACTCTAACGACATCACCCCCTCTCAAGCACTCTGCGACTCACTAGCCTCATTCTTCCACAACAAAATTGCTGACATCCACAACAGCTTCGACAACCAACCCGGAGACCAACCCTCCCAATCATCTACCGGACCCGCAACCCCCTCGAACACCCTGAATGACTGGAACCCTATGTCCACTGAGGACACCATCCGCCTGATGAATTCCATCCACTCAGGATCCCCCACAGACCCTTGCCCTCACCACATCTTCAACAAAGCAGACTCCATCATAGCACCGCACCTCCGAGACGTCATCAACTGCTCCTTCAAATCCGCCACCTTCCCAGAAAGCTGGAAACACGCAGAACTCAGCGCCCTTCTGAAAAAACCCACAGCTGACCCCACCGAACTCAAAAATTACCGCCCCATCTCGCTCCTTCGATTCCCGGCCAAAGTCATCGAGAAAGCAGTCAACAACCAGCTCGCCGCCTTCCTCGAAGCCAACAAATCCCTCGACTCCTCACAGTCCGGCTTCCGAGCAAAACACAGCACTGAGACCGCCCTCATCGCAGCAACAGACGACATTCGTACTCTACTGGACAATGGAGACACAGTCGCCCTCATCCTCCTTGACCTCTCCGCAGCCTTCGACACAGTCTGCCATAGCACCCTTCTACAACGCCTCAGAAACATCGGAATCCAAGGAAAAGCACTGGAATGGATCACCTTGTTCCTCACCGGAAGAACCCAGAGAGTCCGCCTTCCACCATTCAAGTCAGAGGCCACTGAAGTCATCTGCGGCGTACCACAAGGATCATCACTCAGCCCCACCCTCTTCAACGTATACATGAGCCCCCTCGCTGCCATCGCACGCCAACACAACCTCAACATCATCTCCTACGCGGATGACACTCAACTGATCCTATCACTCACCAATGACCCTAGCACCGCCAAAACTAACCTACACGAAGGAATGAAAGAAGTTGCCAAATGGATGAACCACAGCCGTCTAAAACTGAATTCAGATAAAACAGAAGTCCTTATCTTAGGCACCTCCCCCTCTGCATGGGACGACTCTTGGTGGCCACAAGCCCTTGGAAAAGCACCCATCCCGACAGACCACGCACGGAACCTGGGCGTCATCCTGGATTCCTCACTTTCGATGAACAGACAAGTCAACGCCGTCTCTTCATCTTGCTTCAACATTCTTCGCATGCTCAAAAAAACATTTTGCTGGATCCCCACCGAAACTAGGAAAACGGTCACCCACGCTCTGGTCACGAGTCGACTGGACTATGGAAACACCCTCTACGCCGGTACTACAGCTAAACTCCAGAAAAAACTCCAACGAATCCAAAACGCCTCAGCCAGGCTCATATTAGACATCCCGCGTAAAGAACATATCTCTGATCACCTGAAAAACCTTCACTGGCTGCCCGTCAATAAGAGAATCACTTTCCGGCTCCTAACCCACGCACACAAAGCACTCTACGAAATCGGACCAGAATGCCTCAACACACGACTGTCCTTCTACACCCCCTCCCGCCAACTACGATCAATCAACCAGGCCCTTGCCACTGTACCCCGCATCAACAAAACCACCATGGGAGGTAGATCCTTCTCCTACCTGGCAGCTAAAACCTGGAATTCTCTTCCCACTTACCTTCGCCTTACCCAGAACCACTTAGCGTTCAGAAAGCAACTTAAAACGTGGATATTTGACAAATAATTCCCCACCCCTCCTCAAGCGCCTTGAGACCCTCTGGGTATGTAGCGTGCTATATAAATTCTTTGACTTGACTTGACTTGACTTGACAGGGACCCCGCCCCTACGGCTCCTTTGGAGCCGGGTAATCCCGGAGCCTACCCACCTTACCTGGGTCCGTTGGCGACTCCCGCACAGATGCAAGAATGTCTTGCTGCCATGGACCACCTCTTTAGGCCTTGGGCTCCCGCTGGTGCGCCTTTGGGCCCCGCGGTCCCGTGTCAGGCTCCTACCGGACCGCCGACTACCCCGGCGGCTCCGTCCCTGGAGTCAGGCTCCGGCCACAGCGCCACAAGGTCCCACGCTGCCAGCTCCGGCCCCAGCGCCACCTGCGGCGCAGCAGTGGATGCCGTCAGTTCGACCTCTGCCCTGGTTCCCAGGCGATTTTGTCCCCGCCTGGGAACCGAATTGGGACACAGCACTGGTTCAGCCCCGTCTGGCGCTGTTCCCAGTGCCGTTTTCGACGTTGTTTGTTCCTTCCCGGTCCCTGCCCCGTCACCACGGTCTGCGCCTCACACGCCGGAGGTGGAGGACGACTGGGAGGGGTCAGAGAAACCTCTGGCTCATCAGTGTGACTCTGAGCAGGATTGGGCGGACGACTTGGAGGAGGCTGGCAGCCTCAACGTCTCCTCTGATGCGGTGGCCCTAAAGACTAATCTCCTCACTGAGGTGCTCCAGTCGGCGTCCATGTCATCGGAGCCACTTCTGCCCTTTAATGACGCCCTCACTGACGTCTTGTTGGGTAGTTGGTCGCGACCGGCCACAGGGGTCCCTGTGGATAAGAACGTCGCCAGGCATCATCGCCTGGCGCCTGGTGATCCTGCCTTTCTGAGCACTCATCCGACGTCCAAGAGTCTTGTCATTCAGGCTTCGACATCCCAGAGTGCCTTTCCCTAGCTCTGCCTGATAAGGACTCTAAAAGGCTGAAGAAGGTTGTCAAACGGTTGTTCTCCTCGACTAGCTTGGGGCTACGTTCGGTGAACACTGCATATTTTTTGGGCTGCTATTCTGTGGGATACAGTTGCTCAGGTGTTACCTCAGTGCTCGGAGGAGGTCCAGGTAGTGCTGTCCCAAGCTGTGGCCGAGGGTAAGGATGCTGCTAAATTCACCATTTGTTGTGGCTTAGACAACGCGGACTCCCTCGGAAGGGCAATTTCAACGACTGTGGTGCTTCGTCGCTACGCCTGGTTGAGATCTACTGGGTTCTCTCCAGACGTCCAGAGTTCGCTCATGCTCACTGCACCACCAGGATTCAAGCAAGCCGGGCCGACGACGACTGAAATGCCAGAAACCGGTCCCCGGAAGCTTGTCTCCTTACCAGTGAAGAATTGGCTTGGTAGTTTGGTCTGCCCTGTTCCCATGAGGCACGGGGTCAGGCTAATTTGCATATAGCCAGGTTCTGAACTGGGGTGATGCAGTGAGCTAAAAAACGGTGATGGATTAAGCCCTGATCTCTTGACTGGGTAAGAGTGGTCTGCTTAATTCAGACACTCTGTTCATCACCACCCCCTTTTCTGTATCGTTTTGGCCACTACAGGTGTGGCAGGGTATACTCAGACATGAGTCCCTTGCTCACTGCACCACCAGGATTCAAGCAAGCCGGGCCGACGACGGCTGAAATGCCAGAAACCGGTCCCCGAAAGCTTGTCTCCTTACCAATGAAGAATTGGCTTGGTAGTTTGGTCTGCCCTGTTCCCATGAGGCACGGGGTCAGGCTAATTTGCATATAGCCAGGTTCCGAACTGGGGTGATGCAGTGAGCTAAAAAACGGTGATGGATTAAACCCTGATCTCTTGACTGGGTAAGAGTGGTCTGCTTAATTCAGACACTCTGTTAATCACCACCCCCTTTTCTGTATCGTTTTTGGCCACTACAGGTGTGGCAGGGTATACTCAGACATGAGTCCCTTGCTCACGGCACCACCAGGATTCAAGCAAGCCGGGCCGCCGATGGCTGAAATGCCAGAAACCGGTCCCCGGAAGCTTGTCTCCTTACCAGTGAAGAATTGGCTTGGTAGTTTGGTCTGCCCTGTTCCCATGAGGCACGGGGTCAGGCTAATTTGAAAATAGCCAGGTTCTGAACTCGGGTGATGCAGTGAGCTAAAAAACAGTGATGGATTAAGCCCTGATCTCTTGACTGGGTAAGAGTGGTCTGCTTAATTCAGACACTCTGTTCATCACCACCCCCTTTTCTGTATCGCCAGAGTTCGCTCATGGACATGCCCTTTGACGGCACTCGCCTGTTTGGTGATAAGGCCGATAGTGCGCTGGAGCGTTTTAAGGACTCTCGAGCTTCGGCCAAGTCCTTGGGCTTTTCCGCCACGTGCCCGGCCATGTCTACTTTTCATTCCTTTCGTGGCCATGGAAGAGGCGCCCCTGCCTGCTCGTTCAGTCAAAAGCCTGCGCAGAACCAAGCCCAGCATGCCCGTTGGTGTTGAGGCCACTTTGACTGCTCCGGGGGCCGGCATGAGGGTCAGTCCATGCTCCGCTCCTGCAGCATCCGCCTCAAGGCCTTCCTAGTCTGAGCTTTGGGATGCACCCCACGCCGGTTGGTGGCAGAATTCAACATCACCTCCGCCACTTACGTTCTGTCGCTTCGGACAGGTGGGTGCTGCAAATTGTCCGAAGGGGTTACTCCCTCCCCTTCGAGTCAACCCCCCTAGCCATGCCACCTCAGTTCCACAGCATGACGGGGGATCACTTTGCGCTTCTCCAGCAGGAAGTCATCGACCTCCTGGCCAAGGGGACCATCGAGCGTGTTCCTGGGCCAGAAGTAGTACTTGGTTGTTATTCCCAGTGCTTTCTGGTCCCCAAGAAGGACAAGGGGGTCCTGCGCCCTATTTTGAACCTCAGGAACATCAATCACTTTCTCCGGAAGGAGAAGTTCAAGATGTTGACTCTGGCTCAGGTCTTGGCTGCCCTTGACCCTGGAGACTGGATGGTAGCATTGGACTTGCAGGACGCATATTTTCACATTCCAATCCTGCTGGCCCACCGGCGTTACCTGTGATTCATGGTAGGCCAGGAGCATTTTCAATTTCCCGTGCTCCCCTTCGGCCTTACCAGCGCCCCTCGGGTGTTCACAAAATTGATGGCGGTGGTCGCAGCTCACCTGCGCAGGTCGGAGGGTGTCAGTCTTCTATTACCTCCATGACTGGTTGTTGAAGGCGGGTTCACCCCAGGCAGTTGTCACCCACCTTCAGACTACGGCTGACCTCCTGCATTTGCTGGGCTTCTCAACCAGCGTGCCGAAGTCGCACCTGAATCCCTCTCAGAAGCTCCCCTTCATCAGAGCGGTTTTGGATTCGACACTGTTTCGGGTCTATCCTCCCGAGCAGGGACTCCGGGATATTAAGGCTATGATTCCGATCTTTCAGCCTCTATCCCGGGCTTCAGGCAGGATGACCCTCCGGCTCCTGGGCCTGATGGCCTTCTGTATCCTGCTGGTATAACATGCCAGATGACATATGCGGGCTCTGCCTTGGGACCTGAAGTTCCAGTGGGCGCAGCATCCTGGCAACCTGTCTGATCATGTCCAGATCTCGGAGGGCACTTCATGACATTTGGATTGGTGGCTCATGAATCACGATTGGGTCAATGGCAGATCCCTATCCCTTCCCCAATCGGAGCACACAGTGGTGACAGATGCATCCCTCCTGGGATGGGGAGGCCACTGGGGAGGCCACTTGGGAGAGGCGGAGACCAGAGGCCTCTGGTCTCCGGCGGAGACCCAGCTCCATATCAACCTTTTGGAGCTTCGGGCGATCCGGTTTGCACTGAAGGCATTCCTTCCCTCTGTCCGAGTAAGTGTAGTGCAGGTGTTCACGGACAACACCACCGCCATGTGGTATTGCAACAAACAGGGCGGGGTAGAGTCCTGGACCCTATGTCAGGAGGCTCTGCACCTCTGGACGTGGCTGGAACACCAAGGCATTACCTCGGTGGTTCAACACCTGGCAGGTTCTCTAAAAGCCAGGGCCCGACAAACTCAGCCGCCGGTGCTTGATGGATCACAAATGGTGCAAGGTCTCTTTCAGCAGTGGGGAGAGCCTTGGTTAGATCTGTTCGCCACCGAAATGAACGCGCAATGTCATCAGTTCTGCGCGTTGAAATTTCCAAGGCGGCACTCGCTAGGTGTCGCGAGTGGAGTTGTGGTCTATTTTGCGCCTTTCCGCCTATACCACTTCTGCCCAGAGTGCTGAAGAAGATTCGGAGCATTCTGGCCCAAGTCATTCTTGTGGCTCCGGACTGGGCACAAAGATACTGGTATCCCGAGCTATTTAACATGGCAATCGATCCCCCAATCCGACTGCCTCTACGGGAGGATCTTCCATCCCAGCAACAAGGGACAGTCCTCTACCCTAACCTGTCCAGCCTCCACCTCCATGCGTGGAGATTGAGCGGCGACAGTTGATGGTGTTCGATCTTCCTCCCGAAGTATGTGATGTCATTCTGGCAGCCAGGCGTCCCTCCACTAAAACGGTATACGCCTGCAGGTGGAACAAGTTTGTGGCATGGTGCACCGCTAAGTCTGTGGATCCCCTTTTTACCCCTCTTTTGGAAGTCCTTCTGTTCCTTCTTTCTTTGGCCCCGCAGAGCTCTGCTCTGGGCACTGTCAATGATTATCTTTCAGCCATCTCCGCCTTTCTACCGCTTCCAGATCAGCCTTCTCTTTTTAAGTTCCCGGTTGTTAACCGTTTTCTGAAAGGCATTACGCACACGTTTCCTCCCGTGCCGTTTGTCATGCCTCAATGGCACTTAAACCTTGTCTTGACCTTTTTGATGTGCGCTCCCTTTGAGCCGCTTCACATCTGCCCTTTACTTCTTCTCACCTTAAAGATTGCTTTCCTGGTTGCTATCACCTCTGAACCCGGTGAGGTCTGCCCCCAGGCCTCTACGGGAGGATCTTCCATCCCAGCAACAAGGGACAGTCCTCTACCCTAACCTGTCCAGCCTCCACCTCCATGCGTGGAGATTGAGCGGCGACAGTTGATGGTGTTCGATCTTCCTCCCGAAGAATGTGATGTCATTCTGGCAGCCAGGCGTCCCTCCACTAAAACGGTATACGCCTGCAGGTGGAACAAGTTTGTGGCATGGTGCACCGCTAAGTCTGTGGATCCCCTTTTTACCCCTCTTTTGGAAGTCCTTCTGTTCCTTCTTTCTTTGGCCCCGCAGAGCTCTGCTCTGGGCACTGTCAATGGTTATCTTTCAGCCATCTCCGCCTTTCTACCGCTTCCAGATCAGCCTTCTCTTTTTAAGTTCCCGGTTGTTAACCGTTTTCTGAAAGGCATTACGCACACGTTTCCTCCCGTGCCGTTTGTCATGCCTCAATGGCACTTAAACCTTGTCTTGACCTTTTTGATGTGCGCTCCCTTTGAGCCGCTTCACATCTGCCCTTTACTTCTTCTCACCTTAAAGATTGCTTTCCTGGTTGCTATCACCTCTGAACCCGGTGAGGTCTGCCCCCAGGCAGATTGGGAGGGGGTGGGGCGGGCCGAATAGCAGCCATTTTAGGGGTTGTTGGGCTGTTTAAGAAGATTACAGATTTTTTTAAATCTCATATCTAACTCCTCCATGTACCATTATTTGTTGTTGCTTTACCTATGAGCCGAAATGCACCAAATTCACCAACGCCGTCTCCTTTGCCTAAACATCCTGAAATAATAAAGGTTATCTGCACGATTTGTTAATTAATAACTATTTTATTCTTCTGTTTCATCAAGTTGAGTCCATAACGCGAGCCTGGGTCTTAACTGTCCTTTCTGGAATCACAAACACTACAGTGTTCTTAATTCAAAAATTACATTAAAACATCACACATTCCCCTTCGTAAATATTCTAAACAACAAGATAATAACATAGCATACAATTTTATATATATGTAAGTAAATAAATTAACATGAAAATTCATTTTGTATTAAAATAAAATAAATTGTAAATATATGCAGTAATCAAAAATAGCATTGTCAATTGCAAAGGAAACAGCATTAGCACTTATAATAACAATATAAATAAGCCATAGGTAATAAGTCCATATATTATTTGAAACATATGAACAATCAAATGAAATCACATATCAACATAAAAATCCTTAAGCCACATGGGACATTGACGTCTCTAGGCCATAACCACTGAAGAATCCTAACCACCTTGGACATACTCCACACATTGCCATCAGATAATTCCACTACACGTAACACTTTTAGTGGACCAGAAAACCTAGACTCTCCTGATTTGACAAATCTCCCTTTCTTCAAACGTACCCAATCATTAACATTTACCTGAGTAAATACATCCTGACAATAACTATTCCATTTGTCGTTGTCAACAATTAAATCTCTCATCCAGGTTTGACATGTTAGAAGTACTCTTCCTTCCTCTCATCTTTTCAAAAGGGGACAAATCACCCATACTCCTAGGAGTGTTTCTATAACACCACAAAATTTCACTTAGAGTTTGTTTGCTATCTTTACCATTTTGCATAACTAATAGTAATCCTTCTTTAAATACTCTTCTCCACCTTTCCACAATACCGTTACTCTGTGGATAATAGAGAGAAACACGTTTATGTCTTATTCCATAAAATCTTTCATCTCAATAGATACAAATTGTACCCCGTTATCAGTTGTAATAAATTCAGGAAAGCTTTCTCTTTCAAATATCTCATTTAAAAACGTTATCACCACACTAGAGGTAACACTTGTGCTAATTTTCACTTCTGGCCACTGTGACATTTGGTCTATCAAAATAATGGCATACACTGCATTCTTATTACAAGTCAAAGGCCCAGCAATATCTAATGGAACACTTTCCCAAACACGACTAGGTCTAGATATTGGAAAATGTTTAAACAGAATGTGTTTTTGAGACTTATCACTTAAACAACATTCCATACAATCTCTGACTTTTCGTTCAATCGCTTTATCCATAGCTGGCCACCCAAATTCTCTCCAAATCCTTCTTTTCATGCTCGTCATGCCTGGATGACCTTCATGAGCCATGTCTAAAATGCTTTGTTGTAACTCACAAGGCACAACCAATTGTAAACCTCTTAACAACACATCATCTTTTAGAGATAACTCATGAGCAATCTGAAAGAAAGGAAGAAGATTTTCAGACAAATCAGCTTTTCGATGCCATGATGATTTTACATATGTAATAACATCCCTCAGTATTGTATCTTTTTCACAAGCTAATCTCCATTCTTTCTCTTGAATACAACCTTTTGACACTTCACAAATGGAGACAACATTCTCCAAGTCATTATCCTCCTCCACCATATTGTCACCAGGTGCAGGTAATCTTGATAGACAATCAGCCAAAATATTTCTTACCCCTGGAATGTATTCCACCTTAAAATGAAAGTCTTGCAACTTATATTGCCATCTTGCAATTCTTGAAGTTGCTTTTCCACACCCTTTTGTAGTGAACAAATCAACCAAAGGTCGATGATCAGACCTAAGTTTGAAAACAGTTCCATAAACATATTTTCGAAAATATTCAATTCTCCACCAACAAAAGGTTTTTTTTTTCCAAAGTAGAGCATTTACATTCCGCACCATCTTAATGGTCTAGATGCAAAACCAATGGTAACCAGTTGACCATTCTGAAAACCGCTCCAATGCCGACATTACTTGCATCAGTTATGATAATTGAATTATATGCTGTGTCAAAAGTTGCCAAAGCAGGTGCATATGCAATACTTTTGTTTAACTCTTTAAATTCTATTATACAATTGTCATCCCACAAAAATGATTAAAAAAAATTCATTAAGAATCTCATGTTCATGGTCTTATCTGAAAATAATGGAATAAACTTCGTATAATATTCGGCAAGTCCCAAAAAAGATCTGAGTTGATCCTTATTCTCAGGATCAGGAGCTAATTCAATGGCCCTGATCAAATTTTGTTTTGGAGAAATGCCCTGCTTACTTATTGAATGACCTAAATAATCCACTGATGACGCACCAAATTTACATTTTTCTTTTGTAAGTGTAAGCCCATTGTCTTGCATAATGCACAAAACCTTGTGTAGAATGTCAGTATGTTCTGATGGGTTGGATGCAAAAATCAAAATATAATCTTGAAAATATAGGACTTTTTTAATGTCCTTAAACAAATTATGCATTACTCTCTGAAAAACAGAAGATGCTGATATTAAACCAAATAGCATTATTTTGTATCTGAATGCACCTTCTGAAGTGATAAATGAAGTGAGATGTTTATTATCCTCGTGTAGTGCTATCTGGTGGTATGCATTAGATAAATCAAGAGTAGAAAATATGGATGCCCCTTTCAATTTCGTGAACATCTCATTAATATTTGGCAATGGATGTCTGTCAGCCCATACACTGTCATTGAGATCTCTTAAATCAACAGATAATCTCACCTTACCATTGGGTTTATGTGCGACAACTACCGGAGATAACCACTCCGAAGATTCTATTTCTTCAATGACATCCAATTCGCACAGTCTTTGGAGTTCACTTTTTACAGCTTGTCTTAGATGCAATGGGACATTTCTAACCTTATGAACTCTTGGTACAGCATCTTGTTTAGGAATGATCTTATGTACAAATTTCTTCAAAAGACCTAACTTAGAAGTAAAGAAAACACTAGGAAATCTCCTTTCCCATTCTGATGCTGGATCAGATTCAACATTTAAAATCAAATCTGAATATCCAAGTAACTGCTCCGGGTGATTAGGATCTAAGGTTATCATTAAATCTCTCTGTTGGGGCCAACCAAAAAGGCAAGAACCATCTTTTGCAACATAAACTTTAGATGAAATAGTTTTACCTTTGAAACATATGGTGATCGCGAAAAACCCTAGAACATCAATGGGTTTCCTACCATACCCAACTAATCTGATATCTGGAGGAAATAAACTCAAATTTGGAAATTCTGTTATCCATTCTAAACCATTGAGAGTGTGTCTTACGCCAGAATCAGCCATAATACTTACATCTTTTCGACCAATGACTACAGTACAATAAGGAGCATCTTTGACACAAGTATTGACTTCATATACGGCTAAAAGAAATTCAACATCATCAATATCACTTTTAACTTCATTTACACTATCATCATTTTGACCTTTGCGATCAAAACTTTTGTTCTTGAATTTGTTCTTGTTCCTGCACATTTTTGTAAAGTGTCCTTTTAACTTACAATACCTACATAATTGACCGATAGCCGGGCACTTCCTGCCGTTTGCCAAATTACCAGAAATACCTCATTTAAAACATACATATTCCTTTTTATCTTGATACTGTTGACTTTTGTTTTTCATCTTGTTGGAGACATTTTCTTCATAGTTAGATTTTTTGACAGCATTAACTTCAGATATCTTTTGCTCAGCAAGTTCCTTTAAACCAATTTTCATATCCTCAAAGCAATGTATGATGTCTAAAGCTTAATCTAAAGTTAGATCTACTGTATCAAGCAGTTTTCCTTTAAGCTTGACATCTCAACTTTATGCACCATTTGAACGCGCAACATCTGATCATTACATGTTGAATAGTTACACTTTGACGCTAGAATCCTTAAATCATTCATAAAAGAATCTATAGATTCATTAGCCAATTGTCCTCTACTAAGAAATTTGGGATGTGAGACCACTTCATTAACTTTTTTTATGTATTGTTTGTCCAATTGTTTAATGGCCTCTTCATAAACATCAACCTCATCTTCAGATGATGATACTCTATTGTTACTAGGAGGTAGATGGCTTAGAACGTGTCTTCCTTCTGCACCCAGACAGTGTTTAAGAATTGCTAATTTGCGGTTTATCTGTATAGATATCACTACCAATTGCCTCAATATAGGCCTGAAAACCTTCTTTCCACAGTTTCCATTTCAAAATGGGTTCTCCAGGTGAGGCCAAGAAAGGTGCAGGAGTAGAAAAAATTTCCATAGAGACTTAAGTGGTGTACCAATTGAAAATTATAACATATCAGTTTTCAAAAGAGAGAGGTGAATAATGTATTATTATAATTTTTTTTTTATAATGTACACCTTAATTTTTACCTATTAAAAAAGAAATATGGTCAAATGATAGTCGATATCTTTTTGTTATGTGCCCAATGACTTAAACTTGCATAGTGCACAAAAACGTATTTCTGATGCTGAAAATAAATAAATAAATAAATGTAATTGTCATCGAGTTCAAATGATGGCATAATGTTAATTTATACCCATTGTACAAACTTGACCCAGTCTCCAAATTGCCATCCAGTTCACACAACTCGTATTATATAATATACGATTCCACAGTGAACTTGACATTTAAATTGACATTCTGATGTTTGTTGCTTTGCGCTTCCTTCTAACAATGCTTGCCCGATGTAATCTGACATTTAAAACGACAGAATGATGTTTGTTGCGTTGCGCGTTCTTTTAACAACGGTGCCTGATATAAAATGGCTGCCACTATTATTTCTTCTGTCCCAAAGTATGGCCGCACCATGCATCAATGCTCTGACGTCATGCGTAAAGGCTCAGGCATGCGGCATTGTCGACAATCCATTTCTCGGCAAAATCATTCAAAAATGATTAAAACTCTCACTGAGTGTCTCTTGAAGACGGGGCTTTCTCAGGATGTTACTGGATATCGCCATCCAAATATCGGAATACCAAAGGACATCCAGTTATCTTCTTTCACTCGACAGGAATATGATCTGCACGAAGCAGGACTCCAGGATCAACGGACTTCATGAATATGTTTCTCCCATCATCGCCAGTGAAATAATAAAGGTAATCTGCACGCTTAGTTAATTAATAACTATTTTATTCTTCTGTTTCATCAAGTTAAGTCCATACAGTGAGCCTGGGTCTTAACTGTCCTTTCTGGAATCACGAACACCACAGTGTTCTTAATTCCAGAAATTACATCAAAACATCACACATCCTTGAAAGGGCTGATTTTACCAAGTTCTAGGCAGAGCCTTTGTTAAATGTGCACCCAGGTCATATGGTGGAGCACGCAGCATTAACTTGACAGGGATAACGGATGCCATCGCCTCCAGCTTCCGGTATCTCTTTCTGGTCGAGGATCACGGGTTTATAGAGCGGAATGCAACAAACCGACAGATGGATTAACTGTACATAAAACTGTTACTTTCTTTTTATTTCCTCTTTGTAATTGGGAAAATGCCGCTGACCGCGCGACACGCAGGGGAGAATGGGCAGGACAGCGCCCTAGTCCCACACAACGGGCGAGCAGAGCCCTTAGTGCGGCATCCTCCCTGAGCCGACCTCCTTCTCGAGCAGCCAATAGGGAGGGCTCACCTGGGAGATGGGGCATCCCTTCCGGTATTTAGCGGCACAGCAACTGTGCTCGGCCTCTCTTTCCCGCCGCCAGGATTCCCTTAGCCTCTGCGCTGATCCCACCCTGAACCCTGACCCAGCTGCAGAGCGGCGGGGTAAAAGTTGTGAATTTTTAATGGTCATGTTTTGTGTTGCAGGCGGAGTCACAGGGCGATATGGAAGCAGATGGACAGTAAGGGTACCTCTGCGGCAGAAGGATACAGTCTAGATACCTCTGCCTGGCACAGTAAGGGTGCCTGAGCCAAAAACCTGGAGCCGAAGGAGGTTCCGGGAAACAGCGTCGGCGCCCCGTTAGTCCTTCGGGCGGTCGGGGGGCCTGAACCGACCGGGGGTGTGCCTCATCGCTCCGCCCTGACAGGGGGGGCCGGAGTATAACGAAATGGTAATATACTGCACCGTCAGAGCATCGTCTCGCCGTGCAAGATGGCTCTTAGGCATGCGGGTCAGCGAGGGGCTGCCGCTTTGGATCGCCTGTAAGATGACCCACCTTAAATAGCTACCTGTGTTGTACGAAATAAACCTGCAGCACTGCTTTCCCACAAATATGTCTCATGAGTTTCCTTTGGTCTGTAAGTGGATAATGTGCATTGCGGGGCGTGCGCTGGCGGTGTGGGCACTAAGGCATCTGAAAGAGACATTAGAAAAACGTTACCATCAACACAAATTAAACTGACTATTGGAAATTAGGAAGCCAGGTTAACAGAGATGCTTCTCTGTTCTCCTTTCAATGGCATGATGGTTTTTGAGGCCGCGTGATTTCTAAGGCTAGATTTTCATGATCGCTCAGAATCAGTTATGGCATCCGTTGCCATTGTAAAATCTGCTGATTTACAAATTTGCATTCTTTCTTTTCTTTATTTCTTTACAGAATGCATGTTTTTCAACTGGAGGACGAATGACTGCATGCCTGGCTCGGGCAGCAATAAAATCCTGTGCATCATATGGAATTGTGTTCTTCTGGAACTATTCTTAACAATTGTAGTAATGCCCCTGTGGTGGTTACATCAATTATATTTGTAATGCCTCCACCACGCGCGACGCACCTGCTCCTTGCTTTTGTGCATCATATTGTAGAAATACAGATCTTCGTGAAGGCCAATAAACCAAAGCGCTAATTAAGTGCTCCTTCGTCTGTGTGTCAATCCTGAAGTTAAGAGTTCTTACCTGTTGGAATATTTTTTTAAATCTCTTTGATAAATAGATACGTTACCCAGTGGCATATATACTGTATATGTGATACTTGAGTGGCACCCCGCAAGATCTGCTCTGGGAACCATGTCTTTGGTCTGCCGTAGGGAGTACCTTTGGCAGCCCAAACATCTGGAGAGCCCCAGTCGTATGAAGTATCACTTAAGAAATTAAATCTTTTCTAACACCTTCAGCCACATGCATCATCCCGGCCGTTTGCGAATCCCAAATTGCGAAAAATAGGGAATCGCAATTTGGAATTCGCAAAATGGGATGCATGTATATTTTCGCATAATATTTGCGATTCGGTAAAAATCGCTATTTTTACTGAATCGCAAATATTATGGGAATTCTAATTTGCGATTTCGCATTTCCCATTGATTCCTATGGGCCAAAAGGCCCATAGGAATCAATGGGAATTGCGAATTTGCAAATTAGAATTCGCAAAATGTTAATGCATTCCATGGGTGCAGGGGGGGGGTCCAAAGGACCCCCCCCCTGCACCCCTGAAATGTATTTTAAAGTGGATGCTTCACACACACACATGTCCTAAGGACATGTGTGTCTGTAACATGACAGTGTTTAAAATGCTAATTTGAGCATTTTAATTCTTTTTCGCAAATTACCACGAGGTTCACCTTCGTGGTAATTTGCACCCCCTAATTGCGAATTTGCAATTTTAAAAACAATCATGCATTGCTTTTAACACCTTAGCTGCGGCGCAAATATCCCTCCCCAGTGCTGCGCTGTCCATTGGAACTAGTGCTGAATCGACGTCCAATGGTCGTGCGCAGCACTGGGGAGGTAGCGCTCGTGACGACCGTTGGCCGTCAGCAGCACTTAAGAGGTTAAGGAATTGCAAATTTGCGATTCCTTAGAAGCAATTGCATTTTTGGAACTCGCTAAAAATAGCGATTTTGTCAAAAATGATTGATGCATACTAAAAAGATATTTAGGAATCGCAAACGGACGATTTTACCGAATCGCACTGTTTGCGACTCCTAAATACCTTGATGCATGTGGCCAAGATCTTGCCGCCTCCTTTCCATCAAGGTGGATGAGGCAAGCAGTGTCATTTAGCAAAGCATCTTTGCTTGCTGGTCAAACGCACAGCAAAAAACATGGTTAATTCTTGGTGATCTATGGTTGGCAAAATGTAACCACGGGTTGTCTGTTATTGTAAAATCAGGGAACGAATAAGCAAGCAAGGCACATTTGTAGTTGTCCAGAGGCTTTCGTAATAATTTGAATTAATGCTTTACCTGCCTACTGTCTCTAAACACTTTATTCAAATGAGGTATTTAATATAGGCATTTACACTAATTCGCTTTTAAATGCAACTGCCTTGCTTGCTAATGTGAAAATAATCAATTGTCTGTACATGGTTGAATCCCAAGTGTTTTAGACGATCTGTTGTACTGGTCACACTTTATTGCTGCAATTTTTATTTACAATTTCTCAATAGGTCACAAAAACATTGTGAACATATTTTGAGTTGCATTAATAAACTGTTTCTCACCAAGATAATGCACCGTTATGCAACTTAAAAGGTTTTGTAATGTTAATACTTTGCAGTGTGATTTAATGGTGAACCTTAAGTGGAAGCAATAGAAAACAATGTTAATTTCATGTTTCTGGTCAAACTACGCTATGTATCCATCTCTGAATTACATTTTTTAAAACCCCCTATCTCTAACTAGGTTAAAACTTGCGTCCCCAAGGTTGTCATTAATGCATCATCTAATTTTGCGCATATGGTGAAGAACTGCACCAAACAAAACCTACTGAAAGGAACACAATGAGGGGAGCATTTAGTATATCTATTCGTTAACGTTGCTGTAATTTTAGAAAATTTGCTCCAAATATGTGCTGCAGGGGGAGAATCCCACATTAGCAAACATATTTGATCAGTGTAATGGGCAAACTATGGGGCTGGACAACTACAGTAACCAACAAGCATTCGCAGTGCAATAGGTCTCGCATTTACGCAAGTTTAAGCTATTGCCATTGTAAATGACACTGCCTTTTATTTATGTTTTAAAAACAAACACAAAAATAAAAGGCATTGGTATTTAGCTCAAACTAGCGTAAATGCGAGACCTATTGCATTGCAAACGATTGTCTTAACCTTGTATATGGTAACAGCTGAGGCTCTTTGAGCACCCACAACTCTGCAGCAAAAGAACTACAAAAAGTTCCAGCTTAACGTTCTATCATTTTGGAAACCAGAATTCCAGGATGGGGTGACTTGCGTGGCTCTCACCAGGTTCTGTTACCCAGAATCCCTTGTAAACCTTAAACTTTGTAAAAAAAAAATCAACACATTTTCGTCACATTTCTGTGATGGAAAATTCTGTAATCTGGGGGGTGCCACAAACATCCACCCACCCAGAATTCCCCCAACTGTCCCGATAAATATGGTACCTCACTTGTGTACGTAAGCCTAGTGCCGGCAGAAGAAAACGGCCCAAAACTTGGGCACATCAAATTTTTCCAGTGAAAACTGACCCTTTTTTTCGCAATCTCTTTAGCTGTGGATTTTGGACCCTAGCTCAGCCAGCACCTAAGGAAACCTAGTACACCTGTACATTTTTGAGATCTAGACACCCAGGGAAATCCAGGATGGGGTGACTTGTGTGTCTCTCCCAGCATTCCCACAAGTCTCCCGATAAAAATGGTAGCTTCCTTGAACAGGTAGGCCTTGTGCCTGCAACAGGTAATACCCCAAAACGTACTATGGACAGGATAAAATTATTGATCGCAAAACTATCTGGAAGGCGCCTGTGTTCTTGGTCCCAGGCTCGGCAGTCATCTAAGAAAACCTATTAAACCCAGACACTCATGAAAACTCGACACGCTGGGGAGTCCAGGGAAGTGTGACTTGCATGGATCTCCAAATATTTTCCTAACCTTAATCCCATGCAAACTTCAAATTTATCTAGTAAAATCACATTTTCCTCACACTTCTGTGTTGGAAATTTGTGGGATAACTGGGCTGACACAAATTTCTTACCACCCAGCGTTCCTCCAGGGCTCATGCAAAATGATTGTACCTCACTTGTGTGCAAAGGTAGAAGTCCTTCTGTTTTGCTCACTCAAGTTATTCAATCATCAAGAGTAGCCTTGAGATTCGATTTAAAGGAAGATACTGCAGGCTCTATATCTACACATTGGTTAACCACTATTTGAGAGCATACTGTGTTTAGGGTGGAATCAGTAATAGAGCGCCACTGGTGATAGAAAGATGGCTTCAGTCGTTAGGAGCCCGAGTGATGTGTAGCGCTGGACTACAAGGCATTAGGAAGTGGTCAGTACAAGCATAAGGAACCATGGAGCAACTTCTTTAGCGGATATGTTGAAAAAAATAACATTGGGTGTGTGCCCTCCCTTATGAGTAGGACCCTTAACTCTCTGCACAACGTTGCGTTCAGACAGAGTTGCATTGAGCTGCTCTGCAGCATTACAAATATAAGCATCAACATCTAGGTTGCAGTCACCTAAAATCACAAAGTTGTCATGCTGAAGACAGAGGGGCGGGTTTGCCGTGGACAGTAAATCACCGAACTTAGTGTCGGGGTTAGGGGACGATAAATGAGAACCCCAGAAAAAGAGACGCTGTCTAAGATTTTAATAGTAAAGGAGAAAGCCTCTGTGCTTTGTGCTAAGTCCAGGGGCTGACTGATGCAGAGGAATTTGGACCGATAAATAATGGCTAACCCCATCCGCCATTTTGCCTACTCTATCTAATTGGAAGATAGAGTATTATTGAAAAATAGCGAAAGCGAGTTCAGGCCTGAGCCAGGTTTTGGAAAGAAAAACAATATTCCAGTAATTATGCTGTAGGATGCTCCAGATCTTGGTTTTATGTTTGGGAAGGGATCTTGTATAGATTAAACATGCTTTTAGAGTGCTATCTTTGGGCTCCTTAGGGTTGGGGTTTAGTGAATGGTCAAAGTTTAAGGCTTTGTTGCTCATTGGGATGGGGGGAACTCGATAGAAACGGAAAAGCCACAGGAAGAGCAGGAGAAAGACCTGCCTGATTCAAGGGTTCAGATGAGGGATTGTAAACACCTGGTTGCCACTTGCATAAGAGGACTTGTTTGTTGTAAGAAATCAGTCTTACTGAATCAGGCAGTGAATAGTCTTCATGGCTGGAGCTGGACGCGGCCTGGGTACGGACCAGTTCAGACGGGCTTGACTTTGGCGCACCAGGAAAATGGCCCTACCCCGTCAAACGACTAGAGCAAGCAGAAGCGTAAGTGGAACTCTGACTCCATTATTCCGCCAAGAAATGTCTGCTTGCAGATAAAAAATAATGTATCTCAGCCCCCAGGTAAAGTTATTATTTGCAGTTAGAGCTTGCATGTTTAGTGCAAGCAAAAACAGATAATGAAACAAGAGGATCTTGTTCAAATACAAAGTCTTTGCCCCTGACAAAATAATGCTGTAAGAAGTAAAACTGTGCAAAAGATTAAAACCACAATATATATGGAGTGCTTACTGTCAATGCCATTTCAAGAGGTCATCCAGTTTATAAAAAGTGGCAGCACAGGATGCACTACTCTACAGATGTAATGAGCACCCTAGGTAGGACTGAAAGCTGCATGATGCTGTAAAAATAGAGACAAAGCAAAGAAAGTGCAGACACTGAAGCGCACTCATTTTCGGGTGGATTCACACATGTGATTAAGCTAGAACCCCATTACTCGGGGGGCAATTGAGTCAATGGCAGAAATAGGCGAATACATGTTCCCGTGCAGTATTCTGTCATGTGGAGAAACCGTGTGTGAATGACGATCGAGCAGAGGGTTATTTATTTACAAGGGCCTGGCAGATAACTATATCTACCAGGCCTGCCTAAGAGGGTCAAATGGGGACTATCAACGTGCAAATCATCTACCTCCATGGATTACAAAGGAAGTAATCAGCACTAACTTGCTTTCTACCTTTTAAGAAAATGCCTGTCAGCTGTTATTAGCATAATGTAATGTCAATACACCCTTACAGGCCTATTGGTTTTTAACAAAGTATTTGAAAAATAAATATGTCAGGCCTACTTGTGTTTGTTGTAATATTTCATCATGAACAGATTAGACCTATGACATCTATATACTTTATCAATGGCTCATCACCATAACCAGTCCAAGCCTTCCATATTTAGTATAAACTTCCTACAAGGTAGCCATCATGTATACAGTCAAACATTCATAAACATGCATGTTTTATTTTATTTTTTGAAAGGTTTTATATAGCGCGAACATGACTCATCAGGGTATCAGAGTGCTGTACATCAAAGCAAGCTATGTAACCAGGAGAAGATACAGAATAGCCCAGGTCATGGGAGGTAAACAGCAGTGTAATAGGCATTGTTGAACATTATTAACAGTGCAGTAAACAGGAAGTAAAGTACGTTTGGGTGGCTTTAGGACTATTATTGCAAGTAACTATTCAGGAGTAACCCTTTGACTTCTTTTTTTAAATGTGGCGATCAAGGAGTTAGTTCTTATTTCGGGAGGAAGAGAGTTCCATATTCCTGGAGAAAGACCAGAGAAGGATCGGTTCTAAATTCTCTTTTTGTTAAATTTTTTAGGCTTCAGCAGTAGATTATTAGTACTTCTTAGGGCTCGGTTCAAACCAGATATTTCAAGTTTTTTTTACTAGCTAGACTGGAGTGTTATAGTGCAGAGCTTTGTGTGTCAGGCTGCCTATCTTGAAACGAATCCCTGCATGAAATAGGGATGGCAACCAATATACAACGCCTCGTGAGAATTCCTATCAAGGAATATCACGGTGAAGAGCCTCTGTCACCAGTGTTTTGTGAGATAGGGATCCAACATAAGATCCCTTTTCCATTGTAGTAATCTATGAGAACTGATATAACTTCATTCCGTGTCTACACACTTTATTTAACAGTGTAATGCCAATTCCCCCTCTAAGGCATATTGGCTTCAACATTTGCTTTCGACCTCAAATAAGCTAGCTTACTGCTTTTCTCATACCGTTTCATATTATACAGATCGGACCTATGGCACCCAACATAACTTTTCCCAATTACCCCGTCAGGCCAGTAGCTTTTATCACTGAATTGTAACCAGAAACAAACTCTGGCCTACTGTATTGAACACAGGCTTTGTCACAAAGCAATTGCTGTTATACCGTCATAGAATTGCAAAGATGTACAAAATCAAAATTGGCAAAATAATATGCAACTTATCCTAAAACCTCATACCAAGAGCTCTCAAAACTCAACTCTACCTCCCAGCTTTTGCCACATGGGGTGGCCCAACACCAAAGGCCTGACCTACTATGGTAATTTCCGAGATTCCATGTACCAAATTACCTTCTACAGTTTTGACTAAGTAGAATGACAATTGACCCATACAGGTCTATTGGCTAAACCTACATCTTTCACAATAAATATGTCAGGCGTCAGCATAAACGTGAGCTATGGTGGAGTTCCACGCCTCCACGTAGCTAGGATTTCCCTGTTCCTGGCTCCTCCCCCTGACCACGAGTCTGATGGCGATCACCGTTGTTTGGCGTGCTGCTCATTGCTGGATGTGGTGTTTCTGAGGCGGCGCTGGAGTTTCTGTTCTCCTCATTACCGGCGGCCGTAGAGATCGATTGCTACGATGCCGGCTGCAGTGACTGGCTGCGAGTGACTGGTTACAGGTTTGCCAGCTACGGCGTTTGGCAGCTACGGCGGAGTTTCATGAGGTTCGGGCTGCTTGCTGCAAGCTGCCGGGTGCGGAGTTGTTTGAAACGGCACTGAACTCCTTCATCATTTTCATTGCTGACAGCTGCAGAGATTGGTTGCCGCGGAGCCCGCACTGTGCCTGGGTTTGAGACTGTCTCACGGGGGAGGTGAGGTGAGGTGAGAAGCTCTATACTTTTGAGACGAATTTGCACGGATACATTGTCTCAGGCAGGATCAGAGTAATACTACCTTCTTCATCTCTAACAGTCTCTGATAGTAACACTGAGATTGAATGTACCACCAGCTCGTGCACACGGAATTTTGGCTGACTGCATACTTGCTTATCTGCAACGCTACGCTTTCTTCACTGTAACGCCTGAACTGTTAACATTGGCACATTGACAATTACAATTACCCCGTTGCTGATTCAAACAACTGTGCAATATTATACAAAATTTGTATTTCTGCAGTTCGGATAACCTGTAGACTGGGTGGAACTTTGAGCCCCTGTAATCCCCTTGATTTTTGGCTTTTGGCTTTTGGCTTCTCGGTTTCTTATGGTGCACAGCAGACAAACAGCTACGCAAATTTGCACTCTTAGTTATGCTTTGAGAATTTCGAGAGAACTCTGAGCACAGCACAGCTGCTAGACTCGAACCTGGTTCCAGTGGTGTAATAGACGGCAGCACGTTCAAATGTTCTTTAAGAGGTACACTGGGTGAGAATTTGAACACTCGGAAACAAGGAACAAGGGGTGAAGACAGATAAGACTGTGGTTTTTCTATTGCTGGTAAAAGATTGATAAGACTGTGGATTTACTCGCAGCTGATTATAAAAACGTGGCGAAGAAGATAAAACCACAGGTCCCAGCATTCTTAGCGCCCTAGAGTGTACTGGACCCCTTTTTTTTGGGGGGGGGAAACATTTTTTTTTTGCTTTTTTAATTGCTATCTGGTGAAAGCAGTGCTGGGTCAAGGCAATAAATAAGTGGGCTCCGCGGACAGCAAGAAATATCGAGATATATTGCCTTATAATTTTAGACACTCAGGTTCTTTCAGCCTACTAAGACTACGAGTTTGCTCAATTAAAAGACTGGAGATTACTGACTTTGAGGAGAGAGTACTTCACCTTGTAATCTGATTATGGGCAAACAATTGACGGCTAGGACCAGGGCGTTGAAAAAGCGTCAACAATTGAAATCTGAGAAAGCTAAACTGGCAGGATCAGCGGCAGAGAGGGAGAACTCTTCAGCTGAAAACTCGGAGAGCTCTGGAGAAGGTGAAAATAATCTTCTAAGTGTGAATATAACAGAGGCTCAACAGCAAGATCTCGGTACCTGTGCTACCAGTGAAGGGAAGCAGGGGAAAGAGCTGATGGAGGTCTCAGAGTTACCTGTGGTCAGGGCAGATACAGCCCTTTTAAGCTCAGCGGTTAAGCCAGGACTAGTGCAAGAGGCGCAATCTATAGTTTTATGTGATCCGCTGGCTTCCAAAGATGCCCTGGTGATTTCTACTGCTAAAGATGCTTTGGTAATTTCTACCCCTAAAGTCTCTAAAGTCTCTAAAGTTTCTAAACAATTTCCATTATTCGAGCGAAAGGGCACAGGACAAGTTAATAAGGCGTCAGCATAAACGAGTTGACTTCCATGAATTTAATGAGTTGAAACCCCAGAGTGAACTCTGCAGGCCGGCAGTAGATATGACCCTAGGGTAAACAAGGAATGCAAACTGCATGAATGTACTGCAGCTAATTAAGGTCACAACATCATGCTTACTGTCTTTGTCATACCTTGTCATAACAGGCAGAGCAGTCGAATAGCATCTGATATACTCCCAAATTGACAACTTGGGCCTAAAACCTTCCTCATTTTCTTGTCCCTGTCGAGAACTTATGCCTACTTAACAGAGCATACACTTTCTCACCAAGCAGCTGTCAGCAACATTATAAACATGTATAAAATACGGTAGGCAGAACAATAGAACTTCTCTTAAGAAGGTCTACCTTGGATTATCACAGTGCAAATCTTTTATCCTGTTATGTTACGTTATACCATTTTATATAGCGCTCATATACCCGAAGGTGTCTTGGTGCTGCAATGCGAGAGGGCAATCAGTGAACCAGGTTGGATACAATGTGGTATCTGGATTAAAAGAGCCACGTTTTCAATGCTTTCCTGAAATATAAAACGGTCTGGGATTTTTTCAGTTCAAAAGAGAGGGAGTTCCATAGATTAGCAGTAAGGGTTAGAAATCTTTTTCTGCCCCAATGGGCAAGTCTGAACTTGGGCACTGCAATATTTTTTAAGCTCGTAGAACGTAAGGGTCTAGGAGGTGTATACCAGCGAAAAAGCTGCCTAAGGGCGACTGGGCCGGTGTTGTGAAGTGCCGTAAAGGCAGTGCACAAGACCTTGAATGCAATCATTTTCTTCATAGGTAATCAGGACAGTTGGTTCAATGCCATGGAAGCTGAGCGACATTTGGGGAGACTGAAAATGAGATGGGCTGCAGCATTTTGGAGGGTCTGAAGTTTAGATACCATTTTTTGTTGTAAGCCGATACATACTCAATTACAATAGTCCAATTTGGACATGATTAATGCTGACATGGTCAATTTTTGAAGATTAGAGGGAATTTAGGGTAAACTTTTCCTCATGATCTTCAAAAGAGAAAAAACGGAGGACGCTATTTGATTGATCTGGTTCTCAAAGGAGAGTTTTTTTGTCAGAAATGACCCACAGATTTCTAACCTTTTCCACTGGTGATGGGACAGGGCACATCACTCGTGGCCACCAGTACCGGGACCAAAAGTTGGTGGTGTTTCTGAAAAGTAGAATTTCTATGCTTGAGTTTAATCTCAATAACAAAATTCTATTGCCCCTCAAGGAATCATTTGATTCAGTCTTATTTTTCAAAATAATGTCACATTCGTGATCAATACTTGAATAGAAGCAGGAAACAGTCAACCAATGCAAATAGCTAACTGTATCAAAAGACAAGTTTTATTCTTGTATTTCCATTTTTCTTATTATATTTTCTTTATACTTAGGCAACATACACAAAACTGAAAATTTACAATTGGTTACAGTCGTGTAAAATCACCATTTGCCAAAGATATGGACTTCTGAAATACCATAATATGTGACAAAATCACAATCATACGTGTATTTGTGTATACTCCAATTACAACATATAAGCAAAATGGTGATATGATGTCGACGTTTCGGTCCTCCTTTGGTCTAAACGATCCTTAGGACCATCATCAGGACTATGTAGTTGCACATGTATGTATCTGATGAGAAAACAAGCTTATACTTTATTAATTCGCCTGCATATCAATATTCGTGTTGCTTCACACAGCTGAACAACAAATAAGACCATTTAAACCAAACTACCCAGTGAATGAGAAAAACAAAGACATTCCCGTGTCCTACACCATGTGAAAAGTCATGTGAAAAATTATTCCACACTAATTAAAAACATGTTAAAAGCAAGTCATCTGAGCATCAAGTGTATTCACCTTATTCATGGTAGTTCCATCCCACAAGAGACCGGGATTAATTCCCTCTGCCAAGTTTCTCAGATAGTGGTCTACAACACAATATAAACCAATAAGAATCACCTTGATCTGGTAATATCTCAAAGTAACACGAGAATACACAAAACATCGGCGGCAAGGGTACTTACATCGAAGATTAATGATTCGACAATAACCTGCAGAGACATAAATCAATGGTGGAACTTCAGTGCACGAGTTCACAATGAAACCATGCATATGCATCCAAAGTGTTATACCAAGACACCCAAAGTGCCTGGGGGAAGGTACTCACTGAATGAAGAGTGTCGACTACAGATCACCTATACAAAAAAGCAAACGGTCACCAAAGTAGAACAACTCGAGTCCTACGATCTCATACTAAACAGCCTTACAGTCTGAATAACGTATGGATGCTGACTTACTGGGATAAACAGCAGGATGCGTCTGATAGATCGCCCCGTCAACTCAGCTGCCACGAGACCGAGTGGCCCGAGTCCCGATATCGCCATGTTTGAACCCAATTCACAACACGCATTTTAGATGACCGTTTGCTTTTTTGTATAGGTGATCTGTAGTCAACACTCTTCATTCAGTGAGTACCTTCCCCCAGGCACTTTGGGTGTATGTAAATGTATTGGCATTTATATAGCGCACTACTTACCCGTAGGGTCCCAAGGCGCTTCGACCGCTGCGAAACCCTTCATGGCTTCCCTGAGAGATGGTCCCTTAATGGGTATCTCCAGGGTGAGACCAGGCATCCCCGGCGGTCTGGTGGGGCCGTTAGTGAAGATGAGGCAAGCTAATGCCCAGAGTTGCCGAGTGTGATCGCTGATCAGAGTGGGCACCGAGGCGAGAGAATTATTGAGTCCGCTGACCCTGGTCCAGAAACCCGCCGCGCCGGGAATCGAACCCTGGTCCCGGGCCGTCCTCTGCTCTCGGGTCTGCCGCCTCTAACCAGTGAGCCACACTACTTCACACTACTTCACAATATATTGGTATAACACTTTGGATACATATGCATGGTTTCATTGTGAACTCGTGCCGAATCATTAATCTTCGATGTAAGTACCCTTGCCGCCGATGTTTTGTGTATTCTCGTGTTACTTTGAGATATTACCAGATCAAGGTGATTCTGATCGGTTTATATTGTGTTGTAGACCACTATCTGAGAAACTTGGCAGAGGGAATTAATCCCGGTCTCTTGTGGGATGGAACTACCATGAATAAGGTGAATACACTTGATGCTCAGATGACCCGCTTTTAACATGTTTTTAATTAGTTTGGAATAATTTTTCACATGACTTTTCACATGGTGTAGGACACAGGGATGTCTTTGTTTTTCTCATTCACTGGGTAGTTTGGTTTATATGGTAGATCCTAAAGGGTTATCCAATGGAGTAACCAGGACCCAAACCCTTGCTTAGTAAGTTAATCTGTGCATTTTACAGCTTTTGCCACAGTTTAATAATATTCGATCTATACACACCTATTGGATTTAGTATATGTGTATTAACATACGTATGTGGGGCCTACTGCCTTTACCTTAACTTTTCATAATAAACAGATAGACCCATAGCTTCTGTCATAACTTTTTCCAATAAATCAATCAAGCCTATAACCTTAATCATTGTCTTGTCATCATAACCGAGGCCTACTGTATTGCACAGAAACTAGCATTCGTCAGGCACACTATCATAAAGTTACAAATATATGCAAAATTACAGTTGACAAACGTTGAGAAATGGAGTCCACCTAGTTAATACACACAGATTTTCTGCTTTTTGGATCAACTAGTTTTGGACTTCTTAATGTGGCTGAGTCTCACTACATATGCGTCACCCAGGGTAATCACATGGCAATGGGCTATGTGTGTTTACTGCCAGTGTCCACCTTTTCAGGTAAGGCCTCTGTAGCGCAGCTAGGGTGAGGGTAACTTGGCTGATTACACATGAACATGTGCTCAAGCATGTGCACACGTGTGTGGGCTCCATTGGTGAGACTAGACTACCATCGAGCGCAGCCCGGTAACTGCGCACAGGTACCCTGGTACAGAGGAACTCCGCAAAGTTGGATAGTGACCTAAGGTAGGCCTTATAATATTAGTGGGCACCTATAGGTAAAGTCTATGTGATTTACTGTTTGGTCTGCAGTGACCCTTGTTATATCTGTAGGGGTAATCTGTCTTACAGTACAATTTCCCTTCCCTTAGGCCTAGCAAGTCCTGCAAGGTATGCAAATAGGATGGAAAAGTTGCCTCCAGTTCATATGCGCACGTCCCAAGACCAAACATGTACTTCTTATGGGTCATCCAGAAATGTCATATTGCTCTGGCTCGGCTCAGGATCAAACCCAGGCCTTTTGTCACCCTACTGAGCCAAGTTAATTACCCTGCTCTGCAGTTGAGGGAACAAAGATCGCCCACACAAAAGGGGTATTTAAAAGTGCTTCCCTCAGCTCCTGAGGCGGTAATGGTTGGGATGAAAATCTGCATCTGTTAATTACCTGTCATACTGTGCCAGGGCCAGCGACAGCCCAGGCCAACTAAACAATGGAGGAAGTTCAGACAATTGGAGCCAACAAAGCAGTGGGCTCGCTTTGAGATTTTAATGGGAAAGGCTATGGGAGTGAAGAAAGCGAGTGGCAGAGGTGAGACCTCAAGAACAGATGTGACCAGTGACTCCTGGATGAAACCATCTTGAACTGTCCCAGCATGCTGTGCAGGAGGTTTGGGACAGGGTTGGAGAGGTGATATGGCCCCCTAGGATTGGCCCAGGGTGTTGGCTTTTAGAACCTTCCACCCCCCTTTCAAAAATTCTTGCACAAGGAAGAGAAAGAGCTGTTGGTGCTTTTGTGCTTCTTGCTAGTAGACACTGGATCCATGACAGCCATGGACTACTGTGTAGGTAAAACCTACTTATGCCCCCCAAAAAAATGCCTTTTCCACAGTTGATCCCGGGACCAGAGTTGTCTTCCCAAGGGCGAGTGAGACTGGGCTCATCCATCCCCCGAGGACCAGTTGGAGGAAGGATCTGGATTTCTGCATATAGAGACAAAGATCAGGATGAAAGCTGGTTCAGGGAGTCAGTGGAACCAGCTATTTGTAAAGTACACTGCTTTGGAGGCCTTCTGGGACTGCCCTTGGTAGCTAGAGCCCTCCTCCACAACAAGGTATCCTATACATTTAGCTGTTCCTCCTGTAATTACTGCAGGATGAAAAATACAAATGAAGTGAAGCTTCGCCACCAGGAACCGACTGAGGGGACTCAAAGCCCCAGAGAGCCTTGCTGTATGCGCCTGGAGGCACTGACATCACTGCTGTGCTCCCAGGGGCCTACTTAACGACTCGCGGCACCCGCTTCGTGGGAGCTGCTTCGCTGCCAGGAACCAACTGAGAGGACTCCAAGCCACAGAGAGCCTTGCTGCATGCGCCTGGAGGTGCTGACATCACTGCTGTGCGCCCAGGGGCCTACTTAACGCCTCGCGGCACCCGCTTCGCGGGAGGCGCGCGGGCCCGCTCCGGGCCAAGGGCGGGCCTATCTGCGCTCGTCAGCGACTGGAGGAGACTGGGCTGGGCCACCCTTCTGAAATCCACATCAATATTAGACTGTCTGGTAAGGATTTTGTAAGCAATATGGGACTATGCATTATTAGGCTGGGTCAAGAGAACAAACAAGCGCTAATTCCTGCTTTATAAAATCGCAAATTAAAGAAGCCTGAGCACAAGTAGAGGCAAGGGTGCTGCTGGCACCCTGGATGCCTTCATCATTAGAGCAGAGTCTCTTTTAACTCATGAGATACAGATAGAGAGAGGCGCCTCTCGCTCGATCCCCCCAAGCTAGCCACATATAGATAAACAAGCTCACTAACTACTAAGGTTGTACCACAGCCACCCAGGTTAAGCCCAACAGTAACTATTCATAACGAGCATAGAACAATAACCCCACCAATGCCACTGTTTGGTCATCTGGGTGAAGTGGCAGATGCAGTAGATGGCTCAAATAAAACGGGCATGGCAACTAGGTTGCGTGTACCAAGGTTAACTGAAGAGCCAAAGGAGAAGGGGCATCTGGTAAAGCTGAGACAAATAAATGGGCCCAGGAAAACAAAAATAAAGAAAGTAGGAGGTCGTGGGCCCAGGGCAAACTCAAATCGCCATACTGACTAGCAACCCGAAACGGAAAACCAGAAAAGAACAGTTAGTACACAGACAGAAATAGATTTTGGTATGCACCCACTTTTTCTAGAAGAGAGCAAGAGGAGTTTAGAGCACTCTATAGCATCAATGCTAAAATCTGCATTTGGGATAATGTCAACGCAGATTAGCGACCTAATGGACAAGAAATTCAGCCCAATAGAAATAAAGATAGAGCAGCTGAATAGTGCAATAGAACAATTAAAAACCAGTAGTAATAGCACCTGTACTGAAAAAGCAATAGGAACATACCCACTACCACAAGCTGAGGGGTTGTTAACACACCAAACTAAAATTAGTCATGTGGGCAAGGAGACCTAATTAGCTAACTACACGCCAAAGTTGATTGATAGAGACAGAGGCCTACGGGGTAGAATACAGAACACACCCGATAATTTAGGAGCTTTGCAAAATAGCTACACCTCACAGGTAACGCCTAATGCATCTGAAATCCTCACTGGACTAAGTCAAACACATAGCCCAAAGAGCACTGACCCTATACCTAATAATGATATGCTAAGCCTGCCACCTGCCTCGTGCCCTTATGGGGTAATTTTAGCTGGGGTCCCACCTCTTAAAAGAGAACAAAAAGAATCATGGCATAATTTGCAAAATAAGACGGCGGACTGGCTAACTAAACATAAAAAGTTCCACCCTTCAAATATCAAAGATATCCTTATGGTCCGCAGGGTTGGGAAATCCCCAAAGAATATGCTAGCTGATTGCGTAGTAGTAAACTTCCAGCGACCAAAGTTGGTACGAAAGATGCTAAATACGCATGAGGAGACTAGCCCCAAAAGTAGTTGTATTACTGCCCTTCATCTAGGATTTTTCTATAGACCCCTACTCGAGAGTTTTAATAATAATGATGCTACCCAAGTAACACTCTCAAACAGGTTCCGGGATTTATCAGATCTAGACACACTAGATTGACAACAAAAGATGCCACATCAGGGAAATACCATACCTGGGATTATCCGGCAAAATTGCAAAATGACCCAAATTTGCTTAACAAATGTCCATAGTCCAGAAGTGTTGCAGTATGTCCTAGATTTTGGTAGGACGCAGGAACTAAGAACATACAGAGTGGAGGAGGATATAAGCACTTCTCGAGGTAATTTACTAAGAGACCCCACCTGACCATATGATTAATAGCATAATAGTTAATAAAGCTAACTACAGCACAAAAAACAACTTACAGCTAGATGCTGGAACAAGTCCACGGCTGGAAGTGTGACTTATTTCATGGAACATAGCAGGCCTTAATAGGAATCTCAGAGATATGGAATGGCATGAGTATATAAAGCAGAGCGACATTTGTCTTCTCCAAGAGACCTCAGCACTAGAAACTCCACATAAAATAGGATACAAGACATTCAATGTGGATGCCATTCCGTCGGCTAGAGGCAAGCCATCTGGTGACAATCAAACACCGGGAGGGGACCTGCCCGCAGTAGTTTTAATCAATGGCCTTGAAGAGGTCCTTAGTATTATAAAACTTGTCCTGAACCCAAGCAAATCATATAACAAGTTTGATTTTATCAAAATTTATTTTTTATTTCTATGAATTCATTGTATTTGTATGTAAATATAAATAATTTGGCATCAGAATAAATAAACATCTTGACAACAATTAAATGGTGGTTCTAACTTCATACTGACATACCCTTAACATTCATACAAAGAACATTCACACATCATACATCCTACAACACTAGGCAGAGATGGTTTTAGGTGACAGGGGGACTGTTGATCAAATGTCCGGGTTGGTTCAGTGGGTTCCTAAATGGGAACAGACGCCAACGCGCGTTTCGGTGTGTGGCCCCGTCCGGGGCAACACCTTCATCAGGGCAAAGTGGGGTAGAGACGAAGGAACCACATATGTATAGAACTTCTGTATAGGGAAACATATTAAAAACATATATGTTAGGAAACATACTTGCTTGGGTTCAAGGCACAATAAAACAAGAATGCGTAGATACTCAAACAGATCATGACTAACAGTTTGTACCGATCAGACTAGGCCCAGAGACAATAATTATACAGTAGGGGTACTACATCAATATATAAACATTTTAGGTGAGAGAAGAAAAAGTATAGGAAAAACACTTTACAGCGTAGATGGAAATATTAATGGAGGACACCTCCTTTAGTCTAAGGTAACTGTGGTACTGTATAGAATTTTACCTACTGGTAATGGATGGGGCTGGCGTATGATGAACCAAGTGGTTGACAATTAGGTAGTGCCAGCGAGAGATCGCGTTTCCTTGGATAAATATCAGAGATGGAAGGAATCCTGTCCCCGAATATACGTAGCGGGATAAATAAAGATGAGTATCCCTGAGGTGGAAGAAAAGGCAAATCAATATACTTATCTTGTCCGGGGCTGGTTTAGCCTTAGAGTGGAAAGGCACGGTATAGGATCACAATTTATGAATGCGTACCTTCACAACAACAGGGGGATACCTTCTAGGGCCTTCGATGCTGACCTTATTTGCTACCCGTATAAGATGAGTATACCTGAAACGTGGGAATGGACAGTTTAATTAAACACTAGCTGCAAGTATCGTCCTGGCTTAAGGAAGAAACGCATAGTGACGACACGGGGAATTATTTCCGGGGTACCTTTTCCAGGATGGGGAAAAAATCCAAGTAGGATTCTGGTCGGTGCGGGGGCCGCCGGCTGGGGGTTAGAGTTGAGCTAATCTACAACAGAAAAAAAAGGAGAGAGAGGAATGTTAGAATGAATTGGGGTTCTGCTGCACAAAGTGCCGGCTGAAGATAAACATCAAGATGGGAGCCAGCCTACCCCTGTGGAAGTCTTTGGTGGATACGTCCGTTTTGCCGTCTTATTTTAAAGGTTTGGTCGGGTCCCTTTAGACTGGAACCTAAAGGGCAACAGACAAGTATTACCGGGATGATGGAAACAGGCAATAATCAGGGGCTAGAATGGAGACTGCTCGATTTTGTCAGCAGTGTGGGCTTACCTGGTGTATCGGCGGGTGGCGGTCTCCAATCGGCGGTCCAGGTCGCACGCACGGGGGCAGGCAAGGCTGACGGCGTAGAGTGCGTAGATTACCCTTTATGAAATTCTATCGCCAACCTTGGTTCTGTAAGGACGGGTCCCCATTACAAGATGGCCGCCGCTGCTGTTTTATCACAGGGATCAGTGCCTCTTTAAATCCGTCCTTTATGTTGCTTAGAAGCCAGGAATCCCCCGCGCCTCCTCACCTGAACCTAACATCGGCACCCGCTCTCAGAGTATATATAGACGCACTCTACGCCGTCAGCCTTGCCTGCCCCCGTGCGTGCGACCTGGACCGCCGATTGGAGACCGCCACCCGCCGATACACCAGGTAAGCCCACACTGCTGACAAAATCGAGCAGTCTCCATTCTAGCCCCTGATTATTGCCTGTTTCCATCATCCCGGTAATACTTGTCTGTTGCCCTTTAGGTTCCAGTCTAAAGGGACCCGACCAAACCTTTAAAATAAGACGGCAAAACGGACGTATCCACCAAAGACTTCCACAGGGGTAGGCTGGCTCCCATCTTGATGTTTATCTTCAGCCGGCACTTTGTGCAGCAGAACCCCAATTCATTCTAACATTCCTCTCTCTCCTTTTTTTTCTGTTGTAGATTAGCTCAACTCTAACCCCCAGCCGGCGGCCCCCGCACCGACCAGAATCCTACTTGGATTTTTTCCCCATCCTGGAAAAGGTACCCCGGAAATAATTCCCCGTGTCGTCACTATGCGTTTCTTCCTTAAGCCAGGACGATACTTGCAGCTAGTGTTTAATTAAACTGTCCATTCCCACGTTTCAGGTATACTCATCTTATACGGGTAGCAAATAAGGTCAGCATCGAAGGCCCTAGAAGGTATCCCCCTGTTGTTGTGAAGGTACGCATTCATAAATTGTGATCCTATACCGTGCCTTTCCACTCTAAGGCTAAACCAGCCCCGGACAAGATAAGTATATTGATTTGCCTTTTCTTCCACCTCAGGGATACTCATCTTTATTTATCCCGCTACGTATATTCGGGGACAGGATTCCTTCCATCTCTGATATTTATCCAAGGAAACGCGATCTCTCGCTGGCACTACCTAATTGTCAACCACTTGGTTCATCATACGCCAGCCCCATCCATTACCAGTAGGTAAAATTCTATACAGTACCACGGTTACCTTAGACTAAAGGAGGTGTCCTCCATTAATATTTCCATCTACGCTGTAAAGTGTTTTTCCTATACTTTTTCTTCTCTCATCTAAAATGTTTATATATTGATGTAGTACCCCTACTGTATAATTATTGTCTCTGGGCCTAGTCTGATCGGTACAAACTGTTAGTCATGATCTGTTTGAGTATCTACGCATTCTTGTTTTATTGTGCCTTGAACCCAAGCAAGTATGTTTCCTAACATATATGTTTTTAATATGTTTCCCTATACAGAAGTTCTATACATATGTGGTTCCTTCGTCTCTACCCCACTTTGCCCTGATGAAGGTGTTGCCCCGGACGGGGCCACACACCGAAACGCGCGTTGGCGTCTGTTCCCATTTAGGAACCCACTGAACCAACCCGGACATTTGATCAACAGTCCCCCTGTCACCTAAAACCATCTCTGCCTAGTGTTGTAGGATGTATGATGTGTGAATGTTCTTTGTATGAATGTTAAGGGTATGTCAGTATGAAGTTAGAACCACCATTTAATTGTTGTCAAGATGTTTATTTATTCTGATGCCAAATTATTTATATTTACATACAAATACAATGAATTCATAGAATTAAAAAATAAATTTTGATAAAATCAAACTTGTTATATGATTTGCTTGGGTTCAGGACAAGTTTTATAATACTAAGGACCTATTCAAGGCCATTGATTAAAACTACTGCGGGCAGGTCCCCTCCCGGTGTTTGATTGTTACTTTCCCCATCGACCTGCCTAAATTGATGTGGGGTCCCCCTCTGATTTGAAGCAAGCCATCTGGTGGCCTAGTCATTTGGTTAAGGATTAGCCTTGAAGTTGACTTAACCCAAGTATGCTTAGCATCGCATGACATGATTGGGATTCATGACATGATTGGGATTAAAATAACTGCTAGGGATGGAAAAAATATCTATTTAATCAACATCTATAATAGACCATGCCCAGCAGCAAAGGAATCACTAATGATAGAACAACTTGATTCCTTTCTAAATACACTAGAGCTGAAGGCATGGGTAATTGTTGGGGGGGACTTGAACTGTTGTTTTGAACCAGTGGTGGGTTTTGACAACCTCTTTGAGGACGAAGATGCAGCAAATCACATCCCTAGTATAGAAAGTGATAAGTTAGTGCTCTGCACTGTGGGGGTGGCATAAATGATTAAATTAACTACAGGGTATGGACTAAGAGCTTGTGATGGCCGCCTACCCTCTGATAGACCGAGTGCATATACATTTTGTAGAGGCAACTCTAGGAGTAACATAGATTATATAATGGTATTGATGGAGCTATGGCCAATTGCCCTTGACCTAAAAATAGAGCCTAGAACTGAGAGTGACCATAGACCCTTACAACTGACATTATCAGCGCAGCTATTTCTCCCCGCGACTTTATGTAGCTAGGAAATTAATACCCTCATGGATGTCAGCAATAACCGGCAAAAAACACCCTACATTGATAAATTACCTTACTTAATTCCAATGTTAGAGTTACATAATGCTCTTGTAGATGCACTAACTCCATTTGTGAATAATATTCCGAAGGAAGGCAATGGAGGGAAGCAAGATGCGAAAATAGGAATTAATCCTTTGTATAACAAGGAGTGCCGTGAAGCAAAGGCTGAACTAATAGTGGCAATAAAAAACAACGAAGTAACTTCCATAAGGGAGAATAGGACCAGATATAAATAAATCCTAACCAAAACAAAAAAAAATTGGGATGATGATATCTGGTCAGAACTAAGAAGTGCTGCGAAAATAAAAGACCAGTTAGGCTTTTGGAGATTAATAGCAAAAGGGAATAAATCAGGTAGGCACACTAAGGATGTTTTGCTCAATGCTAATACCCGGGTTGAGCATTTTACTAATCTTTATGGAGCGGCCGAAAGTAACCAGTTCAATATTGCTGTTGACTTAGCATTGAACTCAAATTGCCAACCTACATTTTAGTTTGGAGGAAACTACTACGGCAATTGATGCAGTACAATCAGGGAAGGCTCCCGGTCCTGATAAAATACCTGGAGACCTGTTGAAGCATGATGTTAGTGTCTGGGGACCATATAATAATTGTCTATGCAAAGCAATAGCCTCGGGAACGCCAATACCCGAGTCATGAAAAGAGGCAGAAATTGTTACGATTTTCAAAAAGGGCAACCGCTATGACCTCGTAAACTATCGCCCAATTAATTTAATAGATACTTTACAGAAGATTTATGCCAGGCATATTTTAAATAGATTAAATGACTTGATAGAAGAAGAAAATGTGCTTTCAATATTCCAGGCAGGATTCACAATTAAAACCAGCACAGTCAACCAAGTTTTTAGATTTATGTGCCTTTGCTGGAAGTATGTAAATTCAAGAAAGGTCCACTTGTATATTGCTTTTGTAGATTTGAAAGCTGCATTTGATTCGATACCTCTGAATTTACTATGGGATTCGTTAAAATGCCAAGGGGTGCCTGGTGAATTGCTTGTGCAAATATTGAGACTACACGAGGACAACTTTGCAAAAGTGAGATGTGGCCCACGGGGTGGACTCGCCAAGCGAATCCCTGTAAGAAGAGGTGTGCGCCAGGGGTGTTGACTGGCGCTCAACTTATTCTTTTTATATGTAAATGACATCCCTGAGTTTTTGTATGGTTGTGTGAATGGTGGCCCTAAGTTCGGGGGAGATTTGGCGCCAGCATTATTATTTGCTGATGACACCATACTAATATCACAGGCTTCCAAAGGATTACAATGCTTAATGGACCGTTTTTATACATATTGCACTACGAAAGGCCTTGAAATAAATTCCAGAAAAACCAAGTATATGGCAATAAACCCGCATAGATCGTTTAAAAAGAACCTAGTACTACATAATGAAAAATTAGAGTATGTGCAGAGGTTTAACTATTTGGATATAACCTTAGACACAAAAATGTGTTGGAAGCCTCAGTTGGAAAAAAATAAGATAATCCTCCTTCAAAACACAGTGCCGATAGCTAAAAAAGATCGAGGCAGTATTTTGAAAGCAGTTTCTTCGGCCTTGGAGGTATTTAAACATAAAGCACAATCTGCTTCTCTCTATGGGGCTGAAATTTGGGGGCCCTATTGTAAAAAGAACTTTGAATAGGGAGAACACAAATTCTTTAGGAAAATATTAAGTCTCCCAATACGAACACCCCTAATTCCGATTATCATGGATCTGAATGTCAAACACACTGATCATTTTGCTCTACTAAGACCTCTCCTGTTCTGGGTAAGACTTTGGACAACCATAGAATTGAAACATTATAGGGAAGGCCTAGAGGAGATATTAAAGAATGATAGGAGCAGGGACGTTCTATGGCTTAAGCATGTTTTCTCTTGGTTCGCGAAATTGGGTCTACCCCATTTTTGGGAAGATCCGACTCAGCTGGTATCATTATCAAAGAAACTGCTAAAATCAACTTTCTGGGCTTATACCCAAAATAGTGTGTTACATAGTTCTAACACAGGGACACTAACAATTAAGATCCTTCTTTTCAAAAATGTACCAAACTTTGAGCCATTCATGGATGAGGTGTGCCCAAAATTAGCTAAATCTTTATATATAAAGTTTAGATATGGGGTGCTACAAACACATGTTAATAAATCTTGATGGCGTAGTAACCTTGGAAGCGAAAATAATGAATTGTGTGTATTATGCCAAAGTGACGGCAAAGAAAATGATTTGCATGTATTATGTTTCTGCCAATCGTATGACAAACCTAGGAAAAAATGGATTACACCCATTTGCAAAAATCTGAATACCAGGGTTTGCAAAGAGAATCTTGAAGACTGACACATTACAACCAATTGTCTTTAGCGTAAGCAGGTACCTATTTAATGTAAGTCTTATAAGAGCCAAAGCTGGTCTAAAGCTCTGATAGTGGATACTATGGTAGACAATAGCATAATTCGAGCAAAATTGTATACGCACTTTAATTTTGCACAAAACACTTTACGATTTTGTATATAGCGCTTCGAAGCTGATACATACTCGATCGAATTGTGGAATGTGGGAATTGTGATTCTAAACCTGTATTGATGACATTTGTAGTACCATGAAGTCATATAGGGACCCGGTGAGGAAGCACAATTAACAGAAACAAGTAATTGGATTAGAAACAAATGATTTTATGATCACTAATGCCTGTATTTTAGATATTTATTGTATATCATATGGTTTTAACAGCTATAGTGGGGGAAGGTTGCACTGTATATATTTGTTCTAAAAGTCCTTATTGCTTTGTATAGTATTTACACTTTTATCAAATCTAAATGAAATATTGGTACGTGATTTTACATGTATCTTTCATGGTTCTAAATGAATCGAAATAAATAATTTTGAATTTGACATAACCATAGTGTTAGGTTGACCTTCACACGCTGGTATGCTTCATCATCGAGTCTCATCCTTGTCCTTACAAACCAGGATGGGCTCGACCTTGTTCAAGGGAGCACTTAAAATAGTTTTCCTACGGTTAAATTGTTGGGCTTACTGTCTTTATCATAACGTTTTATAGCAAATATGTATGACCCATGGCCTCTAATGTAACGTTTCCCAATTACCTAATCAAGCCCATAGCCTTTATCACCCACTCGTCACCATAGCAAACTTTGACTTACTGAATTGTGCATACGCTTTCCTACAAAGCGGTCCTCCGACATACAGTCAGAAAATATAGAATTTTATCTTGGCAACAGTGAATAAGGGGATATTTTTCATCTATGGCTTCAGAGTGGCATCTACTAGACGATGAGAGTAAAGTTGTCTATGAAGTCACTCAGAACCCAGAGGTGAAAGACATCTGGGTTATTCACTTTTTGTCCCCAAAATCATCTACCCCCGTTTTCAACAGCTACAGAGGGACAGTGGAGTAATGGGAGTCATAGAACACGTTGTCATTACTCTGTCCTCCTGCCATCCACCCTACATTCCCCTGTCGGTCTTCACTAAGCAGTGGTCTCTGCTCTCCATCGTTGCAGAGAGCCAGCACAGGACTTCACACTCCTTTTAGAAGAAATCATTAAAAAGAAAAAATCTTTGCTATATTTTTATGTCTGGACAAACTGACTCCATCTAAATTTCACTATCAAACAGTTCCTATAACTGCAATAAATGCACTTCACAAAATGAAACGAAAAATGTTGTAGGACTGTCTAACCTCATCGTGATTTGCGAATTCTTCATAAAAAAGCTCTTAAGTACAGTTATGGGTGAAAATACTTAGAATATTTATGAGGTATGATAGAATGTTTGGATAGCACCCCCAACAATAGGCAGAGAAATTGAAGTTTCAACAGTCTAGGCTTCAAAGATAAGTTTTCATCATTGTCTATTCAATATCATATTGGAAAATGTGATCGATTATTGCCACAATAGAGTATATGAACGTTGCTGCCAACAACATGGATGATGATTGATTTTGTGCTTCAATTGTGCCTACAAAGTAGCTTGAAGAATATTGTATTTGTTTTGAGCTTGCATTTTTACGGCAAATGCTTCTTCCTGTTTCATGCCAACAAATGTGTCTGATTCCTGATGTGATATCAGTTGGTAATGTCGTCAGTGTTCTCTGTGGGCTATTTGAGGAGTGGGAGGACCTGGCCTGCTCTGAGACTCCATGTGTGAAAGAAGCATTGATAATTGCTAAAATAAAAAAATTGCGATTCTGGAGTGGGTGTGCGGAATGGAGGGGAGAAGAAGTTGAGGAGTTGAGTAACCATTAGAGAGGTGAAAAAGTTCACGAGCTGAGTTGGAGATTTCTATTAATTCCATTTAGGCATGTCTCTTGATGTGATGATGGGTCTGTCTGCTGTAATGGAGCTTCATTAAATGTTTCAGTACAATTAGTTAACTTTTTTAGAAGATCAGTGCGTTGATTGCTGTTGTTTGAAATATTATCTTTGTATTGTACTTTCTTTAAACAAATAAAAATTTCTTAAACTGAAATATGAGGTATAAAGGGTTCTCACATTGGGTATAGGTGCAGTTCTACAGTTTTAAGTTTGGACTTTACGTTGACGTGAAGTAGCTTTCTAGTTTGTAGATTGAGCTGTCAATTTTGTTTGGTTCTGTAGTGTGCTGTTGATGACTTGATGGTTTTAAGTTTTCTGATAATTCGTTTTCTTTTTCCTTATCACTAGGGTGATGGAACATCATGGGTAGAGTATTCATGTCGGGTGTGTCATGGGAGTTGGTTGCCTGTTGGTGAGGTACTTAATGTAGGGGCTCAACAGGAAAATGTGTGATTCCTCAGGAGATGCGTTTGTGGGCTTCAGCAAGATGGAGTGTTTGGTGTGCAGTACGTATACTGTGGTGAATGGCATTGTGATATGAACAGTGTAGTGGGTGCGGCAAGCGTTCTTGGAAGGAGAAATCAGATGAGAGGAAGGTCCTGAATGTTCCTTTGTGTGTGTGTGGGTGTGTGTGTGTGTGTAGGATCTATATTATGCTGTTTGAGGCGCTTTTTTTTAATTAGTTTGTTTGCTGGCTGTAAAATTAATTGTAACTATGGTAAAACGATCGTACTGCAATACAAACCCACAAACACTGTTTTACTCCAAAATTCATGCAGTCTCTTTACAAAATATTAATTTGAAACATATAAAAAGCCCTAACCACACTGACTTGCCATACCCTGGCTTACTCTACTAAATATATTTAAGTATTAATGTAAGCCCCCGAAAATCAAGGGCAACAAACACAGCAATTTTAAGTAAAAATCCACCATCGACCATGCATAATCTGACAGCTATAAACCTAAGCACTGCCCACCAAAGATTAAGATTAAGAATACTTATCTTCCACATACAATAAACACAAGAGGATAAAAATGGAGTCCAAAGTTTATATGGGACATGAATATTTTGATTGTGTGGTCCTGTTACGTTGTAAAATTCTCATGTTTGCTTTGACATCCTGCAGAGTAGTGAAGAAAGAAAGTTCTCTATAATAGTAGCAGCGACCAGTCTTGCCATATAATACACCCGGTTGTAGTCTTTGAAAATGATACAAGCCTACCTTGTTAGTTGTCAAATGGTTACCTTCATAATCTTGTGTCAGGCTTATACAGTGTGATAGTATTCAAATATAGCATGTGAATTTAAATGAAAACATGAAGGCGTTTATACCGTGTTCTACTGCACTGAACAACTGATTGTTGTGTTTCTGTTTTGCAGGACTTCAAACTCACCCTGAACAAGTAAGTGTGTTTTCCCCAGAAGGTTTTGCTTGTGTAAATTATGGTGGTTTCAACGCTGTCCTTCAAAACACTTCTTTCAGGGATTTTTTGTATTGTCAGAATTCCATATAACAGAGAGAGTTCTCCATTCCTACAATAGAAACAGTGCACTTATTAATAAACGTATGCCTCCTGTTCAGTTAATAAGTTAAGGTGTAACATTAATGTGGTTAAAAAGAAGTTATATATTTCCCTAAATTCGATAGACCTTCCAGTAGCAAAGAATAATGCAAGGCTCATCTAATACATTGTAAGCTCATTTTTCATTATTTCAAATCAAATCAAAAAGAGCTTTAATTGATTTTAGACATAAAATCACAAAAGCAGTCACAATTTAAAAAACATTAAAAGGCATTTCATAGATTCTATATGAAAGTGATTTACATATTAAAAATTGCAAACATACTCATTAAGGTTAGCATCAAATAATCAAGATAAGATAGACATACATAATATAAGCGGTCCTGCATGAATTGATTTAATACAAACTACTCTATTTAAAACGGGTGTTGGGCATTAATAGTTTTCCTAGCTCTCAGTATACTCTTTAAGTAACCAGCCATGACACCAATACAGTAATCGCTGTCCAACAATTGTAAGTACAGAAATGCAGGTCGACATTGCCTCCAATTCCCTTTTCTCAGCAGTGGTATAATCCACCTAGATCTTTCCTTTAAGTAAAATTTGAAAAATATAATCCTGTGGATAGTTGATTGTGGGGAAAAATCATCACAGGGGCATAAGCATGACTCTCTATACCATTTATTCATCTCCGGATAGCTAATCAGTCGGTGAAATGTTCTGAACCTGAAATGCGTTAAAACAGATTTGTCATATCCCCCTGTACAGCGTAAGAGATAAGGTTGAATGTCATATGTTGTAACATACAATAGATGTTTTACGACTGCAGGTTTGCTCATTTCCAATACTAGCCTGTTATTCTCAAGGTGAGACATACAGATTGATTTAAATTCTTTTCGACAGATGGACCTTAGGGATTCTGGTAAAGTAAAATAATCTTGGCACCAAGATCATAAAATAAATTTTTTACATACTTTAACCAGGTAATTTTTGTTGCATGTTCCAATTTCATTGAGTCTCTCAAAATTTTTCTATTTAAATCTGTGGAGTCGGATGTCCAAACTCGGTGCCAAAGTAACACAGGTTGTATCTTTATAACATCGGAGATGTATGGGACCCCCAGTTCAACATGACAGTTAAAAACAGGAGTACTAACAGGGCATGCTAAAATAAATCTTAAAAACGCGTTTTCGACATATTGGATAGGTGAACAATCCTGGAAGCCCCAAATTCCTGCCCCGTATGTAGCTATGATTGCACATTTTGCCCTGTAAATCTTTAAAAGTATTGCAAGGGGCCTTTTACAAAGTTTTTTAGAAAAGTTTACTACAGCCGCTGTCGATTTCATAAAAAAAGGCTCTTACTCCTCATCGCCTGTGACCACCCAAATAAGTATAAGCAGTGAGTGCCTTTTGTAGACCTATCACTGTGCGTGCCAGAAGTACTGCGTCGCCTGCATAGAGAAGGGAGACTATTGGGCATTTGTTGTCATCAGGTGGGTACCTGGTATTCAGCACCAATTCCTGCTCCAAAGCATTTGTATAGAGAGTGAACAGAAATGGAGCCAAAACACAGCCTTGCCTTACTCCCCTCTCTACTTTGAACGACGCACAACATTCCACTTTGATTCCATATCGAATCTTGGCTTTTGCCCCTATGAACAGTTGGCTTAAAAACTGTACTAGTGCCGGTTCTACCTTTAAATCAGTCAAAATATCCCACAACTTATTGTGAACGACCCAGTCGAACGCGGCTGTGAGGTCTACAAAAGCAGGTAAAATCTCCCAGTTTTGGCCTGTGTGTATTTTCCAATTAAAATACTGAGATTAAGGACCTGCTCATTTGTGCCTAAACCTGATCTGAAACCATATTGCACATCACTTAAGATCCTATTTTCTTCAGCCCACGTCTGAAGTCAATCTAAAACTATTCTGCCCGGAACCTTCATCAAAGAATCTAATAGGGAGATAGGGCGATAACATGCAGGATTTTCCCAATCTCCTTTAAAAAAAAAATTGGCACGATTATGGACTCTGACCAGGTAGTGATAAAACCTTTTGCACAGCATGCTTGAAGGACCCGTGTTAACAATGGGGACCATAGTGACGGAATCGATTTAAACAAATTGATTGGCACCCCATCCGGGCTCGCACCTTGCCAGACTTGGTGGCTTTTATTGCAGCTAATACATCTTTATGTGTGATAGAAAAATCAATTGGTATAAAAGGGGCAATACACCCTTCCAATTGGTCCCTCAACTCTGTTTCCAACTTAGAATTATAAACAGAGGAGAAAAAATCTACCCACGTTTTCTCATCTATTGCAACTTCTATTGTGGGGGCATCAGATTTGTTCATAAAAAATGGTGCTTTCACAGCCCGCCAGAACAAGGACCTATCTTTGCTCAAAGAGGCCTCGTGGAGGGTATCCCAAGCTTTTTCTTTTATTCTTTTTTTCTTAGTCTCCATACGTCGTTTATAGAGCTTCCTGCATCTTCTAACTTCCTCCTTGTCTCTCACTGCCTTGTGAAGGGCCTCTATTAAATTTGTGTATGCTTTTGTACAGCGGAAGTCAAACCACCCATTCTTTCGAGCATGTGTTCCCTTGCTCTCCACATGTAGCAAGTTTTTAATAATTGTTGTAATTTGGGAAAATGAACTCCGTATCAGTTCATGAGAGCTAGCTTCATCCAAAAGTTTAATATTGATTCCTACGCCCTGGTGACAATTTGTTTGTTAAGCTCCTGCTGGTCTTGGCAATACCATCGCAGTGTGTAACCATTCTGTCTTCCTATTACGACGTTCTGGGTCCACACTACTTGGTTACTGGGTTTACGATCTAAGATTGTTGGGAAGGTGAGGTTGATGCTATGGGGCAAGTGATAGCTTAAAACATTTTTGTGTTTTTGATAGCCTTTGATATAGTGAGCGTATCTATTAGGAGTGGTTGTAAAATGTATTGTGGATTCTAAACCCCTACCTATAATGGTATGCCCAAAATCCACCTTAGGTGAGCATAAGCGGTTCGCAAAGTCGAGATCATGTGAGAATAGGATCTCGTTTAACATCTTACAAAACTTGTTATGCGTAAAGTGGATCAAATGATCGTCATCCTCTAGTGTTAGCCCACATATGCCTAGCCCGGCTAACGGATACAACCCAACATTAAAATCACCTCCCAATATTGTGATAGTTTCAACATCTCTATTTACGTTCAAAATGCTAATATCATGGCTACGTTTCTTCAGTATTTCACCCTGCTGTTCTTTTTTTACATTGTTTTAAAAATTTATAACATTCAAAATACTTTTGCCATCTATCTGGACTGCTACAATTTGATAATAAATTTCAGATTTGATCATCTCGGTCTTTAAAGTCACAATAAAGTTTGATACATATAAACAGATTCCCCCCTTTGGTCTTCCACATATTGAGTGAATGGAAGGAGTATGTAGCGTCTTGAATCCATTTATATGCACTTCCTCTACCGCCCAGGTTTCTTGTAGGCATAATATGTCACATTTTTTTAATGAAATCCCCCCATACTATATTGTCCATTGACATTACATTCCGGCTCAGAAATCAGTCCTGGTGAGGAGATTCTCTTATCGCCCAGATTTGTCTCAACCCTACTTGGATGTGCCGGCTCAGGAATTTGTTCACCAGGTATAATGTTAGGCCTCAATTCACTTGTGAGGGGACTATACTGGTCATTCACCTCGACGATGTTTGTTTTTTCAATTTCATAACCTGTATCATATACCTTGTGATCAGAACTAGTAGATAGTCATTCGTTATCACTCAGGGATTGAAGAGGCCCAAATCTATTAGCCACCTCAATGTTGTAAGTTGGGTAGTCAACAAACTGTCTAAAAGGATGGTTACTATTTTGCTGAGCTAAATGATTGGGTTGATAGAAAAAACCTAAAGGAAGGACATTGATTCTCGTATGTGTGTGTCTTGGCATTTTAGCAAGATTTCCTTAACTAGGGATTGTGATCCTAGTGAGAAGACAATACAGTCGCCTTGAAGAAGTTTTCTACTGTCTCCGACCCAGCCTATTCTCCTGACCATTTTGAACTCTCGGAACATATCCCTTGTTAGTCTGGTTCTACTCACCAGGTAGTGTATGGTTTTTATTTCTCAATGTCATACAAGTTTCTTTTTCCTCTGTTGTTAGAGCTGGGACGTAAGCTAAAATCACCCAATAATGGGTGGCTGCTGAAGGTAAGTTAAGGGTCCGTGGTCTCCTTACATTCTTCGTAGCACTATTGTGCATCAAGTGTGTACCTGTTTTTACCTCGCCCTCCCCGCTCCCTCCTAGATAGTGTCCCGGTCTTCCTGTCCTGGTTTGCCTAGGGATATCTCTGCTAGTTGGTACAGGGTTGTGAGTGATTCCTTCCGGGCTAAAGTGTATCCCAGTCCCCTCACCCCTAACTCTTTCTCCTGTCTGCCTTTTTTGTACTGTGATCAGCTTTGTTTGCGTGACGCACTCAGGCTGTTGGTGTGCACTTGATGGAGTAATAATATGCATACTCCCTCTCAGAATAGCCGGGTTCAGTTTTTCTAAAACTTTCTCTAAACCTACTTCGATTTTGTCCAACCTAACTGTCAAATCATTTATAGATTGTTTGACTGTATTGGTTAATACGGAAATTAGGTTGGACAAAATCCCAATCTCGGAAGAAGGTGCCTTATGTTTGTGTCTTAAACAAGATACAGTAGCAGTGCCTGGCTCATTTTGATTTTTTTCATTTTGGGCCCTGCTGTTTTTTTGAGTTAGTCTTTGGCAGCCTAGGTTTCTGTGGGGTTGTGTGTGCACCATTTGCCTGAATTGAATGTCTAGGGTTTCAGCACTTGATAACTTACAGGATTTTTTAGCAGTGGTACAGTATCACTGTCTACGTCACTAGTGGAGATATCATCATCAATAATCTGAATACACTCGTATTTCAGTTGTCCCTCCTTTGGAATCAAACATTTTATTAAGCAGCCCAATAGCACAGTACACAGCCCAGCTACCTACATCAATTCGCTAGCAGGGCGCACTCCTACACAACTCGTACACAGTGTCTGGGCCTACAACCCGGAGGTCGGCCCGCGTATCTGTGGTTGCATAATCACCCCACCGGATGCATCGTAAACGCAATTTTGAAAAGGTGAAAGTACAAAGAAAACAGAAAAACATTTCCCCCTACCCCCCCTCTCCCCTTACCCTCCCTCCGTCCGCACCCCCCTTCCCATCCCAGCCCACCCCACTCGCATCAGACAAATCCAGAAACAATTATCTCATAAACTCCCCCCTCCCTGGGGTGTGGCTCCCAAAGTCTCAACTGCACGTTGTGGCTCCAACTGGCTCTAGAGGGATAAGGTGGAGAATTTGCAAATATTTCAGGCAAGTCACTTCCCGAAGGTCTTTGGACAAGAGCTGCAGAAATGGCGCCCATAGAGTGGCATCTTCCGACCCCCTTCCATCCATGCCAAGGGAGAGATGCTCCATAGCGAGGGTGTGCCACAAACGCTGAAGCCAGTCTCTAAGGTCAGGCACCGCCTGCGATCCCCACTTTGCCAACAGCACCTGTCTCGCAGCCAGTAGCGCCAGCGCCAGTTGCCGGCCCACAATTGAGCGTAATGGGAAATATTTAGGATGAGGCAACCCAAGTAGTGTGTGTTCCGGGAGTCGGGCAATGTTATCCTGAAAGCACTGTCTAGCTCATCAAGCGCCATCTTCCAGTAGCGTTCTAATTTCGGGCAGCGCCACAGCAAGTGTATCAAATTCCCAGACATCACGCACCCCCGCCAGCAGAGGCCTGATTTGGCTTTATCCCACTGCGCGACGCGTGCCGGCGTATAGTACCATTACGTCGCTGTCTTGTATGCTTATTCGGTCCCTGCCGTGTTGGATGTCGTGTGAGGCGCTCAGTAGAACACCTGCTCCCATTCCTTGGTCGAGAGGGGCTGCCCTAGCTCCACCGCCCACCTCACCTGCGCCTTCGTGTGCTGTTTCGAGGAGCAACATAGAATCATAGCATACAGCTCTGAGATGAGGCTCCGGTCATCAGTTTTAGGAACAGGCAACGTTCAAAGGCCGTAAGAGGCCGTGACATAGGGGACACATTAGCTGGGCTGGTCACCCAATGCGCCACCTGAGCATGGAAGAAAGCGTCCCCGGATCCAACGGAAAATATTTCGCCCGCAACACAGGGAACGGGATCAATCCATCCAAGTCAAAGAGCATTCCCACTCTCTTGCAGCCCTTCTCGCGCCAGTGGTGGAAGACCGGCGACGCACGCCCTGGGGGAAAGTCAGGATTGTCCACAATCGGCGTCATAGGTGAGGGGAAGGAAGTCCATCCTTTACGCAGCGCCAGCTGGTCCCAAGCCTGTAGTGTCGGGGAAGTCACTGGGGAGGAGTACAACCCCCACGCTCTATGTCTACGCGGCAACCAGAGCTCAGTCCATATATTGCAGCCTGCCACCATTTGATCCATGAAGAGCCAATGTTTGCTGGACATGGGTCTGTTCCATTCTACCATATACTGCAGACAGGACGCCTGAAAGTATGCCGCAAGATTCGGGAAGCCCAGTCCTCCCGCCGCCTTCGGGGACGTGGCCACTGAGAACAGAGCGCGCGGGCGTTTGTTATTCCATAAGAACTTATTGAGCAACCCCTGGAGTTTCTGCAACATGCCCTTCGGTGGCATCAGTGGTAGCATCTGAAACATATAGAGTATTCTAGGGAGGATCGTCATATTAACTGCAGCTAATCTACCAAACCAAGCTAGATTCATGCGGGACCAATCCGATAAGGACTTGGATACCTGCTCAGCCAGCCCAGCGTAATTCAGGGCAAGCGTTCTAGGCAGGGTCGGGGTGAGACGGATACCAAGATATGTAATGTTGGACTGTGTCCATTGAAAATCAAAGTCCCGTAGCAGATCTGCCACATCGACGAGCGGGACCGACACGTTCAGAATTTGGGATTTGGAAAAGTTGACCTTAAACCCCGCCGCCTTGTGGAATGCCTGAATCTCCGCTGACAAGTGTCGTAGGGAGGGGTAGGGATCCCGCAGCGCCAAGATTACATCGTCAGCATATAAACTTATTTTATGCTCATCAGCCCCGAAACGTAGGCCTGTGATATCGGGGTGGGACCTGATACGCTGGGCAAATGGCTCCATATAAAACGCAAAGAGGAGCGGTGAAAGGGGGCACCCCTGCCACGTCCCATGGGCAATGGGGAAAGATGTCAACTTGCACCCATTGACTCGTACCACAGCTGTGGGAGCAGCATAGAGGCACTGGACCCAGCGCAAGAAGTTGCCACCAAAGCCGAACGCTCTCAGCACCTCGAAAAGGAACCCCCAATCTACCCGATCGAAGGCTTTCTCCGCGTCGATGGAAAGTAGAAAAGCTTGTGCCTTCAACCGGTGCACGAAGTCCAACAAATGGAGCAGTCTCTTAGAGTTATCACCTCCCTGCCGGGTGGGTATGAAGCCTGCCTGGTCAGGGTCAATCACACCATCCATTAGAGGGTTCTAGTTCTCTCCACACCCCAGGTGCCCCTGTCCTCTTGTGAATCGCTTCCAGTCCCGGCACCTCTCCTTCCAACTCCCCTCGCTTCTCCCTACGCAACCTAGCATACGTGGCCGCAAGCGCAATGAAGTCCCCTCTGACCACTAACTTTAACGCCTCCCAAATCGAAGCTAACGCAGTGTCCTCTACTGTGTTTTCAGCCAAGTAGTGAGTTATCGTGTCCCTGATTTTCGTGACAACTGAATCAGCATGCAACATGGAATCACGAAGCCGCCAGCCAGCAGAAGGGGGTCGTGGGCTATTCAGGGAGACCCTCACCGAGAGGAGCGCATGGTCAGAGAGGGAGCGAGGGGCAATGTCAGCATCAGACAGGTGTGGAAGAAAGGCGGATGTGGCCAGGAAGTGGGCTAAACGCACATAGGTCTTGTGCACTGCTGAATAATATGTATAGTCTCGCTCTTGAGGGTGCTGTACGCGCCACACGTCATAGAGCCCACCCTCCACAAGCCATTGCTTCCCTTCCTGGGACCAAGCGCCGGTGTCAGAGACTCTATTTTCTGACCTGTCCAACCTCCCATCTATCACAAGATTAAGGTCCCCACCAAACAGTATGAGCGAATCTGGGGAAGCAAGAACCTGCGCCAGGGCCGTGCGCAGAAAGGCTCCTGTTGAGTTTTTGGGGCGTAAAGGGACCCAATTGTGAAAATCGTGTCCCCCCACTGAACGCGCACCGCTAGAAACCTCCCTTTGATCTCCACAAGCTGGGCCAAGACCTTGCATCACACACGGGAACTAAACAACAGTGCTACCCCATTCTTCTTAGCGGGGCTCGAGGACCAGAGCTGCAAGGGATAGCGCCTGTCACGCATGCGCCGAACATCTTTAGGTAGGAGGTGAGTTTCTTGCAGGAGGCACACATCACCATCCGCATTCTCAAGTAGGGACAGAATTACAGAATGCTTCACAGGGTTATTGAGCCCACGAACATTAAGGCTCACCACTTTCAGCTCCCTAGACATTACACCACAAGGAAGAGATGGGCGCGATCATGCTAGTCCCTACCAACCAAAAGCATATTGTGCTCTGTCGATCAAGTACCCCGATCCAGCACTCAACAATCCAGTGACGGCACCATCCTCGCGTCGCTCTCCCGGGCCCCCTCCCAGGCACTCTTTCATAGCCTACAGGAGATAGCCACACTCTACACTCTCCCAGAAGCCCCCGTGTTTAATGCGGGCCCCCCCCTCCCCTGAACCGCCCACCTCCAGTTCCCCCTACCTCCCAATAAAACAACCCCCAACTGCAAAAAACAAGCTAGAACAATGAGCAGGCAACAAACGATAGTTCGTAAAGCAGGACCCAAAGGTAGGGGAATGTGGCACCGGTCGTCATTCCTCCAGTTCCCGATACGGGACTCTCTCATGATTAAGGACATACCTGTATGGAGCGACCCCCTCCGATGCCAGCAATCTACCCTCTCAGGACATCACGGGACCTTTGCACCATCCTCTATTGCGGCTTCTGTCACAAGGGCCATGGAAGCCACAGCAGCCCCTCTCTCCTGAAGGCTCGTCGATGGGTCCGGCCGTCCCGCCGTCACAGGCTTGCCCACTCTGTGCCAACCCGAGGGGCGAGGCTGTCGTCCTGTAGATGTGCCGCCGCCGTCGGGCTCAGAGTCAGGACGGTCCAAGCCCAGGATTTCCATGGCTGTTGCTAGGGAATGCACCTGGACCAATTTATTCTGCCACCTGAAGATGAGCCTGAACGGGTGTCCCCAGGAGTAAGCCACATTGTGCTCCCGCAGGTGAGCCGTGACGGGCCTGAATTCCCGCCTCTTCAGTAGAGTAGAAGCAGCCAGGTCCTGGTAGAGCAAGGGGCGATGGTCCCGAAACTGTAGAGGGTCAAAGTCACGTGCCTTTTGAAAAATTCGCTCTTTCAGCTGAAAGTCATGAACGAAGACCAGAATATCAGGGGGAGGGGCCTTCGGGCCCCGCGGTAGCCCAACACGGTGCACTCAGTCCATGCGTATCTCTTGTATGTCCTCCTCATTCAGGATGTGCTTAAAAAGGGCCTCCACATACTCTCGTAAGTCCGACCCCTCCCCCTTCCAAGGAACTGCACGAATTCTTATATTATTGCGACGGGACCTATTCTCTAGGTCTTCGGCATGGGCTTGAAGGTCTAGGTTCTGTTCCGTCAGCCGAATGACATCCGGCTGGAGCTGGTGTATGTCCTCCGCTGTCCCCAGATCGTGCTCCTCCAGCGTCGAAACACGTTCCCCCACACTGTCCACATCTCTCCGAATTTCCCGTAGGTCCGATGCCAGTTGGGAACGCAGTTCCGCGATATCTTCCTTAATGGCGGCAAAGAGTTGGATCATAAAGGCCTTGGTTGCGGGTTCCTCATTCTCGCGCAGACGCGGTGACTTATCAGCCACGGGTGACACTGACTGCGCTGCACCTTTCGGTACCTGTCTTGTCCTTCTTCAACCTGGCGGTCGCCATGCCACCCTTCTTCAAACTGCACCTCCAAGGCACTCAAGGGGCTAGGGGGAGTCACCACGGCCGCCTAGGAGTGCTTCACAACGCCGATCCTTCTAGGTCTCTTTCGCTAGGTTCCGCGCTAAACTCCGCAGGCAAACGGGGTCGCTGCTCCACAGCCCCTCACACCTCGCCCTCTAGATGCACCTCCCCAAGCAACGTGCGCCCAAGGGAGGCAGCACTACGGTTATCCACAGCGCTGGACCCACCGGGACGCTCGAATTGGTCGCACCACGGGCCGTCTCCTCCGTGGGGTACCCCGCAAATGCCCGCCTAGCGCCACTCGATGCCCTACCGGCTGCCGGTTGCGCTTCCCCTCGCCGCTTCTCACCTCCGCAAGATCTCGCCATGCAGGACGGGCTGGATCACTGGTCACTGAGGCCAAGCCGCTATTCACTCCAGTAGGGCCCTGCTGCCGCCCCACGGCCGGCGGAGCTCTCGGCCCTCTCCAAGTGCTATGCCAGATAGCTCGGGACTCCCTCTCAGCTGTCCCGTCCTTTCCACCACTCTAGCGGCACTGAGCTTGGACGCCCACTCTAGCGGCCCTAGCGCTTGGACGCCCCAGGGCAGCAATCGCGCTGTAGAAATGTATTTTTCATTCATTTTCATTCATTCATTTCACTGACTTCACGGGCCCTCGGCCCTTCTTCGCCTCACCAGGGCCCGCAGTTGCTGCCAGCAGGGACTGCGCTGCAGGAGCTTCTCACCAGGACACCAGGCCCACCTAGGCCCCAAAGCCCTTCCTCGAGTGGGCAGCTCAGCCGGATTGCCGCTCTCCGTGTCCGGTTCCCGCTCACTGTGCCGCACGTCGGAGGGCGCCAGGGGTCACCGCAACCTCACGACCCGGCACCTCCTCCAGCCGCGCGAGGCTCCGACCCCACCGGTTCCCGCCCGATGGCTCCTCCGCAGTTCCGCCTCCCCTGTCTCTGGCACTCCTGCTGCTGAGGCACACTCTGGCGCCCGGTGTCTGGCGCGTTCTAGGCCGCTCCTACGGCCGCGGCGAAATGGTGCCCCGATGGGCGAAACCGGACCTCCAGCTGGTCCGCCACTGCAACGGGGCGTCGGGAGGCCAATAATCACCGATGGAGAGGAGTCCTAAGAGCGTGCTAAACAAAGCTACAGAACTCGTGGCGCCAGAGGGACTCAAAGACACGTCCTACTCCGGTGCCATCTTGGCCACGCCCCCAGTTGTCCCTCCTTTATGTGTCCCAAACTGTGATTAACGGTGTCCCCCCTATTCACACATCCAATAGGTTTATCCTTTGCTGTGGGCCCTAGTGTGTCCATATGTAACGTTTCCTCAACTGAGGTGATTTGCCTTTCAAAAAACACCTACGGCCCCAGTGAGATAGTTTAGCAAAGTCATGTTTGCAGCTTTGGGCTTACTTGTCGATTTCGGTGAATGACTGTCCGTTGTTTTTCTTTTACCCATCTTCTTCCCACTAGCTTAGACAAGGATAGAGGTGAGATGTACCCTTCCGATGGATGCTGGATGATGTAGCCAAGAGATTGGGCCCAACCCGGCCTACTCCGGCCTCTGAAGGGCCCGGCCCAGGCACGCCCGTGTGCGTCCCGCGATGCGGGAGCCACTGGAAGTTTTTAAAAGCGCAACCTGGTGCACAGGCAATGCTGACGGCTGCGCGACGGCGCTGAAAGCCGCAAAGGACACTGGAGAGTGTAGTCCTCACTCCTGGTCCGCTCCGCACTACGCCTCTGCCTCTCGTCTGTGGCCACAGCAGGGTGTGATGCAAACTGCAATTGGGCGTCCCGCGCTGCAGAAGCCCCTGGAAGTTTTTTTAAGCGCCTCCTGGTGCACAGGCAATGCTGGCGGCTGCGCGACGGCACTGAAAGCCACAAAGGACACTGGGGAGTGTAGTCCTCGCTCCCTGTCCACTCCGGCTTTGCCTCCCGGTCTGTGGCCCCAGCACAGAGTGAAACAGGCTGCAATTGGGTGTCCTAAACGTTCTGTGGTTTCAACGATGTACTTCAAGCCCCTTCTTTCAGTGATTTTTTGTATTGTCAGAATTCCATATAACAGAGAAAGTTCTTTATTCCTACAATAGAAACAGTGCACTTATTAATAAATGTATGCCTCCTGTTCAGTTAATAAGTTAAGGTGTAATATTAATGTGGTTAAAAAGAAGTTATATATTTCCCTAAATTCGATAGATCTTTCAGTAGCGAAGAATAATGCAAGGCTCATCCAATACATTGTAAGCTAATTTTTCATTAACTCAAATAATACCCCATATCACAAAATCATGCAATTTGCCAAAAGCCTTGCATATAAACCACTAAATCTAGAATGTGTGGATCTTGATACGCTTGGCCCAAGACTGTTTTAAAAACTTGGGTGTTGCAATAAAACATTTGCAACAACACTTTTACAGCAAGCTATTGCTTCTTTTTAAACTGTAATTTTTTTTAAGGCTGGTGCAGTTATGTAGTCCTTATGTGATCTGTAGAAAAAAACTTTAGGACACACTACACTGACAGGGACATTAGCCCCGTCTGCATATTGATATCCTTGAGTACAGCATTTAATTGAGCAGAAGGGTGATTCCACTAAAAGAGAGTCTGTTTTAGAAAGCTTATGCTTATGATGGAAGCATTTTTACTATAAAAAGTTATGACAAGGGTGTGCAGCCTCACTGGCCAACATGGCAGATGTTCTTTAACGAGCCCTGTGGCACGGTCCTCTATCCTATCCCATCCTGCTGCTGGTGGCCCCTGTCTCATCACACTGATTGAGCATGGTGTGTCTTATGCACCTAGGTACAACACCAGCCCACCATCGTGCTCCCAGGGGCCATTCCGCTATGGATTTGTGCAAGTGGTAGATGCCACAGAGCCTCAATATGTGAGCTGGTTGTCTGTGTTGCGGTCCCTTAGGCGTTGCTTGCGGACCCCGCTCAACGAGAGGAGTGGGACTGCCCAAGGCCTACGTTGTAGATGGGAGTGAATCTACTGCCACTGCACCCCCCCCCCCAAAGAGCTGTGGAGGCGAGCGCAGCCTAGGGGAGTGGGCCACTAGGCCTAGGAGCCGCCGCCTGAGTTGAGGACATATCTTGCTTGTGGGGGCCGACAGCGATTACGGATACAAGACTTGGGGCCCTTGATACAGATATCTACTGCGTGGCCTTCCTCGGAGGCTGACACAAGCAACAGGTGCAAGAAAACGGAGTCTGTGCCAAGACAAAGAACATCCCCTTGCTGACCGGTAGAGGTGGGGTTCCCATCTCCCTGTAGGGTACAACGCTGGCCCCCCTCCACTTTCAATACCTGGGGCCACTCCGCTATGGATTTGTGCAAGTGCTAGATGCCACAGAGCCTCAACATGTGAGCTGGTTGTCTGTGTTGCGGTCCCTTAGGCGTTGCTAGCGGACCCCGCTCAACGAGAGCAGTGCCCCTCTGGGAAAGTGGATACTGGGGGGCCCGGGTATACAGGCCTGTTTTTCCCCCGAGAAACCCCCTGGGACGTAACTTGGCCCCCTTGGGCTCATGGACCACCATTTGAGAGATGGTGCCGGGACTGCAGGTGGCTGTGCTAGTGGAGGCCCGCTTTACGTACCAGGGCCTGTTGGGCTGGCAACACAACTTTGGGTGCACCTGGAGGCACCCAACCCACTCCCCCCTGCACAGATATTTGCAAAGGCAGTTGATGGACTCTGGAGGTAAGGAGCTCTCTTCCTTGTGTATTGATGACAGTACCACAGACTGACCCCCTTTGAATGCCCGGGCCACTACCACTTATGCGAGCCCCAATCACCAGAGGGGGCCCAGCGGTTGGGGTCCACAGTCTATGGAGATTCTGTACCAGGCTTGACTTGGAGCTCATGACCTGTGTACTGTCTCTGGGAAGCCAGCAAGACACCAACAGCTCAACCCTGCAATAGATTAAGGTGCTTCTCATGCTCCAGCCCCTGGACAACTTCACCGACTACTGGACTTGGGAGGCGACCCCAAGACATTGACAACACCCAGTTGGATTGCACACCTGGCCCCATGGTGCGATGCACCCCATCTCTGTGGCCAGGTCACATTATGCGAGCTTGGCTCACAGTCACCGATGCAAGGGTATCCCCAGGCTCACATAGCCGAAGCTGCAGATCCATCTACAGACCAGCTAACTGCTTGTGCAGCCTAAGAAATAAAGAGCCCCCTCAGATAGATCTTTTATTCTGGGAGATGGTGACCCTTGGGGCGGGGGGCTACCAACATGGGGTCAGACCTTCCAACGTCCTCGCAGACACAGACTAAAATGGAGCACCTTACACAATCCTCCTTGGAAGTTACCAAGCCTACAAGCCATCATTCTTCTTCCACATGTCACTGACCCCCAGAGCACAGGCTCCATCCTTCAGGTGAACCAGTATTCTCGTACCAATCCTGAAACTAAGATCGGGGAGGTTGGGCTAGATGTCTAACTTCAGCACTAGGACTAACTTAATGTTGCTGACAGGGTGACTGAGACTGAGGGACAATTCTTCACTTTAGAGGACACCTCTGAAGAACTCAAGGCAGCAATTTGTGATTTGTGGGCATCCCAGAGGGTGTGCAGGGTTTCTTCCTGAATACATTTCTCGAATCATGGATCTCCTCCTGGCACCTAGCTGATCAACTGTCCCAGTTTTTTATTCTCGAGAGAGTTCACTCGGCTCTGGAGCAGGACACCCCTTCCCCGGGGCCCTACCCATGGTACTTATCACCATAAATCTAACCCACAAAGACCGAGATTACCATCCTTGGAGGGGGTGGGGGGGCAGAGAGAGGGAGTCCCTTCCCTTTCAATCATCTTGTTTCCTTTTATTCTCGTATTACACCTGTGTGGTCCAGAAACGGGGTAAATCGTTTGATGCTATTAAACTGAAACTGAAAGCACTGGGATTCACCTACATGCTTCTGTTACTGCCAGACCTTAAAGTGCTATAATTCCTGCTCCTTCTCTTTTGACATCCCTGAATAGGTCTGGGAGTGGGCAACAGAGGAGAAGGCTCTGCGGCGACCCACCACAACATTCCCCTCACAGGTGCCCACCATCAACACAAATGTCATGCCCAGTGGTAAGACGATCTCGGAAGTGCAGAAACCAATGCACTGGATCCCCAGAATTCTCATGGAGCGGAGGATAGAGCCAGCTGATGGGGCAAACAAAGAGCTGCTAGCCTCTTTGGACAGCATACTGAAACCCAGGCCCATAATTCTAACCTGGACCCCAGCCAAGACTCCAAATATGGACCAATAAGTCCTTTTTGTACTGTTCATTTTAATGTCAGTTCAGATTTGAGACAAGTCTCTCGACCTGCAATTTCTCACCAGCTTTACTGTATATTGTTGTGTCCTCCCCAGCCTCACAGCATGTAAATGATTGCACCACACACGGAGCTTGGTATTACACTTCTTTATTCCATGGCATGTTACCATAAACTGAACATTCTGCATCATGAATTCTCACAACCACACCCTAGCACTTATGTCCCTGTATTACGGAGTCCATCAGGAACCAAAAGGGTTCATCATCTCTAACTCACAAGTCACTACATCTGCACCTTTGTTAAATAAAAAGTGGCAAATAATACATATATACATCTAAACTCTTCAATAATTTGTCTTGGTGCTCAAATCAATCACCCAGATCTTGCCCATGACTGGTACTAGTGACAGAGATACAGGTGAAGTTGGGCCTTAAGGATTCTACGGTGGAGAAGTCTCACTTCTGACATCTGGAGTTAACAAATGTTGGGGCAGGTTCTTAACATGCAAAGTCTCTCACTTAATGGACTATTTGTAGCATGTGTTGAATGCACAAGGAGTAAAACCTTTCACAGGATACATGTAAAATTCTGTCAGGCAATGTGAATCCTGTATGTTTATTGTTAGCAGCAAAAAATTATTTGAAATCTTTTTCTGAACTCTCCAAAATCCTACAAGATATTGAGTGTGTCTATTTTGCTGTGGCTCTTCACAGCGTCATTCATCTTCCGACTGTCTCCTTTTGCTAGCCAACTCTCTATCTATGGCTTTGCCTCAGGAGTTTCATCTGGAGGACCACTGGGTTTCATACATAATTGCCTATTAAAATGATAACGCTGGGATGTACAGATCAGTGTTGTCCTGGAATAGGTAAAACTATACCTCAATAAAGCCTGGAGCCGCTCTTGTCTTGAGCATTAATCATGTGTTTAAATTTCTCACTAACGTAGCATGCAGCAAGATGTGCACTGATATTTTGTAATGAAATGTAATTCTCAAAGAACTGGAGAAAGTCTTGATACTTTCCAAGGCACTTCCTGCTTGCACACTGTAGACAGTTCTGACATGGAATGGCATTAGGTCAGAGGGGACTTACTGCCATGCTGGTAGGTGGATAGTGCTAGGATGTTGTTTTTATGACATCTCATAGAGCTTTACTGTGATTTGTTAACGTATTGATACATTTGATCACCCTATATTCACTGTGCGATTTCCATTGCTCTCTATTGCAAACATTTCTATATAAATCCCTGATTCTGGAGATGACCCCATTTTTTTAGATTCTCTTTGGTCTCTGCTAGGATGCTGTCTGATTTTCTAGTGATTTGCTGCACATTCTGGACTCAGTCTATTTTTCAGACTCTGTTAATTGCTGTATCTCTTAAAATGTTAGGAGCCTTATGGCAATTGACCTTTGAGTCTTATAACTGATTTATTGAACCTAACCTTCATGGGTTATTCTAAATTACTTTTCCCAGCCCGTTTTTGTCAGTTCTTACTTACTGCCTGCTATATAAAATGCTATTTCAAATCTTATCTTTAGGTACACATTTCCTCATCTATCTCGAGGGCAACACTGTCCCCGATCCGCATAGGTAGTACGACTATTGTGTAGATTGTCTGAGAGATAGTGCCGGCACCGGTCTTGCCATAGTCCTACTGCAGAGAGTGGTAGGGGAAATTAAGCAATATGAAAACTACATCCACTTCCGTTATGGCAAGTGTTGTCTTTCACATATTCATTATTTTGCTTCCAACCCCACATAGGTTTCAGAGTGGGTGAGAGGAGACAGGGCTGCCAACCGCCTCCTGAAGCTTCAAACAAAGAGAAAATAAATACACCTAGCTGCTGACATGCCTCATAGCATCCCAGGTCCTTGCTTTGTTGTTGTTGTTATTCTTTCCAGTACAGGCTAGAGAGGCACAGTGGTATGTATATGGTGAGCCAGGTAACTATCTCCAATCACTGAGGAACGCTTGAGGTTGTCCAACCTTCTGCCATCTGCGTTTTTTGTCGTGTGAAATTAATGCGCTGAATATAAGCAGCTAAAGGGACCCATTTGAATTACCATTTTTAATTATTGCCAGTGCCGAGATCCGGCATGACCCGGCCCAGTTAAACCCTGAGTGTAGTGAAAATGCCGACCACACCTGTGGTATTGGGTTCTCCAGGCCTACATACTCCGCAGAATACCCTCTACACCATAAGAACTGTTGGCACGGAAACTAGAAAATGCAAAAGACATGTTTATTAAGACCCCATGGGGTGGTGGTACATTCCTACAGCACCCTTCGGTAATGCAAGAAGTATCACACCGAACATCGGTGCAAATCCTTCTTTTATACAGTTTACAGTAATAAAAAGGTAGGCGGTACATAGTTACAGAGTTTTAGGCACATATATGGTCATTTTTGGAACACAGCCAACTCATGGGAGGAGTTATAGCACCACTGGTCAGTTTGGCGAAACATTCCTAAGCCATGACTGTTCAGTCTTAACTGCGCATGTGTGAGCTTGACCGATACTAAAAATAGCCTGTTGCTGGGCAAACTCGAGTGGTCAGTGGTACTGAGGAAGGACAAAGGGTGTGCTGACCACGAGGCAACGCATTCAACTGAAATGACCGCCGATACATACAAAATGGCGTCCGACAACTATAGTCAAGATAAGAGGAAAATACGTGTAGCAAAGCTTAACGCTAACCTGATCACCGTCAAATTACGACAGATGACCCTTTTAGCGTTTAGCTGAAGCTACCTCATAGTGGACGTAATCGGGGTACTCGTCTTCAATATCAATAGACATTATTTGTGCTACTTCTTTATGAATCATTTGTTCATGTTTAGCAAATGCTCGCTTGGATGGAATACAAGCAGAAAGACACATAGAACATAATACAGGGCCACACTAGATACAGAGGCATAAAAAGAATAATATCCCAATTATTACACATAGAATCGTCAGCAAAACCACCCCGAAAATGTCCATGTACCATTATCAGGATGTATCTCAGCAGCAATTTTATGTAATTTGGATATTGCATCATACACAGAAGGTGAATTATCTGGCACGTATACACAACAACTACTTCCGATAATGCGGCATGCTCCTCCACGATCAGCTAATACTACATCTAATACCATTCTGTTTTGGAGCGTGACAATTCTGGTAATCTGAAGTTCCTCTGTTAAGTTTCCTAGAGCAAAAGCAGTATCATTAGCAACAGCTTCTACAACACGAGTTAACCGTCTTATTTTTCGACTGTTCAAAGCTGCTCCAACAAATGAAAAGAGGCCTAAATTAAAATCAACATATTGTTGCAATGCAGTGTCTGTCTGATCGATGTCTTCAAGGACTAATGCTCTCTTTGCTCTATTCAATATAAAATCGTGGTAAAGGACATAAATATTATGATACATAGGTGGGGCAATAAACACTGGGGGCAATACAAAAGATATATAACATGTTCCTAACCATCCTATAGGGAGACGATGATAGCCTTTATTTCCACATATAAAGTACGTATTTCGGGAGGCCACAAATGAAATGCCATTTGGAGTGTCAAAGGTAAGAGTGGTGTTACATTCACTTCTGCCCACTGGGATTGTACCTTTATTACGAACACAAAGATCAGCTTTTGTATCGATAACAGTAATTACATGTGAACTAGCCATATTTACAGTCCTTTGATTGTTATAAACTCGTGGTGCTGACACGTTGTCGGGGCGGTACTCCTCCCATTCAAACTTAGTTCCTTCAGCTTGCAGATACCCATCTCGATCATTAAAACAAATTTTGTTGAGTCGAAAAAGCAGTCCGCCTTTCGTTGGCCATCGCAAGGTGAATAAGAGTGTGTACCAGGCATTGCAAGAACCATTATGAGAGAACGGGAGTGGGATAAGTGGTGTGCCCCCTTTCTTTTGATGTCCAGGCAACATCCCACATACCCAGCAGTTCGAAGTGTTAGTCATATCATGGGTGTGATGCAGAATCTGAATAAAACTGTTATTCAAATAAGTCTGTCGGTGTCGCTCTTCATGATAAGGCAGAGTAAAATGGAAATGTTCAGATGGAATTGGGGTAGTTGGCAATAAATGTTCTCGTACCGGCACCACAAGTTCTACTACCCAAGCTATCACAGCTATCGCAACAATTGTCAGAACAAATAGTGCTGCACCAAGAATTCTCTTGTCTCGCACTGCAGAAGATGCCATAGTTCAAAGTTCAAAATGTCTCAAAAAAACACTAAAAAAAAATTAAAATATGAGTGCTGAGCTCCGAGGTAGCCGTTGGTTTCTTCTCCGAGATTCAAGACGGGTGTCGCTACACTTGGCAGAACAGATTCCCCCCCCCCCCCTTGATATTCCCGGCTTCCGTTTCACAAACCCCAGAGCGGTAACTCAACCAGTCTCGCACAAAAAAAAAAACACAACTGCTTATCGTGGTCGTAGGTTATATCTCCCTCTTCCAGAAACAGTGTGGTCCGGGAAGGCTCCCTCCGATTCGGCCGACGTTACAGCTGGGCTCTTCTCCTCGTCCAAAATGTCTCGATAATCAGACAGCACAGTTGGGTTCACCAGATCCGGAGAGACACGGCGGCAGTGAGTAGAATGCACCCACCGCTTTCTGTTGGTGACTCGCACAGCCGTACGAGTTGCAAGCAGTACCTGCTCGGGGCCACGCCACCTCGGCTCCAAGCTGCTTGTTCTCTCAAAGGACCTGACCATCACATGGTCGCCAGGACGAAGATTGTGAGCCTCTCCAATGGAATTGTCGGGGAGCGCTTCTCGAACCTGTTGATGAATAGAAAGTAAATCATTTGTTAATCGTGCCAAATAATCGTTCATCATTATACAAGGCACATCATGTAACAATCGAGGCTTAGGAACTCCCCATATATTCATAGGCCTTCCAAACACCACTTCATAAGGTGTGAGGCCAGTTCGGGAATGGGGCACTGATCTGATAGATAGTAATGCCAAAGGCAAAGCATCCGGCCATTTCAAAGACGTGGATGCCACAATCTTTGCTAGCTTTAATTTCAGAGTAGCGTTATACCGTTCAACAAGACCTGCTGACTGAGGATGGAACACAGCATGAAATTTCTGCTGAATTCCCAATCCTTTCATCACGTATTCCACAATTTTCCCAACAAAATGAGGACCATTATTGCTCCACAAAAATTTACAAACGCCGTATCGAGGGAAGTACTCTTTGAGCAAAACCTTAGCTGTTGTCAACGCTGTATTATCCTTCGTGGGGAAGGCCTCAATCCATTTACTGAAAGCACACACCACCACTAAGACATACTTAAGGTTATTACACTGCTCAAGCTGGATGTAATCCATTTGCAGTACTTCAAACGGTGCAGTAGGTGGAACAAACCCTCCTTTCGGAGTTTGCGTCCCTTTTGCAGGATTGTGCTGTAAGCATATCAAACAGGTCTGCACTACTCTCTTGGCCGTATTGGCAATCTCAGGATGCTCCCAAACTCGCGTTAGCAATCGAGTAATTGCAAGAGCTCCAACATGTGCCAATCCATGTGTCATTTGAACCATTGCTTGCAAGTAAGCTGCAGGCAATTTCCATCTTTCCATATCTTTGCTTCGCCAACAACCCTCGTCATCCAGCACTCCCTCAGCTGCCCAGGCTGCAAGCTCTGCTTCAGACGCTAATTTCTGAATGTCTAGTATCTCCTCTCTAGCATCATGCCATCGCTCAGCCTGTGATTTCACCACATACATTGGCGAGTCATTTCGTAACATAGCCGTTTGTCTTGCTATACTATCTGCAAAAGCGTTACCTTGTCCCACTTTGTCAGTGACCTTTTTATGTGCACTGCATTTGATTATCGCCACTTTCTTTGGACAAAGTAACGCATTCAAAAGATCACGCACTAGTTCTCCATGCATGATGTGTACTCCATGCGAAGTCAAAAACCCATGCTCTCTCCAGAGTAGGCCAAAGTCATGCGCTACTCCGAAGGCGTACCGGCTGTCTGTGTAGATGTTCACACATAAGCCAGCACTCAATTCACAGGCTCTTGTCAAGGCTATTAGCTCCGCTGCTTGGGCCGATTTCTGTGGTATTCGTGCTGTTTCTACCACTGTCTTAAGTGTTGTGATCGCATATGCTGCAGAAGTTGTGCCATCTGGCAGCCTTAAACACGATCCATCAACCCACAGTTCCCCATCCACATCTGGAAGTGGCGTATCCTGTAAGTCGACACGACCCTTTGTTTGTTCTTCGGTCAGGAAAACACAATCATGGTGTTCTTCCTCTTGGCCCTCAGCAACCGGATACGGCAATAAAGTGGCAGGGTTCAGGGTAGCACATCTCTTTAGTGTGATGTGTGGCGCCAACAGTGTGAGCTCATATCCTGTTAAACGTGCACTCGTGAGATACTGGGTCTTTGTTTGATTTAACAAAGCATCTACCGCATGGGGAACTAACACCAACAATTTGTGTGACAAAACTATTCCCTCACTCTGCCGTATAGCCACTGCTGTTGCTGCAACTGCTCGAAAACACCCAGGTAATCCTCGTGCCACAGGATCAAGTATTGCCGAAAAGTATGTGCAGGGCCTCTGCTTATCCCCGTGTGTCTGCACTAACACTGACAATGCACACCCATCTTTCTCATGTACGTACAACGTGAAAATCTTCGTGTAATCTGGTGTACCTAACACTGGTGCAGAACAAAGGGCTTGTCTCAATTGTTCAAAAGCAGTCTGACATTCATCTGTCCATTCAAGAGTCATTGGTGTAGTTTTGGACAATAATGCTAACAAAGGTTTTATAATGTGCGAAAACCCCATTATCCACTGTCTACAAAAGGACGTTAAACCTATGAAGGCACGCACATCTCTCTGAGTACGGGGGACTGGTGTATCTAAAATTGCTTGAATTCGATCAGATGTTAATGCACGTCCCTCCTTAGACAAAAGATGACCGAGGTAGGTCACCTTTGGTCTACAATATTGTAATTTTTTCCTAGACACTTTGTGATTTTTCTGAGCGAGAAAAGAGAGCAAAGCAAGAGTACTCTCCTCACACTGTGCATATGTGTCTGCAGCTAGTAAAATATCGTCAACATACTGGATAAGAGCTACTCCAGACTGCAAATCAAAAGAATCAAGCTGTCTTTTTAAAGCTTTCTATAGACGCTAGGACTTTCTGTATAGCCTTGAGGAACTCGACAAAATCTACACGATTTATTATTTAACGTGAAGCCAAATAGATATCTACTGTCGGGATGGATGGGAATGGAAAAGAAGGCATTTTTAAGATCAATTACAGAGAACGTGGTAGCAGTGGGTGGAACCAAAGTAAGTAAGGTGGTGATATCAGACACCACCGGGTACTGGGGCACTACAATTTTGTTGATTTCTCTCAAATCAATAATAAATCGATAGAGTTTGTCATCAGTATCTTTCTTTAGGATCGGAAGAATCGGGCTGTTACAAACATTGTAGGGAACTTCCTCCACTACTCCTGCAATAATCAAATCCTGAACAATGTGCGTCAGGGCAATTTCACCTTCCCTAGAGATTTTATACTGTGGTACACGTGGCAAAGACACACCCTCCTTAACAGTTATTCGAATAGGCGGAATGAGCATCTGTCCCACATCCGTGTCCGATGTCGCCCATAACGCATGTGGGAGAGAGGCTAATGCTTCAATTTCTTGTATAGTACATAGTCTTCCTACATCCGGATAATTGTCATTCAAAATAACCCGCACACCTTCAGGAGCGCAGCGTATTGTGGCTCGAAAATATGTAAGCAAATCTATGCCCATAATATTGTCTGGGGTATTCGGCGACAGTAAGAATGGGCACGGGCCAAAGAATCTGTCAATGTAAAACGTAAGAGGTTGTGACAGTGGGCTAGGAGAGGGTGTTCCATCGAACCCTATGCATGTAATCGTTTCGCCAGACAGGGGAGCCCTTGGAACCAAGTTTTTAGACAGAGCACTACGAGTAGCTCCTGTATCAACCAAAAACTGATCAGTAGAACCCAAAACGCCCGCTGATACATATGGACCTCTTTGATCTACTGGCACTTCAACCGATTCCACACCCCATCCTACGCAATCCTATGCATGCACATAATCCTGAGACTCCACATTCTCACCCTCCGATATCTGGTACTGATTCCGTCGATCAAAAGCATTATGATCGTCCTGACCACGACCCCTCGCCTCAAACCTACCACGATCACTTGCTCCATCCCTCGCTCCTGAATAACTATTCCGTGTCCTTCCACCTCCTCGACCACGTTGATTACGTTGTTCACGAATCACCGGACAATCTGAAGCCCAATGTCCAAACTCTTTACAATATGCACATTGATCCTCAGCAATGTCGGTATGACCATAAGACGTACCATACCCTCCTCGTCTGCCTCTATCATTCCCTCTAGGCTGCGTAGCACGAACCTGAGCCAACATCACCTTCGTCTTTAACTCCTTCGCTTTCTTATCAGTACTTTCTTTAGCCTCTAATTCCTGTCGCTCGTAATACTGAGCCATAGTTAATAAGGACGCAGGGGTCAACGTGGTCCAGGAACTTTCACTAGTTTTCAAACGTTTTGCAATCTCCGGCAGGAGATTAGCCACATACTTATCAACGAACAAATGCCTACCCGTGTCATCCGTTAATAATTGCCCACTGTAATCATGAAACGCTTCTTCGAAACGTGAAAAGAAGTCAGACACTGACTCATCCTGTTTCTGTTTGCAGGAGGCTAACATAGTCCAATCAATCTTTTTAGGGGGAACAAGCGTTTTTAGTTTGTTCAAAATAGCTGTCGGGAGATCTAGAATTAATTGGCAAGGCTTACATGCAGGCTCCCTGTCTAAATCAGCTTGAGCTATAACTTTCCAATCCGCTCCCAAAATCGCTTGGTCATCAAACTTACGAATCGCTCTCCACATATCAGGGGGCAGTATTAACCCAAAGAAAAGATCAATATCAACTAGCGTCATAACACATGAAGAAATAGCCCCCTCCACCCCTTCATAGAAAGCTGCCGGATTTTTACGGGGATCGGGTAAAGCATTTTTCAATGCCATAACATCTGCTCTATTCCAAGGCGTATATACCCAATTATATATGAAATAACCTTTTGCATCCCCGGACGATTTATCATCACTTATACCTTGCCCTTTGGGGGGGACATACAAAGGTGCGGCTTCACGCATAGGCATAACATGAACTGTAGAACGCTTATCTGCTTCAAAGATAGAACACTCTTTGGATTGCTCCGTCGACCCCGGCGCAGGCACGTCTGATGCTTTCCGTGCTTCCCGTAATCTGGACGCCTCATCCCATAGCTGGACCAACCGTCCGAAAAATTCATCCGCATCTGCAATAACAAATAAACCTTTACTCATATTCTCACGATGAACTGATATATCCTTAGGCTCTAAATCAGTTGAATGTTTCCTAAATCGTTTTACAACTTCATCTCCAAAAGCGCTTAAAAAGTACAACCGTTCTCGCTCTGACCATCTGCTCATTTCATCTTTAATCTCTGACATACTTATTTTGTTCAAATTAAGTTTACGAGAAAAACTGCGCAATTCTGCAGCTACAGTAGCAGATAACCGCATACTCTTACTCCCTCGACCCTCGTCGTCCGAGTCCTCGTCCGGGGCCGTAGGTAAAACGTACGGAGGCGGGCACCGATCTAATAAAGAAAAATCATCAACTTCATTAGTAAGGACAGGATAAAGCGGACGCCGAATGGGAAATTGACCACTCGTTTGCAAATTACGTTCCCGTGCCTCCCTCTCTTTCTTTTCCTGCAACTCCTTCTCCTCCAGCTGTAAAGCCTTATCTCGAGCGGCCTTACGCTGCTCTTTCTCCGCCAAGGCTAGTTCACGCTTCATTCGTTCACGCACTGCTTTCTCCCACATTCGTACACAATCAAACATATCTTGTCTAGACCTGCGCTGAAACAAACATTGCTCCACAAACTGAACCTTTCGTAAATCAAACGACCCATGTAGTGGCCATTGCAAATCGAGATCAGATTTGGTGTACTTATTCCATAATTTACTGTATAATATAGGGGGGAGGCCGAATTTTATATACATCTCCAGATTGGGAGTCCCCTCTGGGGGAGCCGGCTGAGATTCGTTTAATCGATAAGTGGTACCATTTCCAAGACAGCACATTCCTCGGAGTGTGCTTAAAACAGGCATGTTCAAAAGGTACCACGGAAAACGTGATACCACAAAATAAAATGGCACTTAATTCACTTCACACAAATGTGCCGTTCAAACACAAACAAATTTAGAGAAATATCTCTACATGCCTGCCTATGTGAAGTGCACTGCACATATAGTTCAAATCATAGGATCAAATGTTAGCTAACTCAAAACATGGAAACTGAGGAAGGACAAAGGGTGTGCTGACCACGAGGCAACGCATTCAACTGAAATGACCGCCGATACATACAAAATGGTGTCCGACAACTATAGTCAAGATAAGAGGAAAATACGTGTAGCAAAGCTTAACGCTAACCTGATCACCGTCAAGTTATGACACACCTTTGTCACCAGACCTCCTGTGTTGGGTTACCACTAACATACTTTTTGCCTTAGTACTCTGCCAAACAATAATTTGAGAGGCATGTTAATCTGCAAACTGCTCCAAAGCAGCTTCCCCGAAAAGCTGTAATTCAGCATTGTGTACTGCAAGTGTGTACAAAGGGTTAATTTTACACCACAATTTGTACATAAAAAAGCCCAATAGACCCAGTTATTGATATCAGAAATTGATCAGGAACTTCCCAAATGTGATTTTGAAACAGGTTCCTTCTTTTATTTGGTATGGACCTTCAGAATAATTGGTGGATTTTGACTGAAGTATCATAACAAAAGTTCATATCAAAGTTATTTTTACTGACACTTACTGCTACTGGGCCTTGAGTCAATCAAAAAGCAAAGCAAGCAAACAACCAATTTTATTTCACTGTGGTCTGTTACTCTGAGTTCAAAAGCAAAAAATGGGTTCAAAGAACGTCAGTGGATTCAAGACCTGTGCAAATGAGCACTGACAGCAGGAGACTTTAGGATACAAAATACTAAGAAAACAAGGTAAATTTGCCATAGTGAAGTCAATCAGGAAAAGGAAACGTGGTCAGGCTCTGAGATGGATATTAACAGGGTCCAGAATATAGGATGCAGTGACGGGGACAGGTGGACTGTCGGACAGACAGAAAAATGTTGCATGTAAAGCAAATTCTGGAAAGGGAAGAATAGGCAATCAAAGGTGTGTTTTGCTTATTCAGGAGCACAACTCATTCACAGAGACAGTTTCTCAGGATGTTGATGATCATCAGAGTTTGAAGAATTTGTCACGGGTTGATACAAAACAAATGTACTGATTAAGTAATGTTCTCACCTACAGAAACATGCATGAATCCTGCTTAATACGTGTTCGAGGCATATGAGCTGTGGATTTCATACTTTTGCATAGATCGCCATCTGGTGTTGGGCTCGTATGTTTGCACTTTGTTATTGTAGAAGTCTTTGTAGTCACAAGATAAGTGACTCCTCCTTTGGTTAGTAGTGCGCATGGGCATCGACTCCATCCCCAGATTGTGTTTTTACGCCATCGGATTCGCATGTAATTTGCTGCGCTCCGGGTCGGTGTTGTTTCGATTCCCTTCGATGCGCAAAGCTCTCATCGCTTGACGGTATTGTTTCGATTGTGATCTCTCGGCGCGTATCCAGTTTTCAAAGAGATTTTCGAGTCCGCTCGTTGACGTAGGCCGTTAGGCCGATCAGCGCCAACAACCAGCATATGGAAAGGACTCCATTTAAAAAATGCAAGTGTGGGGCTAAATTCCCACACACAAATCTCCACGAGGTATGCAACCTTTGTCTCTCTCCATAACACGAGCGTTGATGCTGCCAGGCCTGTAATACATTCAGGTCCAAGAAGACTATACGTGATTGCCAGGCTCGACATCACGAAATGTCTAGATCAACCATCTCGGCACCGGAAAACATCTTTGAGGCAGGCCCCGATGATCCGGAACCGGAGACAGGAGATGAATAAGCCAGCGCCTCTGAGGCAGACAAATTGGACTCAGAAGACCAGTCGATTACTCCAGGTCAACGAACAATGAGTAAAACCATCTTCGGCACCGAAACCAAAACCCAAGGTACCCCATTCTTCGGCACCGAAGCAAATTCCATCCAAGACTTTGATCCAAAAAAACTGCTGAAATCTTCAGAGTCGAAAACACCACCTAAGCAAAATGGCTCAAAAACTCCTACTAAAGCTAAGAAGATAGGCCAAAACCCTACTCGGAGCCCAAGTCCTCGGTGCCGAAAAAAGACTGGATCCAAAGAACTTTTCCATCCAGATTCACCGGATCCTAAGCAAATGACACTCCATATTGACCCCATTACCGGACATGTCACCTCTATACCACCTAAAAAGAGGAAATTGGACACCTCAGAAACACCTGAGATACCCTCAAAGAAAAAAGACTCAGCCACTTCACCTATGAGGCCTTTTTTTACACCTCCACATCTTCCAGTCATTATACCTTCTCCAGCACACTCTCCATTACCTCCTCTATCACCTGTACAACAAGATGATGATGTGGATTTAGGGGGTGGGGATGAAGACATAAACCCACCACATCAGGATACAGATACTGATGATGACAACCACAGTATTCACCTCATGACTCTTGGGGACATCATAATGTCCCAGGTGTACCTGAGCCAGATTTATACCCCTCCAGACCATCCCCTCCAGATGATAATGTAGGGTTTGTGTAACTAATAAATAGAGCTGCACAATACCATGGGGTACAACTCCATTCAGACCCCCTGGAAGAGGATTTTTTATTATAGACATTCTTACAGCCTCAATAAATAACAAACACCCTCCCTATGTTTAAAGGGATGATTAAACATGCACCTGAGGATTTTAAAGACCCTGTCAGAGCTAGGGTACTCAATCCTAGAATTGAGAAAAAATGCAAACCAGCTCCAAGCCATCAGCTTACATTAAAGTTCAATTTCCTCTGGACTCATTGGTAGTGGCAAATGCCCGTAAACGGGCAAATTGCCAAACCACAGGTGATGCACCTCTGCTAGACAAAGAATCTAAACTACTAGACACGTCAGGTAAAAGAGTTGCGTCCCAGGCAGCAAACATCTGGTATATCGCCAACTCACAAGCCTTACTAGCAAGGTATGACAGGGCTCACTACGATGAGCTTGAGAAGCTCATGCAGCATCTACCAGACCAATATAAGACCAAGGCAAACAATCTTGTAAAGGAGAGAAAGTTAACTACAAATACCTCAATTAAATGTGCCCTGGATGCAGCAGATACAGCATCACGCACAATTAATACAAGTGTGTTATTATGCAGACATGGGTGGTTACGCATATCAGGTTTTAAGCAAGAGGTACAGTGTACCATCCTCAATCAACTGTTGGATCAAGAACACTTGTTTAGGCTGACTGTGGACACATCTTTAGAAAAGATGAAAAAGGACACAGAAACAGCCAAATCTATGGGGGCTCTACAAGCAACAACTAGTAGAGGTTATTTTCATTGTTCCTCTTATAGGGGAGCCTTCAAGACAACTGGCACAGAAAACACCTCTTCAACATACAAAAGCCCCACTCAAACTTCCGCTACCAGAGGATGTTTTAGAGAGACTTACAGAGGCAATAGCAACAGGGGCAGAGGACGTGGTTCTAACACACACAACTCCCCCACCACAAACCAGTGACTTCCCTCCACTCCCCCAGACCACTCCACTCCAGTTGGGGGAAGACCATCACAGTTGCTACCTGTCTGGAATTCCATCACGATGGACAAGTGTGTAAGACAAATTATCCTGTATGGTTACTGCCTGGAGCTTACTTCTACCCCCCACATACCTCCCAAACAACATCCAATGCCCACAGAACATCTAATGCTTCTCAAGCAGGAGGTTCTCTCTCTCTTGCATAAACATGCAGTAGAGCCTGTTCCCCTACACCAGCAAAGTGTAGGGGTTACTCCCTTCATTTCCTCATTCCCAGAAAGGACGGCAGTCTCAGGGCAATTTTAGACCTCAGACTGTTAAACCCATCTATACAAGCCAACCACTTCCACATGGTCACATTACAACAGGTCCTCCCACTGCTCCAACAAGGCGATTTCCTTACCACTCTAGATCTCAAGGACCATACTTCCACATTCCGATTCACCCTGCTCACAGAAGATACCTACGGTTCATAGTGGACGGACCAAATTACCAGTTCAAAGCGTTTTATACGGGATCACAACAGCACCCAGAGTCTTCACAAAATGTCTCGCAGTGGTAGCTGCCCACTTAAGAAGACAACACATTCATGTGTTTCTTTACCTAGACGACTGCCTCATAAAAGCCAAGTCATGCAGCGATTGTGTACAACAAACACACAACACAATTAAGCTGCTGCACAACTTAGGATTCACAATAAACCTCACAAAGTCACATCTCCAACCGTCCCACACCCAACAGTATCTAGGTGCAACAATAGATACTTCCAAACCCCTTGCATAACCAGTCCAGCCAGGATAGCCAGTATACAAGCACTCATAACAAAATTTCATCTGCAACACTCACTGCCAGCTTGTGTCTTGATGCAACTAATAGGGATGATGGCCTCTTGTATCTTAATTGTCCCTTACGCAAGACTCCAAATGCGTCCATTATAAGAATGTCTAGCACAACAGTGGAACCAAGCTCAAGGTCAACTTACAAATCTAGTATTGGTGGACAACCGCACATATCGCTCTCTGCAATGGTGGAGCACACAAAATCTTTCCAAAGGGAAGTCAATCTTAGACCCGGTTCCATAAATAGTGCTAAGAGCGGATACATCGCTCACCGGCTGGGGAGCTCATCTCTTAAACCACACCATTCAAGGTATATGGACCCCTCAACAATCACCAGGAGTTACTGGCCATATTTCTCACCCTAAAGTCAATTAAAAAACATCTCCTAGGCAAAACTGTCCTTGTCCGGATGGACAACATGACAGAAATGTACTGTAATCAAAAACAGGGGGAGACTCACTCTCTGCAGCTTTCAGGCCTAGCACAAAGCATTTGGAGATGGGCCATTCCTCAAAAGATATACCTCTTATCAGACCATCTACCTGGGATACACAATCAAATTGCGAATCTGCCCAGTCGTCAACAACAGCAGATTCACGAATGGGAACTTCATCCACAAGTTCTTCATCCGTTTTTTCAAATTGTGTGACACCCAGACTTAGATCTGTTTCCCACACATTAAAACAAAAAATGCCCAAACTTCACCTCCAGGTATCCACACCCATTGTCCAAAGGCTATGCGATATAGATGAACTGGTCAGGCCGATTTACGTACGCTTTTCCACCTCTCACGCTCATTCCGTTACAGGTGTGCAAGCTCAAACAACAGTCTCTCACAATGATCCTGGTTGCTCCAACATGGGCCCGACAACCATGGTTCACGACACTACTGGAACTCTCAGTGGTTCCACACCAAAAGTTGCACCTTTCCCCAAAGCTTCTCATACAGAACAATGGAGAGATCAGACACCCAGTACCAGCTCAACTGAACCTAGCGATCTAGCTTCTGAGGTCTTAGTTTGGTTACCTCAATCTCCCACCAGACTGTATGAACATCATTAAAGAAGCTAGACGGCCTACCACTAGGGCATGCCATGCAGTTAAATAGAAAAGATTAGTTATTTACTGCAATAACAACACAATCAATACACTAGATGCTTCAACTCAAAACATTATCTGTTATCTCCTGCATCTACAAAGATCTGGAATACACATCCATATGATTACATCCTGCTGCTATAGCAGCTTACTTACAAAACAGACAACACCTGTCATTGTTTAGGGTACCTCCCATCAAAGCATTCATGGAGGACTTAAAAGAATATATGTCTTCCCAGACTTCTACCCTCTCCAGTATGGAATCTAAACATTGTCCTTACTAGGCTCATGGGTCCCCCATTTGAACCTTTACATACATGTGAGTTACAGTTCCTCACATGGAAAGTAGCTTTCCTTTTAAAAAAAAATATTTTTATTATTCATCATCAGAAAAACAAAGTGTAAACAATTAATTACTTTAACATATATATCTAATACAACAGAAATCATTCAATTCAAGCTTAGTCACTTAAAGTAACAGACGAGATGCAAAACATAATTTGAGTACAATTTCCGAGAAAGAAGAGTTGAAAGATCTAAACAATTTTAGTACTGCCAGCTATAATCCTATCAAAATGAGCATGAGTCTATCCCCTTTTTTATTTTTTAAATTACCCGTCTAATTTAAGTTTCCATTTTTCAACTGGGGCCCATATTCCCAAGCTGTTTTGCATTCGCGCCTTTTTTTCATATAAAGCTTTCTCTAGAGTATAGATAGCTAATAATTTTGAGAGCCATTGTTGAAACGAAGGAGGATTAGAGTCTTTCCATACCGTTGCAATGCAAAGCCGACTCAGCGTCATTGCAATAAACAAAAATTCTTGATGGGGTACATCCTGCCCCTCCTTTGCCACCCCAAGAACCATAATCTCATTAGTTAATTTAATAGAAATCTCCAATTCCTCTTTAAAGAATTCTTCCATAGCTTGTTTAAAGGGATCCAGATTAGGACAAGCTGCAAACATGTGTATTGTGTCTGCCTCCATACTCTGACATCTTGGGCAGAAGATCCCACTCGTACCCCCACAGAGGGCTATTCTATGCGGTGTATAATATAGTTCATATAAAGTCTTGTAGTGTTGTGCCTGCAGATTTGCAACCTTTAAGATAGTGTTTCCTAACCTAAGCGATTTTTCACCCTCATTCCCGACTAGATTTAATGTAGTTCTCCATTTATCAAATACCTTTCCTCTATCATCCTCATTATACTGGCATAATGCACCATAAAGTTGAGAGATTGAACATCCCTCCTCATCTCGAACAAATTCCATCAAGTCTACCCTAGTAAACTTACAATTACCAGCTTGTTTTGTCTGCAGGACTGATCTTATCTGTAAGTATTTAAAGAAGTCTCTCCGATCCAAATTGTATAGCTGTTGCGCCCTTTCAAATGTTATTAACCCTGATTGATCTATGATGTCTCCAATTGTACCGACCCCAAGATTATCCCACTGCCTCATCACTTGATCATGGAATACATCTGGGAGAAGTTCATTCATATATAAAGGGGTATAGAAGTTCATTCTACCTAATTTAATTTTCTTCTGGATAATTGACCAAACTGAAATGGCCGCACCCAACAGCTTGAACTTCGTTCTTTTATAGTAGTTTAACTCCTTGAATGTAAGAAGTCCCTTATTAGAATCCGGAACCTGACGATCATATATATCCGGAATGCCAGCGTTACCCCTCCAGATATCTTTTATATTCCCACCGAGGAGTCCTTTACAATACTGAAGGACTGAAGCAAAATAATATGTCTTAAAGTCAGGTACTGCAAGGCCCCCCCGTTCTTTAGATAGTGCCAGCATCTTTATGGATCTTCGGGTTCTGCCCTTGGCCCATATGAAGCGATTACAAATCCCCTCTATTTCCTTGTGGCCATCAATTCTCTCAGAATAGTAAGTGAACTCCAGGCATTAACCATACAAGAACCATTTTTGCAACTACATCACAACAAAGTGGTACTTAGGACAAACATTAAATTCTTACCTAAAGTAGTTTCAGCTTTCCACCTTAACCAGTCTGTTGAGCTCCCAGTATTTTTTCCTCAACCAGACTCAGTAGCTGAACGGGCTCTTCATACTCTTGATGTCAAAAGAGCTATTGTTTACTACCTTGAAAGGAGGAAAAGTTTCAGGAAAACTAAACAACTTTTCGTAGCTTTCTCACCAACACATAAAGGCAATCCTATATCAAAAGCTGGAATTGCCAGGTGGATTGTTAAATGCGTTCAAATATGCTGCCAAAAAGCAAAGCGTAAATTAACCATTCCCCCTAGACTGCATTCCACGCGCAAACTAGGGGCCTCCATGCCATTCTTAGGAAACATCCCCATGGATGACATTTGCAAAGCCGCAATGGTCTACACCACACACTTTCACAAAACACTACTGTGTAGATCTGCAGGCAAAATAACAAGCTAGTATGGGCCAGGCTGTACTAAGAACACTTTTTCAAACTACTGCAACACATACAGGTAGCCACCGATAACTGGGTAACTGCTGTATAGTCCATGTAAAAGTATGCGATCTACAGCTCATATGCTTCAAATGGAAAATGGTACTTACCAGTATGCAACTGTTCTCGGCATGTAGAGCTGTAGGTCCGCATATGCCCACCCACCTCCCTGGACACCTATATGTGTTGCAGTACTATCTTACTTAGATAATTTACACATGAACATCTTTCTATTTCTAACTAACTCCATTATCGCCATATATGGAGAAAACAATCTGGGGATGGAGTCGATGCCCATGCGCACTTCTAACCAAAGAAGGAGTCACCTATCTCGAGAATACAAAGACTTCGACAATAACAAAGTGCAAACATCCGAGCCCAACACCAGATGGCGATCTATGCAAAAGTATGCAGATCTACTGCTCTACATGCCAAGAATAGATGCATTCTGGTAAGTAGCATTTTCCTTCACGTCTTTCATACCAACATTGTTTTTCACCTCCTTAACACATAGCCCAACCTGCTATCTAAATGCATAATCAAGTAAAAGTCCAACCATTCGCAATTTTCTGTTTCTTGCCTTCAGATGTTGAATAGATAACTCTGACTCTACAAACATGAACCCCACAGTCCACCGGCATAGGTACACAAAATGGACACGCTAGGCAGGGGGAGGGTAGAAAGGAATTGGAAATATAGAGATTGGATTACAACATCATCTGAAGTAATGCCTTCCTCAACTCAGTACTGGTCAGTTACAAGCTTTTAAGTTTATCTCTCCTGATATAAAATGTAAACAGTTAATGAGAGAGCAAACTTCAGGGGATCAAACCTGATAATGTTCTGTTTTTTTCTACAGTCTGACTATTCTCTGGGAGAACTTTCATTTGAGTATTCCTTGTCTATTGCTGAAAATACCATGATATCCGTCATTTATTCTTTTCTGGGCTTCACTTTCATACCTGACTCTTCCAAGATGGGGCCGGCATTTTTTTCTGTGTGTTCCAGTTTTGGCAACCCAGGTGCAGAGTTTGTTATTCGATCCTCATTTGCGACTGTGGTGCAGTCGGATTTCTGACAATCGATGCATCATGGTAAATTGAGGTGGATTTTGCTGTTGAAGTGTCTTTCAATTGAAACCATCCATAATCTATACAAAAACACTCCTTTTCTGACTAGTTACCTAATAATATGTTTTCAGTGTGTGATTCAATATATGTTTAATTGTGAAACCGTATGCATGGTGTCTTCTGTTAGAAAGTCTTGTGTTTGTGTAAGACATTGTCAGCGTCATCTTTCATCTCTGTTCTAACTCCTTTTATTTTCTATCTATTTACTCAACTGAATTTACAGCAGGTTCTAAATACATATTAATTTTCTGTATCACACATATTGCACTATATACCGAAACAGGTAGGGCAATTAAAGGAGCTAATCTGCCCACCCTTAAGTGCACCTCATCGTGGTAGTTATCCACTACCACCAAAAGATAAATATCACAAATATGGGCAGGAGGCACCCTAACTACTATCCAAAATATAATTAATTTCAGTCCAACGTGTCCAAGTTTATTAATATCAAATGTGTGTTTCCATTATTAATTCACAATATATCCTCTTGCCAAACCAAATTAATTTTAGGACTAGGAGAATGAATATGCATTACACAAAAACCAGTATATTGACAGTCCTATTACATTTATGAAACAACTCAGGACTGTATTAATAGACGCACAGTCTTCTAAAAACAGTACAACCAACATGTGTTTTGCGACTACTGTCGCTTTCCCAGGGCTAATTCATGAAGCAACAAATCTCTTCACCCGAGGCACTCTTTGAGTTAATGCTACATCCACTTAATCTAGGTATCCACAAATCTGTACCTTAGGCGTACCCACTTTTTAATTTGTTGTCACCAAATTTCACTGTTTCACTCCCAACAATCTCTTAATATTTATTAATACATTTGAACACATTGGAGTCAAAAGAAATTTCATTTTAGAGTTGATTTGAGGTAGCTCTTTCACTTGTTTGTGATATATACAAAAGCACCCTCCTAGCTCACAACGTTTCCCCTTTATCAGCAGGAATCTTTCTGCTAGTGTCAATCCCAGCCTTGAAACTGACATTAGTCAGCAGCCTCTCTCATGAAAAGGGGGATTTAGACCTATAACGCCATGCTTGTAAAGACCCTGCCCTCCCCCCATTTCTGTGCTTTCTTCAACCTACATGATGATGAAAGCTTGTTTAAGCACATCCCTTCTCTTAAGTCTCTCTTCTTCCTGACTAACTGCATAGGACGTGTCTGTTGGTTCCCAGGAATGACGCTTTTTGATGAGAAGAATTAATCAGGCTGCTGGTAATAAAAATAAAAGTATACCAGTACCAAGGTAAATGGAACCAGATGGTTTGTCAGCAGAATATTTATATCAAGGTTGTCAATAGAAACCAAACATATGGTGTACAAAGTACTTACATAATAGTATGATATGTAATTTGTAAGAAGAATTGAGCTTTGCAAATAGTGCTGGTACTAAATTATTTTCGGCCAGAGCAGAACACACTGTAAATCAATTCAACATAAGTGCTTGATTAGGGCTTGCATAGAACATTAAGTTGGAATGTCGATCTCTGACATCTCAGAAGATGTATATTGAGGCAAGAGTCCAACCACACAAACATTGTTACAGGTATACACAGTTATCTATTTAAACAGCTGAATTAGATTATTTTTAAGTGACACCTAGAACAATTATTAATTGTACTCTATTAAACAGCTTTTGATTAACAGATATGAAACGTGGCACAAAAAAATGGAACTGTGATGTTCACAATTTTTCAGAGCTGTTTTACTCAGATTATGCACTTTACACGGAATTTCTAGCCATTATTTACTGCATGTTGGTGAATATTTCAACTTTTCAAAAGGCAAAAGGGGGCAGGTACATTTTTCTGAGTTTTTCCTCATTGAACAATGTGAGCAGATGCTAGTGCTGTTACCAATACATTTGACTGAGGTGTTTACAGCAAATCAAATTTATCCGGATAATGTGTTGTGCTACATGTGCATGCATATTGTAACCTTACTCTTGTTTTACTAGATGCGCCAATGTGAAGTTCCAAAAACTGGAAGAAAAAATGAAATATTTCAAAGGTGTAGTATCTTTCTCATCCATGTTCTATGTGTGTATAACAGTGATGTTATGAATATTAATGTCATAAATAATTGACGACATTGTTTGAATCAATGCCACTGAGATACAGATTTATACATTTACCAAACGAAGTATTCAGCTTTGCCCTTTTCACTTTCCAAGTAATGGAGCACTATTTAATCTTCAAACAGTTCTAAAACTGTTTCTCACAGCTGTTCATACTTGTATTTTGCAGCTGATAACATTGTGAACGCATGCAATATGCAACCAAATGTTCATCCCCTACAAGAGTGAGCAACCACACCCGTCCCCCCCCCCCCCTTTGACTGCTCGTCATAGACCAAATCCTGCTTTGCTTGCCTTCAGTATTTTTGCACCATGTGGCCTCCTATGCCCGCTGGCCTATTTTGCCCTTGCCAGTTTAAGGATGCATTGTGTACAATACCAATACTGAGAGTGGACTTTGGGTCAGCCCATTCTTTATCATTGGTTGCCTTTTTTGCCAAGCTTTTTGCTTGCTTCTTATTCAATAGATTTCGTTCCTCTTCTTTTGTATGTCCTTCGCCTGAAGCATAGATTCTTAACCATCTTCCTGACTGAAGGATTTGTATGTTTCCACTGCATGCATTCCTGGCGCTACCTTTTTTTTCTCTTTGAGCACTCCATGGGGGTCCATGTGGTTTTTTTTTTCTTGATGCTGTGTACTATTTCCCTTTCTCACATAACCGCACCTGTGCTCTCTACATTACTCTTACAACCCTCAGCTGGTATGTTGCTTTCCCCACCCTTCACTGACCCGCACAGCTTTTTGCTCCTCCCCCTCAGCTCCACCGTTGCTCCCCCAGCTCCCGATTGCTTACTGCTACGCCACAGCTTGGACTTGCTCACCATCTCTCCCCTGTTTCTCTGTTGCTCCTCGGCCCTCCCTTTCCGATTTTTATTACAAGTGTTCTTCCTGGCATGTGCCATATAGGTACAGGTTGCAGCTTTCTCTCGAAAGCACTTTGATAGTGTAAGAGATTAGGATGGTGTTTGCACCGCGCTAACTTGGCACAAACCCGAAACGCCACTATGTCCGCTTGGATGGATATTTCTCTCGAACTGAGCCTAACGTCATCAATTCAGGAACATTTCAAGGACAGTGAAGCAGATTTTGCTCCACAGTAATGACCGAGAGGAGTACTTTTGTAAACCATGAAGGCTCATTAACAACTACCAAATTAAAATCAAATCAGTTTAATCAACAGTAGATAATCACTTGAATACAACATATATGAATACAATCAAGGCAAGTCAAACTGGCAAATGCGAGAACAAGTTATTAAAAGATGGCTCATGTGAAGGTAGATGAAGTCCGTTCCCTAGAAGGAAAACTCTCTAATACTAAGCTAAGTGTGAAAGCTTATCAGGGAATTTAGAAACTGCAGGTGTCAGACAAATATAGCATCACAAGTAGATGACGTTTCAAACCAAGATAAGGAGAAATGTGTTGCGTTAGAAAGGATCTGTATGAGCAGAAATATAAGTAGCATTTGGGTCTCAAGAGAGAAAAGGGACATCCTCCTGTGAAGGTGGACAAGGGCAAGACTTACTAACAAGGGTTTGAGGTTTTTATTAATTTAGCGCAGTTACTTAAAACCATTGCTATAAAAGACAGCATTAGCACATATATAAAAATCAGCGTTAATACATTTGTCTAACAAGGGTCTGAGCCACAGAATTAAACATGAAATTATTTCTAAAAAGGTACATTGCATGATCTTTCCCAGAGTAAGAAACAATCAAATCTAAACATTCACAGTGAGCTCGGTGTCGACCACTTTGACATTCTTAAGTTGCCAAGCAGCTCCAGACCCACTGTCTTGGAGATATCAGACAAAGAGAGGACTTCTTCTTTTCTGACTTCTCGTTCCTCGTGCATACTAGCATTTAAATAATTAGTTGCGGGAAGGGACCTTCAAAGTAGGCACACCAACAAGCCAGGAGTGGGAACAACCCTCATAGACAAAGAGACCCTACAGTGTACCACCACCACTGACAACACCACCACCCCCATGGAACATCTCAACTTCAAGTTCCGCACGGGCGAAAAGGCAACAATCGGAGGCACCTTTTCATACCAAGCCCTAGGACCGCCCTCCAGCTTCTGCAACACCATCGCAAACTTCATTGCGTCCTTATCCTTAGACTCCAAGGACTACATCTTCCTTGGCAACCTATATTTCCACATCAATGACCCTAACGACAAACACACTGCACGCCTCCTTGACAGTATGAGCAACCTTGGATAGACCCAGATCCTCCATGACCCCACACACACCACAAAACGCAATCTGGACCCAACTTTCACTTCCAGCAACCGTGTCAAATACAGCCATGTCACTGAACTCACATGGATCGATCACTCCATCATCCACGTAAGCATCTCCAGCCCCCACTCTGCCACCCCTAAGACGACCAATGCCCCCACCAGAGGTGGAAGAAAATCTCAGAGACCATCTCCTAACCAGCTACCACCACCAACATAGAACAGGGAGTGAAGAACTTCAACACCTGGATCACTAATTGCGCAGACCGCATCGCCCTGTCCAGAGCAACATCCAGAGAAAATCCTCCGAAAAAGGCCTGCTGGTACACCCAAGAACTCAGAACAGCAAAACGAGCCAGCAGACAGCTTGAGAGAAGTTTGCGCACCAGCAAGGACACCTCCAAAAGGGCAACCTTCAAGACCTCCCTCAACCTCTACCACCACCTGCTGAGGGCAACGAAGATCGCCCTCGCCGCACACAACGAAACCAGAGCCAACAACATCAAGGAACCATTCAACAATGTTAAATAATTCTCTAACCCAGCTGTCTGCGAAAACAACGTCAAACACTCACAGGAGCTGTGAAATAACCTTGCCCATTTCTTCCACGACAAGATCGCAACCATATACAGAAACTTAAAACCCCAACCTACACCTACGAACTTCCTCAACAGATACACCACCACCATAACTGACATGAACTATTCACTGACCACCTGGAAAATCTCTCCACCCAGGTCATCACCTCCACCTCCACCATGAAATCCATCAACTCGCTCACAAGGACCCATGTCCGCACCACATCTTCAACCTTGGAAACCAAAGGATCAGCTAGGAACTCACTACCCTACTGAACACCTCTATCACTGCTGCAACATTTCCCGATGCCTGAAAACACACCAAAGTCAGACCACTATTATCAAACCCTCCACCGGCCCCAACAAACAAAACTACTGGCCAATATCGCTTCTCACATTCCCAGCGAAGGGCTGAAAAAGATCATCAACAATCAACTCATGACACACCTGAGCAGAACCAGCTACTCAACACCTCCTAGTTCCGCTTTCATTGCAAATGCAGCACCAAAACGGCCGTGATCGCAGCCACTGATGACTTCCGTACCCTCCTCGACCGTGGTGAAACAGACGCTTTGATACTTTTTGATCTCTCGGCAGCCGTCAACACCGTATTCCACCATATCGGCATTCATGGGAACACGCTCAGATGGATCACTGCCTTCCTCACTCGAAGAGCCTAGAGAATCCACCTCCCACCTTTCACCTCTGAACCCAAGGAGATCTCTTCGCTCAACCTCCCCCCACGTCTCTCCCACCGCTATTGACTTTGCCAGTGCAGGGTGCTTTTAAAACTGCACCAGCATTGACAAAGTCAGTGGCGGCGACAGGCCATCTTAAAGGTTTATTTTCTATTCTTTCAAGAGTATTGCCTCCTTATGTGATACTACATGGCGTGACGCACTTAGTGGCCGTTTGGAAAGCATAAGAATGTTATTCTTTGTACTTTCAAGATGACCAACACATTGTGTGATGCAACTTGGTGGCCAGCTTCAAAGTATAAAATCATTTTTTTGTACAGTCCAGATGGCAGCAACACTCAGTCAAATAGTGTTTTGTCATGCCACATGACGCTATTCTGAAAGTATAAAATATTATTTTCTATGGCATTAAGATAGCCAGCTGCTGCTATTGACTTTCCTTGTTGCAATTGTGAAAGAGTTGAGTTGATTAATATATTATGTAGCACTAAGGGGCACCAGGGGGACTGTGCGCTTTACAAATGCACTTGCTATGTAATGTACACTTGCATAATAGAATAACAATTAAAAGATGTTTACTATGAGTCTGATTGAAACACTATGTAAAGGAGATCCTAGTTAAATGTACATTCCACTCACTTATGGGACTCACATGCTATATTCAGTGTTTTGGCTTCATTTAGTTTACACTTTATCTGTTTTTTCTTCAGTTGGTGTTAATCTGGATCCAGTGACAGCACATCCTCGTCTCATTATATCTGAAGCACAAAGGTGTGTGGAATATGGCGAGAAGACAACTCTCCCACCAGAAGACCCCAGGAGATTTGACTTCTTCCCCTGTGTGCTGGGGACTGAGGGTTTCACTACCGGGAGATCTTACTGGGAGGTGGAAGTGAGGGGTGAAGGTGGATGGTACGTGGGTGCGGCCAGAGAGTCTGTCAAGAGGAAAGGAGGAAGTAACATATTGCCTGCAGATGGAATCTGGGCAATATGGGGGTGGAAAAATGAGTACAAAGCCCTCATCTCTCCATTGACCATTCTTTCTCCCAAGGAAACCGTCAGTAAACTGGGAGTGTATCTGGATTATGAAGGGAGGCAGCTCTCTCTTTACAATGCTGACACCTTGGAACATCTCTACACTTTCAGACACGCCTTTACTGGAAAAATATACCCATTCTTCTGGGTTGCTTCCAAAGTCAAGCTGTGTCTTGTGTAGAGATGAAACCTCTACACCGGTCATGTCTTTCGGAAGATTTTAAGAGCAGATGCACAATTCAGGGAATTTGATCAGGGAACTCTAACATTGGAGAGAAAATTGTATAATCCTTTCCAAAACAATCGCATATCACTAATCTTAGAACATAAAATAGCATCCTCAATTATTTTCTTGCTCCCCTCATTCCTTAAAATGTATTCATAAGCATGCCCCGGGAATGTAGAAAGCGCGACAGATCTGTTTTCTCTGAATTGCCAGCGAGGTCTTATCAAGAGTTGTCTCTCTGTTGTAAGAAAGAAGGATAACAGAAGCAAATGATTTGTTTACTTGTTGAATCTCTGTGAACTCAGAACAATTCCTGCTATAAGGAAGAACCAGCATACAGCACCACTTTCTTTAGTGGTTCCTGAGTGTGTCACCAGGACTGGTGCAGAATAAATGGCATGATTATAATAAGAACAACACATTCATTTTAATCTGCATGTTTTGTAGTCCAGACTCGTTAGTCTACTTTGCGTCTGTATTAGAATTTTCTGTAAGACACGGGAAGGAATGTAGTTACCAAAGTCTGATGTTGTTTATGTGCTTGTTTCAATACAGTGCTAATGTATGCAAATTAGCATTCACATTATTTTAAATTTTAGTGAAAGAATTTTTGCAAAGCAGTGTCTGGATTTAGTACCAATTAAAAGTAACCGGTTCACACTATGGAATGTCTTGCGATAACTTTTTCTGCAAATCCATAATCATAAATAGCCATTTTTAGGGCACTCAAATGTAAGCTCCGTTGGTGCGCCCAATACACATTGCACCACTACATTGATAGCCTACCGTAAAAAATGAAAGATGCAAACCAGAGGCAGGTTAACATTTGTTAAGGGGATATTTTACTTTGTAAATGATTAGTGAAGAAAAATAACTGAATCAAGTTGTGTATGTTTACAACAATAGGTAAGATTCACAATCTCTCATTTGTAGGCAAAATTCCTTTGTATGTTCGCCAAACTAAAAATATAATATATAGCCGAATAGAAGAGTCACGTGTTTATCAGACAGTACATATTGTCATTTGTATATTTGTGAATAGTTTTGGAATTTATTCCCAGGGAAGTTGGCACACTTATTGGTTTTGCTCAAAGAAAGCTTTCTCCATCTGTTGATGACCTTTTCTCGACAGTGCATAGAGTGGGCTTTGGGCCAGCCACTTACTAATGACTGGATGGCTTTCTTAACTATTTCACTTCTCTGTGCCTATTCCAGGGATTTTCTCCCTATGCTTGTGTTTCTCCTGCTCTGGGGCGTATTGGTTTCACCTGAAATCTTTGTTTGAGGCATGTGTGCTTTGCATACTCCTGCCATCTAGTGTTGAAGCTGGATGTTATCAAGTCTTTTCCAGTCACAAGGTAGGGTGACTTCTCCTTTCAGTGATAGTGAGCATGGGCATTAACAGCATTGTTAGGTTGTTTTCTTTCTCCCATCAGTTTCGGACTTGGCTTGCTGTGCTCCGATTCTAGACTGTCCGGATCCTTTCGGATCACAGCCCACTGTACCCACATCAGTATTGTTTCAAACGGATTTCCCATCCACCACGTGTCGAAAATCGAATAAATCTCCTAGATGGATCAAGAAAACTCCAACTGCAGTGTTGGGCCTTTTCCGTATTATTTTGCATTTACTCCAACAAACACTGTAGAATAATCTGCAGATGAAACAGACTCCGTTCCAATTTTGCCCTCAGTGCCACTCCAAATACCTGTTCACCGACCTTCACAAAGTCTGTAACCTGTGCTTGTCTCCGGAGCACGAGGAAGAAGACCGTGACACCTGTCACTTGAAAAAGTCACTCCACGACGACCTGGCTTGACGGAAAGAAAAGCAGCGAAAATATTTCGAATACACCCCTGATATCTTCGGAGAAGATATCGAACAAGAAGAGATCAAAGCATCCGCAGTGCAAGAAGAAGAGGCCTTCTCTGTTCAAGACTCCAACTCTAGCTATGAGCTGGGGATAGAACTGGGGTCTTATGTTCCTCCCGGTCAAGGTGCTGTGTGTACCAAATCCTCTTTGCCCACAAAACCCGCTTCAACACGTACCTCTCCATCTCCCAACAAGCAGTGACTTGATAACAATTCCTCCCAATCATCATACACCAAGATTAAATATGCGTCCTCCACAAGAATGCCGAGCACGTCAAAGGAATCATTAACAGGGTCAACTAAAAGATCTAGTGTTGGTAGACAGCTGCACCCATCACTCTCTGCAGTGTTGCAACACACAACACTTATCAAAAGGGCGTCCTTTTATCATCCCTGTTCCACAGATCGTGCTCACAACGGACTCATCCCTTACATGGTGGGGTGCACATCTATACCATCTAACAGTTCAGGGTCTATGGGATACCAAACACAGGAGTCTCCATATCAACTGCCTAGAGCTTCTAGCTGTTCACTTAGCACTAAATGCGTTTCTACTTCACCTCATAGAGAAAGTTGTCATAATCCGGACGGACATCAAATTTGCCGACCTCCACACCGGGATGCGTCAACACATCCACGAATGGGAACTCTACCCCCAAGTCCTCCCCCCATACTTCCAAAAATAGGGATTTCCACAAATAGATCTCTTTGCAACAGCTCAGAACTCAAAATGTCCAAACTTCGCCTCCAGGTTTGCACACCCTCCGATCCAAAGGCAATTCCCTATGAATAAACTGGTCTGTTATGTTCCATATAGGTACCCTAATATAGGCCTGGGTGATATCAGCACTAGTTATTGGCAGTTCTGAGTATCATCTGTGCTCCATCGACGTACTCTGCGAGGTCCTACAAGGACCGTCCTCTGAGGCAGCGAGCAACGACGATGTTGAGTCTCCCAGCCAGGAAACGTAATCTCTAATTGGTTCATCGTGTGCTGAGGATGAATTAGCCTTTTCCTTTTGGTTTCAAAGCTCAACTTAAATTGGAGCATTTCCTAAAATTGACACTCAAGCTAGAAAAGCATGGTCGTCTAACGCTTGTAGTGGTTCGACACATATATAAACAAACTCAACTAGGACTTTTAAGTGACAATTTCAATACAGAATTTCACAATTTTTATCCTCTCTTAAACTGTTTAAAACAAAAGATTTTTAAGAAATATGTCTTTACGTGTCTCATTGATAGTTTTATGCGCTGCTACCTAGTGAAAAAGTAGTTAGCTAGCATTTTATTATGTTGACTATTTGGAAGAGGAGTGGGTGTTATGTTCCATATAGGTACCCTAATATAGACCTGGGTAATATCATACACCTTCACCTACATTACCTCCCCTACACTATACAGTAACAAGACTTTCAGGATTGAACCTTTACCTAGTTCTAGTCCTGGGCGCAGAAGGAGGGTTTTCCCCGAACAATGGCAGTCTATAGCTTCTTCAATAGACTCACATAGTTTGAATTAATATTTATCAGGGTCTTGGAAACCCGGCAGGGGCTCCACCACCTGCATAATATCTACGTACAAGTTTCATCCCATATGTCATCCTCAAATCCAGAAATGGCTAATACAAGAAACAAGGGACAAAGGAGCCCTATATACTTTCTGTATAAATACAGCACATCTTGCCAGTGTTAGCAGGAGGGAACTGAGACTTCCAGGCCTACACACTGACCAGAGACACTGAGGCTCCTGCATGCAGGCGCTCCAGCTGACAGTGGTCTAACACATCCCTTGCGGGGTGTCCACCTCAAGACCAGGACAGGGTCCCACACTCTCTCACTTCAGGTAATGGTGTTAGACTAAAACCTAGAAGGAATCTTGGCTTCACACCTACTCACATGCTAGGTACACTTAGCTACATCTAGACAGTTCGCACTTTCTTTTATCATGCATTTTATATCCATGTACGTGTTCATGACTATTGCAAAATGGTAGAACTGTACCATCCTTTTATATTCACTGTACTGCTAATCCTATAAATCTCTTTTACACTAGAAGAACAACTGTGCAATAAATACTTATTGTAAACACACAAGACTGTTTCTTCTGTGTAAACTCTCTGAGACAGAATAAATGAGCACGAGTGACTGAGCAAAAAAGAGTACATTGTTTCCATGATCCTATGGGGGATCAGGGTGGTCATGTCCTAAAGTTGCCAGAAACTATTCTCTCTCCTATAGGAGGAGATTCTAGTGGCACTGTGAGCTACCTAATGCAAATAGGCTAACATTTTCGGTGCTGGAGCTCGGAACAGTCTGCCTCCAAACCCACAGTTTATGTTTTTTGAACGTGCAGATTCTGTATAGGAATATATAGGAAATGCACAACAGGTCATGGATATTTGCTTATGCTTTTCCACCTCTACCTCTTCTTCCATTTCTAGCTCGGAAGCTCAGGCAAACATCTCACCCTCGTTTTGAGAGCTCCCACATGAAACACTTAAGCAAAACTACACAAATGTGTGTTGCTTTTGCTTTCCCCTCATAAAGGGACACCTATCTCTAAATCTGGTATCTAGATGGATTGTTAAATTCATTCAAACAACTTATATCAAAGTCAAAATAATTTTGTCTGTACCTCCTAGAGCACATTCTACTTGTAAAATTGGAGCATCCATGGCCTTTTTAGATAACATTCCTATAGCTGACAGTTTAAAAGCAGCTACATGGTCTACACCACCCCACACATATACTAAACACTATTGTGTGGATTTATTAGCACAACAACACGCTAATGTAGGACAGGCACTCCTAAGAACACTTTTTCAAACAGCTTCAACACCCACTGGCTAGCCACCGCTTTCGGAGGGTACTACTATACAGTCTGTACAAAGCATGTGTATCTACAGCACACATGCCTCAAACGGATTGTTACTTGCCCTATAAACATCTGTTCTTGGCATGTAGAGCTGTAGATTCACATGCGCCCTCCCTCCCCTCCCGGACACCTATGGTTGTTGCAGTTGTCATTATTATTATTCATATTATCTACACATAGATATCTCCCTACTGCACTCATTTACTCCATTCTCACCCTCTTGCGGGAAAACTGTCTAACAATGGAGTCGATGCCCATGCGCATCTTTCACCGAAAGGAGGAGTCACCCTACCACCTGACTGGAAAAAACGTATGCGAAGAAAAATAATTTGCAAACATCCGGACCCAACACTAGATGGCAGGAGTATGCAAAGCATGTGAATCTACAGCTCTACATGCCAAGAACAGATGCTTACAGGGTAAGTAACATAGGGCCACATGCTTCAAAGAATGGAATTGCGATTCCTAAATAGCGATTTCTAGGGAATTGCATATAGGAATTGCAAAAAAAAGTGATTCCTACAAATTACGACTCGCTATTAAGGAATGCCTTTCCCTTCATTCCTATGGGCGTAGAGGCCAATAGGAATGAATGGGAAGTCATTCGCAATTTGCAAGTTCCAAATAGGTACTTGCAAATTGCAAATGCTATGTGAAGGGTGCAAGGGGGCCAAAAGGCCACCCTGCTGCACCCTCAAAATTGCATGTGTGCACATGTGGCGCACATATATGCCCTAAGGGCATATGTGTGCACAACATTGCACTTACAAAAAAACAATTTTATGCATTTTTCTAATAAATTACAAATTACCATCAACTTGAAGTTGATAGTAATATGCAATTCCACATTGCGAAAACGCAGTTTGCAAATGCATGATGCATTGCATTTATGGAATCGCAATTTGCGATTCCCTAACTGCATTCACAATTAAGGAAATTGCAAAAAATTGTGATTTCCTTAATTGCGAATACCTTAGGGCTTGATGCATCGGAAATAGCATTTTACAGGTCGCTAACGGGCCGATTCGCACCAGTAAAATTCTTGATGCATGTGCCCCCATAATCCTTATCTTTTGAAAACAACAAACTAACATAAAGGGAAATTATATATCTTTGTTACAACCATAGGATGATGACAGCTGCAGTTATTTTTCGGATATTTGCACATGGTTTATTGGCAAGTTGTTTTTATATAGTAAAGTCATTTAAGATGACTATCATGAAGATTTCTGGAAATTTTTCTATTGCGATTTCAATGGAATTGTTACAATGAATTGTATGTTTCTTTTATGGCTATTTAACCAAATAAAATCCTTGTTTCTAAAAGGAAATAATCATAGAACATTAAGTGAGCTCACTGCATCAGACGTATCTCATAGTAGTGTCCCAAGGCAATATTGATATCAATATCATGTAGTTTATACATATTGTGCACTCTTTCTAGATGTCTATTTGATAAAAAAGCACATGAACCCCAGGTTTTACATTTAAGGATGCAGACCATTACATTCTATACAGTCAATTAATTTTCCTTTTCACTACCATCCCACTTCATTCGTGTCATGCAGAGACGTTTTAAGGTTTGGGCAAAGTGGGCTCAGGCCCAGGTCCACAGCCTTTCAGAGGGCCCCCTGATAGCCTTCTTAAATGTCTGCCTGAGCCAACTGTGTTATCCAGACAAACCTGCCCTGATGCCCTTGAATGGTTCTTAATGTAATGTAATGTAACGCATATTAATAGAGCGGAACTGCCACCCAAAGGGTATCCTGGCGCTTGACCACAATACTACCTACATATGACATATATTACACAGCCCTTGGAAAAAGATGACTTTTAAGGTCCTTTTTGAAAGATAGCAAATCCTGCCTACACCTCAGGGATAACGGTAAGGAGTTCCACAATTTGGCGGCCGTAAAACTGAAGGAGCGGCCGCCCATCCTTACCCTTTTTATCCTGGGGACTGTCACCAAGAATGCCGAAGAGGACCTCAGAGTTCTAGAGGCTGAGTACCAGGAGAAAAGATCTTGTAACATCACTGGACCCAGACCATGCAGAGCTCTGAAGACCAGACAAGAAGCCTTAAACCGGATCCGTTGCTGGACCGGCAACCAATGAAGATCCGAAAGTGCAAGGCAAAAAGAGGCAGAACGAGGATGAGATAGGGCCAGCTTAGCCGCCATATTCTGGACCTGCTGCAGCTTCAGGAGCAGAGTGATGGGAGCCCCTAGAAGCAGTGCGTTGCAGTAGTCTAACCTACTGAGGATGATACTATGCACTATTTCAGTCCTAGCCGAAGGGGGAAATAGCGGCAGAATTTTCCGTAATATACGGAGCAATAGCATGCATGTCGCCGTGGTTTTATTGACAAAGGCATCCAACTGAAGGTTGGGCCCAAACATGACACCCAAATTGCGCACGGACTCTGCAGCCGCCACAGTGCCTAGGATGGAAGTAGGCCCGAACTCCTCTGGTAGAGGGCGGGGCAGCCGATCCAGAGTACAATGGAGAACCTCCGTTTTCGATCCATTAAACTGGAGCGAGTTCTGGCGCAGCCAATCTGCCGTAGAGGTCATGCAACGATGAAATGTTTCCCTAGAAACCGCATCCTCGCCATCAAAAGAAAAAATAAGTTGAGTGTCATTGGCATAATTGATGACTGATATGCCGAATGACTTAATCAATCTTATCAATGGGCGAAGATACAGGTTAAATAGGATCGGGCTGATAGCCGAGCCCTGAGGCACGCCCTGATTTACTTTTTTGACAGCTGACCGAAAAGGTGGCAGAGCCACGGTTTATTGCCTATTGCAGAGGTAGGAAGTCAACCAGTCCAAGGCCTGACCGGTCACTCCGGACTTCTGCAACCTACTTAGTAGCACAGCATGGTCAACCGTATCGAACGCAGCCGACATGTCGAGCAGCACCAAGAATGCTGCTCTTCCCATGTCGACACGCGAACGTAAGTTATCCAAAACTGTCACCAGAGCTGACTCCGTGCCGTGGGCCAGCCTAAATCCAAATTGGGCCATGTACAGACAGGTGTTGGATTCAAGGAAGCTAGACAGGACCCTAGTGACCAATTTCTCCAGTATTTTTACAGAGAAAGGTAGCAGCGAAATAGGTCTATAATTCGCCGGGCACAAAGGATCCAAGGTGGCTTTTTTTAGCAGAGGTGAAACCACTGCGAGCTTCCAGCTGTCTGGAACCGTGGCCGTAGCTAAGGACTGGCAGCAGATGCGTAAAGCGGGGAAAACCGCTCCGCCTGGAACACTTTCCAAAATTTATGGGGTAACGGATCTAAAGGAGATCCAGTAGAGACGCTGTTGGCCAGCAGACAAAAATCCTCCAAGGAAGGAATATGAAAACAGGTCAACTGAGGCTGTACCACCTCTTCACTAGCAGCATCAGAGGCCGCTATACTAGCAGAGTCCGAGGTGGAAGCAGATGGAAAACTAGGCGGGCAAGAGGCCGAGAGCCCATTCAGTATATTCCTGATTTTTTCCTCGAAAGCAGAAGCTAAGGAATCGCATAGCTCCTGGGATGCCGGAGTAATGTTTGAAATACAGGCAGGATTAGATAGATCATTAACTATTTTGAACAAAGTTTGAGACCTGTTCGCTGCCTTGGCCAATGTATCCTCCAGGTATTTCGCCTTAGCATTCCTAATCAGCATTTTATAATCTTGAAGGGATTTTTTATAGGACAGTTTATCTGGTTCAAAGTAATGCCTTCTCCACGCTCTCTCCGCCCGTTTACAGCGTAGTTTCTGTTGGAGGAGATCATTAGAAAACCAGGGCGAGACCTTCCTAGGCTTATATTTTGCTTTACGCAGAGGAGCCACCTTATCCAGTGAATCTACAATCTGCTGACAAAGAGCAGAATAACTTTCCTCCACATTCTCCCCCAAGGAAAAAACCTTAGGAAGTAATGTGGGTAAACTGGAACACTTCAGGATCCGCAACCATTGCCGACTAAGCTATAAATTACCAGGGCCGCTCTTATTCAGCGAACCTACTGGTAAAAAGATAGAAAAGTGGATCAATGCATGGTCCATCCAGCATTGCTCCACTACCCCCTTTATCAAGACCTGCGAGTCATCAGCAAAAATCATGTCCAAGGTATGCCCTTTTGCATGGGTAGGGGAAAGCACCAGCTGCGTAAGATGTACATTACTGCAAGCATGGCAGAGTTCTCGATAGGCGAGGTCATGTGGGCCATTAGGCCATAGGTTGAAATCGCCCAGCACTAAAAACCTTGCATGTGAATTAGACAGGTCGTAGATAAGATCTATCAATTCCTTAGGGGGTGGCGTAGTGCTACCGGGAGGTCTATAGCAGAGCAATCCAGCAACCATTACCCCGCTCTGGCCTTTTAGGGAAAACCCCATAGGTTCAAAGCCAGTAACCCCTTTAACTACAATCTGCGAGAGGGCGAGTGAATCCTTAAAAATAAAGCCCACTCCACCGCCTCTCCCACTTGCTCGTGGATTATGCTTGATCGTATAGCCCGGGGGACAAGCCCAACCGAGCTCGACTCCGCTATCCGCCCTTGTCCAAGTTTCAGTCAAGAAAAGTACATCCAGCTTAGAAGATTCAACAAGGAGGGCAATCTCTGCATGATGTTTGCAAAGCGAGCGAACGTTAAGCAGTCCGCAAGAGAGAGCCCCCGAAGGAGCAGGGATAGTACCCGCTTGCTTGCCCGTGTTAGAGTGGTGGTCCAGCAAGCACAACTCAGCCCTGGAATACACCAGGCGAGAAGAAGCAGCTTGGCTAGCGCTGGATGCGACCACTGCGCGAACAGGCGCAAACGGGCTTACCTCTGGCGCACCTCCGGCGCGCCGCTGGGTCGCCCGCTGCGCGCCCACGCTGCGCGCTTGCTCGCTCATCCCTTATGAACTAAGCTGCGCGGGAGTCCTGTGAGGAAAACCGCTGGACCCGCAAAAAGATGGCGTCTGAAAGAAACGTCCCGACCGGGAATACACCCGCCCAAGATGGCGGCCGAAAACGCTGTGACCAGTTCCAATCGCCCACTATCTAAATCCCGCAAAGTGCGGGTGGTTCCACGATTATGGTGCAAGTAAGAGCCTGAGTGTATGCCCCCCAAATGTCCAAGCTGCGCAAGCGCCTGCGACCTATGTGGCAGCACGAGTGTCAGGTAAGATAAAAGGTTAAAAATAGCTAGCAGCTACAGCAAGGGTTGGCGTGCGTGCAGTAGGTAGGGAAATCTACAGCTGACCATGGAGGAGCGTCTGAAATACTCGTCCCAGTGCGCGGGAGTCCTGTGAGGAAAACCTCTGGACCCGCAAAAAGATGGCGCCTGAAAGAACGTCCCGACCGGGAATACACCCGCCCAAGATGGTGGCCGAAAACGCCGCGACCAGTTCCAATCGCCCACTATACTGTCTAAATCCCGCAAAGTGCGGGTGGTTCCACGATTATGGTGCAAGTAAGAGCCTGAGTCTATGCCCCCCAAATGTCCAAGCTGCGCAAGCGCCTGCGACCTATGTGGCAGCACGAGTGTCAGGTAAGATAAAAGGTTAAAAATAGCTAGCAGCTACAGCAAGGGTTGGCGTGAGTGCAGTAGGTAGGAAGGTGGATTGTTTGAGTACCATGATTTTATTTTTAGTAAGGGCGATGTGTGGGAGTTCCTTACAGATGTTTTGTAGAGAATTGTTGTGCTTATGATTTTTAAAACATGGAATAACCATAAAAAAGTTTTGTTTAGATCGAAACAGTGCCTCCCTTATGAGAAATGGAAGGGGGTCACACAGATTATTTTTAGGAACATTGGTGAGTTACTGCTGCATCACAGTATCGATAAAATACAGCACTGTGCTGCCTTCTGATTCACGCATTCTGAATGTTAGATGTGAAAGCTTGTAGAACTTGCAATTGAACCTAATGAGAGGCACATATTGATTTGGTTGTATTGCATATTACATCTCACCTACTTTAATTTTCAGCACATTTTAACAATAATAAAGCAGGCATATGGTCTCTACTATCACAAAATTCGCCTAAACGAGTTATTTCCAAGAGCACTTTTCTCTACAAGGCTACATTTTTCAGTAATATATTCCTACAAGGAAAGACAAAGACATTCAGTCCTGTTCACACCCATATTCCTCTTACAAGCACAGTGGGCACCTGTTCTGCTCTGTTTCCTGAGACTCTGACATGTGTGAGAGAAGCTTGCTTTGTGTGTGGGTGTGTGTGTGTGTGTGTGGTTGCCTTGCTGCTACCCATACCGTACTTGTGAATGTGAGGCCTGCTTCTGCCTGTTCTGTGTTGGGAATGCGGGAAATCTTTGTCCATCTTCATTGTTTCATGGACATCTGCTCGTGCTGCTGTCCATATTGGTCTGTTTGTAGATTTATATAGCACATCTTATCACCCGTAAGGGTATCTAGGTGCTGTTCATGGGCACGAGGAGATTTTGTGATCTGACCAGAATCACAGGATATTACACCGATGCGAGACTCGAACCCCGATCCCCAGCTCCTGAGTTGGCAGCTCTGGCTGCTGCGCCCCATCCCCTCCCTGGTCTGTTGCTCATTTGGAGGGACTCCACAAGTGTAATACTTTATTTACTCGGTTAGTTCTGTCTCTGAGATAAGCTTTCACTGGTGATGCATGGTCAGTGTCTGAAGGAAGCTTAGATTGTGGTTTCCTGTTCTTTTTGGGAGTGTCTTTTGCACTACTGCTGTCTGGGCTGTCCAAACGATGTTAGCTCTGATGTTGTCTCTACTGAGACTGTTCTGTTTCTCAGGCAGGCTTGCACTGTTGCTGTGTTAGTGTGTCCCTTGCGTGCGAGGCCAGTCCTAGGATATGTGGGGCCCCGGGCAGAATAGGAACATGTGAGGCCCCTAAGCAGAGAGGACGTGGAATCGGATCGGGCCGTCTAAGGAAAGTTTTTTTAATAATTAAAATTAAAACAACCCCTGTGACCCCCACACCCCCGACTCATGTCTGCCGTGACTGGGTTTTGTCAGTGGTTGTTAGCTGTTTAAGCTAAATGAGTAGCAACAATAATTTATTTTCCTTTCCCCTTGTTGTTTTGACCAATAAGTTGCTCCTTCACACACATTTGCATAGAATCACAACTGGAATGCAGGACCATTGCTCTTTGTGCTCTGCAGAGAGGCCATATTTTGAATGATCATGTAATCTGAACACCTTTTTGACCCACAGACCGGCACAGTGTGACAGTTGTACTGCATGCAGCCTCAACTCCAAGGTGCTCAACTGTAGCCTGTTATAAACACCTGGAGGCCACTCAGCACAAAGGGTATATCAAGTCAAAGATAGCTTTATTCGATTCCATAAAAAACAAAAAAGCACATGTAAAAACATTAAAACATTTAAAATTCAATTTTGATTAGATACAAACAAATACAGTTCGACTACATCAATACATTACCAGTCTATTTACACAAAGTGCCAAATGCAGTTCAAAAATTCATTAGCTCATGGAAGTTCTACATCTAATGATGAATTTTAAAAACTTTGATACAGTGATTATAGTTATTTCATCCTGAAGTAGAAAAATCTTAAAAAGAGCCGGTCTACACTGCCTTAAGCCCCAGCGCTTTAACAAGGGGATTAAGTATCTTGTCCTTCCCCACCCATAACATTTACAAAAAAGAATGCAATGAATGGTAGACTGCACTGAAAGGTCATCGCATGGGCAGTTACCTAGGTTTTTTTACACCAGTCATTTATGGCGGGGAAGGTGACCATCCTAAAGAAGTTACCCATTCTCAGCCGTGCTAATAGCATTCTATCATAACTACCCAGCTCGGGGCACAAATAGAGCTGCAGACCAGGCTCCTGCAGTAATGAATGATGGTGGAGAACGGAAGCCTTCTTTCCCTCAACAGACCAGCGTTGGTCAGCCAGAAAAGAGGTACATTTTTCTTTAAGCGTTTTTTTGGACATGGAAGTTATCAGTAAGGGCGTATAGTAAAGTTCTGAATGCCCTATATTTGTTAGGAAATCCTTGACGTAAGAAAGCCACTGAATATTTTTTGACCCCTCAAGCCTCATGCAATTTGCAATGATCGCCCTATTAAGATCAGTTTCAGTGGAGGTCCAGATCTTGTGCCAGAGCAGCACTGGACTGATCCTAATTAAATCAGTGATATAGACCAAGGCAAGTTCCTTATGGCAGGCATAGGTTGAGGTCGATCTCGGGACGGCTAACAAATATCTAAGAAAGCTATTTTTCTTCACCTGGATTTCCTGACAGTCAGAGATGCCCCAAATGCCGGCCCCATATATGGCAGTCGATACGCACTTCGCTTTATAGATATGAAGCAAGATGCGTACAGGCCTGCCACCCAGCTTATTTGCGAACTGCATTAATGCCCCAATAGCTCGCGAAAAAGCTAAGCACCTGGTAGTAATGGCTGTAGTCCATGAACCTTTTTTATTAAAAACAACCCCCAAATAAGAAAAAGTGCTTGTTCTATCTTTGACTGCTCTAAAAAAGTGTAGCAATAAACCTTATTTTTTGATGAGCAGCACATAGTGAAGGTTTTCCCCGTATTTATTTTTAAGCCCCTAGATCCCATATATACTGAAAATCCGGTTAACGCCTTCTGGAGGCCTACTTGGGTTCTTGACATAATAACTGCATCATCTGCGTAGAGTAAAATAGGCACCGCGATGCCATCAGTTTGAGGATAGTCCACAGCCAGTTGTGTTAGGTAGTCTGCTACACTATTAATATAAAGATTAAAAAGAAAGGGCACCAGTATACATCCCTGGCGAACACCCTTCATTATTGGGAACTTTTCTGTGCATTCACCTTTCTTACCGTGACGCACCTTTGCCCCTGCCCCTCTGTATAGTTCTATTAGAAAATTTCGAATATTTAAATCCACTCCCAGCCGTAACAAAGTATCCCACAAGACATCGTGACTCAGGCAGTCAAGTACTGAACTGAGGTCAACAAATGTCATAAATAAATTTCCCTTTTTGGCAGTCTTCTATTTCCCTATCAGCAATGCCAGGTTAAGTACTTGCTCAACAGTTCCCAAACCAGACTTGAACCCATATTGAAATTTAGATAAAATGCCTTTATCCTTGGCCCATCCCTGTAATCTATTTAATATAACTCGACCTGCCACTTTCATGAGGGAGTCAAGCAGTGAAATGGGCCTGTAGCATTTAGGATCGTTGCGATCGCTCTTTTTAAATATTGGCACTACTATTGAATCCTGCCAAGTGGACGGAAATCCAATTTTATTACAACTGTTTAACACATTTGTCAGGAGCAGTGCCCATAGGGCGGTGTTTTCCTTATAAATGTCAATAGGAATCCCACCTTGTCCTGGGGCCTTTCTGTTAGAACTTTCTAAAATAGCCAATTCCACCTCTGCTAAGGAGAAAACTATATCCAGAGGGAATGATTCATGGGGAATAAACTCTAAGGTTACATGCTCATTAGTGTTAGTCCTACCTGATCTGACAGTACCGTCTATTTTGTAGAGCTCAGTAAAATAATGTACCCAAACCGTCTCCTCAATGGCAATCTCCATCACGTCGCAGCTTCTTTCCACAAAGAAGGGAGCATTTACTGCTCTCCAGAAGGCAGTATTATCTCTTAATGCACACGCCTTAAGCAGATCTCCCCACGCAGCCTCTTTCAATTCATTTTTACGTTTCTGCAGGGCAAGTTTATAAATTGCTCTAGCAGACTTTATTTCTAGGGGGATTCTTGGCACTGATTTTAAAGTTCTTTTAAGAAGGGCACGCGTCTTACCACAATCAGAGTTAAACCAACCCTTCACTTTAAAACTATCCCCCCCCCCCGAGCAATCCCTGTTAATTTACTGCTAATTTGTGAGCTAATTTTCTGGAAAGCTACCGTAACCTCTGAGAGTTAGGATTTTCCGCAAGACAAGTCATAAAGTCAGGGAAATGATCTACTACTAGGTTTTGCAGAAATCCTATAGGGTCAACCCTACTCCATTTTATTGAGTAGCCATTTGTTCTATTTAAGTGGATCCCATGACTATATAGATTTTCTACTACATTGGATCCTTGGCCTCGTCCCACCCCCCTGCTGAAAGTTGCGGTGATAAAAAAATGATCACTGAGAGCAATGTCCTCTGTATTAAACGATCGGACGTTGCTATGATAACTTGTGGTGACCAGCATGAAATCGATCACCGACTTTGAACCCCTCCCAAAAAAGGTTGGTAAAAACTCAACTTGGGGGTTACATAGCTCATTTACGAAGCCTAAATCATACTCGAATAGCAAGCTATTCAATAGATTCCCAAACGTAGAGTGTTCAAAGTGAGTACAGGGATCTCCCTTCAAGTTGACCATGCCACATATATCTAAATTACTGAGAGGACAAAGGTGACAATTGAAATCTCCTGTCACTATAGAGCACCTTCCCTCTTGCTCTGAGCCAGTTTCCTTACACAAGTCTGCTTTTAAATCATCCATTATCCTGATCCGATCTTCCCCTGGGATATTATTGTAAAGGTTAGTCAGGGTGATATACTGGTTTCCTCCCACCGTAAGCGTTAGTATCTGATAATAATAGTTATTTCCCTTGCCAAATAGGGATTTAACTAACAAATTGGCAGTGTTGGATATAAAGGTACATAGCCCACCTGAACACCTACCGCTACTAGTCTGCTGTGCTGGGGGAAAAAAGGTGCGGAAACCATTTAGATGTATCTCAGATAATTCCCAGCATTCCTGAAGGCAAATTACATCAAAATTATCTATAAATGACAGGAAGTCAGAGTCCTTTACTTTACTAGACAGGCCCGCTATGTTCCAAGATAACAGGGCCAGACTACCCCTATGGTCGACCAATGGGGGGACAGTTGTTACTACTGATGGGATTGTCTCAAGAATACCATCTAACTGAGGTATGGTTACTATACCACCCCCTACTACTTCTCCAACAATCTCTTGTACTACAACTGGGCAAGTGTAACAAGTCAGAGCCAAATTGTTTCCTTCGCTATCACTGATGGGGTTAGTCACTAATTCAACAGTACTATCTGTCCCTGTAGATGCTGGGCCAAGAGTGGTAGAAACTACATTTGTATCTTTAACCATTTGCGTATCTAACAAAATAGCGCAACCATTTATAAACCCACTGTCTCTTTTTTTAGAAACTAAAAGATCCATTTTTTTACTTTTTGATAAACTGGTGGATTTTGACCGTCAATCGACCATCTCCAGGCAACTAAACCTGTTGTGATCGGAAAACCACCCCAGTTATCCCTAAAAGCTAACTCCGTGGTGGGCTGCTCGATGTCTCGATGCCCTACTCTATACCAATTTCTATCAATTTCCCGGTCACGTGTTGGTCCACTCCTAGGGGGATAAAAGAAGGAAAGTCGTCTGGTTGCAATTCCCTCATATCTATCTTGAGTGTTCCATGAACAAACATGGTCAGCCGTGTGAGGATCCGCAAAATTAATCAGGATGCAATCGCTCTGTACGGATTTCCTCTCGTGTACCACCCACGTCACCCTGCGCACCGTCAAGATCTTACTCGACCGGTAAGGTGGTAAAGGCCGATTTGAGTTAAGTCAATGTTGGACCTTATTTTTTAATGACCAGTTAGCTTCCTCAGCGGCGTCACCCAATTCCGGGACCCCCGTCATGACCACCACGTAAGGACTTGCCTCTGGGGCAAATTCACCGCTCTTCTCCTAACTGGACCTCCTTCGTTCTTATTCTCATTTGGTTGCGAAATGTGTACCCTAGATGGAGTTTTCCCCTCTCGAAGGGGGGTGGCACAGGCTTTAGTTTTAGTTACAGCTTTCTTCTCAGGGGCTAAGGCCGGCTTGGGATTTGTGTTTGTCACTGGTGCTGGTGGGTTTTTTAGTAACATGGTCAGCAGATTTGTTGCTATTTGATTTATTTCCCCCTACTTTTTGAGCTCCTGGAAGTTTTTGATTTTTAGGCATTACACACAGGTCGGCTAGCTGTTTTTCAATGTGGGATAGTCTTGTCTCAATGGGGGAGAGGTAAAGTTTGAATAGTTCTCCTATTTTAGATAGGAGTGAGATATCAACCTCAACGCCACTGACACTTTTCCTAACCAGGTTAATCGAAGCCTCTGCATTCACTCTACTCGAGCCCTCTTTTGTGGCAACGATGCAAGGATGGTCATGTTCTGTGTGCAGAGTTAGGACAGGGTCCCCCCTAGTCTTATTCAATTGTTCGCCCCTTCCCCTTGCTTTTTTTGACTTGAGTTTTTTAGGAATGGCACCCTCCTTCTTACCCCTCAGCTGGCTAGCACTCAGATCGTCAACTGTAGTAATAGCAACTAAGTCCGGGGTTTTGTCTAAGTCCGAGCTCAGTTGGGAGTCAGATAGTAGGTGAGACACTGATAGATCTATCGTGTTGGGCAAACTATATCGGTCAGCATGAATATCTGCATGAATGTCTATAGGACCCACACCCTTTGATTGATCAGGGGTTTTAGCTGTTGCAAAGTGGCCCATAGATGATCTTTTTGACAAGGCAAGATCTTGGGACACTCTGCGCTCCATTAGTGAAATCCCTTGGTCTATAAAAGTGTTTGCCCTTATAATGAAGTTATCCAGAGTGCCCGTTAATGAACCCCCCCCCGCTGCCGTTTTACTTCTGCTCCCACGTGTACACATAATTTAAAAATAACAGAAAATATCACATAAAAAGACACAAATGAAGATAGATTATTAATATATAAAGAGTGCACATACGTTCAGTCCAACTCGGGCTCAGAAGTTAGAGGGGGTGCCCATCCCAGCCTTAAAAGGTCTCTAACGGGCTTAAACGGGCCCGCCCTTTGCCCGGGCTTCGCCCGGCGTCCCGCTCGCGTCCTGCTCTGCGGTATGCTAAGCCAGATATAAGGAATATAAGACAACCAGGGGGCGGGGCTGACAGGGGGCGCGGACCAGGTGACTGCGGTCGGGCAGGGACTCCTGGGCGAGTGAGTCCCTGCTGTGCGCCACTCCACACCTGTGTCAAAGCCGGTCCTCTCCCACACCCAATGCTGCAGCTGTACCCAGCGCTTCCAACGGTCTTCAACACGATGCGGCACCCGCGAAGCGGGTGCGGCGAGGAGTTGGGCAGAAGCAGAGCAGTCCAAGGCAATGAGCAAAGCAAGGGACCCGGTACAGTTTCTCCGCTCCAGCGACGGTGATTCCACTTGCAATCAGCGGTAATGTTCCCGCAACAGGACAGAGTTGGAGGGTTTAAATCAGTTATCAACCAGGGGGCGGGGCTGACAGGGGGCGCGGACCAGGTGACTGCGGTCGGGCAGGGACTCCTGGGAGAGTGAGTCCCTGCTGTGTGGCACTCCACCCCTGTGTCAAAGCTGGTCCTCTCCCACACCCAATGCTGCAGCTGTACCCAGCGCTTCCTCCGGTGTTCAACATGATGCGGCACCCGCGAAGCGGGTGCGGCGAGGAGTTGGGCAGAAGCAGAGCAGTCCAAGGCAATAAGCAAAGCAAGGGACCCGGTACAGTTTCTCCGCTCCAGCGACGGTGATTCCACTTGCAATCAGCGGTAAGGGTATATCAACCAAGAGTAATATGCTGTGAGATGAAATACAGAAAAAGACAAATTATGCGGCATAATCCTGCACATTTTGAAATAGTATTACTTCATTTTTTTGCCATTTTTAATTTTGGTAACACTGTTTGGGCACTGGTTGCACCCCATTAGTACCAATTTAACACCCAAATTTAGCAGTGAGAAACAGAAAGTTGACTATTCCAGATTTCAAACGGCCTTCTGACATGCAGCAAGACGTGTCGCTGCATTTTTAGTAACTTTTGAACCGTTAGAGATAGAAAGCAATGATGTTGTTAAAATCTGTAGATTATGCAGCAGATGATTGACTATGTGGCAAATGCATAATTCTGCTGAAATTGCCGCTGCTGCACAATCTCATAATGCTAGTGGCCCTGCCACAGATGCAGCATCAGACCGGGAAAGGGAATAGGCCCATTGCCAAAATAAAAGGGGCCCCCTTAGTCAGTTAATTAGTTAGAAAAGTGTCCCATGTTTACAAACTAGGGCAGTTTTAAACGTGTAAAGATATGCTGTGTAAATTGTTTGTAAGGTATGGAAGACTGCACCGATTTGAGTTTGGTGCAGGAAATGTTTGCTTCAATATCATAAAAATCAATATTAAAAACCGGCTCACCTGAACATAAAGCAGGTCAACAACTAGCCTAAAAAACGGCCTACATACTGACCTGACCGCAGGGCTTTAAGTGGGATGAAAAAAAAACTGGGGGTGTCTTTCAAAGGGTTGTTGCTGATGTAATTAAGGGTGTGGCTTAAAAACATGTAAGCTATATAAATCTGTGCTTAGCATAGTGTGCCGCCCGACTGGTATTTTGCTGCCTCTGTCATTGCCTCCAGAAAAATATTGCAACACGTGAAATTACACCTACAACAAGCCAGGACTATTGGCTTTGTCAGTGGTAATTAGTTCCATAAGATGAATAAGCAACGTCTACGGCTTCTTTGTATATAATATTGAAAATGCTCCAGTTCTGACATGATGAGACTGTGAAAGAATTATAACGAGTCTCTTTGAAGTTTTAAGATTTGTTTTTTTACTCTGAGGGTGCAGGCATACTGAAGGACATGAATATAGGGCTCCTTTTGAATGTCAATTTTAATTCACTACCGGATCTGAGACTTGAGTGACCCAGTACACTTTAAACCTGCTCCATCCACTTTTACACGCTAATTCTGCTCCTCTTGTCTCATTGCCGTACACACACCTTTCTGCTCCCCCTCACTCTATTCAGTGTGTCTTACCCCTTTAATCCCCCTCTCTGCTCCCTTTCCACTTGTCTTAGGTGAGCAGTTTCCATTGTGATGTGCCATCATTGTGAAGAATTATCTGGACATGGTAAATGTTAATTGTATATATATTTATTGGAGCTCATTACATTAGCTTCCAACGCTATTCATACCATGAGTAGAACTGCTGTTCTTCTTTGACAACCCTTCTACCTTCTTCTTAGAACTTCTACCATGACATGCTTCTAAATGATATCACAGTCATTGTACATTATTATATTCTCCCCCCTCCCTCCTAAAATGAGTAAAACAAATTTTAAAAAATGAATAAATAAATCAACAGTGTTTAATTTTTCTCTCAGGTCTTCTTGAGGTTCTTTCAGATCTTCTGTGTATCCATTCACTCTGCTGATTATTTGAGTGAAATTTTTGTTCAATATTTATTGTGACTTTTCTGAAGAAGGATTTGTTTCTTGTTACTATTTTGTTATCATTCTCATCAGTCATTGCCGTGCCTTGAATTCTTGTTACTTCTAAAGGTACAGGATGAAACCTAGTCGGAGATTTCCTCACTTGTTGTTGTCGAACTAACACTAGATCACCAACTTGAGTCTTGACTTTTAATTTTTTTCCCTTTTTCAGCATATTTCATTTTTTCTTTTGTCTCTATATCTTTTTCTACCTCTTCTCTATGAACTTTTGAAGGAATTAGTGGCAGACGTTTGTCTCGGTTGTCCAAACATGAGCTGAAGGACATTTTCCAGTTAAGACATGTGGAGTATTTCTATAATCTCTTAAAAGTTGGCACAGCGCTTGGTTTATTGAAATTTGTGAAAGTTTTGCTCTTTTTTACAGCTTTTTTAATTGTAGCCATCAGTCTTACCACCATTCCATTAGCTCTAGGCCACATTGGAGTTATCCTCCTATGTACTATTCCTAAATAGTTCATAAATTTTTTTAATTCACCTCCATTAAATGGTGGTCCTTTGTCTGTTTTCAATACGTTAGGAATTCCCCACAGCGAGAATATTTAATCTAATACCGGAAGTACTGCTGATGTATATGTGGAAGATATTAGCTTTACAATGGGAAAACAAGAATACTCCTCTATTATTGCTAGTAGGTATAATCCAGAATCTAATGGTCCATAAAAATCTGCTGCTACATTGGACCATACAGCATCCGGTAATTCAGACGTGTTCAATTCCTTTCTAGGTCTCGCCTGGCGAACGCAGCGCGAAAGCGATGTCGGCAGTGAGATCTATTGTTGCTGACTTGCCTCGGAAATGGGACAGGAGATAAGCACGCGCAGGGCGGTTGCGATTGGAGCCTGTGAATGTGAATGTGCACGTACAGCCACGCGGTGTGCAGATCTCCTGTCCCCCTTCTGTCCTCGCAAGCCAGCATGCAGTTTCACTTTCACTATTTTGTTTTATGCGCATGCACGCTCAGTGTAACATAATTGCTTTCTGGCCCCCAAAAGGGGCTTTTAAATAAAGTCTCCCCATCGTTTGAGCGGCCCGCAATGGTGGGTCCGCTCAGGAAATTAAGTTGGACACTGTGCCTTAATCGGCACAACTGCTGGACAAACGGAGAATGCCCCACTCACCCGGTCTGCGGGGGGAACTCCTACTCTGGTGCCATCCTCCTGAACAGTGGCTGGCTGCGGCGCGCTTCCGGAGCACTCCAGCTCCTCTGTAGTTCTGCCAGCACGACGCAGGGCTCTCTCCTCAGTCATGGGAGCCCTGCACTGCTATCTGCCGCTCTTCACCCGGGCCCCCTCCTGGGACCCGGGACTTGAGCTGCCGCATTTCTTCTCTGGCACCAGGGCGACCTCTTTACCACCAGAGCCCCGGAAGCGGACAGGCACTGCCTGCACCGGCTGCACGCGCTGCCACTGGGCACGAGCCCCAGGACACTCGAAAGTTACAGGTACTGCCATGCGCGGGCAGCCCTCGCTCTCCCAGGTCTCCTGTCCGGCCTGGATGTGGACCTGCTTCCTGTTTTACTTGTTTCTTATCTTATATTAACTCAGCCCACAGTGAGGCTCGCACTACGCTCCGTGCACTTGCTTGCACAGTAACATCCAAGAATCAAGTTTTTATCTGCCATCATGTGTGTTTGGTTTTTAAATTATCTTTCAGTTTTATCTGCAATTGAAGAGGGATAGTTGGGTGATGCTTACCGAGGTACTGTGGGGCAGGGAGGCAGGGTGTGGTGCTTCATATTAAAGAGTATGGGTTTGACCCTGAAGCGGAAGTGGTGCTCTGGGGACAGGAGGCGCTATCCATCATTCAGCGCATGTAACCGCAAGCCCGGAGCTGGAGTCCTGGTTTTTATTGGCAAACGCTCCTAGTACCCGTTGCTTTTCAGGGGAAGTGTCCATTCACAGGTCGATGAGCGTCAGGGTGTGAGCAGGATTAAACGCGCTCTGGATGCTGTATTTAAACAGGTCAGTAAACGTTTGCAGCACTAAACTACACAGGACACACAACTCTACTGTATGCTTTACACTTCTTACTACAGTGCTTTCTTGTTTAACCTGTACCCGTATTGGTCCCGGAACGGAACACGTATTCCGCTGTTTAAGTTTTAAATACTTTTTCCAAATCAATCTGATTATCTGAAGACTGCAAGGCACCCGATTGCTGGTTCTTCAGATGGTCGCACGCTTTCGGAAACTACACGGGCAAGGTACAGTTTTACCGAGCCGGAGACTCGAACACGGTTTCCCCAGCTCCAAAGTCTGCAGCTCTGGAGATTACACCACATCCCTAGCCCTGCCTAGTGCCCCACAAAGTGGGTTAGTCGAACGCATTTTTTGTGTCTCCCTGCATCGCCGCACTAAAATTAATTGTTGCGCATTATAGCTCCTCTGTCTGCAGGTCATTTTGCTTTGCTCTCGGTGCAGCATTATGCCCTTCCGGAGGTATTCAGAAAAATGTTTGTACATTCTTGGCATTGCAAGCAGGGCCCACAGAAGAGGTTACTCTGGTTGTTATGTAAACAGCCCCTGGGACCGGCTTGTTGCAATATGCACCTTGTGGCTCCTCGCTGGGATTGGGGCACACTGCACTAGCAGTTGGAATGGGTGTTGGACTATTTCCTGCCCTGACAGGATGGTGCCATATGACCCCTGGAAAGAAACGTGATCATCCCAGCGATTCACAGCAGCAGTCCTTTGAGTAGCATTCACCACTACTCAGGAGAATGAGATTTGGAAGTGAACCCTGCAGGACCGGTCGAAGCCCGGTCAAGACCCAGCACCACCTGAAATGTGAGCTACTCACTGAAGTGATCAGAGCCTGTTCCTCGTGGTCAGAAAATTGCTGTCTTTGGCTGAGTCACACAACGACATCAGAGCCAGCATGCCTAATTGTAGCAGGGGCAGTCCGTGGGCTACTGGATTATCTAAATCCTTTGTTCCATGAGTCTATTACCATTCTACCTCGTTCCTCTTACCCCTCCCACCTGCCTCCATCTCTACAATCTCAAACTATGAAGTGGATAGCACTGGCTCCTTTATAGAGCTTTTAAAAAATCTTCCAGTGATACGCACCCACCAGCCCCTGCCCCGTTTGCACATTGAGAAAGTTCTGTACTGTTGATTCTTGTAGCAGAGGGCGCCCCCCCCCCCCTCCTTGCTTCTTTTTGCAATTTTTACGGAACGACAAATATTGTTTTTGAACTACCCCTCCCCCTCTTAGCTTTCAGAGACCTGCAATGAGTAAAGACTCGAGTGACTGGCTGTGCCCCAGCCCTACTGCTGCATTGCGTAATCTCAGCATTTCAGCCCTGTTGTGCCTCTAGCCATTGTTTGTCTTTCTCCTTCTCTGTCGGGCAGTTGGACAGCGTTAACAATCTGTGCTCTACCTCCAGGGTGCGTGTTTTTATTTTTTTCATTTTTTAAATCGAACTCGATTCTGCTGCTACAGCCAGGTTTTTAAGATACCACGCCTAATCATCAAACGTCACTCAGGTGCTTGTGAGGCCCAGGGGCGAACTCGTAAAGCCTTTCGCCTGGCCTCGTGCCTAAAGGGCAAAGGCGATTTCGACATAGGTTACATCGAATTAGTTTGCTAAAATAAAAGTTATGGTTTGGTGCCACAAAACCTGGACATTAGGGTGCACAGCACAAGCCACAATATGCTCCTCTCATAGAATGCTAAATAGTTTAAGAACCCTCAACAAGAAGTGTTTTAAGGGCCAAAATAAACAGACTAATTATGCGTTTAAGTAAAGCCCACGGCCCCACGCCGAAATTTATAAGCTGCCTCTCAGCCTCTCTCCTCCACCAGCAGCTCACCCTAGACTAATATACATGCACCTGCTTAAGAGGGCCTGTGGAAACTCTTTAAAGCTTCCACTGCCGATGGCGCGTTGCGATTGGTGGGAGGGGGTCACGTGTCCGGGGTTATCCGACTGAACGACTCCTGTGAGCCCACTAAATTACCAACAGCAGACTACACTCCTGCGAACCCTTGGTCTGTCATGTTATAATCACAAATGACCTAAAACTCTTCTAACATTCCTACAAACTTCTTCTACACAGTATAACCTTTAACATACATTTATATACGATCGCATTTAGCAAATCCCTTGCTCATATGTGAATACATTTTACATAGAATACAATTACGTAGAATATAATTTTATATTCTCATTTGTTACATCGTTATGTGTATGCTCTCTGCACATTTCTCCATGTTACATTTCTCGCCGTTTCTGCATTTAAAATTACACACGTACATGAATTCTACTTTGCACGTTCTTCGGTTCGTAAGCATTTCTACATTAGCCCACTACGTATACGGGCCTTCTAAATCTAATACATTCTAAAGTGAATACAGTTACATTTCCTATATTACTTTGGTTACGTCTGTTAACTTTATGCTATAAGCGTCAACTTCACGTTCGATATACATTTCATTCCTACGTTATACGATATACTTCTAAATATGACTCGGATATACGTTTTATTCAAATTGCGCTCTCTCAGTTTTGGGGTGGGGTCACGGCCACAGGCCCTTACTGTGCCTCATTATCCAGGAATACGTCTCTCAAATGTCAGCATTCCTCTGTGCTCACAGGGTTGGAGGCAGACATCAAAGTCTGGTCAGTTAGAGAGCCTCTGAGCTGACATTTAAGGGGCCTGTTGAACCACTATCCAAGTGGTATACGTATCCAGTGTCGGATACATTCTAAGTTGTGCTATAGGTATGATTAGCTCCTCTTTTTCATATGCATTCTGGTACTGGCAGGGGCATAAACCAGGCCCACACAATGCTGCGTCTCTGCCCAGAACCTCTGCACACGAGGGAACCAACCTCAATGAAATTTCAGGATACTTTCACCAAATACTGGAAAGTAGCCCCCTCATTCGGCTTAATGTGGCTTACTACAAGTACCTGACTGCAATGGAAAAGGCAGGCTACAATAAACTATTCATACATCCATAGGCTATTATGAAGCCTGTATGTTTAGCAGAGATTTTGCGGTTTTTTTCTTCCTAATTTGTGTTTGAGTACCTCCTGCCATCCAGGAGTTTTCTTTGCATTTTGTGACCTGACGTCAGAACTAGATTGCTCTTTGTGGCAGTATCGAAAAACCTGCCATGAGGAGGGTAGATGGAGACACAACACCCCACCCCTCCAACACCAGTTGTGAGCTAATTGTTATAACTCTTTTTTTCTTCTACAAATGTGTTGTATTGTCGTTTCCGTTTTTCCCCAGTCCTTTTAATATTGCAATGCATTACATTAAACAATCGTTATATGTAAGCAAGGTCCTTAGCTACGTGAAGGTCAAGGAAGTATTATTGTTTATGTAATAGGCAATGTGAATTGTATGTTGCCACCGATTGTAGATTTGACTTAGCTACTTGTAATGACTAGGTAGCAAGGTATTGTGTACAATATTTACCTTACAGCAGAGATTCCTCCTTCAAGGTATGCCCAACAAGCATTTATGCAGAATGAGAATTAACAGAAGATACTTCTACAATTACTCAAAGTACAAAACATGGTGCTTTTATTAGCTTTTTTAGCAATAAACATCTGTTATTTACCGCCAAGAGACCCAGTTGGGGTGAACAATATTAATATCCACGGTATATTTCTCTTGAATGGGGGAGGGGGCCTAACATGGGGCAGAAGGTGTACAAGAGACCACGTAATGCTCTCGGGTGGGGGGCGGGGGCTTCACATGGGGTCTGAGGGTGCGCAACAGACCAGACCATGCTCTTGGTGGGGGAAGGGGCTTTTCATGAGGTCTGCAAGTGCACAACAGACCAGAACATGCTCTCGGGTGGGGGAGGGGGCTTTTCATGGGGTCTGAGGGTGCATAACAGACCACACCATGCAAATAACATCACAATTTACAATGCCAACAACTTTAAACTTTACAAATGCGAGACCTATTGCATTGCAAATGCTTGTTCTATTGCAGTACATTGACATACATAACAAGTCGCCACAAGGACGCTAGTCGTCTACTTAAGGAGGTCATGCTGACGCGCAGCGGACTTGCGCAGCGGGAACGCCGGATTTCTGCCCGAGTTATGCCTGAGTTCTGCCCGTCTGCGGCCGTCCGCGCTGAGGACATGCTGCAGGACGGGCTGCGTAGGAAGGATGATGTTTCCACGGTAGCCTGTCAGGTATCATGCTTCTATTCCTTTGCGGATATGATTGCTTTGAAACCATCTTTTTTACCCGGTCACCACAGATCCACTCCTGAGGCCCTGCTTAGCATTTCCATCTGCCGTATTTGTCATAGTGACCCCCTCCATACTTCGTCTTCTGGAAGTATACAAGTTCCCTCTATCGATAGGGATTCCCTGCATTCGGAACGGGGTTTTCTAATTAATGCGCGATCGTTAATTAAAAATAATATTGCTTTTCATGACTTTGTTGCGGCTAGGAATCCCTCTTGGGTTTTTGTAACGGAAACCTGGGCTACGGATTCGTCTGGTCCGGACCTTTTGAATGCGATCCCGGAAGGCTATGCGTTACATAGATCTGATAGAGTAAGGCGAAGAGGGGGAGGTCTGGCGATTCTCTATAAAACCTCTTCTGTTTGTCGCATAAAAGTCCTTTCTGAGCCCTCTGACTCCTTTCAGGCTATGCACTTTTTTATTTCTTCCTCTCCTTCGATATCCTTCACGGGTCTTCTTATCTATAGACCTCCTGGTCCCAGATCCAATTTTAGCCATGATTTTTTTAGAATTCTGGAACCTTACTTTGGTAAACCCCATTTTACCATTCTAGGGGATTTAAATTTCCATCTAGATGACCTGAGTTCGAAAGACACTCTCTCTTTGACGGACCCACTCACTGCATGTGGTCTTCTTCAGTTGGTGAACAGCCCAACCCATTTGGCAGGGCATATCTTGGACGAGGTGTTTTCCAACGACCCTAGGCTTTCCTCGGGCCACCCCCTAACCATTGGTTTGGTCAGATCATTTGGCCGTACCCTTAGAACTTACATCTCCTCCTGGACCACTGCCCACCCTGGTTCCCGCCAATAGAATTCCCAAGAGATGCTATAGGAATATTACTAACGAAGCCCACGCTCCCCTAATAGGATCCGTTGCTCTTTTAGCTACTAGAGATGCCGGTGCAGCTGCACAGGAGCTCGACAATTCCATCGCCAGAGCAGTTGATGTGCTAGCCCCAGCATCTCTCCGCTACTCAGCAAGGGCAAAACCCTCTGCCCCCTGGTTCACAGAGTCTTTGAGGCTCCTGAGGCAGAGTTGTAGGAGGCAGGAGAGGAAATGGTGGAAAACCTGGGAGCCCACTGAAAGAGATTCTCACAAGCGGCTGCTGGGAGAGTATAAGGCTAGGATCATTAGGGAAAAACAGGAATTCTTTTCCAAGCGTACGACGTCCCTTACTTCATCTAGGGAACTTTTTAAGATTGTCGATTCTTTGTGCTCCTTACAAGAACCGGACCCAGTCGTAGGCTCGCAAGAGCTTTGCGACAGGATTTCAGAGTTTTTTCACACTAAAATTGCGGATATTTATCTTACGCTAGAAGCACAAAGAAGGACTCTAGACGTCAATCCCAGTCTGATCCACGCTAGTCTAGAGCCCTGGTCCAGAGATTTGTCTAATACCCTTACTGTCTTTCCGCCTCTTACCATTGAAGACCTTGACTCTCTACTAAATAAAACTAAATCAGGCTCTCCGTTGGACCCCTGTCCTTTGAAAGTTTTGAAGGAATGCAGGGATACCCTGTTACCGCCACTATTGGGGGTGATGAATGGCGCTATTCTACAGGGTACCTTTCCGGCAGCCTGGAAAAGGCGATAGTTAAGCCCCTACTCAAAAAGCCCACCCTGGACCCAAAAACTCTTAAAAATTTTAGACCTATCCCCTTACTGCCAGCCCCTGCCAAAATGCTAGAATCTCACCTTAACTTACATCTCACTGCTTTCCTTGACTCCTCTGGGTTCCTGGACCAGTCCCAACATGGGTTCAGGAAATCCCACAATACGGAATCCGCACTTAGGGACTCATTGGGATGGCGGACGGTAGTGCCTCCGCAGCCCTGGAGTATGCAGGACATGGCTGATCTGCGTCCGCCCGTCACGGTCACTCCGTCCGCCATATCAGGATAGAAAACATTGTCCAAATTCCGTCCGCGACGGAAGAGCACGCTCCACGGGCCATCTACACCCGACAACGCGGCGGACGTAACCAATTCAGAGACTCCGCCGTACGGACTGACGTCTAGGACCGTCCCTCAAATCAAGATGTCGGAAAATAAACATAAAAGCGCAGCGGAAAAACAACCTGCCTGAACACTGCGGATGCCCCACAGCGAACATTCCCACCACGAGCTGCTCGCCGACATGGACCCAGCACTACACGCTTACCCGATACTCTTCGAGATCCACCACGTCCTAGTCCTGGCCAACTACCGAGGACGACGCAGGTACGCTACAAACCATTCGCTGTCCGGAGGGGAGTACCTGCAAGGGTCGTGACGTCGGGAGGGGGAGTGACAGGATCGGAACTCACTGATTAGAAGCAAATACCAAAACACACCTGTATCACACACGCAGGAATAACTCTGAAAAAGCACGACACATGATTGACTTGCTTTATTACACATAATCGGGGTATAATCACAGTGTATGCATGAGCATGGGCATGGTGGACACCAGAGCAGGTACATCAGAGGCAGCACATGAGAGGGCAGACTGCAGTATCAGAACACCAACAGGGCATTGTGGACACCAGAGCAGGTACATCAGAGGCAGTACATGAGAGGGCAGACTGCAGTATCAGAACACCAACAGGGCATTGTGGACACCAGAGCAGGTACATCAGAGGCAGTACATGAGAGGGGCTAAGTGCATCAACAGTCCATTGCACTGAACAGGTCCATCAGAGGCAGTACATGAGAGGGCAGACTGCAGTTACAGAACACCAACAGGGCATTGTGGACACCAGAGCAGGTACATCAGAGGCAATACATGAGAGGGGCTAAGTGCATCAACAGTCCATTGCAATGAACAGGTCCATCAGAGGCAGTACATGAGAAGGCAGAATGCAGTATCAGAACACCAACAGGGCATTGTGGACACCAGAGCAGGTACATCAGAGGCAGTACATGAGAGGGGCTAAGTGCATCAACAGTCCATTGCACTGAACAGGTCCATCAGAGGCAGTACATCAGAGGGCAGACTGCAGTATCAGAACACCAACAGGGCATTGTGGACACCAGAGCAGGTACATCAGAGGCAGTACATGAGAGGGGCTAAGTGCATCAACAGTCCATTGCACTGAACAGGTCCATCAGAGGCAGTACATGAGAGGGGCTAAGTGCATCAACAGTCCATTGCACTGAACAGGTCCATCAGAGGCAGTACATGAGAGGGCAGACTGCAGTAACAGAACACCAACAGGGCATTGTGGACACCAGAGCAGGTACATCAGAGGCAGTACATGAGAGGGGCTAAGTGCATCAACAGTCCATTGCACTGAACAGGTCCATCAGAGGCAGTACATGAGAGGGCAGACTGCAGTATCAGAACACCAACAGGGCATTGTGGACACCAGAGCAGGTACATCAGAGGCAGTACATGAGAGGGGCTAAGTGCATCAACAGTCCATTGCACTGAACAGGTCCATCAGAGGCAGTACATGAGAGGGGCTAAGTGCATCAACAGTCCATTGCACTGAACATGTCCATCAGAGGCAGTACATGAGAGGGGCTAAGTGCATCAACAGTCCATTGCACTGAACAGGTCCATCAGAGGCAGTACATGAGAGGGGCTAAGTGCATCAACAGTCCATTGCACTGAACAGGTCCATCAGAGGCAGTACATGAGAGGGGCTAAGTGCATCAACAGTCCATTGCACTGAACAGGTCCATCAGAGGCAGTACATGAGAGGGCAGACTACAGTATCAGAACACCAACAGGGCATTGTGGACACCAGAGCAGGTACATCAGAGGCAGCACAAGTACGTATTCCAAGCAACCCGTCCCAAGGACCACAACAGTGGAAGTCTGTACACAATGGCCAATGTACACAACATGTGCCATGACATCTGAGTGAAGTGAACAGCACCTCACATCACACTATCATGTGGATTGCGTGAGGTACCTGCATCGGACAGACTGCCAGCACCAGAAACTGGAGTGTGAGACACAGCCACAGCTCGAGTGACTGACACATGGGCCACAGACCCAGACACACTGCCAGCACCAGAAACAGGAGTGTGACACACAGCCACAGATGCAGTGAATGACACGTGAGCTACAGACCCAGACACACTGCCAGCACCAGATACAGGAGTGTGAGACACAGCCACAGCTCGAGTGACGGACACATGCGCCACAGACCCAGACACACTGCCAGCACCAGATACAGGAGTGTGAGACACAGCCACAGCTCGAGTGACTGACACATGCGCCACAGACCCAGACACACTGACAGCACCAGATACCGGAGTGTGAGACACAGCCACAGCTCGAGTGACTGACACATGCGCCACAGACCCAGACACACTGCCAGCACCAGATACAGGAGTGTGAGACACAGCCACAGCTCGAGTGACTGACACATGCGCCACAGACCCAGACACACTGCCAGCACCAGATACAGGAGTGTGAAACACAGCCACAGCTCGAGTGACTGACACATGCGCCACAGAACCAGACACACTGCTAGCACCACCAACAGGAGAGGGCACAACTGATACAGTGCTACTACATGATGCATGACAGCAAACAACAGACACAGTGCCACCATCTGACACATGAGAGTCAACTGCAGCTGCGCCACTGGGACCACTGAAATGATGAGCCACAGGGCTGTGTGGGCCAGGAGGCAGGGTGGCTCTGGGAGCTGGTGATAGTTGGACTTGACCGACATCGGGGTGGCCATGTGTCAATGGTGTGTGTCTACGTCTCTTGTGGATATGTGAGTGCGCCCTGGACAGGACAGGACTGGCAAGTGGTTTGGACGGAAATGAAATGTCACCCACCATGGGTGGTGCATCTGATGCCGGGGGTATGCTCTCTGGGGACGTGCTGGAGCATGCTTTTCGTTTGCTGTGTGGCTGCCTTCTGGCCTCTGCAACATGTGTCATGGGGGATGCTACAACAGGGCCCACATTCCTCTGCTCCTGACGGGCCCTGATGGGAATGGAGGTAAGGGGTGAATCCACTGCGGAAACATCTGTATTCCGTTCCCTCAACAACATCAGCCTTAGTACAGCAAGGGGTGAAGTATGCCTGTCCTTGATGGAGCTAGTGTCTATGGGAGAAGCCTTGTCCCTTGGATGTGCCTTGTCCGTAGGAGGAATGTTGTCTCTAGACTTTCCCTGTTCACTGGATGGTGCCCTGTTCCTGGCAGCAGACTTGTCGTCTCTGGTGTACGTGTCTCCTGAACCCACCTTCTCCCTGTGTGTGTCCACGCCCTTGGGAGTGTCCCTGCTCTTATGAGGTGCCTTTGTCTTCTGACTGCCCTTGTCCCTGCCCTTGGGAGTGGCCCCTTCCTTACTAGTGTCCCTGTCCTTGGGAGTGTCCCTGCTCTTATGAGGTGCCTTTGTCTTCTGACTGCCCTTGTCCCTGCCCTTGGGAGTGGCCCCTTCCTTACTAGTGTCCCTGTCCTTGGGCGGGTCTCTGCTCTTATGAAGTGCCTTTGTCTTCTGACTGTCCTTGTCCCTGCCCTTGGGAGTGGCCCCTTCCTTACTAGTGTCCCTGCCCTTGGGAGTGGCTCCTTCCTTACTAGTGTCCCTGTCCTTGGGAGTGTCCCTTCTCTTATGAGGTGCCTATGTCTTCTGACTGTCCTTGTCCCTGCCCTTGGGAGTGGCCCCTTCCTTACTAGTGTCCCTGCCCTTGGGAGTGGCTCCTTCCTTACTAGTGTCCCTGTCCTTGGGAGTGTCCCTGCTCTTATGAGGTGCCTGTGTCTTCTGACTGTCCTTGTCCCTGCCCTTGGGAGTGGCCCCTTCCTTACTAGTGCCCATGCCCTTGGGAGTGGCTCCTTCCTTACTAGTGTCCCTGTCCTTGGGAGTGTCCCTGCTCTTATGAGGTGCCTTTGTCTTCTGACTGTCCTTGTCCAAGGTAGTGTCCATGGAAGTGGGAGTAACCCTTGTCTTGGGAGTACCGTTTGTGTGGGATGCCTGTGTAGCATGTGGAGGCATTTCCCCCAACACCACTTGTGGATCCCGTGTGTGTACTCCAGTGTATCTGACGTTGTCTTTGTGAACAGATTTTGCTGACCTAGGGGATGGTGTCTGGGCCCTCCGTGCCCTGACATGCTGGCTGACGCTGCTTCTAGTGCAATAACCTGTATTGGAGTCCTGGTCAGAATGTACACTCCCCCCTGACACATCCAGTGTAGTAGGCGGGGAAACAGAAGTAGCATCCAGTCCATGCGACTGTACAATGGCAGACGCCACACTGCTAGCCAATGACTGAACTGTCCTGTGTAGACCAGCAAGATCTCCATACATCCCTTCCATGAATGCCACCACCTGCCCCAACTTTCTATCGTGGTCTTGGAATGCATTTATCATATTGGTCTGGCCCACACACAGCTGTCGCAGCAGATCAACAGCCTCAGCACAAAGTGCATTTTGGCTCACCGAGGCTGGGGCAGCGGTGCCGACACCGAACGCCACTCTGCTCCCCCTACTCCTGCGTGCACGAACCGTACATGGTGCTGTTTGCGGCAGTGTGGGCCCTGTGTGCTGTGTCCCGACCGAAGGTGTTGATTGGCCACTCCCAGTCTGTGACAACAGTGCTGACTCACCAACACTGTCGGAAGATGAGGACGATGTTGTCTCCACATGCGAGTCCTCAGGGACGGTCCTGTCCCCCTCTCCGGCGCTGCCCTCTTCTGTGTCAGTCTGCGTGTGCATGAAGTCTGATCCGGATGCATTGCCTCCAATCATCTCTGCCGTCTGTGGCTGAGTGGCCTCTGCCAAAGCTGAAAAGCACAGAAAAGAGGTGTAAGTCATGGGCACACACACGTACAGTAGGCCAAGGAATCCCTAATGCAATAGCTGACAAAGTACATCTAGCCCCCAACCTGCACACGGCCCACCCCTACCAGTCATCCTCACATGAAATAAGCGCTGTTGGCCGTGAGACCTGTACAGCAAGCGGACAGGGCAGGAGCACGTACATCTGCACAAATGTCTTGTCATGGGGCGACGGACCACTACAGCATGTGCATCAACACTCAACTGCTTAGCGAGTGGCGTATCAACATGCTGGACCTGGAAGTGACATTTGACTCCGCCAATGGCACCCACATGCCATTGCAACGATACATACGCTACACTGGAGTCACTAATGTGTCTGGGCAACAATACATGCATTGCACTCCCATGCAACATACACAGACAGTATGCTTACCGCTACTTTGCTTTTGATCCACACGCAGCCAGTCGGACAGGTTAGGATGTGTCACAGCAATGATACGGTGCATGAGAGGGGTCATTGAGCGTCGGGCCAGACGTGGCGTTCTTGGAATCATCCCTAGTGTCACTTCCGCTACATTCTTGCTCTGCCTGGAAATGTCGTCCCAGCGTTTGTGGCAGTGTGTATGTCGTCTATTGCACACCCCCACTGCCCGTACATCACGTGCAATGCTCCTCCACACGTCCTTGCGAAGGTGCAGTTTAACCTACCATGATGGGAGACAAAAGGGTGCAAGTCAGCGGACAGTTGGCTAGTCACACAGATAGGGCCAACACGTAACTCTCAGCAGCCATACACATTCCGACAATCGTGTTGGGCCCACAGCACACCGCCAACATTGCAGAGGCCAGGTGTAATGGACCACCTCATGCACACCAACATGTCCCCCACTGCAATTACCACCTGTCCGGGTGCGCCGTACAGCCGTCCGAAGTTGCGGAGCACACCGTCCACGAGGACATCCAGCTCCGCGGCGGTGAAGGGACGAGACCGGATCTCTTTGACTCTCGACATGGCAAGTTCACGGAGTATGGCACTAGAGCAGCAGTCGGTGGTCAGCTCCGCAGCAGCAGGTCGAGGTGATGGTCACAGGCAGCAGTCGGTGATCAGCTCCGCAGCAGCAGGTCGAGGTGATGGTCACAGGCAGCAGTCGGTGGTCATCGTTGAATGTGTGCTTTTGCAAATCACACATATATAGGGCCCTGAGGCCATGTCAGTGGCATACGTCGCCAGCCATTGGTCAGCCCTGGATGCATGTTTGGAAAAGGGCCAATGACTGGCCCTGGTGTTGCGGTGCACAGCATACGCTACATTCGATTGGGCATACGCGGGCCTTGTTCACACTTCCCATTGGCTGCACATGCTACCGCCGTGACAGGGCCGGCCCAGGACCGCCGTGCCAGGCCCCGTCCACTACTGCCGTGCCAGGCCCCGTCTACTACCGCCGTGCCAGGCCCCGTCCACTACCGCCATGCCAGGCCCCGTCCACTACCGCCGTGCCAGGCCCCGTCCATTACCGCCGTGACAGGGCCGGCCCAGGACCGCCGTGCCAGGCCCCGGCAACTACCGCCGTGCCAGGGCTGGCACGGCGGTAGTGGACGGGGCCTGGCACGGCGGTAGTGGACAGGGCCTGGCACGGCGGTAGTGGACGGGGCCTGGCACAGCGGTCCTGGGCCGGCCCTGTCACGGCGGTAGTGGACGGGGACTGGCACGGCGGTCCTGGGCCGGCCCTGGCACGGCCGGTGTACGGTGGATGATGCAATGTGACTGTAAAGGGGGTCATGACCTGCCATGTCCATTGACATCAGCTAAAGGATGTGTTGGCCTGCACCTCCCCCGCCGAATACGTGCCCCGCCATGTTGGCGCCAGTGATTGAACATTGTTGCAAGTGAAGCATCCGTCCCGGAGGCTGGCACATGCGGTTGCCGGTGTGTGACCGTGACGGTCCGTGCACATGCAGCCAATGGGGAGAGGGAACGCGGGCCGCGTATGCCCATTCGTAAACAGCAGAAGCAGTGCACCGCCATGGCGGCACCAATGATTGTATCTTATCAGACGATGCACCGTGTTGTATTGTGTGCAGTTGCGTTATGACGGTTGTGTGCGTGATTGGGTGACTTCATATGTCATGCTCTATTCCATGTGTGTCCATACTATGCCCATCGGTGTGCAAACAATGTGCATCACATGTGCATGTCGACGTCGGGTATTTCCCTACACACGTTTGTAGTTCTTGACATCTACACAGTACTTCCCGGATGTATCTGCACATTCTGATTCAGTTGTCAGTGTGTGGTATATGTGAGCTAATGACTATGGTGGGGGTACACATGTGTTCAGTGCATGTGTGTTGCCTATTGTGTCACCATGCATGTAATGTACGTATGCCCACTATTATTGGTGTTGCCATTGGTGCATGATGAGATGGTGTGTGTGTATCTTAATTGTTTGTGTGCATGCACTTTCATGTGTGCATGTGATGTGGGTCCTACACATTTGGGTCATGTCACATGTCTTGTTGGCAGTAATGTTGACCTGAGACTAAGTAGCATTGCACATGTTGAGACACATCATGTTGCTAGTGGCTGCACATTGTTGCTACGGCAATCCATGTTGTAGTGACACTCAGAGATGTCACACATATGACAATTATACACTACATTTTACTTGTCGGGACAGTTCTGTAGTAGGGGATCTCTGTGTATAGTCATAATCTAGTGAATAGTCCCGCCCATGTGCGTGGACCCCGGCAATCAAAAATAATCTCTTAAGTTGTCAAAATAATGCAGAAACTGCAAAGACACTTAAGAGAGAATTTAAAGACAAATAATGCAGCCTATATCCACAGGCTACACTGTCCAGTACTTCAACTAGAAATTCCACCAAAATTCACCACACACAGCCCAGCCTGCTAGTTTCTACCATAGAGAAACCTGCCTCCCCCAGTCAAAGACTCAGGAATGATAGAGAGGAAGGTAGGGACAGACAAGCCCCATAGGCTGCCATTATGTGGCTTAAATAGGATACTGTGCCTTTAAGAGAACTTTCCAGACTTCTCCCAGTATCCCAGAATGCATAGCAGGTCCAACTTACTTTCAGTTCTTTTTTCCGGCTCCTGCTTACAGGACCCTGGCATTGAGCTCTCCCTTTTTCAAGGGTTTATTGAATTCGTTTTTGCACTTTTGACTTTTAAAAGTGTTGCAGTTACTGCTTGGTGTTCTCTTCTCACTTTTGTGCTATTTTTTAGGCGTTTTGGGGCTCCGAAATGCCTGGCCATTTTGTTAAGTGCCCAGCATGTGAGAGGAAGAAGGCCAAAAGCGACCCCCATGATGTCTGCATCGTGTGCCTTCCAGAAGATCATGGCCCTGAGGAGTGTGTTATCTGCCAGCAACTTTCTGCTAGGACCCTCAGGGACAGATTGAAGATCAGGCTGGCTGGCCTGGAGGATAGGCGTCAACGCGCTGCAGGTGGGTCTGGGCAGCCTGGGAGGGATCCCTCTGCCTCTGCTGCTCCCTTGTTCTCCATCTTGCTCAGCTGGAGAACAAGGGAGCATGGTGGGTATAGTATTGCAGGACTCCCAACCCCAAACCGCCCTCGCTGGGAAGTCCAGCCAACGATCCCATTCTCCGTCGACGTCGAGGGCTTCGACGACGGCGTCGAGAGGGATGACGACGGCGTGCTCCCCGTCTCCCCGGGGCTCCGGGTCGAGACGGCGCGATGGCTCGACGGCGAAGGAGAAGCCGACGTCGAAGCCGCCGTCGACGTCATCGTCTTCGTCGACGTCGAGGTCTTCATACCGACGCCGAAGGCGCATGGACGTGTATCGACGCTCACCGTCGAAGCGGCACCGACGCTCGCCGTCGAGGCGACACCGTCGGTCGTCGTCGAGGCGACACCGCCGATCGACGTTGAGGGGCTCCTCGACGTCGAGGACATCAAGACGACGACGGCAGTCGACGTCGAGGACATCAAGACGACGACGGCGGTCGACGTCGAGGGTGGACCGTCCGACGTCGAGAGGGCGAGGTGAGAGGTCGCGCAAGAGGAGATCGACGTCGAGGAGTCGACGTTCGACGCCGAGGATGAGAGGGTCGACGTCGAGGGGACGACGTTCGACGCCGGAGTCCAGGAAACGCCATTCGACGCCGGAGAAGCGTCGTTCTGCGTCCAGCAAACAACGGTCAGCGTCGAGGAGTAGGTCACCCTCTCCAAAACGACACAGAGGGGGCTCTAGCCCCAGGAGTCACGCCACTTCCAGTGGACGCAAGAGGAAGCGGTCGCCTGCGGATGGGGATGGATCTCCTCACCCGTCCCCTAAAGAGTCACCGGGCTCGGTGTACTCGGAAGTGTACACTCCGTCTCGACCCAGGACTCCTACTCCTCCACCCGTACCTAAGGAGGACCCTCCGCCTTTGCCACCACTTCCTGCGGGGGATCCTGCTCCACCTCCGGTCCCTCCGCATGGGCCCACCCCGCAGCCGGTGGTTCCTCCGCCGAGGTCCACTTCACTGCCGTCCCTGCCTGCTCCTCCCAAGGGGACCCCGAAACCGAAGCCCCGGGAGGATCCGAAGAGGCCCCGTGAGGAACCACGGAAGACCCCTCCTCGCAAACCGAAGGAGCGCCCTAGAGCTGGCAGGTCTCGTTCTCGCTCTAGGCGCAGATCTTCCACGAAGTCGAGACACCGCCATAGGAGGCGCGAATCTCGCTCTCGCACGAGATCATCTGGGACCAGGGACTATTCACCTACGCTATCGGGGTCGCCGGACACCAGAGTGTCCCCGATAGATGACCTGGTTGCCTTTCAGGACGTCCTGTTGAGGGGCGCGGCGAAGCTAGGCATTACACTGACAGTGCCTACTCCGAAGACGTCCGTCATTTTCGAGACTCTGCATCAGAGGCACATGTCTCGTCCCCTTCTGCCCTTGGTGCCGGGCCTGGAAGAACCGGCTATGGCGCTGTTTCTCACCCCGGCGGTGACGAGAGCGGCCCCGTCCAGACTACTGAAGAAGTACCGGGCTCCCGACTCGGATCCGGCCTTTTTGAGAGCGGAGCCTCCGCCTGACTCCGTCATCGTCACGGCGGCCCGCAAGCAGCATGCCACCACTCCGACCTCCACGGTTCCCCCGGACAAGGAATCTCGGTGGATGGAATCGGCGGGGCGAAAAATCTGTGGGACTTCCGCGACATCCATGAAAGCGGCGAGTGCCACGGCTCTGTTGGGGCGTTACGACCGCGCCCTCTGGGACTCCCTCGAGCGCTTTGCGGAGCATTTACCTCGGGAGCAGCGTGGAGACTTCATGGAAGTCCTGAGTGAGGGGATGCTGGTGGCCAACCAGATAATCAGCGCGGCTGCGGACTCTTCCCTGTTGGCTGCTCACGGGTTCTGCCACGGGATCAACCAACGGCGCCACGCATGGCTCCGGCTGACGTCCCTGAAACCGGACGCACAGCAGAGGGTGGCCAATCTGCCGTTTTCCGGGGAGACCCTCTTCGGGAAGCACGCAGATGATGAAATGGCCCGCATGAAGGCGGAGGCTGAAACGCTGACGGCTGTGGGCCTGGAAAAGCCCAAGGAGACCAAGAAGCAGTACCGCCCTTTCCAACGGCGGTTCCGAGGACAAGGCCGAGGACGGGGACAGGCTTCGGGGCACTCGCAACAGCAGCAGCCGTTCCGTAAGCCGTTCCAGAAGCGGCAGAAGGGCAGAGGAGGCCAGCAATCGGCTCCGGCGCCCAAGGGCCAGGCGGGGTCTAGGCCCTAGGAACTTACTTCCCCCGGATCCGTTACCCACTCCGGTAGGGGGAAGCATCCAACTTTTTCTGGCAGAGTGGAGAAAAATTACTCAGGACAAGTGGGTGCTGAATATTGTTTGCAATGGATACAGTCTTCGGTTCACCAGCCCTCCTCCAGCGATTCCCCCGGTCAGCTCGCAGTTTCAGCTGCGCGAGCTTCAGGCGGAAGCGGATATCCTGTTACGGAAAAGGGCGATAGAAGACGTGCCTCTGTCTCAGAGAGGAAGAGGTCTGTACTCCCGGTTCTTTCTGGTTCGCAAGAAGGACAAGAACGAGTTCAGGCCCATTCTGGATTTGCGGTATGTGTACAGAAACTTCCTAGGCAGTCTATAACCAGAAAACAGGTGATTGGACCAATAAGAGCTAGGGAAAGGGTCAAACAATACAATAAACCTTAGTAGAAAGAGATCAAAGTTTTAATCGACAAGTTAAAAATCATATAAAGAACAGAAAATTCACTTTATATGACACAGTTACAGTAAAATACAGTATATACTCAATATGATTAAAAAGGACACCAGCTTAAATTAAATAGTGCCTAAAATAAAACTAATGAACAAAAATTACTCGACGCGCGTTTCGGCGAGGCCGCCTTCTTCAGGAGCTGCAAGTTACAATCTGTAATTACATATAAAAACATTTGTTACCAACATGGCTCTACGGAGATGGGCGTTAAACATAGGTACATACTCAAGGAAATTTATTGTTGGTCACATCTATATCAACTGCTATCAATAGTTAATATATATGTGGCCCTTAGCCTAAACAAAAAACGGTCCAATCAGAACAGCTTGTTTCTGGATAGTCATATGAATAGACCTATAACGAAAAACAGATTGTGTCGTACTCATTCAGCTGGATACTAAAAGTATTAAAACTTGTATTAGGCATGACATCTATATATAACACATTATCTCATATTGCTGGAATATCTAGAGATACAGGAGACATTTCAGTGAGATCTCTTTTTTTGATAACATGTTAGCACTTTGATGTATCTGCATGCTGTAATCTCAATGTAGGGTGACTACATTTTGATAGAGTAAAGAATTCTTTCCTGTTACATGTCATACTGGTATTATCTAACATGTATATCGACATAGCTCCAAGACAGTTATGTTGGTCTGATTACAGAACAAATAAACATCCTAATAGTATCACATGACCAATATATTAATACAACATCGATAAATTCATGACTTACTAGTCAAGGATCAACCGAGAGGTGTCGTTCTCAGGTAAAAGATACTGTAATAGAGTCCCTATAAAATAGATAGAGAGAAGAAATTGTCTGATAAATATAGAAGATATCTATATATGTAAAATAGCACTGCTAAACAAATATTGTGGCAGAGTTGTCAACAAATTAACAGCAGATAATGGTGCCATGGTACGCGAGTACAAGGGAACCGCAAATGAAGTTGTATTTGCATATCAACATATGGAACTACAAAGCATAGTAAGGGTAGCTGTATCTAAATTCATTCAACGTATGCCTAAGATACCACCTAGAGGATATGATCTATAGTACCTGTATAGCTGGAATGGATACTGATACTTGATGAAGAATATATGGATCAGGCCAATAGACGCTAACGGACTTGGATAATATCAGCAAAAGATCTCTAAAAGATGAAAGGATTTTAGAGATCTTTTGCTGATATTATCCAAGTCCGTTAGCGTCTATTGGCCTGATCCATATATTCTTCATCAAGTATCAGTATCCATTCCAGCTATACAGGTACTATAGATCATATCCTCTAGGTGGTATCTTAGGCATACGTTGAATGAATTTAGATACAGCTACCCTTACTATGCTTTGTAGTTCCATATGTTGATATGCAAATACAACTTCATTTGCGGTTCCCTTGTACTCGCGTACCATGGCACCATTATCTGCTGTTAATTTGTTGACAACTCTGCCACAATATTTGTTTAGCAGTGCTATTTTACATATATAGATATCTTCTATATTTATCAGACAATTTCTTCTCTCTATCTATTTTATAGGGACTCTATTACAGTATCTTTTACCTGAGAACGACACCTCTCGGTTGATCCTTGACTAGTAAGTCATGAATTTATCGATGTTGTATTAATATATTGGTCATGTGATACTATTAGGATGTTTATTTGTTCTGTAATCAGACCAACATAACTGTCTTGGAGCTATGTCGATATACATGTTAGATAATACCAGTATGACATGTAACAGGAAAGAATTCTTTACTCTATCAAAATGTAGTCACCCTACATTGAGATTACAGCATGCAGATACATCAAAGTGCTAACATGTTATCAAAAAAAGAGATCTCACTGAAATGTCTCCTGTATCTCTAGATATTCCAGCAATATGAGATAATGTGTTATATATAGATGTCATGTCTAATACAAGTTTTAATACTTTTAGTATCCAGCTGAATGAGTACGACACAATCTGTTTTTCGTTATAGGTCTATTCATATGACTATCCAGAAACAAGCTGTTCTGATTGGACCGTTTTTTGTTTAGGCTAAGGGCCACATATATATTAACTATTGATAGCAGTTGATATAGATGTGACCAACAATAAATTTCCTTGAGTATGTACCTACGTTTAACGCCCATCTCCGTAGAGCCATGTTGGTAACAAATGTTTTTATATGTAATTACAGATTGTAACTTGCAGCTCCTGAAGAAGGCGGCCTCGCCGAAACGCGCGTCGAGTAATTTTTGTTCATTAGTTTTATTTTAGGCACTATTTAATTTAAGCTGGTGTCCTTTTTAATCATATTGAGTATATACTGTATTTTACTGTAACTGTGTCATATAAAGTGAATTTTCTGTTCTTTATATGATTTTTAACTTGTCGATTAAAACTTTGATCTCTTTCTACTAAGGTTTATTGTATTGTTTGACCCTTTCCCTAGCTCTTATTGGTCCAATCACCTGTTTTCTGGTTATAGACTGCCTAGGAAGTTTCTGTACACATACCTGATTTACCCTGCCCTAGGAGTTCTTTATGATCACTGCCCAGGGGGTCCTTGTTCTCTGCATTTTTTTTTTTTTTTTTTTTTTTTTTTTTCCATTCTGGATTTGCGACAGGCAAACAAGTGGATTCGCAGAGAAAAGTTCCGCATGCTGTCGTTGCACCAGATCTACCCTCAGTTGCAACAGGGAGACTGGCTTTGCGCTATAGACCTACAGGATGCTTACTTCCATGTGCCCATTGCACACAAACACAGGAAGTTCCTGCGGTTCCAAGTCGGCACCAATCACTATCAATACACAGTACTCCCATTCGGACTGAAGTCTGCGCCAAGGACATTCTCGAAGTGCATGGCGGTGGTAGCGGCACACCTGAGGAAGAACAAGGTGTTCGTCTACCCTTACTTGGACGACTGGCTGATCAAGGCATCCTCCTTCTCGGAAGCGCGAGCACACTTCCAGAAGACGTGCGTTCTCTTGAACAAGCTGGGGTTGCACATCAACATGGCCAAGTCTGTCCCGACTCCGGTTCAATGCATACAGTACTTGGGAGCCTCCATCAATACGCTGTCAGCAAGCGTGTCTCCTTCGGAAGAGCGACGATTATCACTCCTTCGGAAGGCTCAGGCTCTTATGACGACTCCATCTACAACAGTGAGGACGGTGTCTTCTCTACTGGGATCGATGGCCTCTTGTATCTTCCTGACGCCACACGCACGGCTGCACATGAGACCGTTGCAGGAGTGCTTGAAGGACCAGTGGGATCAGAGGAAAGGATCTTGGGACGACAAGATTCGCCTATCGCTGCATGCTCTTCAGTCCCTGAAGTGGTGGTGTTCGGCGGAGAATCTCCTCAGGGGGGTTCCCTTTCACAAGGACATTCCCACGCAGACTGTTGTGACGGATGCATCTCTTCTGGGATGGGGAGCGCACTCCGGGACTCTGCAGATTCAAGGCACGTGGTCACCGATGGAGGCCACGTATCACATCAATTTCCTGGAACTCAGAGCTGTTCACTTGGCGCTGAAGGCCTTTCTTCCGTCCTTCCGGACCAACTCTCTGCTTGTACAGACGGACAATACCACCACAATGTATTACCTCAACAAGCAGGGGGGGTCGAGATCACGCACTCTGTCACAGGAGGCGCAGACGATCTGGCACTGGCTCCTGGCCAGAGGACTGACGATAACGGCCACCCATCTACCAGGTGTGCAGAATGTTCAGGCAGACGCACTGAGCAGACTGCTTCAGGAAAACCACGAATGGGTCATAAACGACGAAGTACTAGGAGAAGTCTTCGCAAGGTGGGGAACTCCAGACATAGATTTGTTCGCCACCGCCGAAAACAGCAAGTGCAGAGACTTCGCCTCCAGGTACTTCCAGCAAGGGACGCTGGGGAATGCGTTATGGATCGACTGGACGAACAACTTTCTGTACGCCTTTCCTCCCATTCCCCTGATTCCGGCGGTGCTCATCAAGCTGGCCCGGTCCAGGGCTCGGATGATACTCATCGCCCCGGAGTGGCCCAGGCAGTGGTGGTTCACGGACCTACTTCACCGGTCTCTCCTTCCTCACATTCGGTTGCCGTGCAGGCCGGACCTTCTCACGAAGTTCGGGGGACGGATGTTACACCCCAACCTCTCGTCTTTGAGTTTGGCGGCATGGCTCCTGAGATAGTGCAGTATGGCCATCTTAATCTGCCCGATGATTGCATGGACATTCTAAAGGAGTCCAAGAGACCTTCCACTAGGACTTCATATGCTTACAAGTGGAAGAGGTTTTGTATTTGGTGCCAGTCTAAGAACTATGATCCTACGACCTGTAAGGAGGATGTTATCCTTCCTTACCTTTTACATTTGGCGCAGTCTGGCCTTAATGTGCATTCCATTAAGGTTCATCTGGCTGCATTGACTGCCTACAGGAAATGCCCTTCACAGACTTCCTTTTTCCAGATCCCTGTGATCAAAGATTTTCTGGAAGGATTGAAGAAAGTATTCCCTCCTGTCAGGCTTCCCTCGCCTTCATGGGAATTGAATGTGGTGCTGTCCAGATTGATGAAGGAACCTTTTGAACCTATTCATAAGGCTTCGTTGCAGCACCTGTCCTGGAAGGCGGCGTTCCTCGTGGCCATTACATCGGCCCGCAGGGTGAGTGAAATTCAGGCGTTGTGTTGTAATGAACCTTATACTGTATTTCATGCGGCTAAGGTTGTTATGCGCACTCACCCTAAATTTCTTCCCAAGGTTATTTCTGATTTTCATGTCAACCAGACTATAACTTTACCTACGTTCTTTCAGAACCCTTCATCCCCAGCGGAGATGTCTCTCCATTCTCTGGATGTTAGGAGGGTGTTGAAATTTTATCTGGATAAAACCAAAGATATTCGTAGGTCTGATCAGTTGTTTATCAATTATGGATCGGTCAGGACAGGTCTTGCGACCTCTAAGCAGTCCATCTCTAGGTGGATTGTGTCCTGCATACAATTGTGTTATCAGAAGGCTAATAAGACCTTAGGAGGTAAGCCTAAGGCTCATTCCACCAGGGGCAAAGCTGCCACGACGGCTCTGCTCCGTAACGTGCCGATTGCTGAAATCTGCAAGGCAGCCACTTGGAAGTCGGTTCATACCTTTGCTAAGCATTACTGCCTGGACACTGACGCCAGGGCAGACGCTCAGGTTGGGCAGGCTTCGCTGCGGAATTTGTTCGCACAGTAGTGGCATTATGTATTTACTCTCCTCCGCCGCTTAGTTGTGGGGATGGGCTTGCCATTCTATTCACTAGATTATGACTATACACAGAGATCACCTACTACAGAAGGAGTAGTTTCTGTCCTGTAACTCCAGTTCTGTAGTAGGGGTATCTCTGTTATAGTCATAAGCGCCCTCCCTCCTCCCCGGTGGAGAATTCTTCATGTAAACAATGCTGCAGGTCTGGCGTTTTTATACGCCTTCAAAAAGAACTGAAAGTAAGTTGGACCTGCTATGCATTCTGGGATACTGGGAGAAGTCTGGAAAGTTCTCTTAAAGGCACAGTATCCTATTTAAGCCACATAATGGCAGCCTATGGGGCTTGTCTGTCCCTACCTTCCTCTCTATCATTCCTGAGTCTTTGACTGGGGGAGGCAGGTTTCTCTATGGTAGAAACTAGCAGGCTGGACTGTGTGTGGTGAATTTTGGTGGAATTTCTAGTTGAAGTACTGGACAGTGTAGCCTGTGGATATAGGCTGCATTATTTGTCTTTAAATTCTCTCTTAAGTGTCTTTGCAGTTTCTGCATTATTTTGACAACTTAAGAGATTATTTTTGATTGCCGGGGTCCACGCACATGGGCGGGACTATTCACTAGATTATGACTATAACAGAGATACCCCTACTACAGAACTGGAGTTACAGGACAGAAACTACTCCTTCGTTGACATGTGATTGAGTTGCACAGCCATGCGTTGTCTGTGAATTGACTTCAAATCCATCTACTCCCACACAGGAGGGCTCCAAATGTCCATCGGCCATACACTGTGCTGGAGGATATGGTTGACGAGGAGGTGATCAGGAAATTCCGGCTGGATCGAAGTCGATTGCTGGAGCTTGTAGACCAATTGTCTCCTCACCTTCAGCCGCGAAGAAACTATCCAGGATCCATTACACCCACAGCAAAGGTGATGGCGGCACTACACTTTTTTGCTACAGGCACCTTTCAGTACACAGTTGGACATGCCGGGGGATGTCACAGGCCATCTTCAGCATGGTACTTCGGGATGTTCTGAAAGCCATGATGCTGTACAAGGATGACTACATACATTTCCCACAGCCGGCAGAGTTGGCAGCGGTCAAAGCAGGCTTCTATGCACTGGGTCAGATACCACACATAGTGGCTTCCATTGATGGTACACATATCGATATCATTCCACCATGGGCACTTCCATTCCCTCAACGTGCAGGTGGTGTGCCAGGCCGATAACATCATATCCCATGTGTGTGCAAGATTTCCTGGCTCTGCACATGACGCCCACATCATGAGGAGCAGCATTGTCCCACAACTGATGGCAAATCTGCGTCCGGCACAAGCGTGGCTTGTTGGTGAGTATGCTGTGGTGACAGGAGTGATATCTGTGTGGCATGGTGTGCCCACCAATTCTGGTAGTGATGTATCTGTCTCTCTATTCCCCCTACATAGGCGACTCGGCTTACCCAAACAGGCCTTGGCTGCTGAGTCCCATACGTAATCCTACTACAGCGGGTGAGATGCGATACAATGATGCCCATGGAAGGACACGTCGAGTGGTAGAACGTACTTTTGGCCTGCTGAAGTCTAGGTTTCGGTGCCTGGATAAGACCGGAGGGGCCCTGCCTTACTCACCAGGCAAAGTATGCAGGATCGTGATTGCCTGCTGCATGCTCCACAACCTGGCAGTGCGCAATGACATTGAACTGCTCTTGGACCCTGATGAACAGGAAGTTCCTCGCCCTCCCAACCTACCCATGTCGACTGATGAGGATAGTGGTGAGGAGGAAGGTGTGGACCAGAGGCGCCAGCTCATTGATCAAAACTTCCCTTGAATGTGAATGTGCACCTCTTGTGCTGGTTGTGTATGCCCTGTGTATGTTTGCTGGTGTTGTGTCATTGTGGTGTGCATCATCTGTGCGTTCAGCTATGTGATGAATGCATGTGTGTGTGTTTATTGATTTGGACATGCAAGTCTCCATGATGTGTGTCCTCTCATCCAATCATTTTGTGATGAGTGTGGTTTGTGGAATGTTGCACTGCAGTGTGTTGTGATGAGTGTGATTCTGTTTCCTGACGTGTCTTTGCTGTTTCTGTTTTTCCCTAGGTCACTCCTGCTGCGGCACGATTATGTACGACTTGGATCCCTGAACCTGGTAACGTCTGTTTCTGATTCAATCATGTGAATAAACATGGAGGCAACACATCATTGAGCGAGTAAGTGGTATTTATTTACAGATTGTGCATTGGTGCTGGTGCTTATTTACAAATGAGTGTGGGGTGGGGGAGTGCGTGTTAAAGGTAATGGCAGATGAAATGTCCGTGCTGACACCACATTGGGTGGTGTCTGCCTAGTCCAGCAGACCTGTGCCAATGATTGGCTAGGTGGGACAGGATAATTTGATGGGTGAAAGGCTGGCTCTGGCACTGTCGCAGTCATTGACGGCCCCTCTTGGAGCGTGTGGCAGGAGCATCCACACTGCTCTTGCCCACTTCCAGCCTCGGACGGCTCCCTCCGTCTTGGAGGCGGGACGGAGTCAGCTGGGGGCGCAGGCTGCTCTGGTTCCATGTCCGTCGCCAGGGGTGCAGGTGGCTGTGGTGTTGCTGCCCGTGGCATTGGTTGAGGGGGTGGGGGTGGGTGTGTTGCGGGTTATCCATCCCCTCCACATGGTTGTGTTCTGGGACATGATGTCTACAATTTGGCCAAGCCGGCTCTCAATGGCCCGCAACATGTCGGTGTTCTCCACCGAGTCCTGGTGGGCACGGTCTGCCTGTGCCTGCCCACGCTCGTAGTTTGCCTGGACCCTGGCTAGGGCTTCCAATGACTGTGCCACAGGATTGAGTGGGTGTCCTTCCTCTGCACGTGGTTGCGTTGTGCTCCTGCCTGCCTGATGTGGCCTGGGCTCTCTGGTTTGCCGCACACTCTCCCTGCGTGGCTGGGATGGCGCAGGCCCGGCGTCGTGCGGTGGGTTTGGCAGGGTGGCAGAGGCAGGAGTGGTGGTACTGGTGGTGGTGGAGGTGGTGGTGGTGGTGGTGGTGGTGGCTGTGCAGGTCACAGTGGCCGGTGTAGCGGGAATTGCACAGGTCGTAGTAGTCGGTGCTGGAATCACCTGGGAGCCAGATGGCCCTGGCTGGCTGCTTGTGCCCGCACCATCCTCCGCACCGGAGCTGGCTGTGGAATCGTCCCCAGAGAGTCCTGAGTGAGGCGAGTCTTGAGGCCGGATGGTGGTTCCACCGGTGAGATTACGATCACCTGGAAAATAAAATTGGGCAGATTAGTACTGTGGACATTACGTGTTATTTTCAAATTGATGACATTTCAGTGTCCAGTCGCACTCACCCCACCCTCCACCACCGCCCGCCCTCTGGACATGGGGGCCTGTTGGGAGTTGTACTAGTGACCTCTCACACTCCACCCACCACCAACGCCCTCCCTCTGGACATGGGGGCCTGTTGGGAGTTGTAGTGCCATCGTCTCACACACCCCACCCACCACCACCGCCATCCCTCTGGACATGGGGGCCTGTTGGGAGTTGTAGTGCCATCCTCTCACACACCCCACCCACCACCACCGCCATCCCTCTGGACATGGGGGCCTGTTGGGAGTTGTACTAGTGACCTCTCACACCCCACCCACCACCAACGCCCTCCCTCTGGACATGGGGGCCTGTTGGGAGTTGTAGTGCCATCCTCTCACACACCCCACCCACCACCACCTCCATCCCTCTGGACATGGGGGCCTGTTGTGAGTTGTACTAGTGACCTCTCACACCCCACCCACCACCAACGCCCTCCCTCTGGACATGGGGGCCTGTTGGGAGTTGTAGTGCCATCCTCTCACACACCCCACCCACCACCACCTCCATCCCTCTGGACATGGGGGCCTGTTGTGAGTTGTACTAGTGACCTCTCACACCCCGATGGCGCAGGCCCGGCGTCGTGCGGTGGGTTTGGCAGGGTGGCAGAGGCAGGAGTGGTGGTACTGGTGGTGGAGGTGGTGGTGGTGGTGGTGGTGGTGGTGGTGGCTGTGCAGGTCACAGTGGCCGATGTAGCGGGAATTGCGCAGGCCGTAGTAGTCGGTGCTGGAATCACCTGGGAGCCAGATGGCCCTGGCTGGCTGCTTGGGCCCGCACCATCTTCCGCACCGGAGCTGGCTGTGGAATCGTCCCCAGAGAGTCCTGAGTGAGGCGAGTCTTGAGGCCGGATGGTGGTTCCACCGGTGAGATTACGATCACCTGGAAAATAAAATTGGGCAGATTAGTACTGTGGACATTACGTGTTATTTTCAAATTGATGACATTTCAGTGTCCAGTTGCACTCACCCCACCCACCACCACCGCCCGCCCTCTGGACATGGGGGCCTGTTGGGAGTTGTACTAGTGACCTCTCACACCCCACCCACCACCAACGCCCTCCCTCTGGACATGGGGGCCTGTTGGGAGTTGTAGTGCCATCCTCTCACACACCCCACCCACCACCACCACCATCCCTCTGGACATGGGGGCCTGTTGGGAGTTGTAGTGCCATCCTCTCACACACCCCACCCACCACCACCAACGCCCTCCCTCTGGACATGGGGGCCTGTTGGGAGTTGTAGTGCCATCCTCTCACACACCCCACCCACCACCACCGCCATCCCTATGGACATGGGGGCCTGTTGGGAGTTGTACTGGTGACCTCTCAAACCCCACCCACCACCACCGCCCTCCCTCTGGACATGGGGGCCTGTTGGGAGTTGTAGTTCCATCCTCTCACACACCCCACCCACCACCACCGCCATCCCTCTAGACATAGGGGCCTGTTGGGAGTTGTACTAGTGACCTCTCACACCCAACCCACCACCAACGCCCTCCCTCTGGACATGGGGGCCTGTTGGGAGTTGTAGTGCCATCCTCTCACACACCCCACCCACCACCACCGCCATCCCTGTGGACATGGGGGCCTGTTTGGAGTTGTACTAGTGACCTCTCACACCCCACCCACCACCAACGCCCTCCCTCTGGACATGGGGGCCTGTTGGAGTGGTTTAAACGTTGGTGAGTATGTGGACTGCATGCATGGGTTGGGGCCTGGGAGATGTGTCTTGTGAGTTGTGTCAGGCACACCATGTCGTTGTGCTCGTGGTGCTTGGTTTGTACTTACCAGCCTCTTCTCCTTCCTCAATTCCTTCAAGGGTCTCTGGGTGCAATATGCTCAGCACCTTGTCCTCCCACTCGGTGTAGGGTAAGGGCTCCGGGGGGGTTCCGCCGCCAGTGTGATGTGCCCGGAGATGGTTTTTGGCACAGATTGCTTTCACATGGGTTTTTAGGTCATGCCACCGCCTCTGTATCTCCTGCTTGGTCCTCGGCACGGTCCCGGACGCATTCACCCTAGTAACTATCCTGTCCCACATGTGATTTTTCCTGGCTACAGTGGTCTGCTGGACTAGGGCCCTGAATAAGTGGGGTTCTACACGGATGATTTCATCCACCATTACCTTTAGCTCTGTGTCCGTGAATTTGGGGTTCTTTTTTGGTGCCATGGTGTGTGGTGCTCGGGGTGTGGATTTGAGTGAGTTGGGAGGTGCAGGTGTGTGGTGTGTAGGAATGGTGTGGTGGGTCTTTGTGTTGTGGGTGTGTTTGGGTGGTGGTTGTGTGTATTCTATCGGTGTGTGCTGTATGTACTCTTGTGTCTCTTGCTAGCAGCTATGCTGTGATGCAGAGGATTTCGGGAGTGGGTGTGAGTTATTTTATAGTCTGTGTCTTGGTCCTGTCTCAATGGTTATTGGCAGTCAGGTGCTAGGTGGGTGTGTTGACTGGTGTGCATTATGTGGTACTTAGGGGTGGGTCATTGTGTCTTGTGATTGGTTTTGATGTTTCAGGTGGGTGGTAGTTCAGTTTCCTGTGTTTGGTATTTACTTCCGTCGCACTGTTGGTCATTGGTTTGACGGTAGGGATGTTGTTCGTGTTGGCCTTCCGCTGTGAAGCACGGTTTCTCGTTGCATTGTGACCGCAGCGGACGTGGATTGCGGTGGCTACCGGGGTACTTGCGGAGTTATCCTAATCGCGGACACGGAGCCTACGCAGGTATAGCGGGAAATGTGGATGTTCACGCGGTCATGTGCGTCCGCGGCGGCCTGTGTTTCTTCGGTTCCGTCCGCTTGCGGCGGTCTCAGGTGTACTCCGACCGCCGCGGACGGAGTTTGGTGTGCTCCGTCCGCCGTGATCGGTGTTTCGTGCATATATTATCCTGATCGCTATGGCGGTTTATCCGCGGACCGGTCCGGAGTATCTTGCCACCTTCCTTGGCGGACGGAACACGTTTCCGTCCGCGATCCTAATCGACCCCTTACTGTGGTGATGAATAATATTCGAACTAAGGTTGACCAAGGACAGTCCACCCTGCTAGTCTTACTTGATCTGACAGCAGCCTTTGATACCCTGTCTCCATCGACTTTAACAGCTCGTCTGAGGGAGATAGGGCTGCAGGGCCCAGCGCTTAGCCTTCTGTCCTCCTTCTTAGAACTAAGAGAGCAGAGGGTCAAGCTTGGAGAGTTCCTCTCCCCTGCCAAACCGTTGCAATGTGGGGTTCCACAAGGGTCGGCATTGAGTCCGACCCTGTTTAACATCTATGTGGCCCCACTTGCTAGGTTAGTAAAATCGCTGGGGATGGAGGTGGTGTCATACGCAGATGATACACAGATCATGGTGTCCCTGGCCCATTCGGTCAGTACCTCCGCGTTCAGCTTTAGGAACTGCATGCAAGCGGTTTCTGATTGGATGATTCAAAATTCCTTGAAGCTGAATGGCGATAAAACTGAGGTGCTGGTCTTTGGTAAGGACCAGGATATCTGGTCCAGTGAGTGGTGGCCCCCTTCGTTGGGAGCCTGTCCTATTCCATCGCACTCAGCCAGGTATCTTGGCGTTATTTTTGACACCTTGCTGACTATGAACCTCCAGGTAAACAGAACTGTGGCTACCTGCTGGGGAGTTATTAGGATTCTTAGGAGAATCGTTCACTATCTCTCCCCTCAGGCCCGTAAGCAGACCGTGGTCGCGTTGGTGTCCTCCCGGCTGGATTACTGCAATGCTTTGTATGCAGATATCAATAAGGGCCTTATCCAATGTCTTCAGAGTATGCAGAATGCGGCGGCTAGATTTGTTCTGTACGTCCCCAATTCCTTCTCTGCTACACTAGCCAGGAAGAATCTCCATTGGCTTCCGATCCAGCACAGAATTTTGTTTAAAATTCTATGCCTGGCTTTTGGAGCACTATTGGCAGGACCTTCGGATGCTTTAGGCTCCCTGCTAACTTGCTATACCCCCAGCAGGAGCCTTCGCTCCTCCAATATGAATCTTTTGTGTATCCCTCGTATCAAGAAAGTCAGATGGGGAGGTAGGGCCTTTGCCACTGTGGCCCCCCGACTGTGGAATTCCCTCCCCGCTGAGATTAAGGCGCAACCCTCGTTGTCCCTTTTTAGAAAGGCACTAAAAACGTGGTGTTTTGTCAAGGCCTACCAGTAAGCATGCTCCGGGGATATCACAGGCATTTGGATTAGGTGCCTTGACGCCCATTGGGCTAAGTAGCGCGATATAAATCGGGTTTCATTCATTCATTCAACAACTTCTTCTACTTGTTTGTCCAACCTTGGGAACTACAATTTTTCTCTCAAAATTATTTTTGTTGCTGAGTTGCCTCAATGTCTTTCTTGGGCCAGATCAATTACACAATGTTGAAGGCTTTCTGGTATCACTATTTTATTTCCTCTAAGTAGTATACCTGAAGAGGTCACAGACAAATCTGAATTTGTTTTTGAATGCCAATATATCATTTTTGTTAACATTTGGTTAAAATCGGCTTCCAGTGGTTATTAGTCTCCATTTGTTTTCATGTACAATTTCTTTTACTTCTCGTAATGTATTATCTTTTTGTGTTTCTTCAATTAGCCCTTTTTCTTTTACACTTTCTGGAACTGCTGATCTACCTATGAAGCATATGTATTCCTCGATCTTTAGTTGTTGCTCATCATCTGTTTTAGACGGATGCCTAGATAAATAATCTGCTGGATTATATTATTTTCCTAGTTAATGGATGATTCTAAAGTAATAATCCATGAGTCTCATTCCCCCTCTTTCAATTCTTGGTGGCATTTGTGTTTTTGGATTTCCAAAAATGGGAACTAGAGCTTGATGATCAGTGATGATCACAAATGATTTTCCATAAATGAAATCATGAAAGTGTTTGCATGCCAAAATGACAGCTAAACATTCTTTCTCAGGTTGAGAATACCTTCATTCCACCTCAGATAAACTTTTGCTAGGATGTGAGACTAGGTACCTTGGGGTTTTTCTTCCAGGTATATGCTGTACTAAATTTGCACCTAAACCTACAGGACTGGCATCCACTATAAGCTCTGTGAACAGGTGTGGGTCAAAATATTTTAAGTTTGCCACATTTGTTATTTCCAACTTTATTTCTTCAAATTCTTGCTCACATTCATTACTCCACTGAAATTGTTGTCCTTTCTTTGTTAGTTCTCTCAGTGGTTAACTTACAGTTGCAAACATTTTTACACATCATGCGCAATAACTCGCCGTTCCAAGAAAAGATCGTAGTTCTGTTATATCTTTTGGTCTTTGCATTGCATTTAAAGCTGTTACTTTAATAGGATCTGGTTTCATCCCTTTTGCCGAGAATATGTGTCCAGAAAATATTAGTTCATGCTTATTTATTCCACTTCTTTTTTTATTCATCGTCAAATCAGCTTCTTGAAGTTGTTGACATACTCTATCCAGTGCTTGATCATGTTCTTCCTGTGTCTTTCCAAAGACCAAAATATCATCACTGTAATTCATACAGTTTTGTACTGGCCTTATGACATTCTTTATAATCTCTTGAAATATCTCAGCCACTGAACAGATCCGAAAATGTAATTGTTTATATCTAAATAATCCCAAATGCGTTGAAAATGTTGTTATGTATCTGCATTGATTATCAATTTATAACAGATGATATCCCTTGCACAAATCGAGTTTTGAAAATACTGTTACCCTATTTATTGTGCTTATCATACCATGCAGATGAGGGCCTGGGTATTCTTCTCTTTCAATAGCTGCATTAGGGATCCTCAGGTCCACACATATCCTGATGTCATCAGTGTTTTTTTTTTGGAACAATAACAATAGGACTTACCCAAGGTGTTCGACCTGTTACTCCTTCAATTATATCTTGTTCAAGTAGTAGTTTGATCTCTTTTTCCCCTTTTTCTTGCATGTGAACAGGAACACTTCTATGTGTTTGTGCCATTGGTTTTATTGTTTCATTTATGTGCAAAGTATTTTTTTTCTTTTCATTTACCTAGCCCCTCAAATAGCTTAGGGTATTTCTTTAGAACTCTGTGATCTATCGAGATATTGCAATTCATTGCTAATAAACCCATGAGTTGAGCAGTTACATTGCTTAGTAAACAGGGTCCTGCTACTTCACCTTTTAATATATGTATCCTTCCTTACTTGTTACATTTCCATATTGTAATGTTTGTTCAAACTTTCCTAAGCATAGAACTGTATGTTTGGCACCCCACTGAAAAACACTAACATTTTACGGGCTCAATGTGGGTTGTTCTTTCATTTTCTTGTATTCAGTTATACACATTATGTTGCATGTCGCTCCACTGTCTAAAACAAATGGAACTTGTTGTGATCCAACCATTAAATCAACGGATGTGTTTTTTTAAAATATTTTCTCTTTTAATCATATTGAGTTGTTGGAAATCACTATTTTCTTGCATCATGTAGGGTTTTTCTGATTGTTCAAATTCTTCATCAGACTCTTCTTTAATTTCTTCCATATGTCTTACATACTTTATGTTTCCAGTTTTTATTGCCATATTAAAATTATATCTTTCAAAGTCTAAATTTCTTTGAGGGTCAAATTTTGCATTCAGACATTTCATAAGTCCTTCATAAGTACTTCTTTCATGCTCTGGGAATGTAATGGTTAAATCTTCAACATCATCTCCTACAAGATTGAGTAGTTAATCGGTGTGTTTTTTACATGTCGCCTTTAGAAAATGTTCAAACCTCCTTGTCCACTTTTCCCATCTTTGTGCAACATTTTCTTGTTCAGATAAGTTGAAAGGTAATGGTCTTCTAAAAATTGTACTTGAAATGTTCTCAGTATCCTCCTCATTGTATATGTCTGAATTCATATTTACAGCAATTTCATTGTTTGTGGCCTCTTTAGTCTTATATATATATATATATATATATTTTTTTTTTATAAACAAAGGCAAGGACGCGGCACTCTTCTTGAACACGAGTATTTATTTAAGGTCTCTTAGCAAAAACTCCTACGCGTTTCGATCTAACGATCTTGGTCACGGCAGTGTTCTACAAGAGTCCCTTTTCACTTTCCACAATTTATACTATTCACTCAGTTAATCAAAATGAGGAATTGTGGGCCTTGTAGTTTATCATTAAACGTATGTTTCAAAAAACAAAAGTACATTTGTGTGGGGGTTGCGTGTGGGTAACATTTCATATAAGAAATATTAAACATAAAATTTTAAGAAATAAAATTATATGCTGATAGATAAATTCAGAATACGTCCATTTGGTGTTTTAACAATAAACACTTTGCATCAGGGACCATCATATAACGTTTTACGTTATGATTCGTTACACGGGCTGAGTGCCCTATGTCCCACACTGTTACCCCTTGATTTGAACGTTATGGCCTTTTCAATATTCCTTCACAGAGGATTTCTATCAAAGGCCATAACGTTCAAATCAAGGGGTAACAACATTGTTTCCGCTTTAGCTATTCTTCGCGTTGTTCTCTCTTCCATTATGGTAATCTCTGTTGTTTTTACCAACGCTTATTTGGCTTTGATTTGATTCCTGTGTGAATACTGTTAAGTATATTTGTGGTAGGAAATGTTAGGAACACTGGGTTCAATAGTCTTTGGGATTCGGGTTTCTGTTTCCCGTTTTGCGAGACCTTTGCGTGACAAGACGGGTTCAGTGACTCTGTCTGATTAACTTATCACTCGTTTGTAGCTATGTCAGCTTTTCCAAACTTTCAAACCCCACTCGGCATCCAGATATTATTGCGTTGCATTCAACACACATTCACTCACCCGGGAGACTCCCGACTGTGTTCGCGTCCTCCGACTGAGCACGTCGGCGCTCGACCAGGGCGTCTGTGCGTTGTTGATGTTCCGGTTGGCTGGCTTAAATCCACAGCAATCCACTCAATATTCTTGGCTTTGTGCTTGTATGCTGGGATGCCGGGTTCACCTCTGTATTGAAAATCTCCTCACAAATGTTCCCGTAGCAGAGGGAACTCCGTCGGCTGGTGCTCGCGTTTGGAGACCGGGAGCGTGTCTCCTTCGTAATTTTATAAACAAAGGCAAGGACGCGGCACTCTTCTTGAACACGAGTATTTATTTAAGGTCTCTTAGCAAAAACTCCTATGCGTTTCGATCTAACGATCTTGGTCACGGCAGTGTTCTACAAGAGTCCCTTTTCACTTTCCACAATTTATACTATTCACTCAGTTAATCAAAATGAGGAATTGTGGGCCTTGTAGTTTATCATTAAACGTATGTTTCAAAAAACAAAAGTACATTTGTGTGGGGGTTGCGTGTGGGTAACATTTCATATAAGAAATATTAAACATAAAATTTTAAGAAATAAAATTATATGCTGTTACCCCTTGATTTGAACGTTATGGCCTTTGATAGAAATCCTCTGTGAAGGAATATTGAAAAGGCCATAACGTTCAAATCAAGGGGTAACAGTGTGGGACATAGGGCACTCAGCCCGTGTAACGAATCATAACGTAAAACGTTATATGATGGTCCCTGATGCAAAGTGTTTATTGTTAAAACACCAAATGGACTTATTCTGAATTTATCTATCAGCATATAATTTTATTTCTTAAAATGTTATGTTTAATATTTCTTATATGAAATGTTACCCACACGCAACCCCCACACAAATGTACTTTTGTTTTTTGAAACATACGTTTAATGATAAACTACAAGGCCCACAATTCCTCATTTTGATTAACTGAGTGAATAGTATAAATTGTGGAAAGTGAAAAGGGACTCTTGTAGAACACTGCCGTGACCAAGATCGTTAGATCGAAACGCGTAGGAGTTTTTGCTAAGAGACCTTAAATAAATACTCGTGTTCAAGAAGAGTGCCGCGTCCTTGCCTTTGTTTATAAAATTACGAAGTAGACACGCTCCCGGTCTCCAAACGCGAGCACCAGCCGACGGAGTTCCCTCTGCTACGGGAACATTTGTGAGGAGATATATATATATATATACATATTTTATAATGCTGTGTACTTCTTTTTAATATGACAATGTGTGTTTATTTGTTAAAATTACATTTTGTTTTGTTTGTTTCCTAAAGGACAAGGTTTCTCCTTCATATGCTACATGCTACAAAATGAATCTTTCCAGTCTATTTTTAAAAGTTTTTTTTTTACATGCGCGTGTATTGCATGGTAGTTTCTCTGCTCAAATCAAACTTTCCAGTCTTATATTTGCATATGTTGCAGTCTTTCTGCTTAACGCATGCGCACTATGCTCTCAGGGAGATTTATGCGTGTTTCTCTCTCGCGCGCTTGTGCACGCACGTGGTTATTTTCCTTGAAGTGAGCGCAAGCGCCACATTGCCTCTCACGCCTGCGCATGCATACAGTTATTTTCCTTCAATGCAGTGCTTGCGCTTACTTCAATCAGGTTACTTCAATTCTTTAATAAATTCCGCCAGCATCATGTAAAATACACATGAAGACACCACTCTTGGGTTCAGCCTCACTGCAGCCTTATAGACGGCGAGATACTCACTCAGAGACAGCTTGTGCACACGAGCACTACCTCTTTGCATCCCTTTATTTGAGCAACCTTTTGATTGGTATATATTCGGTAATGTTTTTACCTTTTTGGTTTATTTAAGAATAAAAAATACAAAGTTCCCGACAGTAAAACAGTGCTTGCCTTTTCTGTTTTCATGGTGCATATTTCAGAATGTTACTTTGACATGTATTAATTACCATGTGCTGATTCTTTTAAGCAACAAATTGTAATCGAATTATGAACGTCTTTGACTTGATGCGCGCTAAGGAAGTCTGGAACAATTTGTTATTTATACTATGAGTATCAGATGGCAGCGGCTTGTTCCAAAGTTCAATTTAACAATGCCAATGATAGCCTCGTAGGTGCCAGCAGTCTTAATTGTGTCTCTTTAGTCACAAAACAAAGGAATGATGACAGCTAATAGAATGACTGGATGCTGTTGTGGGTGCAGAGCACCCTCGCAACTGATGCATTACATTTCAGACCTACCTGCCCTACAAATTAACTATCTTCATCAAACATTCTTGTCTTCACTGAAATTTTGTAAAGGTTTTGGAGAAGAATGTAAGTTGTGCTCTTAATGTGCATCTAACTCAGCCGACTTTTTCCATATGGTGTGGAGCGGCCCCCAAGATTGTCCTTTACTGGGAACAGATAACCTGGCACCTTGAGGATACACAGGACGGGGAGACTTGTTTAAGCCAGGGACGTGTTTGTTGGGGATGTTCCAGGATTCTAAGCCAAAATAAATCAGTAATAGATTCCAAGTTTTAGTGTGGGTACTGACTAAAAGATCGATAGCCATGACATGACATGGAAAGTGAGCATATGGGCATCTTACATTATAAGATGGGAAAAGAGATGTGGAGCACTGGGCAAGGGCATAAGGAGAAGAGCTGAGAAGAGAGGAGCCTGTGGAAAGAGCAAACGTTCTATAGCTGGACTCCAGGGTGATGTCATGCCAAATATGCAGAATGCACTGTGAAAACAAACTAGATGACACCCGGGGAAACAGGTGATATATATGACCACTAATTGTTTTTTTCACTTGTATGAAAATATCAGACATGCTTAGGGTAGTGAAACTACATAGGAGCTTGATATAGACAGAAATCATCTGGAACAGTCTATCATATGCACAAAGGAACCACCATATTTTACCACCTAGCTTTGAAAAGTTATCAAAGTTTGTTTTGTAAGCTGTGTGTTCAGATACAACCCTCATCAAAAGCAGTCGATAATTTTTTTATTAAGCACCGCTCGATACCCTGAGGTTATCTGGATGCTGAGGTTTCTCTGGTCTCAGTCAAAAAGCCAGATCTTAAGTCTCCTTCTAAAATCTACCTAGAAGGCTGATGTTCATGAATGGAGGGACTGGTTGTTCCAGGCCTTGGCAGCGAGTTAGGAGAAGGGACAAACTCCACTGTGGCTACGATGAATGAGTTGTGTATGTGCGAGGGTCAGAGAGGTGGAGCGCAGGTATCTGGTGGGTTGGTGGATGTTCAGGTGGTGGTTGATGTATGCTGGTCTTTGGTCGGGTAGGGCTTTGTAGGCGTGTGTCAGTAGCTTCAACTGGCATTTCTTCTGCACAGGGAGCCAATTAAGGTTCTTGAGGTGGGGGTGATGCAGGTTTCATTTGAGGGGGTTGAAGATGAGTCTGGCTGCTGCGTTCTATAAGGTCTGGAGTCTCTTGGGGAGCTGTGTGGTGTTACTGGAGTAGAGAGTGTTTCTGTAGTCCAGCCGGCTGGTGACAATAGCCTGGGTGACGGTCTTATCAGATCCTTCGGGAGATTCTTCTGAGCATGTGGAGGGTGTGGAAGCAGGCGGAGGGGACGGCATTGATTTGCACTTCATGGTGAGTTTACTGTTAAGGATGATGCCAAGGTTGCGTGTGTGGTCTGTTGGCTCGGGCGCAACCAGCTGTTGTCCCACGCGGAGGTATTCTTCCTGAAGACCAGCACTTCTGCCTTGTCCATGTTGAGCTTCAGGCAGATGGTCCTCATCCAGTCGGTGACACTGGTCATAGCTATAAAGACCGTCGCTCTAGTTGTGGAGGGGTCTTCGGTGAGAGAGAGAATGATTTGGGTGTTATCTGCATAGGCTTGATGTTGAGTCCATAAGTTCTCAACATGTTAGCGAGGGGTGTCATGTAGGTATTGAACAGCGTGAGGCTGAGGATCAATCCTTCGTGTACACCGCAGATGATGCGCTTGGGTTCTGAGGTGAATGGTGGCAGATGGATTCTCTGAGTTCGTCCTGTGAGAAAGGATGTGATCCATTTGAGGGCATCCCCCTGGACGCTGATGTGGTTGAGTCTGTTGATGAGGGTGTGGTGGGATACAGTGTTGGATGCCGCTGGGAAGTAGAGAAGGATCAGGGCTGCTATTTTGCTATTTCCCCCCTAGTTGAGGCGGTATCTGATGTGGGTGGTGTTGATCAGGGCGAGCTCTGTGCACTGTGGTTGGTGCGGAAGCTGTATTGGAAGGCGTCGTGCAGGTTGTTTTTTTCTAGGTGCTTGGTGAGCTGGTGGGTGATGGCCTTCTCGAGGACTTTGGCGGGGAGCGAAAGCAGCAAGATGGGGCAGTAATTTTTTATTTCGCTGGGGTTGGTGAAGGGTTTCTTGAGGATGGGTCTGACCTCAGCACGTTTCCACCTGTCAGGGAAGGCCACTGTGGTGATGTAGGCTTTGAGGATGTTGGTGAATCCTGCGCTGATTTCTTTGGTTCTGAGGTTGAAGAAATAGTAGGAGCAGCGGTCTGTGGTTACTCCTGAGTGGTTGGAGGACATGATGGCTGTTGTGATCTGCGTTGCGAGCAGATTCCATGTGGTGATCATGTGGTTAGTGTCAGTGGGTGGGCGGAGGTTGTTAAAGTTGAAGTCGAAGTCTATGAGTTTGAAGTTGTAGATGATGGCTAACTTGCTGTGGAAGTAGTGTGAAAGGGTGTCGCAGAGCTTTTGGGAAGGGCGAACCGTGTTCTCCATGTGGCTGACGGGCAGGAGAACTCTGGGACGATGTTAAAGAGTTCCTTCATGTGGTTGGCTCTTGTTTTGATGCGGTCTGTGAGGGCGTATCTTTTTGTGTCTTTGCGACGTTGGTGGTACTTGTTGAGGGCTGATTTGAAGATGGTTTGGTCGGTGGTGTCTTTGGTGGTGCGCAATTGTTTTTCTAGTTGTTTGCAGTTGTGCTGGATGGTTCTGAGTTCTGGTGTATATTAGCTGGTTTGACTTGAGGATCTGCTGGTTTTGAGTGGCTTAATGGGGGTGACTGTGTCAGCGCATTTGTTCATCCAGTCAGAGAATTTCTGGATGGCCTGTTTCGGGTTTGATGCAGCGCTGGGCTGGTTAGTGTTGAGGGACTCCAACCACTGAGCTTCAGTCACTTTGATTCAGCTGTTGTGAGAGGAGCTCCAGGACTTGGTGGTTGTTCCGGGAGCGAACATGTGATGTTGAAGTAGACCGTGGAGTGGTTGGTCCAGGTGAGTTTGGTGACATGGCTGTACTTGGCTTTGTCCTGCGCTGTGTTTGGGGTTGGTGAATAATTGGGTGAGGCCGATGTTGCTCATGTTTTCCAATAGATTGTGTTGGCGTTGTTGGTGTTCTCAAGGTGGAATTTGAGGTCACTAAGTAGGATGTAGTGCTTGGAGTCAATAGCTATAGGGGCAATACATTTTGAGATGGCGTCGCAGAATACAGGTCGAGGTCCCAGGAGTCTGTAGGCGAGGGTGCCTCTAATGGTAGTCTTTTTTTTTTTTTTAACCTTTATTATTACGTCAAGCAAATACAAGTATGGGCCTACAACCATCCCAGCTGGCCGCTAGTCAAGTCGTAAATACAGCAATCAGTGTAAAAATGTATAGCGGCCCGAAAACCGTGGTCTAACAATTGTCCAGGATATGACTTGCATCCAAGCGTACTGGCCCAATTTCAGGATTGATGAAGGTTCATTTTACAATGAGAAAAAAGAAGGATCAATGCCGTACAGTCATACCTTGTTCCATAATGACAAACATGAGTCAGAAGATCCGCAAATAGTGCAAATACGATTAAAGTATTGGGGGTAAGGTATACGATTCAGGATAAACGTGAAACCAAATCATTACGTAGCCAAACTGCGTCTCCCCCTCAAAACAAAAAGACGGCAGGGAACATGAAAATGACGGCATCAAAAGGAAGAAAGACAAAAGGGCCATAGAAACAAATAACGGACAGATGGATAGTCCCGAACCCCCTCCCCCCCCACCCTGCACGCCCGCAGAAGGCCATGGCCTACCCCCCCCCAGCCGCGTGCCTGTCGCCCTAATTAGAGACCCGAAAGAAGAGAAGAATTAGAGTAGAGAAAAGCGGAGAAGGGCCTTCAATCTCGCCACCCGGCCCGCCCCCCCCCCACCCACAGAAAACATCTTAACAGCAAAACAAATTCGCCTTGGAAACACCCATCACCTATATCACCATCAATAAAATCCCCACCAAGTGTCCCCCAAATCACCGTCCGCCATCAATAAGTCCACCGGATCACAGGCGGTATCACCCCAGGCCTTGTCTGTCAGCGGCACCAACATACGCCCACTTATCAGTCAGCTTACAGAGCGGCGTGGAGAGTACAAGCGATCCAGGCGGACCGGGCCGTGTTATCACACCATGAGACTTCACCAACCAAAACCCAGCCGAGTACGTATGGCGGAAGTCTATCCATGTCAGTATCAACTCCGAATACATCCTCGAGTACGGACACAGTCTCATGTTCCAAGGAGAGAGAGTCACACCATACGGCAATCGCTGAGACGCCGCCGCGGCAGTCCAGAACATAGATCAACGTCGTTTCCCAATCCGCCGGGCAGAGATGTGCCCCAACGAGTCACTCACATGTGTTACGGTTCCATCTAAGGCAATCGTAGGAGCCGGGACTTCCGGCGTCCCAACAAAATTGGGCGTAGCTGGGGTACCCTTCAGCAACACACCAGCGGACACGTCGGCGCCACCTTGAAATCAAACTGTGCCCGTGTGGAACGACGGGACAACAATGGCGGCCATCCTTTTCCCCAGGTCATGGGTGTTACAGATCAGGGTCGCTTGTAGAGTCGTTAGAGCAACCATTATATCTTGGGACGTGGGCTCTCTCTCATGCCGCCAGACCCCAGGACTCTCCCGCACGGCCACATTTCCATCCAGTTGTGGTCTGCGCATGAAGGTGGCAGCCGCCATCTTAGCTGATCCGGCCCTGTCCTTCTAGACCTCGCTTCGGGACCGGGCCCCAGACCAGGGCGCAGCAGGAGCACCAGCGCGGACCCAGAGAGGCGGACTCCCAGTGAAGAGTCACCAAAAGGCTAAACAAAATCTCTGTCGCTCCCCTGGAGCCGCTCGCCGATTCTGGGGGAAGCCTCTGATTATACCCAGACATACAGCCAGAAAGGGGGTGAGTTATCATGAGCACCCCTCGATCTCGCCTTGCTGCGCTTCTCTTCGAGGCACAGCGCGGGGTAGACTGAGTCGTCGCCGTCACCACCGGCCCATCAGACCTCCGGCGCCTTCCAGCCGGCTCCGCACCTCCATCAGTGGCCGCTGTTGTCGCAGTCCCGGCCGGTTGCTCTCAGCACTCGACACCCCGGTCTCAACGCAGTGTGGGCCGCAGAACTGTCGGGGACATATCACCGAATCTGCAGCACGTAGAAGCCCCAGGAGCAAACGGTGAGTGAAAGTTCTCCTTCGCCTAGTTAAATACGCCAACCCAACTCAGGATAAGTACCAGGATGTATGTGGGGTGTGAGAGGGTTCACGGAGCCTTGCGACTATGCGGCCATCTCGGATGCAGGCTTGGCTCCTCCCCCTCTAATGGTAGTCTTGGCGTCAATTAGGAGCTGGAAGTTAAGGTGTTCCATGATTGATGTGGTGTCATCTTTGGTAGTGGTGCATCAGATAGTTTCCATGTGGATGATGGCAATGCCTCCTCCGTGTTTGTTGGTGCGGTCTTGGTGTATCATCTTGTAGCCGCCAGGTGTTGCTGTGGCAATGTTGAAGGTTGAGCCAGGTCTCGATGATTAAGATCATATCAGGGGTGGTGTGCCAAATTTCTGTGGCTTGTTTGCAGAGGGACTGGATGTTCAGTAGAATACACTGGAGCAGGTCCAGGGTATTTGTGGTCTTCTGGGTGGGTGTGGCAAGGGTTCCTGTGCGGGCAGGCGGTACTGCATTGCATGTGAAGCAGTGGCAGGTGAAGAGTCTTTCTGTTGATCAGGGAGAGGTGATGCAGCAGTTGTAGCATCTGCGGTCCAGGGCCCGGAGCTTGGCGGTGGAGTGTAAGTGGTTGGTGCGGTCCAGGTCTAGACAGGTATGCCTTTTAAGCGTCTTCAACCCGCCAGCAGTACCTGCGTGGCCACATTTAAGCCTACATTAAGTAGGTCCTGGGGGAGGGAGGGGCACTGAGTGACATGAAGCTGGAGGTGAGAGAGGAGGAAATGGTTTTAAACGAGCTGTGCGGTGGGCCCCATCCACAAGCAGGTACAGCAGGCAAAACACATGCTCAGTAAACAGGAGGAAATGACAACTAGTCTGGCTAATCAATCAAGGTAAAACAAGCAGCAAAATGCACACAATTAGACTAATACATTAGAAAAAAGCTAATCTGGCAAAGAAAACAAACAGAAACATATGCGCAATTTGACTTAAACATAATGCACAATTCACAGAGACGAACGAGAGTGGCACAGATTACGCAAGACCGAGTGATGTGAGGGCGGAGGGCTGGGGAGGAAGGTGGCAGCATCAGCAGCACACCAGAGTCCGCAGAGGAGACCTGCTAGAGGCAGCGAGGGAAGCTTGCACAAGGACCTGCTCAATGGGGTCATGCTGCAGCCTCCATTACATAGTTCCTGGGGGGAGGGAGGGGTACTGGCCGGCGTGAAGTGAGAGGTAGAAGAGGGAGATATGCCAGGAAACCAGCGGCAAGGCAGGCTGGCTCGCAAGCAGGTACAGCAGGCAAATACAGGCTAACTGAACAGGAAGAAAAAAAGGCAGATGCTGATTGTTTTGTTGGGCTTGTTTGGCATTGTTATTGGCACTCACCATCTTCCCTGCATCACCCTGATAGGACTCCAGGCCCAGGGTGCACCACCTGCTGTTGCCCGCACCGCCAGTAAAATGCTGGTAACCCTGGTGTGACTGCAAGTCTCAGGGTGCTTCTGCTCTTCTTGCCACTGCCGCAGACGAGGGGTAGGTGCCAACAATGCGCATAATCGCTGCCTCATGCCCCACGGCCCAGGAGGCTGATTCCTCTGTGGGGCTTCGTTTGACATTGTTGGGGGCACTCACCACCTTCCCTGTATCACCCTGGTGGGAATCGAGTCCCAGGGTGCACCACATGCTGTTGCCCACACCACTCGTAAAACATTGCTCACCCTGGTGGCTTCTGCTCTTCTTCCCTGTACCATCGATGAGCAGGAGGTGCCAACAACGTGCATAAAGGGCACAACAGAAAAAGGGTATTAAGTGTACAGGAAAAATGGCGCTCAAACAATATTAGCGTGTATATCAAGTGAAATTTACAACAATCACTGGTGCTGGCAGGGAGGGGAGAGCCAAAGAACCCCTCAATTTAAATGTGAAAATTCACATCTAAGAATTAAGAAACAAGATCCCGCGCACACAGATTAGGTACAAGCAAGTAGAGTGCTCCTCTGTATGATTCACAGTAACAAAAGTCCAACGTAGGTGCTTGTGATGTATATCTCCTTTTATTTAATCGTCACACAAATGGAAATTCACAGCCAGCCGACACGTGTTTCGTTATAGGTCTCTACAAATCTAGACACTATAACTCTTCAGGGCTGGAAAGATACAGAAAAACGAGTGACCTATAATCAATATACTACAAAAGTAGTTTATGATCAATGTGCCAGAGTGAATGTGACATATCCTCATTCCAAAAGATAAAAACAATCATATGGAACCCAAGAGTGATTCTAAAAGCAAGTTTTAAGCGAAATTAATCCCATTTCGTCATGTCCTAATAAGTCCATAGTAATTAAAGCAGCACTATTGAATATAAACGTCAATAAGATCACAAAAAGCTGTGGAAAGACACCTGTGCTGACTTTGAAATATAAATAACATATTCATGGTAAATACAACATGAATATCTGCAGTATATCATTCAAAAATTATTATTGTAAGTACATGAGCATGATCAGACTGTGTTAAAACAACAGCGCTTAAGAATGTATGAAAGAGCAGAGACGTGATATTTCAACCGCATGCAACCCCATCAGTGCCATGCGTTGTACAAGTAGTTAAAAGCTACCTCAATGGCTGAATCCTTATCTGTAAGGGCTGTGTATATAGGGATGAGTAAGCAAGAAAAAAGGGGAAAAACAGAAAGAGCAAAGGTTAAGTAGGTGACGGAGAGTAGTAGTGCGAAAGATCCCAACCAAAGGGAAATAGTGTGAACATAGCTTCTTACCCCTAGTCCGGTGATAATTCCAACCCGGCAGGGTACCCAATTAGTAGAAAGATGACGGCGTAGTAGTTCTGTAAAAATAATTAGGTGCCCCAATTAGGCATAAGAAATTTTGCATGGGAAGTTAAAAGCAAATCAGTATCTAGAGACTAAATTCCAGTCTAAGTGCACATATCAAGCGTAAACATCCCAGGTCAAGAAGGATCAAGGATGTATCCAATAAGACACCCAATCTCACGAACATTACATTGTGTGTGAAACCAAAAATTTATAAATGAAAACAAACGTCGTGGCTGTCACAGCCCCATGTGTTAAACTCAATGACCCAGCCTATAACTGGGTACATGAACTGAGAAAACCTCAGTCCCACCCTAACCCATGATGGTAGTCTCTTACCCGTTAAAGCAGCTCTAATCACACTGTACAGCAGGGACGCCAAAATTCAATTAGTCTGTGTCAACAACAAATCCATAGTCCAAATCGTGGAATAACAGAAATTCCTCATAGTACAACACATGGGTACGTGTGGTGTCCAAGTTCTAAAAGTAAGACAAAAAACGCGATCTATTAGTAGATCAGTACCAGTAATGAGAGTTACTCATGTCAGTAAGGCAGTATCCGAAGGATTCAAAATTAAGAGTCCGCACTATAAACAAAAGTCGTCTTTACCTGGGTAGAATCACCCTCGAAGTTACTCTCGTCCCCGACCCGGAAGTAGCTCACACGAACCCAGAAGGTAAGGTTATAGCCTCCAAGAGTATAGAAAGCCTAGAATGCGAACCTCCGTTAGGGTCTGGCGAGATAGAAAAAAGACTACGATGCCGCTGGGGAAATTCGAAGTCACACCAGTATGACTGGGAAAGTTCGAGGTCCCGATTGAAAAATTAAAATTAAAGATAAAAAGGAAACAATTTAAGCGGTTCCAAATTAATCACCAGCCATAATAAGGCTATAATATTCAAAATGCTCATGTACTGTAAAGGCCACCAATAACTGAGATTGAGGATTCTCCTTTAACTATGACCCAACTGTTGGAAGACCTTGATATAGACATGGACTGTTCTATTACTAGTGGTTTGAAGAATAAATCTAAATGGACACCTACTCTCCCGGGTGGGAACTCGGTTGACACTTTCTATAAACGGGTCTTACAAGACCTAGATGATTGGGACTTTAAAACCACACATAAACATCGAGGGCTACTCTTTGGGGATAATCTTACCAAAGGAGAAAGATTGGCTTTAAAGAACCTTAGTGAGGATCAAACTATTCTGATAAGGGAGGCGGATAAGGGAGGCAATGTTGTGATAATGAACAAACAGGATTACACTAATGAAATTCTTAGACAACTTTCAGATACTACATGTTATGAACCCATTAGCCTTAACCCTACTGGACAACTGGGAACTATGATCAATAAACACTTGGTTGAGTGGCACTCCCAAGGTTTATTGGATGATGATGAATTAGCTTACTTAAAGGTATTTAGACCCACCTTTCCATATCTATACACTTTACCAAAAGTTCATAAGAATCAGGACTTTCCGCCAGGTAGACCGATTATATTGGGTATCGGGCCCCCCTGAAAAACTGTCCAAATACGTGGACTTTTTCATGGGTCCTCTTGTACGTAATCTTCCTAGCTTTATACAGGACTCAAAACATATCTTAAGCATTCTTGCAGATGTGGATTGGCAGACTGGTATGATTATGGCCACGTTGGATGTGGTCTCACTGTATACAAACATCAGCTCAGATTTGGGCTTGGAAGCAGTAAAACGAATGTTGAGTATTCGGCCAGCCACGGAGTGATTACATAACCAAATGTCAATAAGAATGATGCAAATTATTCTCCATAACAACTTTTTTCTATTTGAAGGGAAATGGTACAAACAGACCAAGGGGGTCGCTATGGGGTCTAAATATTCACCTAGCTTCGCCTGTCTTTTCATGGGTTGTCTGGAAAAAGATTGGATTTGGGGCATAGGAGGCGCAAAATGGATTGATAAGATCTTCTATTGGGGGAGATATATAGATGATTGTCTCCTTCTTTGGACAGGCACACAGTTTGAACTTTTTTAGTTTCTTACATGCATGAATAACAATTTATATGGGATGCAATTCACTATGGAATTCAGCAATACACACATCTCTTTTCTAGACATAGAACTGTACACAGAGCACAACGGATTAAAAACCCGTCTCTTCAGGAAAAATACTGCTTGTAATTCTATCTTACATGCTGAAAGCTCCCACCCTGTACACCAAATCAGTGCCATACCATATGGTGAGTTTGTTAGGGCCAGACGTAATTGTAGTGAGGAACCAGAATTTCAAGAATGCCTTGAGGATATGAACCAACGTTCCGTAGAAAGAGGATATTCCCCCAGGATTCTTCACAAGGCCAAAAAGAGAATCGGACGAGTCAGGAGGGGAGAAACTCTCAAACCCAAACCTATTGATAATGGGGACAAAAAAGACAATATCCGTATGGTCACTGACTTTAATGAATTGAGCCATGTCCTACGTAGGAGCCTCAAGAGACATTGGAGCATCCTAACTGCGGACACGACTCTTACCAATTATGTGACCAGACAACTTCAGATTACATTTAGGAGGGGTAGGACTTTACGCAACAGACTCAGCCCTACAGTTCCTAGAACACTAAAAACTAACTCATGGTTGACCTCTCCGAATAAAGGTTTTTTCAAATGTGGATTCTGTGGAATATGCAGGTGGGCTAAACATAAGACAAAAAATTTCAAGGGTTGTGACAACAAAACCTATGACATTCGGATGAATATCAATTGCTTAACCAAATTCGTGGTATACATCATCGAATGTAAATGTGGACTCCAGTATGTGGGTAGCACCATTAGGAGCTTGAAAGAGAGAATTGGGGAACATGTTAGAGCGTTATTACAACAGGATGCTAGATATCCAGTGGCAATTCACGCAAGTATTTGCCAAGCTCAAGGCCCCAAAAAAGAATTTGTCTTTTTTGGAATTGATCACATTCCTGTTGACATTAGAGGGGGCAACAGAGAGCTTTGTTTGAGACGAGCCAAAGCGTTTTGGATCATGAGACTTCATACAGTGGGGCGGGGACTCAATTGTGACCCCGAGATGCAATTCTTTCTGGGGGACTGATGGACTATTACTGGTCTGAAATATAGTCATTTGGGGTACACCATAGTCCTATGTCTCACCACTGTCCCTCTATTATGTTCCATATTCTGTAACAATACTGCTTACTAATGGAAACTAGAAATAATTATTTTCGAAATAAATTGTTTTTAATGCGGTCATTTAACACAGGGTCTGGGAAGCATTTTGTTCTCTGCCCTTTGTATTCAGCCTTTTGCCTTTACTCACTTAATATCCTGGACGTAGAGTGGATGTTGTAACACTCATACGTACCATTGTCTGAATAATGGCTTATATTATTTTTCACTTTGTTACTTATTTTTGCGTTTCACTTTCACAAATTTTTGTCATACCTAATAGAGTTTATCATGTTCCTCTTCACCTTCTCTTCTTAAATTCTTTTTTTTTCTCTCTTACTATTGTGCTTTATAACTGTCTCTTCTATTTACATCTTTACGTTATTCCCATTATCCTTTCTTTTCCGCTTTCCTTGTGTTTCTTTTTGACTTTGTGGTGGCTGCTATTGGTGGCCTTTACAGTACATGAGCATTTTGAATATTATAGCCTCATTATGGCTGGTGATTCATTTGGAACCACTTAAATTGTTTCCTTTTTATCTTTAATTTTAATTTTTCAATCGGGACCTCAAACTTTCCCAGTCATACTGGTGTGACTTCGAATTTCCCCAGCGGCATCGTAGTCTTTTTTCTATCTCGCCAGACCCTAACGGAGGTTCGCATTCTAGGCTTTCTATACTCTTGGAGGCTATAACCTTACCTTCCGGGTTCGTGTGAGCTACTTCCGGGTCCGGGACGCGAGTAACTTCGAGGGTGATTCTACCCAGGTAAAGACGACTTTTGTTTATAGTGCGGACTCTTAATTTTGAATCCTTCGGATACTGCCTTACTGACATGAGTAACTCTCATTACTGGTACTGATCTACTAATAGATCGCGTTTTTTGTCTTACTTTTAGAACTTGGACACCACACGCACCCATGTGTTGTACTATGAGGAATTTCTGTTATTCCACGATTTGGACTATGGATTTGTTGTTGATACAGACTAATTGAATTTTGGCGTCCCTGCTGTACAGTGTGATTAGAACTGCTTTAACGGGTAAGAGACTACCATCATGGGTTAGGGTGGGACTGAGGTTTTCTCAGTTCATGTACCCAGTTATAGGCTGGGTCATTGAGTTTAACACATGGGGCTGTGACAGCCACGACGTTTGTTTTCATTTATACATTTTTGGTTTCACACACAATGTAATGTTCGTGAGATTGGGTGTCTTATTGGATACATCCTTGATCCTTCTTGACCTGGGATGTTTACGCTTGATATGTGCACTTAGACTGGAATTTAGTCTCTAGATACTGATTTGCTTTTAACTTCCCATGCAAAATTTCCCATGCCTAATTCGGGGCACCTAATTATTTTTACAGAACTACTACGCCGTCATTTTTCTACTAATTGGGTACCCTGCCGGGTTGGAATTATCACTGGACTAGGGGTAAGAAGCTATGTTCATACTATTTCCCTTTGGTTGGGATCTTTCGCACTGCTACTCTCCGTCACCTACTTAACCTTTGCTCTTTCTGTTTTTCCCCTTTTTTCTTGCTTACTCATCTCTATATACACAGCCCTTACAGATAAGGACTTTTGTTACTGTGAATCATACAGAGGAGCACTCTACTTGCTTGTACCTAATCTGTGTGCGCGGGATCTTGTTTCTTAACGTGCATAAAGGGCGTTGCCAGGAAGAGGCAGGGCGGGGCCACCCCCTTGACTCTGACCTTCTGATGACCTTGGGTAAGACCTTGCAGGGTTCATACTTTCTTTGTTTTGTCTGCTCCCTGTTGAACTGTGCGCAGCCATCTGTTGCTATCTGGTCCTATCGCAGCGTAGACTAATGTGGATCACGGGGAGGAGCTTCTGCTGAAGGAACCAGAAGAGTGTCTCCTAAATGATCCAAGGGAAGAGTTTTGACTACCATTTCCTATTCCAGGGGTCTGGACTATTCCTGAGACATTCTTGACAACCCTTTCTGACTGTTACACGATTAGTTTGTAATCACTTATTCCCATTTAGTACGGATTTAGAAGGGCGGTGAACGATTACTTGTCAGAATTGCGAGTATACAGGTTGAAATCTTCTTCCTGCCTAACCGGCTAATTGTGCTCGTTGTATGTTTTGGGGCTTGTTGTTTATATTAATCTCAGGTGCTCGGTCTGTGGATCCTAGTTGGGTGGTTACATTGTGGCTCCGCTAAGATTTTATAATGGGGAATTGCACCTGCTCTGTCAAACAACATCCCGACCTCAAGTAACCCCCTCCTTTTCACTGCCACCAACTTCAATAGAAAGGATGCTACAGAGGGCCCTAGGTGTATTTAGCAACAGAAATAGAGCTCTCTGAAAGGCATTTGTCATTAACCCCAGAACTCTGTCGCCCGGTGTTTGATCTGTTTTCTTCCCAAGTTGCCACCCCAGCTTCTACACCCAGGGTAACCGTGCCTTTGCCATCCCCCCAACAAGAATTTGCACTTAAAACAGTAACTCCAAAGGGGGTATTGCTTCTACTATAGCAAAGAACAGGAAGCATAAGCAAGCAAGTGGGGGGGTAGCCAAAAGAAAGAAAATTAATGAGGTGCCTACTATTCGCGTGGAGGATCTAGATATCTCTGATGAAACTGTAGAATGCACCATTAACACTCGCACAGATATGGATTATCCATCTTGGGTGCAGAATCTGTTAACGGATTTACAGACCTAACTTTTTTGTGAAGGAAGAAGTTGCCCCCTAGCTGACAAATTGGTAACAATGGGGGACAGTAGATAAGCACATATAAGTACTAATACCACACAACCCTCACTGAGGGGAGTTAATTTTAGCTGCCGGGTAAACAGTTCAAGCATGACATCTTTAGATAGGCCTGGCATGCTAAGGAACCAAGGTTCCATGCAGGGCATAAATAAATAAAAACAACTCCAATAGAGTCTAGGGAGAGTGAGTAGAGAAGGGCTGGGTGGGAGGGGGGGGGCAGTTCAGCGGGAAGGACAGAAGTAATGATCCAGCCTACTATAAATTTACCCTCAGCTTCATTTCCATATGTGATTATACTGACAGGAGTACCAGAAGTAAAAAATGGCCAGAGGGAGACACATTTGGACCTCAGGAATAAATGTTTGTTTTGGTTGGCAAGATACAGACAGCTCCCCTATAATAGGGTAGGGGTAATTCTAATGGTCCGCATTGTTGGTTGGGTGGCCCACAGCTAAAAAACAACACAAGGGGACTGTGCAGTTATCAATTTTAAAAATCCTCAGACTGTATGTAGTCTATTAAGTCAGAAATGCAGTCCCCAAGAGCCTCATACAGGGGTCAGGGCTCTTTCACCGGACTATTTGTATCCCCACTGTTATATATAAGTTAGGGCCAACACTAGCTTAAACTTAGGCAGGTGGCCACTGGAACATCAAAATGTGGGCCATTGGCATCCATCTCCCAGTCCCTTGCTATACAATCTACCTGTAACAAATAGATTTGGGGTTCTGGAAGAGATGGATTGACAAGCAATGATAACAGGACTAGGCAAGGGTATCAGAACCTCGAGGTCTCCTAAAGAACTAGATGAGCACTGTTGTGGCCAGCTCAGACAGTCCACCAGCCTCGGTGTAAGGACAGATCCAAAGGAGGTGGATATACTAACACTACAGGCGACCGATGGTGTAGTAGGGATACAGGAAGAGTTGCAAGGATTACTAGCTGCCATAATCCCCGCTCCCCTAAACAACAGTATTATGAGGACAGGAGAACCCAAACAAGGGGTACTCACCCTCAATATTTATTGTGGAACCTTGCTCCTCTAAAAAAGCAAATGGCCATGTCACGACTGGGGGCTTTTTGTGGACCAATATGATATATGCATGTTTCAGGAAACCTGCGCATTAGAAGACTATGTAAAGGTGGGGAATGTGTTTTTCAATGTCCCTGCCATTTCAGGGGGAAGGGGTAGACCGTCTGGGGGCCTATGCATCTGGGTTGGCTTACACCTGGGCTGTAAAGTTAATCAGTTGAATTCCTCGTCTAATGAGATCCAGTGTGTAGCACACACTTTTCACACCTAAACCGAAAATGGCCTTCATTAACATTTATTCCCGACCTGTAAGCCTGAGTAACGAATCCCCAACTCTTGACCAGTTGAATCTTTTTATTCCTGCTGTCCCCACAAATATGTGGTTAATTGTGGGAGGAGATTTAATTGTCAATTTGAGCCTCTTGCCGAGACCACTGGCTCAATCTCTAGCGAGGAGGATTCGCTATGGCTAATCCCAGATCCAAAAATTCCACCGCTTAAGCCCTGATCCCCACTGGTACTCCAGATTAACTCGATCACATTGACCCACTCCCTGAGAGTGTGCAATGCTGCACAAAATCGGATAGATCGGGGTACTTAACATTCAACAGAATGGGCCTGCTGGACTTTATTCTAGTGGAGACTAGGTTATGGCAAAGGTTTGTTGACTTAGCTGTCCTGCCGCGGCACGACAGCCATCACAACCGTCCATCCATGGAACTGAAGATGCCGGAACCTGGAAATGCCATGGTCAGCAGTGCCTCCTCGGACAATAGACTAACACTCTCCAATAACAGGAGAAGAATAAGGTGGGGGGTAATTTAGAAGTAAGCCGATAAGCTGACCGCATTAAATACAGCGATTATTCCAGCCTTACTGGAATTTGGAGAGGTTGCCAAAGTGGTGGGTAATCTATTAACCATTAACAGAGTTGCAGATTTGCATATAGAACTGACATCTAAACTGGTTGACATATTATATCCAAAGATAACCTATAAGGTGAAAATAAATGGGCTACTCGATCCTGGTTTAATGATAACTGCCGAAAGACCAAGCGGGCTCTGATAGAGGCCATTAAAGCAAAGGTTAAGTCTGTAACCGACAAATGCAGGTGCTGTGTAAAGAAAGCATCCAACAAGCAAAACAGACATGGGAATTGGATAGATGGTATGCTCAAAAAAACGCCCTATCCAATAAAGATATGAAGGCATTTTGGTCCGTAGTCCGTTCAGGCAGTAGCAAAGGAAAGTCAGCCATAGAACCAAACATAGCAGCAGATGTATGGAAAGCACACTTCCAGGTGTTATACACCACAAAGGAAGCACTCTGCCTGAATGATGAAACATCCATAATTCATTTAAGGACCACTCACGAAGAAGCCCCCAAGATTACTTTGGTTGAATTTTTAAATACAATAAGCAAGCTTCCCTCCAGCAAAGCACCCTGATTGGATAAGTTACCGGAGGACCTTTTCCAGGAAGAACCAAAAATATGGGGATGCCATTATGAAAGGTATGGCGATCCCTGAAACCAGGGCAAGGGCAGAAATTGTCCCAGTTTTTAAAAAGGACTCACCACTTTTGCCTGCAAACTTTAGACCGATCAGTTTTATCGATGTCACACAGAAACTGTTTGCAAGGCTACTTCTTGATCGCCTTCAGGGGTGAATGGAAAGACACGAAATATTGAGCCAATATCAAGCCGGATTCAGAAAAAAACATTTCCACCATCGACCAATTATACAGACTTTAACTCTTATTTTGGAACACAGTGACAATAGAGGGTGGCAGTCTCAATTTAATCTTTTTTGTATATGAAGACAGCTTTTGATTTGGTGCCCAGAGTTAAATTATGGGGTGTACTTAGAGACCTGGGGATCCGCTTATGAGATTACATGAAGGCAACTTTGCCCAAGTAAGGTATGGGAAAGGCAGTGAACTAACTTCCCGATTCCCACTAAACAGATGAGTAAGGCAGGGGTGTGTGCTTGCACCCACCCTGTTTTGCATCTTTGTTAACGCATTGTTCGCCCAACTTACCGAGGCAAAGGATAATGATGCCCTGAAATTAGCACGCAGAAAGTTTCCAGCAATGATGTTTGCAGACGACACCCTTTTAATGTCAAAGTCGCCCATGGGCATCCAGAGGGTTCTTGATAGCTTTGTTATCTTCTGTAAAAACAGGGGGCTGGAGATGAACACACAGAAGACCAAATTTATGGTCTTCAACCCAGCCAACACATCCCGCTCCAACCCTTGTCTAGATGGCACTATGCTCGAGAGGGTGTCGGTATTTGAATATTTAGGTGTCACCTTGACACACAACTTGGAGTGGGGGCCACAAATAGCCAAAGCAAGTCTCAAGCTAGCCCAGACTACTGGGGGAATTGTAAAACTGTATAAAAATTCTTCCTACAAACCTGCTGTGCCTATGGCAGAGATTTATAAGGTGCAAGCTAGGGGTGCGACAATGTACGGGGTTGAATTATGGGGTCATTGTTGTTCAAGTGGTGTGAGCAAAGTAGAGAACAGTTTTATGATGCAGATGCTGGGTCTCCCCCCCCCCCTCCCGCCCACCAGCACCCTCTCTTATCCCCCTACGGTTGGATATAGGAATCAGACCAATTGGGGATAAGATTGAACTTAGACCCCTAACTTTTTGGTGCAGATTGGTAAATGGCTAGTTCCGGGGCCATCCGCAGTCAGAATTAAAAGGGGTACTGAGTTTCCCGGGTATAGGAAAAATCCCATGGTTTGCACACATAAAGGATGGATGTAGTAGGCTTAGAAAATCGAGTCTTTGGAGCAATCCAGGGGAAAGGTGCGCTGCAATTTCACGCTCCGAATTGGTAAAAACTCATAGAATGCATAAACTTGCAGTCATCCAGGGGATTTCGGCATTAGGACACTTGACAGCCGAATTTTTGATAATTAAAGACGAGTATACAATAGAGCCCTTTCTAGATGACACCCAATCAACCTTGGCAAGGAAACTATATGCCCAGTTTAGATTTGGTACCTAGCCGCTCCACGCCTTCTCCACTTTTGGTAGTTGGTTGGGAACAGTTTCTAGAATTGAATTGCCCGGATCCACCACTCGGTGACCTCTGCAATGCAATTTAACGTTGTTAAACTAAAACAAAATATTTGTGCAGCTACTAATGGGGACTGTTTTTATTCTACATGGTTTTATGTGAATTAATTTACTGTGTTTGCACTTTTATGGTCCAAGCTGACCGAAATAAAGTTTTTTGGGAATGGAATGGAAAAAAAGGATAATCTGTCAAGGTGAAACAATCAGCAAAATTAGCACAATTAGACTAGTGCATAAGATAAAAGGCTAATCTGGCAAGGAAAACAAAAGGCAAATGGGCACAATTGGACTAAAACATAGTGCACATTTAAAGAGGACAAACTAGACTGTCACTGATGACGCAAGACCGACTGATGTGAACTGTGTGGGGGAAGGGGGTGGCGGAGGGCTTTGGGAGGAAGGTGACAGCGTAAGCAGTTCACCATCATCAGCAGGAGAGACCTGCAGCAAAGGGAGCTGGCACAAGCAAAATGGATCCCGAAGAATAAATGTCTGTATGTAATGCTGTAAAACATACTACTGTGTAAAAATGAGTAGATAGTTGAATGCTTGACTTAAAATTAATAAAAGTAGTTATAAAAAGTTGGCCATCTGCCACGTTTATGACAGATTAATGTGCCCACCAAACTCTAAATGAAGCCCCACGACTATTACCGCAAATGGAGGTCAACTATATTTGTGTCTTCTAGATTGTGTCCTTCCATGCAACTGCCCCTGCCAGTATCCTGAGAGGCACCTTTTTATGCCTGGTTTGGTTTTCTGTGGCTTGGGGCTCTGAGTATACACACTGCATGTCTGGAGGCATTTTTATCATTGAATTATGTCGACCTTCCCCAACGCAAAGGGAGCGCAAGGGCTTTGCAACTACTAAGTCAGGTTTATCAAGCCACGCAAGGCTACCTTGTGTGGACCTGCATGGATTGATAAATCTAGAGTAGCGCAACGCAGCGCACATTGCTGCGTTGCATTACTCTGCCCCAGGGAGGCATTGCATTGGTATTCCCACACATTCACCCATGGATTTTGGCGCATTACCAGATTTACCATTACTGGTAGATCTGGGATTGTGTAGAAAAGCTATGCCTCCCCAGGAGAGGAATACCCAGGAGAAATATTTATATTTCCCCTTGTTTTTCCTCTTTCTACGTGTGCTGTGTTGTGCAGCACACATAGAAAGAGGAAAACCCTCTGAGGATTGTTTTTTTGCAGAGAGGTGCCCCTTCTTGCATAACAGTCCTGCCTGCAATGCAGGCACCCTTGCATGACAGCGCCATGGGTGCTTGCATTGGCACTAGACAGCACATTGTGCGCCAGCACAGGGAAAGGACAGAAATGTGTTGTATAATGTTAAATACGGTGCATTCCTGCTCTTTCACACAGTTCAAGGTACCTTTGATGAATGTGGCCCCTGGTGTCCTGACTATGGACGTCTGTCCTTGCCCCCTTCTTTTGGGGAGAGTAGAGCCAGAAATATCACAAGACCGTGCCTGCAATGAGATGAATCTTTTTTGAGAAAGTGGTTCTGACTTGCTTTAACCCAATTGGTGCACATGAGCGCTGCCGTCCGACGCACCAGCGCTCATGTGCGTCGGACGGCCCCCAGCCATCCTTGCGCATGGCACATGGAATCCCTCTGGTTCGGGACATTTCCTGTCTCAGTCACTAGGCCTAGCCACACAAGTGAAAGTACCATTTTTCTCAGAAGACTTTGGGGAATGCGTGGTGGATGGAATTTTGTGGATCCACGCAGATCCCAGAACTTACCATCACAGAAATGTGAGGAAAATCTGTTTTTTTAACTAAGTTTGAGGTTTGCAAAGGGTTCTAGGTAACGGAATCTCGTTACACAAGTTACCCCATCCTGGATTCCCACACAAGTGAGGTATCATTTTACCATGTTATGTATCATTTTAGGATGCTATTGTAAATTTCCAGATTCATGCCCTTATATAGGTATAAATCACCATATCCTTATATAGGCATAGAAATCATAACCATATTTAGGCATAGCTCATGCAGTCCAAATACGGCAGGGCTACTTCCACTAGTTACGAAAATCCACAAGGATTTCTTGGAAAACTCCACTTCAGCAGCTAGGGACTTCCCCTTGCTTGAATATTGATTTGTCCAAGAACTCATGGAGTTTTCAAAGAACTGAGACTCTTTGATGATGTTATGTCCAACTGTACGTCAAACTCGGCCCCTTCAAGGTATAAATATGCCACACTTGCCCAAGCAAACACACAGTGGTTTGGAGCAGTTCGACTATCTACTTGCCGGACGCGCCCTGCTACTGCGAGTGCTGAAGGAAGCCGACCCCCCAGTAGACGCACTGAGAGGCGCTGTCTTTTCTCCTGCTGAGAAATCCAGCTTCAGTGTTTCCAAGCTACCCTTGCAGGTTGTTGGGAAATCGAGTCCCGAGACCGACCTTCGTCATTCTAAACTAAGGTACGGAGCTGATTAGACCCTAAAAGAAGTCTTGGACAGATTCTTGGCAAAATAATATTATATTTATTCTACACCTCACTTACTTCTTCCCTTGTACTAAGATTAGGTTAGGCACACCGGGGTAGGCGTATTTTAGAAGCACCAGTTGAGTACTTTTCTCCTCTGTTATTTATGTATGTATTTATCTATGGTTTAGGAACCATACAATGCTCTTACAGTATTATTTTATTCTACTATTTATACTGTATGCATTATATTTTACAACCAGTTTTACGATTGTAGCAGTTCATTTCTTATGCTTGAGAAAGAAGACTGTTCAATGAATCCTTTTATTGAAAATGCCCATCTATCTATTTCTCTGCACCTCTGGTGAAACGAAGCATGCACGATTTACTGAGTGAAATATCTATCTATTGTTTCCACGTCTCTGAAGATCAGTTTTATCTTGGGGAAACTAAGTTGTCATGTTTATGCAGTTGTCAGAAACGAATCCCTTCTTGTTTATTCGAGAAAGTTTCTAGTGACCTCTGAGCTAGCTGGCACACACAATTAAGTCTAGTATATTCGATAGAGACCAGTCAACCTCAGTCCTACGTCAAATCTATAGGATAGATTATTCCAATGCGCAGAGACTATTGGGAATATAGGAACTACACTACACGGGAGATTGAGGGGAACGCTGTGAGGTAGGACATTTGTGCCGGCACAGTGATCCCACACAAAATATGTGGAAAATATGTTTTTTTTCAGCTAAATTTGAGGTTTTCAGTAGGAAAACATTGGGGGATCCACGCAAGCCATACCTCGCTGGACGCCCCCGGGTGTCTAGTTTTCAGAAATGTGTGGGTTTGGTAGTTCCCCAAGATGGCCTCCCGAATATGTTTTGGGCCTTGCCTGTCGCAGGTACTTGACCCACCTACGCAAGTGAGGTACCATTTTTATCAGAAGACTGAGGAATGCGGGGCAAGTGGGAATTTGTGGATCCACGCAAATTCTCGAACTTTCCACCACAGAAATGTGAGGAAAAATAGTTTTTCTTGACAAAGTTTGAGGCTTGCAAGGGATTCTTGGTAACAGAACCTGGTGAGAGCCAGACAAGTCACCCCATCCTGGATTCCCCTGGGTATCTAGCTTTAAAAAATTTATAGGTTTGCTAGGTTTCCCTAGGTGCCGGCAGAGCTAGGTTCAAAATCTAAAGCTAGGCACTTTGAAAAAAAAAGGTCAGTTTTCACTGTGAAAAAGTGGTGTGTCCACTTAGCGTTTTGGGACGTTTTCTCTTGTGGGCACTAAGCCTACCCACACACGTGAGCTAACATTTTTGGTACACAGACAAAATATCGATTTTTAAATATCGATATACAAAAATATCGATGGGACAAAATATCGAAGGTAAGTAATATCGACAGTCTAAATATCGATATTAGTATGATATCAGTAATATCGAAGTTGTAAATATCGATGTCAATAATATCGAAATAAATAACTTCGATGTTACTAATATCAATTTTTAAATAAATTTAGTGTATATTATATTGTATTTATTATGTTTTATTATTTATTTTTAATGTAATTTAATTAAATATTGTCTTTTACTACTGTAGCGGGTTGTGGGTTTATAGGGGAATAGGGTGGGAAGTAATTTAATTATGTTAAATTAATTATTAATTAGTAGGAATTATTAATTAATTAATTGAGAATTAATTTTTAATTAATTTTAATTAATTGATTATTTGATAAATATGTTCTGTAGCGGGTTAATGGTTTATAGGGGAATAGGGTGGGAAGTAATTTAATAATAATTAATTAATTAATATATGTTTGTACATATTTAAATTAATAATTAAATGGTAATTAATTTATATTAATTATTTAATTAATTAATATAATTTTGTACATATTTTTAATTATTAAATAGTTGGTAATTAATTAATATTAATTAGTTAATTACATTAATTATAGTAATTTATATATATATATATTTTTTTATTCTTAAATAATTAATTGGGAAAAATAATATTAATTATTAAATTAAATTAATTACAGCTAATGTGCTAATATATTTACTTTATTGTTATTGTTAATTAATAATTAATTGGTAATTAAATAATATTAATTAATTTTGGGTAAAGGAGTATTTTTAGGGTTCAGGGTCAGTTTTCAGTTTTTGGGTAAAGGGGTATTTTTAGGGTTCAGGGTCAGTTTTCAGTTCTTGGGTAAAGGGGTGAGTTTAGGGTTCTGGGTCAGTTTTCAGTTTTTGGGTAAAGGGGTATTTTTAGGGTTCAGGGTCAGTTTTCAGTTTTTGGGTAAAGGGGTATGTTTAGGGTTCAAGGTCAGTTTTCAGTTCTTGGGTAAAGGGGTATTTTTAGGGTTCAGGGTCAGTTTTCAGTTTTTGGGTAAAGGGGTATTTTTAGGGTTCAGGGTCAGTTTTCAGTTTTTGGGTAAAGGGGTATTTTTAGGGATAAGGGTCAGTTTTCAGATCTTGGGTAAAGGGGTATTTTTAGGGTTCAGGGTCAGTTTTCAGTTTTTGGGTAAAGGGGTATTTTTAGGGTTCAGGGTCAGTTTTCAGTTTTTGGGTAAAGGGGTATTTTTAGGGTTCAGGGTCAGTTTTGGGGTACAGGGATATTTTTAGGGTTCAGGGTCAGTTTTGGGTTTTTGGGGTACAGGCGTACAGGGTAAAAACAAAAAAATATTACATTAAATCAATTAAATAACATTAAAAAAAATAAAATTACATTAAATTATTAAGTGTTTTATTTATTTTAAATGTATATGTATTAGTTTTAATTTTGTTTTAATATTTTTATTTAATATTTGTAAAATTATATGTATTTTAAAATTATTTTTACATTATTATTAATACATTTAAAAAAACGATATTTTTAATTCCGATATTTTTGTACTAAGATATATTTTTTCGATATTTTTGTACTTACCTTTATGAAGATAGGATTCCGATATTTTTGATGTCGATATTTTTGTTCCGATATTTTTGTAGTTCGATATTCTGTCTGTCGATATTATGTCAGACATTCAACATTTTTATCTAGAGATTTAGGATAACACAGAATTGTAGAGCAACTGGTATTACCTATTGACTTTTGATGCATTTCTGCCTTCCAAATGAAAGACAATTTGTAAAAAAGTAGTCACTTTGAAAAATGTCCTATAATTCTCATGCTAGTATGGGTACTGACAGCTTCAGAAATGCGCAAATAGCTACTGTTTCTGAACTCAATATTTTGTTCCAATTTCAGAAATACATAGGTGTCTTTCGTTCCGATTTTTCACTGTATATATTTTCCCAAATTAATTGCTATATACCCGGTACATAATAAAAAACTATTGCAAGACGCTGCTCAGTTATTGGCTCAGGGTTCATCGGGTTCTTGGTGAACATACAAGTCCTATAAATCCCCACAACCAGAAAGTCCAGCGGATGTAACAGTATATTGCTTTCAAACATCTGTCATAATTAAAAGAAATTACAGGTGAAAATGTTGGCACAAATGGCTGTTTTTTTCAACTCATTTGCAATTTTTCCTTATTTTGAACGGTTAGTTTCTATAAAGAAACCTTGAAGGATCCACACAAATGACCACTTGCTGAATTCAGAATGTTGTCTACTTATTTTTTAAATGTATAGCTTTCCAGGATCCATTATTGCTTTCATACCCATGTCTACCATTAACTGGAAGAAGGATGAAAGCACAAATAATAGCAAAAATAGGCTATGTCCCAGGAAAATGCCAAAACTGTGTAAAGAAATGTTGCTTTTCTGACAAAAGTCTGTCAGTCCCTGAAAGCTGGAACAATTGTGATTTCAGCCCCACAAACCCTTTGTTGATACCATTTGCAGAGAAAAAAACATACTCTTTCATTCACAACGCTTTTTTCCCATTTTCCCCCCAAAAACTAAATCTAGCAGTATTTTGCCTACTATCTGGGCCCCCTCCAGGGGAATCCACAAACCCTGGGTACCTTTCGAATTCCTTTGATGTTGGGAGAAAAGGACGCAAATTTGACGTGGATACCTTATGTGGTCAAAAAGTTATAGTGGCCTAAGCGTGAACTACCCCAAATAGGCAAAAAAAAGCTTAGCACGGGGGAGGCCTAGCAGCGAAGGTGTTAACCACTCCACAGTTATTTTAATTTTTGGACCACCTGTTCTTTTGTGTCTCTGCTGTGAGTGTGTCTCATTCGCTGTAACCTCTGCTAAAATGGTCTTGAGTGGTAGCCACTAGTGCCAGTCTTTTTTTAAATATGTCTGCCGCGCACAACTGGGGTAACAGCTGTTGCACTGGCTTCACGTGTACCTCTATGAACACACAGAAAGTGGGACTACTGTCAAACTCAACCTGGTACTTGCTTATAAGTAGCCTGTCGGAGATTGGACCTTGAATAACTGGTTTTTGACCTGTACAGGCTTTATACTTTAATTGGGCTTTGGAAAAGAAATATCACTAGTAAAGTATTACTGACCAAAGCTTGTTTTTTCCATTTTGAAAAGTCCCAAGATGCTGTGCAGGAGAATGAGCCAGAAGTGAGGGGATGATGTGGCATCTCTAGATTACATCACCTTGCAGAACTCCCAACCTCATGTTTTGAAGTCTCACGCAGGGGGAGAGCGTTGAGACACACAGGGAACTTCAAAAGACCTAGTGAAGGGTCACCCTGGACTTTAATTACTTGAACACTGTTGGACCTGTGTCCCCAGGACCAGTGTCAATGGCCTCCCCACTCTCTCTAGAGAGCATTAAAGGATGGATATACTTGGTATCCTAGAGGAGAGAGTACGCCTGGAACCTCTGTGAAAAGGTTTGTGGAAGCTACCTTCGAATAGAGACCCCCTTGATCTTGCTTGACACATAGGTGCTTTCCAAGTGGCTAGTAGGCCATGGGGCTTAAGAAGGGCAGGCAAAGAATATAGCCTGCTTTGAGGGTTGTGGCACTGACCCTGAGAGAAGGAGCATCCCAGGAGCTCAGACATGAGAGGAAAACCATGGAAACTGAACAGCTCCCTGCTGCTGGAAGAAGGCAACTGACAGCTTAAGCTGCAAAGAGGCCTTAAACATCAGGCTGAAGAGATGAAGGGCCGAAAGGTAGACCCTGAGCTCTCCCTCATTGGAACAAGTGCAGTTCTAAAATCAGCTTCAAGAAAATCTAAAAGTTGTACATTTCAGGCGGAGGTAAATAAACCCACCTGGTGGCTAGAGCATTCCACCAGGATCACAATGCACCAAGCGCCAATCAGTTTGACCTTAAGTAGCCAGAGAAAGCTGCCTTTGCTTGGCCTTTTTGCTGGGCCTGCTGGCAGGTGTCCATTGCAGCTGGACCCTCAAAACCTTCACTTCAAACAGCTGGTGAGTCATGAGTGTCTCTGGGGTGGGCCAGTTCTCTGAAGGCTTACTTTGTGAGGGGTCTGCAAGTGGCACTCCCCTGTTGTGTGTATAAGAAAGACCCCGGAGGCCATTGCCTCTTGTTTGCTTGCAGCCAGGTTAAAAATGCAAGACTAACTTAAACACTGCATTCTGTTGAAAATAGATAACTTTTATTCGTATGAACAATGCTGGTAGTAAATTAAATCACTATGTATTGTTTAAACCCGTTAGGTGGTGGTACTAACTTGAAGTGTTTCAACCTAGATTTTCACTTTGTTGACGTTATCTTTTGCCTTTGACGCCCTTACCAAGTCAGTAGGTACGATCTTTAAGTAAGGTACTCCTCATATTGTGTTGGGCTCATACGGAGAGTATTGTGATTTTGGGGTTCGCTTTTTGCTTGTGCATAGATATTTCTCGTTGCTCCAGCGCACATTATATCTCGTCTGTACGACCTTTCATTGGTGAGTGGCCTGTTAGTTAGTACCTTTATAAGGTGTCCACCTTCCATTTTTTTGTATTTGTGAGTAGTTTTTAAAAGCGTTTGTGATAAAGTGCCTTTCCTTTTTAAAAGAAATAGAACTGGCTGGACAGCAACGTATTAAGGGGCATATGTACGAGGAAGTGGCGGAATGAGGGGCTAGCCCTCATGGCATAACACCTCACTCTGCCAATTCTGAAACGCAAGGCTACACCATATTTTCAAGGATATGTTGCAGCCTTGCGTTTACCCCTGCACTGGCGCGACAGTTAGCAGTGTAGCGCCAACACAGGCCCCCTTGCACCAAAGTGCAAGGGTGTCTGCTTGCAGGGGAGGATTGTTCAGTGTAGGAAGGTGTCCCTTCCTGTACATAAACAATCCTAAAATGCTATTTTGTCAATTGTATCTATGCTGCTTCATGCAGCACACATGAAAGTCACAAAATACCCTAAGAGTCAATTGCTGAAAATGGGTATTTGGTTCCCAGTTGGGGGTGGGAGGGTCTGCAGCATGGGGACCCATGGACACTAGTGGTCAAATACTCCAGTTGTTACCATTGGAGTCCAGTAACTCCTGCGTGCCCTGGGGCTTTCTGGCCCAGACTCTTTGCATAGGTGATATATGGACCCAATACATATGCCAGACTATAAAGTCTTCTTTCTGTAGAGGCTTTCGTGTTGGGCATCAGAATATGTAGACTGCATACATGTTTTCCACCAATGCCTCCTGAAGTAGGAAAGTGAAGGGGTGCTGACACACGATAAGTATCTCTTCCTCCTATGTGAGAATCCAGTTCTTCCCACATTCTATCACCTTCCAAAAGTCCACAAAGATCTGACCAATCCTCCAGGAAGACCAATTGTGGCATCGATAAAGAGTCTTCTGGAGAACACTTCGAGATTGATTGAGGGGATTATAATGGAAAAAGACATGATCTTAATAACCTTAGATATCACCAGTCTCTATACCTGTATCAATCACACTCAGGGCCTCCATGCAGTTAAGTGGTTTTTAGATAACAGACCTTTCAAATTGCAGTCACTCAACCATATGCTCTTAGAAATGGTAAAGTTCTCCCTGGAAAATAATATTTTCATTTTTTCTGGACGACTGCACAGACAACAACGGGGGCCCGCTATGGGCACGTGCTTCACCCCCAGCTATGCAGACTTGTTCGGAGACTGTTGGGAGAAGCACGTGGCCTGGGCAGGCAGGAACGAAAAGTATGTTGATAATATAGCCCTATGGGCTAGATACATCAACAACCTATTTGTTTGTGGCGAGGCAACCGCTCGCCGGCTGAAGAGTATATTGAATCATTGAATGACATTGAGCTGAATTTGCTTTTCATAGCTAACATCAGTGAAACCACAGTATGTTATCTAGATTCAGAGGTTTTTTTTGAGAAAGATAGACTACTAACCAGGTTATATAGGAAACCGACAGCAGGGAACTCGATCCTATATTCAGGGGACTATCATCCGAAGAGTTTAATCACCAATATCCCCTATGAGGAATTGTTGCGGATGAAGCGGAATTGCACTAAAGAAGCAGAGTACCAACATGCCCAGACAGATGCACTTAAACGCTTCAAAGCTAGAGGCTACACTACCAATAGCTTAATTGTAGCTGAAACAACGATTAATCTAGTACAAAGGATACAACTGGTATTGGCTAAAACCAAAGAGAGCACGCAGAAGCAAGAGACTATAGAGCCGGTACGGATGATTACCCAGTACAATAAAGTCCTTAGTAAAGTGATTCCACCTAAAAGGACTATTACCTATAGAAGAGGGTAATCAATAGGTGACCATCTAGTACATAGCCAGTTCCAACCTACACCTCAGAGAAAGCATCCCCTTATAGGATTTTTTACTTGTATGAGGTGTAAAGCCTGCAAATATAGCAAGAAAATCTCCACATACAAGATTAGAGAAAAAGATCCCACCTCAATGTGGAAAATTAATCTTTTACTAAACTGCAATTCAGAATACTCTGTCTATTGTCTGCTATGCCCATGCAACAAGCAATGTATTTGTAGTACGATCCATCTTATCAAGAAGCGCATTTCAGAACACATGCGGGCTATCAGCAATAAAGACTGTCACTATCCGGTTTCCCGCCACTTTGAAAAGGTCCATCAGAGCAGCAGGGACCTCTTTAGTTTTTTCTGTTTGGACCAAGTACGCAGAGATGAGAGAAGGGGAGACAGGATAAAGAAATTACGTATCCTGGAGTCCAAATACATAATCAAACTCCAGACGCTGGCCCCCCTAGGCCTCAACAATGATGAGGAGATGTGGGTACATTTAGATTGAAAATTGATTAATGCCCATATATACTCCCGACTACTCATCCTCTACCATTCCTGCCGCACGTAGGGGGTCTGTTCACATGCACCAGAGAAATAGAACAGTGACATTGATATACCTCTTCTCTCCTCTTTTTAACAAATGTATTAATTAATTTGATAATCAATATTAGGCATTGTACTGTAGGTGTGGAGTGCCATGCTATACAGTCGTCTTTTGAATGAATTATTCTATTTTTATTTAATTTCATCTATGTTGAATAATGCCAGACCATGATATGAATTTTAAAAGAGAGGTTGTAATGATCTAATTGTCTCGCTCTATATCACTGTGACATGATGGATATGGCCCATTCAAGGCACAAATATGAACTGAATATGTTTTAAGGCTAGATGAAAAAAAAAAAAGATTTTGTGCATAAATTATACAATGCTTTAGAAATGGGATGAGGTATCTATTAGAAGATACTAGTAATTGCCCATTGAGGGTGCAATTTTGATTCATTGGGTATTTGCCTAAACTATCTGAGGATACGTGATGGAACGCATCTATGAAATAGTACTATTGGTGTCCTCAATGCGGCAAGCTCAAACATGATTTTTATAATCTTCTTAGATATCCTTTCTGTATATATACTTTATATACATGAGTAAATATGCACGAAGTTTATAGCACATTAAAAGATGTCCGCCATGATTCCTTGGGCAAAGGCTATGAAAAGGTATGAAACCGTCTTTGATATCTATGATTGTCACATGATAGTTGACTGATTTGCATTGAAACATTGCATTTACTTGTGGTCCCCGACATCGAGGAAGGCTGTACGCCAGAACTCGTCTGTTGGTGCGGGGTGCCCGTACATTAAAGAACTGCTGAAATATCAACCCAAAAGTGTGTCAGTTTTTGTCTCGAACCTTGCCTAAGTGTAGGAATCTATTGCGGCTCACCACCCCATGGGCGGCACCCGGGACGAGTGGTGCGGCGGCGGTGACTGAAGTTGTTGTGTATATATATATTTATATCCAAAGAAAATCCTCAAACCTCCACACCGCACAGCGTGGCGAAAGAAGGAGACAGACCCCACAGCTTCAGGCAAGATGTTGCGTTTTATTAGTAACCTTTCTGGTGACGCGTTTCGAGTAACGTGTACACTTGATCACACACCAATTAGTCGGTCAGCCTGTTATTTTTAAATGCTTAGATTCCCTGACCCCTCCTATGGGCCACACCTCCTAACGTGCATCACATGACCATTAATCATAGGCATAGAAAAGGTGCAAATTACAGAATGGAATACAAAAACAGACGATATTTCACGTTATATATATATAAAACCATATTACCTACTGACGGTCGCCAGTAGGTAGTTATAGTTAGGATCTATTTTCCATAGTAAATTCGCAACATTCGATTCCCAATAACTTTGGCGCCGGTTGATGAATCTTTTCAAAATTTTTAAAACTTATAGCCCGCTCCGGTCCGCTCCTATCCTGAGTGGCAGAGTGTTGTAAAAGGGGACATGGCCTCTGAACACCTCTCTGCAATGCAGCTCTGTGGCGCATACTGGAGGTACCTGGTAGGCTAGTTGGCCTCCAGGGACCCCCAGGATTGAAGAGGAATTAATTCCCCAACTTACAACACGCCACAGGGCGTGTTTGCACACATGTCACCTCAGGCCCCACCCCCTTCCTTCACCATTGTGCAATCGCGCCCCCTGGCGAGTTGTATATTGGGGAATTAATTCCCCTTCAATACTGAGGGCCAACTAGACCACCAGGTACCTCCAGTATGCGCCAGTGAGCTGCGTTGCAGACAGGTGTTCAGAGGCCATGCTCCTTTTTACACCTCTCTGCAACGCAGATCTGTGGCGCTTACTGGAGGCACCTAATGGGCTAGTTGGACCTTAGGGACCCTCAGGATACAATGGACTTAATTTCCCAACTTAAAATGTTCACAGGGCGCGTTTACACAGTGGTGAAGGGAGAGCACAGGGCCTGAGGTGACGTGTGCAAACATGCCCTGTGGTGCAGTTTAAGCTGGGGAAATAAATCACCTTCAATCCTGAGGGGCCCTTGGCCAACTAGCCCACCAGATGCTTCCAGTAAGTTCCACTGCGCTGCATTTCAGAGAGGTGGTTCAATACGTGCCCCTTTTTACACCTCTCTACAATACAGTTCTGTGGCACTTACTGGAGGTACCTAGTGGGCTACTTGGACCCTAGAGACCCTCAGGATTCAAGGGGACCTAATCTCCCAAATAGAAACGGGCACAGGGCTCGCTTACACCGTAGGGAATGGAGGGGACGGGTCCTGAGGTGACGTGTGCAAACACACCCTGTGGCGCGTTTTAAGTTGGGGAAATAATTCACCTTCAATTGGGAGGGCCCCTGGGGGCCAATTAGCCCACCAGGTGCTTCCAGTAAGCGCCACTGTGCTGCGTTGCAGAGAGGTGGTTCAGGACGTGCCACTTTTTACACCTCTCTGCAACACAGTTCTGTGGTGCTTCCTGGAGATACCTAGTTGGCTACTTGGACCCTTGGGACCCTCAGGATTTAAGGGGACTTAATCTCCCAAATTAAAACGGGCACAGTGGTGAAGGGAGGGGACAGGGCCTGAGGTGACCTGTGCAAACACGCCCTGTGGCGCTTTTAAGTTGGGGAAATGATTCCCCTTCAATCCTGAGGGCCCCTGGGGGCCAACAAGCGCACCGGGTGCTTCCAGTAAGTGCTGTGCGCTGCGTTGCAGAGAGGTGGACTAGGCCATGCCCCTTTTTACACCTCTCTGCAACGCAGCTCTGTGGCACTTAATGGAGGTACCTAGTGAGCTAGTTGGCCCTCCAGGATTCAAGGGGACTTAATCTCCCAACTTAAAATGGTCACAGGTCGTGTTTGCACACATGTCATCTCAGGTCACCCCGCTCCCTTCACCGGTGTGCAAATGCACCCCGTGGCATGTTTTAAGAGGTAGTTTTAATCCCCAAGTCATATTATGTTCGAAGGGCTTACAGAGGAGGTCATTCTAATCACAGGAGTACCTCAACGTATAGTGTTCCCTAGTGCATGTAGGTGTTTTAACTGTATTCTAAACGCCGTTTAGCATAGCCCTGGCTCTAGGACGGGTTAGTCAGAGTCAGTTACCACCAGTACCCATCTGAAAAAGTTGAGGGTACTGGATGATTTTGCAACAAGGCCTCTTTCTGCTCCTCTGTTCTTTCTGCATATCTTCTTTCTTCCTGCACTTTTCTTCGTCTTTGAGGACTTCTGTTGGTTCTTTCTGCATTTCCTTTTCTTCTTTCTGTGTGTTTTTTCTTCTGGTGAACTAACAAATCCACCACTCAAATTACTTTCATATTTCACTACACTAATTCAGTGCTAATGCTTTATGGGTTCCAGAGTAACGTGCTACCCGCCAAAAAATTGCTTTGACACCTCGTCAAGGGTAGTATGCACTATATAAATGCAATGACAATACAATACTTTACTTCTTGCCACTCTTCTTTACTCTACTCAACTCAATGCCTCTCTGCTTTACGCCACTCTAATTCACTCAGCTCTACTGTGCTTAACTCCACACCGCTCTCCTTTACTCCATGCCACTCTGCTTTACTCCATGCCACCACTCTGCTCAATGCCACTCTGCTTTACTCCACGCCACTCTGCTTACTCCACTACACTGAACACAACTCTGCTTTACTCCACTCTGCTGTACTCCACTCCACTAATGCTCAATGCCACTCTGCTTTATGTCACTCTGCTTTTCGCCACTCTGCTTTATGCCACTCTGCTTTGCTCAATTCTGCTTTGCTCAACTCTACACTGCTTTACTCCACACTACTATGGGTTCCTCCATGCCACTCTGCTCTACTCCACACCACTCTGCTTTACTCACCACCACTCAATGCCACTCTGCTTACTCCACTCCACTCTGCTTTATTACACTCTACTCTGCTTTACTCCACTCCCCTCAATGCCACTTTGCTCTACTCTAAGCCACTCTGCTTTACTCCACTCAACACCACTCTGCTTTACTCCACTCCGCTCAACTTCACTTTACTGTACTCCACTCTGACTAATGACAATACAATACTTTACTCCATGCCACTCTTTTTTACTCAACTCAACTCAATGCCTCTCTGCTCCACCCCACTGGTCTTTACGCCACTCTACTTCACTCCACTCAGCTCCACTCTGCTTTACTCCACACCGCTCTCCTTTACTCCATGCCACTCTTCTTTACTCCACACCACTCTGCTCAATGCCACTCTGCTTTACTCCACTCTATTTAACTCCACTCAAGTCCTCTCGGCTTTACTCCAAGCTTTTATAAATGTATTTTATTAGTACATATTGGGGGTAAATGTGCGCACAGTTATTTATGTAAACAATTTTAGCTTTTAAACTAGTGCTTAATTTTAGCCAGGGTTTTCCGGTGCGCAATACCCCTTAATGCTTAACACATACTCTTATAATAAAAAAAAAAATCACCCCAAGGTATTGAAGTGATTTTAAATAACAGCACTTAAGCACCTAATAAATGTACGTACATACAAAGTAAATAAACATTTTGGGCCACTTAAACTTTGATCCCCAACCATAGAATCGTCATCTTTCTCCCTTACGCCACATCCGCTCCACACTGACCTTTCTCTCACACATTCTGGTTGTTCTTTACAGCACATTCATTTGCCTATCTCACCTGATCCCTTCCTTCTTTTCTGCTATTTTCCCTTCACACTTTTTTTCCTTTTAACATGTTCTCCTTCTCCTTTCCACTTGTTTCCTAATTTCTCCCAACACTCGCCTTCACTTACTCCTATTTCATCTGTTTCTTAGCCACTCTCTCCACACTTCTTCTCCTTCTCCCATCCTCATCCGTTTTACCCCTCCCTCTCTCATACACTCCTCTCCCTAGGGCACAGTTCACAGTGAAATTAACTGTGTTTAAATTAGTCCTTCATTTTAGCCTGGGTTTTCCAGTGCTCACCACGGCACTTAATAGTAACAAAATCACCCAAAAGTATTGAAAGTAATTTTAAATAACACCCCTTTAATACCTTTTCTTACCTACAAAATAAATAAATATTATGTCTCTTTGGTTAAATAATGTTTTCTTTCATATTTAATGTTCAACACTCTTTTTTATTTTTAGGCTTGGATGGCCTTTTAAGTCAACAGTGCACACATGGCATTCTTTCTTTTGCTTCCAAATCAGAGTCATTAAGCATCCTGTTTTCCACTTGCATTGGAAGGCCTTTTGATAATTATCAGCATTGCCACATTTTGGGGCAGATTTATGTTAACTGGCGCATCCCCAGGGATGCGCCAGTTAACATGCGCCACAGTGCGCCACAGCTCTGCCAGCCATGGTGTGCCGCATTTATAATGCGGCGCACCATGGTGCAAAAACGGCACAGATGCGTGACGCATCTGTGCCGGAAATGTGTTGCATTGCTGGAGTTGCGTCGCAAGCGCGACGCAGCTCCAGCAAGGCTCGGGGGTGCCCCATTTTGACAATGCTGCATCAAGACCTACGCCTGCTTCAAGCAGGCGCAGGCTTTTGATGCAGCATTGGCTTAAAAGTGACTGAGTGAAATCTCATAGATTTCACTCAGCCACTTTTGCGAGGCGCACCTGCCCCGGAACGCCCACCCTGCGCCGGAACGCCCACAAGCGGCACAGGGCTTTACAACGTGACGCATCTGCCTAGATGCGTCACGTTGTAAATCGTTCGTAGGGATGCGCCACGTTTACGCCGCCTTGCGTGACGCAACAGCGGCGTAAACGTGGCGCAAGGGCCTCATAAATCTGCCCCTTTGTATATAGTTAATTTGCACCCAGACAGTAAACAGAACATGTGCTTCACCACATGCTGTTTCATTTCATGGTTGGTTGGCTGTGTACTTTCAACCAAGAGGCTACAATATTTCCTTGCTGGATACATTAACATCCTGCTTTCAAAACACAATTGCACATTACTATAGGTTTCTACAAAATGTTTGTACCATCCGTAATGCAAATATGTTGATTTAACCCAAAGATGTGACACTTTTTTTTAAACATCACTAAAGGTCATACTAAGTTTTCATACAGACAAGAACTACAGGATTTTCCCAAACACACGCGGTTAGGCCACGCCACATTTGTTGTTGTCGGCTGAACAACATGTGTTTTGCCTATGCAACCTGTGACGCTACAGAGTAGCCAGGGTTTTCTGGTGCACACTACAGCAATTAATTATTAGAATCTGCTTTTATAGCAAAAAATTCACCCAAACATAGTAAAGTGAATTCAAATAGCAGCAGTTAAGGCCATAACATATGTTTTCATACAAGGGCACTCATTTCATTTCCAGGATCACAGGATGTTGGGACCACAGCAATACTCAAACTTTCATCCCCAGCTTCAAAGTTGGCACCTTTCTCCTTTTATTTTTGACAATTTTTTTTTGTCCTAGTTCTGTAATATACTGTTTCTTTGCTAAAATAAAACATATTTCTACTCTAGTTTAGCTAAAACAAACGTGGACAAGCCAGCAAGGCGGGGACGCTGGAACTGATTTCAGAAGCGGAATGGGGAACAAGTGAAACCTCAAACTCAGTAATTAATCTCACAGGTTTAAAATTAACTGCGGGAGAAAAATCGGTCCTAGGCTTAGGACTGTCATATTATCCACCTTGCAATTTCAACTATGCCGATACGAGAATGAACATTTATAGATTCACCCGCAAATTGAAGCTTAGTAAATTCCATTGGCTGCAATCAAAAAAGATAACACAGCCGGGCACCGTCTGTAGTCCCTCATTGTTATCTGTTGAAGACCGTGAGCCTTTGAGGAAATTTGGGCATTGCAACATGAACAAGGGGAGTCTATTCACAGAGCTGAGCCAACAATAGCTGAAGTTTCAGGCCATTGCAGTACTACGTTTAAACCGAAATCTGTTTTTCAACCAATAATGGCCCAACTGGTGCTACAAACAACTAGTCAGCAAATTAGAATCTGACCATAATATAATAGTCAGACAAGCTGACAAGGGCGGAAACATTGTCCTGTGGCCCCGTCATATGTACTTAGATGAGGCCAAAGTGCATTTGGGAGACTCATCCTGTTATAGAAGAAGCAACATCCAAATTTTGAAATCTACTTGGGCGGATCAATATTTGAAACTCCAGGCTTAGAGAAGTGGAGGTCTACTATCGGAGGATAAATTTCGTTTCTTAAAAAAGGAACATCCAGTTAATCCCACTTATAATTTGATCCCGAAAGTTCACAAAGATATACAAAGACCCCCGGGAAGACCGATTATTTCAGCGATTAACAGCTCCACAGAGAATGTGCCCAAATATATTGATTATTTTCCACAGGACTGGGTCAAGTCATTGAGTTCTTATGTCAAACCGGTCCTAGGATGCTTGATTCCGGTCCAGGAAAGACATGGCTTGGCAGTTCGGACTGGACTGTTCCCATGAAGCACAGAGTCAAGGCTGATTTGCATATGGCCATGTCTGAAATGGGGTGGTGTGGAGTGCAAACAAACTATGGATTTAGGTCCAGATCTCTGTACTTGGGTGAATGTATGACATTGTTCTGCATTCTGTCGATCAACTGTGGTTTTTGCTTATGTCAAAGACACCTCTGATTTCTTAAGAAAAGTGGAGCAGGTTACTTGGGGACCGGATTTGCTTTTAATGACTTTGGATGTCTCCGCCTTATATACATCAATAAGACACTGTGATGGATTGAAAGCAAAGCTGCTGAACTTTTTTGAAATAGGCGTCCAATGAATTTTTGCTACGCATAACAAAATGTTATTGAGTATGATACAAATGTGTCTGTAACAAAATTTCTTTATTTTCAACAATGCCATTTATCAGCAGATCAGGGGAGTCGCAATGGGGGCCTGCTTCTTCCCCAGCTACGCGTGCTTGCACATGGGGCTGTGGGATGAGCAGGTCCTGCATGGGCTACACCATGCAATTGCCCAACAACATATCCTCCTGTATCTGAGATATATTGATGACCTATTTTAAGTATCCAGTGCCATAGCATTTTCTGATGAGCTTAACACCAATAGTTTGAATCCGAACTTCACATCCAACATTAGTGCTAAATCACTATGTTTTTTGGATGTGGAGGTATTTGTGGAGAACAAAGCCCTAGCCACTAAACTGTATAGGAAACCCACCGCCGGTAATACGGTACTACATGCGGCCAGTCATCACCCGCCACATCTGATCCGCCGTATCCCCTACAGGGAGATGCTGCGGATCAAAAGAATCTGTAGCTCTGATTCCGAATGTGTTGTGGCACAAGAGGCCAGTCGGAGGCGTTTCTTGGCTAGAGGGTACTCCCATCAATTGCTCACTAAGGCAATTAGACGGACACAGAATATGACAAGGCAGGAGGCTTTAATTCCAAGAATTCCAAGAATTGTAGTGAGTGATAAAGAGCCTAGTATACCATCCCATATAATCCTCACTTACAATCGACAACATGCAGAATTGAGAAAGATCTTCTGTAAAAACTGGAATTTAGTAAAAAGTGAACGAGGTAGCAAACAAACCTTTACTTACTTTCAGAAGATCTCCATCCATGGCTAAGGCTTTAGTAAGTAACACCTTGGAACCACAAATCTCTAACACATGGTTGTCGTTAAGTACAGGCTTTAAAAAATGTACCCAGTGTAAGGCTTGCCGCTTTGGCATTAATAAAACACATTTTACTAGCCCTTTCAAATCAGACCCAATAGCCATCTCCAAAAGACTGTCCTGTAAAATGTATTATGGAGTTTATGTGCTGGAGTGTCCGGTTGCGGTATGTGGTAGCACCAAGTGCCCGCCCACAAAAGGATACTCCAGCACATAAGGGCTATTACAGGACATGATCAGGCATACCCGGTTGCCAGGCATTTTGAACTTAAACATGCAGGCAATCCATGTCGTCTCCAATATTTTGTCATAGATACAGTGTTGCCATCTAAAAGAGAAGGGGATCGTGAGGCAAAATTGCGTCTCCTCGAGACAAGATATATATTGGAGTTAGACAGCAAAACCCTAATGGATTGAATGACAGGGACGACCTACATACCTGTATCTAATAGTATAGAACCATTCTATTTAGAAATTGCCTGGGGTTCTGTTTTAAGGCTGACTTCTGCAAGATGGCTTTTAATTTAAGAGAACATAAATGAGGTTGAGCGCTGTGTACTTTTATCTGATGTTTTATAGGTTTTTATCCATATTCCAACTATCAGTAGTAATGAAGTCTCTGTCTCCGCAAGGCCTTTTTTTTAATAGATGGAACAATGTATGTGCATATAGTCTGTTATGAATTAATTCGATTTATTGTATATTTGCACTTCAGCGGTTTTTGCACTTCCATGCACTGTGGGCACTTTAATTCGAATATGAAGGTTTGCGTGGTTAAAGTGAATATAAATTTTGAATTGTGATGCGTGACCATTGCCCACTATGGGCTTTATAAAACCAAATAGGCAACAATTAAGTCTGTCCGGTACCATGTCATAGTAAACTTCTGTGTGCTATGTTGATGGGCCTTTTTAAGTGGTATAAAGACATCAGCAAACAATAGGAGTTGGAAAAGGGCGTCAATTGCAATATATTTTTCCGCCCTTGCTCTGGATGATATGACTGTACCTGTATTCCATTTTATGAGCCCCATAGCACGTTATGTATGGGATGTTTTAGATTATCGAACAATATTTTATTGTATAAAATAATCTTGCGTAATTTGCATGGTATTTTGTTTATGTCTATACCTATACTTTGAGACACGTGTCACAAGAGCAATTGTTTTCATGCACTGTCACTTTAAAAGCTCTTCAGCATTACACGTAGTATGTCATGTGATCAAGCTTCAGGTTGAAGCGAAACGCGTTATGGCGGACGCGCTGGGCACAATAAAACTGCTTAACTCTTTCCCCTGCAATTCTGGGTCTACTCCTCGTCATTTTTGCCTGCTAAAGGGATTGTGAATGTTGGTGACGAAATTTTGTATATATACAAAAGTGAACGCTGGGCTAGTTGGACTTCCGACCCGGCCCCCGCTACAGTTTGACCCGTGGCAAGGAGGGTGCTGCGGTTGGGGAGCAGAGGAGGCGGCGATGTTTGGCGACCACACTCGACTTGGGGGCCAAAGTCATCAGGCAGAACATCCATCCCCCGCAACACTGGCCCACATTACAAGGTATTCTGGGACTTGTAGTAACCAGACAACAGGTTACCAACAGGAAGTGTATGCATGGACTACTTACCTTGGGGGCGGACCTGTGCATTATTTAACAGGATGGGGCAGGGCATTTATCCCCAGATGGACATCCTGTTACATACCCCCGGCGCTGAAGAAGGCGACACAGACGCCGAAATGCATTCGCCATATTGGGTGTGTTGCTGCTGAATAAAGGTGCCTCCACTGTTTCCCCTGCTGTGGCCTCTATTCTTCATTTGTTTGGAGGAGTTCTGTTCATTTACCAGCGCGAGTTCCAGAGTCGCGCTTTGGGAGGCCCCCACAGTTCAAAGTTAGCTTCAGTAACTACTGGTCTCTGCTTCGGTGGAATCTTGTTTGAATCCGTGGTAACGGAATGACTGAAGCCCACCTCCGTGCCTGGGAAGAGAAGAGGCGGTGTTGTTCTCATTGAGTGCACACTGGGCTAGTTGGACTTCCGACCCTGCCCCCGCTACAGTTTGACCCGTGGCAAGGAGGGTGCTGCGGTTGGGGAGCAGAGGAGGCGGCGATGTTTGGCGACAACACTCGACTTGGGGGCCAAAGTCATCGGGCAGAACATCCACCCCCCGCAACACTGCCCCACATTACAAGGCATTCTGGGACTTGTAGTAACCAGACAACAGGTTACCAACAGGAAGTGTATGCATGGACTACTTACCTTGGGGGCGGACCTGTGCATTATTTAACAGGATGGGGCAGGGCATTTATCCCCAGATGGACATCCTGTTACATACCCCCGGCGCTGAAGAAGGCGACACAGACGCCGAAATGCATTCGCCATATTGGGTGTGTTGCTGCTGAATAAAGGTGCCTCCACTGTTTCCCCTGCTGTGGCCTCTATTCTTCATTTGTTTGGAGGAGTTCTGTTCATTTACCAGCGCGAGTTCCAGAGTTGCGCTTTGGGAGGCCCCCGAAGTTCAAAGTTGGCTTCAGTAACTACTGGTCTCTGCTTCGGTGGAATCTTGTTTGAATCCGTGGTAACGGAATGACTGAGGCCCACCTCCGTGCCTGGGAAGAGAAGAGGCGCTGTTGTTCTCATTGAGTGCACGCTGGGCTAGTTGGACTTCCGACCCTGCCCCCGCTACAGTTTGACCCGTGGCAAGGAGGGTGCTGCGGTTCGGGAGCAGAGGAGGCGGCGATGTTTGGCGATCACACTCGACTTGGGGGCCAAAGTTATCAGGCAGAACATCCACCCCCCGCAACACTGGCCCACATTACAAGGCATTCTGGGACTTGTAGTAACCAGACAACAGGTTACCAACAGGAAGTGTATGCATGGACTACTTACCTTGGGGGCGGACCTGTGCATTATTTAACAGGATGGGGCAGGGCATTTATCCCCAGATGGACATCCTGTTACATACCCCCGGCGCTGAAGAAGGCAACACAGACGCCGAAATGCATTCGCCATATTGGGTGTGTTGCTGCTGAATAATGGTGCCTCCACTGTTTCCCCTGCTGTGGCCTCTATTTTTCATTTGTTTGAAGGAGTTCTGTTCATTTACCAGCGCGAGTTCCAAAGTCGCGCTTTGGGAGGCCCCCGCAGTTCAAAGTTGGCTTCAGTAACTACTGGTCTCCGCATCGGTGGAATCTTGTTTGAATCCGTGGTAACGGAATGACTGAAGCCCACCTCCGTGCCTGGGAAGAGAAGAGGCAGTGTTGTTCTCATTGAGTGCACGCTGGGCTAGCTGGACTTCCGACCCTGCCCCCGCTACAGTTTGACCCGTGGCAAGGAGGGTGCTGCGGTTGGGGAGCAGATGAGGCGGCGATGTTTGGCGAATAAAAGTGCCTCCACTGTTTCCCCTGATGTGGCCTCTATTCTTCATTTGTTTGGAGGAGTTCTGTTCATATATATATATATATGTATATTCACTGAAAACACCATAGGTTTTAGCCCATATATAGTTAGGGATTAGCATTTACAAAACCTTAATTTACTCGCACAAAACCATAGAAATTCACATATATAGTTAGATGCAATAACTATATATCGCGCACCCGCAATCCACTGCTGATCATGTCACATATTACATCATTCATGACATGGTCAGTGACATCACTGATGACATCACTGATGACATCTCAAATGACATCACTGATGACATCACTGATGACTTCTCTGATGACATCTCATTTGACATTACTGATCACATCACTGATGACATCATTCATGTGATAATACGATGAACCTCTTCAGACTCTAATATAACCTTAGATACACTCAATGTAAAGTGAAACTCAAAGACTGTCACTCATCCATGGAGTTACTCACACACCTAGTCAGTCATGCAAAGAATCAATCACACCTCCATTTCCTCAACTATACAGTTATACACACCTTACTTATTCAAACATATACTAACACATATTTACTCTCTTATACAATCCCTGATGCAAATTCACAATGATCCATACAGCCACTCACACATTCACTGGCTCTTATGCACAGTTATTTATATATGTCAACTCTCACATGTACTGTGTTTTACATATGTACTTACTTTGACATGTAGCACTGAGATATCCATTTACTCACCAATACACTCATGCACACAGTCAACCACCCATACAGCTGTTTCCACATGCACATTTGAACCCATACATCTAGTGAATCAACTGCTCACACATCTATGCACAGAGTCATACACCTCCCAGCCACCCACACACACAGTCAGTCTCCCATACAAATACTTGGGCAACCAATCAATAACCCATATAGTTACTCATATAGCTACTGATCAACACATGCAGCAGTTTACAGAACAACAGACATAATGATGCACAAATTAAGACAGTTTAGTCACTAACCCATGCCCTCAGTGAGACACATTTAATCACTCACTCATACAGTCAGTCATGCACCTACTACATCCTTCATCCAGACACTTATACATCCACTCATTCTTCAATATGTAAGACATATTTTAACTTTACAGAAACATACAGTCACTGGATGTTGTCATCAGTGATGTCATCAGTGATGTCATTTGAGATGTCATCAGTGATGTCATCAGTGATGTCACTGACCATGTCATGAATGATGTAATATGTGACATGATCAGCAGTGGTTTGCGGGTGCGCGATATATAGTTATTGCATCTAACTATATATGCGAATTTCTATGGTTTTGTGCGAGTAAATTAAGGTTTTGTAAATGCTAATCCCTAACTATATATGGGCTAAAACCTATGGTTTTTTCAGTGAATTTCAATGGTTTTTTAATAGCAAATATCAAAAGCTGTCAAATGTCAAGTACGTGATAGGTAAAAACATTTTCGTATTTATGCACGCTGATGTGCTTTGAACTCTGCCCCCCCCTCTTTTCTCTTAGAAGTACTCTCTCTTTGCAGATAGTGAAGGGTAGTTAACGCAGGCCTTTGCCCCCGTTGTAATCCGTCGTGCCTGCTTGTCTCTCAATTTGATTGATTGTTATCCAAGCATTTACTATTTTAGAATTTATTCTCTTTGGTTCATTCTATATTTACTAACAAGCACAAAGCCGCAATACTCTGTTTAGTCTTTGCAGATAGTGAAAAATTGTGTAAAAAAAAAAATAATAATCCAGCAAAATCAGTAGGCCACTAATGGGATCTCTTTTTGACCTCGCTAAAATAGAAACATTAGGAACAACCCTTCATGAGAAATACGAAACTAGTGAGATGAACTGAGCTCCACACCATGATGGCTGCAAGACAGCTCGGCTCCGCCACCCACCCCACCCAAAATAACGATAAACTCTATGCAAATATTATAAATATATACAACACACCAGCAAAGTAACAGGGTAAAACATTTTATTAAATAACTATTTACATAACTATTTTATACTTTTTGTTGCCTGATCCGGCTAGCTCAATCGATCGAGCATGAAACTCATGCACTCTGATAGCAAGCGTTGCTGCTGATGCTATGCAAACAAAAACTGGTTTTCAGTTTGTACATTCTTCAAGATTTTTCATCCAAGGCTGGTTGAGAGTTTGTAGAACGATGGCTTCAGATTTTCAATATACGGTGTGGTGGCGCGGACTGGGAGGGTGCGCTTGACTCCTGCCCCCTCCCAAGTCGTGTTGCCCTGGCGTGGCCTAAGATCGCCCCCGACATAGGCGGCCGGCTCCCGGGGTCCGGCGGAACTTTTTGCCTTTTGATGACTTCCATTCTGGACCTTATCCCACAATCCGTTTGACCTGAAGACACGCTGTAGTGGGGCGCCCCTTTACCATTTCAGTTGCCATTCCGCCCGCTTTTGCTACACTGTGCCTCTTCCGCCATTCAGCTGTTTACCGCCCGCTCTTGCGACTACAGCGTCTCGCTCACCATGTAGTTGAGTTGCTCCCGCTCTTGAGATGCAGCTATAGGCGGCTGCCACAGGACTCTCAAAATGGCGGCCGCCTCTTCAGATTTGGGCGTGGTCCACTAAAATGGCCATGGGACACCTTGGAACTCGGACGCTTGTCTGCTAGGGCTTGGGCCCCATTCTCGAAAGCGTCCACTGAGCCTTGAAGATTCTACAAAAGTCTTGGGGGCCCCCGACTCCCGCAGGCTTCTGGCGGGGAGCGGCTGCCATGATTGCTCGTGGAATGGCCACGACTGAGATACGAGATTGTGGTGCTCTCATGCTAACGCCAGCTTCAGTCTGAAACATCCAGAAACACTGTAGACTACCAATTCGATCAGTTCCGGTAGCGCCCCAACGTGACCCGGTAGGGAAGAACTTGCCCTCCCCTCTTTGACTGATGGTTCTTGTTGCCTGTCCCTTCTGTTGTCATTTAACAGAACTTTTTAGACTGCTGAAAGGGGTTGTGTTCCGACCGCTGGTTGGTGGAGACATTTTGACTATATTCTGGACCTACGTTGTCGCGTAATGCGTTATATGACACGCCGCGTTAGCGCACCCGGAAGTACTCCAGTGCGCGAAGCGCAGCTTCCCGGAAGGGATCCGGGGCGCGGCGCGCAGCGCGTAACGTAAGCATAACAGGTCATGTGACTTGTTAATAAAACTTTTCATTGGTTCATTTTACTTTTGTTGTTCTAATGATGAAAGGCTTGGTGATATGACCTAAAAATTACGCTTTTTATTGCTTTCGAACATTATTTTTTCTTAAACATATATGTTATAATGTTCCAGGCTAATGTATTTTCCCGGAAAATTTACAACTGTCCTGCAAGTAAAATATATTCCTTTTTCTAGAAAAAGGGCGTTTCTTCATCCCATGAAGGAGCCGTTGAGCAAAAGATGCTCGGCCTGCTGTCTTAGTGGCCGATACGCCTGAATATCAGATTCTTATCGATCACTTTATGTTGCAGGAGTAAAAAACACAACAGCCCTTGACCATTTATCTTTACTGCGTTCCTGCGTATTATACCTTTTATCCGTCATGTAATTGGACTGCTTTATTTCACTTGCCTTTTACTGATTCGAAAACAGTGACTAAAATTAAAAACTTTACCAATGTAAATACTACTACCATGTTTTGTTTTAAAAACCTTTATTGTGAAAATGTCAGTATACAAATACGGGCCTATAACCACGTGGGCCGGCCACGGAGCAAACTGGAATCGTATATGATGAGGAGACATTTACACTGTAGAGGAACGCAACAAGCGGGCCATTAGGTTGCAAGACCTAAGGTGTCGTAACAGTTGCGGAATCGGTGGACGTACATTTTGTAATTAAAATACGACAGGGCCACTTACAATAAAATTATCTAGATATACATTTGCGGGCAAGTACCATGGGTGACGTTAATTCGAACTTTCAATAGTACAGTAATCAATAACACATCAGAACTTAATATCAATAGGGATGTCGAAATATTCAATCAATTCTCGTTCCCGCCCGCCATGTGCTTCAAAACTGCATACGTATCTCGTGATATCAAGGTTGTGCAACCAGCACACAACAAGGAGTTACGAGTCCCATTTATACCGGCGCCATTTTGGGCGAGGCCGGGCAGGTCCAGGATATAGTCAAAATGTCTCCACCAACCAGCGGTCGGACCAGAACCCCTTTCGGCAGTCAAAAAAGGTTCAGTTAAATGACAACAGAAGAGATAGGCAACAAGAACCAACAGTCAAAAGAGAGGAGGGCAAGATCTGAAGCCATTGTTCTACAAACTCTCAACCAGCCTTGGATGGAAAAATCCTGAAGAATGTACAAACTGAAAACCAGTTTTTGTCTGTATAGCATCAGCAGCAACGCTTGAGTCAGCTTTGTGTGAAGCCGCCATTTTGATTCAATCAATAGCGTCCCCCTGCACACATTCAGGGACCTGGTCGTGTCTTCAGGTCAAACGGATTGTGGGACAAGATGCAAAAAGGAAAAGGAAAAAAGTTCCGCCGGACCTCGGGAGCCTGCTGCCTATGTCATGGGCGATCTTTGGCCACACCAGGGCAATAGTGAAGCTGCAGCAGGTGCAAATAAGCTTCAGACAGTGTTACAAGCGCTGCTCAGAACTCTCAACTATGACACCACCTCCGTGCCATCCGGATCTTGGCACCTTGTGCTGGTTCCGACCTTTTCACACATCGGTCCGCTACTGACACCACCTCATAGGCCAACGGGACACCCCACGCCGACTTTCGGCGCAGCATTGTAGGATGGCCACACCAGTGCGGCAACTTGCTAGACACCACCTCGGTGCCATCCAGATCTCGGCGCGTTGTGCTTCCTTCGGCCTACTGTAGCCGCAAGTGCGGACGCAACTCAGCTGGATAGCGAGTGAAACACCAAGGGGCGCCCCACTGCAGCCGAGGAGCCTCCATCTTGGGGGCGACGCACAGCATCACATTGCTTTCCAATGCAGTCAGATCCTCAAACAGCCCCCACTGACTGACGCGACCTCACCGGCCAACGGGGCGCCCCACGCCGACTTTCGGCGCAGCATTGTAGGATGGCCACACCAGTGCGGCAACTTGCTGGACACCACCTCGGTGCCATTCGGATCTTGGCGCGTTGTGCTGCCTTCGGCCTATTCGCACATCGGTCCGCTACTGACGCCGCCTCACGTGCCAACGGATTTTCTACGCTTTTTATAGCAGCGCGTAACGTAAGCATAACAGGTCATGTGACTTCTTTATAAAACTTTTCATTGATTCATTTTACTTTTGGTTTCCTAATGATGGAAGGCTTGATCATATGACCTAAAAATAACACTTTTCATTGGATTGAAACATTTTTTTTCCCAAACGATGAAAGCCCCACCTTGTTTCTAGATGTTTCAGACTGAAGCTGGCGTCAGCCTGAGAGCACCACCATCTCGTGGCTCCGTCGTGGTCATTCCGCGAGCAATCATGGCAGCCGCTCCTCACCGGAAGCTTGCAGGAGTCGGGAGCCCCCTAAACTTTTGTAAAATCTTCAAGGCTCAGGGGACGTCCAAATTCCATGGTGTCCCAGGGCCATTTTAGTGGACCAGGCCCAAATCCGAAGAGCCGTCCGCCATTTTAAGAGTCATGTGGCAGCCGCCTATCGCTGCACCGCAAGAGTGGGCGCAACTCAACTACATGGTGAGCGAGACGCTGTAACCGTAAGAGCGGGCGATAAACAGCTGAATGGAGGATGAGGCACAGTGTAGCAAAAGCGGGCGGAATGGCAACTGAAACGGTAAAGGGGCGCCCCAGTACAGCAAACGAGCCTCCACCTGGGGAGGCCCGTTCACGCCGCCTCCCCCCCCCCCCCGGGGCGCCCCACGCCGTTTTTCGGAGCAGCATTGTAGGATGCCAAAACCAGTGCGACAACTTACTGGACATCACCTGGGTGCCATCCACATCTCAGCGCGTTCTGCTGCCTTGGGACTATTCGCACAACAGACCGCTACTGACGAGGCCTCCCCGCGCACCCCCCGGGACGCCCCACGCCGTTTTTCGGAGCTGCGTTGTAGAATACCAAAAACCAGTGCGGCACCCAGGTAACATCACCTGGGTGCCGTCCAGAACTCAGCACGTTGTGCTGCCTTGGGACTATTTGCACAAAACACAGCTACTGACCATTGTTGCTTCTTTTTTCAAAAAAATGTTTAAATGTATTTACTGTTTTTGTTGCGTTCTATATATTTATAAGTTATTAAAGTGTTATAATCCTACTACTTTGTTGGAGTGCTATATATTTTTAATGTGACACATAATTGTAAAAACTTTGATGTACAAAGAGGCATCCCTGCAATCTTCCGCTTCAGGCTCGGTCCCACACACCCTCACAGTGAGAATCCCCTCCCCAAGCACAATACAGGATGGTTATCAGATAGTAGGAACGCGTGTGGTGTGACGGATCTCATCGGGTGGGGGCCTTGATCTACTGTAACTCCTTTAAAGAGGGGTGATTCTCTACAGCTGGGGCCATAAACTACATCTGCAGGGCTAGGTGATAGCCTAGGACCGGCCTGGACAATCGGACACAGAGGAAGAGGAGTGTCAGAGGGTGCGGTAGTGAATAGGGTGAAAGGGTGGTGTCGGGCGGGCACAGGGTGTGATTCTCAGGGAAGAGCAGCGCACATGGGAGGAGGTTTCTGGCCCATGCATGAGAGAGAGAGCGGGGGTGACCAGTGCGTGGGTGAGATGCTTGCGAGGGTGGGGAGCCATGCTGAGGATCGGCGGCGTGCAGAGAGTGGGTCTGGTCAAGGCATCTAAAATGGCTGCCGTGCTCAACAAAAGTGTGGCATTGCAAAAAAGACAAGATGGCGCAGACAATGTTTATCAATAAGGATTAATTTATAACAATTATTTTTAACAAAATATTTACTCGCAGTGACAAAATGGCGGTCAACAGTTCCTGATGTCCATCGAATCGAACGTTAACAGACGTCACGCAGCAAAAAAAAACAAACGCTCACGCACAGCCGCTGGAAGACATGTATCAACATATATGAGCCTCCTCAGCCACCCTCAGAAAACATAAGGGGTCAGGATACGTCTCCCGTACCCCCTTATACCTGGTAATTTAATTAAATCGAAACACAAAATGGCGAATTCACGTTTCGCTACCAGTTTGCGACCCGGTTCGCGAACCGAGAAGCGCTTCTACCGCGAAAAATCACATTTTTATTATTTGCCCCACGGGACCCTTTAATAACCCCAACATCATTCCTAGGGGGTCAAGAGGGGTCTACCTAGCCCCCTTTCATTAAATTCCCCCTTCGTTTTTCTCCTCCTCTTGTCTCTTGATCCTACCGAGAGACAAGATGGCGGCCGCACCGGACTGTTTAGAATGTTGACAGACACCGGAGAGCCAATCAGCTTCGCTACGCAAAGCTCCGTTACGCAAAAAGTACGCGATCTGGAGCGCTAGCTGGGACGCTGTCACAGATATATCTGTTTTTTAAATGTTAATTTCTCAAAATCCACTGGAGCACATATATTGAGATCCAGCAAAGGCACATTGGGCTAACAGTCCCTATAATTTTGCCAAGTTTCGTGCAAATCCATTCAGCCGTTAGTTTGCGACCCGGTTCGCGAACCGAGAAGCGCTTCTACCGCGAAAAATCAAATTTTTATTATTTGCCCCACGGGACCCTTTAATAACCCCAACATCATTCCTAGGGGGTCAAGAGGGGTCTACCTAGCCCCCTTTCATTAAATTCCCCCTTCGTTTTTCTCCTCCTCTTGTCTCTTGATCCTACCGAGAGACAAGATGGCGGCCGCACCGGACTGTTTAGAATGTTGACAGACACCGGAGAGCCAATCAGCTTCGCTACGCAAAGCTCCGTTACGCAAAAAGTACGCGATCTGGAGCGCTAGCTGGGACGCTGTCACAGATATATCTGTTTTTTAAATGTTAATTTCTCAAAATCCACTGGAGCACATATATGAAGACCCAGCAAAGGCACATCGGGCTAACAGTCCCTATAATTTTGCCAAGTTTCGTGCAAATCCATTCAGCCGTTCGAGCTAAAAGTGAGGCCAAAGGCCCTATGGAAAAATTAATGGGAAAAACGTGTTTTGGGACCCCCCTTTTTTCTCGGCCCCCCCTTGACGGACCCCCCCCCAAATTTTCAGGGGCTGCTCAGAAACAAAATGTGCCATTTCCCTGAAAATTTCAGCCGATTCCGTCCACAAACACCAAAGTTATTAGACATAGAATTTTCAAAAGTTCCATAGAGAAAAAATCCTAACTATATATACCTACTGGCAACCGCCAGTAGGTAATATATATATATTTCGGCTCACAGCATCCACAGGTATTAAACCTGTCAAAGGAACGCAGCACTCGTGGGGGTGGTTTACAATATGGTTTTATTTAGGAAACCTCACAGCATAGCAAAGACGCGTTTTGGCATCGGCCTTCGTCAATTTGTGGGAGCTGCGATATATATATATATATATATATATATATATATATATATATATATATATTACCTACTGGCGGTCGCCAGTAGGTATATATAGTTAGGATTTTTTTGAATAGGGATTTCTGAAAATTCTATGTTGAATAACTTTGGCGTTGATGGACGGAATTGGCTCAAATTTTCAGGAAAATGGCACATTTTGTTTCTGAGCGTCCCTGAAAATTTGGGGGGTTTCGTCAAGCGGGGGCCGAGAAAAAAGGGGGGTCCCAAAACGTGTTTTTAACATTGAGTTTTCCATAGGGCGGTTGGACTCACTTTTAGCTCGAATGGCTGAATGGATTTCTATGAAACTTGGCAAAATTGTAGAGACTGTTTGCCCGATTTGCCTTTGCTAGGTCTCAAGATATGTGCTCCAGTGTATTTTGAGAAATTAACGTTCAAAAATATATATATATCTGTGACAGCGTCCCGGTTAGCGCCCCGGTTCGCGTACCAGACTCGTAACGGAACTTCGCGAGGAGAAGTGGATTGGCTCTCCGGTGACTGTCAACATTCTAAACAGTCCGGAGCGGCCGCCATCTTGTCTCTCGGTAGGATCGAGAGACAAGAGGTGGAAATAAACAAAGGGGAAAATGAATGAAAGGGGGCAAGGTAGACCCCTCCTGACCCCCTAGGATTGATGTGGGGGCTATTAAAGGGCCCCGCGGGGCAAAAAAAGAAAATAATTTGTTTTCGATTTTTCGCGGTGGAAGCGCTACCCGGTACGCGAACCGGGTAGCTCACCGGTAGCGTAACGGGAGTCCGCCATCTTGTGTTTCGGACGAATTTAGTCACAAGATGGAGGTTAAACAATGTTGGGAATGGGTATAAGGGGGCACGGGAGACATATCCTGACCCCCTAGGTTTTCTGAGGGTGGCTGAGGAGGCCCATATATGTAAAAAAAAACACCTTTTTTTTTCAAATTTTCACACGGTTAGCGCCCGGTCCGCACACCGGGTAGCGTTCCGGAAAGCGTAACAAGGGGAAAACCAAGGGAAATAGTAAAATAATATTTTAGAGTGCTTTGAGGTAGGGTAGCTCTGAATAGAGCTGTTGTGTTGTGTGGGTGATGTAAGTACCAACTTGTAGGTACCAATGAAGAGTCTAAAATTCAATGTACACCGTCTCCTCTGTTGATATTTTGTATGTTCTAATATGGGTTATTTAAATGTAAATGTGTGGAAAAGCACTTCATGCTTTAAAGCAATTGTATTTTTGAACTGATTGTTCTTTCCTCTTAGTCCTCCTCTTTGTTTTTTTCCCCCACACTCTTCTTCAGCATGATAGTTGATAAATTCGTTCCCTCAAAAAATTTATATACATAAAAAATTATATTAAATACATATAAAATATATTTTTCCTTTAAAAGAAGAATACATTTTACAGCTTTTGATATTTGCTATTAAAAAACCATTGAAATTCACTGAAAAAAACCATAGGTTATAGACCATATATAGTTAGGAGTTAGCATTTACAAAACCTTGAAAATTCACTGAAAAAACCATAGGTTATAGACCATATATAGTTAGGAATTAGCATTTACAAAACCTTATTTTACTCACACAAAACCATTGAAATTTGCATATATAGTTAGTTGCACTAACTATATATCGCGCACCCGCAATCCACTGCTGATCATGTCACATATTACATCATTCATGACGTGGTCAGTGACATCACTGATGACATCACTGATGACATCTCAAATGACATCACTGATGACAACATCCAGTGACTGTATGTTTCTGTAAAGTTAAAATATGTCTTACACATTGAAGAATCAGTGGATGTATAAGTGTCTGGATGAAGGATTTAGTAGGTGCATGACTGACTGTATAAGTGAGTGATTAAATGTGTCTCACTGAGTGCATGGGTTAGTGACTAAACTGTCTTAATTTGTGCATCATTATGTCTGTTGTTCTGTAAACTGCTGCATTTGATCAGTAGCTATATGAGTAACTATATGGGTTATTGATTGGTTGCCCAAGAATTTGTATGGGAGACTGAGTGTGTGTGTGGGTGGCTGGGCGGTGTATGACTCTGTGCATAGATGTGTGAGCAGTTGATTCATTAGATGTATGGGTTCAAAAGAGCATGTGGAAATAGCTGTATGGGCGGCTGACTGTGTGCATGAGTGTATTGGTGAGTGAATGGATATCTCAGTGCTACATGTCAAAGTAAGTACATATGTAAAACACAGTACATGTGAGAGTTGACATATATAAATAACTGTGCATAAGAGCCAGTGAATGTGTGAGTGGCTGTATGGATCATTGTGAACTTGTATCAGGGATTGTATAAGAGATTAAATATGTGTTAGTATATGTTTGAATAAGTAAGGTGTGTATAACTGTAAAGTTGAGGAAATGGAGGAGTGATTGATTCTTTGCATGACTGACTAGGTGTGTGAGTAACTCCATGGATGAGTGACACTCTGTGAGTGTCTGTTTACACTGAGTGTATCTAAGGTTATATTAGAGTCTGAAGAGGTTCATCGTATAATCACATGAATAATGTCATCAGTGATGTGATCAGTAATGTCAAATGAGATGTCATCAGTGATGTCATTTGAGATGTCATCAGTGATGTCATCAGTGATGTCATTTAAGATGTCATCAGTGATGTCATTTGAGATGTCATCAGTGATGTCATCAGTGATGTCACTGACCATGTCATGAATGATGTAATATGTTACATGATCAGCAGTGGATTGCGGGTGCGCGATATATAGTTAGAGCAACTAACTATATATGCGAATTTCAATGGTTTTGTGTGAGTAAAATAAGGTTTTGTAAATGCTAATTCCTAACTATATATGGTCTATGACCTATGGTTTTTTCAGTGAATATATATATATATATATATATATATATATATATATATATATATATATATATATATATATATATACAAAGAATCCAAATTGCTGACTCGTGCTATATAGAGCGCCACTCGCAACACTGGACACAGACCCAAAGTAAGTGCTCAAGATGATTTTATTTTCCCGATGCCAAGACGCGTTTCGCAGCACACAGCCACTTGCTCACTCAACAAATTATGGTTGCTCAGGATAGTACTTTTAAAGTGACATTGCACACAATCTTTTCACGTGATCTAGTCTACCATAGAAATAGAAAACATATTGCTGACACTCTAAGGTAGTTTGAGTGAATATCTGTACAATACATATTTAAATACATCCAAAATTACCACCATTTGCGATTCAATCACACTAAAATAGTATGCTTCAATAATGGACCTTTTTCAATTTCATTGGTTAACATTTTCGTTTTGTATGCTTTCAAACCCAAACTGTTTTTGTTATGTCAGGATAAAATACTACAGTACAGATCACCTGAACTAAAGACCTATTATGTGAATATGGTGTGATAATGTGCTAAAGTGCAAAAATGAAATTAAACAAGGAACTTATTTTTATCATTTGATTGGTATATGCTAAGATCAAAACTTGTCTCATGCAATTCAAGCAACTCATCAATAATACATTGTTCCTAACTAGAGACGAACAACCTAAATATAGATCAATTAGTAAATATATAAATATATATATAAATCTATAAAAAGAGAAACATTTTTGCATGTATATTGAATTTCTTGTATTTCAATTAATCAGATTCATGACTGTGGCAGCGGATCCCCGCTTATTTACACAGATTAAAATGCATTAGATCCTACTCATGATGACACGTGGTATGTATAAACATTCAGCTCAAATTCATGAACCCCTAGTATTATTTGATAGCAGGCAGGTACAATCCAAATATTGCCTTGATGAGAAAATAATGCTCCAAATGCCATTTTTAATTGGATGCATCCTGGCCCAAGGTTTATAAGAGAAAATCTACACATAATTATACAATTTAAAAATATAAAATATTAAGTATTGAATATCAAATGTTAAATACTAAGTTGTAATAAATATAGACTATATAATATTATGATTATATAAAAAACCTATTTAAACCCAAGCTAAAATAGCAAGATTATATCCCTTCCTGGTATGTGCAAATGTTTTCACTAAGACCGCTATTTATGTGTAGGGATATAGGATTTCTAATAAAAAAGTCTGCTAATTTTTATCTGTACTAATGGGGTTATGCCGAATTAGGAAATAGTAAAACAGTAAAACAGACAAGGTGTATATATAAATATTTAGATCTTAAAGACATGTGTACATGTCCTCCGTAATGTTTAATCCGTTCGGGTGTTTAGTATCCAATTGTAATATATACCTTGTTTCCAGCTTCCTGAGTTTGCCTTCTCGGTCGCCGCCCCTTCTATTAGGTGGAACAGCATCGATTAAGAAGTAGGTGAGGCTTTTGTTGTTTGATTGGTGACAATCTTTAAAGTGCCTCGCCACTGGATATGTGTTATCTACATTGTTGATGGCTCAGAGGTGTTGGAGAATTCCAACATGGGCCTGAAGTTTTGTGCTACCAACGTAGCGAAGGCCATGTGGACAGGATAAAACATATACTGTGTATTCTGTCTTGCAGGTTAACAATTTCGATATTTTATAGGGTCTATGGCTAAAGGGAGTTGTATATGCAGTGGTATTAATTCCGTGAGTACATGCCTTACATGTTTTGCAACGGATAAATCCCTTGTGTGTTAGGAGCCAGGAAGTATTGGCCATAATTTCAGGATTTGATTCTACCAAACAATCCCTAATCGAAGGAGCCCTACTATGCGTAATGGACACCCTCCGCGGAAGCAGGGGTACCATCACGGGGTCATTTAGAACTAGAGGCCAGCTTGTTTGCACTATTTTGTTAATTTCTTTATGCTGACTGCTATAACCCATGATTAGGCAAAATTCTGGAATACTCAATTTCTTACCTTTGGGATCAATACATACTGGGTGTTCATGACATGCGTTGGCTCCTAGCAATACATTGCGGTCAAGTGAATTTGTTTTTACGATTGCTTGTTCCACAGTTTTGCGCGAGTAACCTCTGCTTAGAAAGCGCTGCTTACTCTGTTCTTGAGATGCTACTGATTCACTGTTGGTACTGCAGATGCGCTTAAATCTAAGCATTTCGCTGTAAGGAATGCTGTTTATCAAATGGCGTGGGTGGGCACTCGTAGTTACCCGCAGTTTTTTTACGGTAAAGCCTAGTCTCCAACATGTTGTTCTCAACAAAGACCTGAGTATCAAGGAAGTTCACACTGGTTTCGCTAATATTGGCTGTAAATTTAAGATTTAGGGAGTTTTGATTGATCTGAGTTATGAACTGTTCTGCTTCATCTTTTGTGCCTTGCCACACTATAAATAAATCATTGATGAAGCGAAGCCATACTTTCACCTTGTTCTCCAAAATCTCTGCGAATTGCTTCTTAAGGACCAGCTCCTCCCATCTGGCCATATGCAGGCAGGCATAACTAGGGGAGAAGCTGGCCCCCATTGCTACTCCCTGAATCTGTTGGAATAGCAAATTATTAAACTTAAACATGTTATTGTGTAAACAAAATTTGATCATAGCAATTAACATTTCACTATGTTCTTGATAAATATGAGATTGCTGCGCCAAATAATACTGTGTTGCTATAATGCCATCCTCATGTAAAGTGAATATAAATTTTGAATTGTGATGCGTGACCATTGCCCACTATGGGCTTTATAAAACCAAATAGGCAACAATTAAGTCTGTCCGGCACCATGACATAGTACAGTTCATCTGGTGCTGTGCAAAAGAAAATTACTGAAAACTTCTGTGTGCTATGTTGATGGGCCTTTTTAAGTGGTGTAAAGACATCAGCAAACAATAGGAGTTGGAAAAGGGCGTGAATTGCAATATATTTTTCCGCCCTTGCTCTGGATGATATGACTGTACCTGTATTCCATTTTATGAGCCCCATAGCATATTATGTATAGGATGTTTTAGATTATCGAACAATATTTTATTGTACATAATAATCTTGCGTAATTTGCACAGTATTTTGTTTATGTCTATACCTATACTTTGAGCCACGTGTCACAAGAGCAATTGTTTTCATGCACTGTCACTTTAAAAACCCGTCAGCATTACACGTAGTATGTCTTGTGATCAAGCTTCAGGTTGAAGCGAAACGCGTTATGGCGGACGCGCTGGGCACAACAAAACTGCTTAACTCTTTGCACCAGCAATTCTGGGTCTACTCGTAATTTTTGCCTGCTAAAGGGTATGTGAATGGTGGTGACGACTTTTTGTGTATATATATATATAAATATATATATATATGCTTCAACGATTTTGGTTCACAGTGCCCTTCTGTATGGCGCTACTTGTAGGTGCGTAGCTTTTTGCGGTTGAACCTCCCTGCTCTTTATTCCAACAACGTATTCCACAGAAGACAAAGTATTCCACAGAAGACAAATAAGCCGCCATTCCAGCCACTGGAGTTTGTTGAGACACACTTAATTTATTCTTTAATCCATTGAGACCTATTGCATTGCAAATGCTTGTTTTTTAATGATTGCTGCACCTGTATTTGAGCACTTGATTACCCTCCAGTAGCACAAGCTTTAATGTAACAGAACACCAGAGCAAGCACAAGAGTTCCCCTTTAACGCCTAAAGACGATATGTGCACTTGAGTTGAGGATAAGTAGGGACCAGTTTCACGACACTACTGCTGTGACTCAAGAAATTCACTAGCAATATGGAGCCACCTACCTTCCACACATTATGATGATTAAGAGGTGAACTGTCCTGAGAGGAGAATATATGCCACTGAGTTTTTTCACCAGAAATGACGCAACAAGAAACCTTTTGTGTGTCAGTGTGCTCTTAATGTTGTCAATAACATAGTAAAACAAGAGCATCTGGAAAAGATCTGGGGCCAGATGTACAATCCTTTTTTTGTGGCCGCAAACGCGAGATCGGCCCTTTTGTACAAAAAAGGTTCAAGGCATGTACAAATGTTATTTTGCGAGTCACTGACTTGCAAAATAACATTTGCGAATCTCGCTATTAGAAAGGGGCATTCCTTCCTAATAGTGAGTCACCATGTCATGTACTGTTGTTTTGCAACCACATTTGCGGCCTCAAAACACTCGCAGTTTACCACCCTTTTCAAAAGGGTGGTGAACCATTCGGCATCAGGAAACCCACCACCACCCCTCCTCAAAATGAGGTGGAGGATGCGAAAGGTAAGGAGGCAAAACAGGAGCTAAGAATTGAACTGGAGTGTTACTGATCACCTATAAATGAGTCATTGCAAGTTCTTGTCCGTGCGTTTGACTTGAGATTATGTTTATTCAAAATGAACCTCTTGAGAGCTTCTTTGCCTCTGCATCTGCAGCTGTAATATGACACAGAGGCAAAGGGATTCCCTCATTTGCATTGGGCTAGGCCCCCATGCAAATGAGGGATCGCCCTCTTGAGGAAGAGCTGGCACTGTGTGTTCGCCATAGCTTTCAGTATTACAGAAGAGGACGCACAAGCATCTGCAGGCCCTTCTGTAATACCAAAGTGCCCCCGGGTGTGCAAGCATCTGCAGCCCCTTCTGTAGTGCGTAAACCTGGCGAAATCACACGGGTGTGCAAAGCTGGTGCAATCAACTGTTGCGCCCCCAGGGCACTTCTATAATACAGCCCCAGGTGTTGGTGTTATACATTATTTGATGCAATAATGTTTGGATTATTATTTTCTTCAGGTCTTATCTAGGAGAAGTCAATCAACATCTGCGATATGCGATTAATGTAATTTTGACAGACAATTATTCTTAAGGTATGAGTTCTATTTGAAGGAGACATATTCTGAGATTGTGGAAGAAACCAAACTAGTCTACAGTATGTGCCTGATGATATCAGTTAACGAGATTATGATCTAATCGTTGGAAACGTTCACTATATAAACACCTGTTGCCATAGTTTGCCTGATGAATGATTTATCAGTCTGTAGAAGGGTAGTCTTAGTCAATATTAATTTCTCCCAATTTTGTTTGTTCATCCTTCGCTTTTTGTACTTGAAAAGTTCATATTGCCAATGACCTAATTCATGCCTCAGTTTAAATTTGCCTTATTTGTCTGCTATTTCGGGATCAGTACAATGGTAGACTTTAGGTACCACTGTATGTTTTTGAGGCGTGTGGCTGTTCATATCAGTTGTCTAACTCCTATCATATTCCATTTTTGCCGACTTATCCTTTTGACAGTTAGCTATGTTTGAGGTGCGCCTAATTTAAGAAGCCATCGAAAAGCAATTTTATCACCCAATAGACATCCTGAGATAGGGGTATATAAACGGACCTCTCCACAATATACCTTGAGGTTGTGCCCCTTCAAACTCCCTTTCTGTGGGCTTGGCTGGTGGCAGAAAAACGTTTCTGTGGTGTAGCGCTCTAGTGCTAACACCACGTGATGTCGGCAATGTATGCTGGGAGAGGCGGGGACTGATCTTCGTCACTGCAGTGACCCCGGCGCTCTTCCCAAAAGAATAAAATACAGTTAAACCAGCCTATACTGTGTGCAATCCCAATTATTGTGGCAAAGCCGCCGCTACAAACTGGCGACGAGGCTGGCTTGCACATCGCGCCACCACCGTGTGACATCTGCGCACACAGAGGAACGACCGCCGCACTCCGCGCAGTGAAATCCTGATCTGGGAAGACCGTGGCAGCGGGTCGTAGGGCTAATGCGGCGCCCCACCAGGACTCCAGGGCAGCTGCGGGGGGAACTCTGCCCTCAAACTTTAACAGTAATCAGCAGCCCCAGACCGAGAAGACACAGCCTTCGCCCACTGTGCTGAGCTCTTCAGTCCAGAGCCCTGCAGTGCTGCACAACGTGCTACTAACGGCAGGCACGTTCCAAATAAGTGCCTGTGGTGCCTGCTGAAATTAGAGGAGCCCTCCCACAGGGAAGCTACCCTTGCGCCGCTCCACCCGACTGACCCCTGCTGTCCCTGCTGCCATTACTCATTGCAGGACTAAAATGGACTGTCCACAGAGTTCATCCCAGCCTGCGGTTCAGCCAGACACATCCCCAAGAGGTCTCCACTAGCACAAAGGAAGGGAAGTAGGGACGTAGAAGGGAGGTGTGTTTCTTACACACACCCAGCCATTGCGCACAATGGGCAAGACTACACAGCCAAAGGCCTATTAAGACAGACTGCCTCTGCAAATCCAACCAGAGTGCCACCGTCCAGCAGTCACTAGCCTTCGCTGGGCAGATCACGGTCCCATCTCCCAGTCAGGATGTTGTAGTGATTGAGCTACTTTATGGATAAATGGCTCGATTTTGACCATTGCCCACTACCATCTCAGCATATTTTGGCCTAATATAGTGATGTGTAGGCTTGTTTCTGACTTTGTCTTGCTTAACAGCAATGCTGACTATTGCCTTTGACATGCTCTCATGTCATCTTGCTTTGCAATTTATACTGTCACATAACATGGTGATGTGTAGGCCTGCCACACTACAAAGTAGGGTTTGATTATGTACCTTTCTGTTTCTGACTTTATCTTGCTTAATGGCAGGGCTTGCCTATTGGCTTTGGCATAATCTTATGCCATCTTGCATACTAATTTTGGCTCTTTGCAGGAGTAGTGGCCTATGCTTAAGCGACTCCATTTTCTGAGCTGTCTCCATCTTCTGAGCCTTTCTGAGAAGTTTTGTTTTGCTTTCACTTGTTTTCTGCACTCTGTGTGCTAGTAGAAACTGGTTTTTATCAGAAGAATGTACAGCCTCTGTCTCCAAGTCATAGCAAAGGCCTGATCAACCGATGCTGTGTCCTTGGCATGGAGTGGTACGGAATCTGATGAGAGAGAGAGAGGGAGCGAGGCTTGCTAGAAGCTTCGTCCTATGTTTCCACTTCTACTAAAGGAGTTGTCTGAGACCTAATCTCTGGTAGTTCATCACAGTACAGACGTGTAGCTGTGACGGTGGAGCAGAGAATCCTGTTTTGGCTGGAGAAACAGATTCCCCTCTAGCGGAGTGGAAATGGGATGTGTAGAGACTTGGTGAGGTGTTCACTAACTCTTATTTTCTAGCTGTTCTTGCCTTAACTATCCTCTGTTTTCACGTTCCATACATATACGTTCTATATATATATATATGTTATTCTGATTGCATTTAGTGATCATATAATTGGTAGTTTGAAGTTGGTGCTGTAAGTGATATAGATGGCCTATCGTGACATAGTAGTAATTTCATCCTTTTGTCCTTCTATCATAGTGTAATAAAGAAACCACAGAGCATATAATTATTTGTCTGTGTTCCTTGGGATGGGAGGTCAGGGCCTTTCTGGTCCAAGTGCTGTAGCACTGGAAGGATGGTAAGTTTCCCTTCCTGCAGGTAATTGTTGAGAGAGAGATGTCCCGCTCTCATCCAGGGAAGCCTAAAGTGGTAAGTATTGTACCCGAGGCATTGTTAGGAGGAGTACGTGTTGTTTTAGTTCCACCAGGGTGGGCTTTGTTTCGCATTGTTGTTACCTTGTGGCCCTTGGTATTGTGTTTGTTTTCGTACCCTGGGGTACATTGTTACCTTGTGGCCCCTGGTTTCTTGCGTTGTTCTACAGAGTGCCGTTGTTTTTCCTGGATTGTTATTGTTTTGTTGTCACTGGTATTGTTTCTGCGTTGTTGTCGCCAATGGGCGTTGTTATTTGCAAGCTCCTCAGCAATAGCCATATAGCTTTAGTTAGTTGAAAACAATATTTAATAAAGCGCACTGCTGCCAAGCGGCTTCCTGGCGCTGGGGGACCTGGGTCAGAACTCACGGAGGGGGACACAGGGGACCTAAGAAGGGAAAGCCAAAGAAAAAAGAAAAGTTTTTAAGGCTTTACGGAAGTGGCTAAAAATAGGAATGGAGCGAAGATGAAGTGGGAGACTATTCCAGAACTGGGGGGCCAAGACGGAAAGACGAGTGCCCCCGGATCTGGATTTGCGGAAGTGGGGAATGTGAAGAAGGGAGAGAGAGGAAGAGCGGAGAGTGCGACTGGGAACATAGGAAGAAATAAGGGAAGTGATGTAGGCAGGGGCAGAACGGGAGTGGGCGCGAAAGGCAAAGCAAGCAAGTTTGAAAAGGGATCTGAAGCGGATGGGGAGCCAGTGAAGGGATTTCAAAGCCGGGGTAATGTGAGAGGATTTGGGGAGGGAGAGAATGAGATGGGCAGCCTGGTTTTGAATGGCCTGTAAACGTCGGGATTCGTGGGAGGGGATACCCACGTACAGGCCATTGCCATAGTCGAGGCGTGAGATGACTAAAGCCAAGACTATGGTTTTAAGCGCGTCAATGGTGAAAAAGCGAGATATTTTCCGAATGAGACGGAGGGAGAGGAAACATGAAGACACAACAGAGCTGATCTGGCTGTGCATGGTTAAGTCAGAGCTGACTTTAATGCCAAGGGTGCGAACAGAGGAAGAGGGCGTGGGGGGGGGGGCCAAAAGAGGGGGGGGCCAATGTGCAGGGGACCAAGGGTTAGAGGGACCACCCGTGAGGACAAGTTCCGTCTTATCGGGGTTGAGCTTAAGATGGTTGGCGCTCATCCACTCCGAGATAAAGATAAGGGTGGAACTGAACTTGGGAATAGAATCAGGAGAGGAAGACAGATCAAAGACAAGCTGGAGGTCATCTGCATAATTATATACAGAGACCCCCAGCTTGAGAAGAGAAGAAACAAGGGGACAGATATACAGATTAAAGAGGAGAGGGGAAAGAGAAGAGCCCTGAGGAACACCACAAGTGACCGAACAGGAAGGGGCAGAGAAACCAGAGAGATGAACAGCCTTATGCCTATCCTGAAGAAAGGATGCTAGCCAGGAGAGGGCCGCGCCCCGAATGCCCGCTGCGCAGACACGGCCGAGAAGAATGGAATGGTCGACCGTGTCAAACGCAGCGGACAAGTCGAGAAGCACCAAGGCTTGGGGAAGGTTAACATCTGCCTTGCCCTTGAGTTCCTCCAAGACCGCTAGAACCACCGCTTCTGTAGAATGGCCAGGGCGGAAACCCGCCTGGTGGGAAGCTAAAAGGCCATTGTCCTCGATGTATGAGGAGAGGCAGGAGGTGACGTGGGTCTCTAGGATCTTACCCAAGTAGGGAAGAAGGGAAATGGGACGGAAATTAGCGGGAAGGGAAGGATCTAGACCAGGTTTTTTAGAATAGGGAGGACAACAGCAGATTTAAAGGAAGAGGGGACAGCACCGGAGGCCAGTGAGGAGTTGAGAAAAGAGAGGGGAGGACCAGGACAATTAGTGAAGAGGATTTTGAGGATACGTGCAGGAACACCGTCCAAAGGAGAGCCAGATTTAACTTTAGACAGGTAGTTGTGAAACAAGTCAAGGGAGATAGGGGGAAAGTGTCGAGGGAAGAAGAAGGGGGAGTGGCAGGGCTGGTTAGGGTAGGCTGAGGCACAGTAGGAATGTCAGCTTTAATTTTCGCAATCTTGTCGATAAAAATGTTATTGAGTGACAGACAGAGAGGTTGGGAGGGAACCAGGCTGGGGGTGGAGCGATCAGAAGTGGCAAGATTGCGAACCAAAGAGAAGATTTCACGAGGTTTATTCACGGAGAGCGATACTCTCTCCGTGAAGTAAGAGGTTTTGGCATTAAGGACTGCTTTTTTGTAGTTGGTAAGGAGTTGTCTGTACTGAACTCGCAGAGGAGGGGAATACTGACGTCTCCAAAGGCGTTCCGCCCGCCTGAGATCAAGTTTTAGTGCCTTGAGCTCAGTGGAGAACCATTTGTGCGCGTCGTATGGACGAACCGCTTTGATCTTTTTAAGCGGGGCCACACGAAGCAGCAAGCCATGTACTTATGGCTTTGGCCTGGGATTCAAGGGGGAGACAGGTAAGATCAGGTGCAGAGGATACCAAAGAGAGTGAAAGGGAATCAAGGTCGGTTTGGTTCCAGTTGCGGGCTAGAAGGTTTTTAGGGGGAGAGGGTTTGACAACCATACCTAAGTGAACAGAAAAGGAAATAATAGAGTGATCAGACCAGACACAAGGAGAGATGGAGGGAGGTAAAGCAAGGGGACAAGACGACCAGATTTGGTCAAGTATATGAACATGCACGTGGGTCGGGGCTGTGACATAAGAGGTAAGGTTCAGACATTGAAGAGTGACAGAGAAGTCTTTTGAAGAAAGATCTTCCTTAGGGTCTCCTGGCCAGAAGTTAAAGTCACCAAGAAGGAGCACAGAGGAGTTGTTGACCACGAGGGTGGCCAGCAACTCCTGGATGGAGGCTACAAAGGAAGGCATCGATTGAGGGGGGCGATAGACAAGAACCACAGTGAGGGGGGAAGGAAGGTTGAGGGAACGGGCCACCAGGTAGTCCACGTTAGGAATGGGGGGGTGAGGAAGGAGCTGAAATTTAAATGGCGACCGGACAATCATCGCCACCCCCCCGCCAGCCTTGCCATCCGGGCGGTCAGCTCGGAGAGCATAGTAGGTGTCAGGGAGGATGGCTAGCAGATCAGGGAGAGAGTCAGAGGTGAACCAGGTTTCGGTCAAAAATAAAAAGTCTGGAAAATCAGTGGTTAAAAGATTAAAAAGTGCTGTCTGGTGTTTAACTGCGGACCGGGTGTTGAGTAGGTAGGCAGAGGCAACCGTAGGGGCCAAAGGGGAACGAGTAACCGGAGGGGAAATAGAGGGGAGAGGAAGGGAATCGGAAGAAACAAAAGTCGGGCGAAGTAAAGGAGAAGAGAGAATACCAAGTGATTGTAGGTGATGAAGGGGGAGAGGGGCAGGAGAGGGAAAGGCAGAAAGTGCAGTAAGTTGGGCAGCAGTGTAAACCAGGCGAGAGGCAGAGTGGGTGGCCCCTGGTCCCGGCCCGTCGCGGACGGGCGCAGACGGGCTTAACTTAGGCGCAACTTCGGCGCGCCTTCGTCGCGCCCGCTGCGCCGCCGGAAGACAGGAACAGTTATGTGGGGACGACACATGAAGAGGGAGGGTCAAGGGGGCGTGGCAGGGGGGAGGAGCCAAAAGCGCTGCAGCGCCGAGGACAGAGCCGCCCAAGATGGTGGAGCCGCCCGTCCCCTCCGAGAGTCAGGCGAGGAGGGGGCGATCAGCGGCGGCGGTCTAGTCTCTGGTCGCGTGCAGGGAAGGGGCAGCCAGGAAGGATCCAAGCGCCGGGATCGAGGCGCAGTGCAGGTGAGTGAGCAAGTGTTTTAAAAAAGCAAAGTTGCTTTGGAAGTCTCGTTGCTCCCGGAGTCGCCTCGGGAGATCACAGCAGGTCGGAGAGCCCAGGTGAGTGAGCTCCTTAAGAGCTAAGCCAGGGGGGAGGAGCCAAAAGCGCTGCAGCGCCGAGGACAGAGCCGCCCAAGATGGTGGAGCCGCCCGTCCCCTCCGAGAGTCAGGCGAGGAGGGGGCGATCAGCGGCGGCGGTCTGGTCTCTGGTCGCGTGCAGGGAAGGGGCAGCCAGGAAGGATCCAAGCGCCGGGATCGAGGCGCAGTGCAGGTGAGTGAGCAAGTGTTTTAAAAAAGCAAAGTTGCTTTGGAAGTCTCGTTGCTCCCGGAGTCGCCTCGGGAGATCACAGCAGTTGTTAGTATTGTTCCTTTCTTGGGTAAGTATAATGAAGTATTGTGTCCTATTGGGTCTCAAGAAGGGATAAGGCCGTATGCCCTGGTGATTGGCAGAATTATCAGGTCATTACAGATGTGTGCACAGACATTTTCCCTCACAAATCCAGTCCCATTCCTGCCGAAACCGGGAGAACCTGCCATGAAATGGGAGGACTGGAAGGGGTATTTTCTGAATTATTTGTCAACTCTGGAGGACGAAGGGGAAGAAGCATTTTCCCATAAACGCAGAAAAGAAATCCTTTTGCACAATCTGGGGCCAGAAGGTCTTAGAGTGTATGAGAATATGGTGAAAAAAGCCAGACTCCCCAACGACGATGATGTCTTTCAACATGCGTTGGAGGATTTAGACATTCATTACCAACCTGTAGTCTGTACGGCCATAGACCAATATAATTTCTTTCAGCAGAAACAAACAGACACGGAGTCTGTGGAAGACTATGTGGCGGCGCTTTAACGGTTAGTGGTCCACCTCCACAATGATCTGGTACGTGACCAGATAATGCACACTGTCAATACAAATATACAGGAGAAGCTGTGGGTTAGCGGAGATGCATCCCTCAATGAGATCATAGCCATGGTCAAGAAAGCGGAACTCTCTAAACGGTGCGCTGCAGCTGCCAAGAAGGACAGTGCCAATAAAGCTACAGTGTGCAAAGTGACTGACACCAAATCCCACAATAGCAAACCTCCACCCACAGTCGGAACCAGGTACAACAGGAAGCCACTATCCAAAGTGGCCGGACCCCACAAGACACCTAGTTACCACAAGAGCAGCTGCTATAGGTGCGGCAGCCATACGCGCACTGCCAAGGACAGACGGTGCCCAGCATTTCGCGTCAAATGCTCTTATTGTGGGGTGATGGGTCATTTTGGGAAAGTGTGTAGGCGCAAGCCCAGCAACTCCTCTGTTAAATGCGTCCTACAGGACTCCGACACAGATGGGGTGGACGGAGGAGTTGATGAGGACAGTGTTCTTTGCATTGATGACCAGGTTCTGGGTATTGATTGTAACAGCACCATGAAACCCTCATGCTTATTAACCAGAAGGGGTTTACAAATTTCCATGGTGGCAGACTCAGGGTCACCATACACCATCATTCAATGCAATATCTGGGAGAGGGACTTCATACGCACCTTAGGCACTCACCTCATCCCCCAGATGTTCACCCTGTCACCTTCATGGGAAAGAGGATCCCCATGGTAGGTTTCCGCCCACTCCGCTTTGAGTTCAAGGGCAGGACCTCAGAAGGCAAACTGTACGTGGCGGAAAAAGGTCCCTCTGTATTGGGGTGGGGAGACCAAGAGGCACTAGGGATTCAACTGAATCCAGGTGGGGCTACACAAGTACTCATAACAGACAATCCACAGACATGTGAAGGTGGAACATGGAAGGATGACTTTCCAGCTGTCTTTGACGGCACAATAGGCAAACTCACCAAATTCACGCACAGAATTTGCCTCAAAGAAGGAGCCACACCAGTATCCCATAAAGAAAGGAACATCCCATTCACCTGCAGGGAGGTGGTGCAGTTGGAACTCCAGCGCCTGGAAGACAACGGGGTGATCGAGCCAATCAAGAACGCGGAATGGTTGGCACCGTTGGTAGTCGCACGTAAGCCAAATGGGAAGGTGCGCCTCTGCATAGACCTGAGGGAACTAAACAAGGACATCATAGTAGACAAATTCCTGTTGCCCAAAATCAATGAAATATTGCCCCATAGCAAAGGAATCAAATGATTTTCGACCATTGACCTCACAGCGGCGTACCATCAGATCTCGCAACACCACTCCTGTAGAAAACTAACATCATTCATTACACCATTCGGCTGTTACAGGTTCCGGCGGATGCCCTTTGGCCTGGCATCCGCCGCAGCGGTGTTCCTGAAGCTGATGCACAAGCTGTTCAAAGACATCAGTGGAGTGCAATACTTCCAGGATGACATCCTGATCATAGGCGAGATCAAATGAGATCATGATGCGAAGCTCTCTCTGCAGTATTATGAATCCTAGCACAAAATGGCCTCACAGCAGAGTGGGAAAAGCGCAGAGTTGGCCTCCACACCATCACCTATGGTTTGGCCGAATTCTATAGTAAATTCGTACAAAACTTCGCCACCAAGACGCACCATCTACGTCAAATTCTCAAAGAAAAAAACGCCTTCGACTGGTCAACCGATGCCAATGAAGAATTTCTACAAATCAAGAAGGACATTTGTGATGCCGTGCCTCTACATGGATTTGATCAATTTGCACTCTCCATCCTCACCACGGACACCAGTGACAAAGGCCTGGGAGCTGTTCTATCACAAATGTCCAAGGATAGCGCCGTGACCCCCATTAGCTTCACGTCTCGCTCTCGGGCCCCCAACGAGGAGAAGTTCAGTGTAGTTGAGAAGGTGATGCTGGCAGCCATCTGGGCGATGGAAAAATTCCGACAGTTTCTCTGGGGCTCCAGAGACCTCCAGCCGGATGGACCACAAGCCGCTTGTTAAAGTTCTTACATCCAACGGACATGCCAGTGCCACTCCACGCATAGCAAAAATGACTCTCAGGTTGTTGGACTTTGTGTATAATGTAGAGTACATACCTGGCAACAAGACCAAAGTATCAGACTACCTCAGCAGATCGGCGGCGATGGAAGGTGCGCCCGCACATTGAGAATGGGACGAGTACATGATCGCCTTCACCAGTGATCAGCAAGAAGTCATAGGCGCGCATGAATGGAAGAGTGAAAAGATTCGTCATGCAGGGGTGGCCAGAGAAGAATCACTTGGACACCGACCTCCAGAAATTCCGGGAAGTGCGGGAGGGGACAAAGTGATACCGCCACAACAATTAGTGGAACGCCTGCTCACAATCTTGCACAAAGGCCTCTTAGGAATCGTGAAGATGAAGAATCGAGTCAAACTATCGTATTGTTGGCCTGCTGTCAACAGCCAAGTGGAGAAGAATGTAAGGGCCTGCGAGCAGTGAGCAATGCAGACAAGGCACAAACCATGCTCCGACCACCTCTGGGGAAGTTCACCACTCCCACCAACCCATGGGAAAAATTGTCAGTCGACATACTGGGACCCATTCTCGACAAGTGGGGTGTCCCCAAGTACGCCATCTTTTTAATGGACCGATACTCCAAGTGGCCGGAAGTAGGACTGTGCGAAAAAGCGGACACGGACAGAATCCTGGCCTTCCTCACATCAACATTCTTGAGGGAGGGAATTACGAAAGTCATCACATGACAACGGCCACCAGTTCACCTCTAACAAATGGACTGCGTTCATGAAGAGGAAAAGCATTGTGACCAGACACACCCCAGTGTACCATCTGGCAGGAAATGGCCTCGCAGAGAGGTTTAACCGCGTGATCATGGGGTCGGTGCAAGCAGCCATCAGCGCGGGAAAGGATTGGGAGACGGAAATTAGACACACTGTATGGGCTTATTGCATTACTCCCACACCCCCGGGATATAGCCCGTTTAAAATCCTATGAGGCAGAGACCCGTTTACACAAGACAACACAGTTTGGATTAACCTGACGCTCCAGAGTAAATGGTCCCTGAGAAGGCCCAGAAAATGTACACAGATCACTTCAACAAGAAGCATAGGGCGAAAGACTTCTCACTAGAAAAGGGGGAGTGGGTCCAAGTTAAGCTGGCACAACTATGAAGGAAAGGCGACAGCAAGTTCAGCGAACCTCTGCAAGTTAAAGAAGCCTCCATACGATCGGCCTTATTGAGTGATGGAAAAGTATGGTCCCACAGCAGAATGGCCAAGTACAATAAAGTGATTGTTCCAAAAGACCAAGGCAGCAGACCAGGTCAAGCACTTCGGATCGTATTGTTCTAAATTATGGATGGTGCAAACTTCTTCCTACACCTGCTACCAATAGGTGTATAAATCAGAGATACAAAAACATGAAATGGAAGGTGCACACAATTAGAGTCCAAAAGAAAGTGATGTATTAAATATCTTCTTCTTTATTAAACAGTATTCATCTGATATAGGCAATGGCCCAAACACACATATTTACAACGTTTATGTTTTAAACATAAACGTTGTAAATATGTGTGTTTGGGCCATTGTCTGTTCTCGTCTATTGTGATCATTTTCTATGTGTCAAATTTAAATGTATATTTATGTATATATATGTTTGTCACTTTTTACAGCCCTGACGAAGTTCCGTAATGGCAAATGGAACGAAACGCGTTGGCTGTGCCTATATCAGATGAATACTGTTTAATAAAGAAGAAGATATTGACCGCAATTAATAGGGGGTTTTGTTGCTTATGTACAATTTATTTTGCAATTTACTGTATGATTATTTCAGACAACTTAGAAAATGTATTTCTTTTTTTAACATGTTGCAGAAGTGTATTTTACTATTTTTAAAAAAAAAAAAAGTCTTATATTATGAGATTTTTTTATGCTATATGTTTTCAGTGGATTCGATTTGACTCTATACTGAAATTTTAACAAAATTATTTCTTAATAAAAAGACTGTAAATGTTATAATCTAGTTTGTGACCAGTGACTTGAGAAACTGATTGAGTGCATGCTTTGAGTGAATGAGATAGGAACATTGCAATTTGAGTGTGAATATTCCGATCCATTAACCTTTCCAGGGATAGCCCTTTGACTTTCTAGTGTCTTAAGTACCCTGTTCCCTGGAACTAGTGGGGTCTTCTCTCATATTCTTTACTATGATTAAGCCACTCCCTTAATTATATAGGCCCGCCCATTTCAAAGAACCCCTCGCTTTCTGCATCCCACTTAAACCCCTGGCAACCTGGATTACCCATATTTGCACTAGTGCAATGTTTTTGCGACCCAGCGGGCTCTTTAAGAAGAACAGGGCAGGAGGAGCATGTAAACTCCGGGCAGGAGGCTCGCGTGCACGGAAGGGACAAATATTTACTCTGCGGCACACTCACTTCACAGCTCGAAGTGTTCTCCGAGAGCACCCAGGTGAGGGTGAGAGATTATCACATGCCTGCAGCTGTTTACCGCCTGCGGCCCAGAATAGACCAGCCTCCTCCCCCCAAATACACGCACATGGTGGGGGGCAGGATCCACAAGTCTGACCCCCAAAGGGTGGAGTCTTCAACAGGTCTATCTGCTGCTCAGGAGGTTTAAGTTAAATACTGTCACAAAGTCACGTGACAGGCTTTAGGGCTCGGACAGGGTGACAGGAGATCTCTGTGGGGAAGAGCGCATTCTTCAAGTGGTGGAGGGCAAGAGTTGCGGTGCTTGCCACAAGCGGGTGTGGATGCCATAAGTGAGGGGTTGTGTCCTTGCCGGGTAGAGCTTGGGTGGGCACCAGGGGAATTGGAGTAGGCACAGTGAGGATGGTTACGGAGGGGGGGTGGGCATGATCAGGAACACAAGGGTATTACACTTTACAATAGTAGACAATAGCGGGGACTGAGGGGGAAGGGAGGTGCCCTATGCTCAGAGCTTCTGACTTTGGAGTGGGGGAATCAGGTTTAAATCTTGGCATGGCTCAACATCCTGGGTCCTTCGCAAATTATTATACCTCCCCGTGACTACCACAAAAAGGAATTTGTCCTGGTATAACACAACAGGTGCTCATGTAAAATGCGTCATTACTGGAGTCGGGTTAAAGGGAGACGAAAGAACGCATTAGTGGGAGCAGCAGGGGGGATGGGAGAAACTTCATTTTCGGCAGCTTGAGGAAAAAGACTGCTAAGGGTCTAATTACAAGGCTGACCAGGAGAGAACGGGCTAGGGCCTGCTATGGATTCTCGCATCGAGCCACAAAGCCTTAATTTCAGCAGCCACATACAGTCTGGCAGCCAAGTCCAGACCACCTTAAACTAGATGAGTGTCAAAGCGTGCCTGTAAGCCTCGCAGGGAACACCCCTCGAACTCTGACTTCTGTACTCCCAGAAATCAGGAATAAGACTGCAGGAACCAGAGCTAGCTCCAACTCCTGTGGAAGAAGCATCAATCAGTGATGTGCAGCTGGCTGTGGTCCGGATGCACACATTCCTGCGCGGGGGAGTTGTCAACCCTCACACCTCGAGCACAGGCCACTTAATTTACATTTTGAAAGGACTCATGCTCCGTGTAAAGAAAAACATATTCGCAATGCTATAGGTCTCGCATTTAAATGCAAGAGCTATGGCATTGCAAACAAACGCCACCATTGTCCCGGCTGCTTTGAAAGTGAAAGCCTGCATGGCGCGCTGAATGTAAGCAAAGCACGTCATCATGCCTAACGTAGGAAAAACTCAATAAAGTAAATAGTACACATACTGTGTAACAACCAAGTAAAGGGGCCAGTGGCCATGGGAACTTACAAATGAAGACATGGCTGTACTAAGGAGGGACTAACAAGCCTATTTAGGAATCAGAAGACAGCATTTAGGAAGGACAATGACACAAGCTAATGAAAAATATGGGCAGGGGAGTCGGCAGGGCTTCTCCCCCTTACTCTACTACAACAGATTGCCAGAGCAGCGTTTGAAAGAGAAAAAAAAAACAAGAGGTGTGGAAGACCTCCGAAGTATCAGCAATCCGCAATTCAGATGCAAGTCATGAAGATAAACCTTCCCTGAATAATTCAAGGATATCCGACGATTAAAGGAAGCAGCTATCCTAAAAAATATCTTGAGAAATTGCAACACACAAATCTCCAAAATGGCCACCTCCTAAATAATTATTATTGACCTATGGCCCGAATGTGATGGAAACAAAAGAAAATGAAAAGGTGTGGCCATTTTGAAATAATGAAAACATTACTGATTATTGAAACAGTCTAAAACTACAGCAGATTTTTTGTCTCACTTTTTTGCTCCTTGTCTGCTAATTGCTTAACTATCAGAAACAACATTAACCCCCCAAAAAATCAGTAAATATAATTGGAATACAATATCAATTGAGTGGTCAATCACACATGCATGGAAGATTCTCAGGAAATTTTATAGCAGAGGAAAACTTTCTACCCTACCATGAGATATGCACGCAGAAAGAACTGTTCTCTGATAGTAAGTCATACCAGCTGGGAGTATTGTCGAAGCGACCGGGATTTGATAAATTGGAATTGATAGGTCTCTCGAAGGTGGGTGACATGTGGGTGGGGGCAAAGTGGTCCCGTTCAGTGACCTTCAGCGGGATTATCAACTGCATGGAGGGGAACATTTTTGTTACCTACAAGCCCGGAGTGCACTACAGAAAGCAATACCCAAAGGTACCGACTTTCCGGTCTCTTCACCATTAGAGGATAGACTACTGGACGATTACCTCCAAGAAAAAGCCATTCACTGACATACCGCAAAATACTCACGAATACACCAGATACACTCAAAAAGATTTGTGCCAAATGGGTGGACGATGTCGGGGACATTAGTGACGAAGACTGGCAGGAGGCACTGGCCTCTCCCCGTGAGGTGCCAATTCGCTCCCGTTTCAAACTCATCCAACTTAAACTATTACACAGAGCCTATTACACGAGCTCAGTGCTTGTCAAAATGGGTGTGCTGGGCTCCCCCACCTGTCCCCGAGGTTGTGGTCACACCGGCACCTACCTCCACCGATGGTGGGAGTACCCAATCCTTCGGAAGTACTGGGGAAGGGTCACATCCGTGCTGACTTTAACCTGTCATAAACCTATCAAAGTACCACCCTGCCTTTGCCTTCTTAACGTTTGGGAGAGTACCGACTTGTCCAAAACTGAGAGATTGTGAGTTTCCCTGGGCTGTATGGTAGCAAAGCGCAACATAGCTAGTACTTGGAAAGGAGTGATGAAGCTAAAGTTCAGGGAATGGGAATCCGACATGGATTGGTGCATGCAAGCAGAAAGAGTGATTTATGAAGGTAGAGGATGCCCACAAAAATGGACTAGAATCTGGGGGCAATGGAATGTAAGCAGGGGGATGATATGTACTCCCTTCAATGATGCTTCCCCGTTGTCAGCTGACTCCGATGTTGAGTAATGTCTGCACATGATGTAATGCATATAGTACGCGATCGTATTATGTTTTTGTTGATTCGCTATGAAAAATTGGTGAACTACTGCATTGAGATTGTCGACATTGATGAAGATGTAGTGTTTTAGGGTTTAGGGTAGTGTAGTATTTTAGGGTTTAGTGTAGTGTAGTAGTGTTATGTAGTGTAGTGATTTAGGTTTTAGGGTAGTGTAGTAGTGTTTGTGTAGTGACTTAGGTTTTAGTGTATGGGTAGTGTGGTAGTGTTTGTGGGTTAGTGTAGGGGTGGTAGTAGTAGGTTGTGTAGGGGTAGTGTTGTAGTGTTTTTGGGTTGGGGTAGTGTAGGGATGGGAGTAGTGTGTTGTGTAGTTGTAGGGGTAGGGATTTTACTTATCTTGCAAACTTTTACTGTGAGTATGGCTTTACCACGCATGCCTTTGCATTGTAATGGCATGCGTGGTAAAGGCATACTCGTTGTAAAAGTATGCGATGTAATGGTATGCAATGTCATTGACATCGCGTAGTAATACCCGCGTTGTAATGGCACGCGTGGTATTAGTATGCGATGTATTGACATACATCCACACTTTACTAGCCTTGGTACGACTTTGTCCGCCTCAAACTCAAGGAAAAGACACATGGAGAGGACTACTAGGAAGGCGAAATGATTTTCAATGGGCCAAATTTGTCTCCAAGAATCCATCTTCGAATGACTTAGCAGTGAATGAAGAAGCATTGTTGACTCAAGTTAACCACTGACTCTGAAACAGGAATTACTTGCACCATACAAAAAGAAATACACAATAAAAGGAAAAGAAATGAAAAGGAGGGTTAGTATAAAAAGGAGCTAAAATATACTAACCTCCTAGCATGTTTTGATGGAGGGTTTCATTAGTCTTTAACGCTGCATAATTCCTACTATCACGTCCACCACATCTGAAATGCCTGTGCTCTTGCCTGTGAGCATACTTTCAACATTCCCATACTTTGCACAGATGGTGTTTTAATAGGTGCAATCAAAGGTCTTAATGACGGAATGCTTAATGTTTTTCCACTATTCAGTGTGGAGTACCTGGCTCACGTGTGTGTGTGTGTGTGTTTGTGTGGTGTGGCACAATCAAGGAAAATCCCATTAACTAGTGTGTTGTACTTTGCTATGTACGTGGCAGAGACCTCAATAACAGTATGTAGGCACATGTCCTCACTTAGGACGTGACCGTTGTTCTTTTTGGAAGACTTATAACACAGGCTTGGCAGTGCTCCTAAACCTTGCCTGTTGCCTAATTACACAATGTGACTAAGAATACAGATCTGTAAGCAGTGCATTATGTTACCGATGTACATCAGAGCAAGTGCAAGAATCCCTAAAAAACAATCACTACAACAACAACACAATATTCATATATTAGTCTAAGAAGGTATTTAATTCAATCACTCTTTATCATGCTATCAGTGATCAAAGTGTCGGACAATGATACACACAATGTGGCATGAAACAAAATGAGTTTATTTGATTTTTTCCCACTCCCAGCATTTGTATTTACGTATAGAACTGTATAGGCACATAACCATGGCTTGATTCAACCAACTCCAAGATGGACCCTCTTCCAATCTATTGCTGGCTAGATTAGGGGGCATATAAAGAGTCATCAGGTTTATCCTCGAGTTAGAAATTGGAGTCAGTGAATGTCAGGGTTTCCTTAGATTAGGTTTGGATTGTCAATGCAGTTCACAAAGGATGTTTGTTTTGTAAAATAGCCCTTGCCTTTAAAAACAGCGTGTCCAATTCTGCACTGGTCTTAATAAACGTAAATGTTAGATCATAAGAGTGATTCTACTCTAATAGGTATTAAGAGTAACGCTCCTGAAATATATCACTTTCTGAAGGGTCGATAGATATTCAAGCATAGACAACATTACGTCACAATTTGCAAAACAAATAACAGATTCCTGAATTGTTAGTTCTAACACTGTTACATTTTCAATTCACAATTTCTGACAGATAAGCTCTTTATAAGACTTTCATTAGCACTTTACACTGAATACCAGAAGAACTTTGGGCTAAAATGGTTTATATGAGTAACCTGACATTCGGATGGTCTGGGCAACTGAAATGATTCATGTTTGACTTTAGTGAAACTTGTCCTACCCTCATCAAATACAAAAACGGTCTCAGAGTCAGAACCCAGGTTAGGATGATCACTTTCTACTGCCACAGGTGCCTGCACCACTTGATTATCTTGCAATGGTCCACGAGTGGGTGATTAGCAGCCCCTCTTCAAGAAACCCTCTGCTTACCCCACCGACCTGAAGAACTACCATCCCATCTCTCTCCTTCCCTTCGCAGCCAAGGTCACAGAGAAAATCGTCAATGCCCAGCTAACCACCTTCATTGAGTAAAATGCCATCCTTTACTCCTCCCAGTCTGAAATTCGCAGCAACCATAGCACTGAGACCGCCCTCCTTGCCGCCACTGAGGACATCCGAAGGCTCCTCGACAAGGGCCGCACTGCCCCATCATCCTGCTAGACCTCTCCGCAGCCTTCAACACCATCTCCCATTACACTCTCTCAGCCAGACTCCACTATGCCGGCATATGGGAAACCGTCCTTGACTGGATCCGCTCTTTTCTCGCCTGCAGAACTCAAAGGAAAAACGACCTCCCATCCTCTCTGAACCCTCAGAAATCAACTGCAGAGAACCCCATATTGCCCCTTCCCAACTCTTCCAAGGTACAGCAACAATCACTATCTATAACAACGGCACCATCCTTCTACAAGCCAATGACCGTAGCTTAAACCTCCTACACAACATCTTCCCTTTCATTAAAGAACAATTAGACAAACCGCTTTTGTTTCCAACACCCACCTACACACGCACCAACTGTACCAGGCATGATACAGCTAGTGCCACCCTCCTCCCCCTCCCTCCAGGTCATTTCCGGCTCCTGATTCTCCTGATTTATCTCCCTCCGTTACACCTGGCCCTCGGATGGGCACCCCCATCTATACTACTATCAGCACCTCACCGATACTGCTCACGCTCCCCCTACCCAGCATGACCGAGACCACTCTTGCTTCTTACACTCCCACGGATACCACTATATGCTGGACCATAGCTCACCACCCCCTCTCCCCCCCCCTGTTCCCCTTCCTTCTGACTCCTCTGATTCTTCCCCCACCCCAGATACCCCAGATTCACCCACCGATGCAGCCAATAGCGTTACAAACACTGTCTCCATACATTGCAACCTAACCCCCTCCTACTCTTCCCAATCTGATCAAGTATACAATTCAACAACGGAACCCACTACGGGAACTATCACTCCTCCCCCTCCTTCCTCCACTCACAATTTCTCACCTTTGAAGGACAAGACGCACACTGTCCAGCCTTCCTCAACCCAGTCCCCTGCACTACCCGGTCCATCCCTCGTCTTCCTTATCACCTTAACACCAGCTCAACCTCTATACAACTCTTCCTTCCCTCTTCTCTTCTCACTCATGCTCACCGAAATGGTATACCCTCTTCCCAACCATCTACATCACTTCCTCTACCACACACACACACAACCACAAAATCAAATGCACACACCCCGATAATACCACATTCATCTAACAAACTGACCCCCTTTGCACACACACTTAGCGCACCTCCCTACTCCTCCTCAAACCCAGCATGTCAGTGATATTTATCACTAATGACATGCAAAGTGGGCGTGCCAAGATGTTAGCGACTGGAAACAGTCGCTAACATCGCTATCTCCAAAAGCTAACACCTGCCCTGAGCAGTTCTTAGCCATGTTTTCCAATGGGAGGCGGATAACATGGCTAAGAGCATTAGCTCGGTAATGCATGAATATCGCAGACTTTTCAGCGATATTCATGCATTGTGGCCGATTTTTATCACATTTGCGATAAACCTTGGTAATACCAAGGTTTATCTGCGATAAAAATCACCGCAGCTCAGCTGTAAATTTTTGTCTCTAACCAAGCAATAGCGATAATTATCGCTATTGCTTGGTAATATGCCCCTTAATTTCTCACTCTGGCCCCCTCAACAATTCCCCCCACCTACCCCCTAACGCATCTCAACAAATCCCATCAGAACTTTCCCTGAAAAACTACGCAACATGGTCTCACTTTCACCCCTACACTGAGGAAGTTATAGGAAAATTTCTCAGTGCCCTGAAGCCTTCCAATCACCTCATAGACCCTCTCCCCGCAAATGCGGTCAAAGACCTCACGCCTTGGCTACTACCCATATGGACCAAGATCATCAATAGCTCACTTCAACAAGGATGCATCCCAGACGCTCTAAAGGTTGGACAAGTATCTCCCATCCTTAAGAAACCCACAGCTGACCCTACGGACCTCAACAACTACTGCCCAATCTCGAACATTCCCACCCTGGCCAAACTTCTAGAAAAATGTGCTCATCACCAACTGTCTAAACATATCGACCACTCCAACCTCCTAAATAATCACCAATCCGGCTTCCGGGCAAATCATAGCATGGAATCAGCCATGTCACACATCATAGATGATGCTCTACAACTTCTCGATCAGAACGAAGCATGTCTCCTCATCCTATTAGACCTTTCCTCAGCATTCGACACGGTCAAACATGATCACCTAATAGATCTGCTGAAACACAGAATGGGTCTTTCAGGACCAGTACTTGACTTGTTTACATCATTTCTGCATAACCGGACTCAAAAATTCAAAGTTAACAACACACTGTCCAAACCAGTTCCTGTAACGTTAGGTGTACCACAAGGCTCCTCGTTATCCCCCACAATCTTCAACCTCTTCATGGAACCACTTATCGATCTGCTACAAACATCCAACGTGCAATTCCACATGTATGCAGACGACACTCAACTCTACCTCAAAATCAACACCTTGGACGACATTAATTTACTCAACAATACTCTTAAGAACACCAGATCATGGCTAGCACTGAATCACCTCAAACTGAATGCCTTAAAAACTGAATTCTTCCTTATTGCCCCACCCACCAAAGTCCCCACTATGCACAAGTTGATAAAACACCTCACAGCACTTGATGTTCAACCAACCATCGTGGACTCAGCGAAATCACTTGGTATAACTTTGGATAGTAACCTCAACATGCAGAAGCATATTAGCAATGCTACGAGGGGAGCAAACTTTCAGATCAATACCCTAAGGAAGCTAAAGCCCTTCCTACCCCCCAATGACTTCAAGAACTTGGAGAACGCTGAAAAACCTACCTGACTTGCCCACAATCGTTGCCGTGAGGGAAACGGCTCTTGAACCCTTCCTGGGAGTGCCGCCACAGGGGTAACAACGCTGCCGTGAGGGGAACGGCCACCGAAGTCGCAGCAAGCCACTACCGCCGCAGGGACTACATTTCCCAGCTGCCCCGGCGGGTGTGGCGCGACCAACGTGACATCACTGGAGCGCCCCTTAAGAGGGAGGAGCGCCGAGTGAGCTCTGAGAACGCTGAAAACCCTACCTGACTTGCCCACAATCGTTGCCGTGAGGGAAACAGCTCTTGAACCCTTCCTGGGAGTGCCGCCACAGGGGTAACAACGCCGCCGTGAGGGGAACGGCCACCGAAGTCGCAGCAAGCCACTACCACCGCAGGGACTACATTTCCCAGCTGCCCCGGCGGGTGTGGCGGGACCAACGTGACATCACCGGAGCGCCCCTTAAGAGGGAGGAGCGCCGAGCGAGCGCTGAGAACGCTGAAAAACCTACCTGACTTGCCAACAATCGTTGCCGTGAGGGAAACGGCTCTTGAACCCTTCCTGGGAGTGCCACCACAAGGGTAACAACGCCGCCGTGAGGGGAACGGCCACCGAAGTCACAGCAAGCTACTAACGCCGCAGGGACTACATTTCCCAGCTGGGACGGCGGGTGTGGCGCGACCAACGTGACATCACCGGAGCGCCCCTTAAGAGGGAGGAGTGCCTCTCGCCCCGCGAGTCGCGCGCGGGAGCGCCCGGGGCTAAGCCCGGGCAAAGGGCGGGCCCTCTGTGGCCCTCGGAGGCCCAAGGAGGACGGGACGGGCCACCCCCCTTGACTTTGGCCCTAATTTCCAGAACAAGGTGAGAGTCTCCATATACTACCGCCTATTAGTACAGTGACAAATAACCACGAACCGAAGTAAAGGCATCTGTATAATTGTGGCGACTCAACTGTCTGATTAAGGATAATCTCGATCATAGCATGATGAAAGTTAAAAAAACACCCATTGCTGTCAGATCCTCAACCAGGAATAAAGTGGTTCCTACCACACCCTTGCCCACTCTCACTGCAATTGACATGATGCTGCAGAAAACCATCAATGTTGTAGCTGATGCTATTCAAAGTACTGAGAGACGTCTTTCCTTAACTCCAAACTTGTGTTTTCCTAACTTATCACAACACAATACCCCTGTTAGAAATACATTGGATCTTAGTACTAATTCGCAGGACTCACTTTTAATGCAATCTTTTACAGGTTTGCCCAACACTCAGGCAAGAGAAACCCCTATCCCAGACACAGACAAACCAATAATCTGTCATAGTTCAGAAAGTAGCATACTACTGAACTGTAGTCCACAGATACATCAAGGTACTCCCTCTTTAACGAAGGACATGCCGATAACATTATCATGCGATGCTAACACAGGGGGACTACTACCTTTAAATTCCCCAGTGGGTGAAAAGGAAAATCTGATAAATAAATCTAGAAGCCGGTACAGGAAAAAGTTAAAAATGAATAGGAGAAAAATTTTACGATCTAAGTCTACTGCTAAAGACATTTGGTCTACTTTTAGATTATCAAAACAGATAAACAATTTAAATACTTGCCAGTCTCTTCCATCAAAAAATGCATTGGGCAGTGTCCATCGGTCATGTCAAACTGACCCATCATCGTTAGATGATACCATATTCATGGACCGTATAGAACATCTAATAAGGTCTCTCTTGCTACCAATAAGAGAAAGAATCATTAAGTTGGAAGAATCAACGGAGAAATTTAACTCCATACAAAATAAAAATTCAGCATTAATACTGGAAAAAATCGATTCTTTACCAGCAAAAAAAGCGCTATCTAAACGCCCACCTAAACTGCCCAACAAAAAGACTGCACGACCAAAAAATCTTCCTGATACTGGCAATGCCAAACAGCCACTACCATTGTCGCTGACAGGTACTGCGACAGGTACTGTTTTGGATGTTTCCAACAAAAATTTCACTGACCTTAATAATACTAGTGCCCCAGTAGAGACTCTAGAGTCGTTACTATCGGAAAACGATGAGAGTGAATGGGCAGCTGAGGGTCTATGTCTGGACAAACAAATTGGCCAGCATGAAACCTCAAGGCCCCTGGTAGCACATAAGGTGCCAACCAATGATTCCAATGTAATCTCAAATCAAAACCCGTTTAAAAAACCAATATTCATCAATCTTTCTCCAGAGTCTCATCCATACACAATGGTGATGCTAGGCGTCCCTAAACTAATCGAGGTAAAGACAGAGACATACGGGGAGTTAAAAAATAAAGTGTCCCACTGGTTAACCACACATAGGCCACCACAACCTCACCTTGATGGCCGTATAGCACATGTTAGGAGGGTAGATTGGGTGGGTCATAGATTTAAATCTACAGAAGGTGACTGCATTATTGTCACATTTAATGACACCAGAGTGGCAGGGTATATTACCAGATGGAGGGACAGCTTCACAAATAGCTTGATTCTCACTAAGGACCTCAGCTATTTCTATCCTTCTAATGGTCCTGGGCCAAACAACAGGTATCCCCATTCACAAGGGGAACAGAGAGGGTCTTATATTTACACTAACCAACACCCACATTGGCAAAACGCTGATAAAAATAGTCACCACGTTTTGGGTGCCCATTCATACCCAGGCCAGGCTGTACCTTGGAATCTTAGAATTAACGACTATTCAGCAATGTACCCAGAGAGTAGGGAAGGCTTATACCAGACACACCAACAGGAATACCCCTACTTCCCTAACATAAACAATCAGTATAATGTTCCCATCTCTAATAGATTTCATGCCTTTTACGACCATTGTGGCTTGGAGGGGGTTGGCTGACTACCCGATTTACAAACTTTCTGTGTGAATAAGGACACGGCAAAATGTGAGATGATATCAGGCAAAAGTAATAGCATAAAGGGACTAAACGCTTCTGATACTATTAATTACCCTATAACATCTGAGCAAATGGGCATTACCACAAGAACTATAGAAGGGTGCATACCCCCACAAAATAGTCCTGAGTTGATTATAAATAATGTACAAGCTTCTAGTCAAGAACCACCAAATGAACAACAACAGTATAATATACCAGAAGACCAGGAAGTTGCCTGAACAGAGCCCATATCTCTACAAACTACTACAGTTGTATCCTTAAGTTTAGATCTAAACGCTACAAGTCTGGTATCATGGAATACGGCAGGCCTGGCTGACAAAATCTGTGATCCTACCTGGCTGTCTTTTGTTAAACAGTACGCAGTGATATGCCTACAAGAGACTTGGTTGGTAGACAAAAAACCTGCCCACATTGAGGGATACCAAAGTTTTTTCAACCCGGCTGAACCCTCAAACAGTGGGAGAGCAAAGGGGGGTTTGGCCATATATATAAGCCTGGCTCTTACCCACCATAAAACCATCCGACATACAGGTAACAGGAACCTACAAGTACTTGTGTTAAAAAGGGGTAAATCCATTTTGACCCTGATTAATTTTTATAATGCATCAAATCAGTTTGGAGAATATAATTTATTGCTCCTGAGTGACTTTTTGAATGACAACAAAGATAAACTGTCGAGTAAACTGTTGATCGCCGGTGACTTTAATACACATCCTTGTGGGAACCCTGGAGAGACAATCATTGGACACCTAGGGTGCAATAACATAAAAGGTTTTCACTTTGACCACTCGCAGCGTGGTACCCAGCTCAATAACATGATGGACAAGTACAATCTGGTTGCTGCCATGTCCGAGACACCGGAGCATACACTCTTTCAAGTTCCTACGTTTAGAGGTAACTCAAAAGGCTCATATATAGATCACATTTTATTATCCACTGAACTTGTGAACTTTGTCTCGGATTTTCGCATTCAATGGAATACCCATAGTGATCATAACCCGATCTCTATTAACGTTGGTGGAGGTATCCTGGAATTGCGAAAGAATAGCGAAAGCCGTGGAACTATTAAAACTATACATGGAAAGCGCCGATTAAAATGGACTATGGTGGACCATGATAACTTATACACAGCGATAAATAATCTATGCAGTTCGGAATTTGAAACCTGTGTGTCACCTACATCATCTCCTGGCCAAATTTTGTCTGCTTTTGAGGGGGTCGCTGTAGCAGTGGGGTCTTTATTAACTGTGCCTGTAAAAGGGAGTATTAGAAATAACCCAAAATGGTTCGATCATTCCTGCTCCAAGGCGAATAGAGATCTCAAGACAGCTTTAAAAGTTAAACCTAGAGATCCAGCTTATATTAAAGCCATGCGTATACAGTACAAAAAATGTCTTATAACCCGGAAAAGAGAGGTTAAGGCGAGTACCTGGGAGTCTCTTTTAGACCCAAAAATCCTGGGTAACAGTGCCAGGTTCTGGGAAATCATAAACAAGCCAATGTTTGATGACCCTAGTAATCGGTACTTGGCACAAATATCCCTGAGGAAGATTGGGTCACTCATCTCAGCGTCATTTTTAAAAGTAACAAGTCCCAGGCAGAATATTCTGTTATTACTCCTATGGAGAATTTATGGCACTTTACAGCTAAAGAGATTGAAAAAGGTATCCAAGGCCTAACTTGTAACAAGGCCCCGGGGCCTGACGGCCTCCCCCCTGATCTTTTCAAATCCCTGCCATCTCTTTGGGCCCCAGTCCTCACCGCAGTGATAAATGCAGTGGCATCAACTGGTTGCCCATCCTCTTGGGGGATTTCCACTATAGTACCTGTGTTCAAAAAAAGAGATCGCAGTAGTCCACTTTGCTATAGACCAATATCTTTAATTAACTCTATAGCAAAAGTGGTAGGGGGTGTAATTTTAAACAGATTAAAAACCTGGGCCGATGAAAATAACATAATTTCCCCAATCCAATATGGCTTCAGGCCTGGTCATTCAATGATCACCCAATGCCTGAACCTATATATGATTATAGGGAAATATACCATGGCCAGAGAAGGTACTATCCATATGGCATTTATGGATTTATCGTCGGCTTTCGACTGCGTAGATCGGGGCAGACTATGGGGTGTCATAGCTATAATGGGCATAGAGCAGAATTTGATAAACTTCCTAGCTGATATGCACTCCAATACACGTGCTAATGTTAGATATACTCAAGATTTAAAAGTAACAAGGGAATTTGGAATACATCGTGGTGTTCGCCAAGGGTGTATTTTAGCTCCATTCCTATTTAATCTGTATATTAATGATCTAGAACAATATCTCTTAGACACGGGAGCCAATTACCCCTATGTAGGCCGTAAAGGACTGCCGGTACTGCTTCATGCGGACGACGCAGTCCTGATCTCCAGGACAGCAAACGTTATTAAAAGCATTTCATGACTTTATGCAATCCCGTGACCTGAGTATAAATAACTCAAAATCGTACGTCATGAAGGTAGGCCTGGGGCATAAAAAACCAAATATCTTTAACATAGATGGGGAAAAAATTCCAGTGACAAAGACTTTCTCCTACCTGGGTGTCCTTCTGGACTACCAGCTGAATTGGGGACCTGCCATACAGAGGAAAATTGGAGAGGTAACAAGGGCTAATGCCGCCATACTTGATTTTGAAAGGAAAATGGGTAACTCACCAGTGGCTGCATTGCTCCAACTTTATAAGGCAAAAAGTATATCCATTGCGTGTTATGGTAGTGAATTATGGGGGTTTACTTCCCACAGAGGTTTGGAAATTGCAGAAAACAACTTCCTAAAAAGAGTTCTGAGGGTACCAAGGGGTACTGGTAACTTTACCGTTCATGAAGAATTAGGTATGTCATACCTGAGCGACAGTTTAGCCTTAAATCCGGTATTGTGCTGGCTAAGCTGTTGGACAAATACTGCGATACCTCTAACCCAAGAAATCTTAAAAGAAGCAATAACTTGGGAAAACGGATTCAAAGTTCCCTGGCTTAAATACATTAGAAAGTGCCTAATTGAACTAGGGCGCCCTAATCTTTTTACAACCCCCGAACTCATTAGAAAAACGGATGTCACCTCTGTGAAGAAGTTATTTCTCTGCTCTAGGTATCTAGCCCGGGAGGAGGCAGAATTAAAGAAAGACAGTGTACGGAAACATATACTTGTAAAAACTTCTGTTCATATGGAACCGTACCTGTCGTGGCCTCTGTCAGGCTATGACCGCTTTTTACTCTCGAGATTCCGCCTAGATCTATTCCACCTTCTACTGGCTGTACCGAGGGGGGCCCGCCGGGGCCAAGTGTTGCCATCTTGTGGCTGCGACGATAAGTCTCCGCAAGATCTGGCTCACTTTTTATTCATCTGCCCTTTTTACTTGATACAGAGGAAATTGTTCCTAAAACCAATACTCAAAAAGCTGAATTTTGCACAAATACGACCAGCACTTTATTATCTCCAACTACTAAGTAGTGATTGCACCTTGTTTGTATGTAACTTTTTAAAACTTGCCATCAAATTTAGGAAAAGCATGGAGGGATAATTTATGTTCTCTCGTGAGTTTCTCTTTTAACTATTTAAATTCGATTGTTTTTAAATTGTGTATTCTGCCTGTAAACTGATACTGTTTGTGATTTCAAGTAATGTATGAACTAATTGTAAAATTTTTCTTCTTTTAATGAAATGTGCTTTTATGAATGTCATTATGTACATTCGAATAAAGTTCTTTGACTGACTGACTTCAAGCTAGCGGTTCAGGCCCTAGTTTTACCTCGACAGGACTATGGAAGCGTTTCTTTATGCGGTCTCCTTAAGACCACTACAGCTCCCCTAAGAGCCTCTACCAACGTGGCAGCAAGACTAATAACTGGCTCAAAAAAAAGGGCCCACATCTCCCCTGATATAAAATCTTTAAATTGGCTGCCATTTGAAGCCATAATCCACCTGAAAATAGCTTGCATGACGCACAGGGCTCTACATCACAATGCGCCCAGCTATCTCACACAAAAACTCACAATATCTGGAGGTTCAAGATCAACTAGGAGTGCTGACAACCTCCTCCTGAAACCACAAAAATTCAAAAAGAAAAAAACGTATACTCGCTCCTTCTCCGGAATGGCACCTAGGATCTGGAATGCCCTACCTCCAGAAATAAGACTTAACCCATCCTCCTCTTCCTTCAAACTGGAAGTAAAAAGCATCCTTATGGCCAAATTCACATATTTATTGCCTCACATGACTTTGGATCCCGCATGTACAGCCCTGCTCCACGTAATGTTGTTGTTTTTGTCATCAATTTACTATCATCTCCCATCCATTCTTCTTTCCCACCCAGTCAATGCTTGAATCCTTATTTTCACAGCTGTGCACCACTTATTATTGTTGTTTTTGCCTTTAATGTATTTTATTTGCCCCCCTCTCCGCCATTGTCAGACAGCATGGACTCAGCATAGTATCCTACGCCGACAACACCAAGCTCATCCTCTCCCTCACGGAGAACCCTGAAGACACCAGACTCAGCTTCCAGGAAGGAATAAAAGATGTCGCAGCCTGGATGAGCAACAGCTGCCTAAAGCTCAACTCGGAGAAGACCGAGGTCCTCATCCTTGGACCCTCCCCCATCGCTTGGGACAACACCTGCCCTCAAAAATCCACCCACCCCTACTGACCATGCCCGGAACCTCAGCATCATCCTTGACAACTCCCTCACCATGGCACGCCAAATCAATGCTGTCGCCTCCAACTGCTTCAAATCCCTCTGCATCCTCCGCAAACCTTCAAGTGGATCCCACCCGAAGCCAGAAAGACGAAACCCACGCACTCATAACCAGCAGACTCGACTACGGAATCGCCCTCTACGCTGGAATCAACGAGTCCCTGCTACACAAACTCCAGACCATCCAGAAGAGTGGGCCAGACTCGTCCTCAGCACCCCACAACATCAGCACATGACCCAATACCTGCTAGACCTCAACTGGCTCCCCGTCGGGAAGAGAGCAACCTTCAAGCTACTCACCCACGCCTACAAATCCTTCCACAACCTCGGCCCCAAATACCTCAACGAAAGACTATTTTTCCACGTACCCAAAAGAAACCTCCACTCAGCCGACCTCGCCCTAGCAGAAACCCCGTGCATCTGAGGAAACAGAGCAGGTGGAAGAGCTTTCTCCTACATCGCCGCCAAGGCCTGGAACGAGCTCCCAGTCAACATAAGAAGCTCTCCTACTCTGCACACCTTCAGGTACAGACTCAAGACCTGACTTTTCGAATAACCTGGAGCTGCACCTCCAGCCCCGCGCCTTGAGGCCCTCACTGGTGATTAGCGCATTTTAAAATTCCCTGATTGATTGATTGAGCCACATAACTGTTAATAATTATTATTCGACTGGAATCCAAATCAATTAATTTGTCTGATTAATACTTTCTGACCTTTCTATCCATTACTATTTTTTCCTTAGGCACTTTTTCAACTTTCCCAGTTTTTTTTAGCTCTAAGCGTAATTAGGCGTCTTCGTTCTGTGTGAGGATACTTTTCGATCCGCCAGTTGTACTCATCCCATGTCATACAAACTGTTCCTGTCTAGTATTTAAGATCAACTTTGTAGACTGGACTATCACGTAATTAACTCTCTATATCTTTACCAACTAATTACATCTAGCTTTATTTTTTCCGACATTTGTGTCAGTTGCAGCAGGAGCAAGTTGACAGGCTCCACCCAGCTGCTTTTTAGTTTCCCGGCGCAAAGCATTGTGTAGAAAGTCTCCTTATGGACTTGCTCTTGAACCTAGGTTACCAGATAAAGGAGTGTTTGACAACTACAGGTGCACTAACCTTTGGGCCTTGCAGAAGCAATGTGAAGTTCACCCACGTGTGCACTATCACAGCAATCCCTGGGCTTCATACAGCCTTGGAGTCAAGGGAACCAAGTCCATTGGATGATTTAAGAGATTAAGTTGACATTTAATTGTGCATCTGTCCGATATGGTCCTAGGTTTTCCTTGGTGATATGGCCCGGTGTGACGGTGAACAGAAACAAGAGAAGCCACCAGAAGAGGTCTTCTGGCTGGTACCAAATAAAAGTCACAAAATCCTCTGACTGAAGTGTGAATTTTCAAGAAGCAATCTATGGAGAATACACCTCTACTTCCAACACGTATCTTCTCACATCTGCTACCATTTCTCACAAAAGTTGTAATAGTACAGCCCCATTTGATAGCGAGACTTTCTGAGTTAACCATCACTATTGCAAGTCCAAACCTACTTTCAAGAAGCTCTTTCTCTACTGTCTACAGACTGTTTTACTCTCCTGTGAAAAGGAGAACTTTTGCCAAATATGAAGAACATAAAATAATTGCAAGCTGTGGCCCAAAGTCAAAGTGTCTGTTAGTTCCTCTGTTCTATAAGCCTTCCCATCATGCCATTATTTAGACAGCTCCAGTACTGAGCTCAACCTCCCCCACTCCTTTTTGGGGAGAATATTCGTGCAGCTGCTTGAACACAGATAATCTGGCGTGTTGCTCAGAAGTCCTACTACCACTGGTTTTAACAGTACCACTGAAACGTAGTGAAAGAAGTTATACCTGTGCTGTACAGAGCTTTCTAGGCTCGGTGTTAACAGCAACACACAATCCCAGACACTATACTCTAACTTTCCCTCCAGCTCTCCAGTCTCCCTTGACCCTTATTATAACTACAACATGCAGAACTTCTACAGGACTGCGAGACTTGCCAGCCCCCAGATACATAAAAAACAATTTTGCCTACATTAACACTACGATTTATTTTTATTTTTTTTATTTTAAAGGTTTTATATAGCACTGGCTCGACCCGGAGGTATCAGAGCACTTTACATGAGCATCAGATCATATTTACAGGTTACATCATTACAGAGGTTACACAGTTATTAGAGCATGGCAATATAGTTACTTGTAAGGTCAAGATAAACAATAAGCACAAATACGAAAGGGGAAAAGCAAGCAAGGGGAAAGATTCAGGGGAGGGGGGAAGGAGCTGGGGAAGTAGACAGGTAATGAAGGCGGGAAAGAGGAGGGGAGGGTGAAGGACATTGCATGGAAAGAGGAGGGGAAGGGCGATGGGGACACAAACCGGTAGACGAGTCAAAGCAACATCCAAAGTCCAGTAAGCTGTGATCCCAGGGGAAGTGGTATCACTTCCCTATCTCTGTTGCGGGAGGCACCCTTTTATGCAGTGGACTCTCTCAGAGGGTCTCTGAGACTCCAAGGCTTACATACTGGATCCTTCCCCAAAAAGGGGAGAGGGAGTGCTTTGGCAAGGGGTGCCATACTATACCTCAGCTGTGAGTGCCCCCCTTGGCACAGTGGGCTATCTCAGCGGGTATGCTGAGACTCCACAGTATAAATATTGGATCTTTCCCCAACAAGGGGAGAAGGAGTGCTTAATCAAATGGCACAAGGACAGGGGGCTAGGCAGACTAGCAGGCAAGGTGAGAGATTCAGGGGAGAGTGTGGATAGGAGCTAGGAGCTAGGGAGGTAGACAAAGGGAGAAAGAGTACTAAATGGGAACAAATTTAATTAATGAGTTATTATATAGCGCTGGCTAGACCCGATGGAATCAGAGCGCTTTACATGAGTGACAATAATGTTGCAAATTACATCAGTTAAAAGTTACATAAGTATCTAGAATCTAGAAAAGCATTTAAAGAACATAGGGGACAAGGGAATGGAGCAGGAAGGGTAAGGGGATAGGGTAAAGTGGTAGGAGAAAGACAGGATGTAGAGACTAGGGGAAAATAGTTACAAAAGATACCAGAAAAAACTTTTTAAGAGCATAGAAGAAAAGGAAAATGGGATGAGGAATGGAAAAGGGGTGAGGGAAAAAGGGGTAGTGTATAGATACAGCAGAGAGACAAAGGTAAAGTTTGTCCAAGGTCCGGCTGGGTAGGTGACGGCCGAGGGGGAATCCTCGGCCCGTCTCCTCTTCAGCCATCAGGTAGCTCCACTGGGCATCGATCAAATGGCTAGGTCTCAACAGAAAAACATTAAAGGGGAAGAGGGCGAGAAGAAGGGAGGGTAGAGGGGGAAAGGGTGGGGTGAAAGGGTAGGAGAGGGAAACGACAGAGAGATGAAGGAAAGTCTGCCCAAAATCCGCTAGGTAGATGACGGCCGAGGGGGAACCCACAACCCATCTCCTCTTCAGCTAACAGGTAGCTCCACTGGACATCAGACAAATAACAGGGTCTCTACGATCGAGGGAAGGTTCAGAGTACATGTCCAGGAGGGAGAGCAGGATCAATGTCAGGTGAGGGATGTGGTTAAGCTCAGGACGCTGACCAGTTCTATTGTCCGGGAGCATTAGAGCATCGTGGAGAGACCAACTGAGGCTGCCAACTTGAGGTCAGGCAGGGGTGCTGAGACCTTGGTGTTAAGATCAGTCGGTCACCAAAATTCACAAAGCATACGGGGTGTAATCTAGGCCGTGAAGCAGCAGGAGGACAGGGCCAGTGTCCGCATGTCTTCAGAGGGGTGAGTGTCAGGTCTGGCGTGGCGTCTCCAGAGTCATTCTGCAATAATCAGGGAGCCCTCCCATTCTGCAGCCCCATCGAGCATACCAGCTCCTCGCGTACATAATTACATCAAAGAACAGGCACAGTAGCACATAAGGCGAGAACTCTATTCTGCGCCAACCTCATAAGCCTAAATCTAGTAGACCACAACTCCTAAACATTACTTGCATTAGGAAATAAACTTAGTAACATAACCTGCAGTAGGGAATAAATTAAACCTAGACCACAGTCGAAAACATAAGACAGTAGGTAAAACCTAGTAAGCATAACATCACATCTATAAGCATAAATCAAGGTGCATAAATCACACTACAAACATTACATTTCCTAGCACCTATAAAAAGTACACTAGGGCCTTGCGCCCTACAAACCTAATAGTCCCCTGGGCCAACTGGCCATCTATAAGGGGCTCAAATACCTTCTGTCCAGAAAAGTCAGGATGCGCTGCCAATGCAGCGACGGCCACGGGGGGTGCACTTGGCGCAAACCTAAACGTGGCAGCTGCCCACTACTTGCTGGGCAGCTGGGAATCTTCAATGAAGGGTCTAAATGTTGCAGCTGACAGTAAGTGCTTTGCAGCTGTGCAGGCCAAGGTAGGGATGGGGCAAAGGAGTGCGTCTCACTCCTGGAGTAAAAAGACATGTCCCCTGAAATAAAGAAGAACCTAAACTGTGCAGCTGCCCACTACTTGCTGGGCAGCTGTGAAAGCAAAAATGCAGCATGGGCTCTCACTGGCCCTCAGGACAAATGTGTCCCCCTTTGTTGGAGCCACTTGGGGCTCAGTAAATAATTCTTAAAACGTTGGAGCCATCTGGCTCTGAAAATAATGTTGCCAAACGTTGGAGCTACCTGGGCTCTGTAGAACAAATTATGCCCCCAAGAAAGTGGAGCGCACTAGCGCTTTTTAAAATGAAGTATGCCCGAGGCTGGGGCATTTGCCGGAGAAAATCATGGGCCCCTACACAGAACTCACTTTCCTAAATCGAACACCTGTTGGTAGCAGTAATTGAACTCATTACACTTTTGTTATACTCCTTTCGAAACACAGGAGCCTCCCTAGACTATTTGACCCAGACCGCTTGTTTTACACATGCCTTGCCGTTAAAGGTAACATCTCTAAATGTAAATGGCTTCACATATTTCACAACAAAGTGCTTAGATCCATCTGCCATGAGTACTCAGACACAGCCCTCTTGCAAGAGACTCAACTTACACTAGAGTAGGGTGACAAAAGTTTTAGGGACTGGAATGGAAGGATCATTCATGCCGGTTCCAATAACAAAGGGAGCCCCTCACCCAAGACATTGTATTGGCCTACAGAAAAAGGGGAATGTTGATTCTCATACACAAACCTCTTTCTCCCGAATGTATAAAACGTTTTGGTTAGAAGGGCAGATAGCCCAAACATCTATACATTTTTACCATGCACACTCTCATGCTATATGCTCAGTGTTTACAAGATTATGGATGTTTGTGCTTATTTTCAACCAGGCACTCCCCAGTGTCTTACTTTGGTAAAGGGTTCCTATTTTGCCCCATTGGTCATTACGATTGAGCAGTCCTTGTACCAAACTTGCATCAGAGGGCATGCTGACTACCTATTTGTGACCCGTAACTTCTGAACATTCTAAACATGCCAAAGGTTCCCCAATAGTAATGCAATAAAGTTCTCTGAAGGACACCTGCAGACATTTTAATCTGTTCCCAGTCCTGAGATTCAACTCCCCAATCGTATCCAAGTGCTCTCCCCAAGAGAAGGATTGAGGCCACCTGGTTTAGACATGTACACCGGGTGAGGACTTGATGATGAAGTGTGCCACATAAAAATAGATGGGTGAGAATCTATTAGGAAGATTGGAGTGCCTCTATTAGATTCGGTAGAAGACTCAATTTAGGAGGGCCCCTCTCATATGATACTGATTTATGAATATCTGGGGAATTGAGGTAATCCATGTAACTTTCATCACTTTACTACTTTTTGGTATTCACAAACCATGTGTGTAATTTTACTACTAGTAAGTTTACTTGTTCCTAAGGCACATGCCGTTCTGTCAGCACTCCAGCAACTTCCTGGGAATGCTAGCCTTTACCTTGATGTGAAGTAAATCATATACTCATAACAAGCATCTCCAGGTCCTGAGAGATAAAGCAGTTGCATTGGTTCGAAGATAAATGCTTCAAATATTGTCACGTAGCTTATGTTGGTACACTCCTCACTCCATATTGTTACATACATTTTCTATCGTACTGGTCCAACTAGTATGTCATTATCTGTAGTGAATTGTGGTGCATTGACACACGAGCATTGACACAGTTTACAGTAAATGTCTTAGCGATCCAAGCTGTTCCTTGCCTGAACCTTATTGCTGTTTGCCAGCTGTGCTGTAGCAGTTTACCTCCATTTTACATGTCCTTGATCAAGTTACTTGTAATGTGTTCATAATTTGGAGTCAGGATCAGGGTTTGTTAAACGGAGGTTTGTTTCTCTCCCCAATGAACAAATCGCCACTGTTGAATATTGGATTGCGCCATACTTCCCGTCCTAGCCCTAATAAAGAAAGTATATGTAGAGCATTCTGAAAGCTACATTTTGAGTTGTTTTTGGTTTTGATCAGACAAAAATATTTTTGAACTGGTTACTTTGCCTATCTGACTCCATAAAATGATTCTATTTTGGAGGAAACAAAGTCTTTATAAGTTTTTATCTCCGTGAATAATTCTTATTGTTTTTATTTCTGGTTTCACAGGGAGGTCCCTTCGCCATATATATTCTGGAGAGAGAAGCTTTGTAGGCTTATGGTATAACAAATATTTATTAAAATGACTTTCATCATGATTAACTGCAATGATACCTTTGGAGTCATCAGTTTTAATGGCATCGTCACATTTTTTTGTCAGACGATACATTTCCTGTATTGTGCCGGCAAAGAAATTAGCCTGATAATAGAAATCTCCTTCATTTCCTGGAATATAGGCTTGGGAAGATTCCCTCCTCTCGTACACAAGGCCATCTCGTCCATTTTTGTAATAATCTGGGTGCACTGTGGCGACAAGGTCACCAAGAATTTCCACTCCCACATCATTATGAAAGACCAGGTCTACATCGGCACAAACTAAATATTGCACATCGATGACCTTCGACTTGATGTCGAGTTGTAAAATTTCCATCCTCTTCATGAAAACTCGAATCCTAGAGTCATATGATGACGTTTTGCAAACTTTACACTTCCGATCGGTATGTGTTGTGATGCACTCCACTTTCTCTGGCTGATCTGTGTAAACATAGTAAATGACCTTGTGTCCCACCATGAAGAACTTATCTGCAGATTCCAAGAATCTTTTTAGTAGCTTCCAATACCTGGAAAAAAAGAGTTACAAGCGTGTTAGACACAGAAACAGAGAGTGGCATGCTCCAAAGTATTCTTCTATTTTCAGTTTGGCCATCACACTGTATACCACTAACAATGACATTGACAGAAAATATGAAGGGCTCGATTATGAGTTTGATGGTGCGGTGGCAGGATCGCCCCGCCACCGCACACCATATGATGACTTTTTTAGTCATTGTCTAGAGTTTCCTTTGCCGTTCCGATGGCGGTGCTTATAAAATAGGCCCCGCAATGGGAACATCAAAGAAAGTTCCAGGACGGTATGTACTGCACACAGGGGGGCACATGTTGGGCTCCCCTGGGTGCATCCACATGGAGTGAGGCGTGTAATCTTTCCTCACCACCACTGTTTTGATGGAGGAAAGACCTCCATGAAATCAGTGGCGGTGAGGAAAGTCGTAATACACTTGGTGGGACCACAGTGGTCCCGCCAATCATATTGATGCCTCTGGACCGTCGGGGTCCCAGGGCGGCACAACCAGCAAGGTGGTTATATGGCAGTCAGAAGACCACCACTGCCGCCCCACCACAAGTCTGGTGGTCCGAGGACCACTAGCCTCGTAATTGGCCCTAAGACAGCAAAGGCATTGCTCCACTAACTATGGGGTTGGATAATGTACAAAAGTGCACATGTATGGAGCTGAGCTTCTTTAGAATGTGGGGTGTTCTAGTCTTTAAGTAAATGAACATGATGCCTGATCACTTAATGGTCTTCTACAAGTTACTTATTCATCAACTGCACTAAGAGATTCAAAACAGCACAAGTGATTCACCTCTCAACAGTATAGTGCTAGAGCAGGGCATTTGCCTTACCATGCATGATAACTACAGATTATTCACTATTTTCTGAAACCTATTTTTGCTGGATTTAGAGCTCTGTGCACACTGTTAAACAGGAATAGAGAGCTTGTGCTCCCCTTTAAACATAAATTGCCTTATCTCTAAATGACGGTTTTAAATTGCCTACAAGTCCCTAGTGTACGGTATAGGAAATTAACCCATGGCCTTGAAGTGTGATGCCACATGTGGACTTCAGCCCCTATTATTCCACCAACAGAGTGGGTCAAAAACAAGTATTCTCTTTTGGCCTCAATCACACCATACAATTACAACCATACAATTTGTGCAACCCGCATCATCAGAACATAAATGTATCGAATCTCAAACTATATATGTCAAAAATGTATTTCATATGATAAAAACAACTAAAATAATACATAATCATGTTAAAAAAATAGAACATCTTTGTATATTTTGTAAATACACAAAACTTACAGATTAAAGTATATAATCTATACTTTGATGTTTCTTATGTGCCATTTAAAGTCTGACAAGTGACAATGTAAATTTGGGCCCTGCCACTAGGAGAATCTGCAATTTATAATGTCACACATGTACCACTCCTAAATTTTATGCATCCTACTTTGTGGGCAGCAAGGTGTGCTTAGGAGTGACTTTATTATTTTAAAATAATCACTGACCTGCTTGATAGATCTGTGCAGCAGGGTTCAAACTGCTGCTGTTAGACTACATACTATAGGCCAGAAGCCATAATTCCAGGCCCACTCTGTGGGTGGTCTCAACAAATGAGAGGGGCTCTTAACACCAAACGAGGTAGAGCACCAAACAGACATAAGTAAAAAAACAAGTATCCTCTTTTGGCCTCAAACACACCATAAATTTGTACAACCTGCATCATCAGAACATAAATGTATCGAATCTCAAAATATATATGTCAAAAATGTATTTCATATGATAAAACCAACTACGGAATAGATGCATCAAGCATCCATTCTGCGAATCCTAAATAACAAAAAATAACGAATCGCTATTTAGAAATCGCAGAATGGGATGCATCATCCAAATCGCAAAATATCTGGGAATCGCACCCACCCGCAATCGCCAAATGCGACTTCGCAAAAATCCCTACAAAATCGCAGTCTGCTGTTTCCAACCCCCTAATTGCGAATCCGCAATTACCGATTTTGCAAATACCGAAATCGCAACGGAAAGTCGCATTTGTAACCCAATGACGACATCACTACCACTACCACAGAGCTGGATACAGGAGGAGGCAGAGCACTGACCTCCAGGAGCCACACCCTGCAGTGCCCATACAGGAGTGGAAATCAAACCACAATGTCCCAGGAAGCTGCAGGACCAAGTGCAAAACCCCGCAAGCGCAAACTCAAGTTCAGTGAAAAAGAACTTGAGTACCTGATTGAAGGAGTGAGCAGGGACCACGATCAACTGTTCGGGAAGCTGTCCCTGAAAGTGCCCGAGGCATCCATGAGGCGCATCTGGGTGCGCATCAAGGCAAGGGTGAATGCGGTGGGAGTCACCCACCGGTCCATCGATGATTTAAAAAAGAGGTGGTACGACCTCCGAAGCCGTGCCAAGAAGCGGATAGCTGATAGACTGGGGGAGACAAGGAGTACGGGAGGGGGACCCTCCACAGTCCCTGAAAACACCCCCATGGAGGACTTAGTGGAGGACACTATACACCCTGAAGCCTGCGTGGGTGTTACGCAACTGCACACCAAACTCAAGGTAAGAGGCATGCTACTGGAACCCTGTACCCTAACAATGCCCATGCCCCCAGTGCAATCCATATTTGTGACCACCGTATTCCAGGCCCTGCTTCTCCCAAACGCATTGTGGAATCTGTAGTGTGTAAATGTGCCTTGATAGCCACACACAGCCAGAATAGTCAAGATACACAGACCCCTAAAGCCAGCCAGGGAGTGCAGACATTAACAAATAGCGAGCCTGCGTGCATGTTGCAACATCCCAGGTGCCTGAATTATACCAGTAATCATGCACTCTTCCACATCACAGGTGCTGCGGATACTGACACGTCCGACAGTGACATCCTCCACATCGCGGAGACACCTGAAGAGATGGAGGGGGAGAGGCAGCCTGCACCTGCACCGATACCCAGGGCCACCCCTGCAGCTACATGCGGAGCACAACATCACGTCTCGGCACATATGGAAGTGGAGCAGACCCCACCCCCACCCAGGAGGCAGACACGAATCACAGCAAGTGTGCCGGCCCACGCCCGCAGCAGGTCAAGGCAGCTCTCCGTGCCCACCACAGCAGCCATGGAGCAACATGCACACAACGTGAGCCTGGGCATTGAGGCTCAGATGCTGCGTGTGCACAGCAAACAGGTGCAGCACATGGCAGCAATGCAGCTGGAGCTATACAAAACAGCACGCAACATCAGTCTCCTCACAGAGAGTGCGCAGGAACTGACCACGTCCGTGAAAGAGAGCAACCAGCTGATGATAGCGCAGCAGGAGGTCACCTACAGACGCCACAGGCAGCTGCTCACACGGCTGTCAGCCTACACCCGTTCCAATCACCTGATCGGGAATGCCACATCCCAGCTCTCACGAAGATCATTGGCTATGCAAATTTAGATGGTCCAATGCTGTGCTGACGTAGCAAGGGCCCTGGAGCAGGTCACCAAAGCTGTGGAGCACCAACAGGCGGCAGACTATACCAATGCAAGGGGTGGAGGATGATGCCAGCGAAGAGGCATCTGGCCTCAGCAGCCTGTCTGTGCCGGTGCAAACAGACAGGAGGCGCAGTGCCCGGCCCAACACTGCATCCCAACAGAACCAGCCTAACGTGGAGGGTGAGAGGCAACAGGGTGCGAGTGGCAGGAGGCCCTAGTTTCATTACATTTCAGGCTGTGCTGTGGTGAGGCAACCATGCACACCAGCTCAGGTTACATGACCTTGGATGTTTAAAAGCTGTACCCTTATTTGTTGCTGATGGAAGCACATTGAGACTTTGTGTAATAAACAAAAGCTTTATTTTGACAACAAATCATTCACATGTCAATCATTGATGTGGCTTGCATGAGTGCAGTGTTGTGTGAGGGGTATGGATGCACTAGAAATAGTTCTGTGTGATGTGCGCGCGGTGCCTGTGACCTTCAACAGGATTCTCCCCGTGTGCATGATGCACATGTGCAGGTGGCAGGTCGTCCCCCTCCGACTCACTACCAGACACCTCAACAGGTATCCTCCGCTTGGTGGCAATGTTGTGCAGCATGGCGCACACGGCCACGATGCGGTAGCAGATCTCGGGCCGGTATTTGAGGGCCCCGCCATTCTTGTGGAGGATGCGGAGTCTACTCTTTAACATGCCAAATGTTCGCTCAATCACATTTCTGGTGTGTATATGCGCACCATTGTACCTCCGTTCCTGTGGTGTTGATGGGTTGAGGTATGGGGTGAGGAGGTATTCACGGAGGGTGTAGGCGCTGTCACCTGAAGGGAGGAGCAGAGGGTCAGTGCCTGTTATGCGCGACAACATGGTCTTAACATACTGTATGTGGGCATGTGTACTTACCTCGGAGATGTCCCTCACCAAATTCACCCCTGACCAAGCGGGTGTGTATGCCGCTGTGCCGGAAGATAAATGAATAATGCGTGCTCCCTGGGTATTGTGCCACAATGTCAGTAATGATGGTCTTCGCATTGCAGACCACCTGAATGTTGAGGGAGTGATATGACTTGCGGTTCCGGTACATGTTTTCGATCTCTGTTGGTGGACAGATGTGTATGTGGGTGCAGTCGATGCAGCCAATTACATGGGGGAAATGGGCAGTTTGATAGAAGTCCTGTTTAGTTTGCATTAAGTCCTGTTCGGTTGTTGGGAAGGTGATGTTGTGATGAATCCGGCTCAGCATGGCGTCCAGGAAACTCTGTAGGCAGCGTGAAAGTGTACTCTGGGATACACCCCCTGTAACTGCGACTATCCACTGGAAGCTGCCGGAGGCCAGGAGGTGCAGGCAGCACAGGATCTAGACGTGGGTGGGCACGGCATTGGTCTTCCATGTTGGGTGCTGCATCAGGGGCTCAAGGTCTGTGATGAGCTGCAGGATCATTGCCCCTTTAAGCCTGTATTTGGAGTAGATCTCATCTTCAGTCTGTCCATGTAGTGTAATCCGCAGCCGGTAGATGCGTTCATGGATCCTGCGTCTGTTCTGGGCTGCAGCCTGGAGCCCCAGCCGCCTTGCCACGATGTATAGACCTGCCATTGTGACTTTCCTCATGCTCCTAATGAGTCTCCTTAAGTGTGTTTGATTTAGCCAACACCTGTTTGTTATTTCCAAAGATTTTTTTTTCCACTTTGACTTCGTGGTTACCACCTGGTTTAGCTTCTCCTTAAATTGTGACTCTTATTTGGCGAATTATGGTGTTTTCGCTATTTGCGATTGCTGATGCATGTGGATAGCAATTTGTTTGCTAATTTGCAATTTGAATGCGATTTCGCTATTTAATTCGCAGAATATGTGGAGATTCGCTTTTAAGGAATCGCAATTAGGGTTTCTACGGGTTTTGTGATTCTTAGTTTTGTGAATTCGCTAATTGTTGCTTTTCCACTTGATGTATTGCGTAAGTGGATTTTGCGATCGCAATTGCTGTTTCGCAGTGATTGTGAGCGCAAATTTGCTTGATGCATTTATGCCTAAATTAAGACAATCATGTTAAAAATATTTTGAAAATCTTTGCATATTTTGTAAATCCACATATGTGACAAGAATAAAAAAACTTTTTCTACAATTTCAAAACATAATACATACAAACGTGAGAAAACAGTAGACAGAAATAATTCATTTAATTGTATAGAGTCACCAGTAACTTCGGGATTATCCGTCACAGTTAAGATATTTTTCATGAACTTGTTTCAATAAATGCCAGTTATCCAAGTAATCTAGTGTCTACATACAAAAAGCATCATGCGTTTCGGAAGGGGTAACACACTGTAGAGACCACCTTCTTCAGGATTGTTGATATCTCCCGGTTTATCAATGGTATAATCTATGATACACGTACACAAAAAGACAGAGGAATGCAAAGACAAAGATAAGACATAAAAACATTGTTAGATCTGGTATCATTGGCGTGCGTCTCCCTTCCATTTTTTTAATGATTGCCTCTTCTGTTTTTGATGTTATGTTATATTATGTTAAATTTAATTTCTATAGCGCACGGCTACTCCAACAGAGTGTCCCGGCGCTTTATATTGGCAGCTCATAAAAAGAAAACATAGCAGAAGAAGACATTCAGAAGAGCAAGATAACATAACTAGAGGGTAAAAAGCCAAGTTTTTAAGCCTTTCCTAAAAGACAGCAGATTAGAGGTACTGCGTAAGGCCAGTGGCAGAGTGTTCCAGAGCTGGGGCGCCCTCACACTAAAGGGCCTTCCTAACTCGAGGGACCACCGCAAGAGACAGAGAATCAGAACATAGAGCTCTGGTAGGGCGATAGAAAGCAACTCTGCGTTGGAGATAGTTTGCTCCCACACCGAAGAGCGCTTTATGGGCCAGGGTCAGCGCCTTAAAAACTATCCGCTGCCGGATAGGCAGCCAATGGAGTGACTGTAAAAGGCCGGACACTCTGGCTCGCCTGCGGAGGCCAAAAATGGCATGCGCCGCAGAATTCTGCACGACCTGTAGTCGCTGCACAAGATAATCCGGGAGACCCAAATAAGAACGTTGGCATAATCCAATCTGGAGCCAATCAGAGCCTGCACCGTGATCTTCCTATGCTCTTCAGTGAGCAGAGGGAGAAACTTCCGTAGCATCCTTAGAATGCCAAAACATGTGCCCATGAGGGCAAGGATCTGAGATCTCATCGTCAGACTGTTGTCGATCTTAACTCCCAGGTTTTTTGCCACCTGGGATGCCTGAGCAGGAGGAAACATCAGTCGGCCACCATGCCTGCCAATCAGGGTCTGAGGTACAGCCAAAGAACAGCACCTCCGACTTGTCAGAGTTACATTTAAGGCTGTTCTGCTGAAACCAGTTGAAAACCGCCCCGAGACAATCCCGGATGCTCTCTCCATCGAAGTCCTCACCTTTCCTACACGTGAAGAGAAGCTGGGTGTCATCGGCGTAGGAAACGATCTGGGCCCCAAAAGACTCCGCCAGTGCCGCCAAAGGGGTCATGAAAATGTTAAAAAGGGTCGGGCTCAACACAGAACCCTGCGGAACTCCGACTCCCAGTGGCGGCATCTCAGCGGAGCAAGGGGGGACCCAGACCGTTTGTCGGCGGCCAGCTAAGAAAGATGTAAACCAGCTGAACACCGTCCCCCTCAGACCGATGTTATAGAGTCTGGCGAGGAGCCCCTCATGGGGGACGGTGTCGAAGGCCGCCGACAGATCAAGCATGACAAGCATGGCTTTGCCTCCATAGTCCAGAACCTCCTTAATGGCCTCAGACACTTCTAAAAGCGCCGTCTCAGTGCTCAAATTAGGCCGGAAGCCGGATTGAGAGGGGTGCAGCAGATCGTTAGTCTCCAGAAAGACAGATAGCACGCTATGTACGTGCTTTTCCGTAATTTTTGCCAACGCTGGAAGGAGCGATATAGGCCTGTAATTGGCCAACATCTCGGGGTCTAAGCCCGGCTTTTTGAGGAGGGGGATCACCATTGCCTGCCTCCAAGCCTGCGGGACCATCCCCTCCCTCAAAGAGCGGTTCAAGAGTGGATTAACCAGTGGATTTACCACCTCCGCCATCCTCGCCAAAAATTTGGCCAGGCAGGGGTCTAGCGGCGACCCTGATTTAAGATTTGCCAAAAGTGCCAATGATGTGGAAGGAGAGATAGGCGGGAAGACAAACAGGGCAGAATCCGGGGTGGGCGATGGAACTGACCCAACCCCACTGTTGGGATGAACTTCAACTGGCCTCCCAGGGAAAGAGTCCTGGATCAGTTTGATTTTGTCTGTAAAAAACTTTGCGAGGTCACAAGCCCATGACTCAGAGGGAGCGGTTTGAGAAAGGTTAGATCTAGGGGTTATAAACTCCCTCACAACAGTAAAGATCTCCTTGCAAGAATTGGAGGCTGCCTCAAACCTCCTCGATAAATAGTCATTTTTCTCGCGAAGGATATCACAGTGATAGGCTTTATTTGCAGTCCTATAAGCAAGTCTGGCCATCGGATCGTACTGAGACCGCCAGGCCCTCTCCGCCACCTTGCACTGGCGGCGGGAGGCAAACAGTGCTTCTGTGAATCACGGAGCAGAAACCCGCTTAGAGATAGCCCGAGACGCCGATACAGGGGCTAAGTCGTTCAGCCTATCAGTCAGCCACAGCTGCAAGGAGTCCACATCCTGCTCAAAGTCACCTGAGAGGGTACACGGATGGTCCAGAAAGGCCGGAGCTAGCATCTCAGGAGTCACACGATGGAGTGCTCTAGAAACAGATCCCTGTGATCTGGGCTCAGTGCTAGACAGTTTATCCCTGCCCCGTATACAGAACCTCGCCAGCTTATGGTCGGACCAGAGCACCGGGACCAGCTCTATGTCCTCTACTGGGGCGGTGGAGAAGACCTGATCCAGAGTGTGGCCCTTGTCATGTGTGGGGCCAGAAAGAAAAGGCTACAGACCAAGGGGAGCCGTGATATCAAAAAGCTTAATCACATCTGGATCCTCGCCCTCATCCATATGGAAGTTGAAATCTCCGGCCAACACACAGTGCTCTGCCCTCAAAGCTAGCCCTGCCACCGGTGCCTGAAGATCATCAAAAAAAGATCCCGTCGGACCAGGGGGTCTATAGACCAGCAACCCTATGAGATTTTGATGAGGAGCCAGAGTAATGGAGAATGCCAAAGACTCAGAACCTGTGATAGTTTCCGTCGGGATGATAGAACAAACAGCCCTCTTATTCACGATAAGAGACACCCCCCCTCCCCTCCCCTTCAATCTATCCTGGCGGAAGATATTATACTCTGGTGGAATGGCCGTCAAGATATCCGGATTGGATGATTCGCCCAACCATGTTTCTGTTAGCATCAAACATAATGGTTGTTCCGTAACAAGGAGGTCAAAGATCTCCAAGGCGTGTCTGCACACAGATCTGATTTGCTGGTTTAGATGCTTTGGGCACTGTGTGCTATTCAGTGCCACAGTGCAAGTGCTCCCTATGTTAAACTAATGTATTGATTAGTGACTCCATGATTGGGTTGTTTGCTATACTTGTCAGACCCTAGTGCAGTGCACCATGTGTGCCCAGGGCCTGTAAATCAAATGCTGCTGGTGGGTTTGCCGCACTGGTTGTGCCACTTACGGAAGCAGCCTGTAAAGTGTGTCTCAGGCCTGCCATTGCAGAGCCTGTTTGCAGTCTGGTACTCCCATGTCGACGTGGTAAGTGCACCCACTTACCAGTCCCTAAACCTTCCCTTTTCTACATATTAGTCACCCCTAAGGTAGGCCCAAGGGCAGGGTGCATTGTATGTAAAAGGTAGGACATGCCCTGATGTGTGTAGCATGTCCTGAGAGTGAATTACAGCCATTTTCGTTTTTCACTATTGCAAGGCTACCTGTCCCCATAGGCCAGAATGGGTAGTTTGATTATAACATGTTATAATCTTACCTGACCCTGGGAACATGGTAGAAATTTGACTTTAGTATGCCTGAACTCAGAATGATAAAATACATATTTTAGTGACGTTGGTTTTAACATTCTGTTTCTGAAAATAGCACTTTTAGAAAGTAGGTATTTTCTTGCCTAACCATCCAAGCCTGCCTCTGCTAGGTTGTGTATTCCTTGTCTGGTTTGTGAGTGACTGGGGCTGTGGAGGCTCCAGGGGACAGGGAGAGTCAGCACAGGGCTGAATAGACCCATCTGCATGTAGAGTGGTAGGAGGAGTAGCACCTGGGTCTGAATAGGGCTGTGCCGGCCTGCCACAATGTTGGCTTCACCTCCTGTGGTGTGTCTGAGGACCCTGGCCCATCCTGACAAGAGAAAGAGTCTTGTAAACAAAGTGCTCCAAGACTGCACAGAACTGGTTTGGACAAGGTACAGACACTATCTGCCTTCAGAGACAAAGGATGTGCTAGTATAGATATTGGGGCCCATACCCCCGGACTTTAGATCACTTCTGGGAAAACAAGACGAAACTTTGCTAAGGAGAAGAACCAAGGAAGCTGCAGGAGTTTGGACTGCCCCTCTGCCAGCGTGCTGTTTGCTGCGTTGACCTGCAGTGATCTCTTCATTGCCAAGGAAAGGAGAAGGAACTTTTAAAGAACTTTCATGATCTTGCAGAATATTATTCCACATAAAAGTTAGCTGTATAGGATTTGTAACCACTTAAAGATGGCGTTCCCAATTTACGTATGTGGGCACCAACTTTTTTGATACATATTGAAAAATATGCGATTGACATTCAGGCAGTCACGTGTGATGGAGGGGGATGCATTTAAATGTGCTTACCTCTGCCTTTCTGATGCCCTTCTCTCTCGCCCAGCCGATTCAGGTGCTGGGGCGATAGACGGCCGCCATCTTGGAGGAAGGCAGGGCAGCGCTCTAGTCGCTGGCTGCCTCCTACCCTCCTCATCCGCCTATAAATGTGCACCAATACCAGACGGCGCAGCGGGCGCGCCGGATGCGCGCCGAAGTTGCGCCAAAGTCCAGCCCGTCTGCGCCCGTCCGTGCCAGATCCCTGCCTCCTGCCACACCCCCTGCCCAATTATCAAGACTGGTCTATGCGCCTTCATCGTTAAGAGCACTTCGTTCTTCAGGAAGTAAATGTTGTCACAAATATGACCCACATACTTACTGTCATGCGCCCTCTCTCTTGATTTGCCCGCAGTGCACTTCTAGGATACCGATTCTTAACTCTAAAATCAACTCTTCCATGACTGTGTCCTCCTCCGCTGCTACTTTCCATTTAGCGCTTATTAATGCCCGCTCCATGTGTAGACATAGGCAGGAAATCGCAGACCTAATATTAGACTTAGACCTGGACGCACTGTTTATTACGGAAACCTGGACAGATGGGGCATCCGACCCAGATTTGGTCATAGCAGTCCCGAATGGGTACATGATACATAAGCAGGACAGAATAGGCCAACGGGGAGGTGGGCTTGCTATTATCACCAAAGATAATTTGCCGATCAGGACCTCCCCTATACCATCCACTTCATGTGAAGCGATCATGTTCAGTATTAACTTCACCGCCCTTTTCAACTTTAAAGGTGTGCTGATATATCGTCCACCAGGAGCTTGTGCCCCTTTTTTACTCAGTTTGGGGTCGATACTAGAATCCATAGCACTTGAAGACTCTTTTTCGGTGCTAGGGGATTTTAACTTCCACCTTGAATCAGGCAGTGACGTCGACACTACATGTCTTATGGCTGACATGGAAACGTTGGGTTTGCAACAACTGATTTCTGCTCCTACTCACGAGGCTGGTCATACTTTGGACGGCATATTCACCAATATTAAGACGCTACATATCTCAGCTGTTCTCCCCATGCCATGGACGGATCACCATGCCATTTTAAGCAAGCTAGTCATTCCTGCCAGCCCTAAGACTAGACTCCTTGACCATACCCCCAAAACGGTGAAGGCTTGGAGCGACATAAATAAGGGAGAATTGAAATCACTGCTGGATAGAACACTGCCTTCGTTGTCAGATGACCCCATTCTTGCGACAAATCAGTTCAATAATTGGCTTAATCAGGCCACACACCAGTTAGTTCCCGTAAAAACTATCTCCCGGAATCGAACTTCCCCTAGTGCACCGTGGTTCTCCGAGGAATTAAAAAAGCAGAAACAACTTAATAAACAGAGGGAAAGACATTGGCGAAAGCTTTACGACATCGAGAGCAAAACAATATATAAGGAATCACTCGCCCGATATAAACAGATGATTGCAGAGGCGAAAAGAACTTATTACTCCGAACAAATTAATAAGGCAAAAAACTCAAGCAAAGAGTTATTTAACATCACTAAGCTCCTCTCTGGCAGCATGCAGGATCTCACACCTCCCCCCTCACAACATCTTTGCGATGCCCTATCTAATTTCTTCTTTACGAAAGTAAATGACATTTATCAGGCTTTTTCCCTGAACACTCAATCTGGTCATCAGTCCTACTCCCTTCCCCCAATGGAGAATACGTTGACACGCTTTACCGACCTCTCTATGGATCAGACGAAGATCATTATCTCTAGAATCAAATCCGGCTCAGCACTGGATCCCTGTCCGCTTAAAGTTCTTGCCCCAGTTATGGACACATTGATTCCGGCCATCACCTCGGTCTGTAACGTCATGTTTAGTTCCGGGATTTTTCCCGACTCCCTGAAACATACGCTGGTAAAACCTTTACTAAAAAAAGCCAGCCTTAATAAAGACGACCTAAAAAACTACAGGCCAATTGCCAGTCTCCCATTCTTGGCCAAAGTCGTAGAAAAAGCCATGAATCAGCAGCTGTTGGACTTTGTAGAGCAATATCAGCTGCTCGATAACACCCAGTTCGGATTCCGTAAATGCCATGGCACGGAAACCGCCCTCCTGAAAGCGGCTGATGACATCAGAGCCATACGGGATCAGGGGGGGACAGCAGTTCTGGTCATGCTGGACCTCTCGGCGGCCTTTGACACGGTCGACCACAAGATCTTGGCCAACCGTGTCGGAAGGATGGGGGTCCAGAAAACGGCGCTGGATCTACTTGTGTCATTTCTGGCTAATAGAACGCAGGCGGTATCCTTAGGACCATACCAATCCTCTAAGGTGTCGCTTCCGTGTGGGGTTCCGCAAGGCTCATCCCTAAGTCCGACACTGTTTAATATCTATGTGTCGGACCTTGCTATTGTCATCAAAGCATTTGGGATGAGCCTAACCTCCTATGCCGATGACACCCAATTGGTATTGGCCATTAAGGGGAATGGTGATGAGGTGGCCTCCCGCTTCACAAGGGGGATGGTGGCCATAGGTGACTGGATGGCCACCAATTGTCTGAAGCTTAATTCAGAAAAGACCGAAGTGGCCATTTTTGGTCACCTTTCTCCTGGCTGGTCATCAGTTTGGTGGCCTATATCTTTCGGAACGCCTCCTAGCCCAGCCATTAAAGTCAGGAATCTTGGAGTCACATTCGATGTGGGTCTTAACTTCATGGCGCATGCCAATAAAATTGCAGCCATGGCCCACATGAAACTTAAAATGATAAGGAAAATTCTACCTTTTCTACCGGATTCAGTCAGGAAAACTTTGATCAGTTCATTGGTGTTGTCCGCCTTGGATTATTGCAACGCCCTCTACTTACATGCCCAAAATCGAGTGACAAACAAGATGCAGTCAATTCAAAACGCAGCAGCCCGGCTGCTTTCGGGACTCCCCAAATTTGCACCTGTCTCCAACACCATCAGGAAACTTCATTGGCTCCCGAAACGCAGTCGAATTAAGTTTAAATCGCTGTGCATTGTCTACAAGGCACTAAACAATCAGGCCCCCCCTTTCTTAAACACAATCTTGTACGTTACATACCAACGCGTGCTCTCCGCTCCACCCATCACAATCATCTAGTAGTACCACGCACTAGAACAGTCACCTGGGGCGACAGACGCTTTCTGGTTGCCGCCCCAAAACTCTGGAATTCCCTACCCTCTTACATCAAGACTAGCCCATCCCTGCTAATATTCCGTAAACAACTCAAGACGTGGTTGTTTGACCAATAGTTAGGAAGGTTCCGCTGGTTCTCCTGGATGTTGACCTATGCCCTCAGCTAGCGCCGAGACGCCTACGGGTATTCGCCGCGCTTTAAAAATGACAATAAATAAATAAATAAATTCCTTCCTACCCGTGTTTCTAAACCGGAGGTGCGGTCCCTGTGCGTTTTGAAGAAAAAAAGAAGGAAAGTAAGATCCATTGCGAGATGGCGTGGTGAAGGCTTAGTTACAAAGTTAATTTATGGGATCTCCAGTGAGTGTCGGGACACGAGGGGCAGACTTATATTCCGTGGTATAATTCTGTCTATGAGAAGGGTTCCGGGAATGTGAGGGGGCATTTTAATCCCTCTTGTGGAAACAGGGGGTGGCCGCCGTTTGGCTGTTTTGTTTAACAGGTAGACCCTGATATTCTACACGGCTGAGTATGTATAGGTGATGCGATTGGTTTAGAGATAATTTTAATAATATTCTTCTTGTATCCATGTTTTAAAATGTATACATGAGATACGAGACACTCAGAGGCGAGTATTTTTAGGAATAACACAAGGTACGTTTCTCTATCTTTGTTATGTCTAGGTCCTTGATAGATAGAGACTTGCCCTTTTTATGAAATAGACTTTATAGCTTGAGGGTAGTCGCTTTTGGTAAATGTTACATTATGGGAAAGGTTCTCCTCCACATGCTGTAGGAGAAGGAGTAGTTTCTGTCCTGTAACTCCAGTTCTGTAGTAGGGGTATCTCTGTTCTAGTCATAATCTAGTGAATAGTCCCGCCTATGTGCATGGACCGCGGAGCAATCAAAAATAATTTCTTAAAGTGTCGAAAAATGCAGAACTGCACAGACACTTAAGAGAGAATTAAGGACTGATATTGCAGCCTATAACCAGGCTACACTGTCCAGTACTTCAACTAGAAATTCCACCAAAAATCTACAAACAGCAAAGTCTGTCCAGATTTCCCTTGCCTCAGCAGCAAAAACCCTCTGGAATGATAGAGAGGAAGACATGGACAGACAAGCCCCATAGGCTGCCATTATGTGGCTCAAAACAGGACACTGTGCCTTTAAGAGAACTTTCCAGAACTTCACAGTATCCCAGAATGCACTGCAGGTCCCTTTTACTTTCAGTTCTTTTTGAAGGCGTAACACGTCAGACCTGTAGCATTCCTTACATGAATATCTCTCTGCACCGGGGAGGAGGGCGGGCGCTTATGACTATAACAGAGATACCCCTACTACAGAACTGGAGTTACAGGACAGAAACTACTCCTTCTGTAGCAGGGGATCTCTGTGTATAGTCATAATCTAGTGAATAGAATGGCAAGCCCATCCCCACACCAAAGCGGCGGTGGAGAAACGAGAAATAACACCACTATTGTGCGAACAGATTTCGCAGCGAAGCCTGCCCAACCTGAGCGTCTGCCCTGGCATCAGTGTCCAGGCAGTAATGCTTAGCAAAGGTATGGACCGACTTCCAAGTGGCGGCCTTGCAGATTTCTGCAATTGGAACATTATGGAGCAAAGCCGTCGTGGCAGCTTTGCCCCTGGTGGAATGAGCCTTAGGTTTACCCCCTAAGGTCTTATTAGCTTTCTGGTAACACAGTTGTATGCAGGACACAATCCACCTAGAGGTGGACTGCTTAGCTGTAGCAAGACCCGTCCTGACTGATCCATAATTGATGAACAATTGGTCTGACCTACGAATATCTTTGGTCTTGTCCAGATAAAATTTCAACACCCTCCTAACATCCAGGGAATGTAAAGACCTTTCCGCTGGAGATGAAGGATTCTGAAAAAACGTAGGCAAAGTTATAGTCTGGTTGACATTAAAATCAGAAATAACCTTGGGAAGAAATTTAGGGTGAGTACGCATAACAACCTTAGCAGCATGAAATACAGTATAAAGTTCTTGGCAACACAACGCCTGAGTTTCACTCACCCTGCGGGCCGATGTAATGGCCACGAGCAACAACGAAGCCTTATGAATAGGTTCAAAAGGCTCCTTCATCAATCTGGACAGCACCACATTCAATTCCCATGAAGGCGAAGGAAGCTGGACAGGAGGGAATACTTTCCTCAAGCCTTCCAAGAAATCTTTGATCACAGGGATCTGGAAGAAGGAAGTCTGTGAAGGTCATTTCCTGTAGGCAGTCAATGCAGCGAGATGAACCTTAATGGAATGAACATTAAGGCCAGACCGCGCTAAATGTAGAAGGTAAGGAAGGATGACGTCTTCCTTGCTCGTCGTCGGGTCATAGTTCTTGGACTTACACCAGATACAAAACCTCTTCCACTTGTAAGCATAGGAAGTCCGAGTGGAAGGTCACTTAGACCGGTGAAGCAGGTCCGTGAACCACCACTGCCTGGGCCATTCCTGTGAAATCTGACAAATTCGATGTACATAGACAGCATTCATTTCACTTCTTCTCCCACTCCTTTCCCTGTGGGCACCATGGATACTGTAAATTATTGACTATATCACCCTGCCAGTAAGAACCCGTACCCCTGTGTATATGCACGGCCATTCTAGGCACCATGGCCCTTTTTTACCCATTAGACTCCCCAGCTTCCCTCCTGCGCGTATCTTGCACTCTCTCTCTCATGTATAGGCCATGAAACCCGCTCCCTTTGCGCGACCCTGATGTGAAAGGTAACCCTCCTGCTTGACCCAGGCCTTCTCCATTCCCCTCTCGAAGAAGTATCCTTCGCCTCAGCTGACATAGCCCCCCCAAATGTATCTGACTGCCCCTGTTCCCCCATGTACAGGTCGTAAGATCTCTCTCTCTCTCCCTCTCTGCGCGGCTCTGGTCCTGCACGCACCCCGTCCCCCCCCCTCCTCACATGAACAAGTCGTAAACCCTCTTCTTCCACAAAGCCCTGTCCTTGAGAGTCACGGCCGCGCCTGACCAGCACCTCCTTCCCTTCCATGAATGCCCCTCTATTGACGAGCCCTCCCTCCACGCTCGATTGTCCACGCAGACATGAATACCACTCCTTTGATGACCCCTTCCCCCGAGTCCGGCTGACCACGCATGTCCGAGGCCATCGCCTAAGCCAGGAGATACCATTTACTGCCCTTATTGTATGCCTAGTCACCCCACCCCCTGGGCCATGATCAGGCGCACACATCCTACGACACACTCAGCTGCATGATTGCCCTCCCCTCTTATCAGCAGGTCAAGGGTCCCCATTGTGAATGTATGTGGAATAGGATCATCACGAGGATTATAGGAATGTTTCCCTTTTGCGACACATTGACCCGATTGCATCATCAAACGTTCTGCAAATGTATAAAAGCCGGAGTCTCATGCTCACTTGTTAGAGCACCTCCCGAAAGACACTGTGTTTCGTGTCCGAAATGACATGCTCTCCTCATGAGAATTAAACTCTGTTCTTGATTCCTGCTCCCAGCGCCCGTCTCTTTATTTTTGGTAACTATTCAGAATGGGAACTAAGAGGCGGTTTGCGCCAGCTACCTGGGCATCGTTAGAATTATGGGCTCACTTTCCACAATTGGCGTCCCAACGCGGGGTCCATCAGTGACATGGAGTTCGGTAAGAGAGATCCAGACGAAAAAGTGAACGTCTAAAATGATCGGGGTATGCCTGCCTTGAGAGGGCCCTAGCCCGGCTGCCGATCGACAGAACTTCACCAATTCTGAACGGACCTCTCTTGAGTGACCTATTGTCCTGACTGGAATCCCACAGGAATGCTACATGGAGTAAGAGAACGATCGGGCGCTGGAGGAAGGAGTCGAAGAACTGTCCGTATGGTCCGGTCCGGGTAAGATTAAGTAGGGTGTTTTTACGCCTGATTGGTAGGGTGGCTCTGTCCACCTGATTGATTGATTGTTTGTATTGAAAACCAGTATTTGTATACTGGCATTATTGGTATTGGTTCATTTAGCTTTGAGGGCTACTTGACATATTGGTTCTCTTGTGAGAACGAGACATTCTCTGTTTGCAAACAGCGGCGAATAGGAACGTCGTCCCTCTTTGCAGATAGAGAAGGGTAGGTAATGCAGACTTTTGTCCCCGGTGTGATCCGTCGTGCCTACTTTTCTCCCCACTGAATTGTTTGAAGTCGATTAATAATCGATTGTTGCTCTTTGAGATCTTCCCTGTCCACAAACAGAGATGAATAGGAATATTCTGTTCCCTTTATGGATAGCGAAGGGCAGGTAATGCAGACATTTGTCCCCGTTGTAATCCGTCATGCCTGTTTTTCTCCCCACTGATTGGTTGGTTGCCTGGACATTGTTGTTCCAGGAATTGTTTCGTTTGAGGTATTTTCTATTTGCAAACAACGTAAAATAGAAACACTCTGTCTAGTCTTTGCAAGTAGAAAAGGGTAGGTTATGCCCCTTTGTGAATTCGTCAGTCCTACCCACTCCCCACTGGTTGGTTATTGTGGGGTAGCTCGCATGGTCCGCCCAGGAGACTACTCTTATGGAGGACATATGCTCTCTACTCATGGGCCATTTAATAGAAATAGACCGACTGGTCCGTCCAGGAGGCTACCCTAGTAAGTGGAAGTACATCGCTCGGTCTGTCCAGGATGATACCCTAATGAAGGAATATATGTTCCCCTTTTGATCGATAATCTCGTTCCACCCCGGACCATTTATTGGAGGGGACTCGTCTGGTCCGTCCAGATGTACCCCCCTAGTGAAAAGGACACATAAAAATATGAAGTGATCACCGTTCCCTACTAACAGAAAGCTTTGGCTCGAAACACGCTAAGGAAGAGAAAGAAAAATAAAAAGAAATCAGGCTAAGTCAGTAACCCCCTGATGAGCTTTTGACTTCACCAAAAATAAGAAACATTAGAAGTAGTTCGGGATAAGAAATGTAACATGGCGAAACGATTCGATATCAGAACATAGCCACGAGGTAGCTAGGCTTCTCTGTCTGTTCCTGTTCCCAACATGTCTGCCTCATTGCCCGCCCCGCCCAAATAACGGTCACATGAAATAGAAACAACTCAATAAGTACCTACCCCCATTCCGGAAGCTCCCGAAGTGCAACAGGCCCGCGGTTACGCCCATCCGGAAGGCGAGGCCTGGAGGCACGAGGGACTCGCCTGCCCACGGTCAGAAAGAGACGATGTTGGGCAGGCGGGCCAAAAGGGATGACAAGGACCTCTCCGTCTTCTCCCTTCTGCCGCCCTGCAGGCCGCGGGGAGAGAGGGGGCTGTCTTGCCTCGGCCGCCGACCACCCCTCTCTCTCACCCGATCCGGCTCCTGTTGAGGGCCGGAGCCAAGGCGAAACGACAGCGAATCAAGTAGTCCCGCCACATTTCAAATTCACCGCCTGCCTTCATAGGTATAGGCGGTCCAGCCACATTCCACGCTCCCTGGAGAGTTGAAGGTAGTCCCGCCACATGTCGCCGAGGGAAGGGAGGGGGCTGTCTTGCCTCAGCCGCCGACCACCCCCCCCCCCCATCATCACTGGCTGGCATGGCCGATGTCGAAAACTATGGAGCTGGGGAACGGCGCAGGGTCGCTGGAAGGGGGAGATGCCGCGAACGGCCCTCCCCCACCTCCCTCCAGGTGGAGGCTTCCAGCGACACCCCAACGCTCTTCGCTTAAGGGTCAACATCAAAAAGAGGTCCTCTGCCCAGGACGGGCACACGCTCCATATCGCCTCTCCTCGACCTTGAAGATTCTATAAGAGCCGGGGGGCCCCCGACCCCCTGCATGGGTGCCCCCGTCCCCTTCGCCGGGAACCACGACAGCGGTGCTGCTCCTGCCGGCACCAGACTTGGATCGGAAATGGCTAAGATACCGCCACGGCACAGGCTTGTTCAGTTCCGGAGGAACACCAGAATGACCCGGTAGGAAAATTGTTGCCGCCCTTCTCACTCTTTGACTCATGGTCCATGTTGTTAGACTGTTAACCATATTGCACGAGACTTTCTGAACTGCCAATGGAAAGTTCTGGGCCAACCTTGCGAGACTAGAGACACTCAGACTATGCTAGAACTCGCCTGACCCCACCCAAAATGGCGCAGACACAAAATGTGACGTTTTTAATGAACTTTGTTGCACCCTGATCGCGCGACCTTTTTGCACCGAGATATATATAACGTTTGGATAATGAAAGTAAATATGAAGGATATTGAGTATGTGCTTGAACAATGAATTGACTTAAGGGTGGGTACTGTTTATGAGTTGGGAAATGAATTGGTATAAATGAATGATCATTGGACGACGTATTTATGAACGTATTTAAGATGAATTACTGACATGCATCATGCTTGCTCTGTAGGAGAGTTTAATATGATTTTATTGCACTGCCGCACTTTATACAATGAACTGCCACTAGCTTCGTTCTTCCCATGCGCAGTTCCAATCTGCTCCGTGGCTAGCCCACCGGGTTGTAGGCCTGTATTTATGTGTCAACCCTCTTTTATTAAAGGTATTTTGGAAACGAAAGCATCATTGTAGCGGATTGCATTAATGAGTTTTGAATGAATTACTACTATGAGCAACGAGAAAGTATGATGAAGGTTGAAGGTTAAAAAGGACCCGATATTTAGCAGCCACACTATGTGTGACAGGCAGCCGGAAAGGTGCTTTAGAAGCCCTGAAACGACACCACAGAAATGCCACCTGGCCGCCACCCTTGTACCCGATCAAAAGAGGTTACGACCAAGTAGCTCATGTCGCACAGATCGTCAACGATTATCTGTCTGACCTCCCTGGTCAAATCTGGGCTTAAACGCCGAGATGGTAAAAAAAGGCGGTACGTGAAGATGGGTCGAGTATGTGGTAAGTAAAAGCATTTTCGGGCTACTACATGCTGATGTACTTTGAATGCTGCCACCCCCACCCCTTCTTTTCCTTCCCTTCTGCAGGTCACGTCGGAACGTCGGCTGAAGTGTGGAAGAGCGACGGTCAGACCACCGACGGAAAAGGAAAAGAGGGAATATGTGAGAAGTCGTCATAACGATAGGTTCTTAACAGACAAGACGTAGACTTAACATGACTGATCTTCCTTAGGACATAGCGACTGGGAGGATGGACTGACATAGAGACTGGACAGGTACTGAGTGACAAAAATAAAATTGACTAAGAAAAGACGCGTTAGATGAAATGACTGGACGTTTTGACTAGGTAGGGAAAGGACAAAAAGAAAATTGTACGTATAAGGGTTGCCACGGCGCCACCCGTCTAGGAAGTTAGAAATGTCGCCGATGTTCAAAATGCACTACTCCCTTTCTCACACTCTTGCAGATATAGCCAAGCTGTCCGACTGTTTTCCCGATCAATACTTGCCGTTGCCTCAGCCTGGAGAACTTCCCACCACAGGAGGGAACAGAAAAATGGTTTAAGATCCAACCATGGGTAACTAGCATGACCAGGTTGATTTCCGATCAGTCAACGGAGGTGTGAGTATTGGTAATTGGGAACGCTCACAGGCATGACAAACGAGAAGAAAAAGGGGGGAAAGGCAGAAAGAGCTAAGCACGTAGATAAATAGGATAGTAAAGATATGTAGGATATATATAAAAAGCAGATGTTGTGGACTAACAATTGTTTCCCGTCTTGTTGTGAATGTCTTGTCTATGTGTAATACATGTGCCGTCTTCCCTGTCTGAGTCTGTGTGTATGTAACGTACGAATTTGTGTCTCCCCTCTGTCTGTATCTATAGGTCATCTGACCTTTGCCGTTCTGTGTTGTGAGCGCACTAAATGACCTATTTTCGTACACGTCTCTCTCTCTCCGCTCCTTTTTGTCTCTTTCTCTATCTCTCTCTCTGTCTCTCCTTACATGTCATACGTGTACCGAATGGCTCGTTTAGATTGCGGACGACTCTCACTCTCTATGAGAGTCTACCTATTTGTTCCTCGCTCATTTGGTAAAATTGTGCCCCACCGGCACCACCCCGATTTGATACGTATTTGAACACGAAGGTGTTCAGCGAAATTGACCAAAACTAAAATGACTGTATCTTGCCATGTTACTGCCTCTCCTTTCTGCAAAAATGAATGAACTTGAATTGGCTAAGAAGGAAAGGACAGGTAAGACGACTAAAAGTCCCCCAAATCAGGCCATTTCTAGGGGAACTGTATGTCAATGGCATCCTATGTCTGTTCTTCAGAGACGAACGCCAACGTCTAGATTGACACCCAATACCCCGATTGCCCCACCCCTTTGCACCCAAGCGCAAGCGCCTGAAGCATCCCCGCCCCACTTTTTGATAGAACCGCTTCCGTTGTCCCAGGTGTAAACATAATGACCATGGGTAGCTGCTGACCCTTGAGGAAATGTTGTTTTGCCCGATTCTCGACGATAGCATCCCCGCCCTGTCTGAAAATGTTAGCCAAGTCCTGAAGGGAAATGCTCTGTAATATTGAATGCAATGTAACGCACAGTTGATGGAAAAGTCATTTATCCTCGCATAAGTTATAAATAGGACAATGAATATACCTGCCATAAACTCAGTAAGAATGCTGACACATGCACTGCTTGGTAATAGACCTCTGACTGTGACCAATGACCATAAGGACTCAAATGCGAAAAATTGAGGGAGGAATTCACATGCGTAGATATCTTTTTCTGCCATTTCTCTAAAACACTGTCTTGTACTCATTCAAAGATGCTCGATCACCGAAGGAGATGGGTCGGATGTGACGTACAGCCTGGCTACAGATCTTGGGACACGTGTGACCTCGACCGAAGGTGGAGCTGCAGAGCAACAAGATACGGACGAGACAGCACTTTCGACGTGGAAAATGAAAAATGACGGGCTGCCCTGAAGCCCTCCGTCTGCTAACCCACGTGTGCCTGGAGTCTCCGTCCCCCTTCTTTGGGCCCGATTGATGGGCCTGCCTGCTTGTTATCCTTTGCTCCCTTGGTCCCTTTTGTGTGTCCCAGGAACTCTGACCCAACTCCGCTCACTCTTTCTCCCGTTGACTGTTTGAACAACATTCACCCACCTTCCCACGTGACTTTTTGCCAAAGGAAAGAACTGCATTCATATGGGAATAGGGTGTTGCCATAGAACTATAGGTGCCGAGCATAAGGCGCCACCAAACGGACTGTTTAGGGAACAGGACTGTGGTCTAACAGCAGAGGACTGACCGCACCCCGCAACGCGTGAGGATGGAACCGAGCTGGACCCGTAGCTCCATCGCCGGTGCTCAACAGCGCCACCGAAGGTACCCGGATTAGAGCCTACCAGTGATGGCTCGCTGATAAAAAGACACTGTGACGAAGAAATACTGTGCATTGGACTGAATTCCGCTCTCAACTGCCTGGTCAAAACTGTTCATTGGTCACATTTTTTAAGTCAGAAAGCCTTGTGCCATGTAATGCGTTTAACTGTTAGGAACATACCGAAAATGTAATTTCGTATGTACTGCATTCTTCCCTTCACCTTAACTGTCTATGATTGTACACCACATGTTAGTATCGACAAAATGCTAATTCGTCATCGATGCTTGCCTGCCCGTAATGTCATCAGCTGTAAAAATGATTGCTGCTATGTAAAAAGGGGCGACTGTGAAATCTGACAAATTCGATGTACATAGACAGCATTCATTTCACTTCTTCTCCCACTCCTTTCCCTGTGGGCACCATGGATACTGTAAATTATTGACTATATCACCCTGCCAGTAAGAACCCGTACCCCTGTGTATATGCACGGCCATTCTAGGCACCATGGCCCTTTTTTACCCATTAGACTCCCCAGCTTCCCTCCTGCGCGTATCTTGCACTCTCTCTCTCATGTATAGGCCATGAAACCCGCTCCCTTTGCGCGACCCTGATGTGAAAGGTAACCCTCCTGCTTGACCCAGGCCTTCTCCATTCCCCTCTCGAAGAAGTATCCTTCGCCTCAGCTGACATAGCCCCCCCAAATGTATCTGACTGCCCCTGTTCCCCCATGTACAGGTCGTAAGATCTCTCTCTCTCTCCCTCTCTGCGCGGCTCTGGTCCTGCACGCACCCCGTCCCCCCCCCTCCTTCTCCTCACATGAACAAGTCGTAAACCCTCTTCTTCCACAAAGCCCTGTCCTTGAGAGTCACGGCCGCGCCTGACCAGCACCTCCTTCCCTTCCATGAATGCCCCTCTATTGACGAGCCCTCCCTCCACGCTCGATTGTCCACGCAGACATGAATACCACTCCTTTGATGACCCCTTCCCCCGAGTCCGGCTGACCACGCATGTCCGAGGCCATCGCCTAAGCCAGGAGATACCATTTACTGCCCTTATTGTATGCCTAGTCACCCCACCCCCTGGGCCATGATCAGGCGCACACATCCTACGACACACTCAGCTGCATGATTGCCCTCCCCTCTTATCAGCAGGTCAAGGGTCCCCATTGTGAATGTATGTGGAATAGGATCATCACGAGGATTATAGGAATGTTTCCCTTTTGCGACACATTGACCCGATTGCATCATCAAACGTTCTGCAAATGTATAAAAGCCGGAGTCTCATGCTCACTTGTTAGAGCACCTCCCGAAAGACACTGTGTTTCGTGTCCGAAATGACATGCTCTCCTCATGAGAATTAAACTCTGTTCTTGATTCCTGCTCCCAGCGCCCGTCTCTTTATTTTTGGTAACTATTCAGAATGGGAACTAAGAGGCGGTTTGCGCCAGCTACCTGGGCATCGTTAGAATTATGGGCTCACTTTCCACATTCCGGGGCAACCAGGATCATCCGTGCCCGGGTGAAAAAGCGTACAGAAAGCTGTTCGACCAGTTGATCCAAAGCGCATTCCCCAGCGTCCCTTGCTGGTAGTACCTGGAGGCGAAGTCTCGGCATTTGCTGTTTTCGGCGGTGGCGAACAGATCTATGTCTGGAGTCCCCCACCTTTCGAAGACTTCTCCTAGTACTTCGTAGTTTATGACCCATTCGTGGTTTTCTGAATCAGTCTGCTCAGTGCGTCTGCCTGAACATTCTGCACACCTGGTAGATGGGTAGCCGTTATCGTCAATCCTCTGGCCAGAAGCCAGTGCCAGATCGCCTGCGCCTCCTGCGACAGAGTGCGTGATCTCGAGCCCCCCTGCTTGTTGAGGTAATACATCGTGGTCGTATTGTCCATCTGTACAAGCAGAGAGTTGGTCTGGAAGGACGGATGAATGGCCTTCAGTGCCAAGTGAACAGCTCTGTGTTCCAGGAAGTTGATATGGTACGTGGACTCCATCGGGGACCACGTTCCTTGAATCTGTAAGTCTCCGAATGCGCTCCCCAGCCGTGGAGAGAAGCATCCGTCACGATAGTCTGAATGGGAATGTCCTTGTGGAAGGGAACTCCTCTGAGGAGATTCTCCGCTGAACACCACCACTTCAGAGACTGAAGAGCATGCAGAGACAGTCGTATCCTGTCGACCCAAGATCCTTTCCTCTGGTCCCACTGGTCCTCCAAGCACTCCTGCAGAGGTCTCATGTGCAGCCGTGCATGAGGAGTGAGGAAGATACAAGAGGCCATCGACCCCAGTAGAGAAGACACCGTCCTCACTGTTGTAGATGGAGCGGTCATAAGAGCCTGAGCCTTCCGAAGGATCGATTGCCGTCGCTCCTCCGAAGGAGGCACGCTTGCTGACAGCGTATTAATGGTGGCTCCCAAGTACTGAATGCACTGGACCGGAGTCGGGACAGACTTGGACATGTTGATGTGCAACCCCAGCTTGTTCAAGAGAACGCATGTCTTCTGGAAGTGTGCTTGAGCTTCCGAGAAGGAGCAGGCCTTGATCAACCAATCGTCCCGGTACGGGTAGACAAACACCTTGTTCTTCCTTAGGTGTGCCGCTACCACTGCCATGCACTTCGAGAATGTTCTGGGCGCAGATTTCAGCCCGAATGGCAGTACTGTGTACTGATAATGATTGGTGCCGACTTGAAATCGCAGAAACTTCCTGTGTTTGCATGTAATGGGCACATGGAAGTACGCATCCTGTAGGTCTATTGCACAAAGCCAGTCTCCCTGTTGCAACTGAGGATAAATCTGATGCAACGACAGCATGCGAAACTTTTCTCTGCGAATCCACTTGTTTGCCTGCCGCAAGTCCAGAATGGGCCTGAACTAGTTCTTGTCCTTCTTGCGAACCAGGAAGAACCGGGAGTACAGACCTCTTCCTCTTTGAGACAGAGGTACGTCTTCTATCGCCCTTTTCCTAAACAGGATATCGGCCTCCGCCTGGAGCTCGCGCAGTTGATACTGTGAGCTGACCGGAGGGATCGCTGGAGGCGGGCTGATGAACCGAAGACTGTATCCATTGCAAACAATATTCAGCACCCACTTGTCCTGAGTAATTTTTCTCCACTCTGCCAGAAAAAATTGAACGCTTCCCACCACCGGAGCGGGTAACGGATGAAGGGGAAGTAACAGCTCAGGGGCGCGACCCGGCCGGGCCCTTGTTCGCTGTAGAGGACTGCTGTCAATCAATCAATCAATCAATCATAACATTTGTATAGCACGCTACTCACCCGGAAGGGTCTCAAGGCGCTTGGGGGAGGGGTCCGCTACTGCTCGAACAGCCAGGTCTTGAGTTGTTTCCTGAAGACGAGATGGTCCTGTGTCTGCCGGAGGTGGATGGGGAGGGAGTTCCATGTCTTGGCTGCCAGGTAGGAGAAGGATCTTCCTCCGGCGGTGGCTCTTCGGATGCGTGGTACGGCGGCGAGGGCGAGGCTCTTAGAACGTAGCTGGCGGGTGGGCGTGTAGAAGGTTAGGCGGTCGTTGAGGTACTTGGGGCCCAGGTCGTGGAGAGACTTGTGTGCATGGGGAAGGAGCCTGAACGCGATCCTTTTGCTGACGGGGAGCCAGTGCAGGTCCCTCAGATGGCCGGAGATGTGGCTGCGTCGGGGGATGTCCAAGATGAGTCGGGCGGAGGCGTTCTGTATGCGCTGGAGTCTTTTCTGTAGTTTGGCTGTGGTTCCCGCGTAGAGGGTGTTTCCGTAGTCCAGTCGGCTGGTGACAAGTGCCTGGGTGACTGTCTTCCTGGTTTCGGTCGGGATCCATCGGAAGATCTTTCGGAGCATACGCAGGGTGTTGAAGCACGATGAGGAGACGGCGTTGACTTGTCTGGTCATCGAGAGGGAAGAGTCCAGGATGAAGCCCAGGTTGCGTGCGTGGTCTGTTGGCTTGGGAGCGGTGCCCATGGCGGGAGGCCACCAGGAGTCGTCCCAGGCGGAGGGCGATGGTCCCAGGATGAGGACTTCGTCTTGTCTGAGTTCAGTTTCAGGCGGCTGTTCTTCATCCACTCGGCGACGTCTTTCATCCCTTCGTGTAGGCTCGTTCTGGTGGTAGCGGGGTCTCTGGTGAGGGAGAGGATCAGTTGGGTGTTGTCGGCGTAGGAGATGATGTTGAGGTTGTGTTGGCGTGCGATGGCTGCAAGAGGTCTCATGTAGACGTTGAAGAGGGTGGGGCTGAGTGATGATCCTTGCGGTACACCGCAGATGACTTCGGTGGCCTCGGAACGGAACGGGGGGAGGCGGACTCTTTGTGTTCTTCCGGCGAGGAACGAGATGATCCACTCCAGTGCCTTTTCTTGGATACCGATGTTGCTGAGGCGTTGAACTAGGGTGCGGTGGCAGACGGTGTTGAACGCTGCAGCGAGGTCCAGGAGGATGAGGGCCGCTGTTTCCCCGTTGTCGAGCAGGGCTCGGATGTCGTCAGTGGCTGCGATGAGGGCGGTCTCGGTACTGTGGTTGGCTAGGAAGCCCGACTGCGAGGGGCCGAGGGATCCGTTCGTCTCGAGGAAGGCTTCAAGCTGTCTGTTGACGGTCTTCTCGATGACTCTGGCAGGAAAAGGGAGGAGCGAGATGGGGCAGAAGTTCTTGAGGTCGGTGGGGTCCGCTGTTGGTTTGAGGGCGTTGAGCTCGGCATGCTTCCAGCTCTCCAGGAAGGTGGCGGTGTTGAAGGAGGAGTTGATGACGTCCCGGGGGTTGGGGTGCGATGATGGAGTCGGCCTTGTTGAAGACGTGGTGGGGGCAGGGGTCGGTTGGAGATCCGGAGTGGATGGTGTTCATCGTGCGGGCTGTGTCTTCGGTGGTCACCGTGGTCCAGGTGCGGAGGGTGGCGGTGGGGGGCGTTGGTTCGACGGTTGGGTGCGTGGATGGTGCGCCGAAGCTGTTGTGGATGTCGGCGATCTTGCGGTGGAAGTACGAGGCGAGAGAGTCGCAGAGATCTTGTGAAGGAGTAATGTCGTTGTTGCCGGTGCTGGGGTTGGAGAACTCCTTGACGATGCTGAAGAGTTCCTTGCTGTCGTGGGCGTTGTTGTCCAGTCGTTCCTTCAGTGATTTCTTCTTGTTGGTGCGGATGAGCTGGTGGTGCTTGCGGGTGGCGTCTTTGAGGGCGGTCATGTTGTCTGTGGTCTGGTCGAGGAGCCAGGCTTTCTCGAGGGTGCGGCAGTTCTTCTTGGCCACCCGCTGCTGTCCCCCTCTTCCCTTCTGGCGCTTCTGGAAGGGTCTCCAGAACTGCTGCTGTTGTTACTGCTGCTGTCCCAAAGACTGCCCTCGTCCTCTTCCCTGTGCACCGAACCGTCTCTGGAACGGGCGGTAGGACTTCTTTTCTTTGGGCTTCTCCAAGCCCACAGCCATAAGGGTCTCCGCCTCCACCTTCATGCGGCCATCTCATCATCTGCGTGTTTTCCGAACAAGGTTTCCCCGGAAAAGGGCAGATTGGCCACCCGCTGCTGGGCATCCGGCTTGAGTGACGTGAGCCTGAGCCAAGCATGGCACCGCTGATTGATCCCATAACAGTAACCATGGGCAGCCAACAGGGAGACATCCGCCGCTGCACTGATGACCTGATTTGACACCAGCATCCCTTCCTTGAGGATCTCTTGGAAGTCCTCCCTCTTGTCTCTTGGCAGGAGTTCCACGAACTGTTGCAGGGAGTCCCACAGGGCCCGGTCATAACGTCCTAGCAGCGCCGTATCGCTAGTCGCCTTCATGGCCGTGGACGCAGTCCCACAAGCCTTCCTTCCAGCCGAGTTGATCCATCGACTTTCTTTATCTGGCGGCACGGTGGAGGACGGGGAGGTAGAATGTAACTTCCTGGCCACCGTCACTATCACCGAATCAGGCACCGGATCTATCCTCAGAAAGGCCGGGTCCGAATCCGGGGCCGTGTACTTCTTCAGAAGGCGGGAGGGAGCGGCCTTCACTACCGCTGGTGTGAGGAACAGCTCCGCTGCAGGTTCTACCAATCCAGGTACTAGTGGTAGTAGAGGACGAGACAAATGCTGTTGCCACGACTTGCGCTGGAGGGCGCTGTGGGATAAGGAATTTTTATAAATTTATATTCCAACACCTTCCCTACTGTTACGGGGACTGGTGTTGGAATATAAAATTATAAAAATCCTAAATCCGCGCCCTCCAACGCAAGTCGTGGTAACGACTTGCATTGTAGCGGCCGCGTGGTAAAGGTATGCGTTGTTACAACCTGCGTTGTAACAACGTACATCCGCAAAGAAGGACTACATGCCCAATGAGCCCACGGGACTTTCCAGGCTTCAGGTAGGTAGCAGCCATCTTGAAAGAATAGTAACCTTGCTATGCAATCATGATACATAGTTGCGCCTTTTTGTTGGAATCCTGTCATTTGTTCTGTAGTAAAGTTGACAAAAGACATCTTACAACTATAAGGATTACAAACTCAATTGTATTTGTTTCACAGCGAAACATCTGCCTAGGATCACGAACTATCACACTTTTTGTTTTACTATGAGCCATCCTTAGCATTCTGACCATTATCATATTGGTATTGCACAAGGATTGACCTAAGTGGGGTAAGAACATTTTGTAAACTCTTTTAGATATTTTAGCAAAGAAGTATTGTTTCAGTGTGTATAAACTGAATCGGTCATGTTTTTAGAGTTGTTGTGCGGGTTAAAGACCAGAGCGTTTGAGGAACAGTTCTCCAGATGATGATGCCCAGCCCTGATACTTCTTTCACTGACCCTGTGCCTGGTTACTCCCTATTTGTGTTTATTGTTTTGTGTGAGATATTATGCTCTTCGCGTGTATGTGTATATCTTAGAATTCACCTGCAGGAATGCACATGGAAAATTCTGGCAGGAAAATTAATGTATACTAACACCATGTCAGAAGGTACCTGAAGATTCTGGATCCGCTGGAGTATCAGACCGAAGAAGAAGCTAGCTCCCAATTCCCCTTCACCACTGTGCCGGATTTCTCTTGCAACAGTGATAACAGGGAAAGGGGAAGTGGATAGACAGACAGAGAGACTGCTCACACAATCATCTACTCCCGCTCAAGGAATGGTGAAGAGTTATTCTGCAAAACATAAGGACAACATTACTAAGTTCCGACCTCCTAAATACACTAGTCAACTTAAACTATCTCTCTGGGACCCAACCCCGATTACCTGTGTGTGAGTGAGCCTTAGCTACTCTCTTGAAGGTCTAATATACTGCTGCGTAGAAGGTGGTAGCAGAACTGACGTAATGAGCAGGAGATATTGGTGGTACACAAGAATATATATATATATTTTTATCTACATGAGGTCACAGTCTTTTAACATCAAGTTCCAACTGGTAAGTTCCAAAGAGTTTGTTATAAATGTCTATTGCTGACAAGCGTAGTACCAGAGTTCCAATAGTCTCAACGAAAACTGCGGAGGAGCAATAAACAGTTCAGAAATGAAGAGAAATCGGTTCGAGCTCACCGGCTAAATGCTGCTGGCCGCTGAGGGAACCTCTCCGTGTGTCAAGTCTCAAGCGCCTTCGCAGCGCACCATGAAAAGCTGCCAGGATGTCGAAGAAGCCGCTGCTGCCGACCCAGACTGGAGAATTAGGATAACTTGACTGAAGGTGAAGGGGATAAATGCTGGAAGCGTGTCAAGGGGTCAGATGGGAGCCAAACTAATGTCCGTGAGGCTAATGGGCAGCAACGGAAGATAGACGCAGCTGACAAGCCGCCAAACACCGGGAAAATTAAACTGGCAGGTGACTGGAAAAAGAGGGTAAACCTGACCAGACTGAACTAATCTAACTATGACAGAAATATCTACTGAGAGAGAGCGCGAATGAAAAAACGTCCGCCTCTCGGGGAATTTCAGTTGAAGTGCGACGTTTACCGAACGCTCGCGCTTCAAGTCACAGAGCCAGCGTTCCAGACAAACACTAGAACGCTAACTGGCCCCACTACACTGGCAACAGGGAAATGATTGAACCAAGGCGAAACGATACTTCGCCACAAGCTGAGTCCAATTGAGAGAAGGGGGTGAGGATTTAGTGATGGAGGAAACCTGCAATGTATTGTCTGCAATTGGTCCAACCCTGACAGTACCCCCCACCAAAACCCCCTTCCTAGGCTTGTGTGGATAAGTCTTGTGAAACTCTCTCACTAGTCTGGCTGCGTGAACATTAGAGCTGGGTTCCCAGGACTGTTCTTCTGGCCCAAACCCCTTCCAATCCACTAAATAGAAAAGTTGTCCCTTCCTGATCTTAGAGTCTAGTATTCTCTTAACTTCATATTCCTCCACTGAGTCTACCTGTACTGAAACGGGTGGGAGAACCTTACGAAGATTAGGTGGGCTTTTCCGAATCAATGATACATGGAATGTTGGGTGAATTTTCAAAGTTTTGGGCAAATGGAGTCTCACACAAACAGGATTTATCATTCTGTCCACAGAGTAGGGCCCCACAAACCTAGGTTGAAACTTTCGATTTCCCCGCAAACGCATATGGCGCGTGGAAACCCAAACTTGATCCCCAGGAAGATAAACTGGATTAGCCTTGCGACCCTTATCTGCTTGCTGCTTAAAAGCTGACTTCGCCTTGACCAAGTTTGCAGTTGCTGACTGCAGGGCAATCTGTAACTTATGAATGACTTCTTCAGCAGCTGGGACTTCTCCTACAACTTTGCCCACCAGCATATTGGGGTGTCTACCTGAATTCAAAAAGAAAGGAGAAAATCCAGTGGCAGTGTGCACTGAATTATTATAGGCAAATTCAGCTGGAGCTAGTAAAGATGGCCAATCTCCCTCCTGATCCAGAAGATACAAACGCAAGTACTGTTCCAAATCTTGATTTACTCTCTCAGTCTGTCCATCGGTCTCGGGATGATAACCGGTGGACAAACGAGAGTCCACCCCCAGGCCACTTAGGAAGGATCTCCAAAATCGGGACACAAATTGGGACCCCCTATCCGAAATAACTACCTTCGGAATTCCATGCAGTTTGACTATGTGTTGAACAAACAAAGAGGCCAAATCAGTGGCAGTAGGAAGACCCTTTAGAGGAATAAAATGACTCATTTTAGAAAATTGGTCTACCACCACCCAAATGACTGACATCCCTTGACTAGATGGTAACTCAACAATAAAGTCCATGGAGACTGTGTGCCAAGGATAAGGTGGTACAGGTAAAGGCATAAGTAGACCTTGTGGGGATTGCCTGAGACTTTTCCCTTTTAAACATAGTTCACAAGTGGCAACATACTGTCGAACCTGAGCTTCCATACCTGGCCAAAGGAAATTTCGCTTTATCAGTTCCAACGTCTTCAAGACTCCCTTGTGGCCTGCCAAAGGCTGATCATGGAAACTTCGAATGATCTCCTCTTGTAGTTTCTCTCCAGGGACAAACATCTTTCCTTGAAAATATGGTTTCCCATCTTCCACAATTCGATCTGGACCCTTATTCTCCCAATTCGAGTAATCATCTTTTTTGAACTCCAAGACAATCTTCTCTTGTAACTCATCCACTACTGCAACTGCTAAGATCTTTTCTGCGGGGATGAGGAATTCCTCTGTCTTTTCCTTTGCATTCTCCCCCACATTTAATCGAGATAAAGCATCTGCTTTTCCATTGGTTACTCCCGGTTTGTATGTGAGAACAAAATCATAGTCGGCGAAGAATAAGGACCAACGAAGCTGTCTCGGGGTCAAGGTCCGCGCAGACTTTAGAAACTGCAAATTCCTATGATCGGTGAACACAGTCACCACGTGCCTGGCTCCAAGCAAATAATGTCGCCATTCGAGAAACGCCACCTTTACTGCCAGCAACTCCTTGTCGGCGATGGCGTAATTTATTTCTGCTGTGGTAAGTTTTCGGGAGTAAAAGGCTACTGGATGAAGTTGCCCCGTCTTCTTATTGCGTTGGGACAGAACTCCCCCAATAGCATGATTGGAAGCGTCTGCCTCTACAAAAAATGGTTCCAACGGATCCGGGTGTTGCAAGATGGGTGCAGTGACAAAGGATTCTTTTAGGAATTGAAAAGCGCCTTCTGCCTCTGTTCCCCATAAAAACTTTTCGTTCTTCCGCAACAAACGAGTAATGGGGCTCACCTTTTCAGAAAAATTCTGAATGAATCGCCGATAAAAATTGGCGAACCCTAAGAAACTTTGGATTTCCTTCACTGAACCTGGAGCTGGCCAATCTCGGATTGCCTTGAGTTTGGAGTCGTCCATGGAAACTCCCTCGGGAGAGAGTATGAACCCCAAAAACTCCACTTTGGTTGTATGAAATACACATTTCTCCAATTTCACAAAAAGTTGGTTCTGCAACAGACACTCCAAGATGGTTCGAACATGCTGGATATGCTCCTCGGTATTCTTGGAAAAAATAAGAATATCATCTATATACACCACGGCGAAGCGGTCCAGAAATTCACGAAGTATATCATTTACAAAATGTTGAAATGCCGCAGGCGCATTGCACAACCCAAAGGGCATGACCTGGTATTCAAAAAGCCCATAACGAGTTCGGAAAGCCGTTTTCCACTCATCTCCTTCAGCCATCCGGACCAAATGGTAAGCCCCCCTCAAATCCAATTTTGTATAGATCTGGGCCTCCTTCACCTGATCCAAAAGTTCAGAGATAAGTGGCAACGGGTATCGGTTCTTTCGAGTCACCAGGTTCAAGGCCCGATAGTCAATACAAGTCCTCAGGCTCTTGTCTTTCTTCGGAATAAAAAAAAGAGGGGAGGAAACTGGGGATTGTGAGGGCCTGATGAATCCATTAGCCAAATTCTTGTCAAGGTATTCCTTCAAATGCACATTTTCTGATTCCGAAAGAGCATATATGCGACTACAGGGTAGCGAGGCTCCTGGTTCCAGCTCAATTGTGCAGTCATATTCTCGATGGGGAGGAAGTTTTTGTGCTTCTCGCTCATCAAAAACGGATTTTAAATCTTGATACTGTGCAGGAATCTTGGGGAGTTCCACCAAGCAAATTACTTGCGGTTGGTTGGCCAAACAGTAAGGTTCACTAGACTCCGTCTTCAAAGTATGAGGATGAAAGCAGTGTTCCATACAGAAGTCTGAGGTCAAATCTACAGTTCTCCTAGCCCAGTCAATCTTCGGGTTATGTTCTGTTAACCAAGGCAATCCCAAAATCAGTTGGAACTGAGGAGCATCAATTAAACTGAATCGAAGGTAACTTTTATGTTCTCCAGGTCCAATCACTGAGATTGTTTCTGTATCAAAGGCTATCGGACCGGAAGATAAAGGGGTTCCATCAACAGCACGCACAGGCTCGGGCTTGTCCTTCCTCACAAAGTTAATGCCCAACCTCTTAGCAAACAGAATATCGCAAAAGTTTCCTGTAGCTCCTGAATCGATCATGATTGCTACGTTTGCACCTTGTTCTTTTCCAAAAATTATTTGACAAGATAGAATGAGATGAGGAGCCGAAAACTGCATGGTGTTAGACAACGACTGAATTAGAGGAGTTGACTTAGATTCAGCTTCCACCAGGGCAACCCCTTCTACTGGTGAAGCTTGTCTTTTACCCATGTCGATGTCTTGGGTCTGCGTGGACACTCCTTGACAAAATGTCCAGAACCACCACAGTACATGCATAACTTGCCTTGTCTTCTCTTTTCCCGTTCCTCAGAACTAAGCGGTCCCCGAACCGTTCCAATTTGCATTGGTTCTTCTACCGTGACTTCTTCCTTGGGTTTTACACTCTCTGGACGCATGCGATCAAATCTCGGAGGAAAAGTTCGAGTTTCCTTTCGCCGCTCCTGACGCCTCTCTGATTGTCTCTGGTCAATTTGAAGAACTAAGTCTATAAGTTCTGAGACGTCGGTGGGTCTCTTGGGAATCTGGGAGAGTCCATCCTTCAATTCGTCACGCAGACCTCTGTAGAAGATTGCTGCTCTTTTTTCTGTTGGCCAATTTGTCTCAACTATAAGCTTGTTATACTGCGCTAAATATGCCACCAACTCTCGATTTCCTTGTTTTAGATCCAGAAGCTCATTGTCGGTGGTTTGAGAAATGGCTCTCCGATCAAATATGCGTAAAAATTCTGTCTTGAATTCCTGAAAATTGTACAGCACCGGATCATTGGTAGAAACCAATGGCAATGACCAAGAAGCGTCATCTCCACTCAGGTACGACAGCATGAACGCCACTTTGGATTGATCTTCTTTAAATATTATTGGTTTACAGAGATAATGCAATGAACACTGAGTGACAAAAATCTGTGCCTTATTTGGGTCCCCCAGAAATCTTTCGGGAGGGGCTAGCGGGATTGTGGGAGACATAGCATGTACTACCTGTGTGGAAAACTCGCTAGTGGCTGGTGAAGGGTTAAAGGTTTGGGACTTTGCACCCCCGAAATCAGGACTTGGACTAGTGGTGAATTCATTTATCTTTTGACGAAGAAAGTTTGTTTCCTGATTAGATTTCCTAACTTCCTCTCTGGTTTCTATCAATTGCTTTTGTAAATCTTCCAAAATGGATCCCAGGGCTTTGAGGTCTAGTCCTTCGGCCATGACACCCAAGCGGATAATACAGCGGGCACTTCAATCTGTCAGAAGGTACCTGAAGATTCTGGATCCGCTGGAGTATCAGACCGAAGAAGAAGCTAGCTCCCAATTCCCCTTCACCACTGTGCCGGATTTCTCTTGCAACAGTGATAACAGGGAAAGGGGAAGTGGATAGACAGACAGAGAGACTGCTCACACAATCATCTACTCCCGCTCAAGGAATGGTGAAGAGTTATTCTGCAAAACATAAGGACAACATTACTAAGTTCCGACCTCCTAAATACACTAGTCAACTTAAACTATCTCTCTGGGACCCAACCCCGATTACCTGTGTGTGAGTGAGCCTTAGCTACTCTCTTGAAGGTCTAATATACTGCTGCGTAGAAGGTGGTAGCAGAACTGACGTAATGAGCAGGAGATATTGGTGGTACACAAGAATATATATATATATTTTTATCTACATGAGGTCACAGTCTTTTAACATCAAGTTCCAACTGGTAAGTTCCAAAGAGTTTGTTATAAATGTCTATTGCTGACAAGCGTAGTACCAGAGTTCCAATAGTCTCAACGAAAACTGCGGAGGAGCAATAAACAGTTCAGAAATGAAGAGAAATCGGTTCGAGCTCACCGGCTAAATGCTGCTGGCCGCTGAGGGAACCTCTCCGTGTGTCAAGTCTCAAGCGCCTTCGCAGCGCACCATGAAAAGCTGCCAGGATGTCGAAGAAGCCGCTGCTGCCGACCCAGACTGGAGAATTAGGATAACTTGACTGAAGGTGAAGGGGATAAATGCTGGAAGCGTGTCAAGGGGTCAGATGGGAGCCAAACTAATGTCCGTGAGGCTAATGGGCAGCAACGGAAGATAGACGCAGCTGACAAGCCGCCAAACACCGGGAAAATTAAACTGGCAGGTGACTGGAAAAAGAGGGTAAACCTGACCAGACTGAACTAATCTAACTATGACAGAAATATCTACTGAGAGAGAGCGCGAATGAAAAAACGTCCGCCTCTCGGGGAATTTCAGTTGAAGTGCGACGTTTACCGAACGCTCGCGCTTCAAGTCACAGAGCCAGCGTTCCAGACAAACACTAGAACGCTAACTGGCCCCACTACACTGGCAACAGGGAAATGATTGAACCAAGGCGAAACGATACTTCGCCACAAGCTGAGTCCAATTGAGAGAAGGGGGTGAGGATTTAGTGATGGAGGAAACCTGCAATGTATTGTCTGCAATTGGTCCAACCCTGACACACCATTACAATAATTTAGCTCACTCACTTAAATTTTGCACCACAAACCTAGTAACAGCACGGGGGAGACTTTTAATGAAGGAAAGGGATAGGAATATATACTGGAAAGGCTGGATAATAAATGGATATTTACGATATCCATTTAATGGGAGAGTGATGGATTGAGAATTTATTTTGCCAAGTGAAGTAAAATTTGGATTGGAGAGAAAGAAAAGGAGAAAGACATGCAGCCATTGAATGTAGGGGTCTAATATAATAATAGAAAAGATGAAAGTGTGTAAGGAAAAAATAAAGCTGATTCATAACTACATGGTAGACTCAAAAATTTCTTTATGGGAACATGTGGTGCTTTAAAGCTCCCAAATGCATGGCAAATGAACTGAAAGAAGTTAGCGAGGGAAATATTTGTGGGGGTGTATTTAGTAATGGTTTACAGGAAAATGCAGATTTTTTTTAAAAACAAAAGAAACGAAATATTATACAAGACAACATATTAAACTCAGGTGAAGAAGCCTAAATTCTAGAAATAGGTTCTTGACTAAGGTGTAAGACTGAGTAATTAGTAGGGAACATGTTATGCAATATTGATATGAAATGAGGTGGAACATTTCCTCTTGTGTAACACTATGTTAATTTAGAAAACATTATTTAAATTATTTGATTTTTTGAAAAAAATAAAAGGTGCTCCTCATTCACATCTAGAAAAAAGAGCTATAATCGAGTGAAAGAGAGTGGCTGATCTGTTCACAGACTAATGCTATCGGAAGGAGAAGACCCACTTCTTTGGGAAAGACAGTCAGACCCATACATGAGTATTGTGGAGGCTGCAGAAAGGTGCATAAGAGGCCAACTAGTGTGTCTCAAACATGGTTGACATCCCGGCGTGGATATACCCAATGAACACAATGACACCCATCGCACGCAATGACACCCATTGAACCCAATAGCACCCATTGATACCCAATGATACCCAGTGATACCCAATGATACCCAGTGAAACAAATGATGCCCATTGAAATCAATGATACCCCTTGAATCAAATGATAACCATTGAACTCAATGATACACACTGATACCAAATGAAATCCACTGAACCCAATGATACCCATTTAACCCAGTGATACTGACTCATACCCAATGACAACCATTGAACCCACTGATATCCATTGAACACAATGATACCCATTGATCCCAATTATACTGTTGGAAAATGTCCCTCTCTGAAGGGTCACCCCAAACTTTTTGCCTTCCTCCTCTTTATTTTCTGACCTTGTTTTTGTTGGCTTTAAGACTCTGAGCACTTTAACACTGCTAACCAGTGCTAATGTGCATGTGTTATCTCCTCTAAACATGGTTTAATTGACTTATCGACAATTGGTATATTTCATTTATCAGTAAGTCCCTAGTAGAATGTACTACATGTGTCCAGGGCCTGTAAATTAAATGCTACTAGTGGGCCTGCAGCACTTATTGTGCCACCCAAACAAGTGGGTCTTTAAACATGTCTCTGGCCTGCCATAGCATAGCCTTTGTGTGCAGTCTACACTGCCTTGTTGACTTGGCATTTAAAACTCCTTGCCAACCCTTAAACTCCACTTTTTATCACATATAAGGGGAGAGGATGTGGCCTAACGGGCTAGGGCGGTTGATCTCCAATCTGGGGAACTAGGCTGGAGTCTAAGCATTGACGCTCAACATCCTGTGATTCTGGGCAAATCACTTAATTTCCCGTTCCTTTCTCAAAAATTAATGTGTCCTTGTGTAACATAACTGGTGGTCATGTAAAGCGCTCTGATACCTTCGGGTTAAGTTCGTGCTTATAAGTCACCACTAAGGTTGGCCTTAGGTTGCCCATACGACAGGGTGCTGTGAGGCCTACCCCTCTCATAGGTTAACATGGGAAATTCCTTATTTCGCTTATGAGCTTTAATTCCTGATTGAGAAGGAGTCGCTCTGTCATGTTTAATGTCATCAGGATGGTAGTGATAAATCCTCTTTGCTGGCAAAGTTGAATTTATTATTACTATTTTATAAATGTCACTTTTAGAAAGATGGAATGTCTCTGCTCTTAGCTTTGTGTGACGTCAGCATGTCTCCAAAACACGTCTGGGATGGGTGACAGCTGGACCTTGTGCATTCTCTTTATATAGCCACACACAAAGGAAGGTTAGGTGTGACTAAGTGGCCATCTGCATCTTGATGGGTCATCCTGGGCTGGATGCGAGGGAGGAGCTGACACTTACACCTGAACAGGCAGTGTTAGTCTGGAGCCAGCGCTGGAACGGGAGGTCCTCTTTGCACTTCAAAGCCCCTCTTTGAAGCCAACTGCACTTAAAAGGAACAACTGGGTATAAGTGCTGGGTCTCTGACCCCCATCATATCAGAACTTCTAGTCTTGTAAAGAAACTCTGCCAGGAAGAAGTACTGCTAGGCTGCAACAAGGACTGCCTCTCTGGTAGACTGCTGCTCTGGAAGAAATGCATTTCTGCTGTTCTGACTTGCTGGCTACTACTCTCTGCTCCTGCTGAGGAAGAACTGGACTCTTGCTTGAACCCAGAGTTATCACCAAGGGCAAGCTGGCTTGTCCCCAGCTTTGAGACTCAAGAATAACAAAGTCTCACCTCCTGCTACTGTCCCTGGTCCATTGGAAGTGGATTCAGAAGCTTGCTCCAGTGGAACCGACGTATCATGACACATCGGAACCACTGCATCACCACCGCTGTAGTGATCGACAATCAGCACATCCCCTCGAGTGTGTGGAGAAAATCGTGCATCAGCTTTAGAACCAATGCATCCCAGCTCCAGCCCTTCATCTACAGAACTGGTGCATCGCTATTCTTGCGTGGAGAAAGTCGAGGCATCACCTTGACTGTGGGATAGACACCAACGCATCACTCAGCTGCACCCAGCATTGCGCTGTCGCAACCAGGATCAAGGTTCTTTGTTCAGTGGGCCTTGCATGGCACCTGTATCCGGCCCGTGCTTTATCGCGGTTGGTCAGAACTCTTGACTTTGACCCAGTCCAGATAACCCTCATTGCTTCTTAGCACTATGTACACTTTTATACTTTAAAAATGAGTTTCTTGACTTCTACGTTTTGGATTTTTGTTGTTTTGTTCTTATTTAATTTATAAACCCATAATCTATTTTTCTAATCTGGTGTGGAGTCTTTCTGTGGTGTTTTCACTGAGGTACTGTATGAAGTGTTGCACACGTACTTTACATATTGCCTCTTAAGTTAAGCCTGATTGCTCTGTGCCAAGCTACCAGATGGGGAGCATAGTTTAATTTAAGGTGTGGAGAGAGTTACCCTACCTAGGATTGTGGTACCTGCTTGGATAGGATGCTTACCTCTGCCAGTTAGAAACCCAATTTCGAACAGATACCCACTGAAACACGATAATACCCAGTGAACAAAATGATCCCATTGAACCCAATGAACCCAATGATACCCATTGAACCCAATGATACCCACTGATACCTATTGAACCGAGAGATACCCTCTGAACCCAATGATACTTAATCATCCCAAAGATAGATCAGAGAGAGGATGGAGGCGCTTTTGGGGCAGATTGTAGGAAGAGCATGTATATACAGTAATGTGATATTGAAGAGATAGATTTTAGTAAACTGACGCAGAGCAGCTTCAAATAGGAGGAGCTGGTCAAGCAGGAAGGACAGAGTACAACTACTAGTGCCATTCCCATTTGAGATTTGAGTTTTCAGGAAAGGAGGACGAGAAGGAGAAAGTCTTAGACTATGCAAAGGATGGGTACTTGCCTTTATCGCAGAAAGGGGTAGTGTGCTGGAAAACAAGCTAGTGGTGGGAGGAAACATTTGCCACCTACACGAAGGTGCAGTAGAGAAATATTAAAAGATAAGAGAGTGAGAACACAGGCTGAGAAGAAGAGGGCGGCTTATAAATGCATAGCAGTTAGTATGAGACAAAGAGGGGGTGTGATTAGATGTACTGAGAGTTTTAGCAAGAGGAGTTGTGTCGGAAAATGCCAGTGCTGCCGGAAGTGCCGTGGTCTTATGTGTACCAGAACAATTTGGCCAGAACTGTTTGTACCACTAGCAAAGCAGTGCCCCATGGGTGAATGTGTGTGTAAAGAGGCGCTAGAGTCGGTAACTTGTCGAAAGATTGGTTTTATTAAGAAACCAATAAAAGACCCACTGGTGAATTGCAGTAAGGCATCCAGTAACCACCAACTCCAACCGCTTCTCCTTTCCCTTCCAATCATGACATACACGCATTCTAAAATTACCTAACACATTCTACATTACACAGGGAAGTAGAAACTATGGTAACAGAATATATTAATACAACTTTACAGTGTGGCTAAAAACCGAGGCCCACATTGAAGGTTTCAGTCACTATGCTGTAGTTCAGCTTGCATCGGGTGCATGTGTTTATGTCTGTGAGAGAGAGGGGGGAGATTGGAAGGGTATTTCACAAGCAACATTTTCACAGCATATCATACCCCCCGAGTGCAAAGACGGTGAGGCCTATGGTGCAGTTCTTCCTCTCAAAATCCTTGTTCAGGATGTCTCTGTTGAACGTTCCGGTCCAGACCACAGGAGCCAGCCAGGGAGTGACCGTCATCACCTCAGAGCTTCTGAAAGATACAAAATGGACAACAGTTTGCACGGTCTGTAGCACAAGAGCTGTAATTGTCAGGCACAAAACATCCTGATATAATAATTATAATGCTGTTATTGATCTAAATACCAAGTCTGGATGTCCTCGAATATTTCAAGCACTTGCCTATCTCTCTAGTGCTTGTTCCTTAACCACAATGTGATGTCACCACCCCACCTTCTCAGAAGAGACCTTGACTCCAGTCCTGAATTCCTGTTTCAAAATATTGTATTCTGGAAGGGCAGTTCCATCATTTGATTTTTATGAGAGAACGGTGAAACTCTCAGAATGCCTAATTTTTTCATAGGATACTTTAGATCCCTGAGCAGTCTCTCCTCAAGCCACATAGTCACAATATCTAGTCATCACACCTGTCACATGCTTTCTGTGCTTCAGGATGCACTAGACCACCAGCCTCAAGGCACATGCACACTCTATTTTGATAACGAGAAGAGCACTTGCACAATCACATCCACTTTTATTTAGCTCACTACACTGCCCTAGCATAATGATTGTACATACTAGAAATTGTGGAGGTATTGTGGCATTAGAATAAAATGTGAGCACAACTCCCCACTTCAAACCTAACTTTGTCATCGGTTTTCAATAGTTCACACAGGGGATTGGGCAGTCCAACCGGGGCTGGATGTCCTGTTCTTCTTGACTATGTCAAACAGTATCTTAATTGACTGTAGGTCTGGCTTAAAGTGATAAATTGAGAGCCACATAATTTTTATTTATATTTATTAATTTAATATCACATACGAAAAGCCAGACAACTATCAAGCGTTGCGGAACCACAACAGTAACATGCAATAAAATTCAAAACAAAAATGAAACATCACAAAGTAAATATCAAGTAAAAAATCTGAATTAAGGCATCAGTTGTTTATTGTTTCTACATGCAAGGAGGAAGCTCTCATCACTCGCAGAACTGGGCTAAAATTGGCGATCCAGTGGAGATGGCTCATTAGCTTCAAACTGTGACGGATCCTCAGCTTCCGGCGGGAAGACATCTCATCTACCATTAAATAGGTCCATGGGTCAGTGTCCTGGCTGAACGCTTTGGACCCACTGGAGTTATAGGAGTTGTGAGCTGTGTTGTTCAGGGCCGTGCCCTAGCCCGAAAACTCTCAAAGGTCAACCACTTCCAGGCGACAGTCAGTTTGTCACGTCTAGCTGTCAGTATGGTTTCTTTGTTCTGCTCCACTGTGAGGAGATGGGCTCAAAGCGCATTCTGAGCCTTGTCCCAAGATGCTGGTCACAAAATAGCAGCGGATTCCAGCATGGATGTCTGATTGTTTGGCACTGCCTGGCAGATGACTGCTTGCTTCCTTTTTCACTTCCTTCCATCATTGATGTTGGAAGACGTTCACAATCAATAATGGAGCCTCAAGACATCCACCAGGGCGCATCAGTTAAATAAATAAGGGTGATGCATAAGTTCGAGAGAAACCAAGGCCTAGCGATCTCCAACCTGTCCGCAACTCATGTGATGTCATCACTGCGTTATAAAAGTACTATGACGCAGGTAGATGCACCATTACATTGCATCCATCAAGGAGAGGTTTTGGTGATGTGTTGGACCACTGTCTGATTTGAGTTCTCTGTGGTGGTAAATATCTCTGTCAGTGTCAGTACTACCGTGACTGCAGAAGAGGTTGGCTCAATTTGCTTGTTCATTTAAGATATGTATGTCTTTATTGTTCATCCGTCATAGTAATCATCACTGGCAGGGGCGGCCTTAGACATGTGCAAGCTGTGCACCTACACAGGGCCACCAAACCCCAGGGGCCACCACACCTATATATGTCCTTAATATAATAATCCTCTGAGGATGGATACATATTTGCGAGGCGGCCCCTGGCAGGGATTTGGCGGCCTCCGGCTCTGTTACACTTCCAAACACCCTGACCCCCCTCTTCACTGGCCTCCGTGCTCCGCCCCGCCCAGACCCCCTCTTCCGGGGCCCCCTACCTATGCTCCCTGCCCAGGGCCGCCATGAGCCTAGAGCCGCCCCTGTCACTGGTAACTCATTGGGGTTCTGAAGAGGTCTAAAATGATTGACAGCATTGCTCTTAAGATGTGGTTGGGAGGACCCTTTCCAGGTGCACAGCTTCTTCATAATATGAGGCAATGTTTCCATATTTTGTTAAACCAGACCATCAGTCAGTCTTTGATATACACATTCTGCCTTGGTGTCAGGTCCGTTTGGGGTGGGAGGTCACAGGCTAGATGGAAGCTACTGGGTCCCTTCAGTGGTTGAGTTTCAGGGCAGCGATGGCGAGCTGTCACAGGTGTGTGGGGGAGACAGTGGGTAGGGGGTAAGAGCTCAGATCTCGCCAATAGCAGATAGAATAAAGGATTCTTTCACCCACATCTAGGGCCGGATGTAGGTGACCGTTTCAGGCCATTTACCGACCGGTAACGGCCGATTTCGGCCGTTACCGACCGGCAAATGGCCAATCGGTATGTAGGGGCCTAAATCCAAGGCCACATGTAGGTAAATCTACATTTACAGAATCGGTAAAATTACCGATTCGGTAAAATACAAAATCGGTAATTTTACCGATTCTGTAAATTCCATATGTAGGTGGGACTCTTCTGAGTCCCAAAGGCCTTAACAAATCGGTATTTTACCATGAAATCCAACTTCATGGTAAAATACCGATTCCGGTGTGCTTTGAAGCCCATAGGAATCAATAGGCTTTACCGCTTCGGTATTTACCGAATCGGTAAATACCGACTTTTACCGATTCGGTAAAAGGGAACATCTGGATTCCCTACATACCCACCCCTCACATTTACCGATTCTTAATTACCGAATCGGTAAAATTCGGTAATTTTCGGTAATTAAGAATCGGTAAATGTTACTTACCTACATCTGGCCCCTAGTCTTTTAAGTAAAAGAAATTCCTCTAAGCGCACACGTTTACTAAATACTAGACAGTGCAATTACAGAAATGCAATATAGGGTTAAAATGCTGCTTGTGATTCTAGGCACAAACCCTTCTGTACCTCCGCCCTTCTAATAGAGTTTTCCACTGTCTATGATACCTTGTAGGGACATGGAACTGCACTGGGTATGTTCAACCGCAGTTACTTATTCGCTACCCAAGGCTTATATGCCCACCAATTCACTTCACTTTTCCCTTCATGCAGAAAAAGTCTTAGTTTGTGCAATAGGTTTCAGCCCATTTTTCAGTCTTGCTTACAGATGTTGTGCCCTGTGGTAACCAGCTTCATGTAATGAAAGCATTGGCGGGATGGGTGTGGGCAGCAGTCTTCTCCCAGCAGCATCCTTTTTTCATCAGTTTCAAGGTCCCTAGGCCAGGTGCTGAATGAATGCATGTTTGACAGGTGTGGCCTTGGGCCAATCTTGACCTTGCAGCTGACTGAGCCAATAAGGCTGCACTTCTTATGTTTAATGGAGCACTCGGGCCTTCTACATCAGCAGCATCAGTTCCAGTCTTTCAGCTGCTGTCGATCTTGCTTGATGCTTGCTTTCTCTAGAAGTGTAGATGCTGTTCACAAAAGGAAACATGTATAGAGACTGCAGGGTCCCATATTCACATCCGTGTTGCTCCTGGTTTCAGTCTCTGGCAGTCTCTCCCTCTATCTGGCTAGTCCCTGTGACAGGAACATACTGGGCTTCTCCTCTCTCCTTCCCTCTCTCAGCAAGCAGGTGATGGAGCGAGGGTGAAAACAAAAATGTTTGTATACCCCTCGTGACGTTTCTTCCCCATAACAGTAATATGTATTAATTGTGTGGTTTTGAAGTTAACCAACATAGAATAGAATGTACACACACAAATACACGTGGGATACTAATTTGCTCGTGCTGCGAATTTTAATCCACTAATAAAGTGAAATTGTTGTATTAATCTTGTACGCAATTGTCATAATCCAATGAAAATCTATGTGTATATGCTTTTGTATGTCTTATTGTGGCAGAAATGATGGAGAATGGTAAGTAAACCATGCTTATTTGTGGCTAAAAACGCTAGGTAATAACTAACAGGGATACCTTAGAATGGGGGAGGTAAACAGAAGGGCTATAGTTCGAAATCTAACGTTTAATTGTGTTTGTTTCTGTAATAGTTCCCATAAAGGCCCATGAGGCCTAAAGTAAAATGGAAGTTTGCGATATTCCGAGACTGTGATGATCTACGCATGCGCGACTGTGCTCGAGAGAAGTGCAAGCAGCTTGTGCCTCTACAGCGTGGGTCAAGGTCGGCGTGGCCTGAATATTCAACCAAGTGCCAAAAATGTGTATGTCCGCATCATGAGCATGGGAAACCAGTCTGAAATACCAATTTAAAGGACAGAAGCGAAAAAACTGTTAAAGAACAATCGAGACCTTATTTTATTTTAGTATAACAATGACTTTGCGGAAATATGGACAATGAGCAGATGAGGTTATGCTCATCCACCCCTTACTTCGACCAATGAGGATACACCAGGACCCTAAAAGTTTCAAATCTTAGATAAAGTTAGGGTAAAAGGGGATAAAGAGAACGTTTGGAAGTGAGAAAAAAGCTTGCTTTTGATTTTATTTTTGCACCACAACATGCTGTCGGACTGACAAACTTTTCAATGGTGCAAAGACTTTGAAATGTTCTTGACTTTTGATGGGTGCGGGGTCCGGATGGGAGGTGAACATCGAGAAAGAATAGAGAGGTGGTTTTTGGGAACTATGCTGTCCTTGCTCTGATGTCCGTATCATGAAATCTTGGTAATATTACTTTGACTTACTTTTCTGAACTGTTATGCTAATAAATATAAATGTTTGAATTTAACTTCTCTTTCTCACTAGGTTATTGAATGTGTAACTGATTATTAAAATAGAGCGAATAATGTAAGGTCATGCTAGGAGATTTAATTTCTAAATAAAAATTTATTAAATGGAGAATTAAGCTGGTCTTGTTGTCCATTAGTTAACTTTTACTAGCAGATCCATTGACAAAATAGTGGGGTGTTGTAATGTGTTCTTGAAAATAAAACCATGGTAATAGCGACTAACTGCAGGTGTATATCTATACTACTATAATAAAGGAAGAACTTTGAGGCTTTGAGGCGGGTAAACTCGGGAACCACAGCGCCAATCCACACACCCGATACACCGTTGTAATCGTCAGGGTGTGCAGATGGTTATAGGCTATATAAATAAATAAAAAAACGTTATTTAAAAAATGTACATTAAAAAAAAAAGTAGTCCCTCCAAAGTAGCACCGGCTGCCACGTGCGTGCTCACGTCAGGAGCGCGGGAAGGAGCGGCGTCCAGGAGCGCGACGAGGAGCGGCGGACAAGGCGCGGGGGAGGAGCAGTGACGTGAGGAGCAGCGGACAGGCCGGAGGAGCGGTGACCAGCGGCGGTGAGGTGACAAGCAGCGGACAGGCGGGAGGAGCGGTGAGGTGACGAGCAGTGGACAGGCGGGAGGAGCGGTGAGCAGCGGCGGCGAGGAGCGGCGGACCGGTAAACTGAGGAGTGCGGGGGAGGAGCGGCGGCTGAGGTAAGGGGACCCACGGACAATGTCGGGGCAGGCGGGGGTCGGGGCAGGCGGGGTTCGGGGCAGGCGGGGGACGGGCCGGGCGGGGGCCCGGGCTTCTGGACAATATCGGGGCGGGCGGGGGTCGGGGAAGCCTGATTGCTCCCGGACAAGGTCGGGACAGGCTGCTAGTAGTGTATAAACTTAGTATGAATAAGACACTCCGCTAAAATCCAGCAGCTCTCCTCTAGTCTTTACTAATCCTGGGAGCAGGGTGAATGTGTGTATAAATGACTCGCTGTGTTATGGGCCTTGTTAGAACTGGGGGTCTCTAGTTGGCAGAGGTAGGTACCACTGTCCAAATAGGGACCCTTGATTCTAGTCAGGGTAAGGAGGAAACCCTCTGAGATAACCCCTGCTCACCCTCTAGGTAGCTTGGCACGAGCAGTCAAGGCTATTCAGGAGGCAATGTGTAAAGTATTTGAACCAACACTCACAGTAACACAGTGAAAACACCACAAACTGACTCCACAACAGTTTAGACAAATAAAGGTATTTAATCTAAACTACACAAGACCAAAACGACAAAAATCCAACATACACAGTTCAAGAATATGGTTTCAAAAGAGTTCTTAAGATTGTAATAAAAGTTCTTTAGGTTGCGATAAAATAATCCACAGTTGCGTGAAAAGTTCACAGTTGCGTCACGTTTTAGACACAGTATCTTTAGTTGCGACAAAGTTCCAAAAGCAGAAGCTGGTGCAGTGGAAAACAAGCGATGCGTTGTTCCTGAGACCCTGGGGAGGCGATGCGACAGCCCCGCTGCAGCAGCGGGCGTGTTGCGACGAAACCGGTTTGTATGGGGTGGAAGGCCACTTGTATGGATTCCGGCGCGTAGGTTCCGTAGGAAGTTTGTTCTCGCAAAGGCACGATGCGGCGATCTCTGGAGTTGCGACAATCTCCGGGGCAACGATGCGCGAACCAGCGGTGATCTTCTCTCTCGCAGCTTCTCGATGCGATGGCTTCTGCGACGACACTCGCAGCGACGTGATGCGGTCTGCACGCAAGCAGTGTGGCGATCTCACCCAGCGACGACAGGCTCTGCGACGACACTCGCAGCGATGTTAGGCTTCCCGCACCGATCGGGTGCGTCCCGCAAACGAAGGATGCGACGGCTCTGACAGCGGCAACAGGCACTGCTACGATCTCGACCTTCGTAGCGGCGGGAAACTTGTCGCACTGTTGGGGATGCGCTCCGCAGCGAGCGATGCGATAACTTTTCAATTGCAAAAAGTCTCTCAAGCTTAGTTTCAAGCTTCACCAGCACAGGTACAACTTCCAGAGGCCCCACAACTGGATCAAGCACTCTAGGAAGGACAGAACTCTCTCAGCAGAGTTCAGGGAAGTTGTGGGCGAAGTCCTTTTGTTCCTGGGACTTCAGAACATGGAGCCAGCTCTTCTCAGGCCCTTGGAGATTCCTTCAAGACAGGGGACACAGCACAAGTGAAAAAAATTCCTTCCCCTCTCCTTGGCAGCAAAGCAACAGGTCAGTCCAGCAGAGCAACAGCAGGACAGTCTTCCTTCTTCAGATTCAGCTTTCTCCTTGGCAGAGGTTCCTTCTTGATTCCAGGATGATCTAATTCTCTGTTGTCAGGGGTCCTGTACTTATACCCCTAAAAGTCTTTGTTCTCTTTGTGCAAGTGGGCCCTGAGCCCGGTCTGAACCAGTTCTGGGTGTTTCTTGAGCACTTTGTTTTCCTGGCTTCTCCTTTCCTTTCAGAGTGAGGGACAGGGTCGTCAGCCGCCCAGCAGGAGGTGGAGCCAGCATTGTGGAAGGCAGGCACAGCCCTATTCAGGCCCAGGTGCTATCTCCTCCCACCAATCAAGTTGCAAATGCAGTCATTCAGCCTAGGGCTGACTCAGCCTGCCTCCTGGGGAATCCCCAGCCCCTGTCACTCTCAAACCAGACAGTCAATAAACAAACAGGCCAAGGCACACAGAAGGGTCAAACAAGAGAACAGCAACTTTCTAAAAGTGCTGTTCTCAAACACAGGATTTAAAAACAACCTTTCCTAAAAGATGTGTTATTAAATTCTGAGTTCAGGGATACTAGACTCGTATGTCCTATCTTGCTCCTATGGGAAGAAATGCTGGTAGCCACTGTAGCCAGCATCCCCCATGTTAACCCCTTCCCTGCTCATGACGGAACCATGTCGTCATGAGCCACGGGCGTCCTGTGCTCATGACGGCGTGGTTCCATCATGCTGCGCCCGCTCTGCCCATGCGGCACTGATTCCCCACCTGTGCGGGCTAATTAGTGAGTGGGCGGAGTCGGTACGGAACCACGCCGTCATGAGCATAGCCTGCCCGTGGCTCATGACGGCATGGTTCCGTCACGAACATGGCGGCGCCGCGCTCCCCCCCCATGCCCCCAGCACCGCAGCAGAATTACCGCCGCAGCCAAGTGGTTAACCTATGGAGCAAGATAGCCTTACAATAGTGAAAAACGAAAATGGCTGTAATTCACTACCAGAGCATGTCACCTGCACCAGTACATGCTCTACCTTTCACATACACTGCGCCCTGCCCAGGGGGGGTACCTTGGGCCTTCCATAAGGGGGACCAATGTGCACAAAAAGGGAAGGGTTAGGCCTGGTCAGTGGGGACACTGACCAGGAGGACATGGCAGTTCACAGACTGCACACAGGCACTGCAGTGGCAAGCCTGAGACACCATTTTGGGGCTACTCATGTGGGTGGCACAATCAGTGCTGCAGGCCCACTAGTAGCATTTGTCATCACCAGCCTTGGCACACTCAGTGCACTTTACCAGGGACTTCATTGTGATACACATATGCCAATCATGTAGATCCAATCACAATAACGATTTACACAGAGAGCATATGCACTTTAGCACTGATCAGCAGTGGTAAAGTGCGCAGAGTCCTATTGCCAACAGCCACGGGTCAGGAAAAATAAGGGAGGAAGAAGCAAAAAGTTTGGGGATGACCCTGCAAGAAGGGCCAGTGCCAACAGGCCCCCACTGACAAGTAATGTGTGAATAGCTCCCAGGAAGTATGGTGATGGTTTGCAGGTTTTATTTGGAGCCGCACTGGATCACAGGCAGGCTTCTAGGGTCCAGACAGAACCTCGCTACTCCAGCAGAAAGTTTAGAACTCTAGTGATTTTACCTCACCTCTTAGAAACTGTCTGTCATGCACACACCATGCCTTGACAGACAACAGTCCTTTGAGTACTATATAGAGCACCCCCTTTCTTGGTCATAAATAACTTGGAAGTTAAATAAAGAAGGATGGTTTGGATCCCACTTTTATGCAAATGTCCCATGCAGGGGATTTCTGTAAAGTGGTGTCTCCCACAGCAGGTAGTAATATGGCTGGCACAAAGAAGGATCGCCCAAAATGTAGACACAATGAAATGTGAGTTTTTTGCACCTGGCCTTCATGAGGCTTCCCGAAGCAGTAATCAGAGACAGACAAAATGGCAGGCTCTGTGCCAAAACATTTCTCTCCTTGAGAAACAGAAAATGCTATCTCACCGGTGCTTCGTGATGGTGCTCATCGCGAGTGCCCGTTGATGTTGCGCAAAGCAAAGGGTCTCAACTGAGCTGATGCAACTTTGAATTGGGGGGCAGTGCAAGCCACAACATTTTGGCGCCAGCGGGTTTGTTAATGAAAAGCACAAAATCTTCAATTTAGCCTCTGTGAGGCAACAACAAGGGTCCAGGATATGAGGGGCACCACCTGGGGGTCAGGGTCTTGCTCTGCTCCAGCTGGATCAGGGTGCTGGTTCAGGTGGTTGTGAGCCTGTTATGTCTGACAGGTAGAGTGGCATCCTTGTTAGTAGTAGTATAAATTACAAAATTGCAGACCTGTACCAACATTGCTCACCATGTGGGTGCATACCTCATAAGGAATGTGCTTGCATGTGAATGGTAATGAAAACAGCACTGGCGAAGCCAAAAACTATTGACTTTGTCAATGCTTGTTTTCACCCTGTCTCTGCTCTTTCTTTACGCTCTCTCTTTTGTATTCCCCTTGTCTATTTGTTCAACCTACCTACTATTTCCAGAAGTAGTATGAATTACACAGGCCAGTGTTCCAACGTGGGCATAGTCCACGTCCGTGTTCTACTTATGCTCAGGTCCTGGCTTCCCCAGTGCACAGCTTCTGATAGAACTTCTCTCCGGACTGTATGTGTTAAAGTCTTCATGGAGCTTGTTTAACCCTCAAGCGAGCCAGGCCCAGAGGGAGGCACTCACAAAAGAAATTATAAGCTAGCTGCCTGTTAAATAGTGGCTTGTGCAGGACAGTTAGTTTCCATGCCCCTTTGGGCTCGGGTGCCACTGCACCAGGTGCACCCTTGATAGCTCTGCTCCTGAGATAATTTAAATAACAGCTAAAAATATTCAACACTCTACTGGACCGACTGGGCCGTAAAAGAGAGACACATAATAAATAAAATACTATCGACAAAAAAGCCAGGTCTTTGGTAGTTTTCTGGCTTTCGAAGGATTTTGTTCAGGGCGGGAGGTAGAGATTTCCATATTTTGGCTGCTGTAACAGAAAAAGATCATTTCCTGCAGCTCACTGATCTGTCTTTGAAGACCGCAAGAGGAATTGATTCCATGGGTGCAGTGAATGCATGGGTGAATACCACCCACATTTGTGGTAAAAAAAATGGGATTTTATAGTACTTCTCTTTATGTACAATTAACATGGCTTTAAATATGATCTCGCTTATGAAGCCTATTGTAAGAGTGGAACCTTTCATGGAACTGCCATCATTCTGCTTACAGCTGAAGGAGGTCTTTGTGTCTCATGGTTCCAATGGATTCAGAGAGAGGTGGGTATTGGAGGATCTTGTTGCTGAAGTAGGCACCCAAGAACAAATACGTAGTGTTACTTGAGAAAAATAATTCCTTTACTACAACTGCCCAAAATGGCATCCATCCACATAAAAATACATAACAGGCCATGAACAGGTGTTGACTCTTGAGCCCAACCACAAAGCAAATGTCAAAGTAGATTTAATCAGACCACACTGAAAGGGAAGTTATCAGTAACAGGACGGTCACAATGGAATCATATTACTAACAAAATACATGTAAGACCACACCTAACCCTGAGAATTGCCTAAAAATCAAAACAAGAAGAGATATGCTGCTCCTAATGAGTCCTACAGGTCAATGTGTGTAAAGAGAGCACTGGAGTGCTAATTAAGGTCGGGGAAAATCTTTTCTCTTTTCAGAAAAAGACCCTCACACACCCAGCCAGCTAGGTGTATTGCTGCATCACTGGGTCTGCTCTTTATCGGGTCGGCTCTGCAATACCCAATTGGTGCCCGTAATGGGGCCTTCTTGGCGGAGATCTTTTTTCTTAGCCATTGGGTGCGGTGCGTGTACGGGTCCTCGTGAGTGTAGATGTGTGAATGTGGAATGTGTAAAGTATAAAACAGGAGTTAGTGATCCACCCAAAATGATTTTAATGACTGTGGTCACTAGCCTGAATAAAACAAAATAAAAGGAGCGCATAGTTGCAGGGTTGTGCGCTAAAACTCAGGCCAACATGTTTCTTGACTAGTGTCAGTTTGACGGCAATTCTTCAGGACCTATTGATCATTCTACACTTTTTGGTGGTGGTCTGTTAGTTCAACAATTTAGTGACCACCCATACAGCACCCTAAAAAGTGGTACCTGTCAATCAACAACAATGCCTGTAGGAGAGAATCATAAAGGTTAGTGCATCATTCTTCTATGGTCTGCAGTTTAACCTTAATGCAAAAGTCCATAATATGACCATGCTATTGTGGCACTGCAAAACAAAATTTGTAAAATAAGCATGCTTCACATGAGGGTGTATGTGATTGTGCATTCGGCGATTAGAGGAAAAGTTAAAAACAGAAGTAGCAGAAAAAATTACAAAGCACACTACATCACCACCCAGATTAGGGCAGCTCTATGTATCAAAGTTGTGCGGCAGGTGTAGACACTGCAAGGGAAAGTGTCCTAATGTTTGTAGTGATTAACAAGCATTTGCAATGCAATAGGTCTCGCATTATGAAAGTTTGAGCTATTGGTATTGAAATTACACATTTTTTATTTATGTGTTGGTTTTGAAAATAGCTAAACTAATAGCTTTGTCATCTACAATGACAATAGTTTTAACTTTCGCAAATGTGACACCTATAGCATTTGTAATGCAATATGTGTTGTATTTACATGACTTAGGTGTATTAATATTACAAATAACAATGGCTTTTATTTTTTTTAATAATTAATACTTAAATAAAAGTTAATGTAATTTATAAATGGCAATAGCTTAAACTTTTGTAAATAACTTTTGGGAAGATTAATGTTCAGTGTATTTTATTGTGATGAAAATCCAAGAACAGAAGTGAAATATTAACATCTTTTTGTGACATTTGTAATAAAGCTTGAAACATTGAGAGAACATATTAGAACCAGTTGTTTTTGAATGGTTGCACAGAGTGATGCTGTGGCCTTCAGTGGTGCCGAGTGATGCTGTGGCCTTCAGTGGTGCAGAGTGATGCTGTGGCCTTCAGTGGTTCTGTGGCGCTGAGGGGTGCTGTGGCGCTGAAGGGTGCAATGCAGTAGGACTCGCAATTATGCGGGTTTGAGCTATTGCATTGTAAATGACAGTGCCTTTTATTTATGTTTTTGTTTGTAAAACATAAATAAAAGGCATTGGCATTTACAATGGCAATAGCTTAAACTTGGGTAAATGTGAGACCTATTGCATTGCAAATGCTTGTTTGAAGAAGGTTTTGCCTTGTGTGGCCGTATTGTAGGAGTGCTAACAGCTGTGGGGACTATGGGCAGTCACAGGAAGCACGAGGGGAGGAGAACCTGGCAGGGAAGGATGGTTTAAATTTACAGATGTAGCAGTGCAGCAAGGTGCTCTTGGATGCCGCTCAAACACTAATTTTTTTTGTAAAAAGCTGGCACCACTAAACAAGCAATGCGTGCAACTAAATAAATAATTAAAAGCGGGCACCATGCTAAATATAAAACGTGCACAACTAAATAAATAATTAAAAGCGGGCAGGAGTGAAAGGTGAGAAGAACCTGGCAGGGAAGGGGAGAGGTCTGAATTTACAGATGCAGCAGTGCGGAGAGGGGATCTTGGGTGGCGCCAGAACAAAAGTGGAGTGTGAAATTGTGACGGAATGGGGTGGAGAGGAGGGATAGGAAAGGTTGGGGGGGCGGGGAAGTTGACGAGGATGTGGGGAGGGGCAGCGAGGCGCTTGGGAGAGCGCTGTGCTTTGAGGCATGACGGCCTGAAGGAAGGCGATACATTGTGGAAAGAGGTTTAGGGGGAAGAGTGTAACAAGAGCTAACATCTGGCTCTGCCAGTGGAAAACTACCTGCCGGCCCAACTCTAAATTAGGCGGGCAGATGGAATGCCATCGCAATTGGAATGGAGTACCTCTGGAGAACTCTGACACCTTCGGGTAATGTTCGCGCTATATAAAATCGCATTAAAATAATACCCTGTTCGCAAGACTCTTAATCCAGCCCCAGCAGTGAAATTATATAACTCGCAATTAGAGTCAAAAGGAAAAACAAGCTGTAGAGTGACAAATATTAATCTAACAGTTGTAGAGTTAATGTACGGGGCACCGGGTGTACTGCGAGAGCACCCACACGCGGCGCCATTCACGCCGGTGGAACTGTGCGCAACGCCACCAACTCTGGATCACCAGGGCCGCCTTGTTCTTCTTGTGAGACTGGCAGTGAGGCTGCGGCGAGCTGGGAGAGACGTGGAGAGAGCACTGGGGTGAAGGGAGAGGAAGGCAAGAGAGAGGGGGACCGCGTGGAACAGAGAGAAGAGAACGGGGAGACAAAGCGGAAAAAGAACGAGAAGGAAAAAAGAGTGATTTAGCAATAAAATGAAACAAACAAAAAACACAGGTAAGAGAAGCAAAAGGGAGAGACACCGTGAGAAACAAATGGCGAAAGACAGATGAGAGTCCCAAGTTAGTGGGGAAAGTGTTGGTAGGAAGGGAAATATGGAAAACATGGAAATGCAAAGATGGAGAAATGAAGGGCAGAAGATACAGGGGCAGGAGAAAGAAAGGTAAAATATATAATGAGGTGATGTGATACAGGCAAGAGGTATAAGAGCGAAACAAGGTAACCATAAGAGTGAAACAAGTTGGATGGGGGTGGGGGGGGGGCGGGGGAGCAGGGGAGTGAGCAAGTGGGAGGGAACGAGCATAAGGGGTGTGAGTGAGGCCAAGCGCGTGCTGGCAAAGCGTCCCGCTTCAAGAGCCTGGTGGTGTGCGAGGCTTACTTGCAAGTCGGGCGGGGGAGCGAGCGAGTGGGAGGGAATGAGCATATGGGGTGTGAGTGAGGCCAAGCACGCGCTGGTGAAGCGTCACGCTTCAATAGATCACATGCATTGGGAGGAATCCGCTTGTTCAAGAGTGTTGTTTCCCCTACAATACGTCAGAGCTATAAATAGCTCGACCTAAAAATGGTTAAGGAGGTGTTAAGGAAAAGGTATGAGATGTACACATACTGGCACAAAATATGACCTAAATCCAACCCAACCACAACAGAAGTTCTTTTGAAACTATACACTAAAACTCTACAGGTGGATCAATTATTCTGTAGTAAATGCCAACACCCTAGTAGTAGCATGCAACTCCAACTTCAGATACGACTGAGACTTTTTAACTTCTAGTTAATACCAAAACATGTTTCCTTTACTTGGAGAGAAATGGAGAAAAAACTCTGAAAAGTAAAGTCTCCCAAGTAAAGTCTCCAAAGTTGTGTAAATCTTAAAAAACTCTGAAAAGTAAAGTCTCCCAAGTTGTGTAAATCTGTATATTAGAACTACGTCGCAGTCCTCTGCAGATTCCTCAGGAAGGATTTGCGCTCTCCATTATAGTCTCGAAAACATGCAAAAGGCAACGAAAGATTCTCCAAACGTTAAGTGAGGAGTACTATAAATATGACAAATGAACAATAGTACCCACAACGAAGAAAGTTTCTGGAAAATAAAAGTACCTCACTCAGAATTGAAGTAATAGTCGTTGATAGTGGTGTAATCCGGGAATTTTGGGGAGAACTTGCATTCCCCATAGAATTACATCCAAAACTGACGTAACTTTGCTTCAGGTTCTCTGTAACCACCGCTGGATATTGGTGCACAAATCTGAAGGCTGTGCCGAAATCAAAGGTGGTTCAGAAAAGGGGGTGGTGATGAACAGAGTGTCTGAATTAAGCAGGCCACTCTTACCCAGTCCAAACATCAGGGCTTGATCCATCACCGTTATTTATCTCACTGCACCATCCCAGCTCAGAACCTGGCTATATGCAAATCAGTCTGTCCCTGGCCCAGTGCATCATGGGAACAGGGCAGACTAAACTACCAAGCCAATTCTTCACCAGAAAGGAGACAAGCTACCGGGGACCGGTTTCTGGCATTTCAGCCTTCTTCGGCCCGCTTGCTTGAATCCTGATGGTGCAGTGAGAAAGGGACTCATGTCTGAGTATACCCTGCCACACCTATAGTGGCCAAAAACGATTCAGAAAAGGGGGTGGTGATGAACAGAGTGTCTGAATTAAGCAGACCACTCTTACCCAGTCCAAAGATCAGGGCTTGATCCATCACCGTTATTTATCTCACTGCACCATCCCAGCTCAGAACCTGGCTATATGCAAATCAGTCTGTCCCGAAATCAAAGGTGGTGGCATGTACTAGACGTAAATACGTGAACATGTAGCAAGCCACACTGGACCGCTGGAAAAATACAGAACAGAAACTTCCAAGATGGCCGACCCTTCCTTCTTTTGACGTCATCAGTGGCTGCGTATACTATATGTAGATCAATACGCATACATGTACAGGGATCACACGCTCCTGGACGTAGACGAGCCGTTAAACCATAGCCTCCAGACAGACACCCTAAAAGCACCAAAATTGCAACAACAAAAATTATTTATGAAGTGGTGGGTTAGTACTTGCGTCGGCTCCCACTCACCAGAATATGCTCCGCAAAGCAGCCAAGATCAGTGAAATTAGCAGGCACTCCGCACACACTGCAAATGTGCACCGAACAGCAGCATGCAAAGGTAAGTGCTCCAAAACGTCGCCTAAATTGTTACGTTCACACACTATAAGGTCTCAACAATTCAGCATAAAAGTATAATCAGGCACAATAAACAGAGCAATAAATCACCAGAAAACACGTACACTCGTCGGTGACAGGACGTGCTATATGAATGCAGTTCCAATTACACTATAGACAAAACATTTGCAATGCAATAGGTCTCGCATTATTAAAGATTGAGCTATTGGTGTTGCATTATTTAACAATGCCAATAGCTTTTTTGGGCCAAAAGTCAGTCTCGTCACTCGTAACGTCTGCTCAAATCCCACAAGGCAGTAGGAAGGCTGCAGTCTAAGTGGCATTGAAAGAGAAATCCAAATATATATATATATATATATATATATATATATATATATATATATATATATATTATTGACCACCAAGCACAGCAGCCGCTGTGCCAATGCACTCCAACCAGTAAATCCAAGGAAACCACGAAAACAGTGCGTGTGCTTGAAAAATTTAATTTTCCATTCGCAGTTCCAGCATACAATACACGGCAAGTATAGAACAAAAAACCCAACGCGTTTCGGCGATGACTCTCGCCTTGCTCACGGGTAACTCGTGTATGCAAAACAAACAATAAATAAAGTTTTACCCAAAGTGCACATGTGATCAGTGACTCGGTCATGAACATAAATGATGGACATAGTTAGTGATCACTATGGTGGCCATCTTAGCATGGTGAAATAACAGTGTGCCAAAGTCGATATTATCATTATACACAGTTGTCGATCACTGTAAATCAAAGAATTCTGGCACATTCACAGTTCATATGCAATATATCTACATGTATCCACAATAAGCCCAGTGGCTTAAATACGACGGCCATATGTATCAGACTCATAATATAGTAACATTGTCGACTGCCACTGGAGGTGGATGCCTGTGTTTACCTGTTCTCGTTGGTTGGCAGTAAATACATAATATTTGTCCAAGTGGATATTCATATTATATAGTTGTCAACAATTGATCAACAGTGGTCTAGTCACCCTTACATATGCTGTTGTGTTACGCTTTTCTTAATTGTCCAAGTGGACTAGATAAGCAAAGGTACAAAGTATCCTGACTGATAGAATATTGAAAAACCAATCAAATAAAGCTTCATAAATTCTGTGCCAAGTGGCTAATTAGCAAATTGTCCAAATATTAAAAGTGCAGGATAAATTAAAGAATATAGAGAAGATAATGTTCCAGGGTGAGTGGCTTGGAACCTTACTACACTCATCACAGATTTCTCATCCTTTCTTCCCCAGTGGGAATTTCAACCTCTATTCACTTCAGGTGACAAGTCTTCTCAAACCTGTACAGCAGCGAGAGAAAACAGAAAATACAGACAGTCAGCATTCCACCATATTGTGTCAACAGCCTGAAACTACTCAAGTTATGTTCAGACAAACTCGGTACACAACTGTGCCCCGGTGATATTAGTGATTAAAATCAGTTAAAAAGATGTTGTAGTTGCAGGACATTTGGAACAAACATTGTAGTCTACATGGTTGTCTTGGTTAAATAATGTTCAGAGTTATTAGCTCAGAAATTTTACAGAAATCATTTTGAGAACCAGGACTAGTTGAGACCCCTGGAATACCACCAAACCCTTCACTCTCCTAGGTGCCAGACCATTTCCTCCTCCGAATTCAGGCCCCCCGGAATCAAACAATCTAGATCAATGATGTACCTGTTCTCTAGTTGTCTTAATTTTCGAATCTTGTCCCCCCCTCTTTTCATTTGTGGTAATTTATCTATCACAAAGAATTTTAGGAGGTTACGGTTTCCTCCATGCAGATCCTCGAAGTGTCGAGCAACGGGGGAATTCTGTTCTTTATTTTGAATTGCCCTCATATGTTGCAGGATCCGAGTCTTCGCAGGAAACATGGTGCTGCCTACGTACTTTTTGTTGCAGGGGCATGTGAGAACGTAAACACAGTATTCTGACAGGCATGTAAGGTGCTTTTCAATGAGTCTTTCTTTTCCCTCTACAGGAAAGTATACCTTTTTGACGTTCGAACTATACTTGCATGCTTTGCATTTCATGCAAGTATAGAAACCTTGAATCTTAGAGGTATTCGGTTTGACCATGCTCACCTCATTTCGGCTTACCTTACTCCTGAGTGTGTCTGATCTCCGATAGGTGCTACTGGGCCTTTCTTTGAGGATATCATTGAGGGTAGGTTCAGTCATAAGGACCTTCCAATGTTTGTTAAGACTTTTTTGTACCCTCCATGATTTGGAATGAAATGTGGAAATGAATCTGATCGTTTCATTTTCCCCATTTTCCATTTTCTGTTCTGGGGTTAAAAGGGACAGATGAGTGATTTTGCTAGCTTTTTCAAAGGCACAATCTATGATTTCTTGTTTATAGCCTCTTTCTATGAAACGGTTTTTCATACATTCGCCTTCTTTGATGAAGTCACAATCTCTACTACAATTTCTCCGAGCCCGGAGAAATTCTCCATATGGGATGCTTTCAATCAAGGCCTTGGGATGACTGCTTTCTGCGTGCAGTAAGGTGTTACCTGCGGTCTTTTTACGAAATAGCTTCATCGCAAGTTTGCCTGCAGATACCTCCACTGAAAGATCTAAAAACACTGCCCCAGATTTGCTTATGTTCCCCTCTAGGGTCAGGTTAAGGTCATTCTTGTTCAGATCCTCGATAAATGACTCTGCGATGTTGCTAGGACCATCCCAGATGATAAATAGGTCATCTATGTACCGCAGCCATATTTTCACATGGCTGCGATACAGATGGTTGGTCCTGGCCACCTGCTGCTCCCAGCTTGCCATGAAAAGGTTGGCAAAACTGGGAGCAAAGCAAGTTCCCATCGCTGTCCCCTGGCGTTGGCGATAGTACGTGTCATTAAACACAAAATAATTGTGTTCCAGACAGAATTGCATCATAGTGATGATCATGTTCGTATGTTCCAGATATGAGATGGATCTTCTTTTGAGGAACATGCAGCATGACTCAATACCATTGTTGTGTCTTATAGACGTGTATAAGCTACACACGTCCAGTGTTATAAACAAGTAATTGTCATTCCATGCAAAATCCTTCAATTTCGTAATGAAGTCCCTACTATCTTTGAGATAGGATGGAGTCTCTTCCACAAAGGGGCGTAGAAAGTGGTCGATGTATCTGGATGTGTTCTCCAGCAAGGACCCAATTGAAGAAACAATTGGTCTTCCTGGAGGATGTTTGGGGTCTTTGTGCAGTTTGGGTAGCAAATATAAGACTGCTATCATAGGGTTGCGGTTTAGAAGGAACGAGTACTCATTCCATTCAATGAGCCCTTGATCCTTCCAAACTTTTAACATATCAAAATATGTGACATTAGTTTCCTCAATCTCTTCTATGGATGAAATCTCATAACAATCAGCACATCTCAATTGCCGTATCCCTTCAGCAATATAGTCTTTCGTATCCATGACCACCACATTCCCCCCTTTGTCAGACTGTCTAATTACAATAGAGGAATCATCACGTAATGCTTTTATGGCAATCCGTTCACATTTGGTCAGATTGTCTCCCGACCAATGTTTTTGTTTTGCCAAGTTTTTAAAGTCAGCAATCATCAAAGACTCAAAAGTATCGATTCCACATGTAGGTAAAGAGGGATTAAATGTAGATTTCGGTCTGAAAGGGTTTGGACAATTCAAATTCGTATTAAAACCCAAAGAAATAGCATTGATCCCTTCATTGGTTGGTGTACCCATTTCTAAACTTTTCAAAGTAATGAGTGCTTCCACTTCAGTTATGCTTTCATTAGCAGGTTTGGCATTGGGTGGAATAGATGTGGTGTTTTTTACTTTAAGTTTATTCCACTTGTGTAGTCTTAATTTCCGTGTAAATTTAAAAAGGTCTATACGTTCTTGTGAATAGCAAAAATTGGATGTAGGACAAAAGGAAAGGCCAAATTGGAGTACCTCATGTTCACTCTTGGATAAAGGGCGAGAGGACAGATTTATCACATTCTGTTGATTCATTTTCCTCTTCTTTTTTGGCCCCGTGTTTCCACTCCCATAGGGGCTGTGTTTCCTTTTACCGCCTCCGCCTCGCCTGTCTTTTGGTTGGGCTTGTTGGCGTTTTCTCCTAGATTTCCTTTGCCTTTGCCTCTTCCTCTGAATCCTCTGCCCCTTCCTCGGCCTCGGTCTATTTGCCAATTCTGCTGGTGTTGGTTCTGGTTCATACGTTTGAATTCCTCCCGAAAATTTGACGGTTTGGTTGGATCTTTTGTCACATTTTCTGTTGATCCTGATGCCTGTTCCTCCACAGACACATCACTCTCTACCACTTCATCACCGGATTCTGCTTCCATCTGGGTCTTATCAATGTTTGCTTGTACTCCTTTGCGTACCATGTGATCATATTTTTTACCAAATGTGAATACTCTTCCAGAGCTATAGTCAATGTGGTCTCTTAGGAATTTACGTTCCTTTTTGGCTATTATTTCATCTTCATGTTTGCTGATTCTTTTATTGATTTCCTCCATCTTTTTGGTAAAGGTTTCTGGTGTTTCTTCCTTTGAGATCTCCTCCTTAAGTTCTGCTATTTTTTTGAGCAGTACAAGTCTGTCTTTCCATGCATGCTTTATAAGGATAGACAACATCCTGTTAGAACAGTCCATAAGATTATCTGCCCACTCTTCTGCAAGTTCCATGTCAGGTTCCTCATAAGAGGGTGCTATTAAAATCCGTAAACCCCTTGGTACTCTTTTTTCTTCTTGATATTTCTCCAGGGTTATTGCCTCCCACCATTTGGAGACTTCTTTACGGATTAACTTTTCCAGTTTGTTATAGTTGTTCTGTAAATTCATTGTTGCAGATTGGGGTTCTTTGTTGGGTTGTCCTGTGGGTGTTGCTACAAACATTGTTTGTGCCCTGAGCCTCCTGCGGGACTCCATATCCTCCTCCATATTGCCGTTTCATTCACTGGGTGAATTACCCTAATGTATGCTGGTTAATCACAATAGTGTTTGTGACGCTCACGCACTGTTAAGTATGTGAATCAAAGTTAATAACTGGATGCCCGTGTCACCTACCGGCAGACTTATTTTATGCTGCGGGTTGAACACAGGACAGTAGCGTAATGAGTTGATAACTTGAGCGAATTATGTCTATGGAAATGTTCGACTGAGTCTTTTGCGTCTAGTCAGGTGCTCCACATGGTAGCTTCATCCAAACTTTTACAAAGTCATTTCGCTATGTACGCCATGTGAGCAATACTCGCATTTGCCAGAGAAGGTAATCAAAGATGGACTTACCCAGGGATCCCGCCGACGAAGTCCGACAGAGTCCTCTGTATTTCTGGACAGGCAGTTCCCTTCCGAGCAGTCCAAAGTCCAATCTGGCAATCTTCCGCAATAATTCGCTCCGTGGTTAATACTCCAACGCGGTCGACCGGTGTCTCTCACAATAAATCGACCCACTTCCTCCGTTTACACCGGGACCTAAAACTGCGGTGCAATCCAGGGGCGGAGGTCGCCCTGTATATATTATTGACCACCAAGCACAGCAGCCGCTGTGCCAATGCACTCCAACCAGTAAATCCAAGGAAACCACGAAAACAGTGCGTGTGCTTGAAAAATTTAATTTTCCATTCGCAGTTCCAGCATACAATACACGGCAAGTATAGAACAAAAAACCCAACGCGTTTCGGCGATGACTCTCGCCTTGCTCACGGGTAACTCGTGTATGCAAAACAAACAATAAATAAAGTTTTACCCAAAGTGCACATGTGATCAGTGACTCGGTCATGAACATAAATGATGGACATAGTTAGTGATCACTATGGTGGCCATCTTAGCATGGTGAAATAACAGTGTGCCAAAGTCGATATTATCATTATACACAGTTGTCGATCACTGTAAATCAAAGAATTCTGGCACATTCACAGTTCATATGCAATATATCTACGTGTATTGCGGAAGATTGCCAGATTGGACTTTGGACTGCTCGGAAGGGAACTGCCTGTCCAGAAATACAGAGGACTCTGTCGGACTTCGTCGGCGGGATCCCTGGGTAAGTCCATCTTTGATTACCTTCTCTGGCAAATGCGAGTATTGCTCACATGGCGTACATAGCGAAATGACTTTGTAAAAGTTTGGATGAAGCTACCATGTGGAGCACCTGACTAGACGCAAAAGACTCAGTCGAACATTTCCATAGACATAATTCGCTCAAGTTATCAACTCATTACGCTACTGTCCTGTGTTCAACCCGCAGCATAAAATAAGTCTGCCGGTAGGTGACACGGGCATCCAGTTATTAACTTTGATTCACATACTTAACAGTGCGTGAGCGTCACAAACACTATTGTGATTAACCAGCATACATTAGGGTAATTCACCCAGTGAATGAAACGGCAATATGGAGGAGGATATGGAGTCCCGCAGGAGGCTCAGGGCACAAACAATGTTTGTAGCAACACCCACAGGACAACCCAACAAAGAACCCCAATCTGCAACAATGAATTTACAGAACAACTATAACAAACTGGAAAAGTTAATCCGTAAAGAAGTCTCCAAATGGTGGGAGGCAATAACCCTGGAGAAATATCAAGAAGAAAAAAGAGTACCAAGGGGTTTACGGATTTTAATAGCACCCTCTTATGAGGAACCTGACATGGAACTTGCAGAAGAGTGGGCAGATAATCTTATGGACTGTTCTAACAGGATGTTGTCTATCCTTATAAAGCATGCATGGAAAGACAGACTTGTACTGCTCAAAAAAATAGCAGAACTTAAGGAGGAGATCTCAAAGGAAGAAACACCAGAAACCTTTACCAAAAAGATGGAGGAAATCAATAAAAGAATCAGCAAACATGAAGATGAAATAATAGCCAAAAAGGAACGTAAATTCCTAAGAGACCACATTGACTATAGCTCTGGAAGAGTATTCACATTTGGTAAAAAATATGATCACATGGTACGCAAAGGAGTACAAGCAAACATTGATAAGACCCAGATGGAAGCAGAATCCGGTGATGAAGTGGTAGAGAGTGATGTGTCTGTGGAGGAACAGGCATCAGGATCAACAGAAAATGTGACAAAAGATCCAACCAAACCGTCAAATTTTCGGGAGGAATTCAAACGTATGAACCAGAACCAACACCAGCAGAATTGGCAAATAGACCGAGGCCGAGGAAGGGGCAGAGGATTCAGAGGAAGAGGCAAAGGCAAAGGAAATCTAGGAGAAAACGCCAACAAGCCCAACCAAAAGACAGGCGAGGCGGAGGCGGTAAAAGGAAACACAGCCCCTATGGGAGTGGAAACACGGGGCCAAAAAAGAAGAGGAAAATGAATCAACAGAATGTGATAAATCTGTCCTCTCGCCCTTTATCCAAGAGTGAACATGAGGTACTCCAATTTGGCCTTTCCTTTTGTCCTACATCCAATTTTTGCTATTCACAAGAACGTATAGACCTTTTTAAATTTACACGGAAATTAAGACTACACAAGTGGAATAAACTTAAAGTAAAAAACACCACATCTATTCCACCCAATGCCAAACCTGCGAATGAAAGCATAACTGAAGTGGAAGCACTCATTACTTTGAAAAGTTTAGAAATGGGTACACCAACCAATGAAGGGATCAATGCTATTTCTTTGGGTTTTAATACGAATTTGAATTGTCCAAACCCTTTCAGACCGAAATCTACATTTAATCCCTCTTTACCTACATGTGGAATCGATACTTTTGAGTCTTTGATGATTGCTGACTTTAAAAACTTGGCAAAACAAAAACATTGGTCGGGAGACAATCTGACCAAATGTGAACGGATTGCCATAAAAGCATTACGTGATGATTCCTCTTTTGTAATTAGACAGTCTGACAAAGGGGGGAATGTGGTGGTCATGGATACGAAAGACTATATTGCTGAAGGGATACGGCAATTGAGATGTGCTGATTGTTATGAGATTTCATCCATAGAAGAGATTGAGGAAACTAATGTCACATATTTTGATATGTTAAAAGTTTGGAAGGATCAAGGGCTCATTGAATGGAATGAGTACTCGTTCCTTCTAAACCGCAACCCTATGATAGCAGTCTTATATTTGCTACCCAAACTGCACAAAGACCCCAAACATCCTCCAGGAAGACCAATTGTTTCTTCAATTGGGTCCTTGCTGGAGAACACATCCAGATACATCGACCACTTTCTACGCCCCTTTGTGGAAGAGACTCCATCCTATCTCAAAGATAGTAGGGACTTCATTACGAAATTGAAGGATTTTGCATGGAATGACAATTACTTGTTTATAACACTGGACGTGTGTAGCTTATACACGTCTATAAGACACAACAATGGTATTGAGTCATGCTGCATGTTCCTCAAAAGAAGATCCATCTCATATCTGGAACATACGAACATGATCATCACTATGATGCAATTCTGTCTGGAACACAATTATTTTGTGTTTAATGACACGTACTATCGCCAACGCCAGGGGACAGCGATGGGAACTTGCTTTGCTCCCAGTTTTGCCAACCTTTTCATGGCAAGCTGGGAGCAGCAGGTGGCCAGGACCAACCATCTGTATCGCAGCCATGTGAAAATATGGCTGCGGTACATAGATGACCTATTTATCATCTGGGATGGTCCTAGCAACATCGCAGAGTCATTTATCGAGGATCTGAACAAGAATGACCTTAACCTGACCCTAGAGGGGAACATAAGCAAATCTGGGGCAGTGTTTTTAGATCTTTCAGTGGAGGTATCTGCAGGCAAACTTGCGATGAAGCTATTTCGTAAAAAGACCGCAGGTAACACCTTACTGCACGCAGAAAGCAGTCATCCCAAGGCCTTGATTGAAAGCATCCCATATGGAGAATTTCTCCGGGCTCGGAGAAATTGTAGTAGAGATTGTGACTTCATCAAAGAAGGCGAATGTATGAAAAACCGTTTCATAGAAAGAGGCTATAAACAAGAAATCATAGATTGTGCCTTTGAAAAAGCTAGCAAAATCACTCATCTGTCCCTTTTAACCCCAGAACAGAAAATGGAAAATGGGGAAAATGAAACGATCAGATTCATTTCCACATTTCATTCCAAATCATGGAGGGTACAAAAAAGTCTTAACAAACATTGGAAGGTCCTTATGACTGAACCTACCCTCAATGATATCCTCAAAGAAAGGCCCAGTAGCACCTATCGGAGATCAGACACACTCAGGAGTAAGGTAAGCCGAAATGAGGTGAGCATGGTCAAACCGAATACCTCTAAGATTCAAGGTTTCTATACTTGCATGAAATGCAAAGCATGCAAGTATAGTTCGAACGTCAAAAAGGTATACTTTCCTGTAGAGGGAAAAGAAAGACTCATTGAAAAGCACCTTACATGCCTGTCAGAATACTGTGTTTACGTTCTCACATGCCCCTGCAACAAAAAGTACGTAGGCAGCACCATGTTTCCTGCGAAGACTCGGATCCTGCAACATATGAGGGCAATTCAAAATAAAGAACAGAATTCCCCCGTTGCTCGACACTTCGAGGATCTGCATGGAGGAAACCGTAACCTCCTAAAATTCTTTGTGATAGATAAATTACCACAAATGAAAAGAGGGGGGGACAAGATTCGAAAATTAAGACAACTAGAGAACAGGTACATCATTGATCTAGATTGTTTGATTCCGGGGGGCCTGAATTCGGAGGAGGAAAAACCTGTCATACCAGCTCTGGTGCAACCCTGCTTCCGGCACGAGAGGTGCAGGCCCCTTCCTTATTAACACACAGGGATTGGTGCAGTCGTGGTACTGTCACAAGAGTTCTCGCCACCCAGCTGACCTTGTAGCCAGGCTACAATCCTGCCATAGCAGCATTACTGCAGCTCGGCCTTTACTCCACGAGCTCTGGTGCTGTCGCTGTCTCAGAAGCACAGGAGAGGCCGTGCTTTTGTGGCAAAAGCTGTGGTGCAGCCCTGCTCCTCGCGCCGCAGGAGCTCTGGCGCTCCCCGTATCTGCTACAGAGCAGCAGCGCGCGGCTCCAGTCCCGTCACACACTCTGGTGCAGCCCGAGCTCTAGCGCTGCCCTACGCTGGTCATACGAGCTTTTGAGGTGCAGTCCTGCTCCTGTCAGCACTTCTCCGGGACTGCCTTGGTGTGTCTCGCGTGCACTCTGGACGAGCGTGATACTAGCTCTGGTGAACCGTAAAGCCCCCTGCTGCTCGGACAGGGTGCCAGCCGCACTCCCTACGCAGCAAGAATATCCTGCAGCCCGAGCTGCTAAGTTCGCTTTACAACCCGCGGGCGGAAACACCAGTAAAACCTTGAAAGGGTTAATATGTACGGAATCCAGGGGCTTACGCAGAAACACCACCTGTGCCAGAAACGGCATCTAGATCCCACATTAAATAATTACTTCAACATCCAGGGACACAGGAGTGTTGGGAAACGGCATAAATCGCGAACAGGCATATTTGAGCTCTAAGGAAACAAGCACCGTTTCTCCCCTACCTCCTCCACCACCCAGGAACTCACAGTAATGACGGCACAAACTAAACAAAAAAAAAAAAAAAACGGGCGGGAACAGAATACTGAATCCCGCCCCTCCAGGACTCCCTGACCTGCCTCATGGTTGCCAAGGCAATATTTCTGAAAATATTGTCGTGCTACCGTAAGGCAGGTCATGGAGTCCTCGAGAGGTGGGATCCAGAGCAGACAAATCTGCTAAACATGAGCTTTTTCCAATGGCAGGCCTCCATTTCGCGAGGCCTGCCAATGGAAAAAGAGGGCGTGGTTTCACGCAGTACTGAAATTCTCCTGTTCACAATAGGTCTTTGCCTGCAGCAGGGCAATGCCCTGCAATGCAGGCTTCGACCTAAAAAGGAGGGGAAGAAATGTAGCATAAGTATGAATGTTTAAGCTAAACTCTTGGTAGTAGTTCAATGCAGGTTAATTAAGAAAACCGGGTAATAGTTTCCAACATGGTTCCCGTGAGGCGTCTGTCACTATGTACCACCGATGGTTATTACTCTGATTACACTGCATTCCATTAACGTAGGTAGCAGACGGTAGATCGCTGGTGTGCCATGCAGCGTGCTCCCAGCAACCCCTCAGTATCCACAAGTGATCTAGAGTGGAACGCTGTTGCACACCGCCGACACCTGCCTGTATCGCTACCATCCATCCAAAGTTAGGAAATGACACAATAGAAGTTAGCTCAGTTAAAAGTGAGCCCTTCAGCCAGGGAGCTAAGCCATGTTGTGTCACCTGTACCTCCTATGCATATTCGTAGCAGTTGTACTGCCTCGGGGGGTCGTCTCACAGGCAGGACCCACGCCGAGTCATCGGTAGTGGCGGAACACATTAGGCTAGTCTGGCCAGGTAATCATTGAAAACATAGCGTCAAAGTCCATGTTAGTCCTCCGAGTTATAAAGCAAGGGTCCCCCACTCCAGAGTCTGAGCCCATCCCCTTGATACTCGCGTTTTCCGATCTGTCCGATTACTGTCGACCTACCCCTCACTCTGCGGGACCCAGGTGGTGTCACTTCTCTTCAGTGTTCGAAGGATATCCTCCGATCGGACAGCAGTGGGGGCGGGACTTTCGGTACCGACATCGGGGCAAAGACTAGAGCATCAACAAGCACTTACGGGTGCCATGTTGGAATACCCATTGCGTGTGTCAGTACAGATCTCCTCACTTAACTCATTGTTGCCCAGTTTAAAAAGGTCAAGACGTGGTGTTGCAACTTAATACATATAAAGGAGGAGCAACATAGTCTCACGCTCATGAGATATGCATTGTTGATCAAAAAGTGATTTATCATCGTGTATGACCAATTCACATATTGTCCTCCTTGTAATGACCAAGTCCCTTTTCTTATGTGTGGATGTAGGGATGCTTAATCACCCAGATGTCGGTGAGGTCGCTGTAGGATAAATAGATCACCAAGTATTCAAGGTCTTAGAGGTGACACTCAGAGGGGGTGTACACCACTGTCCATACATGGTCACATCAGGTAGTTTTGCCCCTCGCAGGGAAGTGTCATAGGGAGTGCTACTTAAGGTTTATGGTGTAGCTCTTGTTGATGATGTCCAGGCTAGGGCATGGCAGTGTTAGTCTTAATCAAGATATACAATTACGGGAGATTGAAGTAGAGACGGTACATCAATGATGTATTATGCTTGCAAACTCTATGGGATGTCCTCATTTAATCCATCTTTCTCTGAGGACAACCTCAGTACCCATCTCTGTTCTATGCGGAACAAGGTATTTTTGTGCATACCGGGGTGAGCTTCCAGGACCACCCAGCGAAACGAGTCAGGTGAGTGTTTGTGATGTTCAAAATGGGTCGTCATCTTGGTGTTGGTTTTATGACACCTGAAGTTGCTCCTGTGTTCTGTAATCCGGGTTTTCACCGGTCTAGTCGTCATCCCTACATAAAGAAGTCCGCATGGACAGGTCAATGCATAGATACAGTTGTTGGTGTTACAATTGGTGTGTTTCATCATTACGCATTTGACCCCATTTGTGAACGTTATTTCTTTTGTGGTCTTGGTAAAAGGGCAGTCCGAACATGACCCACACGGGTATTGTCCCACTACTGGTGGTAAATCCCATAGTCCCCTTTGTACATTGGTTTTCTGGGGGCTTGGTCGTGTATGTATGAGCATGTCTTTCAGATTGCTTGTGCGTTTAAACACGAATCTCGGTACAGGAAGGTCAAGTGCTCCTATGTTCAAAATAACCCAGTGTTACTGTAGCAGGGTTTCCGTTCTCCCACAAAACTGTGCACAGAGATCTAGAACCTTAGTGAATTAGGGTGACCCAAAACTCACCTTAGTATCAGAACTCCCCTTACCGAGCTAGCTACAGTGTCTCATTGGTCATAACAAACTCCCAATGACTTAGACAAACCAGAACATGAACTTAGAATACCTCAGGTATCGTGGAACACATGAACACTCTTTCGTTCTATAATCATTTCAAACCAGAACATGGAGTAAAGAGGACACGTGCATATTTGAAATATTTATTAATCAATGCAATGTTCTCAAACGCAGTATCTTATACAATACTAACAAACAGATTATAAGAATCAAAGTTATCAGCATAGTTACTAGTCCATAGTACGCAAACGGTGATAGCATATTATAATGCTGAATTGAATAGGAATTAACAACACCTATTTCTCACCTCCCTATTTAGCATATTATATTATATTATGAAGGTCTCTTTTGGGTTTTAGCAGGGCGGGCCCATACCGCTAATATCAGTAGGAGAGGATCACATCATCAGCTACCAGCTCTCTGCATGCGAAGCATCTTCAAGTGTGTTTTGCATTTCCTGTAACTCTATCTTAAACCCGCTTAGAGCCCAATGTTGGCAGCAACTGTATTTATGTTATGTCTAATGTGGTGCGAAGATCAGACCTCCTAACAACCTTGTATCAAGTTATTCTTAGAGGGTTCAGCACTCACTGTTCAGACAGTGTACCAAGCAAAGCTGATATCAGAATAATAACACATTATTCTCAAATAAATCACAGCACTCTTCTAGGTTGAAAGCTACAACAACAAGTATGTGTCGTGTGCAAACTGAAGCCGAAGGAAAAATGGCGTTTAAACATGTAATAAGCTCATGCTAACTTAACACAGTATATATAAAGAAGTATCTATATGACACCCCCCAATGATCCGAGCACGGTCAAAAAAGGAAAGCCAATACTAGAATAAAGGCATAATATGAAAGCAGAGTTCAACAATATTGAGCTAAGCTAAATATAAAAATACGTATGAATGCATATGTATGAACGCCTATAGTGGCCAAACAACAATTAATAAAAGACTACAGTGCAAGGCCTCAAAGTATAAGGATATAGGACTAGGCCGCATAAATCCAAATGTTTATAAGAAAAAAGGCACTTTAAAAAAAAAAAAATTCACGTGCCACAATAATGAAAGTCTCCAAGGCATCTCATGATTGGACAGTATATGCAAAATAAGCAGCAATAGCCTCCAACATGAAATCACTGTCATCATCCGAAAACAGTTCAGCAATCCAATTAAGTAATGGGAAAGAACATACGTGCTCCTCCAGCACCGGATCCTCTTGCAACATCAGAGGACAACTCGGTGGGTTCTCAAGAACGCTATGTGCCAGAAAGTCATGCGCCGCTGCGGGTATGTCCCACTGACCCATTAGTCCATGCATCGCTGCCAAGGCCATAACCCTTTCGCCAGAACAAACCAACTCGTGAGCAACTACGGGGCTCATCAGGTGATTAAAATCGACGTCAGGAGAGGTCTTCAAGCATAGACACAAATCAATGGCTCAGTTGAAATCGCAGCTCAGGCAATTAAACACAGGCTGGACACATGTGAAATGGGAAAATCGAAATGATAATCCAAAAGCCGTGCTTAAAGTCGCAAGCGGCAGGGTGCCATAGTAATCAAGCATCCGGTTACGAAACAGTGTCAGGAGGCGTTGAACGGCTTCTTGCGCAGGATGGGCATCCATGTTTTATAAAGCAAAACAATATCAAAACGCCTGCAGCCAAAGCCAGAAAAACAGGGAATCCGCCAAACAAACTTGAAAATATAGAATGGAAGAACGCGGGGATAACACCAAATACTTTTTCAAACGTAGTCACCAGACCACTGCTAACCAATTTAAAAAAATGTGCGAGCCCAGACGTGGAGGAGGCATTAAAGATTTGATGAACCAGCTCGCAGAAATGAAACGGCAAGTCAGTATTTAAAAGTGCCTGCACCTCTGTGCGTGTGTTAGCTATGTGAAGGACATAAGTTTCACGGGCCGAGCTCAGGGCCACTTCTTTTTGAGACAAAAGGGCTCTTATTCTACTCATACCATTGAACTCCGCTTTCAAGGTTGGGATGCGCGGCCAGATTGAAACATCTGAATTCCCATGTGTGGGAGGATACAGAACATTTTTGCAACACACCACCCGTTCAGATACAGTTACCAGATAAGCGATACCGATTATTCAACCACAACATTCCTCGTTATTCAAAAGCAAATAACTACCATTTGTCAATAATGTAAATGTGGGAATTATCGCTGGAACTGGTGTACCCTTTAAAACACAGGCTAAATTAGGCCGGTCCTGATTACAAGAACCGTGTAACTGGATGTGTCTGCATATCAATGAGCGGTCAGGCGACTGCGTACATTCTTCACCATTAAGATTCACTTCCTTTCCATCCTTCAGACATCTGTAAGTGTATGGTAAAGACCATGCCTCATGGAGGAACGTGCTGCCTAGTGGTTCATATCGGCCTATTGCAATATACCGCATACAATTTGTGAATTTGTACAAAGCAAATGGTAATGTAATTAATCCATGAATAAGCCACGTTGCAGCAGTGGCTTCAGCTACAGAAAAGGGCAAAGATTCTAACCTTTCAATATGTAACATAGAAAATGATGCATCACGCATCGAAAGCATGCGCTGTTTGTCAGTCAAATTAAATGGGGCAAAAAGGGAAGACACATTCATGTAGCTCCAGGGCACACGACCTGCCTTAAGTGTCTGTAGGATCCATGCAAACTGCATTACAGAACGCAATTGATTTTGACCATGGTATAATACAGAAACTTCATCATGCACAATGTCAACAACAGAAGAAACAATATTATTCAACGTATAAATTCGGGAAGAAAGCATATTAATACTGTTATCGACAACTGCAAGAACTTTTTCCAAATTAGCTTGGTCAATAGCCCTTAGACGTTTAGCAGCCTCAATTTGTGAAAATTTCCAAATCTCATTGTAAACCGCATAAAGCCAGCGTTTAGTTCTACCTTTAGCTGGGCCCTTTATAAAATCATTTAAATCCACATTATCACTCAATTGGGACAGATGTAGTTTAACTGCAGCTAATGTGGAATGTTGTAGCCTATTTTGACACAATTTGCCTACTGAGTAAGTTGTGACAGTGTGATCAGTTTCAAAACGGGGATCAGGTCTGACTTGTGTAAAACCTTCAGAAAAACCCAGAAAACGACGTTGGCAAGAATCAGAGCTTCTATGCCACATCACCCAACCCTTTGGATCCAAACTGGATACATTAAAGGATGAATTGTGCATTAGTGTTTGTAATTCACGAATGGACAATTTAGTGTAGTTACTCCAACCTGAATATTCTTCCAATTCGGGGATAGTTGGTGTATTTAATTTTTTAGAAGTAGCCAATCCAAAGCATGTTGTTTGAGAAATGGTAGAATTTAGAAACAGCATGTGATTCGGGATGAGACATGCACGATGCAAAGCCTCAGTGCCTTGTACCTGCCAATTTTTGGTACCCCAAACCGATTTAAGGTCAATAACCTCCTTCCATAGCTCGTAGCCATCCACAGCTAACTTGTCTAGGAAGGACTTCGAATACAGTAATTTAGTATCGGTAAGTCTAACTTTGGACATGGACTTTTGTGTCATTTTAAAATAAAACGACTCATGATTTGATTGATTAAAGTCTGTAAAATAAGTGTATTTTCCCAGAAACGTACTGGAGCTTCCCTGTAATGGAGCTGGGCAATGTTCCCACTGTGTGTAATTTACATTAACCCTCCTGGAACTTGTTTTATGCAGAAAATGATTTCCATAATGTTGAAAGCAAAACAAATCACCATAATTAACAGAATCTAAGTATAAATCCTCAGCATCAAAGGCTGCATAATATTTCAAATCAGAGAATAATGCTTCAACGGCCTGAATATCCCAATCATCAGAACGTATGTTTTGTTTCACTACATCCCCCATATTCACTCTAAGCACATTTGGAACATTAATCACTTCAGTGGGGCCATGGATCTGAAATCTAACCGCATCCCACACAATCCCATCAAGGACAGGCCAAGCAGTGATGTTAACTGTATTCAGTTCTCTTTTCAGTCTGTGTGCTGAATGTGAAGAGGAAAGTGGGGCCAATGTTCCAATAAGGTGCCGAATCCCTGTTCTCTCTTTGACATAGTGTCCATCAATCAGACGGAAAAAATAAAACACAAAACCAATTGACATAACAAGATAAATTGAAAAAAGAACCATCCAAATATATGTCCATGGGGGAACCAAAAAATGTTTTTTAAATAAAGCGACATATGTAGCTAAACGTGATGGTTTCTTCGAATGTGTAGAACTTGAAACAAAAGAAAATCTGGATTCTGAGGCCAAACGAGTCTGTAAATCGGGCATCGATAAATCAGTTGGATAGGTATAATTCAGGTCATCATTGTCATTTAAAGGAAATGAGTTCAATAAAGGATTGGAAACTACAGGCATCTCGAGGGTCACCTCTGGCTCAGCACTGGAAGTAATGGCCAACACAGAATGTCTCATCATGGAAGGACAGGATACTGCTGGTGTCATGCTATGAAGAATCGGCCACCCTGTGTGTCTTGACATTGTCAATTGAGATAAATCTGTTTTCCCTATGACCTGGAAGTGGTGGTAATATGACTGTCCTCGTGCCCTTCACTCCAAGAACTCGAACAGGTGCACGATATGAAGGACCAAATTCTTTCTTGTTATCGATCTTCTCTCGAACCAGTTCTCCAACTTGGGGTAGCCAGCCAACTACCGGGATCTGCAACGCATCATCCGATGTGGAGGGCAAATGTTCCTTAGCTAGACTGTCTCTGGTCATTTGTAGATTCTGTAAAACATTGCAATGTTCATCTACGTCAAAGGCCGCGGCCTGGGCCTTGCAGTCTAGCCCGTCGAGGTCAGGAACATACATCTTGATACCAAAGAGCATTTCGTATGGGGTCCGCCCACCCAGAGACCTTCTAGGGAGATTATTAAGAGCACGCTGCACGCCATTAAGGTGGGCTAGCCAGTTTCTGACAGTGCCTATAACTCGAGCTGTCAAAGATTGCTTTAAGTCACGGTTCATTCGTTCCACTACACTGTTACCCTCAGGTCTGTATGGAGACGAAAACTTGACTTGGACCCTCAACGAAACCATAGCATCCTTATACGCCTTAGAGGCGAAAGCCGGACCCTGATCCGAATGGAAGGTACCACAGGCAAAAATCCCTACAAAGACACGCAAATCTCTGATGACAGTCCGTGAATCAGCGCTGTGATGGGGCCAGACCCACACAAAGCGTGTGCATGAATCAACTGCTACTAAGATGTACTTATACGCAGTATCAGAAGAAAAAGGACCGCAGTGATCCAAATAAACACATCCTAGTGGTTTATTAGAAATGTACAACTGTGTCTGTGGCGGACGCGCAGCAGTCGAAGGCTTGATCTGCTGGCAAATATCACATTGAAGGACATAATCACGCGTCTGTTTGTACAGTCCCCGCCACCAGAATCTCTGTTGTAGCTGAGTTACAGTGGCTGAGACGCCCGCATGCGCATACGCCACACCTTCATGAGCCGCTGTAATCAGAGCAGGTCTGCGATCCAAATTGGGAACTAAACATTCACCAACATCAGGAATTTTCACATAAGGAACCTTATCGGGACTTAAGTGGTATGTGTACTTCGAAGGGAACCCCGCAGGATATTTACCTCCCTTCTCCGTGGCAACAACAGCCGCCAAGATGTCATCATCTATTTTACTTTTGGACCGTGTAACTGCTGCAACTAAGTATTTTGATACTGCTGATTTCGCCGCTTCATCAGCAAGCGAATTACCGACAGCGTGAACTTCCACGCGCTGGTGGCCAAGAGTATGAATCACAAACACGAGTGGCAACTTCTCTTTAAGTTCCGCCACTCGGACCCAGATCAACCTATGTTTTATTGTGCTACCTTTGGAATCACGAAATTCATTCTGAATCCAAAAGAACAAGTTCTCATTGAAAGACTGGACACAGTAGTAAGAGTCACTCACAATCAAGGTCATCACACAAGGATCTGCGTACTCCAATGCAAGCATCAGAGCACGAAGCTCTGCCAATTGTGCAGTGCAGTCCCCAAGTGTCTGCGTATGCACGACACTGGACTTGAACTCATCGTTCACCATGGCACCGACCACAATGGCGCACGCGGAAACGTAGGCTTGTTTAGAGCCATGCGCAACCTGCGCCGAACCATCAGTGTAAATGATGCAATGGAAATCCTCCAACGGCCGCATTGCTAAAGGAGCAGGATGAACAAATTCATACTGTAAGTACTCCTGCGACCGTAAGGTGGCGTTAAAAATAAACGTGACATCCTAGGATGTCAAGGATGCAGCCCATTGAATCCACCGAGGGTGCAAAGCTTTGGAATTTGGTACACTGGCGTTCGTAACTGCCTCCAAAACAGGACACGGGGTAACAACCAACATGCGTTTTCCCTGTGACAGGGCACGTTCCTTAAGAATTGCCATCTGCACAGCCGTCAAAACTTTCTCCACAGTGGAAAATCGCATTTCAGCCGAAGTGTACAAGTGTGACTTGTAAGCAATAGGTACTGTATCTCCTTCATTAAAAGTCAGGTATGTGAAACCCACCGTCCCAGGGATAATTCTTATCACCAGGTTGGTCTGGTTATCACGAGTCTGTAAGTATTTAGAAGCGAGCAGATCAGCTTGCAAGGACTGCAGAATAGCCGAATACTCAGGCAGCCAGCATGATTTGGACAAAGACGGTTGTATCAAAGCATACAAAGGCTTGATACGCTGGGCGTATTCCGGAATGTATGTTCTCCCGAAATTTAAAAAGCCCAGTAAAGATTGTAATTTTTTCAGTGTTGTCGGAGAGCGCAACTGTGCGCATTTCTCCAGAAAATGAGGAGCCAACCCCTTTCCTTCATTGTTAAGCTCGTAGCCCAGAAACAACACTGTGTACTCTTCAATGTGTGATTTTGCAAAGTTAAACTTGTAACCCATGTCTGCAAAGTTACAAATTATGCTATTAACTCGACACAGATGCTCCCAAAGTTCGTCGTCTGTGAGATAAATGTCATCCACATACGAACAAGCAACTGGGTCGATTCTCTCCAAGAGAGAGACAATGCGGGCGGAAAATACTCCAGGACTATTCTTATAGCCCATAGGGAGACGCCAAAACATTTTTTGCACACCGCCGCATGTAAAGGAGGTCCATTGGGAACTCAGACCATCCAATCGATGGGCATAAAAACGATTGGAAATGTCAAGCGTGGTTTTGAACCGTTTACGCTCAAGACTATTCACTAGGGCAGAGCCGTGAGTATTCTGTACTGCACAGTTACGACAATGCGAGTTCAAATGCCGGTAATCCAAAACTAAACGATATGAGCCGTCCGGCTTGTTTACAGTAAAAAGGGGGTTACTCATCGGTGACACACACGTTTCAATTACACCTTGATATTCCAATTGTTCAAGGATTGCCGCGACCGAAGCTTTGGCTTCACGTCGTATGGGATATTGTGGTTGAGGCTGTGCCTGAGACCGTAAAGGAATCTCGTGGCTCGGAAACAATTTATCCCAGCCACATTGATTGCGGTACACAGCCGGCGCAAGCGCCAGAGCCCACTCTTCTGCAAAATGTTGCGCTTCCACTCTCGAAACAGTATGCGCGAAACTGGGGAGGATCACCTCCTCCCCTCGCGAGCTGCGAGAACAAAAGGCGGGGGCCAGTCAGCCTCCGAAAGCAAAATGTCATATGTAGACGAAAGATTGCCCCAAAATACCCCTTTTACAGTTCGCTGTATGTCACCTTCAATTAACAGGACAATTTCAAAAAGTCTATCAGGGGGTGCAACTCTGGTATCAGCTGTTTCAATCACAACATAAGTATCAGTCGCTTTCACCTTCAATAGTGGACGGAGGGCCTCTCTCACTATGGTAATCTCCACCGCGCTGTCCAGCAAGGTCAGAGCCCACGTCAGATTCCGAAGCCGCGTTCTCACTATCTGGGGCATAACGATGCGCTGTTAAGGCGGCGACTTTCTTTTTGGCAAACTGCGGTCTCTTGGGCGTAGAGCCTTCCTGCTGCTCTCCACCGGTTCGCGGGCGGGGCTGGCCACGTCCTTGCTGACCACCCCGACCCCTGCCGCCTCCTCCTCCACCGGTTGTCGGAGCCGATGAGTCCTGAAAGGAACGAGGAGAGCGTTGGTCAGAAGCCTGAAAACGTTCAGGTGATTTAATCAATGCGCGGTCACGCAAATCATAAACTCGATCCGACTGCGCAGGCAACGGAGATGCAGGACAAGAAACCTGTGTTTGTTGTTGCTGCTGTTGCTTACCCTGTTTCTGTTTTTTAGGCCAATTTTGTTTTTTGGACTTGGGCTGAACGTCCGTTTCCGAAGCCTGTCCCTGGGCTGCTTTTTGTCCTTAGTGGAAAAAGGCTTAAGTCCCTTAGCATTGCGGCCAACTATTTTATAAGCCGCCACAATTATCCTTGCTAACTGTCGGGGTTTCTCGGCATCGGGAATTACCGCCAAAGCGTTAGCCACCTGAAAGTTCACTGCATCCCCCTTGACATTCGCAAGGATCAGATCGCAAACTACATCAAAGATGCCACACAGGCGCATACCCAACTCAACCGCAGACTCCGGTCCGTGATCGTCCTGAACACGTTTAAGGACCGTAGACAGATTGGACATAGACGGGGTGCCAAAGCACCTCGAATAGACCGCTGCAAAAATCTTACCCCAAGTTTCACAGTCAACAAGCTCAGGGGCCAGATCTTTCGGCAAACTCAGCGTTAGAATCCGGTGTTTTTCACCAGGAGACGTATCAGGAAACACAGCCTCCAGCTGGTCGAATTTCTCGGCAAGCCAGAAAGGAAAATCATCCTTATCCAGGGGCTTCTTGCCCATAACGGAATTCACCATGAAAGGACTGATTTTCAAACCAGCCTGTCCTGCCGGAAGGGCTGCACCTCTAGGGGCCGCACCATGAACATTACGACTTGTGTAATGTACAAGAGCTCTGATCACGGCAATAGCGACAACATGAAGTCGCCTAAGTTCACCTAAGTTACAATTGCCGTGATTAGGGTGAGGAGTAAATCCAGCCAAAGCGGGCCAATTCGTGCCCGGAATGGACAAAGGACCCAATCTCGGAGCGGCCAAAGAATGGGGTAGGGCGCCACCAAACCAAACTCCATGCTGCCAGACATCAATAGGAACTTCCTGTGCCCTGTATGGAGCGTACTCAGCAGGTACAACAGAGGCAGTGTACGAGTGGAACACACCAGTATGTGCGTCCACTGCTGGAAATGTCACCCATAAATAAAAGAGTTCGTATGGGTAAGCATGTTCCGCACTCACCACCATAACCACAGCCAAGCCTTCCAAAGGAACATCATAAGCCCGCAAATGATCTTACACCGCAATGCGACTATGTAGCGGAATGTCCACGGCTTGAGCCATGACTGCATAGGAACGTGAAAAAACAAAGAGTACTTTGTAGCACAACTGGGTAGTAATTCAAGGAAACCGTTTTAGATAGATTCAAGCTTGAAAAGACCTATTTCAAAAATAGGTAGGTATTTTCCGACACCACCGTTTTCCGGAAACGGCAATTAGGGTGTTAAGGTTTGAATGATATACTACTCGAGTGTCATGATATAAGACCACCAACGTATGGGCGCCATGTAGCATGGTTTCCATTCTCCCACAGAACTGTGCACAGAGATCTAGAACCTTAGTGAATTAGGGTGACCCAAAACTCACCTTAGTATCAGAAATCCCCTTACCGAGCTAGCTACAGTGTCTTATTGGTCATAACAAACTCCCAATGACTTAGACAAACCAGAACATGAACTTAGAATACCTCAGGTATCGTGGAACACATGAACACTCTTTCGTTCTATAATCATTTCAAACCAGAACATGGAGTAAAGAGGACACGTGCATATTTGAAATATTTATTAATCAATGCAATGTTCTCAAATGCAGTATCTTATACAATACTAACAAACAGATTATAAGAATCAAAGTTATCAGCATAGTTACTAGTCCATAGTACGCAAACGGTGATAGCATATTATAATGCTGAATTGAATAGGAATTAACAACACCTATTTCTCACCTCCCTATTTAGCATATTATATTATATTATGAAGGTCTCTTTTGGGTTTTAGCAGGGCGGGCCCATACCGCTAATATCAGTAGGAGAGGATCACATCATCAGCTACCAGCTCTCTGCATGCGAAGCATCTTCAAGTGTGTTTTGCATTTCCTGTAACTCTATCTTAAACCCACTTAGAGCCCAATGTTGGCAGCAACTGTATTTATGTTATGTCTAATGTGGTGCGAAGATCAGACCTCCTAACAACCTTGTATCGAGTTATTCTTAGAGGGTTCAGCACTCACTGTTCAGACAGTGTACCAAGCAAAGCTGATATCAGAATAATAACACATAATTCTCAAATAAATCACAACACTCTTCTAGGTTGAAAGCTACAACAACAAGTATGTGTCGTGTGCAAACTGAAGCTGAAGGAAAAATGGGGTTTAAACATGTAATAAGCTCATGCTAACTTAACACAGTATATATAAATAAGTATCTATATGACAATACTTCTCACTTGGTTCGAGTCAGGAGTGAAGGTGGTCACACAGGTAATTGTGGAATCAGGGTCTTTTTGTCTGCTCACTAGCAAACTTTCCCGGTTGTTGTTTCTGCCTCTTTTACGAGAGGGTGATACAGTGTTCTGAGGCACGTTGATACTTAAAGCGGACCTAATCTGGGTGAGTGATGTAGTGGGTTTGTAATTTTTTCTACTACTTCTGTTTTTAACTTTTCCTATAATCGCCGAATGCATAATCACATACACCCTCATGTGAAGCATGCTTATTTTACACATTTTGTTTTGCAGAGCCACAATAGTATGGTCATATTACAGACTTTAGCATTAAGGTTAAACTGCAGACCATAGAAAAACGATGCACTAATATTTATGATTCTTCTCTCCTACAGGCATTGTTTGTTGTTGATCGACAGGTACCACTTTTTAGGCTGCTGTATGGGTGGTCACTAAAATTGTTGAACTAACAGACCACCACCAAAAAGTGTAGAATGATCAATAATAGGTCCTGAAGAATTGCTGCCAAACTAACACTAGGCAAGAAACATGTTGGCCTGAGTTTAAGCGCGTCTTTCTTTTGGTTTTGATCAGGATAGTGACCACAGTCATTAAAATCATTTTGGATGGATCACTAACTCCTGTTTTAGATTTCACACATTCCACATTCACACATCTACACTCACGAGGGCCCGTACACGCACCGCACCCAATGGCTAAGAAAAAAGATCTCCACCAATAAGGCCCCATCACGGACGCCGATCGGGTATGGCAGTGCCGACCCGATAAGGAGCAGACACAGTAATGAAGCAAGACACCTAGCTGGCTGGGTGTGTGAGGGTCTTTTTCTGAAAGGAGAAAAGATTTTCTCTGACCTTCATTAGCACTCCAGTGCTTTCTTTACACACATTGACCTGCAGGACTCATTAGGAACAGCATACCTCTTCTTGTTTTGGTTTCCTTGGGCCTGTATGCTGGACCTATTAACTGGCCCCTAGACCCCCTGTTGTTTCAATTGCCTAAAAATGGCAGAGAAGATTAGATTTAAAATGTAGAACATTATACTGTATTGCCTATAGGCCTCTGGTGTACCAACCTCAAGAGATCTAGGCGTTCTGTACCTATACATCAATGTTAAGTATACAAATAATAGAATTCATGCAAAATACGTGAAATGCAGAAATACTCACTGAGGTTGCATGATATTCGGCTTCTCGTAATTAACGCTGAAAAGAGAAAGATGCAAGAGAAGGTTTAAAGCTGCAGTTCTGAAGTGGTCAGCAGCTGGGCTACAATCACAATCTCATTAATGTTTTTATCCATGTTGTAACTTAGTGTAAAAAGACTGTATTGCTCATGTTTTCAATGCGACACAACTTAAGGAAACAATATAGCGGTGTTAGTAAAGGGGACTGTAGAGCAGCTGTAGAAGTAAGTGTACTCCAGGCCCGGGTTCGCTGGCAGAAACATGCAGAGTAAAATAGACTTTATTGGGAGAGTACGCACTTGGTACTAAAAGCAGTCAGCAGTGACGGGTTAAATTCAAGAACACGGACAGACTCGTGCAGAAACTAGTTATAGTGGGGACAATGTACAGTGTTTGGGTTACTGCTCTTTACTACCATTTTTGCATAATACAGGAGCACCGCATTACTCCACAGAAGTTACCACCAACAAATGGGCGGTGAGAATATTGTGCGTGAAAATCTATCTCAAGCTGCTGATCCACATATGTCACTGAATTTTTGTCTGCCGGGATGCTACATTTAGGGCTAATAAAATCTAGAGGTATTAACATATATCCTAATTAATTAGTACCCAATTCAAAATTGGGGTGTGTTACTATGTAGTACTCAAACAGCCACCATCAGGATCCTGAGAAAGGTGATGCTAAAGCCCTGGTTGTGCTCACCCAAACGTCCAGGTGCACAAGTTGCGGCATTTTACCTCAATGTCCCTAAAACTATCCTTCACATTTCTCGAAGTACTCTCTTTCCTTTCAGACTTCTGGTCTGGCTGTGGATACGTTTGGATTCATCTTTCTGGTAGTTTTTATTCTTTACCAAACTTTATTGCACAGCCTTAAACGGTGCACCGGTAAACATTTTCATTACATATATTCTCTCACAGAATGTTATACCATAGAGTGCGATGCATGAATCCACAGGATATAGGTTGATCGTATGTTCGGTCAATATCACTTGCCTGAATATCACGCAAGTATTGCCAATGACAGTTCGAAGTGATATGCAAATAAACTTGTACCATTCCCAGAACAACCCTGTGCCCACCCCCCTCCCTTCCTCCTGGTCCGCATCTCAATGTTGTGTCCTGTATTCCAGTCCTGTGTATCTATCTAGGATCTCCAGGATCCTGTTGCTGGTGCCGCAGTGTCTGGACAGCAGGGGAACCTCAAGTAGGTAATTAATTAGTTTGTGTCGCATCTGTCGAGGGCATATGGGTGCACTATGGTGTAGGTGTGATCGGTCCTGGTGTAAGATCTAAATGTCAAAACTCTTCAGGCATACGGTCCCAGTCCCATGAGATTTGGTGTTTTCTGAGCCCTCTCGCCTCCTCGCGTCTAATAGCCGCACTCTCAGCTCCACACCATCGCACCACCTCATCCTGCCATAATGTTAATGGAGGGCAGCGGGGAGATTTCCATCTCATGGTAATCCCTTTTATAGCTAAGATGCGAGCTAAATCAAGAAAGCGCAACTGCACCTTAAGGGCGCTGTTTCATTTGCGCAGCCCTAGTAAACATTTACAGCATTGTCGTGAATCATCAACTGTGTGACCTCCTCCAGTGCCCTTCAGATTTTGCCCCAGTAAACGCCGAGCTGGGGCAGAACTACAACTGGTGAAGGAATCCTTCCGCTTCAGCGCCACATCGAGGGAAACTATTCTGGGCCTCAGGGAGCATATGCTGGATCCTCCTCGGGGTTAAGTATGATCTATGTAACACCACAGTTTGTATGAATTCCAGGCGGGCATTCCGGGACACCCTTTTGGGATGATCCAAAATACTCGCCCATGCCTTATCTGTTATGGCCATGCCCGTGTCATCCGCCCATTTTGCCCTGAGAGTAGTGAGTGTAGTAGAGACCTGTGCCCTAATGCCAGCATACATACACTTCACTAGGTGTCCTCCCCTGCCCATGTAGTAAAGTAGGTGAACTAGTTCGTGTTAAGGCTGTTCAGTGCGCTGTGGGGCCCATGTCTCCTTAGTGTAATGTGCTACAGCAGCATATAATAAGTAATGACGATCTGTTGTGACTGTGGTCTGCACAAACATATCATGGGTCATAAGGGTGCTGTCCTCAAAAAGCGATCCCACCTCTTCCACTCCCACCTCCTCCCAATCGCGTACTCTCGCCCGAGTCAGTCTCCGATCTGGTAACGGTATACCTAATAGTGGGATGTTGCTCGCATATGGGACTGCTCCCGAAGTGTACTGGATAGCCTTCTTCCAAAATTGAACGGCAGTCTATAGCTAAGGGGGACCCCGAGGTGGGGGTTTGCCTTTAGGGAGTAGGAATCTGTGTAGTGTCCCGCTTTCCAATTCCCTGGGACCATATCAAATTTCCTGCAGGTTCCTACCCGCCGTCCAAAAGGATAACCATTGAAGTTGGTACGCATAATAGTAGGCCCTGAAGTCTGGGACTCCCAATCCTCCTTTGCGAGGTTTTAACAGTAATTTCTGGAGGCTTATCCTACGCCTACCCTTCCCCCATATTAAATCTAGTAGAAGCACGTCCAGCGTTCGGAATACCGCCTTTGGAACTATCAGGGATAGATTAACAAAAAAGTATAATAGACGGGGTAGCATCACCATTTTGAAAATGGCAATCTGAACCATTGCGACAATGGGAGAGAATTCCAAAAAGATATACTTGATCGTATGGCAGCGATTGCTCTCATTAGGTTACCAACTAGTTGCTCAGTTTGTGTCCTATATACTCGAATCCCTAGGTATTTAAAGGTGTTGTGCGCAACAGGTAAGCTATAAGTGCCAAAGGCGAACGCATCAGAACGTGGTCCCGCTATGAAGTAGAAGGCATTTGACTTACCTTCGTTTATGGCTTGCCCCGAGACACGCTCGAAGGCAGAGAATATGCTGGGAAGGGGTTCCGTGTTGGCTGACATATTGCGTAAGTAAATAAGGATGTAATCCGCATAAATCAAAATTAAGTGCGCTGTACCATCCAGCAGAATCCCCAACCTGTCAGCTGACTGCCGCAGCGCAATCGCTAGCGGTTTAAGCGCCAAGACGAATAGAATGGGGGAGAGCGGGCATCTATATGGGCGGGAGATACGTTTCCCGGTATGTGCTCTGGCGGTGTAATCAGTGTAGAGCAAACGCATCCAGCGGAGGTATCAAGCAGGAAGCTCGAATCGACTCGAGGCTGTAAACATATATTCCCAAGTGATAGAATCGAAGGCCTGCCGGAGATCTAATGCTATGCAGCACGCATCAACGTAGTCTGGCGGTGTAGCTGCCATGAAATGATGCAGTCGCTGGATGTTTAGGGAGGTACTACTGCCGGGAGGAATCCACATTGGTTCCTGTGTATAAGGGCATTTAGGGTGGGTAGTATGCGGTTGGTATAAGTATCTTGTATTCGGTCGCTAGGAGCGATAGAGGCCTGTGCCTAGATAAATCAGTGTCATCTGGTCCCGGTTTAAGGAGGGAAATAACCAGAGCTTGCATGGTAGAGTGTGGGAGGTGCCCAATTTCTAAGGCTGTCCTGTATAATTCCTCCAATTTAGGAACTAGAATGTCAGAGTAGGTGGCATAAAATTCTATGAGCAAGACATCAAGCCCGGGAGATTTGTTCCTATTGAAGCCTTTGATTGCCACTCTTATTTCTGTGTCTAATGGAGCCTGAGAGTTCCTTCTTAGCGGTGTCTGAGATAGTCGGGAATGGCAGGTATCTTAAGAACTCCTCCAATAACGCACCTTCATTGTGAGTGGGGGCCGCATAGAGTCCGCTAAGGTAGCTACAAAAAGTCTCAATAATCTCATTCTGCGTATGTATTATGTCCCCGGTAGGGGACATAATGCTGGTGATCATAGGCAGGTCAGGGGTATCCCTCAGGATCCGAGCCAATATCGTGCCAGACTTGTCAGCTTCTACGTGCTTCCATTGGCTTGATAATCTATTACTCTGAGATCCTCCAGTACCTCAGCATGTCATATACGGGCTTCCTGCAAGGACTCCCGTTTGACTGGGTCTAATGCAGCCCCCTGCTCCAGATCCGCCATCTGGGCTTCAATCTCTATAGGACATTTATGTGTTTCCTGTCTATCCCCCACAGTAGCCCCAATAACCGAACCCCATACTACCACCTTAAGCGCCTCCCAATCTACGGGAATAGAAGAGGCTGTGTTCCAGTTTTCAGCGAAATCATTTGTGATGGTCATGGACAGAGTTAAACGGAACGGGGTATCTTCCAGAAGCTGAGGCCACATTCTACAAGTGGGGACTGGGGTGGGGACCCTACCCCATGTGAGTGTGATTTCTAAAGGGTTGTGGTCGGAGAAGGTCTTAGCAAAATAGGTGGAGTGGTGAATTTGTGTGAGTAGTGTACGGGACCCCAGAAACCTGTCAATCCTGGTGTGGAGCTGTTAGACCGGTGAATAGAAGGTGTATTCTGAATGTGTAGAGTGTAAAAATCGCCAGATATCCATCAGACCCCAACCGCTCAGCCAGGTGTTAAGGAGATCTGCTTGTTTGCGTGTGCCAGCACCATGCAATGGTGGATGTGATCTGTCCAAGTCCACGTCAAGGACTGTGTTGAAATCCCCTCCTAGGAGCCAGGGAAATGAATCCCACCCCACTAGAGCCTTGCTCAATCATTGGAAAAAAAAATCTTGATCAAAGTTCGGGGCATAGCCCGTCTAACGTACCCTTCAGTAGTATGTACCTGCCTTGATCATCTACTCAACGATCTAATTCTGTAAAGGGGACCCCATGGCGAATCCATATTGCCGCCCCACATGGAAAAGCCGAGTAGTTGGTGGAGAAGACTTGCCCGCGCCATTTTCTGCGAGTCTTTAAGGCAGTGAGGTGAGATTCTTGAATGAAAACAATATGGGCCTTCCGTCTGAGTAAATAAGCATGGACGCTATGCTGTTTATAAACCGCCCCCAGGCCGCGTACATTCCAAATCAACGGGTTATAAGAACCCAACGTAGTAATAGTATTGGGCATAATTGAACAAGGAGGACGGGACTTCCCTCAACTTGGAGTCCAGTAGGGCTTGCAGACCAGGAGTACCCTTTCCCCATCAAACCAACAATACACGGCACAGACATGGAACAGTGCTGGGCCAAACAATTAACTAAAACATTTCTAAACAATTCTATTTTGCGTTCACATTGTGGGTGGATGGCATCACCAGCCATAACAGTAGCGATCAACTCTCGAACTCCAGCAGCTCGATAGCACCGGGGGGGATAAAATGATTAATAACTGAATATCCGTTGTCGCCTAATGGGAGGGGAGGAAGAAAGGCCCCTCCTTAGGAGCATACCTGCAAGCGGTGGGCTCCATCCCATGCAAGGGTCAATTATCAGTAGCAGTACCAGGCCGGAGTCCAGCTATATAAACATTGGGGAGGAACAATACCTCAGGACAAGTCATAATCACATCATGTGTGGTTCTAATTTTCGACACATTGCATACAAGGACTTAAGACCAAAAAGGATACAAATACATTGTATAGTTCTGCCACAGTCTTTGTATGATTCTTTCCATCTTGTTCCGACGAGTCTATGTATTGGCCATCTTCAGTTATCTATTAGACCATCCCCGGTTTGGGGTGTAACAGAGGAGACACCCCATATAAGGTGATACTATGTTCAGAGTCCGACTGAACCGTATTACTGTCTTCTGAGTCTGATAGGATCTTGGCGGAATCTTCCCTGAAGGATTCAGCTAATGCTAGCGCCTCCGCTCTCCACGTCAATCTCTGATCACATGTTGGGCCCACCTTCCCGGAACCGGATTTGTCTGTTGCGCTGCGCTGCGCTGCGTACCACTTCTTTGTAATTGCTTGAGTCCACATCACGAGGAGGCAGATTGTCTGCCCTGGTTGGATTCCAAGTCCATCACCTCCAGCCATTCCTCCGCATCCGATGGGCTGTCGAAGAAATATGTCTTCCGATCGTGGATGATCTTCAATCTTGCCGGGAATAGGAGCGCGTATTTGAGTTGGGCCTCTTGCAGTTTCTTCTTAACCGTTTGATAGGAGGCCCGCTGACGTTGCACTAACATAGTATAGTCAGGATAGAGAGAGATTTTCTGGTTCTCAAATTGAATATGATGTTTTTCCCTCGCTTTTTGCAGGAGTACATCCCGATCTCTATAATTAAGTATTTTTACAATTAGCAGTCTGGGGGGCGCTCCAGTAGGAATCCTGTGTGCCCTCTCAACACAGAAGTACAGAGAGAGACTGCCTTGGGCCACATAGTCTCCAAACCAAGTCTCCATATGATCAGACGGTTTTGTACCTTCGCTGCGTTCCGGTTAGCCAATCATGGGTATGTTATTGCGTTGATTTATTCCCTCTGCGTCCTCCACTTGTTCCTGCAATCCGGTCACTTGCAGTTGCAACTGTGTAATTTGTGTATCATGGTCTGCAAGTTTAGGCTCAAGGGCAGACAGTCTTCTCTTCTGGTCTTGGACGGCATGTCGTGAGTGACCCAATCTGCTGCTCTATCGCCCTATGCGAGTCTCTGACTTCCTTCAGAATCAGGTCAAGCTTGTCCGGGGCTGGTGCACCCAACTCAGAGGATGAGGCGCCAGGCGATGGGGGTCGAGTTGTGGCCCCATTTGTTTCTTGTGACCCCCTGTAGTCATGTGAGTATCTTGCACCTTCCCTTTAAGTCATCCCATACTGGTTGTCAAGAGGTAATGGGTGGCGTCAGTACGTGAGGGGCAGCATCAGCAAAGAAGACACAGGCCACACAGCCCGAATCCAATGCACCAACCTGCCAATGGGATCTCTGAGGGTGGAATTGGAGATTCGTGGTTAAGATTACAATGAAATATTTTAGTACTAGCATTTTTCTTCCAAACTTTCCTACCTATAAATAATTCTTGTTTGCCTCCTTTATGTATCTATATACTTTCAGTGTAATTATGGATCTATATATTTATCACTTTCTTCTAATTTAGCATTTCCAATGCACTACCGTATTTCTCAGCCTATATTTAACTCAATATATCTTCTAGCCCAACCTTCTGACCCATCTCAAACTTCTTCTACTACTCCTTCCAATCACTACCCTATCTCTCATCCTATACATCTAGCAATATATCCTCTACCTCCACTCTCTCATTTATCCCAAACCCCATACCACTACTATGATTGCCAAAATAACCCTTTCTAGACTCTCTCCTACACTACCCCTCCTTTCATCATCTGACACCTCTTTTACTATACTGATCCCCTAAAACAAACTTTCTAAACTCTTCCCTCTGAGTCCTCCCCTCCAAAACTCCTTTATATTCATCCAAAAGCCTCCTCCTAAAAAAAATAAACCTTCACTCTTTTATTCCTCCACCATCCTTTTCCATCGAAATTAACATGACTAACATGTTCACTTCTCAAATTCCATATTAAACTATACTAATATACTACCCAAATAACTGAATAACATATCCACTACTCAAACTACTTCATATTTTTTTACTATACTAATTTTCAACAGTAATCCTTTATGGGTTTCGGAGTGGCGTGCTACTCGCCAGAAAAGCGCTTCAACACCCATCAGGGGTAACAAGTGCTATATGAAGGCAAATCTTTCTTCCCCTTTTATCCCTCCGCTATCCTTCTCACTCCAAGTAACTGACTAATATCCTCCACTGAAATTACTTCATACTTCACCATATTAATTCACCACTAATCCTTTGTAGGCTTCCTGAATAGCGTGCGTAACAAGCGCTATATAAATACAAACCTTTGTCCTCCTCTATCTTTCTGCTATCATTCCAAATCCAATTAACTGACTAACAAATCTACCACTTAAAATGTACTTGCATGTTTCACTATACTAATTCAACACTAATCCTCTATGGGTCCCGGAGTAGCATGCTACTTGCCGAAAAAGTGATTTGACGCCTCGCCAGGGGTAGTAAGCGCTATATAAATACAATTACAATGCAATACAATACATGTGTCTCTAAGGTTGGCGGCCGTGGTGCATGATAATGGCAGGCCCAAAGGTCAAGGGGGGTCCAGTCAGGCAAGTAACCCTCTATGTGCAGACCCGCCCAGAAACTGTTTGTAGTACTTCGCCAGGCCACCCACTCATGCTAGTATCCTCAGGAGGTGGCAGCATCAGGGGCCAGTGGGACTCCCAGCAGCAACCCCCCCGTTCCATAGGGTTGGGCCACCCCTGTACCATTCGGTCCAACTTCTAATTCGTGGCTACACCTTCACTGAGCTCATATATAGCATGTATAGGCAGGTGTGTTACACAATTTATGGCCCCCAGGCGACACGGTCCTCGCAGCCTGCATACTGCATCCAATAGGAATGGGGGGGATGTTTCGGGGGATTGGTTTTTCTCCTTGGGGGGCCCCGGGCCAATTCCGTCCTCTTAGACCAGTATGAGTTGAGCGGCAGTGGGGGTGAGAGGGAAAAAATGTCACCAGATTTCGCACAAGTCTGCCAAGCAGAAGTGGGCACCCCCGCCACACTCCACCACCCGCTGTGTTCCGGAGGGGGCAGTCTCAGGATATTACAGGCCTCCCCTCAGCAATTCTGCTCCATGCTGAGGCCCAGTCTCAGCAGCTCCCCGGACGCCACAAGGCCAGCTGCAGATCGCCTCCTCACCGTTTCTGGCAGTCGTCTTCCCCTGCAGGCAGCTCTGTGCCGGAGAGCCGGTCTCGCCGACACACCCTTCGATCCAGTCCCTCCACAGCGCCGGCTCCAGATGCCCGGTGTCAAAGTGCCCAGGGTGCAGGGCGCGGTCTTCCACCTCCAGTGCACCCTCAGGTAAGGCCGCGCGTCTCACACTCTCTCTCTGCCTGATATGGCGGCTGATCGCCGCAGCGTCCAAGGAGTCATAGAGCACCACCGGAGGTCACGGCGGCAGCCCCCCTGATTTGCGGGCAATGTTGGTCACCCCCCGGCAGTAAAGCGCAGGATATATTCCCCGGGGTCCGGAGCTTCACCGGATCCCGTCCGCCATTTTAGGGGATTAGCCACGCCCCCATCTTTCTGGTAATTCATAGAACCACTACTTGGTGGTGGCGGGACTGTGGACAAAGACAAATGGGACAGCTGGTAATAAAGCAATTATTCTGTTTATACATACATGCATTATTTGTCTTCTTTTGTGGTCTAAATATTCCCCCCCTATTCCTTTTAGAATTGATTACATTGGTATGTTTTGATCAAGCGTTTGGCTAGAGTTGCAGACTAACACCATCTGTACCTGGCATTGGATAGAGATATTTTGTTATAATGGCATATGCCTCAAGCATTGCTTTGGAATAAGAACCTCTGTGATGTTCTTTCTATGTGTATGTTTACAGTGGGAGCGTTCCGTGTTGGTCAGGTGTTCCCGGCCAGCAGGGAGAGACCGCTCATGACTGTAGCTCTAATAAAAGTAATTCTGAAGACAACAGAGATGTGTACCCGGAACTTATTTACTACATTTTGGCAACAAGCTGGCCAGTGAAAGAGCTACAGTGTTAAGTAGTGGTGGAGAAAAAAATGTATGTGTAAACCGAAGCTCTGTAATCTTAGAGTGTCGGAACAGCTTAGAGGTGTTGTGAAGTGGGAGAAGCTGGGAGTAGCATCCTTGAATGAGACACCGCAAGTACTGTATAGAAGTGTTTTTGGTGGTAAAACGGTATTTGGCAGATCGAGTGCGCATGATGGAGTGAGCACAACAGACGACCCAATCATTCCAAGAAAATCTGACATGTGTTGCCATGTGACACCGCTGAAATGTGCATGGTTGCGGGCGTTTAAGGACAACCAGTGGCCATCTTGAGTTGGTGTGAATACTGTGTGATACGCACATCTTGCCAAACATATATCAAGAGGGCGTACGGTGATGTGCACACAATTGTAAGGCGTCAGCAAGCAGTTTTTAAACATAATGGTCACGGCTAATGTTTTTGAGCCTAACATTTGATTGGAACATTAAGGCAAAGAGTACAATGATACGCATAACTCATAAAACACAGTGTACGGTGATGCACACACTAAAACAGAGTGGACAGCAGCCATACAATGTCATACGCATTCAGAGATCAAGGCCGAACATATTTGTACATGCATTAGTTGAGAGATTTTGTTCAGGTGCGTCCAGGTTCAGTGATGCGCATACCACGTACTATATAGTGTACTGGACAGAGTGTAGTTTACTGTGTAAAGTTCTTTGTGGTTCTATAACCTTGGTTTTAGACCTCATATTATAGAGTGCATTGGGTAACATATCAGTGCCTGTGTGTGCAAAGTAATTTGTGCTTTCATAACCTCTGTCAGATAGAATACTGGTGACTGAATATTGAGCTAATGAATACAACTCAAATGTCAGTCATCACTCCACTTTTTTTGGTTACAAGCTGGTAATGTAATGTAATGTAATTAGACACTTGTAGAGCGCTACTGTCACTCCGAGGAGCATCTTGGCGCTGAACGGAACCCAGAGTTGGAAGCCTACTGGGTGACTGCCAAAGGCGAGGGTGCAGGTATTAGATAAGAGTTTTGCACAGGGCGTCCGATGCTGAGAAAATCGAGGTCTTTAGGGCTTTCCTAAAGAGATTCTCGAATTGGATCTGACAAAGCTGGATTGGGAGTTTATTCCATGCCTTGGGCCCGATCACTGCAAGCGATTTTCCTCCTTTCGAGACCAATCTAAAAGCGGGTATTTTTAACAGATTAGCGTTTGAAGACCTAAGACTCCGGGAGGGCGTATAGCGCATAAATCTGGTTCGAAGATAATAAGTACCTGAGGAGTGAACAGTCTTGAAGGTAATTATCAGGACCTTGAATAGCACTCGTTTCTGAATTGGCAGCTAATGAAGTGTTTCTAAATCTGCTGATGCAAAGGACCTGGACCATTTCAGCACTAAACGTGCTGCTACATGTTAAACCACCTGAAGCTTGTGCAAAACTGTCTTGTTGGCACCTGCATAAAGGCTGTTGCAGTAGTCCAGTCTGGAAGTGATAAGGGCGACTGCAACTGTCTGTCTTGCTGACATGGGAAGCAGCTCAAAAAACCTTTACAGGGTTTTTATCATATGGAAACAAGTACTAGCAACTGCCAGTGATTGCTGTTTATTCCTAGGTTTCTGACCACATTTACAGTATTGGATGGGGGGGGTGGTGTCGGCTGGCCACCAAGTCTTGGAGAGAAAGCATTCCCATGCCCTAATGGTATTTCAGTTTTTTCGGAATTACACTTTATATGGTTATGAAGTAATTCAGGGTTCTCAAGACCTACACGCTCCAAAGATAACCCACTCACACTCAAGAACTGTTGGCACGGAAGCTGTAAAAGGCAAATAACAAGTTTATTAAGACCCCATGGGGTGGTGGTACACTCAAACAGCACCCTTCGGTAATGCTAGAGGTATCACACCGAACACCGGTGTGACCCCGTTTATATACAGTTTTGGGGCAATAAAAGATAGGCGGCACAAGTTAGGACACATTTAAGGACATATATGGTCATGTTTTGGAATACTGCCAGCTCATTGGAGGGGGCACAACTCCGCTGGTCAGTTTGGTGCACATTCCAGAAGGTTTACGGGTCAGTGGGAACTACGCATGTGCGACTTGACCAGTACTAAAAATAGCTTGTTGCTGGGCAGAAAGGAGTGGTCAGCGGAACGGACAACGGACTAAAGGGCACGTCGGCCACGAGGCCGCTCATGATCTAAGATGGCCGCTGCAACATTCAAAATGGCGTTTTTCATATATAGCCAAGTTAAGGAGGACAACGTGTAGGTTCAGCTAATCGCTAATGCGGCCGGGCCAATTACAACAGACGACCCTTTTAGCGGTTAGCTGAATCTACCTCATAGTGAACATAGTCAGGATGTTCGTCCTCGATGTCTATTAACATTATTTGTGTTACCTCCTTGTGAAGCATCATTTTGTCATGGGCAAGAGCTCGTCTTGATGGTATACAAGCTGATAAACACATTGAACATAAAGCTGGACCACATTGAATACATAAACATATGGAAAACATTGCTCCCACAAGTATACAGAGAATTGTCAACAGTTTCCAGCCCCAAGTTGCAATCGTAGACCAGAACCATCCTGAAAGTGTCCAAGTTCCATTGTTCGGGTGGATTTCAGCAGCTATTTTATGAAGTTTGGAAATAGCATCATACACAGATGGAGAATTGTCCGGGACATATACGCAACAGCTGCTTCCGATAATCCTACATGCCCCCCCACGATCAGCCAAAACAACGTCCAACACCATCCTATTTTGGAGGGTGACAATTCTGGAAATCTGTAGTTCCTCGGTAATATTCCCCAGAGCAACGGCAGTGTCATTCGCAACAGCCTCGACAACGCGTGTCAGTCGTCTAATTTTCCGGCTGTTCAATGCAGCCCCCACAAAGGAGAATAGTCCCAGATTAAAATCCACATATTGTTGTAATGCAGTGTCCGTTTGATCAATGTCCTCTAGGGCAACAGTTCGTTTAACCCTGTTCAAAACGAAATCGTGATATAACGTGTAATCGTTGTGGTACATTGGAGGGGCAATGAATACAGGAGGTAGCACAAACGATACATAGCACGTGCCCAACCACCCCACTGGGAGCTGATGGTACCCCTTCGTTCCACAGATAAAGTATGTGTTTCGGGATGCAACAAATGAAATGCCATTCGGGCTATCAAACGTGAGAGTAATGTTACATTCACTCTTCCCCACTGCAATCGTGCCCTTGTTTCTAATACATAAATCGGCTTTGGTAGCAATAACATTTATGACATGAGCACTAGATACATTCATGTTTCGCTGATTGCTATATACACGTGGGGCAGATACATTGTCAGGCCTGTACTCTTCCCATTCAAAACGGGTGCCCTCCGCCCGGGGAAACCCATCTTTGTCATGGAAACATATTTTATTCAAACGAAAAAGCACCCCTCCTTTAGTTGGCCATCTCAGAGTAAAAAGGAGGGTGTACCAGGCGTTGCATGACCCATTGTGTGAAAACGGAAGTGGAATAAGTGGGGTGCCCCCTCTTTTCTGATGCCCAGGCAACATTCCACACACCCAACAATTAGAAGTATTGGTCATATTATGCGTGTGGTGAAGAATCTGAATGAAGCTGTTATTCAAATATGTTTGGCGATGGCGCTCTTCATGGAATGGCAATGTAAAATGAAAATGTTCAGACGGTGCCGGGGTAGTCGGCAGCAAATGTTCACGTACAGGCACCACAAGGTCGACTACCCAGGCTATAACAGCTATCACCACAATAGTCAAGACAAAGAGAAAGGCACCCAAGATTTTCTTATCACGAGATGCCGTTAATGCCATAGTTCAAGAAAGTTAGTGCAAAGTCACAAGTGGCATAAATTGTTCACAAATTGTCCCAGATACACGTACGTGTATACCTAACAAAAAGAAAAATGCGGTGCTGAACTCCGAGGTAGCCGTTGTTTTCTTCTCCGGGCCAAGACGGGTGTCGCTACTCTGGCAGAACTGATCCCCCCCCCTTGGAATTCCCGGTTTCCGTTTCACAAACCTGGAGCGGTAACCAACCAGTCATTTAAAAAAGGACACAAAAATCTTCTTATCGTGGGCGTAGGTTGTAGCGCTCTCTCCCAATCGCAGTTTGGTCCGGGAAGGCTCCCTCCACTTCGGCCGACGTCACAGCTGGGCTCTTTTCTTTCTCCAAAATCTCCTTGTAATCAGTCAACACAGCAGGAGTCACCAGATCCGGAGAGACACGGCGACAATGTGTCGAATGCACCCACCGCTTCCTGTTTGTTACTCGTACTGCGGTGCGGGTCGCCAGGAGGACCTGCTCAGGACCCTTCCACCTGGGCTCCAAACTGCTTGCTCTTTCAAACGAGCGGACCATCACGTGATCACCAGGACGAAGATCATGGCCTTCTCCAGTAGAGTTGTCAGGGAGCGCTTCTCGAACCTGTTGATGAATAGAGAGCAAATCATTTGTTAATCGTGCCAAATAATCATTCATCATAACACAAGGCACATCATGTATTAATCGCGGCTTGGGCACCCCCCAAATGTTCATAGGGCGGCCAAACATCACCTCATAGGGCGTAAGGCCGGTTCGTGAGTGGGGTACTGATCTAAGAGACAGTAATGCCAGCGGCAACGCATCTGGCCACTTCAATGATGTAGACGCCACAATTTTGGCCAGCTTAAGCTTCAATGTGGCATTGTACCGCTCGACCAAACCTGCTGACTGAGGGTGGAATACAGCGTGGAATTTTTGCTGAATCCCTAACCCCTTCAGTACATATTCCACAATCTTTCCAACGAAATGGGGCCCATTATCGCTCCACAAAAATTTACAAACTCCAAAGCGAGGAAAGAATTCCTTAAGCAACACCTTAGCTGTTGTCAAAGCTGTATTGTCTTTCGTGGGGTAGGCCTCAACCCATTTGCTAAAAGCACACACCACCACTAAGACGTACTTCAGGTGGTTGCATCGCTCAAGCTGGATGTAGTCCATTTGAAGCACTTCAAATGGTGCTGAAGGTGGAACGAAACCTCCTTTCGGAGTATGGGTCCCCTTTCCAGGATTGTGTTGCAAACACACCAGGCAGGTCTGCACTACTCTCGTTGCAGTATTAGCAATCTCGGGATGTTCCCAAACTCGTGTTAAAAGCCGAGTTATTGCAAGAGCTCCGACATGAGCCAGTCCATGTGTCATCTGGACCATCGCCTGTAAGTAGGCCGCAGGCAATTTCCACTTCTCCATGTCTTTGCTTCTCCAACAACCCTCGTCATCTAGTACCCCATCTGCTGCCCAAGCCGCAACTTCAGATTCTGTGGCTGATTTTTGGATATCCCGTATCTCTGCTCTAGCATCATTCCATCGCTCAGCCTGTGATTGTACCACGTACATGGGGGAGCTAGTTCGGGACATAGCCGTTTGCCTTGCTATACTGTCTGCAAAGGCATTTCCTTGACCCACTCTATCCGTAATCTTTTTATGGGCACTGCACTTTACTATCGCTACTTTCTTAGGGCCAAGCAACGCATTTAGGAGATCACGCACAAGCTCTCCGTGCATAATGTGCTCTCCGTGCGATGTCAGAAACTCACGTTCTCTCCAAAGAAGCCCGAAATCGTGGGCCACTCCAAAAGCATACCGGCTGTCCGTGTATATGTTCACACATAATCCGGCACTCAATTCACAGGCTCTTGTTAAAGCTATCAGCTCTGCTGCCTGAGCTGATTTTTGTGGTATCCTAGCTGTTTCTACCACTGTCTTAAGTGTCGTGATCGCATATGCTGCGGAAGTCGTGCCATCTGGCAGCCTTAGGCACGATCCATCAACCCACAGTTCCCCATCCACAGCTGGAAGTGGCACATCCTGTAAGTTAACACGACCCTTTGTCTGTTCCTCGGTCGGGAAAACACAGTCATGATGTTTTTCTTCCTGACCCTCCTCGGCCGGATAGGGCAATAAAGTGGCAGGGTTCAAAGTAGCGCATCTTTTCAATGTAATATGTGGCGCCAAGAGTGTCAGCTCGTATCCTGTTAGCCGTGCACTCGTGAGATATTGGGTCTTAGTTTGGTTTAACAGGGCGTCTACTGCGTGAGGAACTAATACCAACAATTTGTGTGATAACACTATTCCCTCACTCTGTCGTATGGCTACTGCAGTTGCTGCTACCGCTCGAAAACACCCTGGCAACCCTCGTGCTACAGGATCCAAAATTGCAGAGAAGTATGCACATGGTCTCTGCTTATCCCCGTGTAATTGCACTAACACTGACAACGCACACCCATCATTCTCATGCACGTACAATGTGAAAAGTTTCGTATAGTCTGGTGTACCTAACACGGGTGCGGAACAAAGGGCCTGCCTCAACTGCTCAAAAGCTTTCTGACATTCATCTGTCCACTCAAGAGGCATTGGTGTGGCTTTGGACAGTAATGCTAACAAAGGTTTTATGATATGCGAAAAACCCATGATCCATTGCCTACAAAAAGATGTCAACCCTATAAAGGCACGTACATCTCTCTGGGTGCGGGGGACTGGTGTGTCTAAGATTGCTTGAATTTGATCAGATGTTAATGCACGCCCCTCCTTAGACAACAGATGACCGAGGTACGTCACCTGGGGTCTACAATATTGGAGCTTCTTCTTCGAAACCTTGTGATTGTTCTGCGCCAAAAAGGAAAGCAACGCAAGTGTACTCTGTTCACATTGTGCATAGGAGTCAGCGGCAAGCAGAAGGTCATCCACATACTGGATGAGCGCTACGCCGGACTGCAATTTAAACGAATCTAGCTGCCTTTTCAAAGCCTGGCTATAGATGCTAGGACTTTCAGTATATCCTTGGGGAACACGGCAAAATCTATACGATTTATTATTGAGCGTAAAACCAAACAGATATCTGCTATCAGGATGAACAGGGATGGAAAAGAACGCATTCTTTAAATCAATAACGCTAAAGGTGGTGGCTGTCGGTGGAACTAAGGTGAGCAAGGTCGTAATATCAGACACCACCGGATATTGGGGAATGACAATTTTATTAATCTCTCGCAAATCGATAATAAATCGATAGATCTTGCCATCAGTGTCTCTCTTAAGAATCGGTAGAATAGGGCTGTTACAAACATTATAAGGGACCTCCTCCACCACCCCCGCAGAAATCAAATCCTGAACAATATGAGTCAGTGCAATTTCACCTTCTCTCGAAATCTTATACTGTGGCACTCGTGGTAGAGGAGCCCCCTCCTTAACAGTAATGTGTATTGGTGGAATGCGCATCTCTCCCACATCCGTATCTGAGGTCGCCCACAACGTGTGCGGCAGGGAAGCCAGAGCAGGGATGTCTAAAATGGCATAAAATCTGTCAGGGTCAGGGCAATCATCAGGGTCAGGGTAATTGTCGTTCAGAATAACCCGCACTCCCTCTGGAGCGCAGCGTATTGTTGCTCGAAAATATTTAAGCAAATCAATCCCCAGGATATTGTCTGGGGTATGGGGTGATAACAAAAATTGACCAAAGCTAAAATATTTGTCAATGCATAGTGCAAGGGGCTTGGACAATGGGCTGGGGGAGGGTGTGCCATCAAACCCTACACACGTAATCATTTCGCCAGACAGGGGAGCCCTCGGAACCAAGTTTTTCGACAGAGCGCTACGAGTAGCTCCTGTGTCGACTAGAAATTGATCAGTAGAACCCAAAATACCCGCTGTTACATATGGACCTTGCTGATCTACCGGCACTTCAACTGATTCCTTACCCCATCCTACGCAATCCTATGCATGCACATAATCCTGGTGCTCCACATTCGCTCCTTCCAAAATCTGATATTGATTCCGTCTATCAAACGTATTTCGTTCGTCCTGGCCACGGCCCCTCTCCTCAACCTGTCTACGATCACCTCCGCTACCCCTCGCTCCAGTATAACCTCCTCTCGACCTTCCGCTTCCTCGACCACGCTGACTACGCTGTTCACGAAGTACCGGACAATCTTCAGCCCAATGCCCAAACTCCTTACAATAAGCACACTGATCCACCGCAATATCCGTACGACCATACGATGCGTTTCCTCCACCTCGTCTACCTCTATCATTCCCTCTACCCTGTGTTCCCCGAACTTGCGCCAACATCACCTTCGTTTTCAATTCCTTCGCCTTTTTCTCTACACTTTCTTTAGCCTCCACTTCCTGCCGCTCATAATACTGAGCCATAGTTAACAAAGACGCAGGGGTCACCGTGGCCCAGGAACTTTCACTCGAATTCAATCGCTTTGCAATCTCTGGAAGGAGATTAGCTACATACTTATCTACAAACAAATGCCGACCCGTATCATCTGTTAAAGATTGACCACTGTAATCATGAAAAGCTTCCTCGAAGCGTGTAAAGAAATCTGAAACCGTTTCATCGGGTTTCTGCTTGCACGATGTTAGCATAGTCCAATCAATCTTTTTGGAGGGAACAAGCGTTTTTAATTTATTCAAGATAGCTGCTGGCAGATCTAGAATCAACTGGCAAGGCTTACAGGCTGGTTCTCTGTCTAAATCTGCGGCATTTATTTCCTTCCACGTCCCCCCCAGTACCGTTTCATCATTATTTTTACGAATCTGCCTCCACATATCGGGTGGTAATATTAGCCCAAAAAACAAGTCTATATCCACCAGAGTCATCACGCAAGACGATATAGCCCCCTCTACTCCCTCATAAAATGCCGCCGGATTCTTCCGAAGATCAGGTAACGAATTTTTCAATGCCATGACATCTGCTCTATTCCATGGCGTATATACCCAATTATACACAAAATACCCTTTCGCATCCTTTGACAATTTATCATCATCCGTACCTTCCCCCTTTGGTGGAACATACAAAGGCGCGGCTTCACGCATAGGCATAACATGCAACGCAGAACTCTTATCTGAACCACGGAGAGAACACTCCTTAGCCCGCCCATTATTCTCCGATTCGGACTCCTTTTGCCTCCGTTTCCGTTCCTCCCGCAATTGGGTTGTCTCATCCCGCAGCTTGATCAATTGCTTGAACAGGTCGTCAACATCTGAAAGATCAAAATCACCTTTAGCTAAATTCTCACGATGCACCGACAACACTTTAGGCTCTAACGTATCAGAAAGATCACGATATGCATTTACAACTTCATCCGCCAGACTGGACAGAAAATACATTAATTCAAGATCCGACCACCCTTTCTTTTCTGTTAACAACTGCTCCTGAGTAACACAATGCTTATTCACTTTACGAGCCCAACTACGTAAATGAGCGGACCTCTCCGCAGTAAACCTGAGAGCCGATACCCCCTTCTTGCTCAACGAATCCCGTCCATCACCCTCGGGATCTGCAGCCGGAGCCGTCGGCGGAACGTACGGAGGCGGTGACCGATCTAACAAAGAAAAATCATCAATTTCATTATTAAGGACAGGATAGAGTGGTCGACGAATAGGAAATTGACCAGTCGTTTGCAAGTTACGTTCCCGTTCCTCCCTTTCTTTCTTCTCCTGAGCCTCCTTTTCCTCAAGCTGTAAAGCCTTATCCCGAGCAGCCTTGCGCTGCTCTTTGTCCGCCAAGGCAACCTCACGCTTCATTCGCTCACGCGCCGCTTTCTCCCACATTCGCACACAGTCAAACATGTTTTGTCTAGACCTACGTTGAAACATACATTGCTCTACAAATTGTATTTTACTCAAATCATACGACCCGTGTAGAGGCCATTGCAATTCAGGATCGGCCTTGGTGTATTTATGCCATAATTTACTGTACATAATAGGGGGAAGGCCGAATTTTACGTACATGTCCCTATTTGGGGTTCCCTCTGGGGGAGCCGGCTGTGATTCCGCTAACCTAATTGAGGTGCCCTCACCAAGACAACACATTCCTCGGAGTGTGCTAAAAACAGGCATGTTCAAAAAGTATCACGAAAGCGTGACACCAGACAAAATGGCACTTACAGTTCTCCACACGATTGTGCCGCTCAAAGGGAAAAAAAAAACAAAGTTAGAGAAACATCTCTACATGCCTGCCTATGTGAAGTGCACTACACATATAAGTTCAAAGATCACAAATTCACAATGTTAGCTAACTCAAATCAAAGATCATAGGACTTCGGCAAGCGTCCGGGGACTACCTTACCGGTCACAAAGCACAGATTTTCAGTAAGCGTCCGAAGACTACCTTACCGAACACAGATCATAGAACCTCAGTAAGCGTCCAAAGACTGCCTTACCGATCACGAAGCTTACCCAAGTTCCCAAATGTCCAGATTCCAACTGCCAAGGTCTTGTAAGCCAAATCAGCCAAACGGCACTTTCTCAGCGATGCAGACACTTCGGAACTCAGTCGGAGACCGGCGCCACCTGGAAGGTCAGATCGGAAGGAAAGGAAAAAACACCGTGGCAGCCAAGACTCGGGTCACTCGTGGCAGCGCGCGCCCATGGCGGGTTTCCAAGCCTTCGTTACGACCTTTCCTTCGGGCATCCGAGTCGCCGATGAGTCCCTTCGTGGTCGCCAATTGAAGTAATTCAGGGTTCTCAAGGCCTACACGCTCCAAAGATAACCCACTCACACTCAAGAACTGTTGGCACGGAAGCTGTAAAAGGCAAATAACAAGTTTATTAAGACCCCATGGGGTGGTGGTACACTCAAACAGCACCCTTCGGTAATGCTAGAGGTATCACACCGAACACCGGTGTGACCCCGTTTATATACAGTTTTGGGGCAATAAAAGATAGGCGGCACAAGTTAGGACACATTTAAGGACATATATGGTCATGTTTTGGAATACTGCCAGCTCATTGGAGGGGGCACAACTCCGCTGGTCAGTTTGGTGCACATTCCAGAAGGTTTACGGGTCAGTGGGAACTATGCATGTGCGACTTGACCAGTACTAAAAATAGCTTGTTGCTGGGCAGAAAGGAGTGGTCAGCGGAACGGACAACGGACTAAAGGGCACGTCGGCCACGAGGCCGCTCATGATCTAAGATGGCCGCTGCAACATTCAAAATGGCGTTTTTCATATATAGCCAAGTTAAGGAGGACAACGTGTAGGTTCAGCTAATCGCTAATGCGGCCGGGCCAATTACAACAGTTAGTTTTCATCCATTTGAAGGTAGTGGTAAGGCATAGGCATAGGTTTTCTTCTGCCTGTGTGGTGTTATTGTCCAAAACCAGAATAAGCTGGGTATTGTCCGCATATGAGATGGTCTCTATATTGAAGGACAATATCAAGTTAATCAATGGGGCCATATAGGCGTTAAAAAGTGTGGGGCTAAGGCTAGACCTCTGGGGTACACCAGAGAGTAGTGGTTTTTCTTCTGATTTATATTTGCCTAGTGTGATAACTTGTCTGCGATTCTGCAGAAAATTATTTAACCATGCCAGGACTATGTGGGAGATACCGAAGGATGCAAGATGGTCTAGGGGGATTACATGTGAGACTGTGTCCAACACGGCCGACAGGTCTAATAACACCAAGACTGCATTTTTTCCCTGGTCAAGGACGGCTCTAGGAGATTCAGCCGTATACAGTAAAGCAGATTCAGTGAAATGTTGAGATCTGAAACTGGATTGCTTGTGGTTGAGTAGATTTGCTTGTTCCAGATATGTTGTAAGTAAGATGTTAACGAGTATTTCTGTGATCTTGCTGAGACAGGGTAGGAGAGAAATAGGTCACAAATTGGAGAGGGTAGAGGGGTCCGCAAGTTGTTTCTTTTGTAGCGGCTTTACAACTGCACGCTTCCATTCTGGAGGAATCTTAGCAGTTGACAAGGAGGCATGTATAATTTTGTTTATGATGAAATTCACAGTGTCAATAATGGCATGTAATACCAAGGGAGGGCAGGGATGAAAGGGGGAGCCTGATTTAGTGGTAAGGATTGTCTGAAGCGATTCTTCAAAAGTGATCTGCTTAAAATTTGGCAAAGTCGTTCTGTCTTTGCCTAAGGCAGCCTCATTATTTGTGGGAGGAAAAAGGGGTGTAGAGAAATCTTTTTGTAATATTAAGCCTTTCTGTAAGAAGTAATCTCCTATGCTATTGCAGAGGGACTGTGAGGGGGGATCTATTGTCGTAGGATTTTAGGATTAGTGAAGGTATTAACTTTGTTAACGATGGCTTTTTGGTTGGAATTGGTTGTTTTGATTACTTCTGTATAGTAACCTTTTTGGCTATTTTATTGTGGGTATGATTTTTTTTTAGGGCAGATTTAAAATTACTTCGCTCCATCAGCTCGTAGTTACAACGCCATCTGCATTCTAAGAACCTACAATGAATTTGTAATTCTTTCAGGGTTTGCGAAAACCAACGGGAGGAGGGCTTCTTTTTTAGTCGGCGGTTGTGTGGGCCAGGAGGGGCAAAACCGTCCCTCAAAGTGTGAAACCATTGCACAAAAAGCTTGTTATCTACTATTGGGTCTCCTGACAGGTTAGGTCTGCAGGCTAGCGCAGTTGGATGGAGATCAGGGTGTGCTGTCATCTCCCTCCACCTGGGCTTATCTTGTTGACGGGACCGGACATGCCCCTTGATATTAGACCCACTCTTGGCTATGATTTCAAAGGGGATCAGTTTGTGATCTGTGTAAGTTAGGTCAACTGGAAGCTTGACTTTGAGAGTTTCTAGGTTGGAGCAAATACAGTCTAACGTGTGACAGGCGTTGTGAGTAGCGGAACAAATCTGCTGTTCTACGCAGAGTGTGTCCATAATATCCTTGAAACAGGTTGTCCCTGGATTGTTAGGTATTTTGTCAAGATGGCTGTTAATGTCTCCTGTGAGCGAGAAGGCACCCGAAAGCTTAGGTGTAAAGTGACAGTACAGCACACACTCCCACTGAGACAGGAAACGCACACAATAACTGACACCACACCAGCTGGTCTGTTAAAATCAAGACACTTTTATCTAGATTTAATTCAGGGTTGGCAAATCATTTAGGGCAAACAATTAATCAATTCAGCATCAACTCAATAGCACATTTCATCATAAAAGCATAGGTAAGTAATTCATCCTTTCCGAACTCAGCTAACATTTATTTAGGCAGAAGTAAAACCACTCATGTAGAGAAACAGGCAACATTTCATCATAGAGGCCTAGATATCGGTAAAACCCTTCCTTCAAAACACAGGCGTTATTTCATTAGGTCTGCATAACATTAACATTAACCTCAGCAAGATCAATGAAGTGGGGTCTGCTAATCATTCACCATTAGGACCCCTGTGGCATAGCTTCAACATGGGCCTAAGCAGGGGCGATGTAAACAATGGGACCTGTAAGCACTGGGTACCCAGTTCCTGCTTAGGGCAGTCTTTCCAGAACAGTCCCCTAATGAGGGGTTAACTTTGTGAGCAAAACAGTCACCCGATTCTCTCTGGGGGTTCTTGCCCAGTCCAGGGGTGATTTATGGGCAACTGGGGCCAACGGGGCCCAACCACAGTTCCTCCCTCGGGAAGGTGCGGCCACCGGGCTCCCTCTCCGCTCCTCGGGGGCCCCGCTCCTCTCTCTGGCCTTCCACCCTCCTCCCCGGGGGGGATTACCTGCGTCTTCGGGCCTCCACGGAGGCTCTGGTGGTGGGGAGCAGTGTAGGCCTCCTGCGGCTTGGTGCAGAGGAGAGGGGAGGGCTCCTGCCCTCCGGTAGGCCTCACGCGACCATGGGGCCGATCTCGGGCATTCTGCAGAGGGAGGGGGCTCGTGCTCCTTCGAGCCCCCTCACCGGTGGTGGCGCCGATCATGGAGCTTCCTCCCCGGTGTCGGGCCCAATCGGAGGCCACTCCTGGAGGGGCATGATGCCGGCCGCCAATCCCAGCGCGGCCGGCAACGAGGTGCGCAGAGCCAAACAATGGCGGGACAGTGTTGTTGTGGACCGGGCCCCAGAGCCAATCCGAGGCTCACTTGAAAGGGGCTGGGCCCGGCAGCCAATCGGGCTACAGCGCTGGCGGGGGCGGGGCTCATGACGACACCCCCGTCACGTGATGCGGGTGGCGGCTTGGGGCCGGGTGCGGCCTATCACTTCACTACGGCGGCCCTCCCTTGGCTCCGAGGACCGCCGCGACGATACACCTCACAGCGGGGACCTCCCTAGGCAAGCGCCTGGCCGAGGCGGTGTCTGCGAAGCCCAGACGGCGTTCGGACACCAAGGGGGCAGCACCAGCAATCCCCGTGCCGCGGCTGTGACAGTGGCAACCTCGTGACTTGGCTCCCGGGCTGCGGCGGTGTTCCCCGGCGCCCAGAGGACTCCCAGACAGCGCGGGGCAGTGCAGGAAAGCCCGGGCCGCAGCAGTGAAGCAGGTTTGAGGCGCTTCAGGGGATATAGCACTCGGGGTTGCACAGAGCTATGGGGCACAGCAGTTACCAGAGCCACAGCAGTTCTTAGGGTTCCAGCGCTCAGAAATGAGAGCGCTTAGAAGGCAGTTCAGGCAGTCTAGGCCGTTTAGGCAGTGTAGCACCACAACTGCGGCAGGACAGCACAGGGGGGTACAGGCTGAGCATGGGAGCACGTAAATGGTACAGCGCTAGTACCTGGTTGATCCCCAGTAGTCCTTCTTGTTAATAGGTGTTCTTCTTGACGCTTGATGGCTTCTGCGCCCTTCTCAGGTGGTTCCTTGGGGGTAGGTAATAAGGGGGGTTGAGTTGGTGGTTTAAGGTCAGGCTGGTTTCTATAGATCACTGCAGGTGGGTCCCTGGGTTCCCCACACGCTGGGCCAGATCAGTGGGTTTGGTAGAGTCCCTTACTCAACTTAGAAGGCAGTGCCTAGGCCCAGTCACTTCCAGTGGTATAGGTTCCTCCCCTAGGCCCTACTGCCTAAAACTCCTGCGCAGGATCCCCCAGGTCCAGTGATGCCCCAACTGACAAAAAGGTTTCTCTCCTTTCCTTAAATAATCCCAGGTCAGGTGACCACTCTCTAAGGCGGCAAAGTGAGACCCCTCCCCTATTCCGGAAGGTTCCAGGAGCATCCACAGTCTAGCTATGGGCAGAAAAGGCGGGCTGGTGTTGCTACAGTATCTTAATGTCCCAGCCAGCTCCTGGCTACTAGGGTGCTACTAAAAAGACCACTTCGCAGTAGCAGGGGCGTGCGGCAGCCATGTTGGTAGGAGAGAGCACCTGCACCTTAGCACTGATTAGCAGTGTTAAGGTGCCCAGAGACCTAGGTCCAACAAAAAAAGGTGGTGGAAAAAACAAGGCAAGGGCGAAAAAAATTGGGAAAGACCACCCTAGGGCTGACAGGTCTAACATCTCCTAACAGAGTGAAATTGGAGAATCTAAGAGCAAATGAGCTCAATATGTCTCCAATACTTTCCAAAAAGGACTTATGAGACCCTGGTGAACGGTAATGTAGTGCTCCTACAAACGCGAGGGAGTTGTCTAATTGGAAGCAGAAGCTGATGCCCTCTGCTCCTTTTATGCCTGATAGTTGGGATGTAGAGCACCTCAGAAAGCTACGGTGGATGATTGCTAGCCCTCCCCACGTTGTTCTAATCTGTCTAATTGCTGAATGAAGTTGCCAGAGGGGAGGGTATTGACTATATCTGGATTGCGCCAGGCCTTCTCCAAGTTTCGGTGATGAAAAGGCAATCGAGATTGTCATTTATTATTAAATCGTGAATATATTGAGTATGCTTGTACATAGACCTGGCATTTATTAGCCCACTATGTAAGAGAGTGGATATGGTGCTATTTGCGGCTACAATGTCCTGTCTAGGCCTAAAAACATGTTTGCAGTTCTTACAGCCGATTGGCCCCTTCCCATTTATCCACATACAAAGAATTGTGCAGTTAGGGAGGTTTCTATTTAAGGCTAAGATGGATTCCCTAGTCAAACCATGACCTGGGGAGAAAAAGGCAGCATTCCTGGCACTAGACGCGTTGTTTCAGACGCGGACAGGTGCAAACGGGCTTGCCTTTGGCGCCCGCTGCCCGTGTCCGCAGCACGTCGGCGCCATACCCCACTTTAGTACTGTGGGGCAGATGGCCCAGGGGAGAGACTACACCATCTCCCTATCACAATGGCTACCGCTCGAAGTGCGTGCGGAAGTAGGGCGATTCTGGCATTTTTCCTCCCTCCAGTCAGTCAGCACAGGCAGTGGTGGACCAGGGAGGAAAAGAGGGCGGGAAAACAATGGTGGAACTAAGAGGTGAGAGGTGAGAGGGGAGAAAGTACTAAGAAATGCTTCTTTTAAAATTGCTGTGCATACAAAAACGGCAGTTTAAAACAATTCTATTCCATTTATTATTTGAATGAAGAATCGGTAGTTATTAGCAGCACAGTGATTTAAAAAATACTATAGCACTTGTGGTGTGGTACAAACACTTATCTAGCACCTAGGTCCTGCTAGCAGCTAATCCGCTGCGCGTCGGTGCCATCCCCCACTTTATTACTGTGGGGCAGATGCCCCGGGGGAGAGACTAGACCGTCTCCCTATCAAAATGGCTACCGCTGGAAATGCGAGCAGAAGTAGGGTGATTCTGGCTGGTACACCACCTTTTCTATGGGAAGACTGCAAGACAGGATTTGAATGTATCAAAAATATTTAGAGGCCTTGGATGGCCAAGATGAATCAATTTAGTAAATATTGGATGGGGTTAAGGAAATATTTCATGACAATGTAAGGGGTATGTGCATAAAACCATACTCAGGAAAAGTGCAGTGCCAGTGCAACACAAAGTAAGGCCGGCACCGATTAGTGTTCAAGAAGAAGTTAAAGAAAAATACAGGACATGTTAAAGGGGGGGGATAGAGCCAGTAGAAGCATTTAGCTGGATATCCCCTGTTGTTTTAATGGAGAAAGCTGATGGAAAGTTAAGCTGCTGTGTTGATCTCAGGTCATTGTATCAAAAGAGTGTTGCAGATACATTTCCATTGCACAACACTGGTAAACTAGGGCTGTTGCTTAGTGGTGGGAAGTATTTTTCCAAATTAGATCTCAAATGCACTTGCCACCAAATTTAACTCCATGAGGAGTCCAAATCACTAACAGCTTTCATCACCACAGAGGGAATGTTACTGTTTACTTACATGCCATTCAGACTGTCATCAACAGTGAGTGTTTTACAGAGGATGATAAGCAAAGTGTTTAAAGGGTTACAAAATGTACTGTATTTTCAAGACAACATTGTAATCTTTGGGGAAACAATTGAACAGCACAGTGTTACACTTAAGGAAGCCTTACATAGAATTGCTGAAGTGAGGCTAATATTGAGAAAAGATGAATGCTGTTTTCTGGAAGAGCAAGTTGAAAATGTAGGACATGCTTTCTCAGGGGGGGGGGGGAGTGAAACGAATGAAGGACTTCTTAAAAGCAAAAGATTTGTCCCCCACTCCCATAGTTAAAGAACAGTTATGATCATTTATTGGATTAATAGAATTATTACAGTGGGTTACTTAGCTCTGGCTGATGAAATGTTATCCGGGTAGAGCTCCAATGACATCAAGGGGTTCTGGGGGGTTGAATCATGCCAAGGCAGTTGTTGGTTGAGCCTGGCTTGGGATGCTGTGAATGGGCTTTCTCCTGATGGAATATAAGATCTTGATGAAAGATACTTGTGTTTCCAGCTTGCTTACTACATTTCTCTGGTGATGACTTGGCCAGACATTTGAAAACCGCCAGGTGAACCCCAGAGAAAGAAGAACCCAGCTGTGATAGCCTTGTGTACCAGGCCTCATTATCATTCTCCATTATCACTCTCCATAGCCCTCATCCACTCTGTCTTGGAGACACAACCCACCAATCCCTCAGTAGAGGTGGTGGCTAATGTGATGGATGTTACTGAGGGGTTGGAGATTTGTGTCTCCATGACAGAGTGGACGAAGGCTATAGAGAGTGACAACACATTGAAGGCAGTAGTAAACTACTCAGAGGAGCAGTGAGGAGGGAAAGTTATTTACATGAGGCGCTCAGACCTTTATTTATTTTATTATTTATAGCATGTGTAGAGCGCTCTGTAACCCTACGGGCATCCTGGCGCTTAGGTACATAGCTAAAGCTTTGTGGGGACAGGAACATGAACGAGATGCTGAACTGGGTAGATTTATTTATTGCGAAGGGTTTTAGGAGGGTTTTTTGGGAAAAGCCAAGTTTTCACCTTTTTCCGAAAGGTCAGAAGATCATTAGTTTTTCTGATGTCAAAGGGGAGGTTATTCCATAAGTGGGCTGCAGCAATGCTGAAAGCTTGTCCTCCACAGGTGGCTTTCTTGATCCTAGGGATGCTGATGAAGTTCAAGGATGAGGATCGAAGAGACCGTCTGGGCTCATACCACTTACATTTGTACTGGAGTGGTCGGGGGCCTAGTCCGTGAGCTGCCCTGAAAACAATACATAGGGATTTGAAGCAGATCCTTTGATGTATGGGCAGCCAGTGTAGGTCAGCCAGGGCAAGAGTGGTAAAAGATCTACGCTCACGGGAGAGTGCCAGTTTGGCTGCAGCTGCCTGGACACTCTGGAGTCTGGAGATGAGGTAGGCGGAGGATTCCAGCAAGAGAGCATTGCAGTAGTCCAGGCGGCTGAGGATAGTGCTCCTGACTATGTCGGCTCTGGTCTGTGGAAGCAGGAGAGGTAGCAGTCTTTGGAGTCCTCTTAATAAGGTGAAACAGCAGCTAACCTGCTTGTTGACATTGGTCTCTAGGCTTAATTTGTTATTGATAGTGACTCCAAGGTTTTTTACAAAGCTCACTGGGGTGGGCGAGTCTCCTAGCGACTGAGGCCAGAAATCTGGCGGTAGATTTTTGGGGATTTTTCCTACTGTGCAGTGTAGTATTTCAGTTTTCTCACTGTTGAATTTTAGTGAGTTCTGACTGAGCCAGAGAGACATGTCCAGCATACAGGTGTGGAAAGTTTCCATTGAGCTTGCTCGAGTTCCGTCCAGCGAGATTATCAGCTGGGTGTCGTCTGCATAGTTTGTCACGCTGATGCCATGGCTTTTGATGATTCGCATCAGGGGTTGCATGTAAATATTAAAGAGTATGGGGCTGATGGCAGACCCCTGTGGGACTCCGTGCGGGACTTTCGTGTACTCGGATTGGTAGGGAGGGATAGATACAGCTTGCCACCTGTCCGTCAAGTAAGAGCGGAACCAGTCGAGCGCGACCCCTCTGACTCCGATGTTCCTTAATCTTTCTATCAGGATGCCGTGGTTCACCGTATCGAACCCGGCGGACAGGTCAAGCAGAATCAGAGTTGCTGATTCTCCCCTGTCCGTCCTCATTCGCAGGTCATCCATAACTGTCAGCAGGGCTGACTCCGTTCCATGAACTGGTCTGAAGCCAAACTGCTCCTCTTCCAGGATGTTGTTGGTTTCTAGGAAGAGGGCTAGAGCTCTACTGACCCATCTCTCTATGATTTTTATAGGATAAGGTAAGAGGGATATGGGTCGGTAGTTCTTTTGGCAGTTTGGGTCCAGATTAGGTTTTTTTAATAGCGGGGTGACGATCGCTAGTTTCCAGTCTTTGGGAACGGAGCCTGTGTGCAGGGATTGATTACATAGTTGGTGCAGGGCTGGTAAAACGTCATCCTCGAATTTCTTGGCTATTCTATGGGGAAGAGGGTCTAGAGGAGAGCCTGAGGACGTATTGAGGGCTGTTGTGATGAATTCCTGTTCCGAAGGAATCATAAAGTTTTCCAGGGTGGCATTTGAGAGGGGGTACGTATCGGGATCCGCCTTTCCGTCTTTAATTGTTAGGATGCTGTTGTCTTGCGGTGGGGAGATAGGATTACTATTCATTCCCTCTACAATTTTGCTGATTTTATCGTGGAAGAACACTGCTAGGTCGTTGCAGAGTTCTTGTGAGGGCTTGATTTGGCTATTAGCACAGGCGGGGTGGGAAAGCTCTTTGATGAGCCTAAATGTATCCCGAGATTTATTAGAGCTTCTGAGGATTACCTCAGCAAAATGGTTGGATTTGGCTGTGATTATTTCCTTCTTATATTGTGAGATAGTAAGCCTCCATCGTACTTTATCCTAGTCTGAGTAGTTTTTCCTCCAAAGCTTCATTTGCAGGTATTTTTTAGTTCTCTTAGTTTCTCCGTGTACCAGGGGGCGGAGGGTTTTCCCCTTTTTGTGATTGTTTTCAGCGGGATGACGGCGTCGAGTTTTTTTGTGGTTTCGTGAAGAAAGGAAAGATAATTTGCGGTGACATCATTCTCTAATTTGAACGAGGCCCCAACCTGGCGTAGGTCGAGCTTTCCCTCCTCTTTCCTCTTCAACAGGTTCTTCCAGTCCCGACCCACGAAGGTTTTGACTTGCGAACCCGTGGCTCCTGTGTGGGACGGGATGTGGGATTTGAACCTGATGAGGTAGTGATCTGACCAAGCTACTGGAAGGATGGTGTCTAGGGTCAGTAGGTCTTCTGCCGCAAAGATAAGATCTAGTGTGTTTCCTAGTCTATGTGTGGAGGTGTTTATCCACTGTTTCAGCCCTAGATTGTGGCAGGATTGAGTAATGTTGTGCAGGGCTGCACGTAGTTGGTCATTGTCCCATAAATTGAAGTCGCCCAGTATCAGCAGCCTGTTGTGGGAGATTGACATATTATTTATGACCGTGATTAATTCCTGCTGTTGTGAGGCTTTGAAATGCCCCGGAGACCTGTAACATACAAGGGCCGTGAGGCAGTGTTCAGAATCAGGTTTTATGGAAATCCCGAGGATTTCTACACAAGAGATGGTGTCAATGTCCAGGGTAGTGATGTTAAGTTGTTCCCTAAAAATGATCCCCAGGCCTCCTCCTCGACCTGAGGGTCTGGGTTTTTGAATGATCTTGAACCCTTCTGGACATGCAATGCCTAGCTCAGATTCTGTTCCTTCAGCCATCCATGTCTCGGTTAGGAACAGGATGTCGAGTTTATTAGTCTCAATCAGTAGCTGTATTTCAGTAGCGTGTTTCGGAAGGGAACGGACATTTAGAAGTCCGTTGATTAGTTTCCCTTTGGTGCTGCGTTTAGCTCCTACTTGGGCTGATGGGGAAAGGGTCATGGTGCTGTCAGGGCTTGGATACGGCATCGGGATTGATTTGGGGGGAAGGGGATTAATGTGAGGAAGCCGAGCTTGGCAGAGAGAACAAGCTTTGTCGTCCTGGTGTACTGCGTAAGGGAGTAGGCGTGGGAATTCAATTTTGTCTGCCTGTGCATTCAGTAGCATGAGTGTTTCCCTGCTATATCTGAGCACATCATGTGCTGGTGTGCAGCGGGTAGGGGGGTGCCCTAGGCCCGGCCTCGGCGCGCAATCGTCGCGCCCGCTGCGCTCGTCCGCTGCGCTTCCGGTGGGGGCACATGCTTTGTAGCAGAAGGGGGAGGGGTCCAAGGGGGCGTGGCTACACTAGTGGGCGTGTCCTGGCGACAGGCCAATCACGTCGTGGCAGCTAGGAAACCTTGCCCACGTCAGCAAGCAATCTGCTGAGTAGCGAGGGTGCTGCAGAAACGGCGATTTTAAAACAACAACAAGGTATTTCAGTGCAGATTAAAAGAGCTGTCTGTCCCTGCTCCCGGCTGTGCCTCAAGAGCTATGAGCTAACAAACGCTGCGCTTGTGATCAGCGCGCGTTTTGTGTCGAAGGGGGCGTGGCTACACTAGTGGGCGTGTCCTGGCGACAGGCCAATCACGTCGTGGCAGCTAGGAAACCTTGCCCACGTCAGCAAGCAATCTGCTGAGTAGCGAGGGTGCTGCAGAAACGGCGATTTTAAAACAACAACAAGGTATTTCAGTGCAGATTAAAAGAGCTGTCTGTCCCTGCTCCCGGCTGTGCCTCAAGAGCTATGAGCTAACAAACCTTTCCATGAGTTCCTTATGAGTTACCCTTACTAGGCAAGTGCATTGTTATGAAGGGTAGTAGATTCATGACACTCAATTCTGTGCACCCAAAGCTGGTACATGTGGCACATGAGGGTCATCTGGGTCAGACAGTCACACTGAGGAGGTTGAGGCAAAAAGTCTGGTGTTCACTTATGGATGGTCAGGTGACAACATGGGTGAAAAGAATATGGTTTTTGTAAAGAATCAGAAAAAAGATTGAGAGTGGTCTAAGGTGGTCATCAGGTGGCAGAAGTAAAGGGAGTTTTGGAGAAGACGTGTTTGGATTTCATTGGTCTCTTGGTTTTCATATTGGGTCAGGAAAAGTTTGCTGCAGTCATAGTGGATGCCAAATCCAGATGGGTTGAAGCAGTTTTTATGAGGTGCATCAGCACTAGATCTACAATAGCAGTCCTGGGTGAGTTCTTTAGAAGGGAAGGAATTCCTTCAACCTTGCTTACAGACAATGACACCCAGCTCACTTTCTTGGAGATTAGATCATTCTTGGACAATCTGGGGGTTAAGCATGTGTGTACATCTATGTACAATCACCAAAGTAACGTTTTGGTGGAAAGGGTCAACAGGTTGGTTAAGGGAACAATGGGAATGACATATTATGGTGATGCTGATGATGAAAAGATACTTGTATAGCACGCTGATACTCCAAAGAGTGTCCTGGTGCTCTGCACACAGAACTTCACTGCCAAGTATAGTCTAGTCAATTAATCCTGATAAAATAACCACATTTTCAGTTTCTTCAACAACAATGAGGTTGAAGCAATGGCTCATAACTCAGATGTAAGATTGTTCCATGCAGATGGCCCTAAGAAAGAAAATGACCTTCCCCAGCCCTGGAACACTGAATCCTAGAGATTCTGGCCTGGAGAGTATTGGCTGTACACAGGCACCTTGCAGGGGCATTGAAGCTAATCCTTGCCTTGATATAGTCTGCACTAGTATGATGAAGAGCCCTATGGACCAACACAATTTGTTTTAAATAAAATTTTCTTCTTTATCAGGAGCTAGTGAAGAGCCCGCAAATGCAGGGAAATGTGTGTTTTCAGAGGCAGATGCAGAAGAGTGCAGGCCACTGCATTTTGGAACACCTGCAATCTATTAATGCACTAGATCGGGAGACCCAAGCACAGCGTGTTACCGTAATCCGGCCTAGATGTTACCAATGACTGTATGACCAGTTTCCTGGCTGTCAATGAGAGGAAATATACAAACTTATGGTGTTTACTTGTTTAATCCTTCCGAGCCCTGCGTAGCTCAGCCTCTGGCTGATGGAATATTTGCCAGGCGGAGCTCCTATGACATCATGGGGTTCTGGGAAGTTTGTATCATGCCAAAGCAGTTGCTGGCTGAGCCTAGCTCTGAACAGGTTTTCTCCTGATGAAATAAAAGATATTTTTGAAAGATACTTCTGTGTCCAGCAAGCTTACTACAAGAATATTATTCCAAATGTGTGAAAAACGTTGCAGATAAAACAGTGTTTGAGATCATTATTGGGAAATGGGACAGACTTTGTGTGGAGTTTGGAATAGGAAAAGTGTTTCTGAGTGATAAAAAAAGAAATCTGTGTTGTAGAAATGTTAGCACCTTTTGATATTAATCTTTAGTTTGTTCTTACTGTTGATGCAAGTACCACTGGGTTGGTGGCTATTGTGTCTCAAACAAATGAGTATACAGAAACAGCTGTGGCTTATGCATCAAGAACACTTACTGTTTCAGAAAAAAGCATTCACTTATCGAAAGGTAAGTGTTGGCTGCAGCTTGGGGTGTGGAATATTATTGAACTTACTTACAGGGAACACAATTCACCCTGCGGACAGACCATAAGCCAATAGTGAAAATATTCCAAGCAGGTAGAGCTAGCAAAGGGTCAGTGAATTTAGCTAGATTAGCAGCCAGACTTCAGGAGTATCGCTACTAAATGGAACACATCCAAGGTTTGAGAAACACACAGGCAGATTGTCTATCTAAATTGCCAGCAAAGTGGCGGGTAATGGAAGGTCCAGCTGTATTAGCCAATGGGAATGAAGGTGCTGTGGTTTCTGTCCGTGATGCGGTAGAGAGGGCTGAAGGTGCCTTTATGGTGGAGGAGTAGTGCTGTTAAATGGATGCTGACAGCACCCTAAAAGAAGTTATAAAAATGGTGGTTGCTGGCAGCAGAAGAGAAATCCGTGTGGCTGTATGAGTGCAGCCACACGTTGAAGTGTTAGATGAGCAGACAATGTGTGGAAATAGATTCTTGATGATGGTGGACAGATTTGTGCTGCCCTTAGGCTTGGACAAGTAAGTAGTCTCATGGATTGAGAAGTGTGCAGTGTGAAATGAAGGGGAAAAAAGGCTAAAGGTAAGGGTACAGTCCTCTATGGGGCATACTATCAATCCCGGTAAACCCTGGCACAGTGTTGTGCATGGATTTTATTGGCCCGATGAGTATCACTGACCATGGGACTCAGCTTATATCTCAGGAGATGAAGATGTTTATGTCTAAGTTTGGTTGCACTCATCATTGCACCTCACTTTAAACCCACAAGGCAATGATATCACAGAAACAGCAAATTGCTTGGCGAAGGGTATCATTCCGATGGCTAACATGAGTGGTCAAGAGATAGAAAGATCGGTATAGGATATGCTATGGACATACCACATCATAGTATAGGAAGCTGCTAAAAAAAAATCCGTTTGAAGTGATGAGATGAAGAGAGTACCGGGCACCAAGTTAGTACCATCATAAACGAAAGAATTGGTGAAGAAGGGAGGTGAAAAAAATGGAACATTGATGAATGGTAAGTTGGAAGAATAACAAAAGGTGTGTCGAACTTTGTTCGAAGTTCAAACTGTACATCAGTATTACACTCAGAGAATGGAATTGTCAAAGAGGGATGGTGTATGAGAGAGAAATAAATCACACAAGTGAGGAAGATGAAGGTTTTAGTTATTTTATGCTAATTAAGGATGTTGATTTTTAGAAGGAAGAAAAGGTGGATGACTCTTCTTGAACGTGTGAAGAGTCCACTGTGTCCCCAAAGATTAGAATGTCATCTTGAAAATGCTCTATATTTTGGAACTCTTCAAATGTGGGTCGTGAAGAAAAAGTGATTGATAAAAACATAAGGAGAAATAGGTATTATACGTGCATTAATGTCTTCTTTGATACCCTAAATATTTTTTCCTCATTCCCTTTGTAATAGATTAAATTGGTATGTTCTCATCAAGTGTTCGGCTAAAGTTGCAGAGTAACTCCATCTTTGCCTGCCGTTGGATAGGGATGTCCCTTTCTAATTTTATAGTTGACGGTAGGATCAATAAGAGGTAAATGGGTAGGGCTTTGGGCCAAATTGACAAATTTATTTGCACACGTAAATCTGATTCATGCACAATTGACTGGGTTTACAAGTGCAAGGTAATCAGGAAATGATATCTATTACTCTTAAAGCTTTTTATACACACACATTATTAACCCCACAATGGTGCAGTGAGCAAATTCCAACCGAGTGCTGGGAGTTGAGTGTTTAAGGTCAGGATTTCCTTGGTAAATTTAGGAACACCCCAAGCTCTTTGACTTTGCGGGTATCCTAAATCTACTCTCCAATCCCTTTCCACCATGGCAATGGTCAGTGATTTACTCCTGCCGAAGGCAGGAGTATTTCCGTTGCCAGAATGGGTAGGAGAAGGTAGCACAAAAAACTCGCAACTTAGAGGGCGTGTATTCCTCCATAATAAAAAATATGTTCCCTGTGCAGAACAAAACCAAGAAATCATTCCACTGCACAAACGTAAAGGTATTTCAGCAGTGGTGTAACGTAGGTTCCTGCAGTGCGTGGGGGGTTCTAAGCTATAGAGAGTACCCTCAGCACAGTACCCTGGCCTGAGAGCTTATTACCGAGTCTTGAGGGCGGCCCATCCATGTAGTTTGCAAGGGGGCCCCCTAAATTTTAGTTATGCTAGTGCATTTCAGCTGATGTATTAGTGCCATTACACCAGAAGAAACTCTGCCGTAAAGCTGTTAAAAGCAATTCATGAAATTCGTCCTGGATTATGTCTGAAAACCTGTGATTGACAAAACGTCAGTAAAGTTTTGAGAAATGCAGAGTTGTAAAACTGCACCCATGCAATGGTGTAAGTTTACATATGTCGAAGTTTTCTTTTTAGTATTTGAAACTATATGACTAACATGACAGCATGGCTGAATCATCTATTATACTCTTCATATATTTGAAAGTAGGCCCTAAATCTACCCCAGGATTCCCCAAGCAAGGTCCATGGGGTCAGGTTACCGTTCTCTGCCTCCTTATATTTTCTTTTTGTTTTATTTTCAGGACAAGGGACTTAGTCCTTGTGTCCTGTAATTTCTATTCATGTTGCAGCCAGCAAATCACAGCACGAACTGGAGTCTGTTATTTGATGTTGCATGCCTGAAGGACTCTTGTGAGAGTTTTGCGAATCCAAACATCCAGATATGTATAATTTTGAACATTAATTTCTCAAACATACTGAACGGATTAACACCAAAGTGTCTAAAATTTCCTAGGGAAATTTCATTGGCAAATTATATTTTGGGACCCCATTTTGTCTAGACCCCGCTTGACAGATCACCCCGAAACTTTCAAAGAAGGAGCTGAGGAGGATGAACCTTTTTTTTAAAGGATCGTGAATATTTTTCAAATGGCAACAAAGTTATTAGCAAACCAAAGAATGTATTTCTTATGCTCATGCCCCCGCCATATACATCATTGTTGTGAATTATGTCAGTTCAGTTGTAATTAGGACTGTTATCATTGATGTTCCTAACATGTCATGAGTGTAGGCGAGGGCATGAGTTATAGTTACTTGAAATAAATATCACTGTTTTTAGTTTACAACGTAATGTTTAAACTGACACTTTCACCTAACTATAAGTCACTTTAACCTCTGCTTTTCTGTGAATTTTTAGTTTAAAAAAAAATAATAAAGCAATATTTTATTACCAAACATAAGACAAATCCTCCCGTGCTGCACACAGCCAAATGTCTTCATCCAACCCCCCCTCAAACTCCTGTCGTGCCTAGTGTGGGGCTGGCCATAGTGCCTAGCTACTACCAGGCCCTGCACCCAAACCCCCTGGAACCCAACTGCTCATCATGTAGTGCCATCACCTGTTCACACCAAACCACCACATACACTCAGGCTCCACCACCAAAAGACTCTCACTGGAGTCCTGTGGGAGTACATGGGGCCATGTCAGATCCAGTGGGATACCCTCTGGATTGTGGAAACCCCCCAAATTATTTTTTTTAATTTGACCCTCCCACATGTTCTTGGGGGTAATGGTACCCCTACCCTGCCCCCTCTTACCCTATATGTTTTCATTCGTTTTCAGGGCGCAGGGCACAGGACCAGAATCCCTGTGTCCTGAAAATGCAGGCACAACATTTCTATTCATGTTAAGGCCAGTCGAACAGAGTGTAAGCTACAGCAAGAAGACCGACGGGGATAAAAGCCTCCTCGGCCAATTTAGATCACTCTGTTATCTGAAGTTGTGTGATAGTGGATCTCTCGCAAACCTCCAGAGAACCCATAGGGTCCTTATAATGCATAGGGCTCACATTTCCTGTTAGCGCCACAGCTCACCTTTATTAGGAGTGTTCAGCGCAAAAAGGGAAAGTACACACTATAACAGTGAATGCTCTGCCCTCAGGGTAACTGTAAACACTTGCTGCCTTTGGGCAGCGCATTCAAGTGAAACACGAAGAGGCTGATTCAAAGCCATTCTGTGTTTCACTGTGTAGGCGACAACCAACTGCACTTTAAAGAGGAATTCGAGATCCCTTTGCAGGCGCAATGCCCCCATGCAAATGAGGGAACACCGTTTTGAGATCGCACTGGAGCTACATATGCACTAGCACTATCTGTATTGCAGAAGGGGCAGCACAAACATTTGCAGCCCCTTCTCTAAACACAAAATGCCCCAAGAGTGCACAAGTGCCCGTTCCCCAGATATAGAACGTTTTTGAACATTTATCACGTGATTCCGCGGAAGAGCAGGAGCATAGAATATTGTATCACAGAATAGAAATAGTATATGGAAACTTAATCGCAAAGCTCACCTCGGTAAACCAGGAACATCGAGGGAGTTGCAGTTCAGTTCTCGTCTATCTTCCTGGGTAGAATGCCTTTAAACAAAAGTTGAGTTTAGTATCTCAGAAGTGACTTCTTCATTTTACATTTCAGCAGACTGATTTAATTATATAATATTTGATTTTTTCATTTAATATGTATGGAATCAGCTTTACACTGAACTCTATTTAGGAATGAGTTGTTTATTGATCCCTGTAAATCTATAGATTGAGCAGAATGTACTCAACAGGCAACTTTGTATTATATTCCAGTAATACAAATGAGGATTTTTGGTCACATAATAAATTACGAGACTAAAGGACTAATGGTTTGTAAATGTCACTTGAGACAGTAACATCTTTGATGGACCATAATACATGTAGCCGTTTATGTACTGTTTATACAGCATATTTAGGGGGTCATTACGATCCGCCATCGAGGTGGTTATTGGGACCACCCGCCTGTATGGCCGCGGTCCCGCACATTAAATTACAATGCGACCGCCACCGTGGCGATCGCATCTTGTATGTTTACCTATTGCGGTGGGTGCTGCAGGCTGCAGCATACGCCGCAATAGTAAAAAGGCATGTAATGCCTTTCACTGCACTACGTGGCAGGTACCACGTGGTATCTGCCACTCAGTGCAGGGAAATGCAGGAAAGTACAATGGGTACCCCCCAGTGCAAAACCATCTCCCCCACCACAAGGGGGCCAGCAATGGGCCCCTCGAATGCAATCTTCACCAGGCTTTCAATGCCGGTTTACCCTCCACAGAAAGGCAGACGGGGTCTGTAACACATCGCCACCATTTTAGGCATGCTGACCTGTTCGCCATGTAATCGGTACTATTGCCTGTGGCGGAAGTGTGGCGGGCAGTAATTGTGTCCACCGCAGTCGCAAAGCGATTGCCCCCGCCATCGTTAATTGCTTTCGATGGCGGAGGGCCTGAGACCGCACTGCTGGCGGTGGCGGGCCTTCTGCCATCGTAATGACCCGCCTATTTTTGTTCATTTGAGAGGAGAATATGGGCCAGATGTAGGTCACCAATTACCGGTCGGTAACGGCCGAATTCAGCCGTTACCGACCGGTAATTGGTGATTGAGATGTAGGGGCCATTATTTTACAGAATCGGTAAATTTACTGAATCAGAAAATTTACCGATTCTGTAAAATACCGAATCGGTAATTTTACCGATTTGGTAAATCAAGATGTAGGTGGCACTCCACAGAGTGCCACAGGCCCTTAAGAGTCGGTATTTTACCACCCAATCCTATTGGGTGGTAAAATACCGAATTCAGGTGTGCATGCACATCTGTGCATGCACACCTGTGCAATGTGACGCACAGACATGCCCTTAGGGCATGTATGTGTGCCTCATGGCACACAAGCCTGCACTTGGGGTGCTAGAGGGTGTCAAAGTGACACCCCCTGCACCCATGCTGGATTCGGTAAATACCGAATCGGCATTCCCCATTGATTCCTATGGGCTCAGCCCATAGGAATCAATGGGGAATACCGATTCGGTATTTACCGAATCAGTAAATACCGAATCTTACAGATTCGGTAATTCAAAATAAAAAATTACCTACATCTCCCTCCTTCTAATTTACCGATTCATAAATACCGAATCGGTAAAATTCGGTACTTATGAATCGGTAAATTAGATTTACCTACATCTAGCCCTATATGTTTTATTTTAACCCAGAAGAAGTAAGATACTACACTGTGGGCCCGATGTAGGTCACCAAATACTGGTCGGTAACGGCCAAATTCGGCCGTTACCAACTGGTTTTTGGTGATTGAGATGTAGGGGCCATTATTTTACAGAATCAGTAAATTTACCGAATCGGTAAATTTACCGATTCTGTAAAATACCGAATCGGTAATTTTACCGATTAGGTAAATCCCAGATGTAGGTAGCACTGTTTACAGTGCTACAGGCCTTCAGAATTCGGTATTTTATCACCCAATACAATTGGGTGGTAAAATACCGAATTCAGGTGTACATGCACATCTGTGCATGTACACCTGTGCCATGTGACACACAGACATGACCTTAGGGAATGTATGTGTGCCACATGGCACACAAGCCTGGAATTGGGGTGCTACAGGGTGTCAAAGTTACACCCCGTTCACCCTTGCAGGATTCAGTATTTACCGATTCGGTAAATACCGAATCGGTATTTCCCATTGATTCCTATGGGCTTCAAGGCCCATAGGAATCAATAGGAAATACCTATTCGGTATTTACCGAATCGGTAAATACCGAATCTTACAGATTCGGTAATTCTAAAATAAGAATTACCTACATCTGCCCCCTTCCTATTTACCTACTCTTAAATACCGAATCGATATGATTCGGTATTTAAGAGTAGGTAAATAGGAATTACCTACATCGGGCCCTATATTATCTAATTGTAGTAAAACAAATAGATTTGAATGTTCATTAATCTTAGTAAGAAAGATTTATTTTAGTGAAGCCTTTACTATGTCAAAAGCACATTTTGTCTGAAAATGTATAGGGCTTTTGTAACTTTCAGCTAGCAGTAGGAAGCTTCCAGTAAGCTCGTGTTTTATTCACCGTTCATGGAGAGAATGCTAATAAAAGGAATTGTAGCTATTAACAACATGTTTAAACATTATGGGCCATATGTAGGTAAATTGCAAATACCGACTCCTTAATACCGAATCATACCGAATCGGTATTAAGAATGAGGTAAACGTGATGTAGGTAAAAAATTCGTTAAACATTACCGATTCGTTGCAAATCGGTATTAAATACCGATTGTGAACAGATCGGTAATAAAAATACATACCGAAAGGCTATTACCGATTCGGTGTTACCGAATCCACACCCAAAATCGGAAATACCGAATCGGTAATTTAAAAAACAGCGTTTTGGTGAATCAGCCAATCCTGATACACCCATTTACTTCCCAAACAGGAAGTTGCCACACCCAGCCAGGTGCACAGGGCCTGGAGCTCACTGTGAGGCAGGCAGGCAGGCAGGAGAGCTGAGGAGCCAGCAGCAACACAGCCAAGAAAAAAAAATAGATAAACCACTGAACAAGCATTGAAATGGCAAGCCAGGACGAGAAGGAGAAGGAGGGAGGTGAAAGAAAAAGAAAACTCAAGTTCAGCGACAAGGAGCTTGAGATCCTGATCGAGGATGTCACCCAAGAGTACCACAAGCTGTTTGGAGCCCAGTCCCACCAAGTGCCAGACGCACAGAAGAGGCAAATATGGAGTGGCATTCGGGACAAGATCAATGCCATAGGTGTGACCCTGCGCACCATAGAGGACATCAGAAAGAGGTGGTACGACCTCAGAAAAACAGCAAAACAGAGGATGGCAGAGAGACATAGGCTGGCAGGGAAAACTGGAGGAGGAAAAAATCGAGCCCCAGTACCAACACCACTGGAACAGATGGTGGAGTCCACCATCCAGCGGGAGAGTGTGAGTGGCATAGGAGACGCAGACAGCTCCGCCAGAGCAGCTAGAAAACAAGGTAAGAAGCATGCCCAGCATGCTGCCCTACCCCCTCCCCAACCCCAACCCCCATAGTGGTAAAAGTGCTCCCACTTCCCACCATGTCTTACTGCTTACCTGCAATGCATTCTGGGTGATGTAGTCAGTGTGAAATCATGATCAGGACTGTCAGGGCAGCTAACACAATAGCATGGTAATAGAATTGGATAGGTCAGGATAACCACTGTGCACTGTTGGCATGTACTTTAATGCAATGGCATTGCAGACAGAGCATTGAGAATATTTACATTTGTGTCATTTCAGGCGAGTCATCTCGCAGTGCAGCTGAGGGCAGCAGAGGCAGGTCAGCCAGGCCAGAGGGGAGTGAACAGGATGAAGACAGCATGCCTGCAGGGAACACCAGCTCTGCGCCATCGCAGCCAGCCAATCCTCCACCACACACATCACCACAGCGCCAGGGAGGGCCGCAATCCCCTCTCACTCAGTCACCACTGCGACGTTCACCAACACCACCACCACCACCACCACCACCACCACTACCACAGTCAGGCAGGAGGCATGCCGTGATCACCCTCCAGCAGATGGAGGCGTCGGAGGAGGAGGGCAGCCAGCGCGAACAAAGTCCTATCGTAGAGAGATCCAACAGGGAGCGGGCTGGTTCAGCATCCGAGGGTGCGAACATCTCATCACGACGCCGCAGGGCAAGGCCGGACAGTCCAGTGGCATTTGAGCAGGGTGACAGTGTGTTTGCTGGACTGGACGGCAACATGCTGAAGGTCCAGCGCCTGCAATGGAGGGAGATGAAGTCGTTACACAGGGAGGTGGCAAACATTAACAGACATATGCACAAGATGGAGAAGGGTATCAGTGCCATGGGGGAGAATATGTCTGCAGGGATGGAGAGGGTAGCAACCTCGGTGGACAACCTCTGCAGCCAGCTGGAGCAGGACCGTGTTGGCATGCGCCGACAGAGACTGAGACTCCAGGACTATACCAAGTCGGTGAACCGGCTGGCCACTACGACATCACTGATGTGTCGCCGGTCCATCGCCATGCAGGAGGAGATGGCGCATTGCAGCAGGGATGTGGCCAGGGGGATGGTGTCCATGACCTCAGTGCTAGAGCTCATGCAGAATGCTAAGGCCTCAAATATGGAAGGGGGGGGACAGTGAGGAGGCTACCAGCCGTGGTAGCATTACACCCTCACCCACCGAGTGCAGGAGGCGTAGTGGACGTAATGTCCCAGCACAGGAACGGTCCAACTCACAAGTCTGTGTCGATGGGGAACATGCACGTGCAGCACGGGGACGCAAGAAGTGAAGGACACTGGCTGTCCACATGCATGTGATGGGTGATGTAACCCAAATCCAATTGGACAATGCTCACAATGCTGGAGGTGTGCCAAATAAACACCTGTACATGTAATTTGAAATGCCTCAGTGTCGTTACTCACTCAGAAATAGTGTGATGTTATCTCTGCCCGTCTATGTCTCCCATCATGTTCAATAGCAGCACCAGCCGCGCTGGGCTCTGGCTGAGGGTTGTCCTCGTCCTCGTCCTCTGACTCAGTTAGTTCCACTGCAGTTACTTTTTTAGTGGCCAGATTGTGTAGCATTGCACACGTAGCAATAATCTTGCAACATTTGATGGGGCTGTACAGACGCGCACCTCCTGTTTTGTGGAGGCAACGGAATCTGCTTTTGAGCAAACCAAAAGTGCGCTCCACCACGTTGCGTGTGCTCCTATGTGCCACATTGTATCTCCTCTCCCTTCGGGTGGTTGGGTTCAGATATGGTGTGAGGAGATACGGCCGGAGGGCATATGCGCTGTCACCTATGAAGAGAAGTAAGTGGCATTGATTGGTGTGACCAACAGCTTGTGGCAGGGTGTACATCAGGGTGTGTGACATTTACTTACCTAGTATGTATCCGTCGGCAAATTCACTAGCAAGCAGACGTGTATGTATGCCACTGTTCCTGAAGATGTAAGCATCGTGGGTACTCCCGGGGTATTTTGCCACGATGTCTGTGATAATGTGTTTGGCATTGCAGATCACCTGCACATTGATTGAGTGGGTGGATTTGCGGTTCCTGTAAATGTATTCACTTGCTGCAGGTGGGCAGATGGGAATGTGGGTCCCATCGATGCAGCCGATCACGTGGGGGAAGTGGGCAAGTTGATAGAACTCCAGCTTGGTTCTCTGCAGCTCCGCCTGCGTACTGGGGAAGGATATGTAATGTTCCATTCTGTCCATCATGGCGTCCAGGAAGGTGTTGAAGAACCGGGATAGGCAGCTCTGTGATACTCCACCCACTGCTGCTATCACACCCTGGAAACTTCCTGATGCAAGGAGGTGCAGGCAGCAGAGTACCTGGACATGGGTGGGGATTGCGTGGGCCCTTGGCGTCTGATGCTCCAGATAGGGTGTTAGGTCCCGTATTAGCTCCAGGATGGTGTCTGGGTGCAATCTGTATCTCTCGTGTATTTCTGCGTCTGTCAACTGGAACAGAGTGATGCGTACTCTGTACACCTGCTCCTCACGTCTCCAGATCCTCATTCCTGCTGCTCTCAGGCGTAGCCGCCTTGCTATGAGATAGAGGCCTGCCATTGTGTTCATACTGATGCATTTTGGGTCTGTTTATATAGACTCCTCCTGATTACCACATGCTCCTGAAACGTGGTAATTAGCGATTCGTTATTACCGATTTTGGCCAAAATCGGTATTACCGGGGTTTGCTACATAGCATATTTGGGGGTTTTACCGAATCGTTTCTACCGATTCGGTATTCATTGTTTCGGTAATTCCAAGTCGGTAACTTAGGGTTTTTACCGATTCGTTATTATCGATCCTATTCGGTATTACCTACATCTCACATGGCTACATATTTGTCGGTAACACCGAAAATGACCCTTTTTCGGTGTTACCGATCGGTATTTGGCCACCTACATATGGCCCTATATATTTAAAATATTCAGAAGAATATTCATGCATGGAATTTATTTGGCTGTTGGACTGAAATCAATGCGAGCAAATTATCGAGGCCAGACACTGCATGCAATCCACAGTTCACATGCATGGTGTCATCTCTTGGAGTGAAAGTCCAGAAGCAACACAGAGGCGGGCCCTTCAATACCATTTTCCTTTGTCTTTAGATGCTCTCATGAACTTTTACTTTCGATTGATAGAGGCTGTGGAGCTTACAAGTGCTGGGAATCCCTCAAACTTCTGGTGCTTTTCAGAGAACCCTTGATGTGCCTGAGGAGTAGAACCACCATTGGCTCCCACACAGGGGCATATTTACAAAGAATTCATGAAATGCATTGGAGTAAGTAAAGTTGCAGCACTGCGTGAAAGGAAGAGAGCAGAACTGCATCATATCTTCAAAGAAATGACTCAGGTCCATTCTTTGTGCTACCTAATGCAAACGCAGGCACCTTGTGCCTTAGTACAAGGGTGCCTGTGTTGTGGTTAGGATCATTCTTTGTGCAGGAATGGATACCTTCGAGCACAAAATATATCTTTGGAGGCTTTTTCCACTATGTGTGTGCAGCAGAATATAAAGTGGAAATAACGAGGAGAATATATCTTCTCATTACACCAGCCTCAGGCAGTTGCACCATTTTGGCGTCAACCCATGTTTCCATTTCTTTTTAAATATGGGTTTGCATCAAAATCCATGAAATGATGCATCAGTTTACCCTTGCACCACCTATGGAACACCTCCCAGGAAAAAAGTAGCACAAGCCAGCTCAATGCACTGTGTTGCATTTCTTTTTCTTACAAAGCCACGCAAATCAACATGAGTGGTTTTGTGAATACTAATGAGGATTTAGCATTGGGGGTGTGCCACAAAAAGTGACACAACCCTGATGCAAAATCTTTGTGAATTTGGGCTGCAGTATTCATGGTGTGGCCCTTTGGACTCCCTATGTGCAAATACCTTGTTAGGGCAGCTAACTATAGTTTTGCAGTGCCTGCTCACATCCTGTGGTATTACCATCTGGTCTCCCGGTACAAATAGAAATATAGAGGCTTGAATATACTTATTTTTAATGAATGCTATGTTCACACATATTACATACAGTTATCGTACGCATAGCCCATCACAAACCTAGATTAGAATGAGTGAATTACAATAAACCACCTGCCATTAGGGTTACTCGTAACTGTGGATGTGCATTTTTTTATTTACAGCAAGAATGGTGTTTGTAAAAAGGGGGCCTAGTATTAACCATTCCACCACATTTCAACCTTTTTTACCTATTTTCCCCTTGCAGGTCCTGGAGTGTGTAACTAGGCCCCTTCACAAGGGCAGAGGCCACTGCAGTGTACTGCAGTGGTAGAAAACTTCTAAGACTCCATTCCAAGGAGGGAAAGACTGATAGGCCGGACATGTGAATTTTAAGGAGGAACTGGACACTGACTGGCAGTGGATATCAGCCCAGCTGTTTGACTCTGGGAAAAATCTGGAAGTGACCTTTAACTCCCTGAGCATCTTGTTCATTTGAGACTGTGTGGACCTATATTGCCTACTTCATTCTGACTAAGGCTTTTGACCATCATCATTCTCTTCTGAACTTCTGTGCTGCCGCCTTGCTACTATGGAAGCACAAGGAGACAAGAGTAATGACCCAGTTCTCGCTACGTCTCACCATGAAAACAGAGGCAGGCTGCTGAAGAAGCAACCCTGATGGGCACCAAAGTTCATAATCATCTGCTCAGCCCCGCAACTTCCTTAACAAAGATGAAGGTCTGGGTGTATTAGATTCTTGGAAGATATTCCATCCCCGTCAATGGGAGTACTTGTTCTATTTTGGTATGCGTGAGTTGACACTAGAGTGTGGGAGGAGTGAGAAGAATTGCTGGCTCTCAGAGTGTTTGAAGGGTTATGGCTACCACAGATACATTAATAAGGTGCATGATGAAAGGGTCAAACTGGGAGGCTGTTTGCATGGCTGGCTAATCCGGACAGGAAGCACTCCCAGATTCTGTACATGGAGGATGCTGCTGGGAACCTGGGGCCAGATGTAGGTGGCAAATACCGGTCAAAAACGGCCGAATTCGGCCGTTTCCGACCGGTATTTGGCATCTTGAGATGTAGGGGGGCCAGATTTTACAGATTCTGTAAATTTACCGATTCGGTAAATTTACAGAATCTGTAAAATACCGAATCGGTATTTTTACCGATTCGGTAATTCCCAGAAGTAGGTGGGACTCTTCTGAGTCCCAAAGGCCCAACAAATTCGGTATTTTACCACCCAATCCAATTGGGTGTTAAAATACTGAATTCAGGTGTGCATGCACATGTGTGCATGCACACCTAGCCATGTGACAGACAGACATGCCCTTAGGGCATGTCTGTGTGCCACATGGCGCACATGCCTATTTTTGGGGTGCCAGAGGGTGTCAAAGTGACACCCCCTGCACCCTTGCAAAATTCGGTATTTACAGATTCTGTAATTACAGAATCGGTATTGCCCATTGATTCCTATTGGCCTTAAGACCCATAGGAATCAATGGGCAATACCGATTCGGTATTTACAGATTCGGTAAATACCGAATCTTAACGATTCGGTATTTACAGAATCTGTAATACCTACATCTCCCCCCTTCATATTTACCGACTCTTAAATACCGAATCGGTAAAATTCGGTATTTAAGAGTCAGTAAATATGAATTACCTACATCTGGCCCCAAGTCTCTAAGTGGTACCATGGTTTCATCCCTAAAAAAGGCACTACCGATCATATTTGGCGGACCATCACCTTATTTGATGCAGCACAGATTACAGGGGACCGGATGGTGCTAATTCTACTTGATGTCGAAAAGGCTTTTGATCGGGTCTCCTGGCAAGTCCTTTGGTGCATCATGGGGAGGATGAACTTTGGGCCTAAGGCTATTTAAGTCTTATATATTAGCCCTATAGCCAGGATTTCAATAAATGAGCAACTAATGGAGCAGATTAAAATGTTATGCCGGACTCGGCAGGGTTGTCCCTGCTCCCCACTTCTCTTTGCCATTTATATAGATCCCTTTATTAAAAAACTTGAAAATAACCCAGAAATCCAGGCTATAAGTTGATTAGGGTTTGAAACTAAAATCATGACCTCACCTTGGTAACTCTGGACCCTGAAAAGGCTATTTTAGCTACAGAACGTGAGGCTCAAGGATTTGGGCAGATCTCAGAGTATGCACTCAATAAAGGCAAAACGCAGATCATCCTAAACAAGGAAATCAAATGGACAGATAGCAGAGTTGTCCATAGGGCTAAGTACTTAGGTGTCAACATCGTGGCGGATATCGATTTAATCGTTAGTGAAAATATGATTCCTTTAGCAACAGAAACTAAAAAAGCACTTAATCGGTTAAATAATCTCCACCTGACCATAGTGAGCCGATGTAATGTGCTCAAGGTGATTTTTTTTCCTAAACTTCTTTATTTTTTTAGAGCCACCCCCCTTGACTTTACTAAGGTAAGGTTGCATACATTTGAACAGCTTTACTCTCAATTTATCTAGGCATGCACTCAGCCTAGGAGATTGCTAAATTTTCTATCCATTCCCCGCGAAAGAGGAGGCTGGGCGCTCCCAAATCTGAGTTTGTATTACTGAGCCACGATCCTGCAGAACTGCACTATACTGCTGCAAGAGCAGCCTTTTATTGTAACAGCAGAGCTCCCATCTCCCTTTGAGCTATTGCTCGGGGCTGAGGCCTGGGGCTGCCTGTGGTGGCAGTTCCAATTCGGGTACTATAAGAGGGTCAGGTTTAAGACCCTGATGGGTACCTTTAGGGCCTTTTCTGAGGGAAACAAGCTCCTAGGTTTAGGGAGATTGAATCACGATATCCCTATCAATTAAAATTCCAATTTGCCTGCAATCTTTGGGACAGCATACCTTCAAAACTGGTTTAATGTGGGCATCTTAAAACTGGGAGCATTGAATTACTCTGAAAGGATCCTTTCCCTTAATAATCTTCAGACTCAATTTATCCTTAGCCATAGTGAGGCTTTCAAATACCGTGCTATTAAGGACTTTCTGTCACGTAGGGCGGGTGGGCCTATGGGGTTTATGCAAAATGATCTCATCGGTAAACTAAATGAGCCAACACTCCCTCGCATTGGGCTCATATACTCTATGTTGAATAGCCGAATGCCTGACGACGTGGTCAAAATCGAAAGCAAATGGCAACACAAATTGGTTACTACTGCCAATGTATTTCATCTAGCCCTGCGATCTGCCCAGAGCGATTTGTTATCTGCCAAATTACAAGCACAGTTTTACAAAACTGGCTTTTTTTTTATATATCACTGCCAGTGATATATAAGGCAAGGGCACTTATTGCCCTAGATGTGGGGATTTTAGCGTGGACTCTGTTCACATATTCACCACCTGCATAGAACTTGGGCCATTGCTGAAGAAGATCCAGGACTTCCTTAGGATAGTCCTGTTGCATGATGTCCAGCTAACGCCTACGACCATCTTGCTGGGTATACAGGATTGATAGGAAGAAATGGGGGGGAGCTCTATTTTTGTCACCATGATAATTCTCAGGCTATGTATCACATCTGCTTGGATGGATCCAAATCCCCCCATATTCTCTCAGTGGTTGCCCGACTTGTCGCGACTTCTAACCTTGAGAAGGCTATCTATGCAAAAAAAGTTATTCGGCCAAGAAAGAAGGGGATAGTCATTTGGGAACCCCTATCCAGGTGGGTTGACCAAACTCCTACCCTTTCTCTTTTGCTTGATATATTGTAATTTTTTCACTTTAAAATGTTAACAAACTGTGATTTTTAACTGCTCAGGTCATATTTTAATCCTGCTTGATAAGATTGCCTGGGACTTCTTGCACAAAGGCACTGCTCACTTTATAATTAAGGAATACATTGGTTTGATATTGCACTTACCACGCTGTAGGGCTATATAATTAAGGTACATGCACTTTAAGTATTTTCTGATTCTTAAAAAAAAACCTCTTAATTAATGTTATGCTTGAAAAAGCTCAATCTTTTTTTATGTTAATGAGGGTTGAATATGTGATCACTGCTTAACTGCAAACATCTCCCCTGCTGTGATAAATGTTTACTGTTCTTGGTTGGAGGGTGGGGGTTTAGGGGTGACAGTAGTGAGAGAGCGCAAAACAGAGAAAAAAATGTAGGGGTGCATCATATGTACAAGTAGTCAGCACCCGCATATATAGGGGATTTACTAATCGTGTTCAAATGTAATGTAGGGTTGAGAACTAATGTAGTTGGTATCAGAAATACACTGCAAGCTAATGTTAAGTGCTTTTGAAAACCAATAATGCTGTTTAACAAAGAGATGCCGTTTGATGTGTTTCACTAATACGAGGTGTGCTTTATTAAATCACCATTGTGCCTTTAGATCTGCTTTATTAAAAATCACGGTTGTACCTTTTAAATGTGACTGCATCGTTTAAGCTAGAGAAATGTATTTTGCATGAAAGATTGACGTTTAAAGAACGAAATGTATTGCTCATGCTAGGATGTTGGTGCATATAACGTGCAGAGGCCCATTTCATGGAAATTGTGTAGGCCTGATTGAATATGCCTTGCTTAGCATTAAATCGTAGAAATGTTTTTGGGAGAAAGCTGCCTTTAGTTAAAGTCAATTGCAACATTTAGAAATTGTGACCCGATTCACATGCGTTCCTTTGCAGGTGCAGGACCAAATAGATATTTGAGTAGAAGGGCCCATTGTGTACGAGAGTTGGGATGCCAGGCTCAGATGTGGAGGAGTAGCCGAGGATCTCATGGAAGCAACATGAAGCGAAGAAGAAGCCTGGGAAAGGACGTTTTAACGGACAAAGGTGGAGAGGTGCCATAATGGAAAAATCTGAAAACCAACACCTTCTAGAGGGGCGTACCTGAAGGCGTGTCGTCCGCATTGTGGGGTTTGTATTAGGGACAGCACCCCGAGGGAGGAGGCAGAGCAGATGGGCTGAGGAGTCAGAGAGAGCGGGTGGTCAGGCAGAGAGCTTAGCTATGATGGAGTAGTCTAAAGATTGAATCTGAAGGAAAGTGAGATGTTTATACATCCAGTTGTTTTTGGCTTTGTAATAAAACTTTGAACTTAGTCCTTAGTCAGTGGTTCTTTGGGGGTACGAAAGGTAAATTGTTTGAAATCGATTAACCATTGTTAGATAGATTTCCTAAATCACTCTATGACAGGTAAAAAGGTCTAGTCGGCCTGTGTCGGGATTCTAGAGAATGGTAAGCAGATTCTAGAAGTAAAATCCCACGTTAACAGTTGGTAGCAGAGTAGGATGGTTACCTTCTGGAGTGAGGGTAATCTAGATTAGGTTAAGATTTCCCCGAGGCCCCTAGAGATCTAGGGATGAGTGTCCAGAGAACCGCGGACGGAGGATGGCGTTCCATGGAAACTGACGGAGAGTGACGGTGCGGCAGAAAGCAGCAGGTCGTAAGAGAGTGAGTATGAAAAGGGTCATGCATTGCTAGATTGCGGTGTTATGTTGTATTTTTGTGTTGTATTGTCTTGCGGAGTTGAGTGCCTGTAGTGTGAAAGGAGATCAGGTTGTGAGCGCGAGCAACCAGTGAAAATCTTAGGCTCAAGGGGAGTTTAAGTGGTTCGGGTGTATCGAACACCCATAGTAATTGTCGACCATTGACAAGGGGGTCATGAGGTACCATTGATCGCCCGCAGGACCCAGATAGGGGGAACGAATGTGTGAGTGCGTGGGTAACGGACGCTGGTTGGAAGTTGAGGCGATTGTCCGGTCGGTTGGTGGACAGACATTTGCCAGTTTGGTGACAATTACAGTCAGACTGTGGACGTACAGTCAAGGAAGTGGTTGCTTGGTCGGAAGTGATCATTTCAAGTGTATGATTGGGACGCATGCGTGACCGGGAGACGAGTTGAGAGAGGAGGGGAACTGCTGCGAAGCGGAGGCGAGTGACGTCAGAGAGAGCCGCGCTGGGATAGGGCGGTTAGTGTGAAGCCGCGCTGGGATTGGTGGATTGTCATCGGGAAGTAAAAGAGCGATGTAAACAAAGAAACGTTGTGGTTTTCATCATGAAATGTTTAAGAGGGTTGCGAGATTGTTTCAGAGGTGAGAAGAGGTTAGAACCTCGGGGTGGGGGAAGAGGCTCCACCCGAGGATACTCCAGCCCATTACATGGCTACGAATGTTGGTTTGCATACCATATTGTGGCTTGAGAATTGGTGTAAGATAACAGACGAAAACGAGGAATTTACCTTTCCTAGATACGGAACGTTTAGATTGGAGGTGCTGTACCAGTTAAAAGCGGTTATGGCTTCTTTGCGGCCCTTGCCCAGACCAACACAGTTTGAAGCATTAAATGCGTCGATCAGGGCAGCCCATGAAAAGAACACAGATAGGAGACAAGCGAGAGTGAAAAGATCAGTTAGGGCGGTTCAAGATGCGAGATGGAATAGACTGGCCAAGAGGTGGAGAGTGCAGACCATCGAAGGGGATCGGTTGTACCCGTTGTTGGTCAATACGGGGGATGCGCAGAGGAGGAGTACAGAGGATGAGGACAGTGAGACAGACGACAGCCTGATAGAGAGACTGTTGTCGGAGAGACCACCTCCATATAATCCAGAGATAGAGGATAGGCCAGCATCAGTGATGGACAGGGAAGCCTCTGTCGTGGACGGGGGCGTCCCAATGGTGAGCGGTTAGGGCCCCTTAGGGGACAGGTCCGACTCGGTTGAGGGAGAAAGGGCACCTCAACTTTCTCCAAGGACGAGAGTAGTGGGAAGGTTTACGGTACAAAATGTACAAGGAGAAGAGGGTGTCGATTCTCAGAGATTGCCGGATGCTCTTACGGTACCTGTTACCATAGGTCTCATAGTATCGGTGCACAATCCAGAACAGACACAAAGCGAGGGTCTGCCACACACGGACAGGGAGAGAAGTGTCAACGAAGGAAGGAGTAGTGTGGCGGACGGATGGGGCCAATTGCCAAGGCCTGTAGAAAGGAGCACCCCTTTGGCAGCATTGGCAGACTCATCTGGAGAGCAGGGGGGTTTGAGAGGACCGATGGATCTGAGAGGACCACGGCCAAGGTCGCTTAGGGAATTAAGGCCTGATTTGAGAACCTGGGAGACGATTGTGGATACCCAGAGCAACAGGTTGAGGGATGATTTTGAACATGGAAGTCAGGAAAATAGGGGGGTGTCTCACTGTGTGCCTAGCGGAAGCAGGCAGGAATGGGATCGCAGAAGTATGGAAAGTAGGGGGGTGTCCCACCACGCACCTAGCGATAACAGACCGGAGTGGGACCGCGAAAGTTGGGAAAACAGAAGGGTTCCCCATAACATACCTGAGGAAGACAGACGAGTGAGTCAGGGCTATGTCGGAGGGGACTCTAATGGAACCTCTAGTCAAGGTACATTGAGGGCGGCAATAAAGGCAAGGAGGATTGATGTGTTGAGACTCAAATCCGAAGTGGAGGAAATAGTGGAAGGCACATTGCCACTAGAGAGAATCGAACTCTACGAACCAGATGAACTGTTGTTTGTGGCGAAAGATGTTACTCGAAGGGCTAGGACAGCTCATGAGAAATTGTCTGAACTAGCGAACAAGTATGCTGTGGATTTGTCAAGGACGAAAGCATTACAGGGTAGCCATAGGTTGCAGTACTCGGACCAAGATCTAGAAGAGAAGAGGGTGATCGGACTAAAAACCCACATCAGGGAATTGATCGTGGGACTCCGAACATGGGCTCAATTGGATAAATGGGAGGAAAGGTGGTCAAAGAAAAAGAGTGTGAGGCGAAGCACTATTGAGACATCTGCGGGGGGAGGAGGGTTGATGCATGTGGAGGCGTACCCCTTGCGGGAAGTGGCTCATGGGGGATATGTACATATACCCTGGAGTAGGGGAGATTTGGCTGCCTTTACAAACTCATTCCCAAAGTTGCGAGAGAGTCCAGTGGAATGGTACAAACAGGTAGACAGGTTTGTTAAGATCTCAAAGGTGCTGTGGATTGATCTGAATACTCTGTTTGACATTGTGGTTCCAGGAGACCTATGGATAGCATGTAAGGTCAGTGTTGAATGGCCCACAGTGGAGCCAGAACGAGAGGCTGCCACGAATGGACCCTCACCCAGGGTAATGATAAAGTATGAGCAGGTGATCACAAGGTTGAAGACTAAGGTACCACCACAGGACATCGACTGGGTGAAGATAGATCGGACTAGGGAGGAACCGAAGGAGACAGTTCACGAGTACTATGAGCGATTATTGCAGATATTTAAGCAGTACAGTGGATTGGATGTGATGGATCCGAAGGACATGGGACAGTTTGTGTCTAAGTTTGTCCTGGGATTGAGATCCGATATCCGTCTCATGATACAACAACACTTAATTTGTTGGCAGAACAAGCCTCTGGATGAGATCCTGAGGTACGCAAGGTGCTGCAGTGACGAGATAGACTCTAAGACAAAGAAGCTTAAGGATAAGCTGACTTTGGTTCAGATGCAGTCGGGAGGACAGGTTCAGTCAGGGGGTGGAACATTAGGGAGAAAATTGGGTGGTCAGAAAAGGGACAATGAGGACGGTCAGAGACCAAGGACAGATCTGGCGACTCTGAAAAAGACGACCAAGTGTCATCAGTGTCACCAGATCGGACATTGGAGACGCGAGTGTCCCCTTAACCCGGAAAATCAAGGACAGGAAGAGGAGGAGGAGGAGGTTCAGGCCCCTCCGGAGCAGAAAGTAGCAGTAGTAAAGATCAGGACAGCCAAAGGGGGGACTTCAGCTCCTCGGGTTCCAGTTCCCCAGCCACCGAAGATTTCATCAGGAAACAAGATTTACAAGCAGATGCCTTTCATAGTTGAAGGGGATGAGTATTATCACTTTGACCCAGTGACAGGACGGTGCCTGAGTGGGGAGGAGGACTGTACCCTTGGGGCAGTTCTGGAGGTAGACCAGAGGGGACCATTCGTAGAGGCTGATGTGGATGGCCATCCCACCACCTTTTTGGTTGATACTGGTGCTACCCGTTCTACTGTAAGGTCTGCAGTAGTCCCCAACCTACCCCTTTCAGGACAGACTATCCAAGCTGTAGGTGTTGCAAACAGCAGAATGACGAACCCACTGACGGAGCCAGTCCCAGTGAGGATAGGAAGTTTCCGGGATAAAGACCAATTTGTAGTGTGTGATTCCAGTCCTGTGTGTCTGTTAGGGAGAGATCTTCTGTGTAAACTCAATTGTACCATCTATTGTACACCTAAGGGGGTGGAGTTGCAGACAAATGATGATGATGCTGCCTTTAAGGTTGCAAATACGCATGTGTGCATAGAATTGTATCCTGCTTTAACTGTGGAGGAACTCCCTTGGGATTTGAGGGATACAGTCTCACAGGAAGTGTGGGACTTTACAGGAGAAGAGATCGGTTTGATTAAAGGAGTAGAGCCAGTTAAGATTCAAGTAAAACCGAATGCCGAGTTCCCAAGAACACCCCAATACAATTTGACTCCGGAAACTATTGCAGGAATAAAACCTGTGATAGAATCAATGATTAGGCAGGGAATTCTGAAGGAAGTCATGGCCAGTCCATGCAACTCCCCGATCATGGGTTTGCAGAAGCCTAGCTGGAAGTTCAGGATTGTACAGGGTCTGCAAAAGGTGAACGACATAGTTGTTCCATGTTGTCCAGTGGTACCGAATCCATCAGTGATACTGTTTCAGATACCATTCCAAGCTGAGTGGTTTACCGTGATTGACCTTTGTCAGGCTTTCTTCTCGATTCCATTGCATGAGGAGAGCCAATTTCTTTTCGCGAGGGAGGAGGCACAGCAGATGGGCTGAGGAGTCAGAAAGAGCGGGTGGTCAGGCAGAGAGCTTAGCTATGATGGAGTAGTCTAAAGATTGAATCTGAAGGAAAGTGAGTGAACTTCTTTGGAAGTCACTACTGCTGACACCTTTGCTAGGTTGGGATATTGTTGAGTAGGGATGTCATTTAGTACAGTGTAGGGACAGATTAACCTGGATTTTATTCCCTTTTATAAATGCTTACTAAAACTCAAGTCGTAGCAATTCTTGTTAGCCTGATGATTCTTGAATTGATTCTTGTATTATTTCTGAGTCGTCTGAGATTCTTCCGTAGGATTATGTTTGTATTAGTGCCTGTCTATCTTTTGAACCTTTTGCTGAGATGTTTATACATCCAGTTGTTTTTGGCTTTGTAATAAAACTTTGAACTTAGTCCTTAGTCGGTGGTTCTTTGGGGGTATGAAAGGTAAATTGTTTGAAATCGATTAACCATTGTTAGATAGATTTCCTAATTCACTCTATGACAGGTAAAAAGGTCTAGTCGGCCTGTGTCGGGATTCTAGAGAATGGTAAGCAGATTCTAGAAGTAAAAATCCCACGTTAACAGTAGTACTGTATTATATTACCCTTTGTTTGTATTGCATCTTTATAAAAAAATATATTAAAAAAATAATTGCAAAGTTCCATAGATTATTCAGCACATTCCTTGGTCGGGTAATAGCAGTACAAGAGATCAGGGGGAATTATTAAGAATCTGGCAAGAGACAAGGTGCCAGAGACAGATGGGCTCCCTATAGAATTCTATGCTGCATACAGAGAGCAACTTGCTCCAAACCTTGTAGCATTGTATGAGCCCAGGGAGTCACAGGCTCATCCACCAACTTTGTGCAAGGCGCTGATCACTATGCTGGCTGAACCAGGCAGGTACAGCGAGAATGCAGCCTCTGATAGGGCGATGTTGTTGATGAATGTGGATTACAAGATCCTCAATAGCATATTAGCCAAAAGATTGCTACCTGGACTTCGAGAATTGATGCACCTTGACCAGTCTGGGTTTTTCCCCACTCACAGCACAACTCTGAACATCAGAAGGCTGGTGCAGGTGTTGCATCACTCTTTGCCAGTCTATCCCAAGTCCCTAACATTGGCAATAGACATTGAAAAGGCCTTTGACTCCTTGCAGTGGGATTTTCTCTGCAGAATGAATTCCTACGACCCGAATCAAGACGGGTAGCATCATATCAGATAGTTGTCCTGTGGGCTATGGCTATGGCACAGAGGAGGTTGCTTGCTGTTGCCAGTGCTGTTATTTGCAATGGCACTAGTACAACTGGCTAGGACTATTTAACAGGGCAACCAATATTGCGGGCTGTTTATCAATGGGACTTACCTGTACTTATCATTAGAAGCAAACAATATATTGTATTTGTGTGAGACAGCTGAGGATGTGAAAGACATGCTCAGCACTCAACACTTTGGCAGGTTATCAGGACTAAGGGTTAAGTGGGAGAAATAATGTGGGTATCACTGCAAATGGCAGACTTGAGGGAATTGGAGGCGCTATCTGAAGGGAGACAGAAACTATTAGATACTCGAGTGTGGGCATCTACCAATCAGCAGGTTGGCAGCATCATGGTGGCACTGTCCGGCTTGGGACAATCTATTCGGTTTTGGCAAATGTTGCCATTGTTGATGATGGGAAGAATTGCTCTAAGGGAAATGTTTCTTCTCCTGAGGTTGCTGTGTTTTTTTCACTACCCTCCCAATTTATATATCTAATAAGACACTTCAGGGACATTGGTGGGTTATTGCTTCAGCTAATATGGGGACCACAGTGAATTGGCAAAGTTACAATTGCCAGCTGTTATTAGGGGAACGACGTCCCGGGCGTGGTGATTTTTAGCAGCGCAGCTGTAGCGGCTACTATATGGCATGATTATCAACGGGGAACCCGGAATAGAGAGGATACTGAGGCCCCCACTAGGAATACACTAGCTAGACTTTTGTTGAAAGTCGCCAATAGGCCCAACCTTCAGGGCGCCAGGATATTGTTTACAACGCTCAGTTATATGTGGTTGAGGGCTTTGCAACTAAAACAAACATGAGTGTCATGTGCCCACAGACATCCCCTGGCATATCCTTTGGCTTTTCTGCACGAGTGGGTGAATGTGGGTATGACTGTAGTTGGGGATCTATAGATGGATGGTGTGGTTGTGGGGTTTGCACACCTGACAGAGCGTTACAACCTTCCACCACACCACACCACTTTTTGTGACATGGTGCAGTTGTGGCTGTGATGAGCGAGTGGTGGAGGATTAGCACAATAGACATGCCGCAGCATGACTGACTGAAAGGCATATGTGAAATTAGTGGACAAGTATGTGCAATATCCCTGTTGTACAAGGTGCTGGTTCCACAATCAAAGTGTGAGCTGGGTGCACTGTGCAATTGGTTGTCTGAGGATAGGGGCATACCTGTCATGGAATACCAGATTGGATCTGATCTAGTATTATTTCTTATACAGGGATATATAATTTACAAGAGGGTGAAGCTTATGTTCCCAGGAGTGCAAGTATGATGAGTCAGATGCGGAGTATACTACCATATGGTGTGGAAAGCCTATCACTAGAGGTATACTGGACCACAGTAGTGCAATTTGTAAATGAGACATTGGATAGGAGTATTGTTTAAGCACTGAAGTCTGTCTACTGGGCTTGTTCTTCAGATCGAAAACTAATTCAGTCTCGTCTAGGATTGTGGACTTGCATTTATACTGGCACGTGGCCAGCTGGCGGTAAATTGGAAGGCACCTGGAGGGCCTAGTTTATATAGCTGGAGCAAGGAATTTCTTAAATGGGAAAGCAAGCAGTGAGGAGGCCGTGTTGAAGCCGAAAGTGGATGGGGGCTTGAGGAAGCATAATTGGATCATTGCTTGAGGGGCGTGGCTTGGCAGCCGATGGCGGTGGCTGCATAGGAGCCGAGCTCCGCTGTCAAACCCCTGATAAATCCTAAATTAATGCAGCTTTGCACCCCCTGGCACCACTAATTGAGAGGGGGACGAGGCGCGCTCGCCTGGGCGCTTTCGGCGAGCGGAGCGGCACCAAAATTGGGACTTTACCGTGGTTTTACGGCTGGCGCTGAGAGAGGAAAAGTGGTGGCAAGATGGCGGCTGGGTTCCAATGGTAGCCTGGGAGGACGAGTCCTGCGACGATCGCCGCAAAACGAGGAAGGGCCGCAGGAGGTACGGACCGGCGCTGGGACCAGCTTGTCGTAAATATTTAATTTACCGTCTTAATTTCTATGCAGGTAAGTACTTAATCAATAATAACTCAATCGGAAAGAAAGAAACAGAGTCCGTGGTGTTAGAGTTCTTAGGGGTTTTATTCCTTAAAAAGGAATGGTCATGACCGGATATCGGATTCTTACCACCACAGGGGTGTAAGAAGGGATAGAGCATACTTTATTGACATTACATTACTTTTATACTTAATATACATAATAGAAGTCAATGCAGAAGGCGTAACAGCTGAGAGAAACAAGATAAAACACACACGTGGTCATGATACGTAATTAGGAGGCGTGAACTAGGCGTGAACATAGAAGTGTGTGCTAGAAACGTCACAGGTAGGTGCCATAAGTGGGTGGCAACAATAAGCAGAATCTTGCAATGTCAGCAGAAATCTGAGGCCTGGATGCGCGCGCAGCTGCATGACGTGTAACTGACGTGAAGCTGAAGGGTGCAGGGGACTTGACATTTCAACTAGCGGAAAGAGACAGGAGTCTGGCATGTCAGATCAACTTGTGCTTCTATCATATCTGATATCTGATGTTTAGGAACTGAGCTATCTGGGCGGAAAGGTCTCTGGGGCAGAAGCTATTCTATACTGACTGTGAGTGCGTGTATAAGCGCCTAAGTGTCTGCATGAGAAGCGTGGGGGCATGGGCCTTCCATGGTAGCGTGGTAACAGAGGCTATGAATTACTTGCACAGAGACAGTAAGGCCAGGCCCTTTTGCTCTACAGCTGGGGGAATGTTTACTTAAACTAGTAGGCAGGAATGCATCTTCGGAGAGGAAACAGATAACTCGAAGGTTGAATTCATTCTTGGCAGGCAGCAGGCTGAGCTAAGCGCGGTGGGCCGCGCTGGAAGTAAGGCAGAGTTCACAGGTACGGGGGCAGCCTGGGCAGAGGCTTTCAGAGTCAGAAGGCAGAAAAAGCTCGATGGCAGAAATTCAGGGCCTACTTTGCCAGAGCTGAAAAACGTGTAAAGTACACCACAAAAAGACGTTGGCATGGCATACTTAGGAACGGACTATTCAACCCATTCAGGGTGGGTCTGAAAGAGGACATGTTAACGTTGGACGCAAATGTATTTGCTTCTTCATAGCTGGCACAGGAGGGAAGTTACATGCACTTTAAACTCGTACATGGAGACGGTGGGGTACACGATAGGGAACATAACTTGACCAAAAATTTATATTTCCTCATTCCCTCCTTGTTCCCTACGGACCCTTCATGATATCTCGATCATCATGAATTGATCAGTCTGTTCTTGTAACATAATTTGCTCGTCTCTCTTCCGTTGTCGGTTTGAGAGAAAACTGGAATGTTCAATGCACGATGTGGCGCACAGTCCACATATCGCCGGCCCACACTGTAGGCACAGGCAGCAACTGAATACTATGACAAGGCCAATGCCTAGGAAGGATAGGATCTTCCATCCCCAAGCGGACAACGTTGTCCAGAACCAACCGGACCAAGTCCAGGTGCCTGGATTCTGATGTATTAAACTTGCAATTTTGTGAAGACGTGTAATAGCTTTGTATACAGATGGCGCGTTTTCTGGAATGAAAACACAGCAACTTGACCCGATGACCTTACAAGCTCCACCTCTATCTGCCAAGATGACGTCAATAACGAGACGATTTTGAAGGACAACAATCCGCATAGCAGACTGCTCCTCTGTTAAGTTACCTAGGGCGGAGGCAGTTTCATGTACTACTGCTTCAAGGGTTCTAGTTAGTCTACGTATTAATTTACTGTTTTGGACGGGACCTTGAAGAAAAAGAATCCTTTATTAAAATCTGTGTATTGCTCCCATGCCGTTTCAGTATAGTCGACAATCGGGAGATCTCTTCGGAATCTATCTTTTACTAGATTTGTATTTCTATGATAATCAGGAGGAGCTAGGAAAACAGGGGGCAGAAGGAAAGCAATGTAACATGTACCATCCCAATCGGGAGGTAAACGTATGTATGCGGTATGGCCACAAACAAAGTAGGAATGACGTGTAGCTCGAAATGAGGACCTACCCTCATCAGTGAATTCGACCACGGTGGTACATTTACTATGACCTAAGTGTACTGAACCTTTCTTTCTAACACAAAGATGACCAGTGACTGGTAATACTGACATAGCGGGAAGAATGGGTGCAGCTTCGGACTCAATAGTAAGGATCATAAGGTTAACTGTGTAATTTCCTAATCCATATACTTCGTTTTCTAGATCAGTTCCTATTCTAATGGATCGTCCACTTTTATCAGGGTAACAGACGTCGAACAGAACTGAATTCAGGTTTCCCCAAACCCAGCCCCCTTCGCGGGTGACAGCAATATCAGAATCTAAAGAATTAATCAATCTACTCCATGCACCACAGGAGCCATTGTGAGTGAACGGATACGGAAAGAGGGGCAGAACTCCCTTGTATTTCTGGTGGGGAGGGAGTCGGGCACATATCCAACAGTTTGTAGCATTGCTTGTCTGATGGGAGTGATGTAACATGCTAATGAATGTGTTGTTGCGCAGCGCAAGTCTGTAAGATAATTCGTGAGGGGGTAATGTACTAAAAGAATGTTCAGCAGAAACATTGTAAGCAGATTGTTCACGCTTGAAAATAGGGTAATAGATAGGAAGCAGTATACTTGCAACAATAATCAGAAGACTTAGAAAAAACATAATTAATAATGTCACTATACAGTGACTACGCAGTGATTTGCAATAGGTACGTTTCTTGAATTGTCTCTCTCTCTCTCTATCTCGATCTAGGGGATACATGTCAGAAACTATTTAACCGATTCACCTAGGGGAGGACTTAAACAATTAAACTGTCTGACTTGCTAGATCGAAGTTTCTGTTTATACTCCTCTTGGGGAGTTTTCTCTCGTTCGGGTACTTTAAAGTCACTAGGTTTAATACAGTCTTTGGTGGGGGTGGACGAGTCAGGGTCTGGTTTCAGTTCGTTGCATTGTTTAATATGACTCGTGTGGACCCACCCCTTTCTGCCCTCCACCTTCACTGCGGTCCTCGTAGTAAGAAGGACGGTCTTCGGCGCTTTCCAGCGGGGCTCCAGCGGACTTTTCCTGTCGAAGTTCCTAATTAAGACCAGATCGCCAGGACGGACATCATGCGGCTTTACATCAGTGTTGTCAGGAAAGGCTGCGGCAACCTGTGAACGACATGATTGGAGTGCAGACATCAAGGAGGCAAGGTAATCTGTCAACATGTTACAATCAACATCAGTAATTTTCTTAGGAATGGGCGTCCCCCACATATTCAGTGGTCTGCCAAAGACCACTTCGTACGGGGATAGTCCTGATCTCGAATGGGCAACCATTCTCATATAGAACAGTGCAACTGGCAGGGCGACTATCCAGTCGACCCCTTTCTCCTGGCATATTTTGGCAAGGCGGGTCTTAAGTGTCTGGTTATACCTCTCTACAAGGCCTGCGGCTTCTGGATGTCGGACACAATGGAATCTCCACTGATATCCTAGCAAAAGGGAGACATGCTTCATGAGTTCGGATGAGAACGGCTGTCCGTTATCTGAGTACACGACACGAGGCAAGCCGTATCGTGGGAAGAATTCTCGAACCAGCTGCTTGGCAGTGGTCGGGGCAGTGTAATCTGAGACTGGGTATGCTTCGGTCCAACGAGAAAGTGCACAAACAACTACGAGGACATATTTGAATCCTCGACAACGGTCCATCTGGATATAATCCATCTGGAGGACTTCAAAAGGGTGATCGGGGTAAGCGGACTGGGCATACTGGTACATTTGTTGTGAAACTTGCTGAGTTGCGGCAATGGGCTGCGGCTGTGATACCGCTACTGTC